>NC_058519.1:440891815-442221815 GCF_904849725.1 Hordeum vulgare subsp. vulgare
ATGAGACGACTCACCAGCCTCTCTATCCATATGGCTTATGGGGGCGGGGGCAGGAGTTATTCCGTGAGGCCCAGTTCCAATCATGTGCACAGGCAAAGGACCACCCAAGAGAGAGAAAGGCAAAGATTTACCCATTCATCTCTCATCTCTAGTCCATACTGATCACTTGACCAGCAACCAAGGACAACTTTTCTGTTTTGACATATCAGGCTAAGAAAATTCGAAATTGACCTCACTTTCAAACAAAAAAAATCTAATCTAATCTATTTTCGTGACGCCAACATCCCTCGCGTCTGGTTTGTATGGAAGACGCCAAGGTCCCTAGCGTTTGGCACGGGTCTGCATGACCGGCTGACCGCTAAGTCTCTGACATGGCAAAGGACCAGCCGTCAAGGACCCTGACGTTTGGTACCGAACGTCGGAGACCTTGGCGTCTGGTCTAGCAGATCACGCAATTTTTTTAATAATATGTGTCACGTCATCCAGACGCCAAGACACGGGGCGTTTGATATCAGACGCACCGGGTTCAGCCGATCATGCTAGCCCGTACCAGACGCCAGAGACCTTGGCGTCTCCCATACAAATCAGACGTCAGGAATGTTGGCATCACGAAAAGAGGTTATATTGACTTTTTTTTTTAAAGTGAGGTCAGTTCTGAATTTTTTTAGCGTTATAGGTTAAAACAGAAAAATTACCCGCAACCAACCAAACCAAGGACTCTAGATAGATCAACAGAATGACGCACAAAAGAGTGAGAAGAAGAAGATAGAAACAGTGTTGATTGACGGATGGATAGAGGCGTATCAATTAGGAACACATGGCGTGGCCCTGGGCAAATAATGGATGCTCACCGGGAATAAATGGCTGTGGCTGGCTGCTCCTTCCATCCACGAAAAGGAGGGAACACATGCGGCATTACCTTCATGTCTGCACATCGAGAAGCCACTAATGTAGCTGAGGGGCCACGGCGAGATTCACGAAACTGACCGCCGAGCGAGACAGATGACAAGGGGCCTTGGCTGTAAAGGGCATCGCATCGCCTTTAGTCATGTAGCATGCCATGTCCTCTTCATCAATGCTGGAGTGCGTCACCAGCCATGCTTAGTGAGTGTCTAATGATGTGATGATCCTCTCTATCTCCTTTCCAATCAACTCAAACATAAGTTTCTCGCTAGGGTTTGACTAATCCCTTTTTTTTTGCCAGGTGGACCTATCAATGAAAAGATACGCAATCTTTCAGTATTTGCAAGAAAAAAAAGATAAACTGACAAGAATCATATTTCCACAAGCTACTGTAGTCTCCTACATGTAGACTATTTTTTTTCTGAAATACACACGAGTGTGTGTATCATTCATTAAAGAAGGACAGAGACAAGACTCCCGAAGTCCACAATTTTACAATGTTTGGCATCACAGAACGGGCTAACCGTCCACATCCGTCCTATATATGTAGACTAACGGAGAGACTGATAACACAAAGGCACTATGCAAGCAAATCCATGTTCCACACAACTGAATGCCATATCCGGTGACCTGGTTCCAGCTTTAACTTCTTGCTAGGTGTGAGATTGTTGGATACATGATTACTGGCCTGAACCTGTTAGAAGCTGAAAATACCCTAAAAGTACTTGTTTCAAAAAGGTTTTTGGACTCAGGTAGGTACAGTATTTTCGTAAATCCGGAGTCCGAGAATAAGCTTAGTACAATTTTGTACTAGAGTTAGTACAAAGTTGAGACAGTTATTTTGGGACGGAGAGAGTACTTGCTAAGAGAAATGTCTACAGAAATACGCGGAACACATAATTTGCTATAATGGTAGGGTTGCCGTTGACTAAAATCAGTATCATGTGTAAAGAAAAAACACCCAGATGGCTGCTGGTGAAAACAAGGGAGCAGAAAAGTTATGACAGCCGATATGCTGGTAAAAGAGGGATGATTGAAGTGAGTACACAATGATTATGCGGCGTAATCATTCTGTACTGTGCTCACTTCAATCAGCCCTCTTTTATGCCATGTTTCCGATTCCAAGGACCGCAACAGTTGAAGCATCACGAACAAATCACCTAGGGGCATAGCATTCCCATCAATGTCTTCTCAGCCAGGAGCCACTCTTCATGGTTGAACCTGAGAATTTGGATCATAACAATTCGCCGGAGCAGCGGCAGATCAGCGTCAGAAAAGGTATGCATAGGAAACTGAATGTCAACCAATAAAACTAGGCAAGAATCTAACTTATGTCAAAAAAATCAAAATAGTATGTTACTCCCTCCGTTCCTAAATATAAATCTTTTTAGAGATTCCACTAGGGGACTACATACGAAGCCAAATGAGTGAATCTACACTCTAATGTATGTCTATATACATTCGTATGTAGTTTCCTAGTGGAAACTCTTAAAAGACTTATATTTAGGAACGGAGTGAGTAGATAATAACTTAGATAGAAATCTCCAGGAATTTCAGAATAACCCTTTAGAGAGCTTCTTTTGGTACTGTCTACAGAATAGAAGATATCAGTACGAGCTTTAACTAAGCAGAACATTAGAGGGGCTGGAAATCCGGTATACAAAATAGATATTAACTGTTCAACCATGGTCTGAGCAGAACCGTTGACAACACTTATTATAGCAGGGTACTATAATAAGCCTGATTATTGCAAATCATGACGGTAGCCCTAGTATTGCTACAAATCATGCTGGGAGAAGCTCTAGCAACTGAACAGACATTATTGGGTTATCCACGCTGAACTCCCGAAGAGAAAATGTCCATCCAGGTCCCTGTGGGCAGGATGCTGTGTAGCACCAGCGACCACCAATTTTCTTCTTGCAGAAAAAAAAGACCATATTAGCAACACATTTACTCGATTTTTACTTTTGCATCTAGAAGGGAAAAAGAAAAAACCAACATGACTCCCATCTTTCGAACACCACAGCATAGCACATCATGGAGGGGATTTATTCTGTAGACCCTATTTCAATCATGTGCCCTATACATCACCAACAAAGAGCTTTTTAATATGGTCCCAGTTGAGCAATCAGCAATGGATAGAAGCCAGTGTACCAGCTGAAGCTAGGGATGTCAAAAGCTCCAATACATGTATACAGTATTTGTGTACACATATACAGTAATCTATAGCTGGATTTTGTTTGCTAATTCTTTTATGTGTTGTCGCTTGACATCACAGTTTAGGCGTTGCATCGCCACTGATAGAAGCACATCCACTATTGAGTGGTCAGTAGCAGTCAGTTTTGGAAGTACATCAATTAGCCACAACTAGCAGCAATACCAGCAGGGCCGCAGATTATTATGCAGTGCACAGGAATAAACAAGTAACTGTTTTCTCAGTTAAAAAGTTGCATAAAAAAGATCAAACATGGACTTCTAATGGACCTGAAACATCCATATCTAAACCTAATGAATATATTAAACAGCACTTCCAATGACAGATCGATGTCGACCACCTCATTAGACCGAGACATGACTGCAATGTTACCAGATAATAATTTCCATGAGATGGTAATAACTAGCTTTGTTTGCCAGGACATGCATTATCTAGATTCCAGGCCATGCTGAAAAATCTAAAGCTTCTTTCTCCTCAGGAGTCAAACGTTTAGTTTCAAAGTCAATGTAATATAGCATGCATCAAATACCTAAACACCTTATACTAGCTTTATTGATTATAGTCATGTGATTCAATGTGAGTATGAAAACTATTTAAAGGAGAATTGGTAGCACTCGGTGTCTGCTATCTGGAACAATTGGTACATGTACTGGTTGCAAAAAATAGAAAACAGAAAGAAAACACTCCAAAAATAGAGGTTTAACATAGAAGAACAGAAAAATACTAAAAGAAGCACAAATATGTACATCAAATATCCAACAGATTCGCCCAACAAGGATATGTGAAGAAAGATAAAGTAATCTACATAGGTTGCGATGCAACATCACAGGCTAGGCCTGATGAAAACATGCCAGGTGACACAAATAGCCTGAAGGTGCGTCATGACTCACCAGGCTGGCAGCATAAATAGCTCGTTTGACTTATGCTCAATGCAACTGGCAGTGTGATAATGTTAAGTATAAAGCTTCATTTGAATGTTGAGTTATAAGTTTGACCCTAGTCGAGAAAAGTAATTTGGTAAGATGGTGGAGGCTGGGGAAACAATCATGGAAATTGACATGCAAAGTACCGACATAACAAAGTGTATGCTTCTGCAAATCATACACAAAGAATCTAGCTATCAAATCGATAACAAACAGACATGGATTTTACACTGATTGGTGTTAATGTGATAATCACAGTGTACGCATTAGCAACGGACCACCAAACTAATCAAAGATATAGGGACAAGTGCAATGTCCTTAGATCTTAGTATCAAATGCATGAATGTCACAGCACATTCGCCCAGGTCGGGTGCTTGCTGAGTGACGATCCGGGATGGTCAGATTCTGCATGGACTCGGAACGCGTCTGAAACCACCGGACGGGTTTTAGAGGAGCACTGAATACAAACACCTCAAAAATGTTGACAAGGGTCGCTATAATGTATTGTACACTTCTCTGATGGAGATTCACTATCTACAAGTATGTGGTAACTGGCAATACGACAAAGGAACAACACATATGGCTAAACACCAACAGCAATATCAACTAACCTAAACAAGTGCTACACAAGATAGCAATCCATTATTTGGTAACGCAGTTCAACAAATAAGGTTTTACTTTAGCATGGTAAGACTGCATAAGATATCAGACCCATCTATTGCTTGAGCGCATCTCGAGCAGATCCCCCGGTAGTCAGATTTAGGGAGAAAATTTCTGGTTTGGGGGATTAATCCAAGCTAGCAGGTCCCTCAAATTAATCCAAGCTAGCAGGTCCCTCAAACGGTTAGTCCAACAAAACTATAGCTTTTGATCCCACAAAAAGCCACCCTCTAGCCTATTTTTGCTAACATTACACACACGCAGAGAGTATTCTCTTGCAGCACATGGATATGGGTCGATATCATAAAGCTTTACGTAACCAGATGCTAGACTACTACTACTAATATCGATTTTTTTGAAACACGCTACTAATATCGATCACTGGGAGAGAAGCTAGATGATCCGCTGATAGACGCACGCGAGAAGGAAGTCCAAATCAACGAGAAGCAAGCCCAAAGAAGGAAATTTAAGAAGCTTCGCCTTGCACTCCTAGCTGCTGCAATGATTTGGTTCATACTCCATGGATCAGCAGCAACAGTTCCTTCTTGTGGGAGCCATTGCACTGATGATGTTCTTAGTGTAGGCAATTAGCTAGAGAGACGGTACTGTGTTCTTAGTAATATGTACCCTGGATCAGCAGCAACAGTTCTTACTGTGCAACATTATATTTGATATGTATCCTAGATCAAGTTTTGAATCATATATGTTATAAAAATATATGTCCAAATGAAGTTTGTATGCAATCATTTGAAAAGCAAAGGGCAAAAGTTTTTTTTGGGGGGGGGGGGGGGGGGGGGGTAAGTTTCGGGGGATCTGTTATATGAAGTTTAATCCCCTAAAAAATACTCCCTCAGTAAAGTAATACTGTATACTGTATAAGAACGTTTAGATGAATAGCTTTTTAGTGATATAAACGCTCTTATATTACTTTACAGAGGGAGTGACTTTTTAGAGGAATAAGGGATACTATGAGGGATCTGCTAGACATGCCCTAAACAACTAAGCCATGCTTATATTTTTGTTGGCATATACATGCTAGTATTAAAATATACAGCACTAAAACTTCTGACACAAGCAAAATAAGATGTAAATCGGAATTGAGTAAATACCATGACAACCTTAGTTTATGATTCCAAATATGAATTATGCAACATGATGTACTAGTTTACAGCTAGCAACAGAGGAACCTTTTTTTAACAGAGGAACTACTTACATAGAGACCAAAACAAGGAGAAAATGTTTCAGGAGTCAGGTTTACCTGCTCTATGAACACCATTCTCGTGCATTCTGGAACATGCGCAGCCAAGGACTCGGACCACCCTTCTCAACCTGCCATTCCTTGGGGTACCATGGATATTGCCACATCATGAAGGAACGCTCTGGGTGTGGCATCATAGCAAGGTGCCTTCCATTAGGAGAACAAAGGGCCGCGATACCAAGAGGAGAACCATTAGGGTTAAAAGGATAGACTTCAGTGGCATTGTTAGCATCATCACAATATCTCAGAGGAGCCAAATTAGAGTTCACAACACCAGATAAAACATTTTCATCTGGGAACAAGGCTCTCCCTTCACCATGAGCAGCCCAAATGCCCAAGGTAGAGCCTTCCATTCCTCTGAACATTATAGCAGGAGACTCCCCTATGGCCACACTGGTAAACCGGCACTCAAAACGGCCAGATTCGTTGTGAATGAACCTCGGCTGGGCCATATCTCCACCTGCACCAAGAGAACCTCCGATATCTGGTCCTGGCACCCAACCGAGAAGGGCCATGAGCTGACAGCCGTTGCACACTCCAATGCTGAATGTATCTGGCCTATTGTAGAACTCCTGGAACTGCTGTATGAGGGGCAGGTTGAACCTAATAGAAGCTGCCCAGCCTTTTGCCGAATCTAGAACGTCAGCATAGCTAAAACCGCCAACAAATGCAATCCCACGGAATTCCATTAGAGAGGCCTTTTGGTTCAAGAGGTCTGACATCGAAATGTCCCATGGTTCAAATCCAGCAGCATGGAATGCAGCAGCCATTTCCCTATCACTGTTGCTCCCTTCTTCGCGAATGATGGCAACTTTCGGTTTAGAGGATGTAGTCAATTGCTCCTTGTCTGTGAATTTGGGGGTGAAAGACAGATGCCACGAAGGAGATGTTCGGCTTTTTAAGCCTTCTTTCTCAAGCTTGACACAAGACTTCAGCCGTTGTAGCTCCTCAAGCTGGAAGCTCGTTTCTTCCCACAAATCCCTGAGGTCTGAAACGCTTTCATTCAGGCACATCTCACCATCAACAACCAGCTCTATCTCTGGTATTGTATTTACTTCTCCTATTACGTTCACAGAGACGCCTGCTGCTTGAAGCTTTTTCTTTACAGCAGCAAGGTCATTTGAGTGAACTTCAATGACAAGACCAAGCTCCTCGGCAAAAAGTGCTTGTAGAAGGCCACTGTCTTTTGAGTCAATGTTGAGGTTGACACCATAGTTGCCAGCAAATGCCATCTCAAGAATAGTAACAATAAGCCCACCATCACTGATGTCATGACCGGCAGAAATAAGACGTTCACCAAGCAATTCCTGAACAGCCTCAAATACTTTCTTCAAGTAAGGAACATCTTCTATGTCTGGGCAGTCATTTCCAATTTGGTCAAACGCCTGTGTGAGAGCAGAACAACCAAGCCGACGTTTTCCTTTAGCCAGGTCAATGTGCAACAAGACACCATCCTTTCCAAGCTTTAAATCTGGAGTGACAGTCAAAGTTATATCAGGACAGGTCACATAAGCACTGATGACAAGATTTCCAGGAGCCTTGACTACCTCACCATCACATTGAGCTGCCATAGAAAGGCTGTCTTTTCCACCATCAATTGCAATACCAAGTTCAATCATGCAGTCAGCCAACGCAACAGCGGCATCATACATATCTGCTCCTTCTCCGTCAAGCTTTGCAGCATACATCCAGTTACCACTTGCTTTCACATCGGCAAGTGATGTAACTTTAGCCCAAACCAGATTGGTCAAGGCCTCCCCAACAGCAAGCCTTGCCATGGCCTTAGGATTAAGTAAACCCTTCATTGGTTGTTCTCCAATGGCACAAGCACCACCTGTCAGATCTGTGTATGTTTGTGCAATCACAGCGACGTCAGCAAGTGGAAGTTGGAGAGGACCAACTGTCTGCTGTTGTGCAACAAGACCTGTCACACACCTGTCAACCTTTGTGGTCAAGAAACGCTTTGAGCATACAGAAGGCAGCTTCAATACTCGCTTAAGAATATCCATCAGCGTGACCTCAGGTGCAATATCTAAGGGCTCACCCAATCGAGAAATTCTCTTAAAATCAAATGTCTTCTGAGGCATATCTCCTAAAACCTTTTCAAGCTGAAGATCAACAACAGGGATGGGAGGAGGAAGGTCATTCAACCTGGCATACTTCACAGCAGCACTGTCGATCAAAACAATCTTTCCACTGCCATCAATTTCACCAAGGACAGCCATTGAAACTCTTTCTCTCTCACAAAGTGACTCCAACAGGCTTCTGCTCTCAGGCTTCACCAACAATGCATCTTGTTCCTGGTATTCAGCACCCCAGATCTCCAAGACAGACAATGTATGATCACCAACGACAATTGAACGGATATCAATTTCAGCACCCTTAGGATAGATTATTTCTTTCACAACATTGCAATTTCCACCAGCACCCTGGTCATGAATGCTGATAATTGGGTTCTTCTCTCCCATTTCTACACATGCCCTGACAACACGATACAGTTTCTGTGACATCTCAGCATCTCCACGCTGCACTGCATTGAAATCAAGCTCTGCGTCGTTCTGTCCACTAACCATACTTGAGGCAGCACCACCACCCATACCAATTCTATATGCTGGACCACCAATCTTCACAACTAACATGCCAATTTCTGGATCCCCCTTCTCTATATGTGCATGATCAATCTGGCCTATCGCTCCACTGAACATTATTGGTTTTAACCACTCTCGACGCTCCCCATTTGGCAACCTCGTACCAAAGCTTCTTGTAAATCCCTGAATCATAGGCTCACCAAACTTGTTACCATAGTCAGAAGCACCATCACTAGCATCAATAAGGATCTGCAAAGGAGAAGCTAAGTTCGATGGGTATGAAAAGGAGGAATCCTCCCAAGGTGCATACAATTCTTCCATTCGAAGATTTCCAACACAATAACCAGCAGTAGAAGCAACGACAAAAGAACCTCTTCCTGTGGCATGTGTGTCTCTTATGCGACCACCTGCACCTGTTTCAGCTCCTGGGTAAGGTGCCACAGCACATGGAAAATTATGGGTTTCTGCTGTGAACAGAATGTCAAGCTCGCGCATCATGAGGGATAACGGTGAAACGGAGCCAGGTAGTGATGGACGTAGATGATTTACTGGGTGTCCTTTTATTGCACTTGAGTTGTCCTTGAAACCAATTACAGAGTTATTAGGGTTGGCCTTCAAGGGGCTCTTCACTAACTGGAACAGAGTACTAGCCATGGTCTCTCCATCTATCACAAGCTTTCCGTTGAAAAACCAATGCCTGCTGTGCTCACTATTGGATTGCGCTATATCAAAAAGTTCCACGGTAGTTGGATTGCGCTTGATGTCGTCTCTGAAGAGGTGGGTGTAGTATTTAATATCTTGTTCATCAAAAGCAAGCCCCATTTTCATATTAATTTCCTCCAATGCTTCCCTTCCCCTTTCAATGACTGGTATAACACTGACAGGTTCTGGAACTACATCTGACCAAAATGATGTGAGCTTGCTAGGATAAACACATTCTGTCATTCTGTCATGAATCAAAGCAACAAAGCTGTTGAGTTGGCTTTCATCAAGTTCTCCACTGCCAGGCTGAAGGTGCAAAAGATATCTTCGAGATCTCTCCAAGCGAGTTACTTCTATTAATGATAGAGCTTTACAAATTGAGACAGCATTGGTCGAGAAAGCAGTTGAAAAAGTCATCCGTGGTCCAACCTCAACAAGGACAGAATAAGGGCTGCTACTAATTTCCTCCTCAAAAAAGCTCCTTGTTTGTAAGTTATCAGGTTCATAAGTTTCTGCAAGGAGCCACTGAAGTGTTGCAAGCTTATCAGACACTAGTGCCTTCTCCAATTCCACATTAAAACATTGCTCGGTCTGTATGTCAATAATATTACAAGAAACTTTTGCCTGAACTTTCCTGAGTAACTCCTCAGTCTCATTGTCTTGAAGTAATGGTTTACGGTAAAAGTGAATAATCCTTGATCTTGACTCCACCTCATCAACTGATGAATCTATCAATGGGCTACTAACGGCCCCATATACTGAAGCATTAGGAGCATGCCTTGGTTGCTTATTTGAAACAGTAACTCTCTGTTTAGGTAGCCTACAAACATGCCGTAGGTCCAAGCAGTGTCGAACCACTCGTGATCTTCTCAACCAAGGATTTCTTGCAGAGATGAAACCAGGTCTTTGTTTTCCCTAAGCAGAGATACATATAATAAGTGCATGGAAAGTTTAAATATAGAAAAGAGAAGCACAAGTAAAGTAGATACTAAGCCCTCTGTTGATTTATGTAAGGCACAGTTTGACTTTCTAAACCTGAACTTTGACCATAGATTTCGCATACAATACTTTTCATAGTTACATTACAGAATCACAGTCGCTGGCAAATGTGGTGGAATACGATAATACGAACCCAACAGTATCACTTTTGTGTAATATAACTCGGGTAGGCATAACTGTTGGTCAAAGAAGGATGATGAAACTGTACCCAATAGAAATCAATTGACAACGTGATTTAACTGGGTGCATACCATATTACTAGGAAAACATTGAAGGCGCAGCATGCTGGCTCCTGTTATTTCCCCAGGAGATGCCATATTTCAGATAATCCTGAGAGATAATAGACACTCCCAAAACCTGTAATGCATGGAAGAGTAAATCAGCTACTGAACATAACTGAAATTTGTTCTAGTAGGTAGTACGAAAGTATAGACATTATATTTTATATCATCTGCAGGTGGTGAGACCAATAATTCCTGTCATCACATATTTTAACCATGTATGCTAAAGGCTTTGCGTATACGCGTACACACGCCAAGACCAAAATCCTTGCATATGGATATTGTTAACCGGTTCAAACAAGGGCTCAGCAAATTCTGTCCACTGCCGGCATAATAACATCAAAAGATGAGCGGTGCATATCAGATGACTGACATTTTGCGCACCGAACAGGAAGCGTTCAGCACGAGAAAGAAAAATTTACTGCTGCGCGTGGCATGAAATCTTATGTTCGGCTTGCCTTATTGCACGAACCCAGTGGACGAGCGCTTAGTGGAACCCCAGAATCTAGCATCACCCCCCGTCGGTTGAAGTGTTGAACTACCAGTTTTCTTCTCATACAGGCTACATGCCTACAGCTGATAGTCCATCACACGGCGAGCAAAACCCACAACAAGCTGGCCAGATTGGAGTATCCATCCCGGGAAGGAAGCTTTGTGTTAGATTGAACTGAGAACGAGGCATCGAGATTGAGAGGCCAACCTGGCTGTATCCTGCAGACCAGCACGCAGTCGGCGGCCGCCGAACTCGCCGCGCCCGTGTCCTTGGCTGCGCGCCCTCGCTTCCTTGCCGGGTCTCGCGCGAGGTCGCCGCGCCAGAAAGTGGCACAGAGCACGAGGACAGCACTAGCGCGAGGGGCGGCGGCGAGAAGGGTGTCCTCCTCCGCTCGTTTTACCTTTCTTTTTTTCCCTCTTCGATTCGATGGAATCGTTTTCCTTTCTCCCCTATCCTGTAGGAATAACTTCCCTTTCATTTTCTAGGCATATTATTCCGGATAGCCCCTTTGCCCGTATGGACTCCACTGATATGTGTCACATGTATAACAATTACTCTTTCCGTTTTTAAATCTAAGTTTTTTAAAAATATATATTAAGGACTATATACGAACAAAATGAATGAATCTACATCCTAATACATATCTATATGCATTCGTATGTAGTTTGTAATAAAATCTTTGAAAAGACTTATATTTAAAAACGAATGAAGTAGTAAATACATAGGTGCTATTGTATTCATGTTTCAGCAAGTTACTTCAAAAATCTAAACTATGGAAGATGACTGAATATATATTCCAACACTTCTCTCACGTCTATGCTCCTTTGGAGTTTATGACGTGAGTAGCGGAAATTGGTGTAGGCCACAAATGATTATTATGTTTATTGGGTCTTAAACTTTGAACTTTTGGTTGTAAGTTTAAGTTTATGCACCTAATCAATTCATCAATCAGTCTGAACTATGAGGAAGGACCGGACATTATACCCCCCTCCCCCCAACCCACACACACGTCTATGCTGTGGGGCAGGCGGGATATTATACTCCAACACGTACAACACATGTTAGGGCTAGTTCTTTTGGCGTTTAAAAAAATAAGTTGCCTTTTACTAGCTTTTTCCATAAACCATCTATCTCATTCAATGAGGCTTTTGGATATGGAATAACTAATTTAGAAGTCTCAAAAAATTTAGAGAATGGCTTGTTCTTTAAGCTGGAGAGAGGTAGCTTATTTTTTAAGCCGCCCAAAAAATGGCCCTTAGTATTGAAATTTATTACAAGATATCATTTACACGTTAATTAGAATATTAACATATAAATTTATGTTTATGTATTAAGTAGAAATAACAATTACGCATTAATTATATAAAAAATTATTGATATTTGGCATGGTAATTTTTTGCAGATGATATTTTGTAGCCTAATATTAATTGCACACTAAACATGTTGAACACTCACCACTGGAAACATATTAATTCAAATGAAAATAAAACATTGATCTACTGTTGAAGATACTGAAGCAGGGATGGCTTCCAGCGGAGAAAAGGGAGCAGCAACTTCAAGCGAAGAAGGGAGATTGCTGACGCTCCTGTTCACCACAACCAAGGGGGCGGGGGTGTCACTACAGATCACGAGTGGACTACTCAGTTGAGAAAAGGAAGGGGGGCAAGTCTAGCGTTGCTATTCAAATACCAATCGATACAGAGCATTTTGGATTTTGTGAAGCACCGTTTACGATGTATTGGAACTGAAACCGGCCCAACCCAAACACAATGTAACGTCTTCGTGAGCCAGTGTAATCGGAAGACAGCAAAAAAGTGCCGTACCAAACACATCGTCATATTATTCTTGAAGTGTACTCAGATACTACAAACTGAACAATGAAGCAAATGGGCAATGATACTATCTTAAACCCATTCTCATGTTGAATGACATTACAAATCAGTAGGCAAAAGCAAATGTGACCAAAACAATGATGAAAGTAGCACTGAATGTCAGCCAAACGCAAAGAGATAACAGTAAAATCTGAGATAAAAGCAACAGTGTGACAAAATATTGTCATTGGTGTGAAGGAGCACTGAAATGTCAGCATAAAAGCATGGAGATGTACACAGAAAGCAGAAATTACCATTAACACAAAAATGAGGTCGGCAACATCTATACAAGTGATAACAGTTTCTCTGATATACTCAGCCTACTTCTTATATTGAACAGACAAAAAAGCTCAACAACCACATATATTAGTTAGATACAGCACAGACACCAATTTCTAGCTACAAGGTAATGTAGCACTCATGGACGATTGCATAGCTAGAGTCAAGAGTTACACTCTATGACGCGTTCACTTATTTGCATCACTGATTCAGGTGACAACATACTTATGGAACTGTGGCACACTACTGACATGTAGATGACAAGTTTATGGTTTATCATTAATGTAACACAACTGACTACACAAGCATCAGTCCTGTATAGTTTCATGCCCTTGCGCAACTGCCTTTTGCAAGAACATGCCACACAATGTCCTTGCCCATGCATGTTCTACCTTTCTAAATTAGCAATATGACAACTTTTTTTATAAGCGACTAAAAATGCAAGTTCTATGAGATAAATCCATTAGGTATCTAAAATAACTGAAATTAAGGCAAATACTTGGTATGTGTAAAAGGCAATGCCCAGTACACTAGAAGCATCACAAGTAACTGCTTTTCTATTATCCAATCATGAACCATTCTAACTTTCTAACCAAGTTAGGAATACAATGATAGCTACCATCGCTATGAATTGTAGTGCTCGAGATGGGTTACAAAGCACTTTGAGTAACAGGAGAACAGATACTTCAACCATTTTTAAGGGCACGGCTAGCTGAACAGTGGTGTCAGGGCTCAATAGACAGCAAGAAAAAAGAACTCACCATGCATGACCTAAAGGGTGCAACTACCAACTACCTGAGCAATCTAGGTTGAATCAACATTAAAAGAAAAGGCAGAGGACAATCTACAACATATCACACAAATAAGAAAGCACGACATTAGAAATGCACAGTTAGGATAACCACAGCACACTGCATACCCTGGCTTAGTCCTATAAGTAGTACACGCCAGAAGATGCAATATTGTTCCCTGACCAATTAAAGGCTAACCCCAACAAAACAACATACATGCTTGAACCTTTTCAGAAATGCTCAGATATGACCTGTTGAGTAACATAGTGACTACAAATGATACTTCCTCCGTTCCATAATTATTGTCGTGGTTTTAATTCAAATTTGACCTAAAATCACAAAGGATTATGGAAAGGAGGGAGTAGTATACCTAACTGGACACGTTTAAGGCCGACAGTTCTAGAACAAAATTGCAATGCATCAATCAAGGACAGCATAAGGCCCTCCAAGCTGTGAATGTGTGAAATCAGGACAATGTTATTCAATTGCAATTGCAAGCAAGACTACAGCTATGTCTACCTGATACAGAACATTCCAACATAGAAGGCGCAATCCACATGCACATCCAAGTCCAAGCACACAGCATGAATAGATCTAATTATCTCAGCGAGAAAGACCAAGGTTGCAGAAACATAATCCAGAAGCACCAGCAGTGATACCTGTTTACTTGATAAAAACACTTAAATTAGGCGATACCTGCGAAATTAAACGTTGATAGTGCATAAGTTCGATAACTAAAGGCCTAAACTGGATGCAATCGCAGAAATGCACTTCCACAAGGGAACAGTTCATAGAAACATTTCTGTGCATCACAAGCGCGAGACGAAGGGATTGCCTAGCGAGTTAGTCGAGCTGCGACCCTAGTCGCTCTCCTCCCCGTCGCCGCTCTCCTCCCCGGGAGCCATGTCGACGTCCGAGTCCTCATCGTCCTCGTCATCCTCCGCTGCCTCCTCTGGTCGCACCAGGTACGCCCCAGGCTGTGCTGGGGCACAGCGGCGGGTCCGAGACGGCAGGATGTTGTTGAGGTCGACCTCGGAGAGGGGATCCTCACATAAGCCGTCACTCTCGTCGCCATCTCCCTCGACCTCCTCGTCGTCGCTTTCCTCGTCATCGCTTTCCTCGCCGCCTTCTTCCTCCTCATCGACCACCATCTTGCCCTTCCCCTTGTCCGCGACCCGGGCCTTGGCCTCGGCGGCGGCCTCCTCGTCGGTGCCGGGGCGGGCGGCCTTGGCTGGTGGGTCGACGGGAGAGATCTCGGAGTCGGTGTCCGTCTTACGCTTGGCCGGGGATGGGAAGGGTTCGGTGGCCGCAGGCTGGGACTGGCCGTCGGCGGTCGCCATCGTGGAGGCGGGAGCGGGAGAGGGAGAGGGAGAGGGAGCTAGGGTTTAAGGACGCGGGGAGGGTGCGAGAGAAATGGAGAGGAGAGGGCGTGGCGTAAAGCCGTGGCCCAATGCCGCCGTGACGGAAAGGGGCGACGCCAGAGAGAGAGAGAGGGTGCAGGGAGATGGGCCTGACATGGGCTTACAATGTATTGTTGGGCCTAGACAAGGTTTTCATTTCTCCGGTACAACTTTTTCCGAGCGCTGACTATTTCTTTTTTCAGAAAACGTTTTTATAAATGGAAACTCAGAGCATCTATACACGGGCTCCCTAAACTGAGACAGACAGCTCGGCCAGTGCCATGTCACAAAAACGTGACCCAGCCGGACTACCTAAACCGGTAGCGAATATTTGGACGGAGCGATACCTCTCAAATCCAACCCAAACCTAAGGCGGATATAGGAAGACACGGACTCCACTCGCATGTCTATCATACCGGACCGGCCCACCAAGACCCCATAAATATCCCCACTCTAGGTGAATGGTAGACAAAGTCAACACACTCCACTTCACATCATCTCTTCCTTTCTCTGTCCATCCCTCTCTTTGTCCCTGTCGTGGGTATAAGCCTGATAGTAGATGTGTAGGGTACAAAAGGATGGACAGAGCCTTAGCTACGACGAGGTTGTATGAGTTCAGGCCCCTCTGCGGTGGAGGTAATAGCCCTACGTCTCGGTGCTCAGGGAGCTTGTTGTCGAGTGGAATATAGAATACAGTGAATTGCTAACCCCTGCACCAGTGGGGGAGGGTGGCTTATATAGAGTGCGCTGCCCTCCACAACGGTCCGGTGTACAGGGGTGGAGTAGTGGCGATTAAATGTCTACGTTACAGGTAACGTACGCCTTAAATGCTAATAAAGGCACATGGAAACGTATGACCGTTTCCCTCCACGGGGGTTACGATGCACAGAGTGGAATCCAGTCGGTTAGTTTGATAAACTCCGAATGCTAATCTCCAACTGGACGGTCGAGGATCTGTTACCGACTGGATGAAGGGAACTCCTTAGTTCAGTCGGAACTGACTAAGGACCTTGTCCCTTATGAGGGGTAGTCCTTGGGTTGGACCTTCAGGGCAGGCCTATGACCCTACCCTAGGACTATAACCCCATCATTAGTTCCCGAATGGATTAGGGTTGGAACGACGAAGCGATGCTTGAATTTTGGATCCGACTGGAACGGATGTGACTTTGGCGTTGCTTGCCTCGATCCATTTTATCTTTTCTGACCAACGATCCGAGTGGAAGTATTGGTGGAACAAACTGTCGGAAACCGAGTGCTTCCAGGGTATCTCCTGACGTGACCAGTCAACTGACAGCGGCGGATTTTCCGGGATCTTCAAATTTCGGTTACCGCGCGCTCAGCGGGGATGACGACATCGCGCTCGAGTAGCGCCTGACGCCTCGATTCCCGCGCCTTCATCTTCTCCACTGATATCGCCGCGGTTGGTCGGGGGATAAGGTTTCGGGGCCACCTGCCAGTGACGCAGTCGAAACCTTACTTAAACCTCAGCGGCGAGGGTTTTCTCGTTACGCTCGCCAGATCTCTCGCCTTTGATTGCTCCGTTCCTCTCGCCTCCTCCTGCGCACCCAAGCTCCTTCCTTTTCCTTCTCCTCCGCGGACGAGCAGCTTCCGCCATGACCAAGGGACAGACTAGCAAGCTGGAGGCGAAAAAGAAGAGGGGGAAGGCGGCGGCTCCTGCGCGGAAGCAACGAACGCTACTGGCGGGGTGGATCCAGGGGAACTTCCTCCCCTCCACGGTGACGGAGGAGGACCTGCTGGAGCTGGTGGAGCACGGGGTGATCGCGCACAAATCATGGAGGTTGCCGGCGGAGGGCGAGACCGAGCCGGCGCTCCAGGAGGGGGAGCGCGTCCTGCTGCTCAGCCACGTGCATCGAGGTTTCTCCCTGCCCCCGCACCCTTTCTTCAAAGGCATAATGAACCATTTTGGGGCGCAGCTCCACCACTTTCCCCCGAATGCCATTGCCCATCTCTCTGCTTTCGTAGTCTTGTGCGAGTGCTTCATCGGTTGTCCCCCCCATTGGGGGCTTTTCAAACATATCTTCTCTGCTAGGTCCCAAACTATCAAACGACTTAATCAATCGGATGATAATACTCACCTTCTCCAGCTCTGTGGGGGTTTAGGCTTCCAAAAGAAGAGCAAAAGTAGTTACCCTGCTCTTCAGCTGAGTGGGTCGGTTAGGAACTGGCAGTCGACATGGTTCTACTGCCAGGACGTTGCTTGCCCGAATGCCACGACAGGGTTGCCTTCTTTTAGCTTAGATCGACCCGCTCCGCCTAAGCAGCTTGCGCTCACGAAGGCGGAGAAGATCGACATCCAGCCTCTGGTCGACGCACTCGTAGATGTCGTCAGGAGGGGAGTCACCGGCATAGATTTGCTGGAGGTTTTCCTCGGTCGGCGCATCCAACCACTGCAGGCTCGCGACCACGCCATGTGGCACTACACGGGGCCCGAAGACTCCACTCGGACCAACGTCTTGGGCGTGACCGAGGAGAAGGTGGCGTCGTGGGTGCTCCAGATCACAGGCGCCTGCGAGAACCCCAGAGGGTCCCGGCGAGTGAGGGCTTTCTGCGCGGACAACCCTCCTTCGAACGAGGTGAGTACCACTTGTCGAGTGCACGTAACTGTCTTGGTTTTATCGCTTTCTTGAATCTCTGTCTGACGCCTGATGTCGCCGACTGTATTTTATGCAGAAGTGGACCAACTGGTTTTCCCCTGTCTCGAACGGGAACTCGGCTGAGGAGGATAAGGAGGGCAGCCAGGAGGGCAGCGTGGAGAGCGTCGAGTACGTCTCTGACAGTGGGGAAACGGAGGAAGAGTCTAGTGAAGAGGAGGGGGAAGACGAAGAGCAGGACTCGCCACCCCCGCCGCCAGAGCATCGAACCAAGCGCCGACATGAACCTGCAGCTCTCTCGGCCCTTCCAGCATCCTCGAGTGCTCCGCCAACTGCTGCTACTGAACTTGCGGGTCAGCCTTCCAAGGTGGCCAAACCGAGCGGATCTAAACCTTGGAAGGCTTTGCCGCGGATGAGGGTCACCGTTCCCGTCACCTCAACGTAAGTATATTGTTCTTCTAACTTCTTCTGATATTCGATTGGACTCCTGTTTATTGGTCGAATGAATTTCACTCGACAGGGTTGCTACCTCTGCCACCTCTCCAGCACGCCAGGGGGATGACCCCATGGACATGGACAACGTCGTCTCGTCCCAGCCAGGTGCGTCGTAGCGATTACGAGAGTTTACATCATCGCATCACGAATTCTGTCTTCGGTCTTGCCCCTTTCTTTTTCTGAGATCTCACGCCGTTCGGTCTGGCTTCCCTCAGGGGTGATTTATGTGGATGAGGGTGACCAGGGGAGATCTAAGCAAGCTGCGGTGCCTGTCCTTGAGGCTGTTCCGCCAGTTACTGCTCTCGCTGCGGACGTGCCGCCGACTGAAGCGATGCCGTCGACTGAAGCGGCGCTGGTTGCTGCTGAACCGACTGGAGCAAGCCTTGGGATGCCCAAGGAGCCTCCAACGATGCGAGGCCCGTCGAATGTCGAGTATAACGTCCAACGCCTCCCAGAGGATCAGGTGGGAGCGGCCAAGGGGGCCATGGTGCAGGCGGAGCTGATGGCGGGAGAAGCCAAGAAGGCGTACAACTCCATCGCATCTCTGTACCAGCGGAGCTTGGAGCTGCGGGACGATATCCGAGTAAGTGTGCTAGTAAGTATTTACTTTTCTCTTGTAACCCACTGGGTGTGCTCGGATACCATATGATTTTTGCAATGGGTTCACTCTTAGTGAACCCAGTGGGTGTAGTCCTCAGAACTTCTGTCGAGTGCTTGCACCGGCAGTTGTCTTTATACATATTGTCTTTGACGTGATCAGATCCATAATTAATCTGGTCGAATGCTAACAGTTGGTGCACTCGGAGTGCACGTACTGTAAGAGTCCCCGAGAGTAATTTTACTCAGGTCGGGTAGTATTAACCTCGTAGGCATAGGTGTTGTCATGTAGCTCAATAGGGCGGACCTGTTTGAGTTTCAAGCCAGTGGGGTCACTCTCAGTGAACCCACTGGGTGTAGTCCCCGAGACCGTTGTCGACTGCTTGCGTCGGCAGGGGTCTGAAGAACTTAGACTTTTTATTGTCGGATTTGTCTGATTGTCTCTTGGCGCTGGCTGGCAGAAAACTTGCGAGATGGGGACAGCGTACGAGACTCTTAGGGCTGAAAAGGTTTAGTTTGTTGGTGAGCTGGATGCGGCACTGGTTGCAATGGCTGGCATGAAGGATGTTCTGGTGGAACGAGAGAAGTCGTTGGAGCAGGCCCGTGAAGCAAACAAGGCACTGACTGCTGAAGTTGAGCAGATGAAGGCGCATAGGTCTGAGCTGATGGGCAAATGAAGGTGCTGAACAAGCGATGTATAGCGCAGGAAAAATATGTCAGTGACTGGGCCCGGTAGATGACAACGCTTTTGGGTGGTAAGTACTGTTTTCCGAGTGCTTGTGGTATTTCCATTTCACTCGGCGCTTATTGTTTGCTTGTCTTGTCTTTGCAGATTTTTGCATGGACGCTGAGGCTGAAGCAGCTGATGTGGAGCGGTCGATTCGCGAGAACATTCCACTCGGCGAGGACGCCAATCGAGATCTGCTCCGAGCGCACATTCGCGTGGGCAAAGTTGGGCCTTTCATCGATCGACTGAGAGAAGTCGTCGGCCGGATCGACAAGGAGCTTTGGCCTGAAGACGAGTCTCGGTATGAGATGGAAGGCTTGATGACTCGGCTGGAGGAGGTCCCAAACCGAGTGCAGTCATGGAAGAAATCTGCGGCTCGCTGTGGTGCAGACGTTGCGCTATCCCTGGTCCGAGTGCATTGCAAGGAGGTGCGCAAAGAGAAGCTGAAAGCGTTGAAGGTCGCCAACACAAAGAAACTTCGATTCGAAGACTTTGTGGAAACCTTCCTTGAGAGTGCCACCCGCATCGCCGACGGGATCGACCTGGACACATTCGTGGAGCCCTCCAGTCCTGGCGCCAATCCGGACGACGCTTAAGAAAACTTTTACCTCGGTATGCCGAGTGTTGGTTGTAAGAAACCTTGACCACTTCTGTTGGCCGTCACATTCTTGGTTCGGTGCGGGTAAGCTTGATCCGCACCGAGTCAACTATCCTTAGGTGAACTTCGAATTTAAATCAAATCTTTTGCTCTTCTGTTGCCAAAGAGTTGTTGACACCATTTTGTCTCGAGTTTTTGTTTGGCTTTTCTTGTTGAAGCCAATGGAAAACATGCGGAGCATGTAATTGTCAGTTTCCTTGACATCTGTGTGAGCCTCTCTGAGGGTCTGCCAAGTCGCCGAGTGGATCTGTAGGATACACTTGAGGGTAATAGCGTACTTAGGCGATTCATGATCGCGGCTAAGTCTTCGAGTGCGACGATCATGCCGCACTCGAAGCGAGTTGTGACTCATGTAATTGTCAGTGGCCTTGACATCCACATGAGCCTCAATGAGGGTCTGCTGAGTCCCCGAGTGGATCTGTAGGATACACTCGAAGGTAATAGAGTACTTAGGCGATTCATGATCGCGGCTAAGTCTTCGAGTGCGACGGACATGCTGCACTCGGAGCGAGTTGTTACTCATGTAATTGTCTGTTGTCTTGACATCCACATGAGCCTCAATGAGGGTCTGCTACTCATGTAATTGTCAGTGGTCTTGACATCCACATGAGCCTCAATGAGGGTCTGCTGAGTCCCCCAGTGTATCTGTAGGATACAGTCGCGGGAAGCTTTCCCATTTCAGCGATTCTTGATCGTCTTCGAGTGTGACGAGTAGTGCACGCTCGATTACTTAGGCGATTCTTGATCGCAGCTAAGTCTCCGAGTGCGACGTTTAGTGCATACTCGGATAAAGTTAGTACTTAGGCGATTCTTGATCGCAGCTAAGTCCCCGAGTGCGACGTTCAATGCACACTCGCAGAAAGTTAGTACTTAGGCGATTCTTGATCGCAGCTAAGTCTCTGAGTGCGACGTTTAGTGCACACTCGGAGAAAGTTATTACTTAGGCGATTCTTGATCGCAGCTAAGTCCCCGAGTGCGACGTTTAGTACACACCCAGAGAAAGTTAGTACTTAGGCGATTCTTGATCGCAGCTAAGTCCCCGAGTGCGACGTTTAGTGCATACTCAGAGAAAGTTATTACTTAGGCGAATCTTGATCGCACCTAAGTCCCCGAGTGCGACGTTCAGTGCACACTCGCAGAAAGTTAGTACTTAGGCGATTCTTGATCTCAGCTAAGTCTCCGAGTGTGACGTTTAGTGCACACTCGGAGAAAGTTATTACTTAGGCGATTCTTGATCGCAGCTAAGTCCCCGAGTGTGACGTTTAGTGCACACTCGGAGAAAGTTAGTACTTAGGCGATTCTTGATCGCAGCTAAGTCCCCGAGTGCGACGTTTAGTGCACACTCGGAGAAAGTGAGTACTTAGGCGATTCTTGATCGCAGCTAAGTCTCCGAGTGCGACGTTTAGTGCACACTCGGAGAAAGTGAGTACTTAGGCGATTCTTGATCGCAGCTAAGTCTCCGAGTGCGACGTTTAGTGCACACTCGGAGAAAGTGAGTACTTAGGCGATTCTTGATCGCACCTAAGTCTCCGAGTGCGACGTTTAGTGCACACTCGGAGAAAGTGAGTACTTAGGCGATTCTTGATCGCAGCTAAGTCTCCGAGTGCGACGTTTAGTGCACACTCGGAGAAAGTTATTACTTAGGCGATTCTTGATCGTAGCTAAGTCCCCGAGTGTGACGTTAAGTGCACACTCGGAGAAAGGTAATACTTAGGCGATTCTGGATCGCAACTAAGTCCTCGAGTGTGACATTAAGTGCGCACTCGGAGAAATTTAATACTTAGGCGATTCTGGATCGTAGCTAAGTCCCCAAGTGTGATGTTAAGTGCGCACTCGGAGAAAGTTAATACTTAGGCGATTCTGTATCGCAGCTAAGTTTTTTTTTGAGACCGGAGTTTGTGACCGCGGAAGAACTTTGGATCTGCAAAAGCTCAATCTGCTTTATATTATTTCACCAATACTTGTTCTTTACATTGCTTCAGTCGACGGTCACGTGTAGAAGCGCTTCAGGAGATCTCCGTTCCATGCTCGCGGCTCGTCTGTCTCCCTATCGATGTTGTAGAGTCTGTATGCTCCGTTGTTCAGCACCTTGGAGATGATGAAGGGTCCTTCCCAGGCAGGAGCCAACTTGTGAGGTCTTTGCTGATCCACTCGGAGCACCAGGTCACCTGCTTGGAACGTGCGACTCCTGACGTGTCGTGCGTGAAAACACCGTAGATCTTGTTGATAAATGGTTGAGCGAGTCAGTGCCATCTCGCGCTCCTCCTCTAGAAGGTCCAGTCTGTCTTGTCTTGCTTGTTCTGCTTCAGCTTCGGAGAAGAGTTCGACTCGTGGAGCATTGTGAAGCAAGTCACTCGGAAGGACTGCTTCTGCTCCGTAAACGAGGAAGAACGGTGATCGCCCTGTAGATCTGTTCGGGGTTGTGCGAAGACCCCAAAGCACTGAAGGTAGCTCGGTGACCCATGCGCCAGCGGCATGTCCCACCTCTCGCAGGAGTCGAGGCTTCAAACCTTGCAGAATAAGTCCATTCGCCCGCTCTGCTTGTCCATTGGATTGAGGATGCGCCACGGATGCAAAATCCACTCGGATACCTTGGCTTGCACAGAAACCTTTGAATCTGTCCGAGTCAAAGTTTGTCCCGTTGTCCGTGATTATGCTGTGAGGTACAGCGAATCTGGAGATGATGTCCCTGACAAACTTGATGGCTATTAGGGCATCGAGCTTCTTGATGGGCTTGGCTTCAATCCATTTTTTGAACTTGTCGACTGCCACCAACAAATGTGTGTATCCTCCTTGGCTTGTCCTGAATGGACCGACTGTATCTAATCCCCGTATTGCAAACGGACACACAAGAGGGATTGTCTTCAACGCAGATGTTGGCTTGTGGGACTTGTTGGAGTAGAACTGACAGCCTTCACATCGGTCGACCATATCTTTAGCCATTTCGTTTGCCTGCAACCAGAAGAAACCAGCTCTGAATGCTTTGGCGACGATCGCTCTCGAAGAGGCGTGATGACCGCAGGTTCCCGAGTGAATATCTTCCAGGATTAACTGTCCCTCCTCTGGGGAGATGCATCGTTGAAGAACGCATGAAACGCTTTCCTTGTACAACTGGCCATCAATGACAGTGAACGACTTCGACCTGCGGACTATCTGCCTGGCCTGGACTTCGTCTTCTGGTAATTCCTGCCTCAGGATATATGCAATGATCGACACAGTCCAATCGGGGATGACAGCAAGAATCTCCATGATCAGATCAACCACAGCAGGTACGTCGACTTCAGTCGGGTCTGTCGAACTCTTTGGTTGTACTGGTTCCTCTGTGAAAGGATCTTCTTTGACTGAGGGAAGGTGGAGGTGCTCAAGGCAGACGTCACTCAGGACTGGTTTCCGAGTGGATCCGAGTTTTGCCAAGTCATCAGCTGCTTGGTTCTTCAGTCGCGGAACATGGTGGAGTTCTAGACCTTCAAACTTCTTCTCGAGCTTCCTCACTGCATTGCAGTATGTGGTCATGGTGGGGTTCCTGACGTCCCACTCTTTCATCACTTGATTAACCACCAAATCCGAATCGCCATAGACCATCAGGCGACGGACGCCGAGTGCGATGGCCATACGCAGTCCATAAAGGAGAGCTTCATACTCTGCCTCATTGTTGGAGGAATCAAAGTGTATCTGCAACACATATTTGAGTTTGTCGCCCTTTGGCGATACGATCACAACGCCAGCGCCGGAGCCATTCAACATCTTGGACCCATCGAAGAACATTGTCCAATGAGCCGAGTAGATGTGGGTCGGTTGCTGCTGTTCTACCCATTCTGCTATGAAGTCAGCCAGGGCTTGAGACTTTATAGCTTTCTTGGCCTCGAACTTGATATCGCAGTACAACATCTCCATTGCCCACTTCGCCACTCGGGCTGATGCATCCCGATTGTGGAGGATTTCCGCCAACGGAGCATCAGAAACGACAGACACCGAGTGGTCTTGGAAATAATGGGCTACCTTCTTCGCAGTCATGTAAATCCCGTAGATAAGTTTTTGATAGTTACTGAGCGGAGCAGTAAGAACCGGGTGGGTGGAAAGTAGGACTTTGAGGTCGTCGAATGCGACTTGGGCTTCGTCTGTCCACTCGAAAGTATCTGATTTCTTCATGAGTCGGTACAGAGGAAGTGCTTTCTCGCCGAGTCGACTGATGAACCTGCTCAAAGCCGCTAGGCAACTTGTGAGCCGTTGAACATCGTGTATTCTGACCGGCCTCTCCATTCGGACGACGGTCCCGATCTTTTCGGAGTTGACATCGATCCCTCGTTCGGAAACGAAGTAACCGAGTAACTTTCCGCTGGGAACGCCGAATGAACATTTGGCGGGGTTGAGCTTGATATCGTACCTACGAAGGTTGGCGAACGTTTCTGCCAAGTCCGTCAGCAGGTCGGAACCTTTGCGTGAGTTGACTACAATATCATCCATATACGCCTCCACATTCCGACCGATCTGGTCGATGAGGCATTTTTGGATCATGCGCATAAAGGTAGCTCCTGCATTCTTCAAACCGAATGGCATAGTGATGTAGTAGAAGCACCCGAATGGGGTGATGAAGGCTGTTTTTAATTCATCGGGGCCATACAGACGGATCTGATGATAGCCTAAGTAAGCATCAAGAAATGACAAACGCTCGCAACCCGCAGGCGAATCGACAATTTGATCGATGCGGGGGAGCGGAAAATGGTCTTTCGGGCAGACCTTATTGAGGTGCTTGAAGTCGATGCACATTCGGAGCGACTTGTCCTTCTTGGGAACCATGACAACATTGGCGAGCCACTCGGAGTGGTGGACCTCGCGAATGAAGTTGGCTGCCAAAAGCTTGGCTACCTCTTCTCCGATTGCCTTCCTCTTATGCGCGGCGGACCGACGCAGGCGTTCTCGGATAGGCCGAGCGGTGGGATCCACATGCAGTCGGTGCTCAGCCAACTCCCTGGGTACACCTGGCATGTCAGAGGGTTTCCATGCGAAGATGTCCCAGTTCTCACGGAGGAATTGGGTGAGCTCGGCTTCCTATTTAGGATCGAGGGTGGTGGAGATGTTCGTCGGGGCAGCAGTGTCGTCCGTCGGGTGGATGCTGACCTTCTTCATCTCTCCCGCCGACTGGAATGCAGACTCCGAAGCTGGCTTCTTTGAACGCATCAAGTCAGCGGGGTCGACTATTTTCTTGTACTCGTCAAGCTCGAGGACGGCCATCTGCTAGTCGGCGATTCTTGATCCCTGCTGCAGACACTCTTCGGCTCGCTGTCGATTGCCAGTGATGGTGATCACACCTTTCGGGCCTGGCATCTTCAGCTTCAGGTATACGTAACATGGACGGGCCATGAAACACGCATACGCCGGGCGGCCTAGAATTGCGTGGTAAGCGCTCTGGAAGTCCACCACTTCGAACGTCAGCTTTTCCTTGCGGAAGTTGTTGTCGGAGCCAAAAACGACGTCCAACACGATCTGGCCGAGTGACTTGGCCTTCCGTCCAGGGACGACTCCATGGAACTGCATGCTGCTCTCGCTGAGTTTGGACATCGGAATGCCCATCCCCTTGAGAGTGTCGGCGTACATGATGTTCAAGCCACTGCCACCGTCCATGAGGACTTTGCGCAGTCGGACTCCTTCCACCACTGGATCGACGACCAGAGCCTGTCTCCCTGGGGTGGGTACGTGCGCCGGATGATCCGACTGGTCAAAGGTGATCGCAGTCTGAGACCATTTGAGGAACTTGGGGTTGGTAGGGGTGGCCATGTTCACCTCCCTGTTCACCAGCTTCAATCGACTCTTGCTCTCAACGTCAGCAAAAATCATCAGTGTTGCATGGACTTGGGGGAACGGATCCTCCTTATCCTCCTCATTCTGTTCATTGTCCTTTTCACTCGGTTGCCCTTCGCCGAACCCCTGGATCAGGAGGCGACACTGTCGAGTGGTATGCTTCGCATATATGGGGTTGCCCTCTTCATCCATCTTCGTATGAACCGGACATGGCTGGTCCAGGATGAGGTTATTGAACTGCTTCTTCTTGGGGGTGAACTGAGCCTTCCCTTTGCCCTTGAACTTGGCATTGGTTACGGCTGCAGCTTCTGCTTGCGGAGTGGACGGAGCTTTCTGCTTCTGCTTCCGAGTGTTACTCCCATCTCCATCAGCGACTGTTTTGTGCTTGCCGCTTCGGATGCGGTCCTCTTCTTCGCCATTTGCATAGCGTGCTGCTATCTCCATCATCTTGCTCATGGAGATGTCACCTGTTCGGCCGAACTTCAGGTACAGATCCCCCGTGGCTGCTGGTCGCACTTTACGAGAATAGAATATATATAATCAAAATAATAATCTAGCATCATAAATGTATTGAAAATAGAAGTATATCCTACTACTACTTACCTGAGCCACTCTAAAGGTCAGCTTCTCAGGCTCGATACCGGGAGTCACGCACTTGAACCGCTTCCAAACCCTGCCCGACAAGGATAATGATTTGCTAAGTTTTTCATTAATTGATATATCCGAAAATCATCGAAAGAGACCGATAGAGTGCAAGAATGATTGAAATTACCCTTGGAGCATGTCCTGCAGGCTTTGGAACTGTTCCAAGGGTCTCGATAATGGGTCGAAGGCATCAACTCTTCCCTTATCAATTTGAATGTCCAATAGAATCCAATGGAAGCTGCACATGTATATATATATATGTGTGTGTGTGTGTGTGTGTGTGTGTGTCAGTAACTTATCAATTACACTTATAAGTGAATGGACACAACAGAGTAAAGACCCTCATCTGAAGTTGTATGGAAACAGTATGTGGTCACAGAAATTTTGATCTGTTAGAAACCTTAGAAGGTTTTCCTCCGTCTCCTTGGGTTTATCAGTTAGCGTCGCTATATGTATTTTATCTGGGTCAATAAACCCAATATTTAGGATGTTCCTACTTTTACAATCCAGAATCTTCATTCTGCATAATAGAGTACAAGCTATATATAGACAATGAATTGAAATAACTAAACAAGTTATATGTAGACAACGAATTGAAAAACTTACAGACAATAGCAACTCATAAGCGATTTGTCGAGGGCGTCGCCATTGTACATCTGGAAGAGTTCATCAAAGTCGATATGGATTTCTTCGGGGCAGCCGTAGTACTCCCGTGGGACACTCACCAAGATCATCGTTCTCCCATTCTTTGATTCACTTAAGTACCATGTATGCAAGTAACGCATATTTGTTGGGAGATCATCTTTGCTGACCAAAGGCGCTCCCATGACAAACTGTGGCTTAGGGGCTACCACAGCCTTGGGTAACCTATCGTCTTGGGAAGCCAGAATGTCTTCAACCGGGATACCCCATTCATCCGCCCACTTCTTTGCTAATTCCAAATCTTGCCCCTGCACCGGAGGGGGGACATTCTCGGGTAACACCCTGAGGGGTGGGATCAACTGTTTGGCCTATTGTCCAAGCTGAGGAACGTCTGATCTTTTTTTGCTTGTAGTTGAACTTGATTTTCTCCCACTTGCACTTGCACATGATCTGCTCTTTTTCACTTCCTTCTGCAATGTGCGTGTATAGTCATCAGGCTTATGGTGTAAGTCATACTGTGATGGAAGGGTCGTGAAGTATTTTGCAAATGCTATTTGCTTCTCGGTGTATTCCGGGCGGGGCTCGGGTTCCTTCTTTTTCATCTGCGCATCATGATGTTCCTTTGCTATCCTGGCGTTTTCCTCGGGGGTACGATCATAAGGTCTGATAGGAAGATTAGCATGAGGTACCTTTGGGAGGGGCGATAGTTTGCGCTTTGGGGGGCTCCGTCGCTTAGAAATCGTCGGCGGAGCGTTCTTGCTGGCACGCTTCCGCTTAGTATCCGGAGCGGGCGGCGGCGGAGACGGACGACCCAAGTCCGGCGGCGGTGATCGAGATGGACTCGTGTTGTGCTGGCCGACGTTATGTGGAGGGCTTGGAGGTAATGGAGGTGTAGGTGACCTGCGACGACTCGGAGGCGGTGTTGTCCTTGGGGCCGAGCCTGGAAGCTTGATGTAGTTCTTGTCCCATAGGATGACTCCACCCAGTACTTCTCCGAGTGTCCTCTCATCTTCGGGTCCAGCTATGTCGAGCTCCATATCATGAAACCCCGCCATGATTTCATCCACCCCGACTTTAGCAAAGCCAGCTGGAATCTCACGGCCATGCCAGCGTGCATCAGGGCCAGAAGGTAAAGCTTGTCCGACGGCCACCTTCATGGATATGTTCTTGAATTTCTGATGGAGTTCACATGATGTTGACTCCTTGATTCCATCCATGGGGTAGCCGGGACCGCCCTCTATCATTCTTCGTGCATCGTCGGGCGGGGCCTCAGATTCAGCCACTCTGCTTTTCCGCTTAGATGGGGCGCCGGTAATATCAAGTGCAGGATCTTCCTGGTGCGCTACTCCTCTAAGCTCATCAATCTGCTTCTGTTGCTCGTTAATCCTGGCAAGCAACTGGTTGAACTTGTCATTCTCCTCATCGTGCTGTCGCTTCTTTGCTCTCGCTCGGCTTCTGTAAGTGTCTTGGTCTCTGGCAAACCCAAGCCACCATGGGTAAGAAGGACCGAAGCCTCGCGTTCGTCCTCCATGTTCGTCATTGCCGAGGACCAGTGTGAGCAAATCTTTCTCTCTATCTGCAGTGAACTTTCTTTTTCCCTCCTTAATTTCTTTCACCATCTTTTTCCAATTCTCCCTGGGTATCCTAAGACCGTCACTGCAGATGAGGTCCCCTGTTTCTTCGTCGTACGAACCACCATGCGCAAGGAACCAATTTCTTGCTCTCAATTCCCACTCATCACGGAGTGGTTCAGGTACGATGCCTTTAGCTAGAAGATCTTGCTCTTTCTTATCCCACTTTGGGATGGCAGTCTCATAGCCCCCTGGCCCCAGCTTGTGGTGATATTTCTTCTTGTCGGCATTTATCTTGTTCTTTTCTGATAATGCCTGGGCATCTTCTGACTCCTTGTACTCTTGAAATGCCTTCCAGTGATTCGCCTGCTTGGCTAGACACCCCTCGAATACTGGCACTTTCTTTGTCTTCACATAGTTTTTCCATAGCTTCTTCTTCTAGCTACGGAACAGTTCGGCCATCTTCTTTAGAGTCCACTGCTTGACTTTGGCCCTCAGTTTGTCTGCGACGTCTTCATTCTCACATTCTGGCAGGTTGAAATGTGACATGAGATCATTCCAAAGATTATCTTTGTACCTTTCGGCGACATAGTCACTATCGGCTGCCCCTTTGCGCTTGTTCCACTCTCGAACGCTGATCGGGACGTGATACCTAACGAGAACTCCGCATTGCTTCTTGAATGTGTCAACATCATTCTTAGGAAGCTTGGGTTCGCCCGTAGGCAATATCACCTCAAAGGTGTAATGCGTCAGTGCATCCAACTTTCTAGTCGGGCCTCGTTTCGTAGCTTTGCTCGATGTGGAGGCCTAAGAGGGAGAAACATTCGTCAAATGAATGTATATGTATACAATATAGATCTATCTCCAATATTTTTCACATATTACAAGTGATTGTCGAACTTCATATGTATACCTCGCCGGACTTTATTATTTCTTCACCGGCTTCTCCACCGGCTTCTCCATCAGTGGAGCTATCACCTTCTCCGTCATTGGACCTATCTCCTGCCCCATCGGCTTCATCTTCGTGTCGGTCGACCTCCATTCCATATCCGGAGGGGTTTAGATATGATGACGGAGATTCAGCTGGTTCAACGTCGGGGCCGTCTTTGATTATATCTTCGAGAAGTTCTTCCTCTTCGAGGTTCCTGATATGTGGATCCATAGTTCTGCAAAAAACAGACATTTGATTAACTAATAAACTAACAAACTATATAAGAGGGGTTGGAAACTTCGAAGTGTCGTTTTATATAGGAGGACCTTTAGTCCCGGGTCTTGGCTAGAACCTAAACTCTAAAATATGTCTAACGGATTCTCTTAACCTTTAAGGATTTAACAAAATGGCGACATTCTAGATGTGTAGAAAATGATCCTATTTTTCCTGATCTCATCTACCCTTCTATATGTCACATTGTCTAGTGTCAAAGGACTTTGTTGAAGTTTGTACCAAAAAAGAATTATTCTATCAGGAACTCCGTTCCAAAATAACTTTAGTCCCGGGTCGTGGCTCCACCCGGGACTCCTAGATTTCTGCATAGTATTCAAAGTAGGAGTACTTTTCCAATTTGAGCATTCAATAAGCAAAACCAAATCGTAAAATAAAGTAGTATTCAAATTAGCATGCATTCAATTATAAGCAAAAGTACATCATCTCTTTTGTCCGTACATCGTCGAATATTATCACTAATACTCCTCGAATACTATCATACATATAGCATCACTGATACAGCTAGAACCGTAGCGCCCGACGGGTATCGTCGCGGGCGGTGGACACCCAAAGAGAAGGAACCATCACGGGATCATAGCTCCAGTGAGATCCCCGAAGAACCTGCCCTCCAACGCAACCATGTAGCGACGGACGTGCTGATCCTCCTCGCTGACACGGTGACGTACCACCTCCGCGGTGTCCGGAAGCCTCGGCACCGTCACTGGCCCACGCGACCGCCACCAAACAAGGATCGGGTCAACAACGGGCTGGCTCCTCACCAACCTACGCCCCCCGGAAGGTAGCACCTCCCAATACCAGCCGGGCGGAGCCCAGTCCCGGACAGGGCCCCTCTGATCAAGCAGGTGTCCTCCGCCGAGTCGACGACGAGGATGCGGGATAGGCATCGTAAAATGAACTAAAAAAAATAAACTAGTTCTATTAATTTTCTTGCTAAAAATAAACTATTAACACTTAAGCATATACAGTAGCAAAATTAAACTATTAACACTTAAGCATATACAATAGCAAAATTAAGCAATAATCTAGGAAACACTATTAACACTTAAGCATATACACTATACAATAGCAAAATTAAGCATATACAATAGCATCTATATACGTAGAAATGTCTTCTTCTTCTCTTTCTTCTTCTTCTTCTTCTTCTTCTTCTTCTTCTTCTTTCTTATTTTCTTCTCTGCTTCTTCTTCAACTTCTCTTCTTCTACTTCTCCTCTTCTTCTATTTTTCCTCTTCTTCTCCTCTCCTCCTCTTCTTATTCTCCTTTTTCTTCTTTTCTTCTCCTCCTCTTCTTATTTTCCTTTTTCCTAATCTTATTTTCTTATTTTTGTTCATATTTCTTCTTCTTGTAACCCTAACCTAATTCTAAATATTACTAACCCTAATAATCTAGCACAAACCTAATAACAATAGGAATTAAATGGCAAAAAAATCTTTTTCTTTTTCTTCCTTTCTTCTCCTTTTTCTTCCTTTCTTCTCCTTTTTCTTCCTTTCTTCCCTTTTTCTTCCTTTCTTCTCCTTTTTCTTCCTTTCTTCTCCTTTTTCTTCTTTTCTTCTCTTTTTTCTTCCTTTCTTCTCCTTTTTCTTCCTTTCTTCCTTTTTTCTTCTTTTCTTCTCCTTTTTCTTCTTTTCTTCTCCTTTTTCTTCTTTTCTTCTCCCATTTATTCTTTTCTTCCCTTTTTCTTCTTTTCTTCTCCTTTTTCTTCCTTTCTTCTCCTTTTTCTTCCTTTCTTCTCCTTTTTCTTCCTTTCTTCTCCTTTTTCTTCCTTTCTTCTCCTTTTTCTTCCTTTCTTCTCCTTTTTCTTCCTTTCTTCTCCTTTTTTTCTTTTCTTCTCCTTTTTCTTCCTTTCTTCTCCTTTTTCTTCCTTTCTTCCCTTTTTCTTCTTTTCTTCTCCTTTTTCTTCTTTTCTTCTACCGGTCGGAGTGTTGGGGAGGAGGGGGCGGATGGCTTACCGGCCGGAGGCGTCGACGGCAGCGAGGAGGACGGCGGCGGCGAGGAGGACGACGACGACGGCGAGGAGGACGGCAGGCGGCGGCGAGGAGGACGGCAGGCGGCGGCGAGGAGGACGGCGGGCAGCCTGACGACATCGTCGAGGTCGTCGGTGTGCCGCGCTGGGCAGGAGAATGAGAGGAAGAAGAAGAGAAACAAAATGCGATTTGGGTTGGAATTTTTCTAACTCCCGCTTATATAGGTGGATCTTTAGTCCCGGTTCGGGGCTCGAACCGGGACTAAAGACCCCCTTTAGTCCCGGGTGGAGCCACGACCCGGGACTAAAGACCCTTTTTCGGCAGACCAAAAGGCGGGAAGCAGGGGCCTTTAGTCCCGGTGCGGAGCTCCAACCGGGACTAAAGGGGGTCTTTAGTCCCAGTTGGAGCCACGCACCGGGACTAAAGGCCCGTGCTCGGCAGGCGGCAGGCGAGGGGCTTTAGTCCCAGGTCGTGGCTCCACCCGGGACTAAAGCCCCTCCTGGCTGCACGATAAGTTTAGTCCCACCTCGCCCAGCGAGGGGGACTAACACTTGTTTATAAGCCCCGTCGCAGCTACTCCATCGAGCTCCTCTCTAAAGCAGGCTTACGGGCCTAAACTGACTGTAAATTTAAAAATTGAAACTATATTTGAAATTGTGGAGAAACTTAAACCTGAATTCAAAGTGAGCTCACTTTGAATTTAGGTTTAAGTTTCTTTACAAATTCTCATATAGTTTCAATTTTTTTCTATTTTCAAAATTAACTATTTTGTTATTTTCAATTAAAAACTATGTTTATTAAAATTATTTTTGCATATTTGAGAATTTGACAAAACTATGATAATGAAAAGTGTTTGAAATTGAACAAATAATTCAAAACTATTTTCTATTTTCAAAAGTAATTATTTTGACTATCCAAACTATTAACTATTTTGTTATTTTCAATTAAAAACTATGTTTATTAAAATTCTTTTTGCATATTTGAGAATTTGACAAAAGTATGATAATGAAAAGTGTTTGAAATTGAATAAATAATTCAAAACTATTTTCTATTTTCAAAATTAATTATTTTGACTATCCAAACTATTAACTATTTTCCTATTTTCTTATGAGAGTACAAAAGATTCAGTCCTAGCACCCACGGGCCATGGTCAAACGTACAACGGTATGCTGATCTGGTATGTAAATTTTACCTACTCACATTATCTTGTTATTTAAGTCGGACAGTGTTTTCGATCTAACTCAAAACTCTGAAGGATATGTTTGCAACGAAATGCATATCAGATATAACAAGCAGAGAAGATTCATAGTGACAGCATTAGCTTCTTAACTCTTCAGGTGAAAACTTGTCCAGGTGAAGAGTACTCTTCAGAACATGAAATCTCTGAGAATTCTGAGGGCACTTCTGAGCGTCTGTTCATTCTGTCAAACAGAGCTTTTCTAACACCAGCGCAGTATATGAAATGCCTGGAGAAAGTTGAGGAGATTAAGTTCAAACCGCCCTGTTATGTTTCTATCATGAGCAAGACCACTGTGTGGCAGCATGACAGCGAATGTTCTCCCATCCTAGTAAGTCCAAGGAAAACATTTTACTGTTCCTTTCTGCCAGTTACTCAATTGCATCCTTATCCTTTGATAAGATAAATAGCAACAAATCTCCCAAGTATCTCTACGCCTGTGTCATTCTAACATTTGCCATGTGTTATGTATATAAACAGCACTTTGGCTCTAAGTATGCGGCCACTTTGACTTCATTTGGTATATTTCGTGCATTTACTTATTTTTTTTTGAGCTAGTTGACCTTGAAATTGAAAAGCACTACAAATGAACTCTGAAAATGTTGAAAGTTGGCATGCTATCATCATTTCACCCACATAGCATGTGTTAAAAAGTTGAGAGGGCTACGACAAAAACTGGATGCACTTCGTGTACAAAACGTACAATCTCTCTCGAAGTATCAGGGTTTCGAACGAGAACTCATCTCTTACAAAGGGATTTCATTTTTTTGAACTTATTTGAACTCCATACTTTTTGTGTGTTCAAAATGCACCATTCAAAGGCACATCACAAAATTTCAACAATTTCTGACTTCATTTGGTATTCTTTGTGCATTTACTTTTTTTTTGAGCTAGTTGACCCTGAAATTGAAAAGCACTACAAATGAACTCTGAAAATGTTGAAAGTTGGCATGCTATCATCATTTCACCCACATAGCATGTGTTAAAAAGTTGAGAGGGCTACGACAAAAACTGGATGCACTTCGTGTACAAAACTGACAATCTCTCTCGAAGTATCAGCGTTTCGAACGAGAACTCATCTCTTACAAAGGTTTATTAAAATTATTTTTGCATATTTGAGAATTTTACAAAACTATGAAAATGAAAAGTGTTTGAAATTTAGTACATTCCATACATGCATTACATAAAAGGTTTAATACATTATTGCACCAATATTCCTATCTATTATTTCTGTTTTCTTCTGGGTCATAGCCATGGAGAATCTTCATCATTCAGTAGGATGCTTGGGTCAGTTTTCACTTTGAAGGGCGGAATTTCATGAAACTTATTATAATCTTCTGACATGTCTGTCTTGTCATCTACTCCCATGATGTTTCTTTTCCCTCAAAGAACTATGTGGCGTTTTGGCTCATCAGACGATATCTTCTTTTGCTGATTTCTTTTTCTCGTTTTTGTAGACATGTCCTTCACATAGAAAACCTGAGCGACATCATTGTCTAGGACAAATGGTTCGTCCATGTACGCAAGATTGTTGAGATCCACTGTTGTCATGTCGTACTTTTGGTCTACAACTACCCCGCCTCCTGTCAGCTTCACCTATTTGCACCGAAACAAAGGGATCTTAAAAGTAGGTCCATAGTCAAGTTCCCATATCTCCTCTATGTACCCGTAATATGTTTCCAAACAGTGCCCATTCTCGTCTGTTGCATCAAAGCGGACACCACTATTTTGGTTGGTGCTCTTTTTATCTTGGGCAACCGTGTAAAATGTATTCCCATTTATCTCATACCATTGGAAAGTACATATAGTCGAAGATGGTGGCCTGGCCAAACAGTACAACTGATCTCCAACGGTGTCGTCATTCATGAGATGTGTCTGCAACCAACTGCCGAAAGTCTTCTCGTGTTCCCCTTTAATCCAAGAGTCAGCCTTCCCCGGGTTTTCGGAGCATAGAATATTCTTGTGTCTCACGATATACGGAGCCACCACGGTGGAATTGTGTGGAACTGTGTAGTGTGCTTGAGAGAAAGAATGCCCATCCATACATACTTTTGCTTTCCTTCCTAGTGTGCCTTTTCCTGTCAGCCTACCCTCATACCGAGATTCAGCAACACCAATCGGCTTAAGGTCAGGAAGAAAGTCCACACAAAACTCAATGACCTCCTCTGTTCCATAGCCCTTGGATATGCTTCCTTCTGGCCTAGCACGGTTACGAACATATTTCTTTAAGAATCCCATGAACCTCTCGAAGGGGAACATATTGTGTAGAAACACAGGACCGAGAATTCTAATCTCTTCGACTAGGTGAACTAGGAGGTGTGTCATTATATTGAAGAAGGATGGCGGGAACAACAACTCAAAGCTGACCAGACATTGGACCACATCAATCTGTAACCCTGATAGACTTTCTCGATCGATTACCTTTTGAGAAATTGCATTGAGGAATGCACATACCTTCACAATTGCCAGGCGAACATTTTCCGGTAGAATTCCCCTCAATGCAACCGGAAGCAATTGCGTCATAAGCACGTGGCAGTCATGAGACTTTAGGTTTTGGAATTTTTTTTCTTTCATATTTACGATTCCCTTTATATTCGACGAGAAGCCAGTCGGGACCTTGATACTGAAAAGGACTTCAAAGAAGATTTCCTTCTCTTCCTTAGTAAGAGCGTAGCTGGCACGCCCTTGAAACTGCCCTGGATGCATGCCATCTCTTCCTTTATGACGTTCCTGGTCCTCCCGTGCTTCCGGTGTATCTTTTGACTTCCCATACAAGCCCAGGAAGCCTAGAATATTCACGCAGAGATTCTTCGTCAGGTGCATCACGTCGATTGCCGAGAGGACCTCATGGACTTCCCAGTAGGGTAGCTCCCAAAATATAGATTTCTTCTTCCACATGGGTACGCGCTTATCAAGGCCGTTAGGAACAGGTTGGCTGCCAGGACCCTTTCCAAAGATTACTTTTAAATCTTTGACCATATCAAATACTTCAGCACCAGTACGGATGACAGGCTTCCCCCGGGGTTCTGCCTTGCCATTGAAATGCTTGCCTTTTTTCTTTAAGGGATGCTTGGGCGGAAGAAAACGACGATTGTACGGGTACACATTCTTCCTACATTTGTCCAGATATATACTTTCTGTCTGATCCAAACAGTGTGTGCATGCATTGTATCCCTTGTTTGACTGTCCTGAAATGTTACTAAGAGAAGGCCAATCATTGATGGTTACGAAAAGCAACGCTCGAAGGTCAAATTCCTCTTGTTTGTGCTCGTCCCACACACGTACACCTGGTTCGGCCCACAACTGTAAAAGTTCATCAACTAATGGCCTTAGGTACACATCAATATCGTTGCCGGGTTTCTTTGGACCTTGGATAAGCACTGGCATCATAATGAACTTCCGCTTCATGCACAACCAAGGAGGAAGGTTGTAGATACATAGAGTAACGGGCCAGGTGTTGTGACTGCAACTCTGCTCCCCAAAAGGATTCATGCCATCTGTACTCAGACCTAACCATAAGTTCCTTGCGTCAGCTGCAAATCTCGAGAACTCTCTCTCGATTTTTCTCCACTACCGACCATCAACGGTGTGCCTCCACTTATCGTCTTTCATACGATCTTCCATGTGCCATCGCAACAACTTCGCATGATCTTTATTTCTGAACAGACGTTTCAACCGTGGTATTATAGGAGCATACCACATCACCTTGGCAGGAACCCTCTTCCTGGGTGGCTCGCCCTCAATATCACCAGGGTCATCTTTTCTGATCTTATACCGCAATGCAGTGCATACCGGGCATTTATCCATATTCTCGTACTTCTCACCGCGGTAGAGGATGGAGTCATTAGGGCATGCATGTATCTTCTGCACTCTAATCCTAGAGGACAGACAAGCTTCTTTGCTTCGTACGTGCTGGTGGGCAATTCGTTCTTTCTTGGAAGCATCTTCTTCATCAGTACCAGCAACTTTTCGAATGACGAGTCAGTCACACCGGTCTCTGCCTTCCACTTCAGCAATTCCAGTGTGCTACCCAGCTTCTTCTGGCCATCTTCACAAGTTGGGTACAACAATTTGTTGTGGTCCTGTAACATCTGCTCGAACTGCAACCTCTCCTTTTCTGTGTCGCAACCTCGCCGTGCATCAGAAATGACCCGGCCAAGATCATCAGCGGGCTCATGTGGTTCCCGTTCTTCATCCTGATCTTCTTCTTCATTGTCTTCCATTGCGGTATCAGCATACTCAGGGAACATAGATCGGTAGTTGTCATCATCGTTCTCTTCTTCTTCATCGTCGTCTTCCATCATAACCCCTCTTTCTCTGTGCTTGGTCCAAACATTATAGCCCGACATAAAACCGGACCGAAGCAGGTGGCTCTGAATGACTCTTGAGGAAGTGTAATCCTTCTCATTCCGACATTCAACACATGGACAAAACATATAGCCACCACCATGCTTGTTCGCATCGGCTGCATCTCGAAAAGAATGCACGCCTTCTCTGTAAGCGGTTGTGCGTCGATCACCGTACATCCATGGATGGCTCATCTGTGTTATACGACAGTATATCAAATACAATCACGATCCTAAAAATTAGTACCGCACGGTCTAAACGAGGAAATATAGTTGCTAACCTTTTAGAATAAGTAGAAATAAAGAGGAAGAGGTTTAAGCGTGGCTCAGACATCTCATATTGTAGTTGTGTTCGGTGAACTGAAGCGGCATCGCTCTAACACACATTTCAACAAACACCTCTAGTGCATAAAAAAAGTGGAGAGCTAGCACACACCCACAATCCTCCATCCAAGGAAAATGCAAGGAAGAGGGGAGAGGGGGGCTGTGCTATATATAGGCAGAGGACTTTAGTGCCGGTTTGAGACACAAACCGGACTAAAGGTGGCGCACATGCGGGCTGCACACCGCGTAGCCCTTTAGTCCCGGTTTGGGACACAAACCGGGACTAAAGGCTCCTTACGGGCCAGGACTAAAGCCTCGAGGGAGGCATTGCGATTTGGGGCGACGTGGTCGGGCCTTTAGTCCCGGCCCAGAGGCAGGCCGGGACTAAAGGGTCCCGGCCAAAGGCCCGTTTTCCACTAGTGTATGAGCATTACAAATTTGTAGTTTTATTTAGTTTTTAATAGGTTTTGTTGTCTTCTTGCATCTACATGTGTTTTGGATGCAAACTAGGAGGAAGCATGATGGAAAGGCCAAGGCGGGTTCAATACGTTGGACTTGAAGTACTAGACTTCAAACTTCTTCGAATAAATATCTGAAAGCATTAGCATGTTGGCTTCATTCTCGCGAATCCAATGAGTCCAAGAATGTCAAAATAAGAGTCTATATGAAGAAATGACGACCGTTTTACCGGAGGACTTCATAGTGCAAGACAATGTACCATACGACCTAGCGCAGTCGTATAGGCGCTTGTACGGGGTGATTTTAGCACCGAATGTTTCCCTCCCATACGTGATTTTCACCGTTTTTTGTCCCCGTTTGTTTCCACGCAATCCTTGGATAATAAGGAATGGTTTGGGAGAGCATGTGGTTAATCTGAGCCCTTGGATGCATCCCATCAACGGAGGAGACAGAGGAGGGGTCCTATATATATGCACCTCTCCAACACTACCCGCCGCATCGTCATCTCCATCATCTCATACAACCAACATCAATCTCAATTGCTGCTCCAAGACTGTTGGTTTCAAAACCGGCGGATCTCGGGTAGGGGGTCCGAACTGTGGATCTTGGATTGATGGGTGATACGTCCCAAACATATCTATAATTTTTGTTTGTTCCATGATCTTTTGGGTGACATTGTTATATGTTTTGCTACATTTTTATATCATTTTACACATATTTGGACTAACCTACTAACTCAGTGCACCAAGTGCCAGTTTCTGTCTGCTGGTGTCCTTTTTGCACGGGCTTTTACCCAATTTTCCGAAGCCCGAAAAAATCCAGAAAAATATATAAAAAAAATCAGCGAAACAGAAGCTTCGGGATCACCGAAGGGGGCCACGGGCCTCCCAGGTGGCGTGCTGGCGCGGCCAGGCCCCAGGTCGCGCCAGGAGGTCACCTGGGTGGGGCCCACCTCCTCCGGTGCCATCCTTTCGCCTATATTTAGTGTTTCATGAGGAAACCCTCGCAGACTTTATGGAATCGCGAATTTCTCCATCATTCCGCTGCCGCAGCGCTTCCGAGATAGGGAGCGTCAGGAGACCTCTTCCCGGCACCCTGTCGGAGGGAGGATTGACCTCCGGGAGCTTCTCCGCCACCATGGACACCTCCCGGATGTGTCGTGAGTAGTTTCCCTTGGACCATGAGTCCATGATCAGTAGCTATGTGATGTCTTCTCTCCAATCTTGTGCTTCAATGGTTAGTCCTTATGAGCTGCCCTACATGATCAAGACATCTATGTAATTCTCTTGCTATTGCTATGATCGGTTTGTTGGGATCCGATGGCTATGAGATTATGTTCAGATTGTTATGAGTTATATATTTGATTATCCTTTTATATTATGTTCCTTAGTGATTCTTGCATGTTCTGCGTTGCTTTTTATTGCTTTGGCCAAGTAGTAGATCATAACTCCAAGAGGGAGCGTTATGCATGATTGTGGGTTCGGCCCCCTCGATGTCTAGCTTGAGTGATAGAAACATGAGACTAGGGGATGTGCTTGTTGCCACCGGGGAGAAAACAACGATGCTTGTGACCATGGTTCCAAGGATTGTTTACCTTATGCATAGTTCGTTAATGCAGTTGTCCGTTGCTTTGAGTTTACACTTTGGGTGGGGCTCGCAACTTAATACCGGAGAGATGTTCTGGATAAATATCTCAAGGTGGATGATTAGTAAGTAGATGTTGATGAATAAACGGTCTACTTGTCTTGGTGTATTGCCCGTTACTATTGAACCTCTAACTATCAAGGAGCATAATTAGCATTGCGGTCCGATCATAATTCTGTCAGTTTCCCAACTAAATTTTGTTTACCCTAGCATAGTTGTTTATTGTCTTTTGGGAGAAAGACATCACTAGTGAACATCATGTGACTCCGGTCCATATCACCATCATTGTTTACACCTCCATCATTTACCGCTTTATTTACTTTTCCGTTGCAATCACTATTACCTTCCCGCTTATGTTTTGATCCTTTGCAAACTACAAGGCCGGAGAGATTGACAACCTATTTGTACTCGTTGGGAGAAAAGTTATTTGTTGTGCGTGTAGGTCCACGTCCTCTGCTGACCAGGACAGGAGACACCTACTTGTTGAGACTAGGAGTCCTCCTGGATCGATAAACCTTACAGTCTCCATGTAAGGGAAATTTGCTGATTACTACATCTCCACCTTCCACTTGGGGTATCCATCAAGGGGCGATAAGTATATACATCATCTCGTCATCAAGCGAATTTTTGGCGCCGTTGCTGGGGACTCCACTCTTCAAGATAGGGGAGTTTCACACTATCTTTTACCTTTGCTTTTTAGTCTTGTTAGTTTGCCTTCTAGTTTTTGCTTTAGAGTCTTATACCCAAACAACCACAAAAAAATTGCTTTGCTCTTGCTTGTTGCTGCTGCTATGGGTTCCACTGAGAACACCAAGCTGTGTGATTTCACTAGTCACAACAACAATGACTTTATGTGCACTCCTATTGCTGCTCCCGCTAGTGGAGCCACGTCCTATGAGATTAAACCTGCTTTGCTGAACCTAGTTATGAAAGATCAATTCTCCGATCCTGGAGATGATGCTGCCTTGCCCTTGAAGAATTTTGTTGAGCTCTGTGATATGAAATTTTTTAAATAAGTAGATGGTGATATTGTTAAACTTATGCTTTTTTCCTTTCTCCTTGAGAGGAGGAGCTAAAGTGTGGCTTCAATCTTTGGCTGGGAATATCATAGATTCTTGGGATAAGTGCAAAGATGCTTTTATTGGGAAGTATTACCCACCTACTAAGATTATCCAGTTGAGGAGTAACATTATGAATTTTAGGCAATTGGATAATGAACATGTTGCTCAAGCTTGGGAACAAATGAAATCTCTTGTTAAAAATTGCCCTACTCATGGTTTGACTACTTGGATGGTTATCCAAACTTTTTATGCAGGATTGAACTTTACCTTGCGGAATCTGTTAGACTCGGCCGCGGGAGGAACCTTTATGTCAACTACACTTGGTGCTACCACAAATCTATTGGATGAGATGATGAAAAATTATTCTCAACGGCACACGGAGAGAGCTCCAACAGGTAGGAAGGTTAACTCTGTTGAGGAGATTTCCTCCCTCAATGATAAGGTTGACATGATCAAGACTCTACATACTAAGCAATCTCCTATTGATCCTCATGATGTTTCTTTAAATTCTTTGGTTGCTCAATAAATAGAGCAAATGGATGTTAATTTTATTTCTAGGAACAACTTCAATAACAATGCCTATAGGAGTAATTTTGGTAGCAATCCTAGACCGTTCCCATCCAACAACTATGGGAACAACAACAATTATCCTAGCACCAAAAACTCCACTTCTAAATTAGAGAGCATGCTTAAAGATTTTATCACTACTCAAAAAGCCTTCAACAAGAGTGTAGAAGAGAAACTGAAGAAATTAGATAGTCTCGCTTTGAAGGTGGACAACATAGCTCATGATGTAGAGATGCTTAAAATTAGAACTTCCCCAATTGAGGAGACGAACACCACACCCATGAATGCTATCCAAGTCCAAATTAATGAGAACATAAGAATGCTAGCCAAACTTAAAGAGAGATGGGCTAGAGAAAAGGAAGAGGAAGAGAGAATTAAGAGCCTTCCTACACACACTACCATTGCTACTATACAAGTTGTTGAGGACCTCAAAACTTTTAGCACCCATCGCACCCCCTAGTCCCAATGGACCTATTAATGGTGATGCTAACACCTCAACTATAGGACAAGAAGGTCCTATGAATTTAGAGACTACCAAAAGAATGAGCTTAGATGACATTACTACCACTTTAATTAATGGTAGTAACCTTGATTTTGACAATTGTAGTCTCTCCGAAGTCATCACCTTTTTGCAAAGAATGGCTAAGGACCCCCACACTGGTACACTTAATATTCACCGAGCATATTACCAATGCTCTTATCAAAGATAGGGAGGAGAAGCTCAAGATAGAGACTTCTATTCCTAGGAAGCTAGAAGATGGTTGGGATCCTATGGTCAAAATTAAATTGAATAATATCTCTTGCTTTGCTTTGTGCGATGTTTGAGCTAGTGCCTCCATTATGCCCAAAAGAATGTATGATGTGCTTGATTAGAAATCTTATGATCCATGTTCTTTTGGTGTTCGTCTTGTTCATTCTTCCATAAAGAAACCTTTAGAGAGAATTGACGATGTGGTTATTATTGTCAATGATAATTATGTGTCCGTTGATTTTCTTACTATGGACATTGAATGTGATCCTTCATGTCCAATTATTTTGAGACGTCCTTTTCTCCGCACCGTTGGTGCTATCATTGACATGATAGAGGGAGTTATTAAATTCCAATTTCCTCTTAAAAAGGGAATGGAACACTTCCCTAGAAAGAATATTAAGTTACCTTATGAGTCCGTTACACGGGAAACTATTCTTTTGGAGTTGATAACACTTGATCTTCTTGCATTATGCCTAGCTCAAAGGCATAAAAGAAAGCGCTTGTTGGGAGGCAACCCAATATGTTTTTACTTTATGTTTTAGTGGTCTTGATGTGTGTTACTACTATAGCAACATCATTGTGTCTTTATTTTTAAGCTTTGTGCCAAGTTATAGCCTCCGACTGCAAGAAAGTTCAAAAATTGTGACATGCTATCCAGAAACAGATTATGTCTGCTTGACAGAAAAAATCGCCAAAAATCACGAGATCATCTTTTTGATCTAAATTGTTTTTACATCATGCTCTATATAATTGTATTTCTGTCATATGTTCTGAGTTTTTTGATTTGAGTTGCAGAAGTACCCCAAATAAATTATTTACTATATGTTGTTCTGTTTTTCACAGATTCTGCCATGTTTTGTGTTTTCATTGTTTTGCGAATCCTAAGTTTGCTTTTTATTTGCAAAAATATTTTGGCATTCATGAAAATCAGTAGCTTTTCATGAGAATCTTTATTTCCAGCAGGTATTGAATTGTTTTATTAAGGGAACTAACTACTCTAATCAGCTTATGGTGAGTTTTGTATGAAGGGAGTTTTCAAGTATTGCGATGGGAGAGATGATGAAAGACGATAAAGGAGTGTCAAACACTCAAGCTTGGGGATGCCCCCATGCACCCCAATAAATATTCAAAGGATACTCAAGCGTCTAAGCTTGGGGATGCCCCCGTGCATCCCCTTCTCTATCAACAATCATCAGGTCATCCATCTCCATACTATATTTTTGTCTCTTCATATGATATGTGTTATGCTTGGAGCGCCCCACTATTTGCTTTTTAGTTTAGTTTTATAGTTTAGTTTGCTGGCCATAACAATTCGGAACCTAGCCTACCTTGTTTGGGAGAGAGACACACTCCGTTCCACTCTAGAACACAACATAGGTTTCCATGCTTATTCTTTTTGTGTGTTCTTCATCTTTTCGTAGCTACTGTCATGCTTAGCTCTTAGTTTTCATGCTTATCTTTTTAAGAGATTTTATTTAGGTTGATTTTGGAACTATCTTGAGTTATCATGCTTATCTTGTTTAGAGAGTTGGCTTGTTGCACTGAGTTGTGTGTCTTGCATAAGTAGGTAACTGAGGTTGCTATTTAAGTATAGTAGTAACTTGCAATAGTTTTGAGGTATTGATTTGAGTAATGTTTGGACTACCGGTGCCAAGAGCTTGAGCCTATTAGTGATAAGTGTCATATTTTGGAAAATCCGTGTGTTTTTAAAAAACTAAAAATTAGTTGAGAACTCTAGCTACTAAATTGATCGCCAACCTCTGGAGGGGTTGGAATATATAGAGTACCCTCACGTTACCATGAGTCGAGGATGCGCAAGGATAACCAAACCCCCAAACATTCCTCCTCGGGGTACTTGTCTTTTTGCGAATTTCCTAACTAGATAGAGAGTTACCGATAATAAGTGTATGAGTTCTTCGGGCTAATGTGAGTATTTGATTGTTGGCACTTCCACCATACATATTTTGCTAGCCTCTTTGGTACCGTGCATTGCCCTTTCTCACATTGAGAGTTGGTGCAAACTCCGCCGGTGCATCCAAACCCATGACATGATACGCTCTGTCATACATAAGCCTCATTATATCTTTCCTCAAAACAACCACCATACCTACCTATTAAGGCATTTCCATAGCCTTTCCGAGATACATTGCCATGTAACATCCATCATCTCATGACTTGATCTTCATGTCATACATGCTTTTGCTTGATCGTAGAGCCGCATGCTAGTTGAGCCTTGCCCTCATTACTGCTACATGACACGCTAGTATCATTGCATATCCTACTACACTAGCAGAGGCATACATTTGCATACATCATGATAGTTTTCACTTGTCTTTATGTTGAGTACTTCTAATAAAGTGTGATGATGTTTATTTCTATTCATGTAAAATATAGAGTGTTGCCCTTAAGAGAGGAAAATATCCCAAATAGGACAAATGAGAGATAAAAGAAAGAGCCAAAGAGGCCACAAAAAAATAAAAAATAAAAGAGAAAAAGAAAAGAAGAATAAAAAAGAAAGAAAAAAAGAGATAAGGGGGCAACACTACTATTCCTTTTGAAAGATCCACACTCGTACTCCATTACTATATTGGTACTACATAGAGATCATCATTCATGCATAACTATGTGGGGACCCTTACACTATAGAACTTGGTTTGCATATTCCAATGATGAGCCTCCTCAAATGAGCTCTGGGTCTTCATGAGCAAACAAGTTGGATGCACCCCCACTAGTTCCATTGGAGATCTTACCTTAGCTCATATGTGCATTTGTTACATGGAATCCCTACTCCTCACATCATATCTATCATTTGGCTTTCTCTCGCCTATGGTTGTCCTCATTGATGTGAGCCTTTCACACCTTTTTGTCTTCCTTCCCCATCATTATTCTATTTGCCATCCTAAGTGCCAACATATCTTGCTTACGCTCATCCATTGCATGAGTGCTCAAAGTCGAAAGGGAGAGGATCATTTTGACTTGTGCCTGACAAGTGGTCTGGGGATGAGTCAAAATAAGATTCCAAAGGAGACTAAGTGTGAGGTTTAGTAGATTGAGTTCTCAATTAAAAAAATATTTTATCTCTGAACGCATCTCCCACTTCTTGCATGCAAACACCATTTGGAGACATTCGAGTGACGGACAGCGAGAGCTCTTGCACCTTTATGTTCTTAATTTGCTAAATTCAATACTAGATATAGAATCTTGCTTGTTATTGTCTTGACTTGAAATGCATATCTCACTTGCTTTACTTTTAAGTTCTTATATGTGTGTTAGCATGTCACCACAGATATTATTGTGTTATCATTTATCTACTCGAGGACGAGCAGAAATTAAGCTTGGGGATGTTGATACGTCCCAAACGTATCTATAGTTTCCGTTTGTTCCATGATCTTTTGGGTGACATTGTTATATGTTTTGCTACACTTTTATATCATTTTACACATATTTGGACTAACCTACTAACTCAGTGCACCCAGTGCCAGTTTCTGTCTGCTGATGTCTTTTTTGCACGGGCTTTTACCCAATTTTCCAAAGCCCGAAAAAATCCAAAAAAATATATTAAAAAAATCAGCGAAACAAAAGCTTCGAGATCACCGAAGGGGTGGGCAGAGGGGGGCCAGGGGCCTCCCAGGCCGCCTGCTGGCGCGGCCAGGCCCAGGTCGCGCCAGGAGCTTGCCTGGGTGGGCCCCACCTCATGTGGTGCCCTCCTTTGGCCTATATTTAGTGTTTCGTGTGGAAACCCTCGTAGACTTTCTGGAATCGTGAATTTCTCCATCGTTCCGCCGCCGCCGCGCTTCCGAGATCGGGAGCGTCAGGAGACCTCTTCCCGGCACTCCGGCAAAGGGAGGATTGACCTCCGGGAGCTTCTCAACCACCATGGACGCCTCCTGGATGTGTTGTGAGTAGTTTCCCTTGGACCATGAGTCCATGACTAGTAGCTATGTGATGTCTTCTTTCCAATCTTGTGCTTCAATGGTTAGTCCTTGTGAGCTGTCCTACATGATCAAGGCATCTATGTAATTTTTTTGCTATTGCTATCCTCGGTTAGTTGGGATTCGATGGATTATGAGATTATGTTCAGATTTTTATGAGTTATATATTTTATTATCCTTTTATATTATGTTCCTTAGTGATTCTTGCATGTTCTCCGTTGCTTTTTATTGCTTTGGCCAAGTAGTAGATCATAACTCCAAGAGGGAGCGTTATGCATGATTTTAGGTTCGGGCCCCTCGATGTCTAGCTTGAGTGACAGAAACATGAGACTAGGGGATGTGCTTGTTGCCACCAGGGATAAAACAACGGTGCTTGTGACCATGATTGCAAGGATTGTTTACCGTACGCATAGTTCGTTAATGTAGTTGTCCGTTGCTTTGAGTTTACACTTTGGGTGGGGCTCGCAATTTAATACCGGAGAGATGTTCTCGATAGATATCTCAAGGTGGATGATTAGTAAGTCGATGTTGATGAATAAATGGTCTACTTGTCTCGACGTATTTCCCATTACTATTGAACCTCTAACTATCAAGGAGCATAATTAGCATTGCGGTGCGATCATAATTCCGTCAATTGCCCAAGTGTGATTTGTTTACCCTAGCATAGTTTTTTATCGTCTTTTGGGAGAGAGACATCACTAGTGAACATCATGTGACTCCGATCCATATCACCATCGTTGTTTACACATCCATCATTTACCGCTTTATTTACTTTTCCTTTGCAATCACTACTACCTTCTCGCTTGTGTTTTGATCCTTTGCAAACTATAAGGCCGGAGATTTTGACGACCTCTTTGTACTCATTGGGAGCAAAGTTATTTGTTGTGTGTGCAGGTCCACATCTTCTGCTAACCAGGACATGAGACACCTACTAGTTGAGCCTAGGAGTCCTCCTGGATCGATAAACCATACAGTCTCCGTGTAAGGGAAATTTGCTGCTGAATACATGTCCACCTTCCACTTGGGGTATCCAACAAGGGGCGATAAGTATATACGTCATCTCGTCATCAATGGGTAACAAGGGACGATGGAGACGATGTTTTACCCAGGTTCGGGCCCTCATGATGGAGGTAAAACCCTTCGTCCGGTTTTTGTTGTATTGATGATGTAGTATCGAGTACAAAGTTGATCTGCCTCAAGATCATATGTTGTGGTCTAAGCGCTAATGATGTAGACGTTGTATCTAATGAATATCTATTAACTAGCCTAGCCTCGGCTTATATAACACACCGGAGGCCTAGGATAACAAGAGTCCTAGTCGGCTACATCGGTGGAGAGGAGTCCTTGTCTTGATCACCAAGTCTTGTGGAATCTTCCTTCTATATGTCATCCACAACCCAAAGTCGCCCAGGAGTCCGTCCGTAGAGATAGACCGGCGGCCCGAGGACCCCTTAGTCCTAGACTCCCTCAGTAGCCTCCAAACTGGCCGCTGATACGTCTCTGTCATATCTACTTTTCTGAACTCTTTTGCCCTTGTTTTGGACTCTAATTTGCATTATTTGAATGAAACTAACCCGGACTGACGCTATTTTCAGCAGAATTGCCATGGTGTTGTTTTTGTGCAGAAATAAAAGTTCTCAGAATGTCCTGAAAATTTACGGAGAATTTTTCTGGAATAAAAGAAAAATACCCGTGCAAAGATCCACCGGAGGGGGCGTGCCAGTCGGCCACAAGCCCCTGGGTCGCGGCCACCCCCTAGGCCGCGCCTTGAGGGCTTGTGGGGCCCACGTGGCACCACCGCCCCCAAACTCAGCTCTATATCTTCCGTCTCGCCCGGAAAAAACCCAGAGAGAAGGTTTCATCGCGTTTTACGATACGGAGGCGCCGTCACCTCCTATTCTTCATCTGGATGGCAGATCTGGAGTCCGTTTCGGGCTTCGTAGAGGGGAAATCGTCGCCATCGTCATCATCAACCTTCCTCCATCGAGAATTCCATGATGCTCTTCATCGTTCGTGAGTAATCTCATCGTAGGCTTGCTGGATGGTGATGAGTTGGATGAGATCTATCATGTAATCGAGTTAGTTTTGACGGGGATTGATCCCTAGTATCCACTATGTTTTGAGATTGATGTTGCTACTACTTTGCCATGCTTAATGCTTGTCACTAGGGCCCGAGTGCCATGATTTCAGATCTGAACCTATTATGTTGTCGCCAATATATGTGTGTTTTAGATCCTATCTTGCAAGTTGTAGTCACCTACTATGTGTTACGACTTGACAACCCCGGAGTGACAATAGCCGGAACCATTCCCGAAGATGTCCATAGTATGAGGAGTTCATGTATTCACCGCGTGTTAATGCGTTGGTCCGGTTCTTTATTAAAAGGAGAACCTTAATATCCCGTAGTTTCCATTAGGACCCCGCTGCCACGGGAGGGATGGACAATAGATATCATGCAAGTTCTTTTCGCTAAGCACGTATGACTACATACGGAATACATGCCTACATTAGATTGATGAACGGGAGCTAGTTACTTATCTCTCCGTGTTATAGCTGTTACATGATGAATCACATCCGTCATACACATCCATCACCGATCCACTGCCTATGAGTCTTTTACTACCGGTCCTTGTTATGTTACTTTGTCCATGCTTGTCCCTTGCTACAAAAGGGATTGGGCCACTTTACTTTGCTACTACTGTTGCTACTGCTGTTACTCTGCTGCTGCTGCTGCTACTGTTGTTCCTTGCTACTTCGCTGTTACTTGTTGCAAGACTCTTTTCCGACACCGTTGCTGGGAAAGAATAGTTACTCGCCCACGTGCAACTTACTAGCGCCATTGATACAACAGTTAGGAATAGTCTGCCGTCAACAAATCTGTTTCTGACACTGTTGCTATCATACTACTTTGCTACTGATACTTTGCTTACAGACATTAATCTTTCAGGTGTGGTTGAATCTGATAAACTCAGCTGCTAATACTTGAGAATATTCTTTCGCTTCCCCTTGTGAGCGAATCAACAAATTTGGGTCAAATACTCTACCCTCAAAAACTGTTGCGATCCCCTACACTTGTGGGTTATCAAGACCTTTTTCTGGCGCCGTTGCCGGGGAAGCATGACTATATTCTCTGAGTCACTAGGGATTTACGTCTGCTGGTCACTATGAGGAATCCGAAAGATCCAAGAACTGAAATGTTGCCTTCCACTACGAGGACAAGTAAGGAACTGCCATCTAGCTCTGCACTTGATTCACCTTCAGTTATGAGTAAGTTTGCGACATCACCTCCTGCTAGAAATCTTGATATGTCGCATGTGCTTGATGATGCTACTTCTGCTGGCCATGATGCTTATGATGATGCTATGCTTGATACTATGCCTAATGATGCTATACTTGATACTATGCCTGATGATGCTGTGCTTGATACTATGCCTGATGATGCTATGCTTGATGCTATGTGCTACTGCAACAAAAGACCTTCCAACGGCGCCAGAAACAAGCATGCTGACGGGAGACTGTTCTTGTCTTGATACTCCTCAGCAATGGCACCAGGAATCCTTCTGCTACGGCTACGCCTTTAGGGACTTCCTAGGAAAATATGCAAAGGATTCCCCCGTGGCCTTGGAGCCTTGCGTTGGTGTTCCCTCGAAGCGGAAAGGGTGATGTAGCACATCGGCGGTAAGTATTTCCCTCAGTTTTGAGAACCAAGGTATCGATCCAGTGAAGGAATATCATAAGTACCTGCACAAACACAAAGAGCTTGCTCCCAACGCTATGAAGGGGTTGTCAATCCCTTATAGATTGTTTGCCAAGTGATAACTGAAAGCAACAAAGAAACAAAGCAAAGTAAAGCGAAAGTGGAAATGATAGATGTGAATAGACCTTGGGGCCGTAGTGTTCACTAGTGGCTTCTCTCATGAAAGCAAGTAGATGGTGGGTGAACGAATTACTGTCGAGCAATTGATAGAACCGCGCAAAGTCGTGACGTTATCTATGGCAATGATTATATCTATAGGCATCACGTCCAAAACAAGTAGACCGATACTTTCTGTATCTACTACTATCACTCCACACGTCGACCGCTATCCAGCATGCATCTAGTGTATTAAGTCCAAAAGAACAGAGTAACGCCTTAAGCAAGATGACATGATGTAGATGGACAATCTCATATCTACGATAAAAGCCCATCTTGTTACCCTTGATGGCAACAACACGATGCGTGCCTTGCTGCCCCTTCTATCACTGGGAAAAGGTCACCACACGGCATGAACCCAAAACCAAGCACTTCTCCCATTGCAAGAATCATAGATCTAGTTGGCCAAACAAAACCCAAGACTCGGAGAGACTTACAAGGATATCAAATCATGCATATAAGAAATCAGCAAAGACTCAAATATATATCATAGATAATCTGATCACAAATCCATAGTTTATCGGATCTCGACAAACACACCGCCAAAGAGGATTACATTGGATAGATCTCCATGAAGATCATGGAGAACTTTGTATTGAAGATCCAAGAGAGAGAAGAAGCCACCTAGCTACTAACTACGGCCCCGTAGGTCTGAACTGAACTACTCACGAGTCATTGGAGGGGCGATGATGTTGATGAAGAGGCCCTCCAACTCCAAAGTCCCCTTCGGCAGGGCACCGGGAAGGGTCTCCAGATGAGATCTCGCGGAAACGGAAGCTTGCGGCGGCAGAAAAGTGTTTTCGTGTCTGCCTTGAATTTTTCTGGATTTTTAGGGAATTTATAGGCCAAAGACCAAGGGCACGGGAGCGCCAGGGGGACCACAAGCTTGGTTGTCGCGCCCCCTGGCCGCGGCAACAGGGCTTGTGGGCCCTATGTGGGCCCACTTGCTTGGCCCTCAAGCCTCCCGATCTTCTTTCGTTCTGGAAAAAATCATTTTGGGGATTTTATTCCGTTTGGACCTCGTTCCAAAATCAGATCTGAAAAGAGTCAAAAACACCGAAAAACAGGAACTGGCACTTGGCACTGAGTTAACAAGTTAGTCCCAAAAAATATATAAAAGGTAAACAAAACATCCAAAGTTGACAAGATAACAGCATGAAACCATCAAAAATTATAGATACGTTTGAGACGTATCACTATGCCTGATGATGAAATGCGTGATACTGCTTTGCCACTTGGTGCATTCCTTGATGTACATATTGCTAGAGTTGCTGCTAGATGTGATGATACTTCTGAAACTACCGATACTATTGAAGTAGAACCTGCTACTATGTCTGTTATGCCTGATACGCGCTATGTTATGGAGGGAGAGATAGCTAAGGATTTTCTTGCGTGTAAGGATAGCTATGATGTTGAGAAATTACTGTGCAAGTGGAAAGAAAAATCTTTGAACACTAGGATGAAATACGACCCGAAGTTTGCCACTTCGCCCATCTTTGTGACCGATAAGGATTATGAATTCTCTGTCGACCCTGAGTTAATCACTCTGGTCGAATCTGATCATTTTCACGGTTATGAGTGTGAAACGGTTGTAGCCCATCTTACCAAACTGCACGATATAGCCACCCTATGCACTAGTGAGGAAAAGATCCGCCACTACTATATCCTCAAGCTGTTTCCTTTCTAGCTAAAGGATGATGCTAAGACCTGGTTCACTTCTCTTGCTCCTGGTTGTGTGCGTAGCCCCCAGGATATAGTTTACTACTTCCCTGAAAAATATTTCCCTGCCCATAAGAAGCAAGTTGCCTTGCGGGAAATATACAACTTTACTCAAGCTGAAGAAGAGAGTCTCCCACAAGCTTGGGGGAGGCTCATCCAACTACTGAATGCTTTGCCTGATCACCCTCTTGAGAAGAATGAAATACTTGATATCTTCTATAATGGACTTATCGATGCTTCCAAAGACCACTTAGATAGTTGTGCCGGTAGTGTTTTTAGGGAACGAACTATAGAACAAGCTGAGATTCTATTGAATAACATCTTGTGCAATGAGAATGCTTGGACTATTCCCGAACCACCTCCTAAGCCAACTCCGAAGAAAAGAGGTATTCTATTCCCCAGTCCCGAAGATATGCAAGAAGCTAAGAAATCTATGAAAGAGAATGGCATTAAATATGAAGATGTCAAAAATCTACCACCTATCGAAGAGATCCATGGTCTCGATAACCCGAGTCAGGTAGTAGAAATAAATTCTCTGCGTAGGTTTGATGAGAGTGATATTCCTTTCGATAAACCTGCTAGCTTATGCATGGATGAATTTTATAACTTTGTTGCCAAACAACAAAGTTTCAATGATTATGTTAGCAGACAATTGGAACAAAATGCTCGTATGCTTAGTCATTTAAGTGCTTGTATGGACAGAAACGCCAATGATCTTAAACTTCTGAGTAAACATGCCTCTATGGTTACTACTCAGGTAGAACAAGTACTTAAAGCTCAGAATGACTTGCTCAATGAGTTGAATGACAATTCGTCAGAGTCGTTACTAGAGGCGGTAGAATGACCCAGGAACCTTTCTATCCTCAGGGTCATCCGAAGAGAATTGAAGAAGATTCTCAAGGAATTAGCACTCATGCACCTAGTCATCCTAGGAAGAAGAAGAAAGATGATAGGAACCTGCACGCTAGCAACGTTGCTCCTACACCTGAGAGTCCAAACGATGCCTCTGTCTCTGATGCTGAAACGCAATCTCGTGATGAACATGATCCTAATGATAATATCAATAGTGATGTTCATGTTGATGCTCAACCTAGCAATGATAAGGATGTGGAGATTGAACCCGTTGATCTTGATAACCCACAACCTAAGAATAGAAGATACGATAAGAATGACTTCGCTGCTAGGAAGCATGGTAAAGAAAGGGAACCATGGGTTCAGAAACCCATGCCCTTTCCTCCCAAACCATCCAAGAAAAAGGATGATGAGGGTTTTGAGCGATTCGTTGAAATGATCATACTCGTCTTTCTGCAAATGCGTTTGACGGATATGCTCAAGATGTATCCGTATGCTAAGTACATGAAAGATATTGTGACTAATAAGAGGAGGATACCTCAGGTTGAGATTTCCACCATGCTCGCTAATTATACCTTCAAGGGTGGAACTCCTATGAAACTAGGTGATCCCGGTGTGCCCACTATACCTTGCTCCATTTAAGGCAACTACGTTAAAACCGCGTTATGCGACCTTGGAGCCGGTGTTAGTGTGATGCCTCTCTCTCTTTATCGTAGAATTGAACTGGATAAGTTCACACCCACTGAAATCTCTGTGCAAATGGCCGACAAATCAAGTGCTTTCCCTATCGGCATTTGCGAGGATGTGCCTGTTGTGGTTGCTAACACCACTATCTTAACAGACTTTGTTATCTTGGATATTTCCGAGGATGATGCCATGGCTGTCATCCTCGGAAGACCCTTTTTAAACATCGCAGGGGCTATTATAGATTGCAACAAAGGCAATATCACTTTCCATGTCAACGGTAATGAGCACAAGATGCACTTTCCGAAGAAACAATATCAAGTACATTGCATCAATGCTATCGAAAAACTTCATTGATTCTTATCGGGAGCTTTGAATGCCCTATTCCTCGTGTCAAGATGAAGTATGATTTGCTTGTTGGGGAAATACACATCCCCATTGAGGTGACCTAGTGACTATTCTAAAATTCTCCGTTCTCTTTTGCAATTCGAAAAGGTTTGTCAAAGAGGCTTGATCGACCTCACTGACGGATTTTCTTTCGATGGCCATGAGATGGATGAATCGAGGAGTCACAAACCTCTGTTTCAAGCTTTCACTTTAAGTTGCTTAGAAGAAAAATGATACATTTAGTTTAGTTTTCCCTATTTTCTGTTTTAGCGTCCGGTAGAAAAGTACCCCGAAAATAAAAGTTCTCGGAACGTCCTGAAAATCAAGTATGATTTTTTCTGGAATTTTGGAAAAATACTGAGACGAAGAGCTTGTCTCGGGGCTGCACCAGTGGGCCACAAGCCCTTGGGGCGCGGGCACCCCTGGCCGCGCCACCCAGGCTTGTGGGGGCCACATGCACCCCCTCCACTCATTCTTGCTCTCATCTGGTTTTCCTACCTCCAGAAAAAATCGTTTCATAGCTCAAACCCGTGTTCTTGCTCCTCTTGCTGGGATTTTCAATCTCTTTGCTCAAATCACCGCTCTCCGAACTGTTTTGGGGAAATTACTCCTTGGTAAGTGACTCCTCCATTGGTCCAATTAGTTTTTGCTCTAGTGCCTTATACTCCGCGTATTTTTGCTGCCTTGGTGACCATGTTCTTGAGCTTTGCATGCTGATTTTAGCCGGTCCCAAGTAGTTTTGATGCGTAATATGGTCTCTAGGCACTTGTGGGAGTAGTTGCTACTAGTTTAGTTGAACCTTGTTCACTTTTCCTTTGTGTCACTGAAAATTTTAGAAAACAAAGTTGTTCAGGAGAAACTTTCATGGTGGTTCCTCAAGAAAGAGAGGTCCCCGTCTTGCGGGAGCTTGATCCTTACCAACCTAGGGACGCGCAGGTACAACCATGTGAATGACCTTCTGATGAATTTATGATCGAGGCAAGTTTCAAAGATGAGTTTGATGCACTTGTTCGCAACGTCGGACTCGAAGAATTCATCTCCGATAAATGTGAATAGTATGTTGCTCTCACTGCCTCTTTTGTTCATAGATTCAAATTTTCAGCTGGCCTTGAGCCATCGGTACTGTTTGATCTCTATGATAAATCGTATACCATGGATTTAGAGGATTTCAATAGAATTTCCAAAATACCTATTTGGGGTAGCCTCAATGATCCTCCTAAATCTTCGGTGAGAGATTTTTGCTCTCGTATTACTGTTGGAGAAACTAGAGACATTACGCAAGCTACCATGGGGAGTATTCATTTTCCTGCCTTGCATTACTTTGCCCTGTTCATAGGCAGATGCATTAATGGCAAGATTGAGCATTGTCACCTCTGCGCACCCGACCTTAGTATCCTTAAGAGCGTAGTGACAGGTGACAAAAGCTTCAACATGGGAGCTATTATAGCAAGGAGGCTGAATAAGAATGCTATTGAAGGGGATTTCTTTGGTGGGACCTATGCCACTCGCATAGCAAATTTTCTTGGAGTACCCATCCGCGAAGGAGATCCCCCGCTCCATACAGTTTTCCTTGACCGCATCGCTTTGACACGCTACCTGTTCCTTGAGAGGGATGACAAATCCCTCCTATACCGTCTGATATTTAACCGGCAACGTGTTTTCCATATTACCATTCTTGCTCCTGCCTTCTTTGACTTTCGGGTAAAACAGAGATATTACATAACCAGAGGAGAGGCAGAGGAGTATGAGAGGGAGTCAAAGGCTGCTCGTCTCCGTGAGGCAGCTATTCAGGCAGTGGCTGCAGTGCTCCCGTATAACCCCCATTATGATTTTGGGTTTCGGCAGGACCATCCATGGGAGTAGACCAACTTAGGCCAAAAGCCTAAGCTTGGGGGAGTACGTGTTCTCACCGACTTTACATTCTTGCTTATGCTTTCACTTTGTTAGCCGGTGTTCAAACTTTGCCACTGTATCATCCATGCTAGTTTATTTTCTTTTTCTCGTTTTCTTTTCGCGTGTCTGTCTAGTTTGAGAAAACCCAAAAAGATTTTATTTTTTCTTCTTTTGCTTGTTGGGAGCTTTCCCATGTAAATAGTTTTCTTTTTCTTTGGATCAAGGTAGAAGATCATGGTTACAATGTTTAGTGGCTCTTGCATGCATACCTGTTTAGCTTTCAAAGAGCCATATTACTTTGTCTTCTCCTTTGTGTTTGCCTGCAGATTCCAGCTTTAGTCCAAATGCACGAGCACGCATATTATTGTTCACATCATTCGGTCGTGCAAGTGAAAGGCAATAATGACGATATATGATGAAGTGACTGAGCCCGGAAAAGCTGGTATGAACTCGATCTATTTTGTTTTTGTAAATATGACTAGCTCACTGTTCCTAGTTCAGCTTTGTTGTGAGAGAAACATGTTTGCAATGACAACTTAGAGATCATAGTTGCTTATGCCATGCTTACTTAGCTAGGAGCTTATAATGGTTTGTCTTGGATGCCAACATGAATGTTGAGATGACTATGATGTAGTATGATAGGATGGTACCCTCCTTTGAATGATTCAAGTGGCTTGACTTGGTGCATGTTCACGCATGTAGTTGAAACAAAATCAACATAGCCTCTATGATATTCATGTTCCCGGTGATTTATGTCCTACTCATGCTTGCACTCAATGTTAGTTAATCTCAATGCATTTTGCTGACTGTTGTGGCTCTCTAGTTGGTCGCTTCCCAGTCTTTTGCTAGCCTTCACTTGTACTAAGCGGGAATACTGCTTGTGCATCCACTTCCATAAACCCAAACTTGTTCCATATGAGTCCACCATACCTACCTATGTGCTGTATCTACCTCCAGTTCCAAGTAAATTTGCATGTGCCACTCTCTAAACCTTCAAGAAATAATCTATTTTGCATGCCCGAACCGCTCATGTGGTGACAGGGGGCTATTGGTATCTTCCATGCTAGGCGTGTTATCCTTGATATGTTTTTATTCACTATCATTCACGAGAAAGGGGACGGTAATTGGAATTCCCAGTTCCATGCTCAAATCGAAAAGATAATTACAAACAAAACTCCCCCAGGATTGATGTTGGTATGGACGGTACCCGAGGATTCGGCTAGCCGTGGAGTGTGATTGATTGGTGGTGGGGGAGTCAAAACTGTACTTTTCTGTTTGGGAACCGCCTATAGCATGTGTAGCATGGAAGATGTTGAGAACTCTTAGTCATTGCGTTGACAATGAAAGCATGCCACCCAAAATTATTATCTCTGTTTTCAAAGCTTGAGCTCTGGCACCTCTACAAATCAATGCTTCCCTCTGCGAAGGGCCTGTCTATTTATGTTCCTGTTGAGTCATCCTCCTCTTACAAAAGCACCAATTAGAGAGCACCTCTGTCATTTTATGCTTTGATTTTAAAGGTGCTCTGAATTAATGTTTTGCTGTCTCAGAAAGAGCTAGTGAGATACCACCTATTCGTACTGCTTCATGTTGTTTTGATTGAAGTGTTGATGTTTGAGGCTTATTATTATTTGCTCGCTAGTTGATTATGCCATTGATATGAGTTTACCGTGAGACCTAGATGTCATTTGCTTATGTGGTTTGCTTGTGATCTTGCTGAAATTCTGGTTATGAGTTAGACATAGTTGCAACAACAAGATCAAACAGAGTTCGTCAAAGTTTTTCTTTTGTCTCTTTCAGTTTGTCAACTGAATTGCTTGAGGACAAGCAAGGCTTTAAGCTTGGGGGAGTTGATACGTCTCCGTCGTATCTACTTTTCTGAACTCTTTTGCCCTTGTTTTGGACTCTAATTTGCATGATTTGAATGGAACTAACCCGGACTGACGCTGTTTTCAGCAGAATTGCACGGTGTTGTTTTTGTGCAGACATAAAAGTTCTCGGAATGTCCTGAAAATATACGGAGAATTTTTCTGGAATAAAAGAAAAATACCTGCGCAAAGATCCACCGGAGGGGGCGTGCCAGTGGGCCACAAGCCCCTGGGTCGCGGCCACCCCCCTAGGCCACGCCGTGAGGGCTTGTGGGGCCCAGGTGGCACCACCACCCCCAAACTCAGCTCTATATCTTCCGTCTCGCCCGGAAAAAAATCATAGAGAAGGTTTCATCGCGTTTTACGATACGGAGGCGCCACCACCTCCTCTTCTTCATCTGGAGGGCAGATCTGGAGTCCGTTTTGGGCTCCGTAGAGGGGAAATCGTCGCCATCGTCATCATCAACCTTCCTCCATCGGCAATTCCATGATGCTCTTCATCGTTCATGAGTAATCTGAACATAGGCTTGCTGGACGGTGATGAGTTGGATGAGATCTGTCACGTAATCGAGTTAGTTTTGACGGGGATTGATCCCTAGTATCCACTACGTTCTGAGATTGATGTTGGTACTACTTTGCCATGCCTAATGCTTGTCACTAGGGCCTGAGTGCCATGATTTCAGATCTGAACCTATTATGTTGTCGCCAATATATGTGTGTTTTAGATCCTATCTTGCAAGTTGTAGTCACCTACTATGTGTTACGACCCGGCAACCCCGGAGTGACAATAGCCGGAACCACTCCCGGAGATGACCATAGTATGAGGAGTTCATGTATTCACCGCGTGTTAATGCGTTGGTCCGATTCTTTATTAAAAGGAGAACCTTAATATCCCGTAGTTTCCATTAGGACCTCGCTGCCACGGGAGGGATGGACAATAGATATCATGCAAGTTCTTTTCCCTAAGCACGTATGACTACATACGGAATACATGCCTACATTAGATTGACGAACGGGAGCTAGTCACTTATCTCTCCGTGTTATAGCTGTTACATGAGGAATCACATCCGTCATACTCATCCATCACCGATCCACTGCCTATGAGTCTTTTACTACCGGTCCTTGTTATGTTACTTTATCCAGGCTTGTCCCTTGCTACAAAAGGGATTGGGCCACTTTACTTTGCTACTACTGTTGCTACTGCTGTTACTCTGCTGCTGCTGCTACTGCTGTTCCTTGCTACTTCGCTGTTACTTGTTGCAAGACTCTTTTCCGACACCATTGCTGGGAAAGAATAGTTACTCGCCCACGTGCAACTTACTGGCGCCATTGATACAACAGTTAGGAATAGTCTGCCGTCAACAGATCTGTTTCTGACACCGTTGCTATCATACTACTTTGCTACTCATACTTTGCTTGCAGACATTAATCTTTGAGGTGTGGTTGAATCTGATAAACTCAGCTGCTAATACTTGAGAATATTCTTTTGCTTCCCCTTGTGAGCGAATCAACAAATTTGGGTCGAATACTCTACCCTCGAAAACTGTTGCGATCCCCTACACTTGTGGGTTATCAGCCGCCAATGCCGTAGTCTTGATCCTTAGGATCATGCGTCCAAAGCATTCGGCTTGCGGGGCGAGTTCTGTTGGAAATATGCCCTAGAGGCAATAATAAATTATATATTATTAAATTTCCTTGTTCATAATAATCGTTTATTATCCATGCTATAATTGTATTGATTGGAAACACAAATACACGTGTGGATACATAGACAAAACAATGTACCTAGTAAGCCTCTAGTTGACTATCTCGTTGATCAAAGATGGTCAAGGTTTCCTGACCATAGACAAGTGTTGTCACTTGATAATGGGATCACATCATTAGGAGAATCATGTGATGGACAAGAGCCAAACTATGAACGTACCATATTGATCGTGTCGTTTTATTGCTATTGTTTTCTGTGTGTCAAGTATTTGTTCCTATGACCATGAGATCATATAACTCACTCGCACCGGAGGAATACCTTGTGTGCATCAAACGTCACAACGTAACTGGGTGACTATAAAGGTGTTCTACAGGTATCTCTGAAGGTGTCCATTGAATTAGTATGGATCAAGACTGGGATTTGTCACTCCGTGTGACGGAGAGGTATCTCGGGGCCCACTCAGTAATACAACATCACACACAAGCCTTGCAAGCAATGTGACTAAGTGTAAGTCACGGGATCTTGTATTACCGAATGAGTAAAGAGACTTGCCGGTAACGAGATTGAAATAGGTATGCGGATACCGACGATCGAATCTCGGGCAAGTAACATACCGAAGGACAAAGGGAATGACATACGGGATTATATGAATCCTTGACACCGAGGTTCAACCGATAAGATCCTCGTAGAATATGTAGGATCCAATATGGGCATCCAGGTCCCACTATTGTATATTGATCGAGGAGTACCTCGGGGCATGTCTACATAGTTCTCGAACCCGCAGGGTCTGCACACTTTAGGTTCGATGATGTTTTAGTATAGTTGAGTTATATGTGCGGTTACCGAATGTTGTTCGGAGTCCCGTATGATATCATGGACGTCACGAGGGTTTCCGGAATGGTCCAGAAACGACAATTGATATATAGGATGGTTTCATTTGGTTACCAGAAAGTTTTCGGGCATTACCGGCATTGTACCAGGAGTGACGAATTAGTTCCGGAAGTTCACCGGGAGGGGGGCAACCCACCTGGAGGGATCCCAATGGCTTTAGGGTGGCGCACCAGCCCTTAGTGGGCTGGTGGGACAGCCCAAGAAGGCCTTAGCGCCAAGAAAAGAAAAACCAAAGAGAAGGAAAAAAAGGGGAGGTGGGAAGGAAGAGAAGGACTCCACTTTCCAATCCTAATTGGAGTAGGATTCCTCCTCTCCTCCTGGCCGGCACACCCTTGAGGGCTTGGACCTCAAGGAAATCCTCCTCCCCCTCCCTTCTATATATAGTGGTGATTTAGGGATGATTTGAGACAACTTTTGCCACGTGCAACTCAGATCTAGGCACCATAGTTTTACCTCTAGATCATATTTCTGCGGAGCTCGAGCGGAGCCCTACAGGAGTAGATCCTTCACCACCACCGGAGCGTCGTCATGTTGCCGGAGAACTCATCTACTTCTCCGTCTTGCTTGATGGATCAAGAAGGCCGAGATCATCGTCGAGCTGTACGTGTGCTGAACGTGGAGGTGCCGTCCGTTCGGCACTAGATCGGAACAGATCATGGGACGGTTCGTGGGACAGTTCGCGGGGCGGATCTGGGGACGTGAGGACATTCCACTACATCAACCACGTTTATTAATGCTTCCTACTGTGCGACCTACAAGGGTACGTAGATCCAAATCTCCTCTCTTAGATGGACATCACCATGATAGGTCTTCGTGTGCGTAGGTTTTTTTGTTTCCCATGCAACGTTCTCCAACAGTGGCATCATGAGCTAGGTTCATGCGTAGATGTTATCTCGAGTAGAACACAAAGGGTTTTGTGGACGTAGCGACCCGACTCAAAACGAGTCAAGCCTCTGTGTTTCTGTGCCATCCCTGGATCAGTATGCTGGCACACACAGTACATCAATGTATATATCAAAGTGCAATCACATGTAAATAGCGTAAAACTGATATATACCTTCAATATTTCAGCGGAAGCAGTCAAGGGAGTGGAGTCCCAATAAACACCAACGACAAGTTGAGTGTAGACCGTAACCCTGAATCGTACTCTTACTCGTCGAAGAAAAATATCTGCAACATAAGACGTTGCAGCCGTGTAGGTCAGCATATTGAATATGCCGGCAAGTCACATAAGAGAGGGGTGAAAAGTAATCATCTATACTATATGCATATATGGCAGGTGGGGCTATAAGTTTTTAGCGAAAAGCAAGTTTTCTCCTACATCAAGAGAGGGCTAAAAGCAAAATGTTACTACGTAGTTGGTTGTTAATGAGATGGTTCCGCCAACCAGTTCTCATACCCGAGTTATCAATATTACCCTCATCAAATATATATAATGGTGTTGAGAATTTCAGATAACTTTAGTTCCTTTGGCTCAAGTTGTCCATGACCGTGGACACGGCTAATCGATTAGGTTTGAGTACTCTGCAGAGTTTTGCACACGTTCCCCACAAGATTTGATCGCCTCCGAGTATGTCCTCACACTTCACGGTGTTTGAAGACCGGATGATCAAAACATGGTCTTTCAATGGGTCCCTCTGAATCCCTGTCGGTGCCCACCCAATCCTACCGTTCTTCTACATCTGCTAGCACCGCCTGTCCAGAGTCGCCGCGTTGTCCAACCAAGCCAGAGCCCATAATGACTTGTGGCTGTGCAGGTAAGCCTTGGGTCTTGAAAATATCCGTCCATCTCTTTGAGCCTGGGTGAAGCTTTCCGCAGGATGCCATGGCCTCTCCAGCATCCCGGGTCATCCACTGGGTTCTCCAGGGAGCCGATCAACCGTCCTTCACCCAGAGTTGCATTGCGTCCGAGGTCTTGAAAATCTTGTCTTAACCGGTCTTGATTATTTAATCAACCTCGCATCACTCGTGTTATGCACTCAACCGAAATCCCGTCTACTCAAGCATAGCAATATGAAATTTGTCGTCCCGGGGCCAAGTATCGGGGTTATTGTGTGCCTACCACATGATACTACAATCTATACTAAAATTTCCAAGTACCTACTCAGCATGCAATTGGGCATAGGATGGTAGAACTACGATGCATAAAACATAGGCGATAGTATGATCAAAGTGACTTGCCTGGTATTACTTGATGAAGATAGTCGCTCTCAAAATCCTGATAATTCTACTCGCCATACTCCGAGCAATCTATCGTAAACGAATAGCATTCAATAAACATTCATGCCAAAAAGGAAGAACCAAAAGAACATAAGAACAAAACATGTCTTGGTACAAAATAACAACGTACTAAGGTTTAATAAAAAGGTCCTAAGTGTGTTGTAAAGTGAAGGTGCATGAATGAGATCAAAAGAGGTAATGGATGATGAACTATTGCTATATAAGCTCGACTTGCATACACTATGGGAGATGATCAAAAATATTGGGAGAACAACATGAATGTTGTTTGACAAATAGTATAAGACATAAGAATTTATTTGTAGAAAGAATTTCTTGAAATGGAGCACTACAACGCAAGTTATAGCGAATTGAAGTATGAATTGAATTTGCATCCAAAAGGTCAAGAGAAGTTGAACTGAAGTACGATGGTTACGTACAAAATTATATGACATGAGTGTTTAGGGGTAAAAGGAATCAATTGAAAAGGTGGTACGATTTGCAAGATAAGATCAAATGAATGTTCGAATACAAATTTGAATCGCTCAAATTTGTAAGGTTCAAAGGTCGAAACTAATGATGCTACTGCATATAGGAGATCAATATGAGCCTGTAGAAAAAAGAATTACTAGATTTGAACTAGCGGATCAAAAGATACAAATACGTCAATATAAAATTGAATCGGCTTAGAACGATGTGAACACTTTTGGGCACTAATAGATAAATCTGATTTGATCAAAATTATAAGTTGAAAAGTTAAAACTAATGATACAAACAGGAAGATTACTTTGATACGAATCCGACGCAATTGGATTCATCTAAAACGGAGCTACGGATAAAAAGATATGATCAAAAGAAGTTTGAATATGAATATGAACAAATGTCGAAATTTGAAAATTTCAAAAAGTTGATATGATAGGTTCACCGGATAGGTGGGATCAAGACGAAACTCTAGGCGTTTGTTTCATCTAATTCGGATAAACGAGTAAAAAGTTATGGCTATTTGAAAAATCAGGGCCAAGCTGTTTTACGGAAGAAAAGTGCTACGTATAAAAGAATTCTAGTATTAATGTGTAAATACGAAGACTAATTAATATATCTAATTACTCTACCGTATACTAGTGTAGGAATACTAGTCTAGAAATAATAAACTACTGGAGTAAAAAAAATACGAAGAAAAATAACTTTAGAATGCAGAGTAAGAATTAATTCCAATGAGGAGACGACTTCGAGAAATCCCACCGAAGAGAAAAGAATATTTTTATTTAATAAATCTAGTTAAACCAAAAGATTGATTTAACCCGAAATAGATGATTTTTGGATGCTCCTATGGGTCTATATTTATAGGTGGAAGGGAGGTCTAATGGTCCATAGGTAGGCGATGTGAGACTAAATATATACGTAATGTAGGCAAACTAGAAAAAAAGAGGGAAAGAGAGGTGCCGCATGGGCCAAAGAGTTTCGGCCAGCCACATGAGCAGGTTACGGCCGGCCGTGGCCTTTTTTTTTCTTTTCTTTTTTTGTGAACGAATTTTTTTTAACAAAGAAGAAAAACGTATAAATGAAAAAGAGAGAACATTTTATATGGACATATTATATATCAAAATTTTCAGAATAAAATTTTCTAAAACTTGAACATATTTTCAAAACCAAAAAAATACTTTTTTAAAAAATTATTTTTTTGCAATAACTTTAAAATGAAAAGGAATTTGAATTTCAAATAAATTGCAAATACTTAAAATTTGAATCAAGACATTGTCTCTGATTTTGGAGGGTCATTTTCCACCTCTCGTTTGATTTTTTTTAATTAAAGGGTTTTGAAAATATTCAAACTGAAAATTGAAAAGGGATTCAAAATAGAAAATTTTGAGAAAGTCATTTTATTCCCTCTCATTTTTTTGAGAAGTTTCAAATTCCACTCAAGTTTCAATCACTCAAACAAACAAACAATCAATCTAATAATTATATTAACATTCCAAAATTTATAATTTTGGGATGTTACAACGGTGATGTTCGATTTGCTGCCCTCCTTAGTCTTTTCTCGATACAGTGGTATTGTTGGATTGAAGAGGCCCGGACCTACATTATTCGTACGCTTACGAAATACTAGTTTCATCGATTGACATGCAACCTCGTTGCATAAAGATGACTGGCAGGTGTCGGTTTCTTCAACTTTAGTTGAATTGGTTTTGACCAAGGCGGTCCTTGGAGAGGTTAAATAGCAATTTGCACATCTCCGTTGTGGTTTTTGCGTAAGTAAGATGCGATCATACTAGATACCCATAGCAGCCACGTAAACATGCAACAACAAATTAGAGGGCGTCTATCTTGTTTTTGGAGGGTATGCTTGTGATATGATATGGCCAATGACATGATGTGATATATTGGATGTATGAGATGATCATGTTTTAATAGTTAATATCGACTTGCACGTTCATGCTACGGCAACCGGCAGGAGTGATAGGGTTGTCTTTAAACTAACGTTTGTGTTTGCAGATGCGTTTACTATATTGCTAGGACGTAGCTTTAGTAGTAATAGCATAAGTAGCACGACAACCTCGATGGCGACACGTTGATGGAGATCGTGGTGTGGCGCCGGTGATAAGAAGATTGTGCCGGTGCTTTGGTGATGGAGATCAAGAAGCACAAGATGATGGCCATATCATGTCACTTATGAATTGCATGTGATGTTAATCCTTTTATGCACCTTATTTTGCTTAGAACGACGGTGGCATTATGAGGTGATCTCTCACTAAAATTTCAAGACGAAATTGTGTTCTCCCCGACTATGCACCGTTGCTACAGTTCGTCGTTTCGAGACACCACGTGATGATCGGGTGTGATAGACTCAACGTTCACATACAACGGGTGCAAAATAGTTGCACACGCGGAACACTCGGGGTTAAACTTGACGAGCCTAGCATGTGCAGACATGGCCTCGGAACACATGAGACCGAAAGGTCGAGCATGAATCATATAGTTGATAAGATTAGCATAAAGATGCTTACCACTGAAACTATTCTCAACTCACGTGATGATCGGACTTGAGTTAGTGGATTTGGATCATGTACCACTCAAATGACTAGAGAGATGTACTTTTTGAGTGGGAGTTCTTAAGTAATATGATTAACTGAACTAATTATCATGAACATAGTCAAAAGGTCTTTGCGAATTATGATGTAGCTTGCGCTATAGCTCTACTATTTTTATATGTTCCTAGAGAAAATTTAGTTGAGAGTTGATAGTAGCAAATTTGCGGACCGAGTCCGTAAAACTGAGGATTGTCCTCATTGTTGCGCAGAAGGCTTATGTCCTTAATGCACCACTCGGTGTGCTGCACCTCGAGCGTCATCTGTGGATGTTGTGAACATCTGACATACACGTTTCTGATGACTACGTGATAGTTCAGTGCATAATACTTAATGGCTTAGAAGCAAGGCAACGAAGATGTTTTGAAACGTCATGGAACATAAGAGATGTTCTAAGAGATGAAATTGAGATTTCATACTCGTGCCCTTGTTGAGAGGTATGCGACCTCCGACAAGATTCTTTGTCTACAAAGTAAAGGAGAAAAGCTCAATTGTTGAGCATGTTCTCAGATTGTCTGAGTACAACAAATCGCTTGAATCAAGTGGGAGTTAATCTTCTAGATGAGATAGTGATGGTTCTCCAAAGTCACTGCCACTAAGATGCTAGAGCTTTGTGATGAACTATAACATATCAAGGATAGATATGATGATCCTTGAGCGATTCGCAATGTTTGACACTGCGAAAGTAGAAATCAAGAAGGAGCATCAATTGTTGATGGTTAGTAAAACCACCAGTTTCAAGAAGGGCAAGGATTAGAAGGGATACTTCATGAAATGGCAAACCAAGTTGCTGCTCTAATGAAGAAACCCAAGATTGAACCCAAACCCGAGACTGAGTGCTTCTGTTATGAGGGGAACGGTCACTGAGGCAGAGCTACCCTAGATACTTGGTAGGTAAGAAGGCTGGCAAAGTCGAAAGATGTATATTTGATATACATGATATTGATGTGTACTTTACTAGTACTCCTAGTAGCATGAGGGTATTGGATACTGGTTCGGTTGCTAAGTGATTAGTAACTCGAAATGAAAGCTACGTAATAAACGGAGACTAGCTAAAGGCGAGGTGACGACATGTGTTGGAAGTGTTTCCAAGGTTGATGTGATCAAACATCGCACGCTCCCTCTATCATCAGGATTGGTGTTAAACCTAAATAATTGTAGTTTGGTGTTTGCGTTGAGCATGAACATGATTGGATCATGTTTATTGCAAAACGATTATTCATTTAAAAAGAATAATAGTTATTCTATTTGCTTGAATAATTACCTTCAATGGTTTATTGAATCTCGATCGTAGTGTTACACATGTTCATAATATTGGTGCCAAAAGATACAAAGTAATAATGATAGCACCACTTAGTTGTGGCACTGCCACTTGAGTCATGTTGGTGTAAAATGCATGAAGAGGCTCCGTGCTGATGGATCTTTGTACGCACTCATTTTTGAAACGTTTGAGACATGCAAACTACACCTGTTGGTATAAAACGCATAAAGAAACTCCATGCGGATGGATCATTTGGATTCACCTGATTTTGAATCACTTGAGACATGCAAAATCATACCACATGGAACAACAAAGTGACTTGATGGAAGTAATACATTTTTGATGTGTATAGTCCAATGAGTCCTGAGGCACACAGTGGATATCGTTATGTTCTTACTTCACTGACGATTTGAGTAGATACAAGAGTATTTGCTTGATGAGTCACAAGTTTGAAATATTGAAAAGTTCAAATGCTATTTCAGAGTGAAGATCGTTGTGACAAGAGGATAAACTGTCTATGATATGATCATAGATATGAATATCCGAGTTACGAGTTTTTGATACACAATTAAGACAATGTGGAAATTGTTTCACAATTCATGCCACCTGGAACACCATAGCCATGCCCTATTAGATATGGTGCATACTATGATGTCTCTTATCAAATTGCCACTATCGTTTATGGGTTATGCATTAGAGACAACCACATTCACTTTAAATAGGGCACCACGTATTTTCGTTGAGATGACACAGTATATACTATGGTTTGGAGAAACCTAAGCTGTCATTTCTTGAAAGTTTGGGGCTGAATACTTATGTGAAAAAAGTTTCAGTCTGATAAGCTCGAACCCAAAGCAGATAAATGCATCTTCATAGGATATCCAAAATAGTTGGATACATCTCCTATCTCAGATCCGGAAGCAAAGTGTTTTTTCTAGAAACAGGTCCTTTCTCGAGGAAAGGTTTCTCTCGAAAGAATTGAGTGGGAGGGTGGTGAAAATTCATGAGGTTAGTGAACCATCACTTCAACCAAAGTGTAGCACGGCGCAGGAAGATGTTCCTGTGGCGCCTACACCAATTGAAGTGAAAACTGATGATGGTAATCATTGAGCTTCGGATCAAGTTACTACAAACCTCGTAGGTCGACAAGGTCGCGTACTACTATATAGTGGTTCGGTAACCCTGTATTGGAGGTCATGTTGTTAAACAACAATGAACCTACGAGCTATGCAGAAGCAATGGTGGGCCTGGATTCTGACAAATGGCTGGTGGCCATGAAATCCGAGAGAGGATTCATGTATGAAAACAAAGTGTAGACTTTGGAAGAACTACTTGTTGGTCGTAGGACTATTGAGTAAAGATGGATGTTTAAAAGGAAGACAAATGATTATGGTGAAAAGTCACCATTAAGAAAAGCTCGACTTGTCGCAAAGATGTTTTCGACAAGATCAAAGAGTTGACTATGATGAGACTTTCTCACTCATAGCGATGCTAAAAGTCTGTTGGAATTATGTTAGCAGTTGTTGCATTGTTTATGAAATATTGCACACAAGATGTCAAAACATTGTTTCCTCGACGGTTTCCTTGAGGAAAGGTTGTATGTGATACAACCAAAAGATTTTGTCGATCCTAAGGATACTAACAAAGTATGCAAGCTCCAGCGATCCTTCTATGGACTGGTGCAAGCATCTCAGAGTTGGAATATACACTTTGATAAGATGATAAAAGCTTTTGGATTTGTACAAGGTTTATGAGAAACTTGTATTTCCAAAGAAGTGAGTGGAAGCACTATAGAATTTGTGATAAGTATATGTGGTAGACATATTGTTTATCGGAAGTAATGTAGAATTTATGTAAAGCATAAAGGTTGTTTGAAGTGTTTTTTTAAAGGAAGACCTGGATAGAGCTACTTGAACATTGAGCATCAAGATCTATGGAGATAGATCAAAATGCTAAATAGAACTTTCAAATGAAATGCATGCCTTGACAAGTTTTTGAAGGAGTTCAAAGTGGATCGACAAAGGAGTTCTTGGATGTGTTGTAAGGTGTGAATATGAGTAAGACTCAAAAGCCCGACCACGGAAGAAGAAAGAGAAAGGATGAAGATCGTCCCCTGTGCCTTAGCCGTAGACTCTACAGTATGCCATGTTGTGTACCGCACCTGATGTGTGCCTTGCCACAACTTTGTTAAGAGCTACAGAGAGTGATCCAGGATTGAATCACCGAACATCGGTCAAAGTTATCCTTAGTATCTAATGGACTAAGGAATTTTTATCAATTATGGAGGTGGTTAAAGAGTTCGTCGTAAAGGGTTACGCTGATGCAAGCTTTGACACTAATCCGAATAACTATGAGTAGTAAAACGGATTTGTATAGTAGAGTAGATATTTGGAGTATTTCCGAATAGCATGTTGTAGGAGCATCTATAAGATCACATAAATATTTGTAAAGCACACACGGATCTGAAAGTTTCAGAACCATTGACTAAAACCTCTCTCACGAGCAAGACGTGATCAGACCCCAGAACTATATGGGTGTTGGATTCGTTAAAATCACATGGTGATGTGAACTAGATTATTGACTCTAGTGCAAGTGGGAGACTGTTGGAAATATGCCCTAGAGGCAATAATAAATTAGTTATTATTATATTTCCTTGTTCATAATAATCATTTATTATCCATGCTATAATTGTATTGATTGGAAACACAAATACACGTGTGGATACATAGACAAAACACTGTCCCTAGTAAGCCTCTAGTTAACTAGCTCGTTGACCAAAGATGGTCAAGGTTTCCTGACCATAGACAAGTGTTGTCACTTGATAATGGGATCACATCATTAGGAGAATCATGTGATGGACAAGACCCAAACTATGAACGTAGCATATTGATCGTGTCGTTTTATTGCTATTGTTTTCTGTGTGTCAAGTATTTGTTCCTATGACCATGAGATCATATAACTCACTAGCACCGGAGGAATACCTTGTGTGCATCAAACGTCACAACGTAACTGGGTGACTATAAAGGTGTTCTACAGGTATCTCCGAAGGTGTCCGTTGAGTTATTCTGGATCAAGACTGGGATTTGTCACTCCGTGTGACGGAGAGGTATATCGGGGCCCACTCGGCAATACAACATCACACACAAGCCTTGCAAGCAATGTAACTAAGTGTAAGTCATGGGATCTTGTATTACGGAATGAGTAAAGAGACTTGCCGGTAACGAGATTGAAATAGGTATGTGGATACCGACGATCGAATCTCGGGCAAGTAACATACCGGAGGACAAAGGGAATGACATACGAGATTATATGAATCCTTGACACTGAGGTTCAACCGATAAGATCTTCGGAGAATATGTAGGATCCAATATGGGCATCCATGTCCCGCTATTGGATATTGACCGAGGAGTACCTCGGGGCATGTCTACATAGTTCTCGAACCCGCAGGGTCTGCACACTTAAGGTTCGATGACGTTTTAGTATAGTTGAGTTATATGTGTGGTTACCGAAGGGTGGCGCACCAGCCCTTAGTGGGTTGGTGTGACAGCCCAAGAAGGCCTTGGCGCCAAGAAAATAAAAACCAAAGAGAAGGAAAAAAAGGGGAGGTGGGAAGGAAGAGAAGGACTCCACTTTCCAATCCTAATTGGAGTAGGATTCCTCCTCTCCTCCTGGCCGGCGCACCCTTGAGGGCTTAACCCTCAAGGCAAGCCTCCTCCCCCTCCCTCCTATATATAGTGGTGATTTAGGGCTGATTTGAGACAACTTTTGCCACGTGCAACTCAGATCTAGACACCATCGTTTTACCTCTAGATCGTATTTCTGCGGAGCTCGGGCGGAGCCCTCGAGGAGTAGATCCTTCACCACCACCGGAGTGCCGTCATGCTGCCGGAGAACTCATCTACTTCTTCATCTTGCTTGATAGATCAAGAAGGCCGAGATCATTGTCGAGCTGTACGTGTGCTGAACACGGAGGTGCCGTCCGTTCGGCACTAGATCGGAACGGATCGTGGGACGGATCGCGGCACGGTTCGTGGGACGGTTAGCGGGGCAGATCGAGGGACGTGAGGACGTTCCACTACATCAATCCCGTTTCTTAACGCTTCCTGCTGTGCGATCTACAAGGGTACGTAGATCCAAATCTCCTCTCGTAGATGGACATCACCATGATAGGTCTTTGTATGCGCAGGAATTTTTTTGTTTCCCATGCAACGTTCCCCAATAAGTTCTTCTCCCCATTTATGTTCGGCAAACACCAGTTCTGTTGCCGATGGCTTCCCGATTTCCGAGCATAGGTCTTTAAGTTGGGTATGCTCCTCGGTTTTTCCGAACTGTTCTTCATATTCAGTCGTCAGCTTTGAAAATTGGTTCAACAAATCTTCCCATCATTGGTCTTGAGGATCACAAGGGTGAATCCGAAGATTTCACACGTCAGGCATCCGAGGAGCCCCTTTAAGTTGTTGGCCTTTATTAATGCCTTGTAATTTCTCATGCCATACCTCGGGCCTGAAATGTTTCCCGTGCGGCGGTATCCTCTTGCGTCTAAGATCCAACGTCGAACTGCATACGAGGTGTCCTCTTGCATGCGAGCTCCAACGTCGGACTATATTCGAGGTGTCTTTATGTAGCCGAGCTCCAACATTGGTCGACATTCGAGTTGTCATAGATTACCCCAGTATGTGAAAAATTGAAGGAATTCATATGAGCTTAAATGCCAGAATAGTCTTTTATGGAGCGAGCCATTCGCATCCGAACTATATGCCGGAATCCTTCCGAGGTGATGCACCACCTTAGTCGTGGGCCGATTGTTTGTGGATATATAGGCAGTAGCCCTCAAGGTGCATATCGGTCTAAAACCACAGATGCACGTGAAGGAAAAAATAAAACCGTTGATCCCGGTAGCCCATGAGACTCAGTTCGATTCGCGAAATCAGCCTGAGGATCAATTCCTTGCTCGACAGCAAACTTTAGGAATTAAAACGCGGTGTGAAGTAGCACCCAAGACTCAGGTTGGGTGCGGTCAACCGACCCGAGGATCAAATCTTCTCGGAAACCGTATTGCATTTGTTGTGTGCGTTTTGACAACGCCAAGGTGTAGGTCGACAGGGAAGATGCTGAACTGTGGGTCCGAAAATATTTTTCGGTTGGTCTAATTTATTCTTTGACGACCTTTATAACTAGTAGCCCCCGAGACATGGGTTGGGTAACATGGCCGACCCTAGGATCGTATCTCCTCGAGAACTATTTCATCTATTAAGTGTGTTTTGACAACACCGAGGTGGAGCTCGGCAGGGAAGATGTCGAACTGTAGATGAAGAAAAATTCTCCGAACAGAATCACCACGCTGAACACCTGGAACAAGAGGATGTCCCGCCTCCTGAAAGAAAAACATATAAATAGGTTAAAGGTGCCATAAGCTTGGCAATACAAAAAACTTTAGCTAAATATTATGTTTCGAACTAAGCAAGTTTCACTCAGGTGTGTAATACCTCCGAGACTCAGGTTGGGTGCCGTCGACCAACCTGCGAATCGAATTTTCTCAAAAACCGTATTGCACCTTGAATTTGCTACATTGGATAAGAAATGCAGTAGCCCACAAGGATTAATTTGGTCACGTGTGGTCTAATTAAGGATCGATATTTGTTTGACACAAACTTTGTTGACACAATTTATGTGTAATGATTCTATGTATCCAAGTACTTTACATCATTAATGCTCGAATGCGCATTGTACAACACCTTATTGATCGACCATCGGCTTCAACCTCCACAGCCAATAGCCGAGGAGTGTTTGTCCTAGTTTATAAAGCCTCTATAAGGGCAAAGATTTACGACAAACAAGGTAATACGACCATACAGTTTTATAAACAAAGGTACGTGGAGAGATATGTTATATATTACTATTTAATGTAAGAAATATCTTCTCGGAAAAATAGTTCATTTATAAGCTCCTTTTCCCAGGATATCATGTTGACCATGATCATGAAATCTCACCTCCGATCAATGTGGGGGGGGGGGGATACTGGGGAATTTAGTTCAAGGGAAATTCCCGAACTCTATGGTCTTTAATGAACCAAAATTTTCACTTTCGTCGTTGCCGACCAATTACATTCTTAAGATGGCTAGCTTTCGGCTTCACCCAGTCTGAGGTACTAACCTAAATGACCCGGAAGTAGCAATCCAGATGTGCTCCCTTTACCCCTAGCCGAACAATCGGGAACATAGGAGTAAGCACATGAGCTAGGAAACCCAGCGTGGCTAAAATATGAAGTCACATTGATGCATATTTATGGCTTTATAACGATGATCACCGAAGGCGGCACTCGTATATTGAATACAAATGCTTTTATGTTGTATGCTATTTTGGCTCCATTGCGACTGTTTATAATCTGAAAATGGCCCATCGTCGGCTTCCACCCCTTTGTAGATACCGCGCAGGGTGTTTCCATACAAAGAAGTAAACCCTTAGTCAACATCTCGGTGCCCAGAGGCGGTTGTGATAGAGGAAATGAGGCAATCAGATATCTAGGCTTTATAACTTTCACTTAGTCATAGGAGCTTAAAGTTTGGGAGGACAGTGACTAGCCCTCGGTTAGTGTTCGGCGTCAGCCGAGGTCAAGCCATTAACACTTTGGGCATTTTTTATGAAAGGCCTACAGGATAACTTCTATCAGCCTATAGTTTGATAGAGTCATCGGATTGCTGACCAACTTTGCGCTCATTGTGACAATCAGTTTTCGGCTTTCTCCACTAAGGTACTTGACCAGTAAAACTGGAAGTACAATCAGAGTGGTTCTCCATTTGCACACCTAGACGAACAAAGCGGAACATAGGAGGCAATCACAAGAGCCGGGCAACCCAACTATTGACCGAAGACACAATTCGAAACTGATGCATATAAAATAAATCTGAGAAACCAAGGTGCGGGTCGGCACGGAAGATACCGAACCATGGGACGGTAAATAGTTCCCCAGCTGGATTATTGCGTGGGGCACCTCAATGAAGAGGATGTTCCTCCTCTTAAAAACACTCAAGATGTTAAAAGTTTCATAAGCTCGAAAAAACACAAAAATATGTACGGACTTCACGTCTTAATTAAATCAAAAAATTGGCGCCAATCCAAAATTGGTCTTTTTTAAAATTAATATGTGCTTTGGTCATGCTTTAACATGATACATCCTATCTCCAGACTTCAAGCGGGTCAACCTTTGGCTTCAACATCCATAACCTGAAGGCGGAGTGTTTTTCCGAGGCCTGTTTAGCGAACTAAACTCGAGCGGATTTACAAAGAAACCAGGATATCCGGCTATTCACCACACACTAGTGTCGGAAAAAGGAGTACTAGAAAAAGACTTTGCAACGACCAAGAACAAAAAATACTTATTTCTAGAATGGCTCATATAATTTTAAGAGCCCCCAATTAACGTGGGTAAAGGAAGTGTTTGTAACAAACAACGCTTTTAACAAGCTAAGATTTTAATGAACAACTTTTATGTTTAACACAAATATAATGTTTGGCTGAACAACATAGAAATTAGAAATTGAAAAAAGGTTGATCATGAAAGCGACTTAGCTGGTTAATGTGCTCGGTGGGTCGTCAGCCGATCTATGGCAGGACAAGGTCCCAGCCCCCAAGCCTGTCACGAGGTAGCCTATGAAGAGCTCAATGATACGTCTCCGTCGTATCTACTTTTCCAAACTCTTTTGCCCTTGTTTTGGACTCTAATTTGCATGATTTGAATGGAACTAACCCGGACTAACGCTGTTTTCAGCAGAATTGCCATGGTGTTGTTTTTGCGCAGAAATAAAAGTTCTCGAAATGACCTGGAAATTTACGAGGATTTTTTGTGGAATATATAAAAAATACTGGCGCAAGAATCAACCGGAGGGGTGGAGCAAGGAGCCCACAAGCCCACTAGGCGCGGGCCCCCTTGGCCGCGCCTAGCAGGCTTGTGGGCCCCTCGGAGCTCCGCCGCCTCCAACTCCAGTTCTATTTAGTCCCTTTCGTCCGAAAAAAAATCAAGGAGAAGAGTCCATCGCATTTTACGATACGGAGGCGCCGCCACCACCTGTTCTTCCTCTGGAGGGCAGATTTGGAGTCCGCTCTGGGCTCCGGAGAGGGGAGATCGTCGCCATCGTCATCACCAACCTTCCTTCATCGCCAATTCCATGATGCTCTTCACCGTTCGTGAGTAATCTCATCGTAGGCTTGCTGGACGGTGATGGGCTGGATGAGATCTATCATGTAATCGAGTTAGTTTTGACGGGGATTGATCCCTAGTATCCACTATGTTCTGAGATTGATGTTGCTACTACTTTGCCATGCTTAATGCTTGTCACTAGGGCCCGAGTGCCATGATTTCAGATCTGAATCTATTATATTCTCATCAATATATGTGTGTTCTTGATCCTATCTTGCAAGTTGTAGTTACCTACTATGTATTATGACCCGGCAACCCCGGAGTGACAATAGCCGGAACCACTCCCGAAGTGGACCATAGTATGAGGAGTTCATGTATTCACTAAGCGCTAATGCGTTGTTCCGGTTCTCTATTAAAAGGAGAACCTTAATATCCCGTAGTTTCTATTAGGACCCCGCTGCCACGGGAGGGATGGACAATAGATGTCATGCAAGTTCTTTTCCCTAAGCACGTATGACTACATACGGAATGCATGCCTACATTACATTGATGAACTGGAGCTAGTTACATATCTCCCCGTGTTATAACTGTTGCATGATGAATATCATCCGGCATAATTATCCATCACCGATCCAATGCCTACGAGTTTTTCCTGCTATCACTGCTGCTACTGTTACTCTATCACTATTGATGTCACTGCTGCTACTATTACTCTGTTGCTACTGTTGCTATCACACTACTTTGCTACTGATACTTTGCTGCATATACTAAGTCTTTCAGGTGTGGTTGAATTGACAACTCAACTGCTAATACTCGAGAGTATTCTTTGGCTTCCCCTTGTGTTGAATCAACAAATTTGGGTTGAATACTCTACCCTCGAAAACTGTTGCGATCCCCTATACTTGTGGGTTATCAAGACTATTTTCTGGCGTCGTTGGCGGGGAGGCATAGCTCAATTCTCTGAGTCACTTGGGATTTACGTCTGCTGATCACTATGAGGAATCCGATAGATCCAAAAACTAAAGTCTTGCCCTCATCTACGAGGACAGGTAAGGACCTGCCATCTAGCTCTGCACTTGATTCACCTTCAGTTATGAGTAAGTTTGCCACACCACCTCCTGGTAGAAATTTTGATGTGTCGCCTGCCCTTGATGATGCTACTTCTGCTATCCATGATGCTTGTGATGAAGCTATGCTTGATACTGCTTTGCCACTAGGTGCATTCCTTGATGCACAAATTGCTAGAGTTGCTGCTAGATGTGATGATACTTCTGAAACTGCTGAGATTATTGAAGTAGAACATGCTATTTCACCTGTTAGAACTAGCTCTCCTAGATATGAATTGCCTGATATGCCTGATGGATATGTTATGGAGGGAGAGATAGCTGAGGACTTTCTTGCTTGTAAGGATAGCTATGATGTTGAGAAATTACTGCGCAAGTGGAAAGAAAAATCTTTGAATGCTAGGATGAAATACGACCCGAAGTTTGCTACTTCGCCTATCTTTGTGACCAATAAGGATTATGAATTCTCTGTCGACCCTGAGTTAATCACTCTAGTCGAATCTGATCCTTTTCACGGTTATGAGTCTGAAACGGTTGTAGCACATCTTACCAAACTGCACGATATAGCCACCCTATTCACGAGTGAGGAAAAGATCCGCCACTACTATATCCTTAAGCTGTTTCCTTTCTCACTAAAGGATGATGCTAAGACTTGGTTCACTTCTCTTGCTCCTAGTTGTGTGCGTAGCCCCCATGATATGATCTAGTACTTCTCTGAAAAATATTTCCCTGCCCATAAGAAGCAAGCTGCCTTGCAGGAAATATACAACTTTGCGCAAGTTGAAGAAGCGAGTCTCCCACAAGCTTGGGGGAGGCTCGTCCAGCTACTGAATGCTTTGCCTTATCACCCTCTTGAGAAGAATGAAATACTTGATATCTTCTATAATGGACTAACCGATGCTTCTAAGGACCACCTAGATAGTTGTGCTGGTTGTGTTTTTAGGGAACGAACTGTAGAACAAGCTGAGATCCTATTGAATAATATCTTGTGCAATGAGAATGCTTGGACTATTCCCGAACCACCTCCGAAGCCAACTCCGACGAAAAGAGGTATCCTATTCCTCAGTCCTGAAGATATGCAAGAAGCTAAGAAATCTATGAAAGAGAAAGGCATTAAATCTGAAGATGTCAAAAATCTACCACTTATCGAAGAGATCCATGGTCTTGATAACCCGATAAAGGTAGTAGAGGTAAATTCTCTTCGTAGATTCAATGAGAGTGATATTCCTTTTGATAAACCTGCTAGCTTATGCCTGGATGAATTTGATAACTTTGTTGCCAAACAACAAAGTTTCAATGATTATGCTAGCAGACAATTGGAACAGAATGCTCGTATGCTTAGTCATTTAAGTGCTTGTGTGGACAGAAACGTCAATGATCTTAAACTGTTGAGTAAACATGCCTCTATGGTTACTACTCAAGTAGAACAAGTACTTAAGGCTCAGAATGACTTGCTCAATGAGTTGAATGACAATTTTGTTAGAGTCGTCACTAGAGGCGGTAGAATGACCCAGGAACCTTTGTATCCTGAGGGTCATCCTAAGAGAATTGAACAATATTCTCAAGGAGTTAGCACTGATGCACCTAGTCATCCTAGGAAGAATAAGAAAGATGATAGGAACTTGCACGCTAGCAACCCTGTTGCTGTTACACCTGAGAATCCAAACGATGTCTATGTCTCTGATGCCGAAACAAACATGAGCCTAATGATAATATCAATAGTGATGTTCATGAAGATGCTCAACCTAGCAATGATAAGGATGTGGAGATTGAACCTGTTGATCTTGATAACCCACAACATAAGAATAAGAGATACGATAAGAACGACTTCGCTGCTAGGAAGCATGGTAAAGAAAGGGAACCATGGGTTCATAAACCCTTGCCCTTTCCTCCCAAACCATCCAAGAAAAAGGATGATGAGGATTTTGAGCGATTTGTTGAAATGATTAGACCTGTCTTTCTGCAAATGCGTTTGACAGATATTCTCAAAATGTCTTCTTATGCTAAGTACATGAAGGATATTGTGACTAATAAGAGGAGGATGCCTGAGGTTGAGATTTCCACCATGCTCGCTAATTATACCTTCAAGGGTGGAACTCCTAAGAAACTAGGTGATCCTGGAGTGCCCACTATACCTTGCTCAATTAAAGGAAACTACGTTCGAATTGCTTTATGCGACCTCAGAGCCGGTGTTAGTGTTATGCCTCTCTCTCTTTATCATAGACTTGAACTGGATAGGTTGACACCCACTGAGATCTCTATGCAAATGGCCGACAAATCAACAGCTTTCCCTATTGGCATTTGCGAGGATGTGCCTGTTGTGGTTGCTAACGTCACTATCTTAAGAGACTTTGTTATTCTGGATATTCCCGAGGATGATGCCATGGCGGTCATCCTTGGAAGACCCTTTTTAAACACTGCAGGGGCTGTTATTGATTGCAACAAAGGCAATGTCACTTTCCATGTCAACGGTAATGAGCATACGGTGCATTTTCCGAAGAAACAATATCGAGTACATTGCATCAATACTATTGAAAAAACTTCATCGATTTTTATTGGGAGCTTTGAATGCCCTATACCTACTGTCAAGATGAAGTATGATTTGCATGTTGGGGATATGCACATCCCCATTGAGGTAACCTAGTGACTATTCGAAAATTCTCCGTTCTTTTTTGTGCGATTTGAAAAAGCTTGTCTAGGAGGCTTGATCAACCTCATTGACAGATTTCTTTCGATGACCATGGGATGGATGAATCGAGGAGTCACAACCCTATGTTCCAAGTTTTCACCTTCGGTTGCTTAGAAGAAAAATGATAGATTTAGCTTTAGTTTTCCGTGTTTTCTGCTTTTTGCGTCCCGTAGAAAAGTGTCCCAAAAATAAAAGTTCTCCGAATGTCGTGAAAATCAAGTATGATTTTTATGCAATTTTTGAAAAATTCTGAGGCGGAGAGCTAGTCAGGGGGATGCACCAATGGGCCACAAGCCCTGGAGGCATGGGCACCCCCCTGGCCGCGCCTACCAGGCTTGTGGGGCCCACATGTCCCCCCTCCACTTATTCCAGCTCCCATCTCCTTCTCCTACCTCCAGAAAAAATCGTTTCGCAGCTCAAACCCATGTTCTTGCTCTTCTTGCTGAGATTTTTGATCTCCTTGTGCACCCTCCATTCGTGCAAAGCTCCATTCACCACGTGACACCCTTGGTGTAATCGTACGCTAATCATACACGCAAATGCGTACGATCAAACCGAAGGACTCACGGGAAGATATCATAACACAACTCTAGACACAAATAAAACAACAACAGCTTCATATTACAAGCCAGGGGCCTCGAGGGCTAGAATACAGAAGCTCGATAAACACACGAGTCAGCGGAAGTAACAATATCTGAGTACAGACATAAAACATGGGGTGCCTTAGAGAAGGCTAGCACAAAAGGAACACGATCGAACGAGGCGAGGCCTCCTGCCTGGGAACCTCCTAAACTACTCGTATCTTTAGCGGCCTCCATGAAGAAGACACCAACGGGGCGACAGGCATCGGCAGGAAACACCATCTCCTGGGCTCCATCATCTGGTCACAGCAAACGGATCAAGGGGACAAGGGGGGAGCAAAGCAGCGGTGAGTACTCATCCAAAGTACTCGCAAGACTTACATCAGAACTATGCTAAATATGCACCAGTATCAAAGAAGGGGGGGTTATATGTGGACTGACTGCAGCAATGTGAGAATAGAGAGAGAAGGCCTAGTCCTATCGAAGACTAGCATCTTCAGGGTCTTGCAGCAATAGACGAGAGTAGAACACGGGTAAAACATTAATAGTCATATTGTTGCAGCAATATTAAAGTGAGGTCACGCCTAAAGACCCTCCCTCGACTCCCTGCGAGGAAGCAATCCCGAGGCAAACTAATGATCCAGTTAAGTAACAATTGTAGTTGTAAAAGATCGGGGCACAACTCCAAGTCGTCCTGTAACCGTGGACACGGCTATCCGAATAGTTAATTTTCATCCCTGCAGGGGTGCACCACATGTCCCGTCATGCTCGATAACACTCTGGCCGGACATACTTTTCTGGGTCCTGCCCGGCCTCGGAATATCGACACGTCGCATCCCCACCTAAGACTAATCAGAGAGGCCAGCCCGCCGGTTTAACTCCTAAGCACAAAGGGTTCATGGGCCCAGTTCCCCTTCGCGGCCCTGCACGTGGCATGGGCGGCCGACGTCAGTCCTAGCATCCCTTAATCACAAGAGCGATGCATCTCGGGACCACTCGGGCGCGCCGCTACATTGCTGGCATCTGAAAAGCTCCGGCTGATACCGCGACGCCGAGTACCCATAATTCTTCCCGCGTAGCCGGTTAGTGCGAAAAGGTCTCCGACCAACCTAGATCAAATACCCAAATCCATTAAAATTTTAATTAGGCCAACAACACAGTCTCACGGGAAATCCACCCGTCTTACAACTACTCACCAAGGATCCCAGTAACATGGTCGAGTAACTGTGTGGTTATAACATCGGGGGGAATCCGAGGTATCACCCTCGTTGGATTCCGAACGATGTATCCGTCAAGGTGGGCTTAGAGGAATCACCCTCGGGGGTCCCACACTTGAGGGGTTGTACGACAGAGGCATCGTCGGGAATGGTGAAAGAGGAATCACCCTCGATAACCATGACCGACTAGCTATACTACAGAGATATCATCTGGAGTACTTAGCGAGGTGTCACCCTCGGTACCCGATAGTATCTCTGTAGCTTCGTACAACTAAGGGGGGGGGGGTGTATGTGCTGTGTCGGGTCTGGTTCGTCGATCAGGGATCGAGATTTGAAAACAAGCGGGGCAACTAAACTACGGGGTCAGAGGGGATGAATGCTCCACCTATACTAAGCAGATTTAAAGTACAGGACTGAAAGTAGCAGTTCATCAAAAATAGGCTATGCATCAGATATAGGAGCTAACTACAACAGTAGCAAAATAATAATGCAAGCAGTAGGAAGAAAGACATAGGCGATATAGGAATGATCAAGGGGGGTTTGCTTGCCTTGTTGCTCTGCGGCAAAGGACTGATCGGCAGGGTCGTAGATGTACCCGGCAGCAGCGTCAGTCTCGGGGTCTACTGGTAAGAAGAGGGGGAAGAAACAATAAATAATAGCAATGGTGCAACACAAAGCATGACATGGCAAGATGCAGGCTAGACATGAGCTAACGCAGCAACATCCGTCATAGACGGGTTGGAAGAATATCTGACGATATTTTCCGGGTCTCGGGCTACTACCGGTCATACTGGAAACGATGGAAATGTTCCATGTTTGCTATGCTAGGGACACGTGACAGACGGATGGACCGTGTATCCGGGTTCGTCTCGTTCTTGTGATCAACTTTTATGTACAACATATTTTCATCGGAGTTATGGTTAATTTTCCTGTGGTTTTAAAAGATTTAAAAAAATTCTAAAATTATTTAACTCAAATATAAACTGGGTATTTTTTTCTCAACTAGTGCTAATCAAGCCATAGTCTATGACAGTGGGAACGAGGGGTCCAGTCAGCATGCCTTGTCAGCAGTTGACCAGTCAAAGATTGACTACTCAACACACTCAATGGACCCACGTGTCATAGACTACCCAGATTAATTAAACTAATTAGTTAGATCACTAATTAATTAACTTATTAACATATTTTTTTTTAAAATCTTTTTAAATTAAAAGGAATCGGCCCCACATGTCATGTATTATATCTAAACAATTAAATAGATCTAACTTATTTAATTTGAGGGCCTACATGTCATGTACTACTAGACTAACTTAACACTAAAATAGTATTACAAATTAAGCCTAGCCAATCTAATTAAACACGGGCTGGCTGGTGGCACAGCCAGCCATGCCTGCATGTACACACACACAACACACACAAGCATGACGCACTCGGCCATGGCCAACAACAACGACGGGGAGCGCAGCGGCCGAACGGACAACGCGGGGCAGCGATAGCATGCAACTGTAATGTAGCGGCCTCAACAACTAAGCAACGACAACAGCTTCACAGGAGCAGCAAATAGCAGAGTCTAAGCAGCAGCAACAGCGGCAGAGAAGCGGAGCATCGGGCAGCTGCAGCAAGCCGCGACGAGGCCACGCGCGGGCGCGTACAGCAGCAGCACCAACGCCACAGGAGCAGCATCCCAGTAGCAGCGGCCATGGCCAGCGGGAGCAGCAAGGAGCGGCAACAACGTCTACCATCAGCAGTGCAGTAGCAGGAGCAGCCAACAGGAGAAGCAAGAAGCAACAGCAATGTAGGCACCGTAAGCGCGGGCGTGCACGCGGTCGGCTCGGCCGGAGGCGGGTGCGACAGCTACGGACAACAGCAGCAGGGGCGTGCGTAGGGATGCGGCTGGGCGAGCAGGCAGGCGCAGCGGCGCGCGGGTAGTAGTAGCAGCAGCATGCGGGGCTGAACAACAAACACCAAAAACAGTAGTAGCAGTAGCCGCAGGGGCGAGTTGGGTGGAGCTCACAGGAGAGGTCGCGTGCGAGCTCGAGGGAGGGGTTGGGGACGACCGGAGCGGCTCGGGGTGGAGCGGACCGACGAGCTGGCCGGGACGGACATCGGTGGAGGGGAATAACGGGGGGACGACCTTGATGACCCCGACTCAATTACAGTTGCGGGGAAGACGAAGGCAATGGCCATGGAGCTCCTTGACACACTTGAGCGGCAGAGGGAGGAGCAAGGGGATTTTGTTAGGGTTCGCGGGGGAGGGGTCGCCGGCGTCTTATAGAGGGGGCGACGACCGCCGATGTCCGGCACGTGGCCGTGGCGTCTCCGTGGCGTGGATCCAGCCCCTCGTCCCTGTAGTGAGGTTAGGGATAGTAGGGGTGTGTGGGCTGGGCCGGCCTTTGTGCTAGATGGGCCAAGTGTCCAGTAGATTAGGCCCCTTTTCTTTTTCATTTTATTTACACTGCTTTCATTTTTTTAAACTATGTTTTGTAATTTGGGAATAACAATTAGTTTTATAAAAATATGAAAGCTCGTCCATTATTATTATTGTAATATTAGACACAGTCACAAAAAGTTTGGGATTTAATATAAAGTGATTTGAAACCTTTAATAATTTAAAAGGCATATAACTAAATGGTTCGACTTCTGATATAATTGTTTTACACCCAATTAAATACTTTATAAAATGTTGGTTCCAATTTTACAGATAGTTAAAGACTAGTTTCAAACCAACCAAGATTTTCTTTTACAGTTTGAAGAAAAAAATTATTAAACTTTATTTATAATTTGAAAATGGCTTTGATTTTCATCAAGCGGAAACATTGCCTAGTTAACCTTGATGACATGACACTATTAGCATCTTATTACTGTAGCTCAACTACCGGGGCGTCACAAGACTTGATCAACCTCATTGACGGATTTCTTTCGATGACCATGGGATGGATGAATCGAGGAGTCACAACCCTCTGTTCCAAGTTTTCACCTTCGGTTGCTTAGAAGAAAAACGATAGATTTAGCTTTTGTTTTCCCTGTTTTCTGCTTTTTGCGTCCCGTAGAAAAGTGTCCCAAAAATAAAAGTTCTCCGAATGCCGTGAAAATCAAGTATGATTTTTTATGGAATTTTTGAAAAATTCTGAGGCGGAGGGCTAGTTAGGGGGATGCACCAGTGGGCCACAAGCCCTAGAGGCGCGGGTACCCCTCTGGCCGCGCCTACCAAGCTTGTGGGGCCCACGTGTCCCCCCTCCACTTATTCCAGATCCCATCTCCTTCTCCTACCTCCAGAAAAAATCGTTTCGCAGCTCAAACCCATGTTCTTGCTCTTCTTCTGAGATTTTTGATCTCCTTGTGCAAAGCTCCATTCACCAAACTGTTTTGGGGAAATTGTTCCTTGGTATGTGACTCCTCCATTGGTCCAATTAGTTTTTGCTCTAGTGCCTTATTCGTTGCGTATTTTTGCTGCCTTGGTGATCCTGTTCTTGAGCTTTGCATGCTAATTCTAGCTGGTCCCAAGTAGTTCTAATGCGTGATATGGCCTCTAGGCACTTGTCGGAGTAGTTGCTACGAGTTTCGTTGGGCCTTGTTCACTTTTCCTTTGAGTCACTGAAAATTTCAGAAAAGGAAGATGTTCAGGAGAAACTATCATGGTGGTTCCTCAAGCAAGAGGGGTCCCCGTCTCGCGATTCGGGAACCCGATCCTTACCAACCGAGGAACGCACGGGTACAACCATGTGAATGGCCTTCTGATGAATTCATGATTGATGCAGGTTTCAAAGACGAGTTTGATACACTTGTTCACAATGTTGGACTTGAAGAGTTCATCTCCGATAAATGTGAACAGTACACTACTCTCACTGCCTCTTTTGTTCGTAGATTCAAATTTTTAGCTGGCCGTGACACATCCGTACTGTTTGATCTCTATGAAAAATCGTATACCATAGATTTAGAGGATTTCAATAGAATTTGCAAGATACCTGATTGGGGTAGTCTCAATGATCCTCCTAAATCTTCTGTTAGAGATTTTTTCTCTAGTATAACTGTTGGAGAAACTAGAGATATTACGCAGGCTACCATGGGGAGCATTCATTTTCGTGCCTTGCATTACTTTGCCCTCTTCATAGGTAGATGCATTAACGACAAGATTGAGCATTGTCACCTCTATGCACCTGACCTTAGTATTCTTAAGAGCGCAGTAACGGGTGATAGAAGTTTCAACATGGGAGCAATAATAGCAAGGAGGCTGAATAATAATGCTAATGAAGGGGATTTCTTTGGTGGGATCTATGACACTCACATAGCAAATTTTCTTGGAGTACCCATCTGCGAAGGAGATCCCCCGCTCCATACAGCTTTCCTTGATCGCGCCGCTATGACACGCTATTAGTTCCTTGAGAGGGATAATGAATCCCTCCTATACCGGTTAATATTTAACCGACAACGTGTTTTCCATATTACCCTTCCTGCTCCTGCCTTCTTTGACTTTCAGGTAAAAAGGAGATATTACATAACCAGATGAGAGGCAGAGGAGTATGAGAGGGAGGCAAAGGCTGCTCGCCTCCGTGAGGCAGCTATTCAGGCGGTAGCTGCAGTGCTCCCGTACAACCCCCATTATGATTTTGGGTATCGCACGGACCATCCTTGGGAGTAGACCAACTTAGGACAAAAGCCTAAGCTTGGGGCAGTACGTGTTTCTCACCGACTTTATATTCATGCTCACACTTTCACTTTGTTAGTCGGTGTTCACACTTTGCCACTGTATCATCCATGCTGGTTTATTTTCTTTTTCTCATTTTCTTCTCGTGATTTTGTCTAGTTTGAGAAAACCCAAAAATATTTCTTGTTCTTCTTTTGCTTGTTTGAAGCTTTCCCGTGTAAATAGTTTTCTTTTTTCTTTGGGTCAAGGTTGAAGACCATGGTTACAATGTTTAGTGGCTCTCGCATGCATATATGTTTATCTATCAAAGAGCCATATTACTTTGTCTTCTCCTTTGTGTTTGCTTGCAGATTCCAGCTTAGTCCAATGCACGAGCACTCTTATTATTGTTCACATCGTTCGGTCGTGCAAGTGAAAGGCAATAATGACGATACATGATGAAGTGATTGAGCCTGGAAAAGCTGGTATGAACTCAATCTATTTTGTTTTTGTAAATATGACTAGCTCATCGTTCCTAATTCAGCTTTGTTGTGAGAGAAACATGTTTGCAATGAAAACTTAGAGATCATAGTTTCTGATGCCATGCTTAATTAGCTAGGAACTTATAATGGTTTGTCTTGGATGCCAACATGAATTTTGAGATGCTTATGATGTAGTATGATAGGATGGTATCGTCCTTTGAATGATTCAAGTGGCTTGACTTGGCGCATGTTTACGCATGTAGTTGAAACAAAATCAACATAGCCTCTATGATATTCATGTTCATGGTGATTTATGTCCTACTCATGCTTTCACTCAATGTTGGTTAATCTCAATTCATCTTGATGACTGTTGTCACTCTCTAGTTGGTCGCTTCCCAGTCTTTTGCTAGCCTTCACTTGTACTTATCAGGAATACTGCTTGTGCATCCACTTCCATAAACCCAAAGTTGTTCCACAGGAGTCCACCATTACCTACCTATATGCGGTAACAACCTGCCGTTCCAAGTAAATTTGCATGTGCCACTCTCTAAACCTTCAAGTAATAATCTGTTTTGCATGCCCGAACCGCTCATGTGGTGAGAAGGGCCGATTAGTATCTTCCATGCTAGGTGTGTTATCCTCGATATGTGTTTATTCACGATCACTCACGAGAAAGGGGCCGGTAATTGGAATGCCCAGTTCCATGCTCAAATCGAAAAGATAATTGCAAACAAAACTCCCCCTGTATTGATGTTGGTATGGACGGCACCCGAGTATTCGGCTAGTCGTGGAGTGTGATTGATCGGTGGTGGGGGAGTCAAAACTTTACTTTTCTGTTTGGGAACTGCCTATAGTATGTGTAGCATGGAAGATGGTGAGAACTCTTGGTCATTGCGTTGACAATGAAAGCATGCCACCCAAAATTATTTATCTCTGTTTTAAAAGCTTGAGCTCTGGCACCTTTGCAAATCAATGCTTCCTTCTGCAAAGGGCCTGTCTATTTATGTTTCTGTTGAGTCATCCCCTTCTTCCAAAAAGGAACAATTAGAGAGCACCTCTATAATTTTTATGGTTTTCTTTTAATTGAGATTGAGTATGACTGTGACTGGATCTTCTTTGCCATGAATTACAATGTTCAGTCAGCCCTTGGTCTTTGAAGGTGCTCTGCATTTATGTTTTGCAGTCTCAGAAAGAGCTAGCGAGATACCATCTGTTCATATTGCTTCATGATTGTTTTGATTGAAGTGTTGACATTTGAAACTCATCATTATTGCTCGCTAGTTGATTATGCCATTGATATGAGTTTACCATGAGACCTAGATGTCATTGCTTATGTGGTTAGCTTATGATCTTGCTGAGAATCTGAATATGAGTTAGACATAATTGAAACAACAAGATCAAACAGAGTTCGTAAAAGTTTTGCTTTTGTCTCTTTCAGTTTGTCAACTGAATTGCTTGTGGACAAGCAAGGCTTTAAGCTTGGGAGAGTTGATACGTCTCCGTCGTATCTACTTTTCCAAACTCTTTTGCCCGTGTTTTGGACTCTAATTTGCATGATTTGAACGGAACTAACCCGGACTAACGCTGTTTTCAGCAGAATTGCCATGGTGTTGTTTTTGCGCAGAAATAAAAGTTCTCGGAATGACCTAGAAATTTACGAGGATTTTTTGTGGAATATATAAAAAATACTGGCGCAAGAAATCAACCGGAGGGGTGGAGCGAGGAGCCCAGAAGCCCACCAGGTGCGGGCCCCCCTCGCCGCGCCTAGCAGGCTTGTGGGGCCCTCGGAGCTCCGCCGCCTCCAACTCCAGCTCTATTTAGTCCCTTTCGTCCGGAAAAAAATCGAGGAGAAGAGTTCATCGCGTTTTACGATACGGAGGCGTTGCCACCACATGTTCTTCCTCTGGAGGGCAGATCTGGAGTTCGTTCCGGGCTCCGGAGAGGAGAGATCGTCGCCATCGTCATCACCAACCTTCCTTCATCGCCAATTCGATGATGCTCTTCACTGTTCGTGAGTAATCTCATCATAGGCTTGCTGGACGGTGATGGGTTGCATGAGATCTATCATGTAATCGAGTTAGTTTTGACGGGGATTGATCCCTAGTATCCACTATGTTCTGAGATTGATGTTGCTACTACTTTGTCATGCTTAATGCTTGTCACTAGGGCCCGAGTGCCATGATTTCAGATCTGAACCTATTATGTTCTCGTCAATATATGTGTGTTCTTGATCCTATCTTGCAAGTTGTAGTCACCTACTATGTGTTATGACCTGGCAACCCCGGAGTGACAATAGCCGGAACCACTCCCGGAGATGACCATAGTATGAGGAGTTCATGTATTCACTAAGCGCTAATGCGTTGTTCCGGTTCTCTATTAAAAGGAGAACCTTAATATCCCGTAGTTTCCATTAGGACCCCGCTGCCACGGGAGGGATGGACAATAGATGTCATGCAAGTTCTTTTCCCTAAGGACGTATGACTACATACGGATTGCATGCCTACATTACATTGATGAACTGGAGCTAGTTACATATCTCTCCGTGTTATAACTGTTGCATGATGAATATCATCCAGCATAATTATCTATGACCGATCCAATGCCTACGAGTTTTTCCTGCTGTCACTGCTACTACTGTTACTCTATCACTGCTGCTACTGTTACTCTGTTGCTACTGTTGCTATCACACTACTTTGCTACTGATACTTTGCTGCAGATACTAAGTCTTTCAAGTGTGGTTGAATTGACAACTCAACTGCTAATACTCGAGAGTATTCTTTGGCTTCCCCTTATGTCGAATCAACAAATTTGGGTTGAATACTCTACCCTCGAAAACTGTTGCGGTCCCCTATACCTGTGGGTTATCACTCAGCTTGATGAAGTGACAACCCAACACTTCGGAAGGGCCGATGCGAAACCCCAGGTCCAGCTGAGGACACAAAGTAGTGTGGCAATGTAACGATGAATCCCCATGTTAGTCGACCATGTCGATGATGCAATTCGGTTGACGGAGGCGTGACAACGATGTCGGTGCGCCGAGGTGACCGTCTAACACGATCGGAGATGATCACCCGTGCACATAAAATAGTGCAAGCCAAAAGTAATATGAAATAACAATAAAAATCCTCTACTTAATGAACTTAAGTGAAGTAAATATTTATAAAAATATAGCCTGAGCGCCGAGGTGCTCGAGCGAAGAGCTCGGCTTGATGAAGTCGCAATGCAGCACGATCAATGTGGCGAGGCGAAGTCCTTCAATCCAGCCGAGGTGATGAAGCTGGTCGGCTCGTGACGCCGAAGTCCTTGGAGCAGGTTGCCGAAGAGATGGCAAATCCCCCGGTCTAGCCAAGGTGACGGAGTAGATCGATATGGTGACTTTAGAGCATCCATGTTAGTCGATGTGTCAAAGCAGGTCAACGTGTTAAAATGTCAGCTTGAAGAAGCGACGACGTGAGATGCTGATGCAGGTCGGAATTTGTGACTTGATCAATGATGGCTTGATGAAGCAATGGTGCGCTTGGCCCATGCAACTCATGGGGTGACGCGGTTCTCTTAACGAGTATTTGGCGCTCGCCATGCCAAACTCTTGGTCGGCTCGCCGAGGTGATGATCCGATGAGGTTGACCTCAGCTCAACCTACCGATGATTTGTCTAGCGCAAGTTGGCAGCCATGGAGCAACGTTGTCGGGCTGGTTTGACACCAACTCAATGGTGAAAATAGCCGTGGAAAAGGCTCAAAATTTATGTTCATGTGTTTTAGAAAAACACATAATACCATAAAAAAATTCTTTCAAAATGGATGTCCAAAATCCCGTTCATGAGGAAAGATGAACTCGGGTTGGATTCGTTTTCGCAAAGAAAACTGATCCAATTTTTTGTACTCATTGGATGTTTCCCAGAGTTTGGACGGCCGGATCTTGCTGAAATTTTGACGGGTGATCGATATAGGAATTCCGCAGCCGATGAACACTCGGATTTTCCAACGGATGTCCGAGCTGGATAATGTACCCCTCGCCCTAAACTCGTCCAGATTCCCATTCATATTCGACACGGCTCCGATATATGGGAGATCGCTAAAGATTCCTCCATGGGAACGCGACGAAATTTTGCAAGGCTGTTCTAGATACACTTCTGCACTATTCCACCAAAGCAATCGTTAAAGTGACGCTCGAGGAAGCGGGGACGACGAACACAAATTCGTTGTCCAAAAAAAACTGTGATCTCCAGATGAGCCATCGGTCCTTCGACAATCACACAGTAGAACTCTCAATGAAAGCACCAATGTCAGTGTCAAAACCGGCGGATCTCAGGTAGGGGGTCCGAACTGTGGATCTTGGATTGATGGGTAACAAGGGACGATTGAGACGATGTTTTACCCAGGTTCGGACCCTCTTGATGGAGGTAAAACCCCACGTCATGCTCTTGTTGTATTAATGATGTATTATCAAGTACAGAGTTGATCTTCCTCGAGATCATATGTTGTGGTCTAAGCCCTAATGATGTAGACGTTGTGTCTAATGAATATCTATCAACTAACTTCGCCTCGGCTTATATAACACACGGAGGCCTAGGATAACAAGAGTCCTAGTATGCTACATCGGTGGAGAGGATTCCTTGTCTTGATCACCAAGTCTTGTGGAATCTTCCTCGTATATGTCATTCGCTGCCCGAAGTAGCCCAGGTGTCCGACCCGTATAGATAGGCCGGCGACTCGAGGACCCCTTATTCCCGGACTCCCTCAAAGATCACCTCCTTAGAGAAGAGAAGGGACAAGCCAAGAGGAAGATGAGTAGACACCTCCAGCACACGCATTGGCCTTCGGGCCGGTGCCATCTTCATCATCGGTGCCTCCATCATCTCCATCGCCAGTGCCGACACCATCACCATCACTGCCGACATGCTCTTCTCCTCCACCGACACTGTGTTATCTTGTAACTTTTGAAATAGGCTTTCGTCCTACTTTATAAATAAAGCAACCGACTAGGTCTGCAATAAGTAGTCAAGATAGCAAGGTAGAGTCTGTTGGGGCCACAACACAACGAGACCCAAAAGAGAAAAAAAGGAGAGAACGCATAAAAAAGACCACCAAGTGGCCATCAAGTCACGTTTAAAGCCGGGGTAGAAAAATGACGCGTCGACACCTATAGGGCAGTCAACATCTGCCCAAGGAGCTCCTGATCTCGTTATCTAGCCAGCGGGTGCCATTGCTGTAAAAATGCAAGGATTTTGAAGAATGTGTCAGAGGCACGCCGAACGAAGACAAGCTGAATCACCATTATATCATGCATAGTCCAAAGTGTCTAGGCGAGCGCAACGTAAATGAACTAAAAGAGATGACGCTGTTTACCGGGCCTCAAGGCCCTATCCTGGAGGAACGTGGAGAAATCCGATGCCTCTCGCTCAGGCCCAAGGGAGTCCCCAACAAAGCTCCACATCGATCTAGCCATCATGCAAGAGAAGAAGATGCATGGTCCATTCTCCATGAAACCAGACAATGGAGATAGTCCATCGCCTGGTCTATGCCTCTTGAACACCTCCATCACTGACGGAAGGTGATCCCTCAGAAGCTGCCACACAAAAATCTTAATCTTCAGAAGGATAGGTGCCATCCATAGGGGCTCCATCCACTGAAGCACCGATTGCTGACCTAACACCCAATAAGCCGAAGCCACTGAAAATTCCATCGAGGGGGAGAGAATCCAGCTAGCCCGGTTAGGACCGAACTCTAGGGTCAGCGGGATGGTCACCAAGAGAGCTAACCATTCTACCCTCTCTATCGGCCCAAATGAGTGACAGAAAAGGATGCTGCACCGTCCAATGGAGAATGCCTCATAAACTAGAAGAGAGGGGTTCTCGCAGATAGCAAACAAGCAAGGAAACCATGTGATAAAGGGGTTCCTCCTACCGAGAGATCCATCCAAAATCATTCCCCGTCCCCATTCCCTATTGAAAACAAAAACCCGGCATAAATCTCATGTTTTATCTTCTGAATGGACTCCTAGAATTGGGACCCTTTCGAGCGATCACAAGCAAGTAAAGGCAAGCCCTTAAGGTACTTTGCATGGACTAGTCGTAGCCACAAGCCTCCCTCGCCTCGAATAATTCTCCACACCTATATAAGCATGAGAACTACGTTCATCCATCTAGAAGCTAGGATACCTAGTCCGCCCATATCTTTGGACAAACAAATATCAACCCACTTAACCATGCGGTATTTTTGGCACCTGTAGGCTGCGTGCTAGAAGAACCGGGATAGGTTCCTATCAAAGGATCTGTGTGCCCCTTCCGGCACGAGATACAACCCCATCATATACATTGGGAGGCTCGAGAGGTTAGAGTTGATCAACATTGATTTACTCCCTTTTGAAGTAAACCGTCTGCACCAAGGTTTCGCTCGTGCGGCCAACTTACCCACAAGGGGGTCAAACACACTTAGAAGGACATGTCAGTTAGCTGATACTTGTGATCTGTGTTGGGTTTTCTGTGAAGAGGAACGGGTTATTACTACTGCGACAACAGACATTCCCTGGTACGGCGCCAGGAATCCTGCTGCTATGGCTACGCCTTTAGGGACTTCCTTGGCAAATATGCAAAGGATTTCCCCGCGGCCTTGGAGCCTTGCGTTGGTGTTCCCTTGAAGAGGAAAGGGTGATGTAGCACAGCGGCGGTAAGTATTTCCCTCAGTTTTGAGAACCAAGGTATCGAACCAATGGAAGATCTCATCAAGTCACAAGTACCTGCACAAACACAAAGAGCTTGCACCCAACACTATGAAGGGGTTGTCAATCCCTTATAAATTGTTTGCAAAGTGAGAACTGAGAGCAACAAAGAGTAAACAGAGCAAAGTAAAAGTGAAAGTGGAAATGATAGGTGTGAATAGACCCGGGGGCCATAGTGTTCACTAGTGGCTTCTCTCATGAAAGCAAGTAGACGGTGGGTGAACGAATTACAGTTGAGCAATTGATAGAACCGCGCAAAGTCATGACGTTATCTAAGGCAATGATTATATCTATAGGCATCATGTCCAAAACAAGTAGATCGATACTTTCTGCATCTACTACTATTACTCCACACGTCGACCGCTATCCAGCATGCATCTAGTGTATTAAGTCCAAAAGAACAGAGTAACGCCTTAAGCAAGATGACATGATGTAGATGGACAATCTCATATCTACGATAAAAGCCCATCTTGTTACCCTTGATGGCAACAACATGATGCGTGCCTTGCTGCCCCTTCTGTCACTGGGAAAGGTCACCACACGGTATGAACCCAAAACCAAGCACTTCTCCCATTGCAAGAATCATAGATCTAGTTGGCCAAACAAAACCCAAGACTCGGAGAGAATTACAAGGATATCAAATCATGCATATAATAAATCAGCAAAGACTCAAATATAATCCATAGACAATCTGATCACAAATCAACAATTCATTAGATCTCGACAAACACACCGCCAAAGAGGATTACATCGGATAGATCTCCATGAAGATCATGGAGAACTTTGTATTGAAGATCCAAGAGAGAGAAGAAGCCATCTAGCTACTAACTACGGACCCGTAGGTCTGAAGTGAACTACTCACGAGTCATTGGAGGGGTGATGATGTTGATGTAGAAGCCCTCCAGCTCCAAAGTCCCCTCCGACAGGGCACCGGGAAGGGTCTCCAGATGAGATCTTGCGGAAACGGAAGCTTGCGGCGACGGAAAAGTGTTTTCGTGGATGTCCTGATTTTTTTCTGGATTTTAGGGAATATATAGGCGAAAGAGCTAGGTCAGGGGGGCGCAAGGGAGGCCACAAGCCTGGTAGCCGCCGCCCCCTGGTGGCGGCTACATGGCTTGTGGGCCCCTTGTGGCTCTCCTGCCTTTGCCCTCAAGTCCCCTGATCTTCTTCCATTCTGGAAAAATTTATTTCAGGGATTTTATTCCGTTTGGACTCCGTTCCAAAATCAGATCTGAAAAGAGTCAAAAACACAGAAAAAACAGGAACTGGCACTTGGCACTGAATTAATAAGTTAGTCCCAAAAAAGATATAAAAGGTAAACAAACATCCAAAGTTGACAAGATAACAACGTGAAACCATCAAAAATTATAGATACGTTTGAGACGTATCAAGCATCCCCAAGCTTAACTCCTGCTCGTCCTCGAGTAGGGAAGTGATAAAGAATGAATTTTTGATGCTTTCATGCTACCTAGCATAGATGTCCTTTGTAACTCCTCTTATGTGACGTGAATGTTCACATCCATTAGATTTAAAACAATAGTTTGCTATTGACGTGGAGACAATAATAATTCAGGAAAACTAGCAAGGTAACCATGAACTTTCAAAATAACAAGGCCAAAAGAAAGTTATCCCTACAAAATCATATAGTCTGGCTATGCTCTATCATCATTGCACAACGAATTTAAATCATGCACAACCCCGGTATTGGCCAAGTAATTGTTTTCACACCTTTACTTTCTCAAACCTTTTCAACTCTCACGCAATACATGAGCGTGAGCCATGGTTTTAGCACAATAAGTGGTGTGGAGTGTGGTGGAGGTTGCAAGACAAACAAGGAGAAGATGGTCACATTAACTAGGCATATCAATGAGCTGTGGAGATGCTCATCAATAGATATCAATGTGAGTGAGTAGGGATTGCCATACAAATGATGCACTAGAGCTAAGAGTATGTGAAATCTCTTAAAGAAAACTAGTGGGTGTGCATCCAACTTGCTTGCTCACGAAGACCTAAGGCAAATTTGAGGGAGCCTATCATTGGAATATACAAGCCAAGTTATGTAATGAAAATTTCCCACTAGCTATATGGTGGAGACAAAACAAGAGACTCTCAATCATGAAGATCATGGTGCTTAATAAGCACAAGTGTGGAAGGATAGTAGCATTGTCCCTTCTCTCTTTTTCTCTCATTTTTTTGGTGGGCTATTTGGCCTCTTTTTGTATATGGGCTTCGCTGGCCTCTTTTATTTCCTCACATGGGACAATGCTCCATCAATGATGGTCATCACACTTACAACTCAAAACTTAGAACAATGATGACTCTTTATGGAATGCCTTCGGTATTGTACCGTGACAACGATCTAGCATGGCATAGATGAAAGGATCGATATGGTTGACTAGAGGGGGGGGGTGAATAGGCAACAACCACTTTTTAATTAATCTTAGCAAGTTAGGGTAAGCAACATAAGGGTTCACTAAAATGACAACAAGGAGCTGAACCTATATGATGCTAACAACAAAGATAACTAAGACAAGTAAGAGATACACAACAACATAAGCATGCACGATGTAAAGGTTAGAGATAACCAAAAGTGGAACCAATGAAGACGAGGATGTGTTACCGAAGTTCCTTCCCTTTGACAGGAAGCACGTCTCCGTTGGAGCGGTGTGGAGGCACAATGCTTCCCAATAAGCCACTAGGGCCACCGTATTCTCCTCACGCCCTCACACGATGCGAGGTACCGTGATTCCACTATAGGTGCCCTTGAAGGCGGCGACCGAACCTTTACAAACAAGGTTGGGGCAAACTCCACACAAAGCTTGGAGGCTCCCAACAAGACCACGAAGCTTCACCACAATGGAATGTGGCTCCGAGGTGACCTCAACCGTCTAGGGTGCTCAAACACCCAAAAGTAACAAGATCCGCAAGGGATTGGTGGGGGAATCAACTTTTCTCTTGGTGGAAGTGTAGATCTAGGCATTCTCAACCAATCCCTAAAGAATCAACAAGTTTGATTGGCTAGGGCGAGAGATCGGGCACTTTTGAGCTTAGGGAGCAACAATGGAGCTTGGGAGGGTCAAAGGTAGGGTTCTAGAGCAAGAAGAACCCCTTATATAGTGGGGGGGGGGAATCCAACCGTTTTCCCACTCACAGCCCGAGCCTAACGGTACTACCACTGGCTGCAGCGGTACTACCGCTAGCACTCCAGCGGTACTACCGCTGGCTGCAGCGGTACTACTGTTGGCACTCCAGCGTTACTACTGCTGGCTGCAGCGGTACTACCACTGGGCCCATGGTAGTGCAGAAGCACTACCGGGCCAACCACCGCCAAGAAAGTCTTCGCAAAAAGTCCAACAAAGTACAGCCGCTAGGAAGGCGGTACTAAGTTCCTGGAGCGGTACTACCGCTGACCAGGGGCGGTACTACCGCCAGCACTAGCGGTACTACCGCCAGCTCCAGCGGTACCACCGCTAGGCCGAGCGGTACTACCGTTAGGCACAGCGGTACTACCGCTGAGAGACCTTTTTGCTTAGAGGAGATAAACTAGAGGCGAGAGCCACTCCATAGTTGCAGGGAAAGGGAAAGGAGATAAAGTGTGTGCGTGCAAAATTGATTCCGCCCAAACCTTTCCACTACTGGCCCCCTCTTAATAGTACGACGTTCCTATGACTCAAAGAAAGAGAATCGTAGAGTACACCATGCTTCTGTTCCATGGAAGGGGGGCGAGTCGTCTTGTGCCGTTGACATGTGTTATCTGAAATCTTAACACACACGATTAGTCCTTTGCGGTACTGTCATCAATCACCAAAATTACTTAGGCATAAAATATGCCCTAACAATCTCCCCCTTTTTGGTGGATTGATGACAATACCAGATTTGCACAGTGAATAGCATGTGAACATAAAGATAGTGGTAGAGAAAATTAAGGAGCATATGACTCACAACATATGATAGAAATAAGTCTCACATTAGTCCAAGTGTCACATCACACAAAGCAAAGATAGCAAATAAGAGCAAACCAAGTTCAAAGCAAACACGATAAGATAAGCAAAGCTAAAGCAAAGCGCAAATCCAGCTCCTAGACTCTCTCCCCCTTTGGCAGAAGACACCAAAAAGGGGCACACCTAATGACACAGGTGGTCACTCCGCATCCTCATCAGCCCCAGACTCGTCCGTGGCATCCGGATCGTCCTGCTCCTCCTCATTGTCCTCCTTAGATGCCTCCTCCTCTGCATCAGACCACTGATAACCTTGAGCCCGCATCCAATCAGACTCTGGAGTGATGTCGTCCTCTGAGCCGCTGGAGATATCAACATCAAGTGTCCTCAAGACACGCTTGTGCCTCTGACGGTTCTCCTTCTAGGCCACATGAGACTGATATTGTCCCTTGGCCTGCATACAGAAGAGAGTCTTCATTTTATCCTTCAGTTTCACTGCCCAATATGGCATAGCAGAAGAGCGGGACTGAGAAGCGGGGCCTCTTTCAGCAGCAGTCTCTATGTCAGTGTCCATGTGCTGAGACAAAGTGGATGGGTTGGCCCATTTGTCTTTGATGCGGAGCTTGATAGGATCATGCACAAAGTAATCAGCCTGAATAGGGAATTCATCGATCAGATAGACTTCGTGCCACCTCTGGCGAATATAGGCAAACAAGTAGGGCCCGTAGATGGGAACCTTGCGGTTCATGATGCAGTTCCAAAGCTCATTGAACATCACGTCAGAAATATCGAGAGGGGCAGATTCCTTAGTCTTAGCCTCCTCACAAAGCAGAAGCATCTCAGCTAGATGACCATGCACCTCGTCAAAGTTGCCAATGCGAGGAAAGATAGTGTTGCGAAGATCCGATGCATGATATCCAGATGCTTGGGGAGCACACCTTTCTTCACATAAAGTTGTTGCAGCCTGTCCTTGGGGGTGGCAGTAGATGAATATGGAGCATGAGGACGCAACCCAAGAGGATTGTCAGCTCCCTGAAATTAGACCTTGAGAAGCTTCATGAATTCTGACCAGGAACCTGTCATCTTCTGAGTACCGGTCATCCAAGTCATGGTGCACTCGTCATCAGGTGCAAAGTGAACAGTGACATAGAATTGGGCCACAACATCTGGATCAAAGTCGCACTTGAAGGTGATGATCTCCTTAATGCCAAGCTTGTCAATCAAAGAGAGAGCCTCACCAAAGTAATCCGGGTTCCGCTGAAGGTGAGCGAAGTCAATCCACTGTACTGGAACAAACATCTTCTTGAAGTGCTTCATGATGTCGCGATAGATCATGCAGTGATCCCGTGACCAAACATGCTCGACATTCTTGATCTGAGCCTTCTCTTCTAGATAGTGATTGCGGGTGCGGAACCGCAGAAACTCTTTAGGGGGCATATTGCGAACGTTGATCCCCTTGGTCTTGTGAGCTGTCTTCTTGAAAGACTTCTTTTTGGGATTCAGACCGGAAGTGGCGGAGCCCCCTGGAGCATCTGGAGTGCGATACTGCTTTGGTTGGGTGTCCCATGGGGGATTCGAGCGGCGAGCACCACCTATGACACACAAGACACACACCGAAAAAGAGCGACAAGAGGAGTCAAGGCAATGAGCAAAAAGAAGCATAAGAATAAACTCATATTGCCAAACAAAGCGAGAAAAACATATCCTCCTGGCGGTAGTACCGCTACCCCTGGCGGTAGTACCGCCGGGGTCCTAGCGGTAGTACCGCTACCCCTGGCGGTAGTACTGTTGGGGTCCTAGCGGTAGTACCGCCAGCCTGGCGGTAGTACCGCTAGAGGGTTGACTTTCAGATCTAAATAGAGAAAGACCCATAAGAACGGCTAGATTGGATTTACAAGGGCCATGGCTACTGCATAGAATCACTACAAGAACCACCATAGCCCTAATCACATGAGGATCTCAAGCACATCTAGATAAAGACATGCCTAGGCAAGAGGATTCAAGTTTTAGATCTAATCCAAAATAAGAGAAAACGTACTTGATATGAAACATGAAGAACCTAGGGCATGAGAAGATAAAAGCAATGAATCATAGGACCTACACTCCCCTAGAATATCTCCTTCGTTCCATCCAAGAACAAAGCACAAACCATAGCCATGGATCCAAATCACCAAGCTCCTAACCCTAGAACAAGAAAGCACCAATCAAGAGAATAAAGGGAGGAGCTTTACCGGTGTCCATGGCACTTGATGGAGGAAGGAGGAGTGGAGCAAACCCTCCAACTCAAGGGAGAGAAGGGGCTCCGCAGTTAGGGATCCAAATGGGGGAGTTCGGGGAAGAGGAAGGAAGAGCCACGAGAAAGAAGACATAGGGCAGAAAAAATGGGCCCCCCCTCCTTTATATAGCCCAAGGGGTACGGGCCAGCGGTAGTACCGCCATGGTCCTAGCGGTAGTACCGCTGACCTAGCGGTAGTACCGCTGCCTGTAGCGGTAGTACCGCTGGGGTCTTGGCGGTAGTACCGCTCCCCCTTGAGACAGCCCTAAATGTTGGGTAACGTAGCATAAATTCAAAAAATTTCCTACGCTTATTCAGATCTTCCTATGGAGAGACCAGCAACGAGAGAGGGGTAAGAGCATCTTCGTACCTTTGAAGATCGCTAAGCGGAAGCGTTGCTAGAACGCGGTTGATGGAGTCGTACTCGCAGCGATTCCGATCTAGTGCCGAACTACGGCACCTCCGCGTTCAACACACGTGCAGCCCGGTGATGTCTCCCGCACCTTGATCCAGCAAGGAGGAAGCAGAGGTTGGGGAAGAAGACCAGCAACACGACAGCGTGGTGTTGGTGGAGAGACGAGGTCTCCCGGCAGGGCTTCGCCAAGCGCCGGCAGAGAGGAGGAGGAAGAAGTGCAGGGCTGCGCCGAGGGAGAGGGAAAACCGTGTCCTCCAAAGGCCAAAAGTGCCCACTATATATAAGGGAAGGGGAGAGGGGGTGCCACCCCTAGGGTTCCCACCCTAGGGGGTGCGGCAGCCCTCCCAGATGGGGGGAGTGGCGGCCAGGGCAAGGAGGAGGGGTGGCGCACCCCTCTGGTGGGCCTAAGGCCCACCTTAGTTAGGGTTCCCCCCTTCCCCTTTTTTCTGGTGCACATGGGCTGGGTGGGGGGCGCACCAGCCCACTTAGGGGCTGGTTCCCTTCCCCACTTAGCCCATCTAGCCTCCCGGGGTCGTCACCTCCCTTCGGTGGTCCCCCGGGACCACCTCCGGTGGTCCCGGTACGTTACCGGTGATGCCCGAAACACTTCCGGTGTCCGAAACCATCCGTCCTATATATCAATCTTTACCTCCGGACCATTCCGGAGCTCCTCATGACGTCCGAGATCTCATCCGGGACTCCGGACAACTTTCAGTAACCTCGTACAACAATTCCCTATAACCCTAGCGTCATCGAACCTTAAGTGTGTAGACCCTACGGGTTCGGGAGACAGGCAGACATGACCGAGACACCTCTCTGGCCAATAACCATCAGCGGGGTCTGGATACCCATGGTGGCTCCCACTAGCTCCACGATGATCTCATCGGATGAACCACGATGTCAAGGATTCAAACAATCCCGTATACGACTCCCTTTGTCTGTCGGTATAGAACTTGCCCGAGATTCGATCGTCGGTATACCTATACCTTGTTCAATCTCGTTACCGGTAAGTCTCTTTACTCGTTCCGTAGCACGTCATCGTGTGACTAACTCCTTAGTCACATTGAGCTCATGATGATGTTCTACCGAGTGGGCCCAGAGATACCTCTCCATCACACGGAGTGACAAATCCCGATCTCGATTCGTGCCAACCCAACAGACACTTTCGGAGGTACCCGTAGTGCACCTTTATAGTCACCCAGTTACGTTGTGACGTTTGATACACCCAAAGCACTCCTACGGTATCCGGGAGTTGCACAATCTCACGGTCGAAGGAAAAGATACTTGACATTGAAAAAGCATTAGCATACGAACAATACGATCTAGTGCTAGGCTTAGGATTGGGTCTTGTCCATCACATCATTCCCCAAATGATGTGATCCCGTTATCAATGACATCTAATGCCCATGATCAGGAAACCATGATCATCTATTGACTAACGAGCTAGCCAACTAGAGGCTTGCTAGGGACACATTGTGATCTATTCATTCACACATGTATTACTGTTTCCTGTTAATACAATTATAGCATGAACGATAGACGATTATCATGAACAAGGAAATATGATAATAACCATTTTATTATTGCCTCTAGGCATATTTCCAACAGTCTCCCACTTGCACTAGAGTCAATAATCTAGTTACATTGTGATGTATCGAACACCCATAGCATTATGGTGCTGATCATGTTTTGCTCGTGGAAGAGGTTAGTCAACGGGTCTGCAATATTCAGATCCATGTGTACTTTACAAATATCTATCACTCCACTTTGGACATGGTCCTGGATGGAGTTGTAGCGGCGCTTGATGTGCTTCGTCTTCCGGTGAAACCTGGGCTCCTTGGCTATGGCAATGGCTCCAGTGTTATCACAGAAGAGTGTCATAGGACCCGACGCGCTTGGAACCACTCCAAGGTCGGTGATGAGCTCCTTCATCCAAATTCCTTCATGAGCCTCTTCTGAAGCAGCTATGTACTCCGCTTCACATGTAGATGCTACCATGACTTCTTGCTTGCTGCTGCACCAGCTCACTGCCCCACCATTCAACACATATACGTATCCGGTTTGTGACTTAGAGTCATCCGGATCTGTATCGAAGCTAGCGTCGACGTAACCCTTTACGACGAGCTCTTCGTCACCTCCATAAACGAGAAACATTTCCTTAGTCCTTTTTAGGTACTTAAGGATATTCTTGACCGCTGTCTAGTGTTCTGCACCAGGATTACTTTGGTACCTCCCTACCAAGCTTATGGCAAGGTTTATATCAGGTCTGGTACACAGCATGTCATACATTAGAGAGCCCACAGCTGAAGCGTAGGGGACAGAACTCATCTTCTCTCTATCTGCTGCCGTGGTCGGCGACTGAGTCTTACTCAATCTCATACCTTGCAAAACTGGCAAGAACCCTTTCTTTGAGTTTTCCATATTGAACTTCTTCAATATCTTGTCAAGGTATGTACTTTGCGAAAGACCTATGAGGCGTCTCGATCTATCTCTATAGATCTTGATGCCTAATATGTATGCAGCTTCTCCAAGGTCCTTCATTGAAAAACTCTTGTTCAAATAGGCCTTTATGCTCTCCAACATCTCTATATCATTCCCCATCAATAATATGTCATCCACATATAGTACGAGGAAAGCTAAAGAGCTCCCACTCACTTTCTTGTATAGACAGGCTTCTCCGTAAACCTGTATGAACCCAAACGCTTTAATCACCTCATTAAAGCGAATGTTCCAACTCCGAGATGCTTGCACCAGCCCATAGATGGAGCGCTGGAGCTTGCATACTTTGTTAGCACCCTTAGGGTCGACAAAACCTTCTGGTTGCATCATATACAACTCTTCCTTAAGGTTCACGTTAAGGAACGTTGTTTTGACGTCCATTTGCCAAATTTCATAATCATAAAAGGCGGCAATTGCTAACATGATTCGGACTGATTTCAGCTTCGCTACGGGAGACAAAGTCTCTTCGTAGTCAACTCCTTGAATTTGTCGAAAACCCTTTGCGACAAGTCGAGCTTTGTAAACGGTTACATTACCATTTGCATCAGTCTTCTTCTTGAAGATCCATTTATTTTCTATGGCTCGCCGTTCATCGGGCAAGTCCACCAAAGTCCATACTTTGTTCTCATACATGGATCCTATCTCGGATTTCATGGCCTCAAGCCATTTGTTGGAATCCGGGCCCTCCATCGCTTCTTCATAGTTCGAAGGTTCACCGTTGTCTAACAACATGTTTTCCATCACAGGGTTGCCGTACCACTTTGGTGCGGAGCGTACCCTTGTGGACCTTCGCGGTTCAGTAGTAACTTGATCCGAAGCTTCATGATCATCATCATTAACTTCCTCTTCAGTCGGTGTAGGTACCACAGGAACAACTTCTTGCGCTGCGCTACTTACCTGTTCGAGAGGGGGTGTAATTACCTCATCAAGTTCTACCTTCCCTCCCACTTACTTCTTTCGAGAGAAACTCTTTCTCTAGAAAGGATCCGTTCTTGGCAACAAAGGTTTTACCTTCGGATCTAAGATAGAAGGTATACCCAATAGTTTCCTTAGGGTATCCTATGAATACACATTTCTCCGCTTTGGGTTCGAGCTTTTCTGGTTGAAGTTTCTTCACATAAGCATTGCAGCCCTAAACTTTAAGAAACGACAACTTAGGTTTCTTGCCAAACCATAGTTCATATGGTGTCGTCTCAACGGATTTAGACGGTGCCCTATTTAAAGTGAATGCTGCAGTTTCTAATGCGTATCCCCAAAATGATAGCGGTAAGTCGGTGAGAGACATGATAGATCGTACCATATCTAATAAAGTGCGATTACGACGTTCAGACACTCCGTTGCGCTGTGGTGTGCCAGGCGGCGTCAGCTGTGAAACGATTCCACACTTCCTTAGGTGTGTGCCAAACTCGTGACTCAAATATTCTCCTCCACGATCAGATCGTAGACATTTAATTTTTCTGTCACGTTGATTCTCAACCTCATTCTGAAATTCCTTGAACTTTTCAAACGTCTCAGATTTGTGCTTCATCAAGTAGATATACCCATACCTACTCAAATCATCGGTGAGAGTGAGAACATAACGATAACCACCGCGAGCTTCAACGTTCATTGGACCACACACATCAGTATGTATTATTTCCAATAAGTCGGTTGCTCTCTCCATTATTCCTGAGAATGGAGTCTTAGTCATCTTGCCCATGAGGCACGGTTCGCATGTGTCAAATGATTCAAAGTCAAGAGACTCTAGCAGTCCATCAGTATGGAGCTTCTTCATGCGCTTAACGCCGATATGACCAAGGCGGCAGTGCCACAAGTATGTGGGACTATCATTATCAACTTTGCATCTTTTGGTACTCACGCTATGAATATGTGTAACATCACGATCGAGATTCATCAAGAATAAACCATTCACCAGCAGAGCATGACCACAAACATATCACTCATATAAATAGAACAACCATTATTCTCTGACTTAAATGAGTAGCCGTCTCGCATTAAGCAAGACCCTGATACAATGTTCATGCTTAAAGCTGGTACTAAATAACAATTATTAAGGTTTAAAACTAATCCCGACGGTAGATGTAGAGGTAGCGTGCCGACGGCGATCACATCGACCTTTGAACCTTTCCCGACGCGCATCGTCACCTCGTCCTTGGCCAGTCTCCACTTATTCCGCAGTTCCTGCTTTGAGTTGCAAATGTGAGCAACAGCACCGGTATCAAATACCCAGGAGCTACTACGAGCGCTGGTAAGGTACACATCAATAACATGTATATCAAATATACCTTTAACGTTGCCGGCCTTCTTGTCCGCTAAGTATTTGGGGCAGTTCCGCTTCCAGTGACCCTTTCCCTTGCAATAGAAGCACTCAGTCTCAGGCTTGGGTCCGTTCTTTTTCTTCTTCCCGGCATCTGGCTTACCGGGCGCGGCAACAGCTTTGCCGTCTTTCTTGAAGTTCTTCTTACCCCTGCCTTTCTTGAAACTAGTGGTCTTGTTGACCATCAACACTTGATGCTCCTTCTTGATTTCTACTTCTGTAGACTTGAGCATCGAGTACAACTCGGGAATGGTTTTCTCCATCCCTTGCATGTTGTAGTTAAGCACAAAGCCTTTGTAGCTTGGTGGGAGAGACTGGAGGATTCTGTCAATGATAGCATCATCCGGAAGTTCGACTCCAAGTGAAGTCAGACGACCGTGTAACCCAGACATTTTGAGTATGTGCTCACTGATAGAACTGTTCTCCTCCATCTTACAGCTGAAGAACTTGTTGGAGACTTCATATCTCTCGACACGGGCATGAGCTTGAAAAACTAGCTCCAGCTCTTGGAACATCTCATATGCCCCGTGTTGCTCAAAACGTCTTTGGAGCCCCGTTTCTAAACTGTATAACATGCCACACCTGACCAGAGAGTAGTCATCACTCCGCGCTTGCCAGACGTTTAGAATGTCCTGGGCTGCTGCGGGAGCGGGAGGGTCACCTAGCGGCGGATTAAGGACATAAGCCTTTTTACTTGCTTCAAGGATGAGCTTCAGGTTGCGAACCCAGTCCGCATAGTTGCTACCATCATCTTTCAGCTTGTTTTTCTCTAGGAATGCGTTGAAGTTGAGGTTGACGTTGGACATCTACAATATTTATAAAGACAACTTTTAGACTAAGTTCATGACAATTAAGTTCATTTAATCAAATTAAGTATGAACTCCCACTTAAATCGACATCCCTCTAGTCATCTAAGTGATACATGATCCATGTTGACTAACCCGTGTCCGATCATCACGTGAGACGGACTAGTCATCATGGTGAGCAACTTCATGCTGATCGTATTCAACCATACGACTCATGTTCTACCTTTCGGTCTCTTGTATTCGAGGTCATGTCTGTACATGCTAAGCTCGTCGAGTCAACCTAGGTGTTTCGCGTGTGTAAATCTGGCTTACACCCGTTGTATGCGAACGTTAGAATCTATCACACCCGATCATCACGTGGTGCTTCGAGACAACGAACCTTCGCAACGGTGCACACTTAGGGGAATACGTTCTCGAAATTTTAAGAGGGATCATCTTATTATGCTACCGTCGTTTTAAGCAATAAGATGTAAAACATGATAAACATCACAATGCAATCATATAGTGACATGATATGGCCATTATCATCTTTGCTCTTTCGATCTCCATCTTCAGGCATCGCATGATCATCATTGTCACCGGCGTGACACCATGATCTCCATCATCGTGTCTCCGTGAAGTCGTCACGCCAACTACTACTATCATTACTACTATGGCTAACCGTTAGCAATGAAGTAAAATAGTAAGCACATGGCGTTGCATCTCATACAATAAATTAAGACAACTCCTATGGCTCCTGCCGGTTGTCATACTCATCGACATGCAAGTCGTGAAACCTATTACAATAACATGATCATCTCATACATCATACATGCAACATCACAACTTTGGCCATATCACATCACATGTCAAACCCTGCAAAAACAAGTCAGACGTCCTCTAATTGTTGTTGCAAGTTTTACGTGGCTGATTTGGGTTTCTAGCAAGAACGCCTTCTTACCTACGTGACAGCCACAACGATGATATGCCAAAGATATTTACCCTTCATAAGGACCCTTTTCATCAAATCCAATCCGACGAGAGTAGGAGAGACAGACACCCGCTAGCCACCTTTATGCACGATGTGCATGTCTGTCGGTGGAACCAGTCTCACGTAAGCGTACGTGTAAGGTTGGTCCGGGCTGCTTCATCCCACAATACTGCCGGAAAAGAATAAGACTAGTAACGGCAAGCAAATTGACAAACCATCGCCCACAACTTTTGTGTTCTACTCGTGCATAGAATCTACGCATAGAAAACCTGGCTCGGATGCCACTGTTGGGTAACGTAGCATAAATTCAAAAAATTTCCTACGCTTATTCAGATCTTCCTATGGAGAGACCAGAAACGAGAGAGGGGTAAGAGAATCTTCGTACCTTTGAAGATCGCTAAGCGGAAGCTTTGCTAGAACGCGGTTGATGGATTCGTACTCGCAGCGATTCCGATCTAGTGCCGAACTACGGCACCTCCGCGTTCAACACACGTGCAGCCCGGTGACGTCTCCCGCACCTTGATCCAGCAAGGAGGAGGGAGAGGTTGGGGAAGAAGACCAGCAACACGACGGCGTGGTGTTGGTGGAGAGACGAGGTCTCCCGGCAGGGCTTCGCCAAGCGCCGGCAGAGAGGAGGAGGAAGAAGTGCAGGGCTGCGCCGAGGGAGAGGGAAAACCGTGTCCTCCAAAGGCCAAAAGTGCCCACTATATATAAGGGAAGGGGAGAGGGGGTGCCACCCCTAGGGTTCCCACCCTAGGGGGTGCGTCAGCCCTCCCAGATGGGGGGAGTGGCGGCCAGGGCAAGGAGGAGGGGTGGCGCACCCCTCTGGTGGGCCTAAGGCCCACCTTAGTTAGGGTTCCCCCCTTCCCCTTTTTTCTGGTGCACATGGGCTGGGTGGGGGGCGCACCAGCCCACTTAGGGGCTGGTTACCTTCCCCACTTAGCCCATCTAGCCTCCCGGGGTCGTCACCCCCTTTCGGTGGTCCCCCGGGACCACCTCCGGTGGTCCCGGTGGTCCCGGTACGTTACCGGTGATGCCCGAAACACTTCCGGTGTCCGAAACCATCCGTCCTATATATCAATCTTTACCTCCGGACCATTCCGGAGCTCCTCGTGACGTCCGAGATCTCATCCGGGACTCCGAACAACTTTCGGTAACCTCATACAACAATTCCCTATACCGCTAGCGTCATCGAACCTTAAGTGTGTAGACCCTACGGGTTCGGGAGACAGGCAGACATGACCGAGACACCTCTCTGGCCAATAACCATCAGCGGGGTCTGGATACCCATGGTGGCTCCCACTAGCTCCACGATGATCTCATCGGATGAACCACGATGTCAAGGATTCAAACAATCCCGTATACGACTCCCTTTGTCTGTCGGTATAGAACTTGCCCGAGATTCGATCGTCGGTATACCTATACCTTGTTCAATCTCGTTACCGGTAAGTCTCTTTACTCGTTCCGTAGCACGTCATCGTGTGACTAACTCCTTAGTCACATTGAGCTCATGATGATGTTCTACCGAGTGGGCCCAGAGATACCTCTCCGTCACACGGAGTGACAAATCCCGATCTCGATTCGTGCCAACCCAACAGACACTTTCGGAGGTACCCGTAGTGCACCTTTATAGTCACCCAGTTACGTTGTGACGTTTGATACACCCAAAGCACTCCTACGGTATCCGGGAGTTGCACAATCTCACGGTCGAAGGAAAAGATACTTGACATTGAAAAAGCATTAGCATACGAACAATACGATCTAGTGCTAGGCTTAGGATTGGGTCTTGTCCATCACATCATTCCCCAAATGATGTGATCCCGTTATCAATGACATCTAATGCCCATGATCAGGAAACCATGATCATCTATTGACTAACGAGCTAGCCAACTAGAGGCTTGCTAGGGACACATTGTGATCTATTCATTCACACATGTATTACTGTTTCCTGTTAATACAATTATAGCATGAACGATAGACGATTATCATGAACCAGGAAATATGATAATAACCATTTTATTATTGCCTCTAGGGCATATTTCCAACACTAAAAGCCCTAGTCAAGTCATGGTACACTGGGGTCCTGGCGGTAATACCGCTATCCCTGGCGGTAGTACCGCTGGGGTCCTGGCGGTAGTACCGCTACCCCTGGCGATAGTACCGCTGGGGTCCTGGCGGTAGTACCGCTACCCTTGGCGGTAGTACCGCTCAAAATGGCACAACGATACATAGGATTTCATGAAAAAGACATGGGCAACGACTAGTCAGTGTAACTAAAAAGATAGCACCGGCAAGATATACTAACTCTTCATTTTGTATCCTTTCTTCCATGTGAGAGAAAGGTGGGGGCGGTGGCCGAGGCCACCTATGTTTGAGGCAAAGGTATGACACCGCGAAGAATTATCCTTGGGTTCATGACCAATGCTTGTCTTTGAAGCACAAGTGCCATTTAGTAATGGCTAAAGTGAAAGACTTGATCTATTTGTGCATAGTGGGGGGGAGGGAAAGTTCATTGAGAGAACAACACTCCCCCTATGTCCATGCCTACATCTAGAACAAGATCTAATGCATAGTGAGGTGCAAAGTGCCTAGCTTCAATCCACATTACTTGAATCAATGATATTTAGCTCATGCCTTAACTCCCGGAACCTTGCTTCATCTAGGGGCTTAGTGAAAATATCTGCAAGTTGCTCTTCAGTGTGGATGAAGTGAACCTCAATATCACCAAGCTTGATATGTTCATGAATGAAGTGATGGCGAATATCAATATGCTTGGTCTTGCTATGTTGCACCGGGTTGAGGGAAATCTTGATAGCACTTTGATTGTCACATAGAAGAGGCACTTTGTCACAAGTGACACCGCAATCCTTTAAAGTTTGCCTCATCCATAGCAACTATGCACAACAACTTGCAGCTGCCACATACTCAGCTTTGGTGGATGCTAGTGAGACACAATTCTACTTCTTTGAAGACCAACTTACCAGTGAGCGACCAAGGAATTGGCATCCTCCAGTAATTGACTTCCTCTCCACACAATCTCCTGCCCAATCTGAGTCAGAATAGACCACTAGGTTGAAGTTTGCTCCTTTGGGATACCAAAGACCAAAGTTTGGGGTATGAGACAAATATTGAAAGATTCGCTTAACAGCCATATAATGACTTTCTTTTGGTGCGTATTGAAACCGTGCACAGATCCCTACACTCAACATAATATCTAGTCTAGATGCACAAAGGTAAAGGAGGGATCCAATCATGGAGCGATATACCTTTTGATCCACTGCTTTACCATTGGGATCACTGTCAAGCTTGCATCTTGTTGGCATGGGGAACTTGACCGGCTTGACATCTTCGAGCTCGAACCTTTTGAGCATGCCTTGAGTGTACTTTGCTTGTTTGATGAAGGTCCCTTCTAAGCCTTGTTTAATCTCGAATCCGAGGAAGAACTTCAACTCTCCCGTCATGGTCATCTTAAATTTCTCGGTCATTAGTGCAGCAAATTCTTCATTGAAAGAAATGTTAGGAGAACCAAAAATGATATCATCAACATATAGTTGGCATATGAACAAATCCCCTTTAACACTCTTAGTAAAAAGAGTGGGATCTATCTTCCCAATTTCAAACCCACGATCTTGTAACAACTTAGTAAGATACTCATACCATGCACGTGGGGCTTGTTTAAGGCCATAGAGTGCCTTATTAAGTTTGTACACATGATTGGGGACCTTGGGATGTTCGAAACCCGAGGGTTGTTCGACATAGACCAACTCATTTAAAGGACCATTAAGAAAAGCACTTTTCACATCCATTTGCTGTAATTTGAAATTATAATGAGAAGCAAATGCAAGCAGCATGCGAATAGATTCTAGACGAGCAACAGGGGCAAAGGTTTCACCGTAGTTGATACCCTCGACTTGGGAGTACCTTGAGCCACCAATCTTGCCTTGTTTCGAATCACAATCCCATTGTCATCTTGCTTGTTTTTGAAAATCCATTTGGTCCCAATGACATTATGTTCCTCCTTTGGTCTTGGCACTAAATCCTAGACTAGATTACCTCGAAGTTGTTGAGTTCTTCATGCATGGCCATAAGCCAATCCTCATCATCGAGCGCTTCATGTACCTGTTGAGGTTCACAATATGAAACAAATGCGTGATGCTCACAATTATTCCAAATCTGTTGACGGGTGGATACTCCCCTTTTTAAACTGCCAAGTACATTCTTCATAAGATGTGACTTGACTCTCAGCTTGTTCGCAATCTTGGCTGCTCGACGCTCCAAGAGTTCTTCATTGGATAACTGGGGAGCATCGACTTGTTTGATTTGCTTGACCTTGCGTCTTGAACCACCCTTGGCACCGGCTTTTGGTGCTGCAGACGGGAACTGCGAGACAGTATCCTGATCAACTTGATTTTCGACTTGAGCAGGTTCACTTGTTTGTCCTTGTACTTGTGGTTGCTCTTGCTCTTGATCTTGTGCTTCTATTTGGTCTGGATCTTGTAGTTGCACTTGATCTTGATCTTGAGCAGGTTTGGAACCTTGGGTACGCGCTTGTACATCATGGGACACATCACCATCGTTGCGCCGACAGGGCTTGTGGCTTCCTCGGGACCCCTCTCCGGTATCTATTTCTTTCGGTATTTTTAATATTTTCCATAAAAAATCATCGCGAAAGAATTATTCTGTTTGGACTCCGACTGAAAAAGGGTCAAAAACACGGAAATAACAGAACTGGCACTTGGCACTGAATTAATAGGTTAGTCCCAAAAAAAATATAAAAGGCATATAAAACATCCAATGTTTGACAAGATAACAACATGAAACCATCAAAAATTATAGATACGTTGGAGACGTATCAAGCATGCCCAAGCTTAACTCCTGCCCGTCCTCGAGTAGGGAAGTGATAAAGAATGAATTTTTGATGCTTTCATGCTACCTAGCATAGATGTCCTTTGTAACTCCTCTTATGTGACATGAATGTTCAGATCTGTTAGATTCAAAACAAAAGTTTGCTATTGATGTGGAGACAATAATACTTCAAGCAAACTAGCAAGGTAATCATGAACTTTCAAAATAACAAGGCCAAAATAAAGTTATCACTACAAAATCATATAGTCTGGCTATGCTCTATCATCCTTGCACAACGAATTTAAATCATGCACAACCTCGGTATTGGCCAAGTAATTGTTTTCACACCTTTACTTTCTCAAACTTTTCAACTCTCACGCAATACATGAGCGTGAGCCATGGTTATAGCACTGTAGGTGGAATGGAGTGGTGGAAGTTGTGAGACAAAAAAGGAGAAGCTGGTTACATTGACTAGGCATATCAATGAGCTATGGAGATGCTTATCAATAGATACCAATGTGAATGAGTAGGGATTGCCATGCAAGAGATGCACTAGAGCTATGAGTATGTGAAAGCTCTTAAGGAAAACTAGTGGGTGTGCATCCAACTTGCTTGCTCACGAAGACCTAGGGCAATTTTGAGGAAGCCCGTCATAGGAATATACAAGCCAAGTTATATAACGAAAATTTCCCACTAGCTATATGGTGGTGACAAAACGAGAGACTCTCAATCATGAAGATCATGGTTCTTAATATGAAGCACAAGTGTGGAAAGGAGATAGTAGCATTGTCCCTTCTCTCTTTTTCTCTCATTTTTTTGGTGGGCTCTTTGGCCTCTTTTATTTATTTATTATTTATTATTTATTTTTGTGGGCATCTTTGGCCTCTTTTATTTCCTCACATGGGACAATGCTCCATCAATGATGATCATCACACTTACAACTCAAAACTTAGAGAAATGATGACTCTGTATGAAATGCCTTCGGTAGTGTACCATGACAATGATCTAGCATGGCATAGACATCAATGGAAACATCATGCTAGCTATCTTATGATCATGCAATGGCAATGTAGAAGTGGTGGCACATGTCATGGTGGTAGTTGCATGACAATATATCTCGGAATGGCTTTGAAAATGCCATAGTAGGTAGGTATGGTGGCTGTTTTGAGGGAGGCTATATGGTAGGTTTATGCAACGGTGAAAGTTGCACGATACTAAAGAAGATAGTGATGGTGGAAGGTGAAAGTGCATCTAAACCATGGACTCAACATTAGTCAAGAAGAACTCATATACTTGTTGCAAAAGTTTTATTAGTAATCGAAACAAAGCATTCAACGCTTACTCCTAGGGGAAGGGTTGGTAGGTATAAACCATCGCGCAATCCCGACCGCTACACAAAGGATGACAATCAATAAACTAATCATGCTCAAACTTCATCACATTGCGGTTCACCATACGTGCATGCTACGGGAATCACTAACTTCAACACAAGTATCTCTAGATTCACAACACCATACTAACATAACTTAAATATTACCACAACCACATCTCAAAACTAATTGAGAGGAATCAAGCTTCTCTTTCTACTCAATGCACATGAACATGGAAATTTTCGTAACCCTTTGGATAACTACCACTTTTGGGAGTACTTTCATAGCATAAGCCAACTACCAAGCCATGCACTACTGTGCTCTAAAAGATATAAGTGAAGCACATAGAGCAAAATCAACTAGCTCTAAAGATATAAGTGAAGCACAAGAGCAAAAGTATCTATCTCAAAAGATATAAGTGAAGCACAATGAGCATTCTTGCAAAATCACGATGAGTGCATGTATCTCTCTCTCAAAAAGGTGTGCAGCAAGGAAGATTGTGACACAACAAAATTAAAAGACTCTTACGATACAAGATGCTCCAAGCAAAACACATATCATGTGGTAAATAAAAATATAGCTCCAAGTAACATTACCGATGGATTGAAGGCGAAAGAGGGGATGCTTTCCCGGGGCATCCCCAAGCTTAGGCTTTTTTGGCATCCTTGAATCAACTTGGGGTGCCTTGGGCATCCCCAATCTTGAGCTTTTTCCACTCTTTATCTATTTGTCCATAAGAACTTCACCCAGAACTTGAAAACTTCACAACACGAAACTTAAACAGAAACTCATGATATCATTAGTATAAGAAAGCAAATCACCACTTCCTTAGGTACTGTAGTAAACTTAAATTCTACTTATGTTGGTGTTGGGTTTCTGTATTTTCACTTTTCCATGGCTAGTACCCTCTCGTACTATCCATAGTTTCATCAAAATAAGCAACCAACTCAACAAAAACAGAATCTGTTAACAGCAGACCAGTCCGTAGAAATCTGTATACTCCGTATACTTATGGTACTTCAAAAAAATCTGAACAATTATGATAGCCTGAAGAAATTGCATAGAAATCGGCATCAAAAAGAATCAACTCAAAAGATCGTACAAAATAAAAATGAAAATTCATTTCGTGAGCCGAAAGTTTCTGTCTTTTTCCAGCATGATCAAACAATCATCACCAAGACTAATCATAACGGTTTTGCTTGCCACAAACACAAAAAGAAACACAAAAGACACAATCATAACAGAATTATGATGGTGTGGATAAAACAAAACAGGAAGCAAAAAACAAAGAAAAATTTATTCATTGGGTTGCCTCCCAACAAACGCTATCGTTTAACGCCCTTAGCTAGGCATTGATTTCAATGATGCTCACATAAAAGGTAAGGATTGAAACACAACTAGAGCATCATGGAGCAAATTTCTAACACATTTAAGTCTAACCCACTTCCTATGCATAGGGATTTTGTGATCAAACAATTTATTGGAGCAAGAATCAACTAGCATAGGAAGGCAAAACAAGCATAACTTCAAAAATTTCAACATATGGAGAGGAAGGTTGATACTATTGCAATAAGTAGAAGCATACGATCCTCTCTCATAGTAATTTTCAGCAGCATCATGAATGAATTCAACAATATAACCAACACCTAAGGCTTTCTTTTCATGATCTACAAGCATAGAAATTTTACTACTCTCCACATAAGGAAATCTATTCTCAAGAATAGTAGTGGGAGTATCGTAAAAGACTTGAGCACTACAAATTGTGTCCACAATGAAAAAACAAGGTTTAGCAAAAGGGTTCTCGAGAGTATGACAAGTTTTATCATCCCTCTTCTTTAAAGCATAAGTATCCTCACAATAATCATCATAGATAGGGGGCATGCTTTCATCAAAATGATTTTGATCATTCAAAGTGGAAGAACTGAAAATATCAGCTTTATCAAATATAGCATCCCCAAGCTTGTGGCTTTGCATATCATTAGCATCATCGGTATTCAAAGAATTCATGCTAAGAACATTGCAATCATGCTCATCATTCACATATTCTATGCCAAGCATTCTATGTAATTCTTCTTTCAGCACTTGAGCACAATTTTCCTTCCCATCATGCTCACGAAAGACATTGAAAAGATGGAGCATATGAGGCATCCTCAATTCCATTTTTTGTAGTTTTCTAGCGAAAGAACAAGAAACAAAAAGATTTGATAGCAAGATCTAAAGATATACCTTCAAGCGCTAACCTCCCCGGCAACGGCGCCAGAAAAGAGCTTGATGTCTACTACGCAACCTTCTCCTTGTAGACGTTGTTGGGCCTCCAAGTGCAGAGGGTTGTAGGACAGTAGCAATTTTCCCTCAAGTGGGTGACCTAAGGTTTATCAATCCGCGGGAGGTGTAGGATGACGATGGTCTCTCTTAAGCAATCCTGCAACCAAATAACTAAGAGTCTCTTGTGTCCCCAACACACCCAATACAATGGTAAGTTGTATAGGTGCACTAGTTCGGCGAAGAGATGGTGAAGCAAGTGCAATATGGATGGTAGATATAGGTTTTTGTAATCTGAAATTACAAAAACAGCAAGGTAACTAGTAACAAAAGTGAGCACGAACAATATTGCAATGCGTGGAAACAAGGCCTAGGGTTCATACTTTCACTAGTGGAAGTTCTCTCAACAATGATAACATAATTGGATCATATAACTAGCCCTCAACATGCAACAAAGAGTCACTCCAAAGTCACTAATAGCGGAAAACAAACGAAGAGATTATTGTCGGGTACGAAACCACCACAAAGTTATTCTTTCTGATCGATCTATTCAAGAGTCCGTAGTAAAATAGCACGAAGCTATTCTTTCCATTCAATCTTTCATAGAGTTCGTACTAGAATAACACGTTAAGATACATATCAACCAAGACCCTAACGTCACGTAGATACTCCATTGTCACCTCAAGTATCCGTGGGCATGATTATACGATATGCATCACATAATCTCAGAATCATCTATTCAACCAACACATGGAACTTCAAAGAGTGCCCCAAAGTTTCTACCGGAGAGTCAAAACATGTGCCAACCCCTATGCATAGGTTCCCAATGTCATGAACCCGCAAGTTGATCACCAAAACATACATCGAGTACTCACATGAATCAAACGTGTGCCAACCCATATGCATAGGTTCCCAATGTCACAAACCCACAAGTTGATCATCGCAAATAGACACGTGCAAGACATACATTAAGTGTTCTCAAAGACTCAATCCAATAAGATAACTTCAAAGGGCAAACTCAATTCATTACAAGAAGGGAGAGGGGGAAGAACATCATAAGATCCAACTATAGTAGCAAAGCCCACGGTACATCGAGATCAAGACATCTCAAGAACACGAGAGAGAGAGAGAGATCAAACGCATAGCTACTGGTACATACCCTCAGCCCCGAGGGAGAACTACTCCCTCCTCGTCATGGGGATCTCCGGAATGATGAAGATGGCCACCGGAGATGGATTGCCCCTCCGGCAGGGTGCCGGAACGGGCTCCAGATTGGTTTTTGGTGGCTACAGAGGCTTGCGGCGGCGGAACTCCCGATCTAGGTTTCTTTCTGGAGGTTTCTGGTTTATAGGACCAGATGGCGGTGGAGTTGCGTCAAGTGGGCCCCTGAGGGGCCCACAAGCTTGGATGGTGCAGCTTGGGGGGGGGGGGGGCGCCGACAGGGCTTGTGGCTTCCTCGGGACCCTCTCCGGTATCTTTTTCTTCCGGTATTTTTGATATTTTCCATAAAAAATCATCGCGAAAGAATTATTGCGTTTGGACTCCGCCTGAAAAAGGGTCAAAACACGGAAAGAACAAGAACTCGCACTTGGCACTGAATTAATAGGTTAGTCCCAGAAAAGATATAAAAGGCATATAAAACATCCAAAGTTTGACAAGATAACAACATGAAACCATCAAAAATTATAGATACGTTGGAGACGTATCAATCACCATCAACATCTTCATCATCACCATCTCATCTCCAAACCCTAGTTCATCTCTTGTAACCAATCTCCGTCTTGCGACTCCAATTGGTACTTGTAAGTTTGCTAGTAGTGTTAGTTACTCTTTGTAGTTGATGCTAGTTGGATTACTCGGTGGAAGATTATATGTTCAGACCCTTGATGCTATTCAATACCTCTCTGGTCATGAGTATTATTATGCTTTGTGAGTAGTTACTTTTGTTCCTGAGGACATGGGATAAGTCTTGCTATAAGTAGTCATGTGAATTTGTTATTCGTTCGATATTTTGATGTGTTGTATGTTGTCTCTCCTCTAGTGGTGTTATGTGAATGTCGACTACATAAAACTTCACCATTATTTGGGCCTAGAGGAAGGCATTGGGAAGTAGTGAGTAGATGATGGGTTGCTAGAGTGACAGAAGCTTAAACCCTAGTTTATCTGTTGCTTCGTAAGGGGCTGATTTGGATCCACTAGTTTAATGCTATGGTTAGACCTTGTCTTAATTCTTCTTTCGTAGTTGCGGATGCTTGCGAGAGGGGTTAATCATAAGTGGGATGTTTGTCCAAGTAAAGGCAGCACCCAAGCACCGGTCCACCCACATATCAAACTATCAAAGTAGCGAACGCGAATCATTTGAACATGATGAAAACTAGCTTGGCAGAAATTCCCATGTGTCCTCGGGAGCGCTTTACCTCCTATAAGAGTTTGTCCAGGCTTGTCCCTTAATACAAAATGGATTGGTCCAATTTGCTGCACCATTGTTACTTTTTTATTTGTTACTTGCTGCGAATCATCTTATCACACAACTATCTGTTACCGATAATTTCGGTGCTTGCATAGATTACCTTGCTGAAAACCACTTGTCAGATCCTTCTGCTCCTCGTTGGGTTCGACACTCTTACTTATCGAAAGGACTACGATAGATCCCCTATACTTGTGGGTCATCAAGACTCTTTTCTGGCGCCGTTGCCGGGGAGTGAAGCGCCTTTGGTAAGTGGAATTTGGTAAGGAAACATTTATATATTGTGCTGAAATTTATTGTCACTTGTCACTATGGAAACTAATCCTTTGAGGAACTTGTTCGGTGTATCTTCACCTCGAACGGAAGCACAAGGAGTTGCTCCTCAACCTGTTGCACCTACTGAAAATACTTGCTATGAATTTCCTTCGGGTATGCTTGAGAAACTGCTGGCTAATCCTTTTACAGGAGATGGAACATCACATCCTGACTTGCATCTAATCTGTGTAGATGAAGTTTCTGGTTTATTTAAGCTTGCAGGTTTGCCCGAGGATGAGGTCAAGAAGAAGGTATTTCCCTTATATTTGAGGGATAAAGCATTGACATGGTATAGGCTATGTGATGATACTAGATCATGGAGCTACAACCGATTGAAATTGGAATTTCATCAAAAGTTTTATCATATGCATCTAGTACATGGTGATCGGAATTATACTTACAGTTTTTGGCCTCGTGACAGGGAAAGCATCGCTCAAGCTTGGGGGAGGCTTAAATCAATGTTATATTCATGCCCCAACCATGAGCTCTCGAGAGAAATTATCATTCAGAACTTCTATGCTCGGCTTTCTCATGATGATCGCACCATGCTTGACACTTCTTGTACCGGTTCTTTTATGAAGAGAGATATTGACTTCAAATGGAATTTATTGGAAAGAATTAAATGCAACTATGAAGATTGGGAGTTTGATGAAGGTAAGGAGCAGGTATGAATTTCAAGTTTGATTGCGTTAAGTCCTTTGTTGAAACAAATACTTTTTGTGATTTTAGCGCTAAATATGGACTTGACTATGAGATAGTAGCTTCATTGTGTGAATCTTTTGCTGCCTATATTGATCTCCCTAAAGAGAATTGGTTTAAATATCATCCTCCATTAGAAGTCAATGTAGTTAAACCCAATCCAGTTGAAGAGAAAGTCATCGCTTATAATGATCCTGTTGTTCCTAGTGCTTACATTGAGAAACCACCTTTCCCTGTTAGGATAAATGATCATTCTAAAGTTTCAACTGTGATACGTAGGGGCTACATTAGAACACCTACACCCCCTGAGAAAATTAGAGTTGAACCTAGCATTGCTATTAACATAGGTCTCCTGTCTGACAATGTTGATGGCCATGATATTCACTTCTGTGAAGATGCTGCTAGAATTGCTAAACCACATGCTAGAGACAAACATAGGCCTGTTGTTGGCACGCCTATTGTTTCTGTTAAGATAGGAGATCATTGTTATGATGGTTTATGTGACGTGGGTGCTAGTGTTAGTGCAATACCTCAATCCTTATATGATGAAATTAAAGACGAGATTGCACCTGTTGAGATGGAACCTATTGATGTCACTATTCAGCATGCCAATAGAGATACTATCTGCCCTTTGGGAATTGTTAGAGATGTTGAAGTCTTGTGTGGTAAGACGAAGTATCCTGCTGATTTCCTCGTTCTTGGTACCACACAACATAGCTTTTGTCCCATCATATTTGGCAGACCTTTCCTCAATACTGTCAATGCTCATATTGATTGTGAGAAGCAAACTGTCACTGTTGGCTTTGAAGGTGTGTCACATGAGTTCAATTTCTCCAAGTTTGGTAGACAACCTCATGAAAATGAGTTGCCTAGTAAGGATGAAATTATTGCCCTAGCTTCTATTGTTGTGCCTCCTACTGATCCTTTAGAGCAATACTTGCTTGAGCATGAAAATGATATGCATATGGATGAAAGGGATGAGATAGATAGAGTTATCTTTGAACAATATCCTATGCTTAAGAATAATTTGTCTGTTGAACTGCTTGAAGATCCACCCCCACCAAAGGGTGATCCTCTGCTCGAGCTCAAACAGTTGCCTGATACTCTTAAGTATTCTTATCTTGATGAAAAAGAGATATATCATGTTATTATTAGTACTAGCCTCTCAGAGCATGAAGAAAATAAGTTACTTAAAACTCTGAGGAAGCACCGTGCTGCTATTGGATATACTCTTGATGATCTTAAGGGCATTAGTCGCACCCTATGCCAGCACAAGATTAAAACCGATCCTAATTCCAAACCAGTTGCCGGTCATCAACGGAGATTAAACCCTAAGATGAAAGAGGTAGTAAGAAAAGAAATACTTTTGGTCATGAATATTATTATGCTTGATGCTATTCAATACCTCTCTGGTCATGAATATTATTACGCTTTGTGAGTAGTTACTTTTGTTCCTGAGGACATGGGATAAGGCATGCTATAAATAGTCATGTGAATTTGATATTCGTTCGATATTTTGATGCGTTGTATGTTGTTTTTCCTCTAGTGGTGTTATGTGAACGTATGTTAGGGCATATTTATGCCTAAGTGATTTTGGTGATTGATGATAGTACCGTAAAGGACTAATCGTGTGCATTAAGCTTTCATATAATACATGTCAACGACACAAGACGATCCGGCATCCTCCGTGGAACAGAAGCACGGTGTCCTCTATGATTCTCTTTCTTTGAGTCATAGGAACGCGGTACTATTTAGAGGGGATCCGTAGTGGAAAGGTTTGGGTGGAATCAACTTTGCACGCACACACTTTATCTCCTTCCCCTTTCCCTGCAACTTTGGAGCTGTTCCCGTCTCTGTTTTATCTCTTCTTGCAAAAAGTATTCCTAGCGGTAGTACCGCTAGGCATAGCCGTAGTACCGCTAGAGCTGGCGGTAGTACCACCCCTCGTTAGCGGTAGTACCGCTCCAAGAACTTAGTACCGCCTTCCTAGCGGCTGTACTTCATCGGACTTTTTGCGAAGACTTTCTTGGCGGTGGTTGGCCCGGTAGTGCTTCTGCACTACCATGGGCTCAGCGGTAGTACCGCTGCAGCCAACGGTAGTACCGCTGGAGTGCTAGCGGTAGTACCGCTGGAGTGCTAGCGGTAGTACCGCTGCAGCCAGCGGTAGTACCGCTGGGCTTGGGGTGTGAGTGGGAAAACGGTTGGATATTCCCCCCACTATATAAAGGGTTCTTCTTGCTCTAGAACCCTACCTTTGACCCTCCCAAGCTCCATTGTTGCTCCCTAAGCTCAAAAGTGCCCGATCTCTCTCCCTAGCTAATCAAACTTGTTGATTTCCGAGGGATTGGTTGAGATGGCCTAGATCTACACTTCCACCAAGAGAAAATTGATTCCCCCCACTAATCCCTTGCGGATCTTGTTACTCTTGGGTGTTTGAGCACCGTAGACAGTTGAGGTCACCTCGGAGCCACATTCCATTGTGGTTAAGCTCCGTGGTCTTGTTGGGAGCCTCCAAGCTTTGTGTGGAGTTTGCCCTAACCTTGTTTGTAAAGGTTCGGTAGCTTCCTTCAAGGGCACCTATAGTGGAATCACGGTACCTTGCATTGTGTGAGGGCGTGAGGAGAATACGGTGGCCCTAGTGGCTTATATGGGAGCATTGTGCCTCCACACTGCTCCAACGGAGACGTACTTCCTGTCAAAGGGAAGGAACTTCGGTAACACATCCTCGTCTTCATTGGTTCCACTTGCGGTTATCTCTAACCTTTACATTGTGTATGCATTTGTTATTGTCTATCTCTTTCTTGCCTTAGTAGTTATAGTTGGTAGCATCATATAGGTTCACTTCCTTGTTGTCATTTTAGAGAACTTTTATGTTGCTAACCCTAACTTGCTAAGATTAATTAAAAAGTGGTTGTTGCCTATTCACCCACCCTCTAGTCAACCATATCGATCTTTTCAATTGGTATCAGAGCCACGTATCTTTATTAAGGGTTTCACCACCCGAAGAGTATGGAAGATGATGAGGGAGTTCCCCGTGGGCAACCCGAGGCCATGGACTTGACTTCGGTCACAAGGGACGACTTGAATACGGCTATGGCGCCCTCAAGATGTCCGTGACGAACGAAGTCAAGACCATGCTTAAAGAGTTAATTGAGGGAATTAAAGGTTCTCCCGAACCGGCGTTGGTGGTTAAACACGCCAACACAGATTCGGAGGCCAATTCGTCTAAGGAAATGGCTAAAGGTATGCAACCTTCTCCTCCTCTCGAAAATGATGGGAATGGAACCTATGCCTCAGTTCCACCTCCCATGGTCTATGGAGGACCTCTTCCCACACCGCGTCTTAACCCTGTTGGTCCTCCTCCTAAGCTTGTAAAGGGTGATTTTGCTAACTGGGTATTTTCTATTAAGTCTCATTTGAATCACAGCTCAACAAATTTGTGGAGAATCATCGAGCAAGGGTACTATCCCCATGACCCAAGCAACCTCACTCCAAGAGAACAAGCGGACAATCAATATAATCATTCCGCATTGTTTATTCTTTAGTCCGCAGTACCTCCTAAAGATCTCCCTCACTTGCGCCCCTTCACTCTGGCTAAGGACTGTTGGGAGCACATTATGGTGTTGTACAAGGGAAGCTCAAGCATTCAACGGTCCAACTATGAAGTGATACTTGATAAGGCCGATGAGTTTCTGATGAAGGAAGATGAGGACCCTCGTGATCTCTATCGAAGGGTGACTGCTATTGATGTGGCTCTCAAGGATCATGGGAGCAAGGATGTGGATGATACATGGGTCAAGCGCAAGTTTCTCAAGGCCATCATCTTTTCAACAAAGCCATGTCATCAGTCATTCGCCAACGACCAGATTTCCACTCCTTGTCTTCTAGTGAGGTGTTGGATGAATGCATTGCAATGTCGATCATGAACGAGACAGCTGACAATGCACTTGCTCGAGTTCGTTCGAAGACAGCTTCACCCAACCTTACTTAAAGGCAAAAGCTGCTTCTAAAGAAGAAGAAGAGGATGAGAAAGAGGAGAGCTGCCCTGAAGACACTAAGTATGCTTATCACGAGCACATGGCTCTTCCATCAAGGCAATTCTGGGGCAACAAGAGGAACTCAAGACCCAACTTCACCAAGAACAACTCAAGTGGGTTCAAATCCAAGCAACGAGTGAGGACACGCTATAACTGTGGTAATGTGAGTCACTTCGTGGCACAATGTCCCTATGAGAAGAGGGAAGACAACGGGGGCAAGCACATTCGCAAAGACAAAACCAAGTCATTCCCTAACAAGAACAACTTTGTGAAGAAACCCCACCCAAAGGGTATGGTGGCACTTGAAGAGTACCCCTCCGATGATGATGACGATGACGATATGGTGGCAACTGCAACTGTCTCCATTGCAACCCCTTCCCCCAAGAATGTGTCTCTCTTCAACGCCCCCAACGAGAACCACATCGCCAAGTGCCTCATGGCCAAAGGTATCGATCAGGTAACCCCCATCATTAAGACCAACATCACTACTTCTCCTTCATTGTTGAATTGTGTTGATGATAGTGATGTTGTGGAACTTAATGAGCATGATCTTGACAAATTTCTGTGCACAATCAAGGGAGAACCCAAGAAGCACTTTGTTGCTCTCTTGGAACAACTGGGTGAGGCTAATGACCTCATCGAGTCTCATGAGGAGACCATCTCCGAGCTTCAAGGACATAGTCGTGACTATGCCGATGAGATTGCTGAACTATCTATTGCACTAGAAAAGGAGCACACTCTTCGTTTGGCTCTTGAGGAGTCATACAACGATGACTGTGCTAAATTGCAAAAGGAACTAGATCATGCTACTGTTCTTACTGGTATGCTTAAGTTTGAAAAGGATTCTCTTGGGGTTGGCCATGACAGACTCAAAGTGGAGTTTGACACACTTGACAAGGCTCACAAGGTCTTGAAAGGTGCTAATTTCTCCCTGAAAGAGTCTCATGATCAACTCCAAGAAAAGCTTACCAAGGAAATCTCTACGTGTCCTCCTTTCGTTTTAATTGATAATGCTTGCACAACTAACCCTTGTTGTGAGCATGTACATCTTGTGGAGGAAAATTCCAAGTTGAAGGAGAAACTTGAGAAGGGCCTTGTGTCATGCATCCAAGGCGAGAAGAACCTGAATGACCTCTTGAGCAATCAAAAGGGTGTGGTAGGAAAGGAGGGACTTGGACATACATCCAAGTCAAAAAGAAAAAGGAAGAACAGGAACAAACGATCCCCTACCCTCATGGACATCTTTGTCAAAGAGGGCGAAGGGACTCAGGAGGTGAACAAGAACAAGGTGGACGATGGTAGCATCAGGAAGGGTAAAACCATTCCTACCAACACAGCCGGCAAACTCAATCCTTCCTATGTGTTATGTTGTGCTAGTGATGGGCATGTTTATGCCAGATTTGTTGGTTCTTACTATGAGTCCATTGAATGGGCTATTTGGGTTCCTAAGACCCTTGTCTCTAACATTAAAGGACCCATTCAAAAATGGGTACCTAAAACCAAGCCTTGATCTATTGCAGGAGTTTGCTTCCGGTGGGGTGCCATGGTTACTCGATAGTGGAGCAACAAATCATATGACCGGAAGCAAGGACTTAGTGGTGGATGTGCACCCCTCTCCATCTATGCCCACCCATGTCCAATTCACCGATGCATCATCGTCAAAGGTTTTGGGATTTGGTAAGGTGGTCATCTCTCAAGAGTTATCTATTGAGAAGGTCATGCTTGTTGAGTCCCTTGCTTACAATTTACTTTCGGTTCGTCAACTTGCAATTATGGGTTTTTCCACATTCTTTAATCTTGATACTATGGTCCTTTTGTGGAGCAAGACTCTTAAAGTAGCCTATGTTGGATATGCCGAAAATGGTCTATATGTGGTGAACTTTTCAAAGCGACCCACTAAGACTGCGACTTGTCTAATGGCTAAAGTTGATGTAGGCTGGCTTTGGCATCGCCGACTAGCTCATGTAAATATGAGATCTTTGCAAAGTCTCCTCAAAGGGGACCATATTCGTGGACTAACGAATGTGAGTTTTGCAAGAGGTCGTGCTTGCAGTGCCTGCATTGAAGGAAAGATTCATGAAACTGCTCATCGTCCAACGACTCTCATTTACACTAAGAGGCTTTTGGAGCTTCTCCATATGGATCTTTTCGGTCCTCCATCATTTGATAGTCTTGGAGGCAAAAAGTACTGCTTGGTGATTGTTGATGACTACTCAAGATACACCTGGGTATATTTCTTCAAGAGGAAGAGTGAGACTCAACAAACTGTCATCAACTTTGCTAATGAAGCTCAACGTCAACATGAAGCAAAGATTTTGATGATTAGAAGTGACAAAGGCACCGAGTTCAAGAACTACACCTTGGATGAGTTTCTAGGTGATGAGGGAATAAAACATCAATATTCAGCACCATATACCCCTCAAAAAAATGGTGTGGCGGAAAGGAAGAACCGGACATTGATGGATGCTGCAAGAACAATGATGGCAGAATTCAAATCTCCGTATATCTTTTGGGCAGAAGCCATCAACACAGCATGTCATGCGTCCAATAGGCTCTATATTCGCAAAGGCTTGAACAAGACCTCGTATGAGATTCTCACCGGAAACAAACCCAATCTTAAGTACTTCCGGGTATGCGGTTGTAAGTGTTTCATTCTCAAGAAAGGTGCACGTTTAGCTAAATTTGATTCTAGAGCACAAGAGGGCATCTTTGTTGGTTATGCTACAAACTCTCATGCTTACCGTGTCCTCAACAAGTCCACCGAGCTCATTGAGGAGACGTGTAACGTGGAGTTTGATCAAAATAATGGCTCCCAAGTGGAGGAAAGTGGTCTTTGTGATGTAGGTGATGAAATTCCTCCCCAAGCCATAAGAAGAATGGGGATTGGTCAAATACTCCCCATTGAGGAACCCCTTGTGGCTGAAGAAGAAGGACAATGCTCTACTCAAGTGGATCCATCATCCTCACAAGCCCCACACGCTTCCGATGAACAAAGAGAAGACCCTCAACCAGTTGAACAAGCTCAAGGACAAGATCAATTGCCCAAAGATGGTGATGTGTCCCATGATGTACAAGCGCTTACCCAAGGTTCCGAACCTGCTCAAGATCAAGATCAAGTGCAACTACAAGATCCAGACCAAATAGAAGCACAAGAACAACCACAAGTACAAGGACAAACCAGTGAACCTGCTCAAGTCGAAAATCAAGTTGATCAGGATGCTGTCTCTCAATTCCCTTCCGCAGCGCCAAAAAGGGCTATTGGTGCCAAGGGAGGTTCAAAACGCAAGGGCAAGCAAAGTAATGAAGTCGATGCTCCCCAGTTATCCAATGTAGAACTCTTGGAGCGTCGCACAGCCAAGATTGCGAACAAGCTAAGAGTAAAGTCACATCTTATGAAGAATGTGCTTGGCAGTTTCAAAAGGGGAGTATCCACTCGTCAACAGATTTGGAATTATTGTGAGCATCACGTGTTTGTTTCGTATTGTGAACCTCAACAGGTACAGGAACTGCTCGATGATGAGGATTGGCTTATGGCCATGCATGAAGAACTCAACAACTTCGAGCGTAATCAAGTCTGGGATTTAGTGCCAAGACCAAAGGAGGAACATAATGTCATCGGGACCAAATGGATTTTCAAAAACAAGCAAGATGCCAATGGGATTGTGATTCGAAACAAGGAAAGATTGGTGGCTCAAGGCTACTCCCAAGTCGAGGGTATCGACTATGGTGAAACCTTTGCCCCTGTTGCTCGTCTAGAATCTATTCGCATGCTGCTTGCATTTGCTTCTCATCATAATTTCATATTACAGCAAATGGATGTGAAAGTGCTTTTCTTAATGGTCCTTTAAATGAGTTGATCTATGTCAAACAACCCCCAGGATTCGAACATACCAAGCTCCCCAATCATGTGTACAAACTTAATAAGGCACTCTATGGCCTTAAACAAGCCCCACGTGCGTGGTATGAGTACCTTACTGAGTTGTTACAAGATCGTGGGTTTGAAATTGGGAAGATAGATCCCACTCTTTTTACTAAGAGGGTTAAAGGGGATTTGTTCATATGCCAACTATATGTTGATGGTATCATTTTTGGTTCTCCTAAGGATTCTTTCAATGAAGAATTTGCTGCACTAATGACCAAGAAATTTGAGATGTCTATGATGGGTGAGTTGAAGTTCTTCCTCGGATTCGAGATTAAAAAAGGCTTAGAAGGGACCTTCATCAATCAAGCCAAGTACACTCAACACATGCTCAAGAGGTTCGAGCTCGAGGACGTCAAGCCGGTCAAGTTTCCCATGCCAACAAGATGCAAGCTTGACAGTGATCCCAATGGTAAAAGTAGTGGATCAAAAGGTATATTGCTCCATGATTGGATCCCTCCTTTACCTTTGTGCATCTAGACCGGATATTATGTTGAGTGTAGGGATTTGTGCACGGTTTCAATCCGCACCAAAAGAAAGTCATTTTATGGCTGTTAAGCGAATCTTTTGATATTTGGCTCATACCCCAAACTTTGGTCTATGGTATCCCAAAGGAGCAAACTTCAACCTAGTGGGCTATTCTGACTCAGATTGGGCAGGAGATTGTGTGGAGAGGAAGTCAACTTCTGGAGGATGCCAATTCCTTGGTCGCTCACTGGTAAGTTGGTCTTCAAAGAAGCAGAATTGTGTATCACTATCATCCACCGAAACTGAGTATGTGGCAGCTGCAAGTTGTTGTGCACAGTTGCTATGGATGAGGCAAACTTTCAAGGATTACGGTGTCACTTGTGACAACGTGCCTCTTCTATGTGACAATCAAAGTGTTATCAATATTTCCCTCAATCCGGTGCAACATAGCAACACCAAGCATATTGATATTCGTCATCACTTCATTCGTGAACATATCAAGCAAGGTGATATTGAGGTTCACTTCATCAACACTGAAGAGCAACTTGCAGATATTTTCTCTAAGCACCTAGATGAAGCAAGGTTCCGGGAGTTAAGGCATGAGCTAAATATCATTGATTCAAGTAATGTTGATTGAAACTAGGCACTTTGCACCTCACTATGCATTACATCATGTTCTAGATGTAGGCATGGACATAGGGGGAGTGTTGTTCTCTCAATGAACTTTCCCTCCCCCCATTATGCACAAATCGATCAAGTCTTTCACTTTGGCCATTACTAAATGCCACTTGTGTTTCAAAGACGAGCGTTGGTCATGAAACCAAGGATAATTCTTCGCGGTGTCATACCTTTGTCTCAAACATAGGTGGCCTCGGGCACCGCCCCCACCTTTCTCTCATATGAAAGAAAGGATACAATATGACTAGTCAATATACCTTGCTGGTGTTATCTTGTTATTACACTGACTAGTCGTTGCCCATGTCATTTCCACGAAATCCTATGTCTCGTTGTGCCATTTTGAGCGGTACTACCGCCAGGGGTAGCGGTACTACCGCCAGGACCCCAACGGTACTACCGTCAGGGATAGCGGTACTACCGCCAGGACCCCAGCGGTACTACCACCAGGGGTAGCGGTACTACCGCCAGGACCCCAGCCTATCACGACATGACTAGGGCTTTTTAGGGCTGTCTTAAGGGGAGCGGTACTACCACCAGGGGGAGCGGTACTACCGCGAGGACCCCAGCGGTACTACCGCCAGGGGTAGCGGTACTGCCGCTGGAACCCAGCGTTACTACCGCCAGGGTGAGCGGTACTGCCGCTGGAATCCAGCGGTACTACCGCCAGGGTGAGCGGTACTACCGCCAGGGTGAGCGGTACTACTGCTGGGCCCGTACCCCTTGGGCTATATGAAGGAGTGGAAGCCCGTTTTTCTTGCCCTGTTTATTCTTCCTCGTGGCTCTCCCTTCCTCTACTCTGACCTCCCCCCATTTGGATCTCTCTTTGCGGAGCCCCTTCTCTCTCTTGAGTTGGAGGGTTTGCTCCTCTCCTCCTTCCTCCATCAAGTGCCATGGACGCCGGTAAAGCTCCTCACTTTATTCTCTTGGTTGGTGTTTCCTTGTTCTAGGGTTAGGAGCTTGGTGATTTGGATCCATGGCTATCATTTGTGCTTAGTTTTTGGATGGAACGAAGGAGATATCCTAGGGGAGTTTACGTTCTATGATTCATTGCATTTATTTTGACATGCCCTAGTTCTCCATGTTTTAGATCAAGTACTTCTTATCATACTTCTCTTGGATTAGATCTAAAACTTGAATCCCCTTGACTAGGCGTGTCTCCATCTAGATGTTCTTGAGCTCCCCATGTGTTAGGGCTATGGTGTTTCTTGTAGTGGGTTTATGGAGTAGTCGTGGACCTCTTGAATCAAATCTAGTCGTTCTTGTGGGTTTATTTATATTCTGATCTGGAAGTCAACTCCCTAGCAGTACTACCGCTAGGGGTAGTGGTACTACCGCCAGGACCCCAGCGGTACTACCGCCAGGGGTAGCGGTACTACCGCCAGGAGGATATTTTTCTTTGTGTTTGGAAATGTGTGTTTATTCTTATTATTCTTTTGACCATTGCCTTGACTCCTCCTGTCGCTCTTTTTGGGTGTGTGTCTTGTGTGTCTCAGGTGGTGCTCGCCGCTTGAATCCCGCACGTAACACTCAACCCAAGCAGTATCGCTCTTCAGAGGCTCCAGAGGGTTCCGCCACCTCCAATCTGAATCCCAAGAAGAGGTCCTTCAAGAAGCATGCTACCAAGAACAAAGGGATCAACGTTCGCACTATGCCCCCTATGGATTTTATGGTATTCCGCACCCGCAATCACTATCTTGAAGACGAGGCTGAGATGAAGAACATCGAGTATGTTTGGTCATGGGATCACTGCATGATCTATCGCGACATCATCAAGCCCTTCAAGAAGATATTTGTCCCACTGCAGTGGATTGACCTTGCTCACCTTCGGCGCAATCCGGACTACTTTGGTGAGGCTCTCTCATTGATTGAAAAGCTTGGCCTTACAGAGATCATCACCTTCAGACAAGACTTTGATCCAGATGTTGTGGCCCAGTTCTATGTCACTGTTCGCTTTGCACCTGATGACGTGCGCACCATGACTTGGATGACCGGTACTCAGAAGATGACAGGTTCCTGGTCAGAGTTCATGCAGTTTCTCAAAGTCGACTTTCAGGGGGACGAAAATGCTCTTGGGATGCGTCCTCATGCTCCTTCTTCATCTATTGCCACCCCAAGGACAAGCTACAACAACTTTATGTGAAGAAAGTTGTGCTCCCCAAGCATCTGGATATCATGCATCGAATCTTCCGCAACTCTCTTTTCCCTCGTATTGGCAAGTTGGACGAGGTGCATGGTCATCTAGCTGAGATGCTTCTGCTATGTGAGGAGGCTAGGACTAAGGATACTGCCCCTCTCGATATTGCCCACGTGATGTTCAATGAGCTCTGGAACTGCATCATGAACCGCAAGGTTCCCATCTACTGACCCTACTTGTTTGCCTATATTTAGAAGAGGTGGCACGAGGTCTATCTGGTAGATCCCTTCCCTATTCAGGCTGACTATTTTGTGCATGATCCTATCAAGCTCCGTATCAAAGACAAATGGGCCAACCCATCAACTTCCTCTCAGCACATGGACACGGACACAAAGACTGCTGCTGGAGGAGGACCTGCTTCACAGACCCGCTCTTCTGCTATGACATCTTGGGCAGTGAAACTGAAGGATCAAATGAAGACTCTCTTCTGTATGCAGACCAAGGGACAATATCAGTCTCATGTGGCCCAGAAAGAGAACCGTCAGAGGCACAAGCGTGTCTTGAGGACCCTTGATGTAGATATCTCAAGAGGCTCAGAGGACTACATCACTCCAGAGTCTGATTGGATGCGGGATCAAGGTTATCAGTGGACTGGGTCTGATGCAGAGGAGGAGGCTTCTGAGGAGGACATTGAGGAGCAGCAGGACGAGCAGGATCCGGATGCCACAGATGCGTCTCGGGATGATGAGGATGCGGAGTGACCACCTGTGTCGTTAGGTGTGCCCCCTTTTTGGTGTCTTGTGCCAAAGGAGGAGAGAGTCTAGGAGCTGGATTTGCGTTTTGCTTTAGCTTTGCTTATCTTTATCGTGTTTGCTCTGAACTTGGTTTGATCGTGTTTGCTATCTTTTCTTTGTGTGATGTGAGACTTATTTTTATCATATGTTGTGAGTCATATGCTCTTCAATTATCTCTATTATTTTTCTTTATGTTCACATGCTATCTACTGTGCAAATCCGATATTGTCATTAATCCACCAAAAAGGGGGAGAATCTTAGGGCATATTTATGCCTAATTAATTTTGGTGATTGATGACACTACCGTAAAGGACTAATCGTGTGCATTAAGATTTCAGATAACACATGTCAATGGCACAAGACGATTCGGCATCCTCCGTGGAACAGAAGCACGGTGTCCTCTACGATTCTCTTTCTTTGAGTCATAGGAATGCCGTACTATTAAGAGGGGATCCGTAGTGGAAAGGTTTGGGTGGAATGAACTTTGCACGCACACACTTTATCTCCTTCCCCTTTCCCTGCAACTTTGGAGTTGTTCCCGTCTCTGTTTATCTCTTCTTGCAAAAAGGTTTCGTAGCGGTAGTACCGCTGGGCATAGCGGTAGTACCGCTAGAGCTAGTTGTAGTACCGCTAGCCCTAGCGGTAGTACCGCTAGAGCTGGCGGTAGTACCGCTGTGCTGGAGGTAGTACCGCCCCTGGTTAGCGGTAGTACCGCTCCAGGAACTTAGTACCGTCTTCCTAGCGGTTGTACTTCATCGGACTTTTTGCGAAGACTAATTTGGCGGTGGTTGGCCCGGTAGTGCTTCTGCACTACCATGGGCTCAGCGGTAGTACCGCTGCAGCCAGCGGTAGTATCGCTCGAGTGCTAGCGGTAGTACCGCTGCAGCGAGCGGTAGTACCGCTGGGCTCGGGCTGTGAGTGGGAAAACGGTTGGATTTCCCCCCCACTATATAAAGGGTTCTTCTTGCTCTAGAACCCTACCTTTGACCCTCCCAAGCTCCATTGTTGCTCCCTAAGCTCAAAACTGCCCGATCTCTCTCCCTAGCCAATCAAACTTGTTGATTTCCTAGGGATTGGTTGAGAAAAGGCCTAGATCTACACTTCCACCAAGAAAATTGATCCCCCCCACTAATCCCTTGCGGATCTTGTTACTCCTGGGTGTTTGAGCACCCTAGACGGTTGAGGTCACCTCGGAGCCACATTCCATTGTGGTGAAGCTCGATGGTCTTGTTGGGAGCCTCCAAGCTTTTTGTGGAGTTTGCCCCAACCTTGTTTGTAAAGGTTCGGTCGCCGCCTTCAAGGGCACCTATAGTGGAATCACGGTACCTTGCATTGTGCGAGGGCGTGAGGAGAATACGGTGGCCCTTGTGGCTTACTGGGGAGCATTGTGCCTCCACAACGCTCCAACGGAGACGTACTTCCTGTCAAAGGGAAGGAACTTCGGTAACACATCCTCGTCTTCATTGGTTCCACTTGCGGTTATCTCTAACCTTTACATTGTGTATGCATTTGTTATTGTCTATCTCTTGCTTGCCTTAGTAGTTATAGTTGGTAGCATCATATAGGTTCACTTCCTTGTTGTCATTTTAGAGAACCTTTATGTTGCTAACCCTAACTTGATAAGATTAATTAAAAAGTGGTCGTTGCCTATTCACCCCCCTCTAGTCAACCATATCGATCCTTTCAACGTTGACTACATAACACTTCACCATTATTTGGGCCTAGAGGAAGGCATTGGGAAGTAGTAAGTAGATGATGGGTTGGTAGAGTGACAGAAGCGTAAACCCTAGTTTATGTGTTGCTTCGTAAGGGGCTGATTTGGATCCACTAGTTTAATGTTATGGTTAGACTTTCTCTGAATTCTTCTTTCGTAGTTGGGGATGCTTGCGAGAGGGGTTAATCATAAGTGGGATGTTTGTCCAAGTAAGGGCAGCACCGAAGCACCAGTCCACCCACATATCAAACTATCAAAGTAGCGAACGCGAATCATATGAACATGATGAAAACTAGCTTGGCAGAAATTCCCATGTGTCCTCGTGAGCGCTTTACTTCCTATAAGAGTTTGTCCAGGCTTGTCCCTTGCTACAAAAGGGATTGGGCCACTTTGCTGCACCATTGTTACTTTTTTACTTGCTACTTGCTACGAATCATCTTACCACACAACTATCTGTTACCGATAATTTTAATGCTTGCAGAGAATACCTTGGTGAAAACCACTTGTCAGGTTCTTCTGCTCCTCGTTGGGTTTGGCACTCTTACTTATCGAAAGGACTACGATATATCCCCTATACTTGTGGGTCATCACCCATGCCCTCCTTCGTCCTTTCTTTCCGTGCCTTCCTTCTGAGCCTTTGTTCTGCAGGCTCTCCACCGGTGAAAAAGGAGGCGGGTGATACGTCTCAAACGTATCTACAATTTTTGATGGTTTCATGCTGTTATCTTGTCAACTTTGGATGTTTTATATACCTTCTATATCTTTTTTGGGACTAACTTATTAATTCAGTGCCAAGTGTTAGTTCCTGTTTTTCCTGTGTTTTTGACTCTTTACAGATCTGATTTTGGAATGGAGTCCAAACGAAATAAAATCCCTGAAATGAATTTTTCCAGAACAGAAGAAGATCGGGGGACTTGAGGGCCAAGGCAGGAGGCCCACAGGGGCCCCACAAGCCCTGTAGCTGTGGCCAAGGGGGGCCCGCGGCTACCAAGCTTGTGCCCCCTAGAGGTCCCCTGCCCTAGCTATTTTGCCTATTTATTCCCTAAAATCCCAGAAAAAATAAGGGCGTCAACGAAACCACTTTTTCGCCGCCGCAAGCTTCCATTTCCGCGAGATCTCATCTGGAGACCCTTCCCGGTGCCCTGTCGGAGGGGACTTTCGAGCTGGAGGGCTTCTACATCAACATCATTGCCTCTCCAATGACTCGTGAGTAGTCCACTTCATACCTACAGGTCCGTAGTTAGTAGCTAGATGGCTTCTTCTCTCTCTTGGATCTTCAATACAAAGTTCTCCATGATCTTCATGGAGATCTATCCGATGTAATCCTCTTTGGCGGTGTGTTTGTCGAGATCAGATGAATTGTGGATTTGTGATCAGATTATCTATGAATTATATTTGAGTCTTTGCTGATTTCTTATATGCATGATTTGATATCCTTGTAAGTCTCTCCGAGTCTTGGGTTTTGTTTGGCCAACTAGATCTATGATTCTTGCAATGGGAGAAGTGCTTGGGTTTGGGTTCATACCGTGCGGTGACCTTTCCCAATGACAGAAGGGGCAGCAAGGCACGCATCATGTTGTTGCCATCAAGGGTAATAAGATTGGCTTTCATCATAGATTTGAGATTGTCCATCTACATCATGTCATCTTGCTTAAGGCGTTACTCTGTTCTTATGAACTCAATACACTAGATGCATGCTGGATAGCGGTCAACGTGTGGAGTAATAGTAGTAGATGCAGAAAGTATCGGTCTACTTGTTTTGTACGTGATGCCTATATGTATGATCATTGCCATAGATAACGTCATGACTTTGCGTGGTTCTATCAATTGCTCGACAGTAATTCGTTCACCCACCGTCTACTTGCTTTCATGAGAGAAGCCACTAGTGAACACTACGGCCCCCGGGTCTACTCACAATTATCATCTCCGCTTTTACTTTTACTTTGCTTTGTTTACTTTTTTGCTTTCATTTCTCACTTTGCAAACAATCTATAAGGGATTGACAACCCCTTCATAGCGTTGGGTGCAAGCTCTTTGTGTTTGTGCATGTACTTGTGACTTGACGCGATCCTCCTACTCGATTGATACCTTGGTTCTCAAACTGAGGGAAATACTTACCGCCGCTGTGCTACATCACCCTTTCCTCTTCAAGGGAACACCAACGCAAGTCTCCAAGGCCGCGGGGGAATCCTTTGCATATTTGCCAAGGAAATCCCTATGGGCATAGACAGCAGCAGAAGGATTTCTGGCGCCGTTGCCGGGTAGAGATCAAGTCAAGATCTATCCAAGTAAGTGTCACAAACTCATCTCTTGCATTTACCTTTTTTGCCAGTTGCCTCTCGTTTTCCTCTCCCCCACTTCACATTTGCCGTTTTCATTTGCCTTTCTCTTTGCCGTTTTCATTTGCCTTTTGTCGTTTTCCTTTGCCAGTTTTCTAGCTTGCTTGTGTTCTTGTTTGTTTGTTGAAGTCATCATGGCTGAAAACAACAAACTTTGCGACTTCTCAAATATTAATAATAATGATTTTATTAGTACTCCGATTGCTCCCGCCACTAGTGCAGAATCATATGAAATCAACGCTACCTTGCTGAATCTTGTTATGAAAGAGCAATTTTTTGGCCTTCCTAGTGAAGATGCCGCATCCCATCTTAATATTTTCATTTAACATTGTGATATGCAAAATAAGAAAGATCTGGATAATGATGTTGTTAAATTGAAGCCTTTTCCGTTCTCTTTACGAGATCGTGCAAAAACTTGGTTTTCTTCTTTGCCTAAAAATAGTATTTATTCTTGGAATAACTGCAAAGATGCTTACATATCCAAGTATTTTCCACCGGCCAAGATTATCTCTCTCCGTAACGATATCATGAATTTCAAGCAACTTGATCATGAACACGTTGCACAATCTTGGGAGAGGATGAAGTTAATGATTAGAAATTGTCCCGTTCATGGCTTGAGTTTGTGGATGATTATACAAATCTTTTACGCTGGTTTGAATTTTGCTTCTCGAAATACCTTGGACTCCGCCTCAGGTGGAACATTCATGGAAATCACGTTAGGAGAAGCTACAAAACTCCTAGACAATATCATGACCAACTACTCTCAATGGCACACTGAAAGGTCACCTGCTAGCAAAAAGGTACACGCTATAGAAGAAATTAACTCGCTTAGTGCTAAGATGGACGAGTTGATGAATTTGGTTGCTAGTAGAAATGCTCCTTTAGATCCTAATGACATGCCACTATCTTCCTTGATTGAGAGTAGCAACGCTAGTTTGGACGTTAATTTTGTTGGTAGGAACAATTTTGGCAACAACAATGCTTTTAGAGGAAACTATGTTCCTAGGCCTTTTCCTAGTAACTTCTCTAACAAGTATGGAAATTCCTACAACAACACTTATGGAAATCATAACAAATTACCCTCTGATCTAGAGAGTAATATCAAAGATTTCATCAACTCTCAAAAGATTTTCAATGCGTCCATAGAGGAAAAACTACTAAAAATAGATGATTTGGCTAAGAGTTTTGATAGGATGTCTTGTGATATTGATGCTCTGAAAGTTAGATGTGCTCCTCCCAAGGTCAACTTGGAGGAAACTTTAAAAGCTATGCGTGTCTCCAAGAATGAGAGCAAAGAAAGAACCACCCAAATCCGCGTTAGGCATGAATGGTTTAAAAGGGTGCATTCTAGTGATGCAAATCACGAAGATCTTAAAGTGCTTGGTGTGACTCCTCTTGAATCTTTGTTTTCGCGTGTCAAACCTATTGATGAAGGGGTTGGATATGAATCCACTTTGGTTGAAAAACGCCCCAATGATTCGGAGTCCACCTATCTTGATGATAAAGGTGTGGAGAGTGGAGTAGAAGAAATCAAAATATTGGGTAGTAATGAAACTCCCACTTTGGATTTCAAGGGATTCAATGATGATAGTTGCTCCTTGTTTGAATGCATTTCCTTGATGCAATCCATTGCAAACTCTCCACATGCTTATAGCCAAAGCAAAGCCTTTACCGCACATATCGTAGATGCTATGATGAAATCTCTTGAAGAGAAACTCGAATTAGAAGTCTCTATACCAAGAAAACTTCATGATGAGTGGGAACCTACTATCAAAATCAAAATCAAAAACTATGAATGCAATGCTTTGTGTGATTTGGGTGCTAGTGTTTCCGCGATTCCAAAGTCTTTATGTGATATTCTTGGTTTTCATGAGATTGAAGAGTGTTCTCTGAATTTGCATCTTGCGGATTCTACTGTCTAGAAACCCATGGGAAGGATCAATGATGTTCTTATTGTTGCAAATAAGAACTATGTACCCGTGGATTTCATTGTACTTGACATAGATTGCAATCCTTCATGTCCCATTATTCTTGGTAGACCTTTCCTAAGGACTATTGGTGCTATCATCGATATGAAGGAAGGGAATATTAGATTTCAAATTCCTCTAAAGAAGGGCATGGAGCATTTTCCTAGAAAGAAAATAAGATTGCCTTATGAATCTATGATGAGGGCTACTTATGGTTTGAGCACCAAAGATGACTATACGTGATTCCATCACCTTATGCCTAGCTAGGGGCGTTAAACAATAGTGCTTGTTGGGAGGCAACCCAACGAATCTATCCTTTTTCTTTCTGTTTTGTGTTTTTCGCACTTTCATAATTCTGTTAGGATTGTGTTTTTTGTGTTTCTTTTGCGTTTCTGCCAAGTAAAACCGTTATGATTAGTCTTGGGGATGATCGTTTGATCATGCTGGAAAAGACACAAACTTTCTGCTCACGAAAAGAATTTTCATTTTTTTTCTGTTACATATTTTGAGTTGATTCTGTTTGCTGCTGATTGCTAAGCAAATTCTTCAGACTTTCATAACTTTTCAGAATTTTTGAAGTAGCAAAAGTATACGAAGTATACAGATTGCTACACACTGGTCTGTTGTTAACAGATTCTGTTTTTGTTGAGTTGGTTGCTTATTTTGATGAAACTATGGATAGTATCGGGGGGTATTAGCCATGGAAGATTGAAAATACAGTAACCCGACATCAACATAAGTAGAATTTAAGTTTGCTAAAGTACCTAAGGAAGTGGTGATTTGCTTTCTTATACTAATGATAACATGAGTTTCTGTTTAAGTTTCGTGTTGTGATGTTTTCAAGTTTTGGGTGAAGTTCTTATGGACAAAGAGATAAAGAGTGGCAAGAGCTAAAGCTTGGGGATGCCCAAGGCACCCCAAGTTGATTCAAGGATGCTGAAAAAGCCTAAGCTTGGGGATGCCCCGGGAAGGCATCCCCTCTTTCGTCTTCAATCCATCGGTAACGTTACTTGGGGCTATATTTTTATTCACCACATGTTATGTGTTTTGCTTGGAGCATCTTGTATCGTAGGAGTCTTTTATTTTTGTTGTGTCACAATCTTCCTTGGTGCACACGTAGAGAGAGAGAGACATGCACTCACCGTGATTTTGTCGAGCTTCACTCATATCCTTTGGTTAGGCAATTCAGCTCACATGTGTTTCACTTACATCTTTTGTGCTAGTTGATTTTGCTCTATGTGCTTCACTTCTATCTTTTAGAGCACGGCAGTGCGTGGCGTAGTAGTTGATCTATGCTATGAAAGTAGTCTCAAAAGGGGTAGTTATCCAAAGGGATATGAAAACTTCCACCTTCATGTGCATTGAGTAGTTAGAGAAGTTTGATTCATCTCAATTAGTTTTGAGTTGTGGTTGTGGTAATATTGAAGTTATACTAGTAAGGTGTTGTGGATCTAGAAACACTTGTGTTGAAGTTAGTGATTCCCGTAGCATGCATGTATGGTGAACCGCTATGTGATGAAGACTGAGCATGATTAGTTTATTTGTTGTCATCCTTTGTGTAGCGGTCGGGATCGCCCGATGGTTTATACCTACGAACCCTTCCCCTAGGAGTATGCGTTGAATGCTTTGTTTCGATTACTACTAAAACTTTTGCAACAAGTATATGAGTTCTTCATGACTAATGTTGAGTGCATGGTTTAGATGCACTTTCACCTTCCACCATCACTATCTTCTTTAGTGCCGTGCAACTTCCGCCGGTGCATAAAACCCACCATTAGCCTCCCTCAAAACAGCCACCATACTTACCTACTATGGCTTTTTCAAAGCCATTCCGAGATATATTGCCATGCAACTCCCACCATGACATGTGCCACAGATTCTACATTGCCATTGTATGATCATAAGATAGCAAGCACGATGTTTTCATTGATGTCTATGCCATGCTAGATCATTGTCATGGTACACTACCGAAGGCATTTCATATAGAGTCATCATTGCTCTCAGTTTTGAGTTGTAAGTGTGATGATCATCATTGATGGAGCATTGTCCCATGTGAGGAAATAAAAGAGGCCAGCAAAGCCCATTGACAAAAAGAGGCCAAAGATTCCCACCAAAATAAAAAAATAAAAAAATAAAAGAAGAGGCCAAAGAGCCCACCAAAAAAATGAGAGAAAAATGAGAGAAGGGACAATGCTACTATCTCCTTTCCACACTTGTGCTTCATATTAAGCACCATGATCTTCATGATTGAGAGTCTCTCGTTTTGTCACCACCATATAACTAGTGGGAAATTTTCATTATATAACTTGGCTTGTATATTCCAATGATGGGCTTCCTCAAAATTGCCTTAGGTCTTCATGAGCAAGCAAGTTGGATGCACACCCACCAGTTTTCTTTAAGAGCTTTCACTTACTCTTAGCTCTAGTGCATCATTTGTATGGCAATCCCTACTCATTCACATTGATATCTATTGATGAGCATCTCCATAGCTCATTCATGTGCCTAGTCAATGTGACCATCTTCTCCTTGTTTGCCTTGCAACCTCCACCACAGTCCATTCCACTTATAGTGCTAAAACCATGCCTCACGCTCATGTATTGCGTGAGAGTTGAAAAGGTTTGAGAAAGTAAAGGTGTGAAAACAATTACTTGGCGAATATCGAGGTTGTGCATGATTTAAATTCGTTGTGCAAGGACGATAGAGCATAGCCAGACTATATGATTTTGTAGGGATAACTTTCTTTTGGCCTTGTTATTTTGAAAGTTCATGATTACCTTACTATTTTGCTTGAAGTATTATTTTCTCCACGTCAATAGCAAACTATTGTTTTGAATCTAACGGATCTGAACACTCATGTCACATAAGAGGAGTTACAAAGGACATCTATGCTAGGTAACATGAAAGCATCAAAAATTCATTCTTTATCACTTCCCTGCTCGAGGACGAGCAGGAGTTAAGCTTGGGGATGCTTGATACGTCTCAAACGTATCTATAATTTTTGATGGTTTCATGCTGTTATCTTGTCAACTTTGGATGTTTTATATACCTTTTATATCGTTTTTGGGACTAACTTATTAATTCATTGCCAAGTGCCAGTTCTGTTTTTCTGTGTTTTTGACTCTTTTCAGATCTCATTTTGGAACGGAGTCCAAACGGAATAAAATTCCCAAAATGAATTTTTCCAGAACAAAAGAAGATCGGGGGACTTGAGGGCCAAGGCAGTAGGCCCACGGGGTGGCCAAAAGCCCTGTAGCCGCGGCTAAGGGGGCCCGTGGCTACCAAGCTTGTGGCCCCCCTGGAGCTCCCCTGCCCTAGCTATTTGGCCTATTTATTCCCTAAAATCCCAGAAAAAATAAGGGCGTCCACGAAACCACTTTTCCGTCGCCGCAAGCTTCCGTTTCCGCGAGATCTCATCTGGAGACCCTTCCCGGTGCCCTGTCGGAGGGGACGTTGGAGCTGGAGGGCTTCTACATCAACATCATTGCCTCTCCAATGACTCGTGAGTAGTCCACTTCAGACCTACGGGTCCGTAGTTAGTAGCTAGATGACTTCTTCTCTCTCTTGGATCTTCAATACAAAGTTCTCCATGTTCTTCATGGAGATCTATCCGATGTAATCCTCTTTGGCGGTGTGTTTGTCGAGATCCGATGAATTGTGGATTTGTGATCAGATTATCTATGAGTTATATTCGAGTCTTTGTTGATTTCTTATATGTTGTTTGGCCAACTAGATCTATGATTCTTGCAATGGGAGAAGTGCTTGGTTTTGGGTTCATACCGTGCGGTGACCTTTCCTAGTGACACAAGGGGCAGCAAGGTAAGCATCGTGTTGTTGCCATCAAGGGTAACAAGATGGGATTTCATCATAGATTTGAGATTGTCCATCTACATCATGTCATCTTGCTTAAGGCGTTACTCTGTTCTTATGAACTCAATACACTAGATGCATGCTAGATAGCGGTCGACGTGTGGATGTATGATCATTGCCATAGATAACGTGATACCTATATGTAGTAGATAACGTCATGCTAGATAGTAGTAGATGCAGAAAGTATCGGTCTACTTGTTTTGTACGTGATACCTATATGTATGATCATTGCCATAGATAACGTCATGACTTTGCGTGGTTCTATCAATTGCTCAACAGTTATTCGTTCACCCACCGTCTACTTGCTTTCATGAGAGAAGCCACTAGTGAACACTACGGCCCCCGGGTCTACTCACAATTATCATCTCCGCTTTTACTTTTACTTTGCTTTGTTTACTTTTTCCTTTCAGTTCTCACTTTTCAAACAATCTATAAGGGATTGACAACCCCTTCATAGCGTTGGGTGCAAGCTCTTTGTGTTTGTGCAGGTACTTGTGACTTGACGCGATCCTCCTATTGGATTGATACCTTGGTTCTCAAACTGAGGGAAATACTTACCGCCGCTGTGCTACATCACCCTTTCCTCTTCAAGGGAACACCAACGCAAGGCTCCAAGGCCGCGGGGGAATCCTTTGCATATTTGCCAAGGAAATCCCTATAGGCGTAGCCAGCAGCAGCGGGTCAGTGCTGCCTGCCCCTGAGTTCATAGAGCATCCTGCGGTTTCTTCTCTCGCACCTGCGGGGTTCAACCTCCCGGGTCCCTCGCTCGTGAGCCTCCCGCGGTCTTCCTCGCCAGCGGCCTCCAACTCTCCGGAAGAGTGCCACTCCCCTCGCCTTCGGCCCCTCCTAGGGTCGTGCTGCGCCTCCCTTCTGGACCCCTTCTGCTTGGCGATCTGGGTCTCAGGGGGCACTTACTTTCGATGAAACGCCTGTGCGTGAGCCCCCAGCTCCCGAGCATGGATTCAGGCCGAGAGATTCCTCGCGTGCCTCTCCCGTTCGTAGTGTAGAGAGTGAGGACTCTTGTTGGCCATTGGAGCTTGTCGTAGGTTCGCGTGTCGCGCCATGGGGCTTGCTCTGCACCGCGGCGGACGCGCTTCAACATCTGGGGGTGGGGCTTGGCAGTCACGAAGCCCGTCGGGAAGGTGAGAGCCGTCACATTGCGTCAAGGCGGCGCCAGCTTGAAGTCGTTGTGAACCTTGGCCGTCTGCAGCTGGAGCGCGCTTGCGCAGAGGCAGAGGCGTCCCTTTCTGCATCCGCGGAAGCCCACGAGTGCGCTCTCGCCGAGGCTCAGGAGGCTGATTGTCGGTGCTGGGACTCCAAGGATTGCTACAGGGAGCTTTGCGCCCTCAATGCCGATCTTGAAGACCAGGTTCTGCTGAGGGCCACCCCAGGGGGTTCGCCTGCTAAGTTCTTCCCTGTCGGCGTGGGATTTCGAGCGTCCGTCGATTCGCTGGCACTTGTAGAGGTGGAGCAAAGCATGGAACATGAGCGTCTGGAGGTGAGGGAGCACCAGGTGCCGCTTGCTGAGGAATCCCTTGCCTCTCGTGAGGCGGAGCTTCACGAGAGGATAAGGAGGGGGGTGGCGGAGGCTCAACGTTCCCTTCTTCTTGACCATCGTGTGAAGCTGGGGCTCCAGGAGTCCCGCTTCCTCGAGTGCCTCAGGAACCTAAAAAAAGAGGTTAATGCCCTCCGAAAAAGGTTGGATCGGGAAGTGAAACGTCTACAAGTCGCGCTGGATGCCCAGGCTACTGCCGAAGGTAAACTGTCTCAAGTTTGCAAACAGGTGAAAGGCGCATCTTCCCTAGTTGAAGAGGCCTCCGAGGATGTGGTCCATGCTCGCGGACTCCAACTTGAATGCTCCCAGATGTTCCAATCCCTCGAGAGGAGAGCCTCCCGCGCTTTGAGCAACATCTGTGGCGAGAGTGTTTCAAGCCCCCTGGTCCCCGACAATGCTGGGTACTTGGGCTTCTTCTTCCGCATCGTGGAGCATATCAAGGCGGGTGCCGAGAAGGCCCTCGCGCTCGCAGAGGAAAAGAGCTGTGACCTCTTGGGTCAAGCAGCCTCGGATGTCTTCAGCCACCTCCTTCGCCTCGACCCACACTTTGACTTTGCTGCGGTGTTGGGTGCAGTGCCAGATACGATCCGCGCCACCCTGGCTGAATGGGTCGAGGTTCACATGGAAGATCTGGTGACAAGGCTTGCTTACGAAGGCCACGGCATGGACTCCGGCAACGATGTGTCCTCGTAATTTGCCGCCTTGTTCTCCTGACAGGGTTATGTACTAGGTTTAACAATGACTTTGATGTATCTCGAGGGTACCTTTCAACGCGTTCCCAGGAGACGAGGTGTGCACGATATTTCCCTACTGGTCATGGCCGCTGCCAGTCCGTGTTGTCGCAATGCTGACGGTCTAGCCCGCGAGCGTGGCTCCGTTCGTGCTCCGGTCAGGAGACGAGGTGTGCACACTATTTCCCTCCCTGCTTGTGGGACAGTTTGAGGACCCTTTCGGCACTCGGTATCTGCAGGTCCCGGTCCGACACATTTCCGTGCCGCTGTGAGGCATAACCCGTTACCAAGGTTGTTCCCAACGGGGCAAAGCCCCGACACCCTCGGTGCCGACATGGGTGGCACCTGGGTGGCTGAGTGGCCTTGCGACCGGTAAGGCTCCTGAGGCATGTTGCTCAGGAGTCCCCCTTGACACTCAAACCGCTCTACATCATTAGGTTCTAGTCCCGCACATTTCCCCACCACCGTTAGGTTCGACGCACTTCACGGGGCGGGGCCTCGCTGCTCCTGGCACCGACCTGAGCCCCAGGACGGCACCACGGGTGGCGAGTGGCCTTATGACCGGTAAGGCTCCTGAGGCTCGATGCTCAGGGGCCCCCTTTGGCGCTCGAGAGATTCCCCATTCCGCCGCTTTTGCGGTTGCCTCGGGAGGCCCGGGGTCTCCCGAGGTTTCCACAAAACACCAATCAAAACAAAGGGAGAAAGAGAACTCGAGTTTGGTAAAACGAGAGAACATAGAGAAGAAATTCCCGCCCTTCTTTTCTTTTCAAAACATTAAGAAAAGAAGTTATCGAGCCTTTGATAGCTCCAAATACAAAAGAGGAGGCCCTTGTGGGCCACAACTTGAAACGCAAGGAAGGAACAAGAAAACGGCCGTGTCCGACACCCTAGCTATTCACTGCCTCCGTCTCCCCCCAGCGCGGAGCATAGGGCTTGCACTAGGCGTGGGATGGACCGCTCCACGTCCTCAGGGGGCCCTGGGCATATACAACCTTGGCTCGTTATTATGTGAGAGTGTCACAATGGGGGTGTATCTAGGAGGTCGCGAGGGCGCTTTGGCCTCGCGAGTGTCCCTACCCCCGAGGCATAGGCGCCTGATTCCGGAAGTCATTGGTGGACTCTGTTGATTGCCTCCGTCTTCTCCCCATCGCGGAGCGTATGGCTTCCAGTAGGCATGGGATGGACACCTTCCACGTCCTCGGGGGCCCTGGGCGTATACAGCCGCAGCTCGTTATTAAATGAGAGTGTCATGGGATGAAGTAGGTTCTGGGAGAACTGAAGGACGATGCAGAGGTGCTACGGGTTGATGGAGGTCCCGGGGACGCTTCGAGAGCCCCATGACTCATAGGCGCGTGCCCCGCTCATAGTCCTCGGGCTCGTAGCGGTGTGGCATGGTCCGTCTTGAGCGAGCCCTCAAGCGTGGGAGGTGCCCCAGCGCTCGCTGGCCGGAGAGGTCGCCCAGACGATAGGTCCTGAGTCCCTGGGGCGCTGCCGCAACGCGCCTCGCCGGCCCCAACGTTCCCACGTTGGTACCCTAGGCCATGCCCCCAGGCCAGGCTAGCCTAACCCGAGGGCAACGGCGGGTACCCGAACACTTGCTGGTGATCGAACAAAGCCCGCATTGGCGACATGGGCATCTGTTCCACCCTCAGTCCCCATTCGGTCGTCGCGCGCCCTCGAAGCAGGGGCGGATATACCACCCCCGGCCTCCAGGTTGGGATCGTCTGGCCCAGGAACATGGGCGTGTGCTCCACCCTCAATCCCCATGCTGGGGCCTCTCGGCCTGGATACCAGAGTGTGTACACCCTGCCCCAAGTGAGAGATCCCCGGTCCCCAGACCCAGACGTCTGCCCGAAGTAGCTCCTGGCCAGCAGGTGTGTCCCGTGAGGACACCCGCGCTGCGTGTACCTGCAAAGCCACCCCCGCAGGCCACCCTCGTGGTGCTGTTCGTACCTGTTTGCGCGGGGGCTGCTCCCGGGGTGGCACGCGTGCCTCCTGTCGCAGTGATGGTCTCCGCTGCTTCCTCCATAGCCCGGACGTGTGCCGACACAGTCGTCGTCAAGTTGTGCGTGCCTCCAAGGGTTGATTTAGTCGGGCCTACGGTACTCCCTCCTCGTTCCGTGAAGCACATCGGGGGACGCTGGGTGATGCCTTCCCAGCGCAGGCAAATCCCGTGCCTCCTACAGCTCCCACCGAATCCACAATAAGGGCAGGCCTGAGTGGGTGTTTGGGACGCGCCCGTGTGGTTCTCCCGTTGTAGCCCCTGGCGATGCGGGCCGACGAGCATGGCTCCCACCGGGGCGTGCTTGGGTCTCGCCGGCGGCGTCGCGCCCAAGATCACGCCCGTGTCTGCCGACGCAGCGGCGGCGGGCGGTGTGTTGGCGCCTGAGCTCATGCGCCACCAGGAGCGTGACATGTCTGTGCGTCGGGTGCCGACAAACTCGGAAGGGGGAAGGAGCCGCCTGGACGTGTGGAAGGGACGAGGTGACGGGGGGATGCCATGTGGTTGTGAAGGCGGCAGCCCCCGTGCCCATTGGAAGCTTGTCCAGCGTGGACGCCGGCCTACACGGTGGCGGAGCGTCGCTGTGCGTCTCGGCCCGCCTGCATCATCCACGCTATGCGGGCGGCCTACCTCTCCACGCGGATTCGCTGTCTCCCCACCATGAGTGTGACCAACATCAGCGGGCCGAACCCTGGGAGAGACCTTGACACTCCCCCTACCTAGCGCGCCAAATGTCGGATTTCGGGCTCCTTAGAACCCTGAAGATTCGAACTCAGGGGTGTGTACGAAGATCTCTCACAGGCTCGCCTCACTTAGCTCGCTACTCTCTTGGGATGGCAGAGAACTCGCTCGACGGTAAGGAAGACACAAAACACGATAGTTTACCCAGGTTCGGGCCGCTGAGAAGCGTAAAACCCTACTCGTGCTTTGGTGGATTGCCTCTCGTGGAGGTTGGTGGATGAACTAGTACAGTGCTTGAGGGCCTCCCGGGGCTTGGTGTTGTGCCCATGGGACAATGAATGAATCGGACCCCCCTCTATGAAGTAACCTACCCTCTATGTATGGTGGCGGACCCGGTCCTCTTCCCTTATCGTTTTCGCACGAAGGGATCCCACAACGGCCAATTTTGAAGGGGAACAAGGGAACATGGTCCCCTGCCCAAAAGCAGTCTTCGCCTGCAAAGTGGCTGCCAGCGCTGCAGGGACGGGTCCAGGGATGACGTCTATCCTGCTGGCAAGGGGCGATGGCCTTGTTGCATCAGAAGGGAAACCTTTAACAGATGCCTTGGGAACCCCGGTTTGTCCTTGCCCCCTTTGCACTAAAGGGGAAACTGCTCCGTCCTGCTGTATGTTGCTCGCCCGTCCTTCCCCTATGTCATCCTTGACTCCTGAGGCCGAGTCTCACCTAGTAATATCCGCCGCTCCGGAGGGGTCCTTTTAGGAGAACGTTGCATGGGAAACAAAAAAATTCATACGCACACGAAGACCTATCATGGTGATGTCCATCTACGAGAGGAGATTTGGATCTACGTACCCTTGTAGATCGCACAACAGGAAGCGTTAAGAAACGTGGTTGATGTAGTGGAACGTCCTCACGTCCCTCGATCCGCCCCGCGAACCGTCCCATGAACCATCCCGCAATCCGTCCGACGAACCGTCCCGCGATCCATCCCACGAACCGTCTTGGGATCTGTCGCACGAACCGTCTTGCGATCCGTCTCACGATCCGTTCCGATCTAGTGCCGAACGGACGACACCTCCGCATTCAGCACACGTACAGCTCGACGATGATCTCGGCCTTCTTGATCCAGCAAGCAAGATGGAGAAGTAGATGAGTTCTCCGGCAGTATGACGGCGCTCCGGTGGTGGTGAAGGATCTACTCTTGCAGGGCTCTGCCCGAGCTCTGCAGAAATACGATCTAGAGGAAAAACCGTGGTGTTTGTGGTCGGGCTGCCATGGCAAAAGTTGTCTCAAATCAGCCGTAAAACTCCACTATATATAGGAGGAGGGGAGGGGAGGCTTGCCTTGAGGGCCAAGGCCCCCTTGGTGCGCAGTCTATGGATAGGAGGTGTCCTCCTCCAATCCTAGTCCAACTAGGATTGGAAGGTCGAGTCCTTCTCCTCCTTCCCACCTCCTTTTTTTCTTTTCTTTTTGATTTCTTATCCTTAGCGCATAGGGCCCCCTTGGGCTGTCCCACCAGCCCACCAAGGGCTGGTGCGCCACCCCTAGGGCCTATGGGCTTCCCCGGGTGAGCTGGCCCCCTCCCAGTGAACATCCGGAACCCATTTGTCACTCCCGGTACATTCCCGGTAATGCCCGAAAACTTTCCGGTAACCAAATGAAGTCATCCTATATATAAATCTTCGTCTCTGGACCATTCCAGAAACCCTTGTGACGTCTGTGATCTCATCCGGGACTCTGAACAACATTCGGTAACCACACATATAACTCAACTATACTAAAACATCGCCAAACCTTAAGTGTGCAGACCTTGCGGGTTCGAGAACTATGTAGACATGCCCCGAGGTAGTCCTCGGTCAATATCCAATAGCAGGACCTGGATGCCCATATTGGATCCTACATATTCTCCGAAGATCTTATCGGTTGAAGCTCAGTTTCAAGGATTCATATTATCCCGTATGTCATTCCTTTTGTCCTTCGGTATGTTACTTGCCCGATATTCGATCGTCGGTATCCGCATACCTATTTCAATCTCGTTATCGACAAGTCTCTTTACTCGTTCTGTAATACAAGATCTCGTGACTTACACTTAGTCACATTTCTTGCAAGGCTTGTGTGTGATGTTGTATTACCGAGTGGGCCCCGAGATACCTCTCCGTCACACGGAGTGACAAATCCCAGTCTTGATCCATACTAACTCAACGGAGACCTTCGGAGATACCTGTAGAACACCTTTCACCCAGTTACGCTGTGACGATTGATGGAAACAATGTATTCCTCCGGTGTCAGTGAGTTATATGATCTCATGGTCATAGGAACAAATACTTGACACGCAGAAAACAATAGCAATAAAATGACACGATCAATATGCTACATATATAATTTGGATCTTCTCCATCACATGATTCTCCTAATGATGTGATCCCGTTATCAAGTGACAACACTTGCCTATGGCCAGGAAACCTTGACCATCTTTGATCAACGAACTAGTCAACTAGAGGCTCACTAGGGACAGTATGTTGTCTATGTATCCACACATGTATTTGAGTTTCCAATCAATACAATTCTAGCATGGGCAATAAACGATTATCATGAACAAACAAATATAATAATAACTAATTTATTATTGCCTCTAGGGCATATTTCCAACAGTCTCCCACTTGCACTAGAGTCAATAATCTAGTTCACATCACCATGTGATTTAACGAATCCAACACCCATATAGTTCTGGGGTCTGATAACGTCTTGCTCGTGAGAGAGGTTTTAGTCAACGGTTCTGAATCCTTCAGATCCGTGCGTGCTTTACAAATCTTTATGTCATCTTATAGATGTTGCTACTATGTGCTATTCGAAAATACTCCAAATATCTACTCTACTATATGTATCCGTTTTACTACTCATAGTTATTCGGATTAGTGTCAAAGCTTGCATCAACGTAACCCTTTAGGACGAACTCTTTAACCACCTCCATAATCGAGAAAAATTCCTTTGTCCACTAGTTACTAAGGATAACTTTTGACCGTTGTTTTAGTGATTCAATCCTGGATCACCTTTTGTACCTCTTTAACAGACTTGTGGCAAGGCACACATCAGGTGCGGTACACAGCTTGGCATACTTTAGAGTCTTCGGCTAAGGCATAGGGAACGACCTTCGTCCTTTCTCTTTCTTCTGCCGTGGTCGGGCTTTTGAGTCTTACTCATATTCACACCTTACAACACAGCCAAGAACTCCTTCTCTGCAGATCTATTTTGAACTCCTTCAAAAACTTGTCAAGGAATGCATTTCATTTAAAGGTTCTGTTTAGCATTTTGATCTATCTCCATAGATCTTGATGCTCGATTTTCAAGTAGCTCTATCCAGGTCTTCCTTTGAAAACCCCCTTTCAAACAACCTTTATGCTTTACATAAACTCTACATTACTTCTGATCACCAATATGTCATCCTCATATACTTATCAGAAATTCTATAGTGCTCCCACTCACTTCTTTGGAAATACAAGTTTCTCATAAACCTTGCACAAACACAAAAGCTTTGATCATCTCATCAAAGCATATATTCCAACTCTGAGATGCTTGCACCAGTCCATAAAAGGATCGCTGGTGCTTGCATACTTGTTAGTATCCTTAGGATCGACAAAACCTTCTGATTGTATCACATACAATCTTTCCTCAAGGAAACCGTCGAGGAAACAATGTTTTGACTTCCTATGTGCAATATTTCACAAATAATGCAACAACTACTAACATAATTCCAACAGACTTTTAGCATCGCTACGAGTGAGAAAGTCTCATCATAGTCAACTATTTGATCTTGTCGGAAACATCTTTGCAACAAGTCGAGATTTTCTTAATAGTGACTTATCACCATCATCGTATGTCTTCCTTTTAAAGATCCATTTTACTCAATAGTCCTACGACCATCAAGTAGTTATTCCAAAGTCTACACTTTGTTTTCATACATGGATCCTCTCTCGGATTTCATGACCTCCATCCATTTGTCGGAATCCGGGCCCACCATCGCTACTCCATAGCTCGTAGGTTCAATGTTTGTTCAACAACATGACTTCCAATACAGGGTTACCGTACCACTCTGCAGCAGTACGCGACCTTGTCGATCTACGAGGTTTGTAGTAACTTGATCTGAAGCTCTAATGATCACCATCATCAGCTTCCACTTCAATTGGTGTAGGCGCCACAGGAACATCTTCATGTGCCCTGCTACACATTGGTTGAAGTGACGGTTCACCAACCTCATCAAGTTCCACCACTCTCCCACTCAATTAGTTCGAGAGAAACCTTTCCTCGAGAAAGGACTCGTTTCTAGAAACAAACACTTTGCTCTCGGATCTGAGATAGGAGATGTATCCAACTGTTTTGGATATCCTATGAAGATGCATTTATCCGCTTTAGGCTCGAGCTTATCAGACTGAAACTTTTTCACATAAGCGTCGCCGCCTTAAACTTCCAAGAAACGACAGTTTAAGTTTCTCCAAACCATAATCTATACCGTGTCATCTCAACGGAAATACGCGGTGCCCTATTTAAAGTGAATGCGGTTTGTCTCTAATGCATAACCCATAAACGATAGTGGTAATTCGATAAGAGACATCATAGTATGCACCATATCAAAATTAGGGTGTGGCTATGACGTCCAGATAGACCATCACACTATGGTATTCTATTTGGCATAAACTGTGAAACAATTTCCACATAGTCTCAACTGTGTACAAAAGCCTCGCAACTCAGATATCCATCTCTATGATCATATCGTAGACAGTTTATCCTCTTGTCACAACGATCTTCACTCTGAAACAACTTTGAACTTTTCAACATTTCAGACTTGTGATTCATCAAGTAAATACTGTTGTATCTACTTAAATCGTCAGTGAAGTAAGAACATAACGATATCCACTACGTGCCTTAGTACTCATTGGACTTGAACACATCAAAAATGCATTACTCCCAACAAGTTACTCTCTTGTTTCATGTGGCATGATTTGCATGTTTCAAGTGATTCAAAATCAAGTGAGTCCAAACAATCCAAGTGCATGTCTCAAACGTTTCAAAAATGAGTGAGTACAAAGGTCCATCAGCATGGAGCTCCTTCATGCATTTTATACCAACATGACTCAAGTGGCAGTGCCACAACTAAGTGGTACTATCAGTACTACTTTGTATCTTTTGGCACAAATATTATGAACATGTGTAACACTACGATCGAGAGGGTAATTATTCAAGCAAATAGAATAACTATTATTCTATTTACATGAATAATCGTATTGCAATAAACACGATCAAATCATGTTCATGCTCAACGCAAACACCAAATAACAATTATTTAGGTTTTACCACCAATCCCGATGATAGAGGGAGCGTGCGATGTTTGATCACATCAACCTTGGAAACACTTCCAACACGTATCGTCACCTCGCCTTTAGCTAGTCTCCATTTATACCGTAGCTTTCATTTCGAGTTACTAATCACTTAGCAACCGAACCGGTATCCAATACCCTCATGCTACTAGGAGTACTAGTAAAGTACACATCAATATCATGTATATCAAATATACTTCTGTCAACTTTGCCAGCCTTCTTATCTACCAAGTATCTAGGGTAGCTCCGTCTCAGTGACCGTTCCCCTCATAACAGAAGCACTTAGTCTCGGGTTTGGGTTTTATTTTGGGTTTCTTCATTAGAGCAGCAACCAGTTTGTCGTTTCATGAAGTATCCCCACTAGCCGTTGCCCTTCTTGAAACTAGTGATTTTACTAACCATCAACAATTGATGCTTCTTCTTGATTTCTACTTTCGCAGTGTCAAACATTGCGAATCACTCAAGGATCATCATATCTATCCTTGATTTGTTTATAGTTCATCACGAAGCTCTAGCAGCTTAGTGACAATGACTTTGGAGAACCATCACTATCTCATCTGGAAGATTAACTCCCACTTGATTTAAGCGATTGTTGTACTCAGACAATCTGAGAACATGCTCAACGATTTGAGCTTTTCTCCTTTACTTTGTTGGCAAAGAAACTTGTCGGAGGTCTTCTGCCTCTCAACAAGGGCACGAGCATGAAATTTCAATTTCATCTCTATGAACATCTCTTATGTTCTGCGACGTTTTTAAAACGTCTTCGGTGCCTTGCTTCTAAGCCATTAAGTATTGCGCACTGAACTATCATGTAGTCATCAAAGACGTGTATGTCACATGTTCGCAACATCCACAAACGATGCCCGAGGTTCTGCACACCGAGTGGTGCATTAAGGAAATAAGCCTTCTGCGCAGCAATGAGGACAACCCTCAGTTTTACGGACTGAGTCCACAAAGTTGTTACTATCAACTTTCAACTAAATTTTCTCAAGGAACATATAAAACAGTAGAGCTATAGCGCAAACTACATCATAATTCGCAAAGACCATTAGACTACGTTCATGATAATTAGTTCAGTTAATCCTATTTCTTGAGAACTCCCACTCAAAAAGTACATCTCTCTAGTCATTCGAGTGGTACATGATCCAAATCCACTATCTCTAGTCCGATCATCACGTGAGTCGAGAATAGTTTCAGTGGTAAGCATCTCTATGCTAATCATATCAACTATACGATTCATGCTCGACCTTTCGGTCTCTTGTGTTCCGAGGCCATGTCTGCACATGCTAGGCTCGTCAAGTTTAACCCGAGTGTTCCGCGTGTGCAACTGTTTTGCACCCGTTTTATGTGAACGTTGAGTCTATCACACCCGATCATCACGTGCTCTCTCGAAACGACGAACTGTAGCAACGGTGCACAGTCAGGGAGAACACAATTTCGTCTTGAAATTTTAGTGAAAGATCACCTCATAATGCTATCGTCGTTCTAAGCAAAATAAGGTGCATGAAAGGATTAACATCACATGCAGTTCATAAGTGACATGATATGGCCATCATCATGTGCTACTTGATCTCCATCCCCAAAGCACTGGCACGATCTTCTTGTCACCGGTGCCACACCATGCTCTCCATCATCATGATATCCATCAACGTGTCGCCATCGGGGTTGTCGTGCTACTCATGCTATTACTACTAAAGCTACGTCCTAGCAATATAGTAAACGCATCTGCAAGCACAAACGTTAGTTTAAAGACAACCCTATGGCTCCTGCCGGTTGCCGTACCATCGACGTGCAAGTCGATATTAACTATTACAACATGATCATCTCATACATCCAATATATCACATCACGTTATTGGCCATATCATATCACAAGCATACCCTGCAAAAACAAGTTAGACGTCCTCTAATTGTTGTTGCATGTTTTACGTGGCTGCTATGGGTATCTAGTAGATCGCATCTTACTTACGCAAAAACCAAAACGGAGATGTGCAAATTGCTATTTAACCTCTCCAAGGACCGCCTCGGTCAAAACCAATTCAACTAAAGTTGAAGAAACCGACACCCGGTAGTCATCTTTATGCAATGAGGTTGCATGTCGAGCGATGAAACTAGTCTTTCGTAAGCATATGAATAATGTCGGTCCGGGCTGCTTCAATCCAACAATATCGCTGAATCAAGAAAAGACTAAGGAGAGCAGCAAATCGAACATCACCGTCCACAAAACCCTTTGTGTTCTACTCGAGATAACATCTACGCATGAACCTAGCTCTGATACCACTGTTGGGGAACGTTGCATGGGAAACAAAAAATTTCCTACGCGCAGGAAGACCTATCATGGTGATGTCCATCTATGAGAGGAGATTTGGATCTACGTACCCTTGTAGATCGCACAGCAGGAAGCATTAAGAAATGCGGCTGATGTATTGGAACGTCCTCACGTACCTTGATCCGCCCCGCGAACCGACCCACGAACCATCCCGCGATCCGTCCCACGAACCGTCCCGCGATCCGTCCCACGAACCGTCTTGTGATCCGTCGCACGAACTGCCTTGCGATCCGTCTCACGATCCGTTCCGATCTAGTGCCGAACGGACGACACCTCCGCGTTCAGCACACGTACAGCTCGACGATGATCTCGGCCTTCTTGATCCAGCAAGCAAGACGGAGAAGTAGATGAGTTCTCCGTCAGCGTGACGGTGCTCCGGTGGTCGTGAAGGATCTACTCCTGCAGGGCTCCGCCCGAGCTTCGCAGAAATACTATCTAGAGGAAAAACCGTGGTGTTTGTGGTCGGGCTGTCGTGGCAAAAGTTGTCTCAAATCAGCCCTAAAACTCCACTATATATAGGAGGAGGGGAGGGGAGGCTTGCCTTGAGGGCCAAGGCCCCCTTGGTGCGCCGGGTAGGGATAGGAGGAGTCCTCCTCCAATCCTAGTCCAACTAGGATAGGAAGGTGGAGTCCTTCTCCTCCTTCCCACCTCCTTTTTTTCTTTTCTCTTTGATTTCTTATGCTTGGCGCATAGGTACCCCTTGGGCTGTCCCGGGCTGGTGTGCCACCCCTAGGGCCTATGGGCTTCCCCGGGTCGGCTGGCCCCCTGTCGGTGAACATGAGGAACCCATTCGTCACTCCCGGTACATTCCCAGTAATGCCCGAAAACTTTCCGGTAACCAAATGAAGTCATCCTATATATCAATCTTCGTCTCCGGATCATTCCGAAAACCCTCGTGACGTCTGTGATCTCATCCGGGACTCCGAACAACATTCGGTAACCATGCATATAACTCAACTATACTAAAACATCGCCGAACCTTAAGTGTGCAGACCTTGGAGGTTCGAGAACTATGTAGACATGCCCCGAGGTACTCCTCGGTCAATATCCAATAGCAGGACCTGGATGCCCATATTGGATCCTACATATTCTCTGAAGATCTTATCGGTTGAAGCTCGGTGTCAAGGATTCATATAATCCTGTATGTCATTCCCTTTGTCCTTCGGTATGTTACTTGCCCGAGATTCGATCATCGGTATCCGCATACCTATTTCAATCTCGTTATCTGGAAGTCTCTTAACTCGTTCCGTAATACAAGATCCCGTGACTTACACTTAGTCACATTGCTTGCAAGGCTTGTGTGTGATGTTGTATTACCGAGTGGGCCCCGAGATACCTCTCCGTCACACGGAGTGACAAATCCCAGTCTTGATCCATACTAACTCAATGGAGACCTTCGGAGATACTTGTAGAACACCTTTATAGTCACCCAGTTATGTTGTGACGTTTGATGCACACAAGGTATTCCTCCGGTGCCAGTGAGTTATATGATCTCATGGTCATAGGAACAAATACTTGACATGTAGAAAACAATAGCAATAAAATGACACGGTCAATATGCTACGTATATAATTTGGGTCTTGTCCATCACATGATTCTCCTAATGATGTGGTCCTGTTATCAAGTGACAACACTTGCCTACGTCCACGAAACCTTGACCATCTTTGATCAATGAACTAGTCAACTAGAGGCTCACTATGGACAATTTGTTGTCTATGTATCCACACATGTATTTGGGTTTCCAATCAATACAATTCTAGCATGGACAATAAAAAATTATCATGAACAAAGAAATATAATAATAAGTAATTTATTATTCCCTCTAGGGCATATTTCCAAGAGTCCTTAGGATGCCCCCTGCGGGTCTTGATGTCGTTCCTCCTCGCGAGGCTCAGCCCCTCGCGAGGGCCTTGCCTTGAGTGGTGTCGCGCCCGATTCTGCTTGCTTGATGAAGTGGGCCAGCCCTGGACCGCAGGTAGGCAGGTCTGGGTACCCTCATTCTCATAATGCCGACAGTGGGCATTACCATTCTTTATCTTATGAAAAAGTCTGGCCCATCTGAGTGGACCCTGAAAGCGGATGCGGACTTTGAAGATCTCAAGAGGTACCTCATGAGCCCCCTGTCATGGTCACGTCGCACCCCCGCGAGCGCGTGTTGATGTACCTCGCGACCACCCCGGGATAAGAAAGTGAAAACTCGCGGGCCTTTGAAAGGCGACGCCGGGGGCTGCCCTGTGCCCAACCGCGTCGGCTGGGAGTGCACCCCCGGGAACCCACATTACCCCTCAGGAGGCCCGCGGCGGGCCGCTTTCGGAGGTCCCGAGGCCCTCGATGCCCCGCCTCCGGAGGTCCCTGAGGCCCCTGATGTCGCACCTCCCGAGACCCCCACAACCCTGGTCCAAAGGTTTTCAACCTCTATGATTTGGACATCAAGGTCGCATGCCACGTCGAGCATGCGATGTACTTCGTTAGCAGCATGCAGCGGAAGCTCCTCCTCACGCTCCTCGTTGCCTCGAGGAAACCGCGCCACTACTTCGAGGGCCATCCTATTAAGGTCATTTGAGCCTATCTCTTGGAGCAAATCTTTCCTAGTCCCAACACCGTCGGCAGAGTTGCTGAGTGGAACATCAAGTTGCAGGCCTTATAGCTGGAGTTCAGCACCACCAGGGTCATCAAAGGTGCAACCCTGGCCAACTTCCTAGAGGAATGGATGGACCCTGGCAAGGAGGAGCCTCGCAAAGACAAGTCCCTCCTTCCCGGGGATGAGGCTCCCTACGGTTGTGCCTTGTGCTTTGACGAAGCCTTCTCCAGGCAGGGCGTGGGGGCTGGCATCATGCTCACATCACCAACGGGAGATAAACTATACTATGCGATCCAGACGTGTTTCAGGATTAACAAGAAGGTCTCGAACAACATGGCGGAGTACGAGGGCCTCATCGTGAGCCTCAAGGACGCATCTACCCTCGACCTCAAGTGCCTCATTGTCAAGGGCGTCTCCCAGCTCCTCGTCAACTTCTCCAACAAAAGCTACAAACCCAAGGATGAGCACATGGCAACCTACTTGGAAGAGGTACGTAAACTTGAAAAATGTTTCCTTGGCCTGGAGCTACATCACATCCCGCGCGACGCCAACAAGGAGACTGGCAACATCGCCAAGCGGGCGTCTCGCTGCGAGTCCCAGAGCCCCAACGTCTTTGAGGAAAGGCTCCTCAGGCCGCCAGTCATGCCACTGGTTGTCGGCACGACGCTAGTGCATGAGGAGCTACCGCGTGCCCCACCAACCGGCGTGCTAGACTGTGGCCCACCCTCAGGAGACTGCCTGCTATTGGCGTTGGAACCTCAGGAGGGAGGTTGGGCTGCGTAGTTCAAAGCTTGCTTCATGGCAACCTCCCCGCGGAGGAGGCAGAGGCGGAGCGCGTCGCCCGGCAGGCCATCGCTTACTGCATGCGGGACGGCACATTATACCGCAAACGGCCCAAAGATGTCTTGCTGCGGTTCATTTTCGAGGGGCATGGCGGGAGTTGCTTGCTAACATCCATGGGGGAGTGCGGGCACCACTCCTCGTCACACACCCTTGTTGGTAAGGTATTCCGCAACATTTTTTGTTGGCCCACTTTGCTTCGTGATGTTGCCGAACTGGTCCAGTCCTACGGGGCCTGCTAGTTCCAGGCCAAGCAGATCCATCAACCAGCACAAGGGCTGCACATGATTCCTCTCTCGTGGCCCTTTGCGGTGTGGGGTCTTAACATACTAGGTCCTTTCCCCCGCGCAGCAGGAGGATACAACTTCCTCTATGTTGTTGTCGAGAAGTTCGCCAAGTGGACGGAGGTGGAGCTGATGCACACCATCCCGGCTGGCTCGACCAACAAGTTCATCAAGGGCCTCCTATGTCGATTTGGTGTCCCCAACCGCATCACCAATAACGGATCCCAATTCACGAGTGGCCTTTTCAGATCATACTGTGCTAACCTTGGTATGCAAATATGCAATGCTTCTGTGGCGCACCAACGAAGTAACGGCCAGGCCGAGCGCGCCAACCATGAGGTCCTCAAGGGCCTCAAGACTAGGAGCTTCAAGAAGAAGCTCGAGGCTTGCGGCAAAGGTTGGCTATATGAGCTACATTCTGTGTTGTGGTCAACCGCACCACAATAACTAAGCCCACCGGCGAAACCCCCTTCTTCCTCGTCTACGGAGCGGAGGCGGTCCTTCCCTCAAAGCTTAAGCATGGTTCCCCACGGGTCTTGGCGCTCGATGAGGTGCGTCACTACGACTCGGAGGGGACTGATCTTTTTCTCCTCGAGGAGGCCCGCCATTAGGCCGCCCACCGCACCGCGAGGTACCAACATGCCTTGCGCTGCTACCACGGTCGCCACATCGGCCCCCGCACCCTCGAGGTCGGGGACCTCGTCCTACGATAGATCCTCTCATAGGAGGGCCTCCACAAACTCTCGCCCATGTGGGAGGGGCCCTTCAGGGTCACCCATGTCTCCACGCCCGATGCACTACGCCTCGAGACGGAGGGTGGGGCGTACGTGCCTAATGCGTGGAACGTCCAGCATCTCCGCAAGTTCTACGTGTGGCCCTCTCATGTAAGAATGAGGTGGGACTGTACATGCACTGGAGCCTCCCCATACGTCCAAGTGGAAGCCCGATGCTCCGCGCTGGTGGAAAACAGTTGAATCACAACCATGCCCATGCCCAAGTGGAAGCCCCATGCTCCAAGCTAGCGGAAATTAGTTGAATCACAACCATGCCCACGCCCAAGTGGAAGCCCCATGCCCATGTTGGCGGAACAACCAACAAGGCCACACCTCTTTTTTGCGTGTAAACAATCTGTCATCTCTTCAAAATGAGAGCTTTGGTTTTTTGGGTTTTGTTGCATTTCGTTGGTTTCTTTTCGCAAGCTACGTGCCCTAGATGTCTCCCTCTTATGCATTGTGCGAGAGGGGGACTGGGCATGGTGCCTATGCTCGGGCCTGCCCCGACGGCGTTGGCTCTAGGCCACGTGCTCATCCCTTTGCGTACCACCTCACCAAGGGCTTAGTGGTTGGTCCCCTTGCACGATGCACAAGAGCGAGCCGGCAAAAGAGCGTTGTTCCCCCAAGGCAAAACCCGATGGGTATGTAGACTGTTTTTTGGCCTAAGGGCGTCTTATCGAGTGATTCGCCTCCCGATCCTCGTTCTGGCATCAAGACCTGGCTTTCTAGTGACGGCTAGGCCTCACATATAAGGTACGCCCTGATAATGCAAGGTAAGGAAGCAAGCGTAAACGAAAAGCTGGCATTGAAGGAAGCCCCAAAAGAGCGCATGTATTCATTACAGCAAAGCCAAGAGAAAGACAAAAGGTAATCTAGGGAGACGCGTCACTCCCATCACTATGAGCGTGTTCAGGCTCCTCGGCTCCCTCAGGGTCTTCGCGACCGTCACGAATGAACCATGAGCTCAGCACATCCACATTATCCTCCACTGCTTCCACCAGCCCCCCTGGAGCTCCTCGGGAACAGGGTCCGTTGGTACCTCGAACTTGAAGCGGGGGTCAGCGCGGAGGAGGTGGCTGAAGACGCGCGTCAATATCTGGCCAAGGAGGTCGCGACATTCTTCCTCAATGATCATGACCACCTTCTTGGCGCTCTCTTCAAGGTGCTCCATGACCTTGATGAAAAAGTCAAGGTAGCCGGCAGCGTCAGGCACAAGGGGCTGGAAATGGACTCCTTGCAGATGGTGCCCAAGGGGGGTTGGGCCCGCCGCACGAGGCTTAGGAACAAATTGGAGCACGTGCGTTGCTTCCCTCGGGCTTGGTTCCCAGCTTCCATCACCCGCTCCACGAGGGAGATGGCACCACCCACCTGCTCCTGAAGGGACTCCAGTTCGGCCTTGGTAGCAGCTTGGGTTTTCTGCGCGACTTCCCTCGCCCTTCCGCCTTGGACATCGCCTTCTTGAGGCCGTCCACCTCACGTTGCAGCTCACTGTGCCATGTTTTGAAGCGGTCCTCCTATAGCTTCAGCTTCTTGCTACAGTCCTTTGCGATGGCCTTGCGGGCTTGCTCGAGCCTCGAGTCGGCATTCTCCCGAATATTCTTCTCCTTGGCTGCCATATTGGCGTTGGATTTTTCCATGCGCTGGGCATAAGAGGCCGCGGCGGCGGCCACCTCACAGTCCAACGTCTCCAGCCGTTTGCGCTCCAGGCTCTACTCCATCGATGTCAGGGCGAGCTCCCATTCGAGGGCCCGGAGATCTGCCAGGTGCACCGCTAGCCTTTTGTTGACGGAGATGCAACGATCTATGGGACCCATGGGGCCCCTTCATGGTTCCGCAGGGGGATCGAGGTGCACAAAGAGCATCAGTCGACCAGATCATGCACATGGGGTTTATACAGGTTCGGGCCGCTCAGGAGCGTAATACCCTATGCCCTCTTTGTTCTTGGTTGATTATGTGAGCTGAAGTACAGGAGCATAATGACCTGGTTTCCCGAGAGGTGCAGCTACACGTGCAATTGAACACATTGTCGACCCTTCTAAAGGTAGCCATGGACCACCTTTTATAGCTCAAGGGGTTACCACAATGGCTATAATGGTCTTTTACTAGGTGTACAATGCGCACTACAGAGATAGGGACTGCTTGTCTGGATAGGCAGTGCGAAATACCTAACTCTGACAGACTAGGACAAGTGCATCGAATGCGCCATGAGGTGGCGCGCTGGCGACGTTCCCCAACAAGGATTGCATCTTCCTCTGTGCCATCCGCCCAGCTACCTCCAAGTCTTCTGCCACACCGTGTGACGGGTGTCATTAAGGCTGCAACACACCCGCTGTTGTGGTCATGTCCCCCTGCTAGCCCCGCCTATCCGCCTGCCCGCTCGACACCTCAGCTGATTTAGGCAATCAACCCCCCTATGAGGTGGAGCAGTGGCTTGGCGGGCTCGAATCTTGTTGGGTGGTACTTGTGGGTGGCTTTACAAACTAGTGAGGGTCTTGCCGCCCCGCTTTGGTCTTGTTCTTGGCTTGCTTGGGGCTTGGTATGAGGCTGACAAGGAGTTGCTGGCCTGGTGGCCGCGGTTGCCCATGCCTAAGTCCAGGGTAGTAAGGACCCCATTTCTTAGTACACTGATGGTAGGCCCCGGGCCTGGGCCATACACGTGTGCGCTCAGTTTGTTGGGCTAGACCCAAAATAGAGCACATGCATGCGTGGTTGGGATTCCCTGCAGTTATGATGACTTTGCTAACCGTTCCCACCATGCACAGTCCTGGAGGGGATGACATTGGTGGAGAGGGACAGCCGCCCAAGCAGTACGCCTTGCAGCGAGCGATCACATCCGTACATAGGAAGCCAGCCCCCTGGCCTCGCTTGGGGTAAGTAGTGGGAAAAGGATGTGGCGTCCGCTCACCTTCCGCCACCTTGATTGTGCCTTGGACGACGTGTGATTCAGTATTGATCGACGAGGGCGGCCGATGGGGCCATGCGTGCGCGGTTGCGCACTCGTCTTGGACCGTGAGGAGCCAGTCCACTCATCTTCTCCTTGCGTCCCACCCTATAAATAGAGGGAGGACCAAAGGGACGGTGCAGCTCACCCACGGTATCTTGCTCCTCTCCACTACACAGTGCCTCCATCTTCTACCTCTGCCACCCTCTAACATGCTCCCTCCGTGATGGCGAGGGGTCGCGGACGCGCTCGAGGCTCCACGGGTGCTGAGAGGAGTAGCCCCAGAGCCCGATGCACATTGTGGTGATGGCGGCGGGGGCCAACTCCATCTCTAGCAGAAGAATGGCGTGTAGGAGCCATGCAAGGGCGGCCCTGTTAAACCGTGGTGCCCGCGGTGGCGCTCCTCTCCCGCAGCCCCATGCAGGGATTGATACGTCTCCATCGTATCTACTTTTCCAAACTCTTTTGCCCTTGTTTTGGACTCTAATTTGCATGATTTGATTGGAACTAACATGGACTGACGCTGTTTTCAGCATAATTGCCATGGTGTTGTTTTTGTGCAGAAATGAAAGTTCTCGGAACGTCCTGAAAATTTACGGAGAATATTTCTGGAAAATATGAAAAATACCTGCGCAAAGATCCACCGGAGGGGATGGTCTAGTGGGCCACAAGCCCTGTAGCCGCCCCCCCGGTGGCGGCTACCAAGCTTGTGGGGCCCACGTGGCTCTGCCGCCCCCAATCTCAGCTCTATAAATTCACTTTCGTCCCAGAAAAAATAAAAAAAGAAGATTTCGTCGCGTTTGCGATACGGAGGCGCCGCCACATCATGTTCTTCATCTGGAGGGCAGATCTGGAGTCCGTTTTGGGCTCCGGAGAGGGGAAATCGTCGCCATCGTCATCATCAACCTTCTTCCCTCTCCAATTCCATGAAGCTCTTCATCGTTCGTGAATAATCTATTCGTAGGCTCGCTGGGCGGTGATGAGTAGGATGAGATCTATCATGTAATCGAGTTAGTTTTGACGGGGATTGATCCTTGGTATCCACTATGTTCTGAGATTGATGTTTCTACTACTTTGCCATGCTTAATGCTTGTCACTAGGGCCCGAGTGCCATGATTTTAGATCTGAAGTTATTATGTTGTCACCAATATATGTGTGTTTTAGATCCGATCTTGCAAGTTGTAGTTACCTACTATGTGTTATGACCTGGCAACCCCGGAGTGACAATAACCGGAACCACTCCCGGTGATGACCATAGTTTGAGGAGTTCATGTGTTCATCAAGTGCTAATGCGTTGGTCCGGTTCCTTATTAAAAGGAGAACTTTAATATCCCATAGTTTCCTTTTGGACCCCGCTGCCACGGGAGGGATGGACAATAGATGTCATGCAAGTTCTTTTCCCTAAGCATGTATGATGACACACGGAATGCATGCCTACATCACATTGACGAACGGGAGCTAGCCACATATCTCTCCGTGTTATAACGGTTGCATGATGAATGTCATCCAAAATGTTGTTGTTACTGGTTTTGCTCTGTTGCTGTTACTACTGTTACTTGTTGCTGATGTTACTTGCTTTGTCCTGCTGCTGCTGCCACTACTGCTACTTGCTACAGTTGCTACTTGCTACTGCTGTCACTACTGCTGTTCCTTGCCACTGCTGTTACTCGTTACACTGCTGCTACCTGCTACAATACTTTTTCTCGCACCGTTGCCGGGAAAGAATATTTCCCGTCCACGGGCAAGTTCTGGCACCATTGATACGACAGTTAGGAATAGTGTGCCTTGTCATCAGATCATTTCTGACACTATTGTTGTCATACTACTTTGATGTTGACACTTTGCTTGCAGATACTAATCTTTCAGGTGTGGTTGAATCTGACACATTCAGCTGCTAATACTCAGGATATACTTTCACTTCCCATCGTGCGAACCAACAAATTTGGGTTGAATACTCTACCCTCGAAAACTGCCTCGATCCCACGCACTGGTGGGTTATTGCAAGACAATTTCTAATTGTTGAGCAATTGAGAACAACATTTTTCTAGCCATTGCCAGGGATCTGCTAACAACATTTTTCGGGCGCCGTTGCTGGGGAAGGAGATTGCTATATTCTCTGAGTCACTTGGGATTTATATCTGCTGATCACTATGAAGAATCTGAAAGATCCAAAAACCAAAGTTTTGCCCTCAACTACGAGGGGAGGTAAGGAACTCCCATCTAACTCTGCACTTGATTCACCTTCAGTTATGAGTAAGTTTGCGACATCACCTCCTGCTAGAAATCTTGATATGTCCCCTCTGCTTGATGATGCTTATGATACTGCTATGCCTGATACTGCTTTGCCTGATACTGCTAGAGATGTTATGCCTGATACTGCTAGAGATGTTATGCTTGATACTACTTTGCCTGATGATGCTAGAGATGCTATTTTGCCTGATGATGTTATGCTTGATACTGATAGAGATACTACTTTGCCTGGTATGCCACTAGGGGTATTCCTTGATGCCCATATTGCTAGAGTTACTACCAATGCTCGTGATGCTTCTGAAACTGCCGATACTATTGAGATAGAACCTGCTTTTGCTCCTGCTAGATCTAGCTCTCCTAGATATGAATTGCCTGATATACCTGAGGGTTACGTTATGGAGTGAGAGATATCTGAGGATTTTCTTGCATGTAAGGATGCCTATGACGCTGAGAAATTACTTCTCAAGTGGAAGGAAAAATCTCTGAAAGCTAGGATGAAATACGACCCGAAGTTTGCCACTTCACCTATCTTTATCACCGATAAGGATTATGAATTCTCTGTCGACCCTGAGATAATCTCTCTAGTCGAATCTGATCCTTTCCACGGTTATGAGTCTGAGACGGTCGTAGCCCATCTTACCAAACTACATGATATAGCCACCCTTTTCACTAGTGAGGAGAAGATCCGCTACTACTATATCCTTAAGTTGTTTCCTTTCTCTCTAAAGGATGACGCTAAAGCCTGGTTCACTTCTCTTGCACTTGGATGTGTGAGTAGTCCCCAGGATATGGTCTATTACTTCTGTGAGAAATATTTCCCTCCCATAAGAAGCAAGCTGCCTTGCAGGAAATATACAACTTTGCTCAACTCAAAGAAGAGAGTCTCCCACAAGCTTTGGGGAGGCTCATCCAGCTATAGAATGCTTTGCCTGATCACCCTCTTAAGAAGAACGAGATACTTGATATCTTCTATAACGGACTTACCGATGCCTCTAGAGACCACCTAGATAGTTGTGCCGGTTGTGTTTTTAGGGAACGAACTATAGAACAAGCTGAGATCCTTCTGAATAACATCTTGATCAACAATAATGCTTGGACTATTCCCGAACCACCTCCAAAGCCAACTCCTAAGAAAAGAGGTATTCTATTCCTCAGTCCCGAAGATGTGCAAGAAGCCAAGAAATCTATGCAAGAGAAAGGCATTAGATCTGAAGATGTCAAAAATCTACCACCTATCGAAGAGATCCATGGTCTCGATAACCCGATACAAGTAGTAGAAGTGAATTCTCTGCGTAGGTTTGATGAGAGTGATATTCCTTTTGACAAACCTGCTAGCCTATGCTTTGATGAATTTGACAACTTTGTTGCGAAACAACAGAGTTCAATGATTATGTTAGCAGACATTTGGAACAAAGTACTCGTATGCTTAGTCATTTAAGTGCTTGTGTAGACAGAAATGTCAATGATCTGAAGCTTCTGAGTAAACATGCCTCTATGATTACTACTCAGGTAGAACAAGTACTTAAAGCTCAGAATGACTTGCTCAATGAATTAAATGACAACTCTGTCACAGTCATTACTAGAGGAGGCAAAATGACTCAGGAACCTTTGTATCCTGAAGGCCATCCTAAGAGAATTGATCAAGATTATCAAGGAATTAATGTTGATACACCCAGTCATGCTAAGAAGAAGGATGATAGAAACCTACATGTCAGTTCACCAAATACTGTCACACCTGAAGAACCAAATGATATTTCTGCGTCTGATGCAGAAACACAATCTGGTGATGAACATGAACCTGGTGACAATATGGACAGCGATGTTCATAATAATGCTCAACCTAGCAATGATGAGGATGTGGAGATTGAACCTACGGTTAATCCTGATAACCCACAACCTAAGAGATACGATAAGAATGACTTCACTTCTAGGAAGCATGGTAAAGAAAGGGAGCCATGGGTTCAGAGACCTATGCCCTTTCCTCCTAAGCCATCCAAAAAAAAGGATGATGAGGATTTTGAGCGCTTCGTTGAGATGATAAGACCTGTCTTTCTGCAGATGCGGTTAATTAATATGCTCAAAATGTCTCCATATGCCAAGTACATGAAAGATATCGTGACTAATAAACGGAAGATACCAGATCTTGAGATCTCCACCATGCTTGCCAATTACACTTTCAAAGGTGGAACTCCTAAAAAACTTGGTGATCCCGGAGTGCCCACTATACCTTGCTCCATTAAAGGAAACTACGTAAGAACTGCCTTATGTGACCTTGGAGCCGGTGTTAGTGTTATGCCACTCTCTCTTTATCGTAGACTTGAACTGGATAAGTTGACACCCACTGAAATTTCTCTACAAATGGCCGACAAATCAACTGCTTTCCCTATCTGCATTTGCGAGGATGTGCCTGTTGTGGTTGCTAACACCACTATCTTAACAGACTTTGTTATCTTGGATATTCCCGAGGACGATGCCATGGCTGTCATCCTTGGAAGACCCTTTTTAAACACTGCAGGGGCTGTTATAGATTGCAACAAAGGCAATATCACTTTCCATGTCAACGGTAATGTGCATACAGTGCACTTTCCGAACAAACGATATCAAGTATATTGCATCAATGCTATCGAAAAAACTTCATCGATTCTTATTAGGAGCTTTCAATGCCCTGTTCCTCGTGTCAAGATGAAGTATGATTTGCTTGTTGGGGAGATACATATCCCCATTGAGGTGACTTAGTGGCTATTCGAAAATTCTTCGTTCTCTTTTGCGATTCGAGAAGGTTTTGTCATGAGGTTTTGATCAACCCAATTGACGGATTTCTTTCGATGACCATGAAATAGATAAATGAAGGAGTCACATACCTTTGTTTTAAGCTTTCACTTTCAGTTGCTTAGAAGGAAAATGATAGATTTAGTTTAGTTTTTCCTGTTTTCTGTTTTAGCGTCCCGAAGAAAAATACCTCGAAAATAAAAGTTCTCTCATGGTCCTGAAAATCTAGTATGATTTTTTCTGGAATATTTGAAAAATACTGGGACTGAGAGTTGGCCTGGGGGCCACACCAGTGGGCCACAAGCCCTGTAGCCGCCGCCCCCACCCTGGTTGCGGCTACCAAGCTTGTGGGGCCCACAGGGACCCCCTCCACTCATTCCAGCTTCCATCCTCTTCTTCTACCTCCAGAAAAAATAGTTTCGCAGCTCAAACCCGTGTTCTTGCTCATTTGGCTGTGATTTTCAATCTCCTTGCTCAAAGCACCATTCTCCGAACTATTTTGGGGAAATTACTCCTTGGTAAGTGACTCCTTCATTGGTCCAATTAGTTTTTGCTCTAGTGTTGTATCCTTCGCGTATTCTTTCTACCTTGGTGACCCTGTTCTTGAGCTTGAAATGTTGATTTTAGCTGGTCCCAAGTAGTTTTAGCGCGTGATACGGTCTCTAGGCACTAGTAGGAGTAGTTGCTACAAGTTGGGTTAATCTTTATTCACTTTTCTTTTGAAGTCTCTAAAAATTTCAGAATTTTTCAGAGCTAGAAAAAGGAAAAGATGAGGAGGTTCTTGAGAGGCTCCTCAAGTCGTAACCCCAAGGAGGATGAGAAGAACCACCACAAGTACGTAGTCCCTCGAGTCACAGGAGTTCGAGCGTGCGAGTTGTCAAGTGATGAATTCTTGCGCGCCGCTGGGCTTTATGAAGACTTTTATTACTTGGTAGAGAATGCAGGTCTTACTGCGTTTGTTGCAGATAAGTGTTCACAATACCTCCTCCTCACCAATATTTTCATTCAAAGCTTCAACTTTTATCCGAGGAAGAATCCTCCCATGGTTGAGTTCATGATATACGATGTCCCCCAGTGCATGACGCTACAGGATTTTTGCAATGTATGCAAATTACCTTATGTTGGGGATATCCGTGACCCTCGTCCATAGGACTTAGAGGATTTCATTGGTTCTATTGTTGTTGGAGAGGAGAGAGGAGTGTCTCGCGCTAGAATTGCTAGCATACATTTTCCTATGCTTCGGTACTTCTCACTATTTGTGGGAAAATGTTTGATTGGCCGTGGGGAGGCTGGATCACTTAGCTCTCCAGACCTTGCGGTTTTGCATGAAGGCCTTTATAACGATAAGACTTATAGCCTAGGTGCTATAGTAGCTCAGCGGTTAAACACAAACCGTTCCAAGGGTGTCGTTTGTGGAGGTATCTATGCTACCCGTCTTGCCAGACACTTTGAGATACCCATTAGACTAGGGGAGGAAGGAGAGATGCTTCTTCCCGAGAAATATCTGGATTATGACAGCATGGTTCGCCATGATTTTCTGGATAGAGATGCTAGTAGACGGATGATTTGTAACCTGGTATTTAGTTCGGGTACTCGAGAGACTATTACTTTGCCTGCTCCTTCTTTGTTCGATCTTCATGCAGGAAGGTACACTATTATGCCCTCGGACATCTACGCATATTGGGGCTTGGCCCAACCACAGTCCGCTCCGGAGTATCCCGGAGCTGGTTATTTCCCACCTTGGGAGTAGACCAAGCTAGGCCAAAAGCCTAAGCTTCGGTATGTGTTCTCACCGACCTTACATTCATGCTTATGCTTTCACTTTGTTAGTTGGTGTTCACACTTTGCCACTGTATTATCCATGCTAGTTTATTTTCGTTTTCTTGTTTTGTGTCCTTTTGAGAAAACCCAAAAAGATTTTTCTTTCTTCTTTTGCTTGTTGGGAGTTTTCCCGTGTAAATAGTTTTCTTTTTCTTTGGCTCAAGGTAGAAGATATTGGTTACAATGTTTAGTGGCTCTTGCATGCATACTTCTTTAGCTTTCAAAGAGCCATATTACTTTGTCTTCTCCTTTGTGTTTGCTTGCAGATTCAGCTTAGTCCAATGCACGAGCACTCTTATTATGGTTCACATCGTTCGATCATGCAAGTGAAAGGCAATAATGATGATATATGATGAAGTGACTGAGACTGGAAAAGCTGGTATGAACTCTATCTATTTTGTTTTTGTAAATATGACTACCTTGTCGTCCCATATTCAGCTTTGTTGTGAGAGAACCATGTTTGCAATGACAACTTAGAGATCATAGTTTCTGATGCCATGCTTAATTAGATGAGAGCTTATAATGATTTGTCTTGAATGCCAACATAGATTTTGAGATGACTATGATGTAGTATGATAGGATGGTATTCTCCTTTGAATGATTCAAGTGGCTTGACTTGGCGCATGTTCATGCATGTAGTTGAAACAAAATCAACATAGCCTCTATGATGTTCGTGTTCATGGTGATTTATATCCTGTTCATACTTGCACTTAATGTTAGTCAAACTCATTGCATCTTGATGACTGTTGTCCCTCTCTAGTTGGTCGGTTCCCAGTCTTTTGCTAGCCTTCACTTGTACTAAGCGGAATACTGCTTGTGCATCCACTTCCATAAACCCAAAAGTTTTTCCGTGAGAGTCCACCATACCTACCTATTTGCGGTATCTACCTGCCGTTCCAAGTAAACTTGCATGTGCCATTCTCTAAACCTTCAAGAAATAATCTGTTTTGCATGCCCGAACCGCTCATGTGGTGACAGGGGGCTATTGGTATCTTCCATGTTAAGAGTGTTAACCTCGACATGTGTTTATTCACTGTCATTCGAGAGAAAGGGGCCGGTAATTGGAATGCCCAGTTCCACACTTAAATCGAAAACATAAATGTAAAACAAGACTCCCCCCGGATTGATGTTAGTATGGACGGTACCCGAGGATTCGGCTAGCCGTGGAGTGTGATTGATTGGTGGTGGGGGAGTTAAAACTTTAATTTTCTGTTTGGGAACCGCCTATAGCATGAGTAGCCTGGAAGATATTGAGAACTCTTGGTCATTGCGTTGACAATGAAAGCATGCCACCAAAAATTATTATCTCTGTTTTCAAAGCTTGAGCTCTGGCACCTCTCCAAATCAATGCTTCCCTCTGCGGAGGGCCTGTCTATTTATTTTCCTGTTGAGTCATCCTCCTCTTGTATAAGCACCAATTAGAGAGCACCTCTGTCATTTTTATGCTTTGCTTTTGATTGATATTGAGTATGACTATGACTGGATCTTCGTTCCTATGAATTACAATGTTTAGTCAGCCCTTGATCTTTGAAAGTGCTCTGCATTTATGTTTTGTGGTCTCAGAAAGAGCTAGCGAGATACCACTTATTCATATTGCTTCATGATTGTTTTGATTGAATTGTTGGTATCTGAAACTCATTATTATTTGCTCATTAGCTGATTATGCCATTGATATTAGTTTACCGTGAGACCTTTGTGTCACTTGCTTATGTGGTTAACTTGTGATCTTGCTGAAATTCTGGTTATGAGTTAGACATAGTTGCAACAACAAGATCAAACAGAGTTTTTCAAAGATTTTCTTTCTCTTTCAGTTTGTCAACTGAGTTGCTTGAGGACAAGCAAGGTTTTAAGCTTGGGGGAGTTAATACGTCTCCATCGTATCTACATTTCCAAACTCTTTTGCCCTTGTTTTGGACTCTAATTTGCATGATTTGATTGGAACTAACCTGGACTGACGCTGTTTTCAGCAGAATTGCTATGTTGTTGTTTTTGTGCAGAAATGAAAGTTCTCGGAACGTCCTGAAAATTTATGGAGAATATTTCTGGAAAATATGAAAAATACCTGCGCAAAGATCCACCGGAGGGGATGGGCCAATGGGCCACAAGCCGTGTAGCCGCCGCCCCCCTGGTGGCGGGTACCAAGCTTGTGGGGCCCACGTGGCTCTACCGCCCCCAATCTCAGCTCTATAAATTCACTTTCGTCCCAGAAAAAATAAAAAGAGAAGATTTCGTCGCGTTTGCGATACGGAGGCGCCACCACATCTTGTTCTTCATCTGGAGGGCAGATCTGGAGTCCGTTTTGGGCTCCGGAGAGGGGAAATCATCGCCATCGTCATCATCAAACTTCTTCCCTCTCCAATTCCATGAAGCTCTTCATCGTTCGTGAGTAATCTATTCATAAGCTCGCTGGGCGGTGATGCATAGGATGAGATCTATCATGTAATTGAGTTAGTTTTGACGGGGATTGATCCCTAGTATCCACTATGTTCTGAGATTGATGTTGCTACTACTTTGCCATGCTTAATGCTTGTCACTAGGGCCCGAGTGCCACGATTTCAGATCTGAAATTATAATGTTGTCACCAATATATGTGTGTTTTAGATCCGATCTTGCAAGTTGTAGTTACCTACTATGTGTTATGACCCGGCAACCCCGGAGTGACAATAACCCGAACCACTCCCGGTGATGACCATAGTTTGAGGAGTTCATGTTTCCACCAAGTGCTAATGCGTTGGTCCGGTTCTTTATTAAAAGGAGAACATTAATATCCCGTAGTTTCCTTTTGGACCCCGCTGCCACGGGAGGGATAGACAATAGATGTCATGCAAGTTCTTTTCCCTAAGCACGTATGACGACACACGGAATGCATGCCTAAATCACATTGACGAACGGGAGCTAGCCACATATCTCTCCGTGTTATGACTGTTGCATGATGAATGTCATCCAAACAAATCACCGACCCGTTGCCTACGAGTTTGTCCCACTGCTGCTGTTACTTGTTTTGCTCTGTTGCTGTTACTACTATTGCTGCTACTGTTACTTGCTGTTGTTGTTACTTTCTTTGTCCTGCTGCTGCTGCCACTACTGCTACTTGCTACTGTTGCTACTTGCTACTGATGTCACTAATGTTGTTCCTTGCCACTGTTGTTACTCGTTACACTGCTGCTACCTGTTACAATACTTTTTCTCGCACCGTTGCCGGGAAAGAATATTTCCCGTCCACGGGCAACTTCTGGTGCCATTGATACGACGGTTAGGAATAGTCTGCCTTGTCACCAGATCGTTTCTGACACCGTTGCTATCATACTACTTTGCTGTTGACACTTTCCTTGCAGATACTAATCTTTCAGGTGTGGTAGAATCTGACACATTCAGCTGCTAATACTTGAGGATATACTTTCACTTCCCGTCGTGCGAACCAACAAATTTGGGTTGAATACTCTACCCTCGAAAACTGCCTCGATCCCACGCGCTGGTGGGTTATTGCAAGACAATTTCTAATTGTTGAGCAATCGAGAACATCATTTTTCTAGCCATTGCGAGGGATCTGCTAACAGGGATCCGTGCGTGGGAAGAGGTGTAGGAGTTTGTTGTGGTGGAATCTCGACGTCACCGGAGCTGGCTGTGACTTTATGACCCTTTTGCGAGGGCCATGGAGGGCGTCCAACCCCGTGTCTTGTGGCTCCGGGCGGACGGTTACTGCAATGGGCCGTGTGGGTGGCGTTCGACCTCTCTCCCGGAAGTGCCATGTTCTTGATGCAGGGGTGGAAGTCGTTCGCCCGCTCTCGGAGGCTCGACCCGGAGCATCTTCTCCACTTCCTGATCGACGACTCCGCACCCTCTCGATGAAGTTCTTCAGAGCGACTGGCGTCCGCCTCAAGAGCTGGGCTGAAAGCTCGAGCGACAGCGACATCGACTCCTCCAGGGACAGCGACTACGATAGTGATAGCAGCGTATTCGGCGTCAAGCTAGAGGGCGACAACTCTGAGTAGCACGGTTGGTGTCATGGAAGGATTCAGAAAGTGAGGCCCCACTCATCGGGCTGTTTCAGGATCGATCGCTACATCGCAGTAGAAGATCTCCTCCAAGATGCCAGCGGTGATGTTTGAGGAAGTCATACTCCGACTTGATCTCGTCACCGCTGCCGCTGACTTCACAGTTGCTCCTTTTGTTTCTGAATAGCATCCAGTGTAATCCTGAAAGAAAATCAAACAGAAACATTGGGTACCACTATTATGTCAAAAGTTTGGCTTGCTTTCCTTTTTTTCACGTCTATGCGTGTTAACTTCCTTCGAACATGAAAAGGTTGCACCCTGGCACCCTTCTGACTTCGACGTGTAATGGGAATGCTTGGTAGTGAGCACTATCTTGCCGTAGGGAGCTTCTACGGATAGATCCCGAGCACCCCTTCGATGTCACTACGCCCGACAAGGGTGTCTTGTTCTCCTCGCCACAATCACCCGGGGCATTGGGCATGCTTCCAATCCCCCGGCGCACAACGATTCTGACAAGGGCTCAACCATGCGCAAGTCTTCTTATAGAGGTGGTAATTATGTAGCATGGAAAGAATCCACTTATCTTTTCCTTCCCCTGCTGACTTCCTCGTCGTGAGGTGGTCTCCTTGAACGCATCCACCTGCTCTTACTTCCCCCGGGATGACTTGTGCGTGGGGTGCACTCTTCCAAGAGAACCCTGCTTTCTTTTGAGAAACAGAAAGAAGAGGAAATAGGATGCACTAGGGGCCTTTAGTGGTTTGGTAACGACCTTGCACCGGCTATGAATTACCGCAATAATCCACAAATGGACATAATGTAACTATGTACATAGGCAGAAAAAAGTTGCAGGGTATCTAATTTTACCAATTGCGCCAAGGTCATCACCTAGCTTTGTACAAAGGATTACACGCATTGCTGCGAGACTTGTACAAAAGTGGTTGCCGGGGGACCGACAACCGCACCTGATGGGTAGAACTTGCGAAGATGCTCGCTATTCCACAAGTTTTGCATCGGAGTGCCATCCTCGATCTCCAGGCGGATTGCACGAGGCTTGGTGACTCGTAGTCCCTGGTAAGGGCCTTCCCACATTGCCGTCAACTTGTTTGATCCCTTCGCAGGCTGAATCCGTCGAAGGATAAGGTTGCCTTCCGCAACAATTCTGGCACGCACTTTGCAGTTATCGCAGCGGTGTAGGGCTTGCTAGTACCTAGTAGTGCGTAGTGCGGCCTCGAGACGATCTTGATCGAGGAGCATGGCATTGTCATGCCGTATCCGCTCTTGCTAGTCCTCATCAAAGTCCTGCACTCTCGGTGACCCGTACGTGAGTTCCGTGGGGGGGATTTCCTCTGCTCCATAGACTAGGGTGAATGGTGTCTCGCTGGTGGCTCAATTTGGCGTCGTTCTGATGGACCAAAGAACAGCCGACTGTTCATCAATCCAGAACCTTTCGTGCTTGTGCAGCTTGTCGAAAGTCCTTGTCTTGAGGCCCCACATAACTTCATCATTTGCCCTCTCCACTTGCTTGTTACTCCTGGGGTGAGCAATTGAGGCGAAGCATACCTTGGTGCTGATTTCTTGACAGTATTGCATGGAAGTGCTACTAGTGAACTTTGTGCCATTATCGATGATGATCCTGTTTGGGACCCCGAAACAACAAACAATCCCTCTAAGGAACTTGATTGTTGTGAGCGTCGTTAGCTTTCTCACCGTCTCAACCATGGTCGACTTCATGAACTTGTCGATGGCAACAAACAAGCACTCAAAGCCCCCGGTAGCACGGGGGAGGGGACCGACGATGTTGAGCCCCAGACCAAAAATGACCAGGAGAGCGATACAGTTTGAAGGGCTTGTGCTAGTTGGTATATCTGCTTGGCGTGGTATTGTCATGCTTCTGTGGGGACCCCGACTTACGAGTCAAGATCTTCGAATGATCATGCTCAGTGATTTCAGAGATTAATGCTCACTGAATACACATATACTGAATATTAAGAGTCTTACATCCTTACATACCGTTGAATACAACAAATGACCATCATGGTCTAGTTTCACATAGATAGGGCCTATAAGTCCACCACACCATTACATCTACTAGCGGAAGTCTTAGCAAATAACGGGAACCCATGCCATCAGCCTTCACCAACAGGCATTCTGACTAGGAAGCGTCCTAGATCGTGTGTCCGTCTCCGATGACGAATTCTTCTCCGATCTACGGTACTTCCATGTCTGGTCAATAACATAACCAGTGGCAAGCCAATGAGTACTTTGAATGTACTCGCAAACAACCCATGATATGGATATGCAGTTGGTATGATACAAGTGATATGCAACTATTGCAGAGAGCAAATCTTACTTAAGAATATGCATGGTCAAATATTGGTATGGATATGCATTACGAACTATATGATAATCTTAAGAACAGGTTACATATATCAATATATCTGTTGAGGGCTGAACTCTTCGGGTTCACCCGATATGTCAAGTCCCAAACTTGACCATATCAACTTCTTCATAACACATTATGAACACACACACACACACACATGGTTTATGCGGAAACAACTGGACGCAGTTTAAGCAGGATTACCCAACTGTCCTTAACCATGGGCACGACTATTCGAATAGTTTTACACTCTGCACAGATTGTACACTGTACCCACGAGATCCCGGAAACTTCTGTATCATCCACCACTGGCGGTATATATCATACCCGAGGTAAGTACCCGATCATTGCCTTTCCCCTTACGATACTAGACAAAGAGTTCAGTCGATTGGTACCAATCCCACATGATGTACATCTTACGAGCATCGACTCTAGACCGTATCATCCATGTGGGGACCAACGGTGTGCCGAGAACACGTAAAAACGGCATAGTCAACCTTCCTGGTATGACCCCGTCACGAGAGTGACCACATATCAATCCCGCCACTAGTAATGTGTCTCTTTGCTAGCATCGACCAAAGTAATCAACAAAGCCCCGTCCCATAAAGGGGTATCGTGGTCGTACATGTAAGGTTGGGACGGTCGGCACATCATAAATCTAATCATGTTTCCGAAACCACTCACACAAAATATACTCGGTGCACCACTTCTTCATAAGTGGCCTCCTAACTCAACATCATCACCCTCGAGCATTAGTGGCACCCGACGATGTTTTCGTAAAACCTTTCATAACAACTTTACCATTATCATGCTTATGCTTCTACTATACGTAGCACTACTGCCTACTTGTCAACATAATATCAGAGTGACCCTCATAGGTGGTAGGATCATGCTCAAATGCAAGTGCTACAGGGGAGCCATCGGTAACACCATATCGATGGTTTACCGAATACTCATGATCATATGCAACAGGAATAATACTCTACTTGGCATGCAATAAATATTTTGCTCAAACATGGTCAAAGGGCTGCTTGCCTTGATCAGCTAGGCATCTGAGGTTTTCGGGGTCTTTGGGTCCAAGTCCTTCGTCGAACGCGGAGTCTATCATCGTAATAATAGTAATAATAAGAAGAAGCACATTCAAAAACAGAGCAAAACTCACATTAAAAATGTTATCCTACTCTGATAAATCTCATTTATAGTTTTGAAAATATTTGTCTTTGGTTTTGATGAAAAGATTATTTTAAAAATCCATTTAACAGGAGCTAAAGTATTAGAAATAAGCATTTTAATTGTAGCTATGCAGATTTTTTTTTACAAAAATGAGTGCAGCAACACTAATAAATTCTACGTATTTTTAGAAGAATTGTGGTGGAAAATATCTAAATTTGATTAAATATAAAACTCTGCAAAAATCTTTTGGAGACAGATTAAAAATAAAAAAGGTGCTCAGTCGTGGCCTGGCTCGGCCAGTGGCTGGGCCGGCCCAACTGGCCAACCAGCCAGTTAGCCAGCTAGCAGCCCACGCGTGCGCGCATCGTCGGGTTTAAACGTGAGACACCGGCCCATGCAGTCAGCGGCACAGAGAGGAGAGAGGGGAAGATACTGTCCACCGACAAGTGGGGTATGCCTGTCGGGGTCGTCTTCCTCCTCTAGACAGAGGGGAGGGGAGGCATGCCGGCAACGATTCCGACGCCCTCATGCCCATGCAACGACAGGAATGGAACCGGGGCATCACCGCCTACTTGCTGGTGGTCGAAGGAACGATGGGGAGGCCCTGGGTCATCGGCGAGGACGAGGCCGCAACGGAGCCAATTCAGGAGGTGAAGGAGATGGGTGCTACGGGCAGGGAAACGCTCGGGGAAGAGGTGGAGAACCTTCCCGAGCTCACTACGGTCACGGAGGAGGCGAGAGGAGCGCGAGAGCTAGCTTGTAGCCCGAGATCGACGGAGCTCCGAAGCGGCGGGGCCTCGGTCGATCCCGAGCATCGGAGCTCTCTGTGCTTGAATGAGGTGTCTAGGGGCTCGATTGAGGGTCTACAGGAGTGGTGTGATGTGCTGGACCAAAGGGGGGAGGGCCTATTTATAGACCAACAACGGTGCACCGAGCACGCGAGCGCTGGTGGTTTCACCATGGCTACAGGAGGGGAAGAGAGGGCTCGGGGTCGATACCACGGTTTCATGGACGTGGTTTGGGACCCCAGAGACTCAACGAGAGAGAGGGGAGGCTCAGCGTGCGCGTGCTGCGGGGTCGTGCAAGACTAACCGATTCGGGTGCGCGCGGGCACACGTTGCGTGAGTTGGTAGAGTGGAGGAGGAGGGGCCCTGGTGCTGCCCCGAGTCAGGGGGTTTACGGGGACACGGAGAGACACCGAGGGGGGGTGAGAACCGGCAGGGGCTGGCCTCCCTTGCCTCGGGTGTGCCCTATAGTGCGCCTAGAGCGCAGTTTTGGCATGTCATGGCATGCTGGCGCGCTCCGGGGTGCTTTTGCTGCGTCTAGCATGTCCCGGGGTTGGGTTAGATGCAACTTAACCGTTTGAGAGCCGAGGGTCTCACTGCTGGTCAAAGGAGGTGACTAAAGAGAAGCTGCCAGCCTTGAATCAGAGACTAAAATGAAGATTTTCGCTTACGTGCTTGGAACTAAGGAGGGGCACTCGTCTGCAGTTGAAGAGTGATGCTGGCAGCTTGCACTGAGAGTTTAAAAGAAAGGGAGTGGGTGAAGTGGGTTCTAAGTGTTGTTTGACCATTCTAGCTGAAGGTGTTTGATACGGGTTTGGGGTAGCTAACCTCCACCAATCATGCTGAAAGTTAACAGGTTTGGGTTTTAGGCAAAAGTAGGAGGCTTCACCAAATTTGAGATCTATTGGACAAGTTTGATAGTGTAAACTTGAAAACACCCCAAATGGGTAGTTCTACCTTCTTAAAAGAGAATGTGGGTAAATTAATCCCCACAAATCCAATCCTTGGCAGAGTCTCCTCATTTGGGATATTGAGCAATCCTGCAAAGTTTCACGCCATTTGGACAAACTTTGCTATGTAGAGTTGCTTCAACTTGATTCTAGACACGGAAGGTTTTTAGAATATTTGGTGAAGCAAACCACCTTGGAATGAGGTTAAACTTGGCATGATCACCAAATATGGCTTGGGAAGCATGCTAGAATTTTCTGGGAATTTATGGAGAATATTTACTTTGGAAATATTCCAAAAGGTCAAAACAGACATAATGAGTTTTCAAGGATTAACTCAAATATTTTGAACATAATTAGGGGTTTAAGATCTTATATACGGAAAATATATGTCCTGTGAGTGCCTACAAATTTTCTCAGATTTTTCTAAGGCAGGAATATAATATTCCATTCAGAAACATCATTTCTAGCCTTAGAAAAGGACATGTACATAAAATAGGAAAATATTTTATAAAATAATTGTTTTATGATTTTGAAGTTATAATAGTGCTAAGACCAGAATACAATCTTTGGGTGAGGGCACTCCCTTGGAATCAGGGACTTGTAGTGCAAACTCCAAAGCAAGGTTTGAAATGATAATAATGAGAAAAGGTTCTTTTTGAAAATAACATGTTATAAAAATATAGTTTTTGGATCCACTCACTCGAGCATACATTCAAACAATGTCAATCATGGCATTCATAGCACTTGCTTAAAAAGTTTTAATAAACTCAGATTTTTGAAAAGACTACTGTTGAAATAAGTGAAAACAGGGTGTGACAGACCTTTCCCCCTTACAAGAATCTCGTCCCCGAGATTCCGAAGCTAGGTGCCAAAAAGGTACGGAAATTCGGATCGGAGGTAGTCTTCATGCTCCCATGTTGCTTCTGCTTCGGTGTGGTTGCTCCATTGAATCTTGAAGTACTTGATGGTGCGGCTTCTGGTACAACGCTCGGCTTCGTCCAGGATGCGGATCGGTTTCTCGCGATAAGTGTGGTCCGGCTGAAGGTCAATGGCTTGATGGTCGATGTCCTTATAAAGATCTGGACGGTTCGGCGCTTGAAGGCACTTCCAAATTTGTGACACGTGGAAGACGTTGTGCACACCCGAAAGTTCCGAAGGTAGCTCCAACTTGTAAGCAACTTCTCCACGCCTTGTCGTGATCTTAAAAGGTCCAATAAACCTTGGAGCAAGTTTCCCCTTGACGTGGAAACGCTTAGTTCCCTTGAGAGGGGTGACGCGGAGGTACACCTAGTCTCTGGGGTTAAACTCCACTACTCTGCGGCGCGAATCTGCATAGCTCTTCTATCGCGACTTGGCTGCTTTCAGGTGTTCCCTGACAAGTCACACCTTGTCTTCAGCTTCACGAAGCACGTCTGGCCCGAAAATCAACCCATCACCGGTTTCAGACCAGTTGAGCAAGGTGCACCACTTTCGTCCGTACATCACTTCAAATGGGCCATCTGGAGACTGGACTGATAGTTTTTGCTGTATGAGAACTCAGCGAATGGCAAACAGTCTTCCCATTTGGTCCCATGTGCTAAGACACATGCGCGGAGAATATCCTCAAGTATCTGATTCACGCGCTCCATCTGTCCGCCCGTCTGCGGGTGGAAGGCGGTGCTGAAGGAGAGCCTGGTTCCCATAGCTTCTTGGAACTTCTTCCAGAATCTTGAGGTGAACTGCGTGCCTTGGTCGGACACAATTTCCATGGGAACCCCATGGAGGCTCACAATACGCTCAATGTAGGGACTATCCAGCTTGTCACCAGCATAAGTGGTGCTGACCGAAATGAAGTGAGAAACCTTGGTCAAGTGGTCGACAATGACCCATATGGATTCATGGCCCCTGCTGGACCTAGGTAGTCCAGTAACGAAGTCCATGCCGACTCTATCCCACTTTAATTCAGGTACTTGGAGTGGTTGCAACAGCCCAGCAGGTCGCTGGTGCTCAGCCTTGACTCGCTGGCATACGTCACACTTGGCAATATAGGAGGCTATTTCCCTCTTCATGTCGTGCCACCAAAATCTTTCCTTGAGGTCTTGATACATCTTGGTTCCACCAGGGTGAATTGAGTAGGGTGTGTCATGGGCTTCTTGCAAGATTAAATTCTTGAGTTCAGCCATGTTGGGTACGCATAAACATTTCCCAAACCACACAACTCCTTGTTCATCCACTGAGAATCTCGGAGCCTTGCCTGCCTTGATCTTCTTCTTGATGCCTTCAATTCTCTCATGTCCCTTCTGGGCCTCTTTGACGTTGTCCGCCAGAGTGGGTTTGACTTCGAGGTTAGCTAGGAATCCGGGTTCAACCAGCTCTAATCCGAGGCTCTCCAGCTCATCATATAGGGCGGGTAGCCTTTCCTTGATCATAGCATTCAAGGTGCAAGCCTTCCGGCTTAAGGCATCGGCCACCACGTTGGCCTTACCAGGGTGATATTGAATGCTGAGGTCATAGTCCTTGATCAACTCCAACCATCTTCACCACCTCATATTCAAATCCCTTTTTGATTAAAAACATACTCCAGACTCTTGTGGTCGGTGTATATTTCACATCGCTTCCCGAGAAGGTAATGTCGCCATGTCTTCAAGGCATGGACTACGGCTGCCAACTCGAGGTCATGAGTGGCATAGTTTCCTCATGTCGGCGCAGTTGCCATGACAAATAAGCCACGACCCTGCCGTCTTGCATTAGGACGCCACCGAGCCCGATTCCTGAGGCATCACAGTATATCACAAACTCCTTGTTGATATCTGGAGTAGTCAGTACCGGGGCGGTGGTCAATCTCTTCTTCAGTTTTTGGAAGCTTTCTTCGCACTCCGACGTCCATTTGAACTTTTTGCCCTTCTTCAAGAGTTGAGCCATTGGTCGGGCTATGCGGGGGAACCCTTCCATGAACTTGCGGTAGTATCCCGCGAGTCCGGGGAAGCTTCTGACTTCCTTCACACCGATTCACGATTCCCAGTTGGTTACCTTGGTAATCTTGGAGGGATCGACTGCCAATCCGTTTTCCGTCATGGTATGACCCTAGAATCCAACTTCGTGCATCCAGAATTTTCATTTGTTAAACTTGGCATAAAGTTGGTGCTCTCGAAGTTTTTCCCACACTAGCCTCAAGTGTTGATCATGTTCCTCTTTGGACTTGGAGAAGATTAGTATGTCATCGATGAAGACGACTACGAACTTATCCAGGTATTCCATGAAGACTTTGTTCATGAGGTACATGAAGTATGCTGGGGCGTTGGTCAACCTAAATGACATGACTGTGCATTCATACAGACCATACCGGGTCACAAATGTCGTCTTAGGTATGTCCTTGGGTCGAATATTCAGTTGGTAATATCCAGATCTGAGGTCGATCTTGGAAAATACATTGGCACCATTTAACTAGTCAAACATGTCTTCAATCTTGGGGAGTGGGTACTTGTTCTTTATTGTGACCTCATTGAGGGAACGGTAATCGACGCAAAGCCTGATAATCCCATCCTTCTTGGACACGAATAGAACAGGTGATCCCCAAGGTGATGCACTCGGACGAATGAATCCCTTCCTGAGTTGTTCATCCAACTACTTCTTTAACTCTGTCAGTTCTTCGGATCCCATCCTATAGGGCTTCATATAGATAGGCCTTGATCCGGGCATGAGCTCAATGATGAACTCGATGTCCCGATTAGTAGGCATCCCAGGCAGCTTTATCCGGAAAGACGTCCGAGTATTCACAGACTACTGGCACTCGGTCCAACTGTTCTTCCGAAAGGCAATTAACCTGAGGAACTTGAGTGGAGGTAGGTCCTGGGACATACTTGACTTTGACCCCTTGGTCACTTGTCATGGTAATAGACCTCTTGGCGTAGTCCAGTATACTTTGGTGCCTATGCAACCAATCTATACCAAGGATCACGTCTAAGCCTTGCGACTTAAGGACGATGAGATCTGCTATGAACCTTATCCCACTGATGTTGATCCCAACTCCTCTACATCTTTGATTGGTCCTTAGCACTGCTCCCGGAGTATGTACTGCCATTTTCCCATTAAGGAGGGTAGGCTTCAAACCACACTTTGTAGCAAACTTTTGGGTGACAAAAGAATGCGAAGCACCACAATCAAACAATATTGTTGCTGGGGTGGAGTTGATGAGGAACGTACCCAGAATGCATTTCGGGTCCTCCTGGGCTTCTTCTGCAGAGATGTGATTCACACGTCCCCTGTTGTGGTATTGCTGGTTGCGGGGATCTTGGTTCCGGCTTGGCGCTCCTTGACCTTGTCCTTGGTTAGGCGCATTGGGGTGCGGTGCATCTGGCTTCTTGTTGGGGCATTACCTGGAGTAGTGCCGAGTCTAACCACATCCAAAGCAGGTAACCTACCCTAGAATGTTGGGCTTGACCCCACTGTTGTTGGGCGGATTGACCGTTGGCTTGGGGTTGGCTTTCTGTTGGGGCTGATAGTTCTGACGGAACGTAAGTGCCTTGTACTGTTGTTGCTGATAGCTAGGTCTTGTCGGGGCGGATTGCCACGGTCGTGTCTTCTAGTTACTGGAACCTACATTACCCATCAGCTTACGTTTGTGGGTGTCATCCATCGCACGACGCTTATCCTCCAGCATGAGGGCTTTGATCACCAGGTCGCAGAAGGTTCGGCATTCGCAAACAACAAGTTGGTATTGAAGTGACTGATGAAGTCCTTCCGCAAAATATTCCACCTTTGCGACTTCAGTGTTGACGTCTTCTAGTGCATATCTTGACAAAAGGTTAAACTTTTGTATGTACTCCTTGACTGATCGACTGCCTTGCCTCATCGCTCGGAATTCCCTCTTATTAATGGTCATCATTCGAGGGGGGATGTGAGCGACACGGAATCCTTCCTTGAAGACAGTCCAAGAGATAGCCTGCCCGCCCCGCATAATTTGGAACCCGTCCCACCAAGCTCTGTTCGTGCCTCCGAGACAGTGAGAAGCATAAAGGACTTTCTCGCGGTCATTGGTTCATTTGACCAGCGCGAGGAGGTCTTTGATGGTGCGGATCCAGTCATCAGCATCCAAGGGTTCTGTTGTCTCCGTGAATATGGGGGCGTAGTCCTCATAAACTCCGACGGAGTGGAGCGACCGTTGCCATTTCCGCTTTGCAGCGGATTGTTCACTAAGATTTGAACCAATTGCTGGATGGCGGCATTGTTGGCTTGATGTTCCTCTCGGAGAGCCTGGAGGAACTAGGCCACGGTCATACTCTCAGGAGGTGGCGGGGGAATGTCACCCTGCACCTGCTCGGGGTGATCTCCAGCTTGAACACACCCACTGGTTCCTGGCTGCTGGCTAGAGGTGCCAGTGTTGGGGTTGTCGAAGGTGCTGGTGTGAGTAGAAATCACCATCCTGTTGGAGTAGACAGGTCAATATTTCAAAGTGCTCGAGGGGAAATCATAAAGGGATGACGCGCCTAAATAAGGACGTTTGGTATAGTGCAGGTGTGTGAGACACAAAAAGGTTTGAAGATCCTCATACTAATATTGCATTAAAATAGGCGATGCAGTCGCTACATGCTGCCTAAGGCAGAAATGGGGCTTGCATCAAAACATGAATAGGAAGCACACAAAACTCATGGTTCTCTTGAACCGATACACGGACTCGACTTCGGAGGGGGAACTCCTAACTTGCCTAAGACTTTCCTCTAAGCGGCGGGCTGCTCGGTCTCGTCTGCAGGTTCTACAAGGTCTTCTTCTTTGTCTTCGTTGGTGCCTTCAGAGGTGTGGGGGAAGGAAAAGGTCCATCTCGGCGACGCTTTGTTGGTGAAGCGGTGTGGAGCTCTGTGTATTCTTCCGCGGTCAGACAGTGACTCTGGATAGGAGTGGCCTAAAGCGGTGGTACTCCTCCTCGGAAGACAATGGTAGACTGCCCTCTGGGTGCTCCTTCATTCTTGACCTTGTGTTTCTTCATCTTCTCCAAGCGAAGTAGGCTCTTGACTTGGTGTAGCTCTTGCCGAAGTGTCACGGATTCCTTGATCAGAAGGTGAGTCAAGGTGTCGGTGGAGAGGTTGTAGTAGGTCTAAAACCTGAGTGGCATCCCGTCCTCCGGGGATGGGTTGAGTGTCCAGCTACCATCAAGCTCGTCTTTAACGAAAGGCAAGTGACGTGTAGCGAGCTCATTGGCCATCTCGAGAAGGATATCACGGAGATACACGAGCGCCTCTCGTCCCGCAGTCTCCACTGCCAACACCAGATTCTCCATTTGTGGTGCCTCAACTAGCTAGGGAGTCATTTGCCTTCACTATCACGTCTACGTGATATTCCTTTGTGTCAGTGTTGACCCAGTGCTCGTGGTAGAGGAAAATGGGTGTGCGGCGTACTTGACACTTCTCTAGGTTGTCTCCCAAAAGTAGGGGAAAGCCGGTCTCCAGAAGTGTCTCATGTACGACGGCCATCTACAAGGTTTTAGGAGAGGGTTAGAAATTTGTGGATGGTATGAAATGGTTAGAAAATTTCAAGTGTAAGGGCTGAGTGTGCTATCCGTTTCGGCTATCATCCATACTACCTAAGGCTTCCTACAGCCAGTATGGCTCTGATACCAGCTCTGTGAGGACCCCGACTTACGAGTCAAGATCGACGAATGATCATGCTCAACGACCCAGAGATCAATGCCCACCGAACACACAGATATTGAATATTAAGAGTCTTACATCCTTACATACCGTTGAATACAACAAATGACCATCATGGTCTAGTTTCACATAGATAGGGCCTATAAGGTCAACACACCATTACATCTACTATCAGAAGTCTTAGCAAATAACGGGAACCCATGCCATCAGCCTTCACCAACATGCATTCTGATTGGGAAGCATCCTAGATCGCGTGTCCGTCTACGATGACGAATTCTTCTCCGAACTCTGGTCCTTCCATGTCTGGTCAATAACATAACCAGTGGCAAGCCAATGAGTACTTTGAATGTACTTGCAAACAACCCATGATATGGATATGTAGTCGGTATGATACAAGTGATATGCAACTATTGCGGAGAGAAAATGTTACCTAAGAATATGCATGGTCAAATACTGGTATGGATATGCATTACGAACTAGATGATAATCTTAGGAACAGGTTACAGATATCAATATATCTATTGAAGGTTGAATTGTTTGGGTTCACCCGATATGTCAAGTCACCAAACTTGACCATATCAACTTATTCATAACACATTATGAACACACACACACACACTTGGTTTATGCGGAAACAACTGGACGTAGTTTAACTAGGATTACCCAACTGTCCTTAATCGTGGACACACCTATTCGAATAGTTTTACACTCTGCACGGGTTGTACGTTGTACCCACGAGATTCGGGAAAATTTAGTGTCATCCACGACTGGCGGTATATATCATACCCGAGGTAAGTACCCAAACATTGCCTTTCCCCTGACGATACTAGACAAAGAGTTCACTCGATTGGTACCCAACCCACATGATGTACGTCTTACGTGAACCGACTCTAGACCGTATCATCCATGCGGGGATCAACGGTGTGCGCGGAGCACGTAAAAGTGGCATAGTCGACCTTCGTGGTACGACTCCGTCACGAGAGTGACCACATATCACTCCCTCCACTAGTAATGTAGCTCTTTGCTAGCACCGACCAAAGTAATCAACGAAGCCCCGTCCCATAAAGGGGTATCATGGTCATACATGTAAAGTTGGGACGGTCGACACATCATAAATCAAATCCTTTTTCCGAAACCACTCACACAAAATATACCCGATGCACCACTTCTTCATAAGTGGCCGCCTAACTCAACATCATCACCTTCGGGCATTAGTGGCACCCGACGGGGTTTTCGTAAAATCTTTGATAACAACTTTACCATTATCATCCTTATGCTTCTACTATACGTAGCACTACTACCTACTTGTCAACATAATGTCAGCGTGACCCTCATAGGTGGTAGGATTATGCTCAAATGCAACTGCTCCTGAGGAGCCATCGGTAACACCATATCGATGGTTTACCTAATACTCATGATCATATGCAATGGGAATATTACTCTACTTGGCATGCAATAAATATTTTTCTCAAACATGGTCAAAGGGCTGCTTGCCTCGATCAGCTAGGTTTCCGGGGTGTTCGGGGTCTTTGGTTCCAAGTCCTTCGTCGAACGAGGAATCTATCATCGTAATAATAGTAGCAATAATAAGAAGCACATTCAAAGACAGAGCACAAACTCACTTTAAAAATGTTATCCTATTCTGATAAATCTTGTTTATAGTTTTGAAAATATTTGTCGCTCGTTTTGATGAAAACATTATTTTAACAATCCATTTAACAGGAGCTAAAGTATTAGAAATAAGCATTTTAATTATAGCTATGCAGATTTTTTTAATAAAAAATAGTGAAGCAGCACTAATAAATTCTACATATTTTTAGAAGAATTGTGGTGGAAAAATATTTAAATTTGATTAAATATTAAACTCTGCAAAGATATTTGAGAAACAGATTAAAAATAAAAATTGAAAGGGGCTCAACCCTCGCCTGGCTCGGCCAGTGGCTGGGCCGGCCTAACTGGCCAACCGGCGAGTTAGCCACCCAGCAGCCCAGGCGCGCGCGTGGTCACGTTTAAACCTGACACACGGGCCCGTGCGGTCAGCAGCAGAGAGAGGAGAGAGGGGAAGAGAGTGGCCACCGACAGGTAGGGCATGCTTGTAGGGGTCGTCTACGTCCTCTGGACAGAGGGGAGGGGAGGCACGTCAGCGGCGATTCTGACGCCCTCATGCCCAAGCAATGACACGAATGGAACCGGGGCATCGCCGCCTACATGTTGGTGGTTGAAGGAACGCCGGGGAGGCCCTAGGTCACTGGCGACGACGAGGTCGCGGAGGAGCCGATTTGGGAGGTCGAAGAGATGGGTGCTACGGGCAGGGAAATGCTCGGGGAAGAGGTGGAGAAGCTTCCCGGTCTCACTACAGTCACGGAAGAGGCAAGAGGAGCGCGAGAGCTGGCTTGTAGCCCGAGATCAATGGAGCTCCAAAGCGGCGAGGCCTCGGTCGATCTCGAGCACCGGAGCTCTACGTGCTCGAATTTGGTGGCTAGGGGCTCAATTGAAGGTCTGGAGGAGTGGTGTGAGGTGCTGGAGCGAAGGGGGAGGGCCTATTTATAAGCAAGCAATGGTGCACCGAGCGGGGGAGCGTCGATGGTTTCACCGTGGCTGCAGGAGGGGAAGAGAGGGCTCGGGGTCGATACGATGGTTTCGCGGGCGTGGTTTGGGACTCCAGAGACTCAACGAGAGAGAGGGGAGGCTCAGCGCGCGCATGCTGCCGGGCCGCGCACGACTGACCGATTCGGGCGCGCGCAGGCACGCGTCGCTTGAGTCAGTAGAGCGGAGGAGGAGGGGCCTTGGGGCTGCCCATAGTCAGGGGGTGTTATCGGGGACACGGAGATACACCGAGGGGAGGTGAGAACCGGTCGCGGCTCGCCTCCCTTGCCTCGGGTGCGCAGTGTAGCGCGCCCAGAGCATAGTTTTGGCATGCCACGACATGCTGGCGCGCTCTTGGGTGCTTTGGCTGTGTGTGGCGTGTCCGGGGGTTGTGTTAGATGCTCCTTAGCCGTTTGTGATCGGAGGGTCTTACTGCTGGTCAAAGGAGGTGATTGAAGAGAAGTTGTCAGCCTTGAATCAGAGACTAAAATGAAGATTTTGGCTTACCTTCTTGGAACTAAGGAGGGGCCACTCGTCTGCAGTTGAAGAGTGGTGATGGCAGCTTGCATTGAGAGTTTACTGGAAAGGGAGTGGGTGAAGTGGGTGCTAAGTGTTGTTTGACCATTCTGGCTGAAGGTGTTTGATATGGGTTTGCGGTAGCTAACTTCCACCAATCATGCTGAAAGTTAACAGGCTCGGGTTTTAGGCTAAAGTAGGAGGCTTCACCAAATTTGAGCTCTATTGGACAAGTTTGACACTGTAAACTTGAAAACACCCCCAAATGGGCAGTTATGCCTTCTTAAAAGAGACTGTAGGTAAATTAATCCCCATAAATCCAATCCTTGGCAGAGTCTCCTCATTTGTGATATTGAGCACTCCTACAAAGTTTCAGGCCATTTGGACAAACTTTGCTATGTAGAGTTACTTCAACTTGATTCTGGACGCACAAGGTTTTTGGAATATTTGGTGAACCAAACCACCTTGGAATGAGGTGAAACTTGGCATGATCACCAAATATGGCTTGGGAACCATGCTAGAATTTTCTGGGAATTTATGGAGAATATTTCCTTCCAAAAGGTCAAAACAGACAGAATGGGTTTTCAAGGATTAACTCTAATATTTTGAACATAAATAGGGGTTGAAAATCTTATGTATGGAAAATATATGTCCTTTGAGTGCCTACAAATTTTCTTAGATTTTTTTAAGGCAGGATTATAATATTCCATTCAGAAACATCATTTCTGGCCTTAGAAAAGGACATGTAAATAAAATAGGAAAATATTTTATAAAATAATTATTTTATGATTTTGAAGAGTTATAATAGTGCTAAAACCAGAATACAATCTTTGGGTGAGTGCACTCCCTTGGAATCACGGACTTGTAGTGCAAACCCCAAAGCAAGGTTTGAAATGATAATAATGAGAAAAGGTTCTTTTTGAAAATAACATGTTATAAAAATAATTTGTTTGGATCCACTCACTCGAGCATACATTCAAACAATGTCAATCATGGCATTCATAGCACTCGCTTAAAAAGTTTTAATAAACTCAGATTTTTGAAAAGACTACAATTGAAATAAGTGAAAACACGTGTGACACCTCCACACGTTGTCACTAGTGCCAAGGCGTCTAGAAGGGTTGTGGGCTAGTAGAAGCCTTACCAAAATGTCTTCTCGACTAGGGCTCGTGATACTACGTGGGAGACACAAATCCCCTCATGTATCTTTGCCAGCATCTGTTGTCCTTCCTCCCAAGTGATGCACGTTAATTTCACCCTCTTGGGTCTCCGCATGTACAAATCGTTGTCCACAAACTCGTACATGCTTGACCGTTGTGCTACTCTTTCGGCTTCTTCTTGCTCTTCGGGGAGGTCCCGTATCTGGAGGTATTGGACAATCTGATGTGCCCATACCGGAGCCCGTGGTTCAACAACAAGGACTAAAGGCGTCTCTTCCACCGCGGGAGTGCTAGCTTCGATGGCAAGGACCGCCTGTCCCACCAGAGCTTGGCGCTCACCGTTAAGCACTTCGTCACCTCTGACAACCCTCTTAGAGGCCACACCTGGCTCTGCTGGGAAATAGTAACCGGAGTTGATATTTCTCTTCTTAGCTTGTCGTCTTGATGGTGTAACTGAAGGGTGGGTGAGTCAGAGCACGAAGGTGCCTGGTTCGAGAGGCGACTTCTGAGCTGCTCATTTCGACAGGTCGTCGACGATGTTGTTCTCCATCTTGGGGACGTGTTCCATGTGCAAACCATCAAAATGTTCCTCCAACTTCCTAGCTTCTTCAACGTATGCTTCCATGAGGGGGCTTTGGAAGTCATTATTGACCTGGCGCATAACCAACTTGAAGTCCTGATAACCCACAAGTATATGGTATCAAACTAGTATTCGAGGGTAGAGTATTCAACCCAAATTTATAGATTTGACACAAGGGGAGCCAAAGAATATTCGCAAGTATTAGCTGCTGAGTTGTCAATTCAACCACACTTAGAGATTTAGTATCTGCAACACAGTGATCAGTTTCATAGTAATATGATAGTTTTTATAGCAGTGGTAACAGTAGCAGCAGTAACGGTAACAGTAGCAACAGTAACGATAACGGTGATAGCAGTTTTGTAGCAGTTGTAACAGTAATAGCAATAGTAGTGACTAGGCAAGAACAATATGGGGGGAAACTCGTAGGCACTGGATCGGTGATATTGTTGGATAATATTCATCATGTATCAGTCATAACATAGGGCGACATAGAACTACCTCTCATTCATCAATATAATGTAGGCATGTATTTCGTGAATAGTCATACATGCTTATCAAAAAGAACTTGCATGACATATGTTATCCTACCCTCCTGTGGCAGCGGGTTCTATAAGTAAACTAAGGGATATTAAGGCCTCCTTTTAATACAAAACCGGAACAAAGCATTAACACATAGTGAAAACATGAACTCCTCATACTACGGTGATCACTATAAAGAATCCCTATTATTGTCACCTTGGGTTATGATGACCCACAAGTATAGGGGGTCAATCATAGTCCTTTCGATAAGTAAGAGTGTCGAACCCAACGAGGAACAGAAGGAAATGACAAGCGGTTTTCAACAAGGTAGTTTTTGCAAGCACTGAAATAGCGGTAACAAGTTGTTTGATAGCAACCTAATTGTAACAAGTGACAAGTAGCAATAGTAACAATAGGAGCAGCAAGGTATCTCGATGACCCACAAGTATGGGGGATCTACCGTAGTCCTTTCGATAAGTAAGAGTGTCGAACCCAACGAGGAGCAGAAGGAAATCACAAGCGGTTTTCAGCAAGGTATTCTCTTCAAGCGCTGAAATTATCGGTGACAAATAGTTTTGTGATAAAATAATTTGTAACGGGTAACAAGTAACAATTGTAACAAAGGTGCAGCAAGGTGGCCCAATCCTTTTTGTAGCAAAGGACAAGTCTGGACAAACTCTTATATAAAGAAAAGCGCTCCCGAGGACACATGGGAATTTATGTCAAGCTAGTTTTCATCATGCTCATATGATTCGCGTTCGTTATTTTGATAATTTGATATATGGGTGGACCGGTGCTTGGGTTCTGCCTTTACTTGGACAAACTTCCCACTTATTATTAACCTCTCTCTCAAGCATCCGCAACTACGAAATAGGAATTAAAATAAATCTAACCGTAGCATTCAACATATGGATCCAAATCAACCCCTTACGAAGCAACGCATAAACTAGGGTTTAAGCTTCTGTCACTCTAGCAACCCATCATCTACTAATTACTTCCCAATGCCTTCCTCTAGTCCCAAATAATGGTGAAGTGACATGTATTCGATGTTCACAGGACACCACTAGAGGAGAGATAACATATAACTTATCAAAATATCGAACGAATACCAAATTCACATGAGTACTTATAACAAGACTTATCCCATGTCCTCAGAAACAAAAGTAACTACTCACAAAGCATATTCATGTTCGTGATTAGAGGAGTATTAATAATCATTAAGGTTCTGAACATTTGATACTCCACCACATAAACCAACTAGCATCAACTACAAGGAGTAATCAACACTACTAGCAACCCACACGTACCAATTTGAGGTTTTGAGACAAAGATCAGATACAAGAGATAAACTAGGGTTTGGAGAGGAGATGGTGCTGATGAAGATGTTGATGGAGATTCACCCCCTCTCAATGAGAGGATCGTTGGTGACGAAGATGGCTTCGATTTCCCCCTCCGGGAGGGAAGTTTCCCCAGTGGAATAGCTCCGTCAGAGCTCTAGCATGGTTCTGTCGAAGTTCTGCCTCGAGACGGTGGCGTCGCGTCCCGAAAGCTCTCATATGATTTTTTTTTTCTAGGTCAAAACCCTTCATATAGCAAAAGATGGGCACCGGAGGCCTGCCAGGGGGCCCACAAGCCTGCAGGGTGCGGCCAGGGGGGTAGGTCGCGCCCCCTAGCTTGTGGCCACCTAGTGGGTCCCCTCCAGTACTTCTTTCGCCCATTATTTTTTATATATTCCAAAACAATTCTCCGTAACTTTTTAGGACTTTTGGAGCTGTGCAGAATAGGTCTCTTAGATTTCCTCCTTTTCTAGCCCAGAATTCCAGCTGCTGGCATTCTCTCTCTTCATGTAAATCTTGTAAAATAAGAGAGAAAAGACATAAGTATTGTACCATAATGGGTAATAACAGCCCATAATGCAATAAATATTGATATAAAAGCATGATGCAAAATGGAGGTATCAACTCCCCCAAGCTTAGACATCGCTTGTCCTCAAGCGAAAGCCAAAATCAATAAATATGTCCACATATTTAGAGATAGAGGTGTCAATAAAATAAAATTTAGACATGCACGCATCATGATTATCTTTAGAACAGCAACACATATTGACATAATATATCTTATACTAGAGTAACAATTCATTCACAAGGCAAAATATGCATCAAGAACTCTATTGAGAACCAACAAACTATGATTTCAGTCATTGAGGCAATTCCAATTTATCACAACGTAGGAAAGAGTCAATATAAGAGCTTGTAAAGCAAATCCACATACTCAATCATCTTATAGTCTTTCATAATTGCTAACACTCACGCGGTACGTGTGAGGTCAAAGCTTCAATCGGACACAGAAAAAGAAAGGGGCTTATATTTCTGCCTCCCAACTATTTACCTCAAGGGTAGTGTCAACAATAATAACTCATGGTCACCCACATCCGAGTGGATATATTTTTCTAGATCATTCCCCAACACATGACGCTTGCCAAAAGATAAAGGCGAAATAAAGGAAACGGTGAAGATCACCACGACTCTTGCATAAAGGTAAGAACTGGAAAGTGAAAGTAACACATGGGCCCTTCGCAGAGGGAAGGAGAGGTTGCCATGCACTTTTATAGTTGGATGCACAATTTCTTAATGCAAAAGAACGTCACTTTATGTTGCCCCTTGTGGTAAAGAACTTTATTATACAGTCCATCGCTTTTATTTCTTCTATATCACAAGTTCGTATAAAGTTTATTTTCCTCGCACTAATAAACCACACATATTTAAGGAGCAACTTTTATTGCTTGCATCGATGATAACTTACTTGAAGGATCTTACTCAATCCATAGGTAGGTATGGTGGACTCCCAAGGCAAAAGTGGGTTAAAGGTTTTTGGATGCACAAGTAGTATCTCTACTTGGTGCAGGAGTTTCTTTTGGCTAATATGAGGTGGAAGCAAGCGACACATGGTGAAGGATCTACAACCATATAACGTCTATTTGGAAATAAGAAAACATAACTCATTATGTTGTCTTCCTTGTCCAACATCAACCTTTTAGCATATAACATTTTAATGACTGCTCACAATCATAAAAGATGTCTAAGATAATATATTTATATGTGAACCTCCCTTTCTTTATTACTTCCTTTTATTTGCAACAATGACCAATAGTTTTGTTGTCAACTCACAACAAATTTCAATCAACATACTTTTTATATGTGAAGTCATCACTCCCCATAAGATCATTATGTATGCTCTTTTGCTTTTATTCTATACTTCTTTATATTTCTTTTTCTCTAGATCATAGCAAGCAAGCAAAGCTCGCCACTCAAAACTACTCTTTATTATATAACTCTTGGACTTGCTTACATAGGGGGAACAAAAAGAAAAACTTAAAATTAGATCACACTAAAACTTTATTCTACTAGATCAAGATATAACTAAAAGGATCAAACGAAGAAAAACAAAAAAGTAAAAAGGTGTGATGGTGATATGATACCGGGGCATCTGCCCCAATCTTGGCACAAGCCAAGGGGAGTGCCCATACCCATGTGTTCAGTTGTCTTTCTTTGCAGGTGGTGATGTTGGAGTTGCTCGTGAGGTTGAAAGCTTATCAAATTTCCACTTAAGCATGAAATTTTGTTCCCTCAGATCGTCTACTTCCATCTCGAGCCTCAATATCCTTTGACATAATTCACCCTTGCTCTCCTACAGAAAACGAGAAGGGATAAATAACACCTTGGTCTTTCTCCTTGTATTTGGGAGGCTCGACTTCTTGAACTCCACATGCATATCTTCGGGTCGAGGCAAGGGAATCTCCTCTTCGTCCAAGCTTTCTGCCGCATACTTGAATATCTCCTGTTCCTCATCCGAGCACAATCCATTGGGATCTATGTCCTCGTTAATCTTGCGATTGGCAAGATAATGTGATACATAGCTCCCCATCGAAATCTTGGGACGGCAACTTACTCTAAATCTGCTGCAGAAACATCTCAAAACGAAAACTGGAGATATTGTCGAGATACGGAGGTCAAAACCTTCGGGAGATTATATAATGAATTTTTGCCAACCCGAAGGAGTATTCCACAAGAAAACGGAGTCCGGACGGTGCACGGGGTGGCCACAAGACTGCACGGTGCGGCCAGGGGGGTAGGTCGCGCCCCCTGGCGTGTCGCCTCCTCGTGCATGCTTCGGACTACTTTAAATTTTCCTATTTTTTTAAATATTCCAAAACTGGTAAAAATTGCCATTGAAAACGATTTGGAGTCAGTTTGCTTACCGTAGCACATACCTATTCCTTTTCGGGGTCCGGGGCATTCTGATAGGTCTCCCTAATGTACTCTTCCAGAATTATGGTATTGATAATATTAGTTTCAACATTTATGAGAGTACCTGAGATATAATGTTTGATTCTTTGCCCATTTACCACCTTCAGAATTTTTCCTTCGGCATTGTTGATCTTGATGGCACCGAAACGATATACTTCCTCAATGATGTAAGGACCTTCCCATTTAGAGAGAAGTTTTCCTGCAAAAAATCTTAAACGAGAGTTGTATAGCAAGAAATTATCACCTACATTGAATTCATGCTTTTGTATCCTTCTATCATTCCATCCCTTAACCTTTTCTTTAAACAACTTGGCATTCTCATAAGCCTGGGTTCTCCATTCATCAAGTGAGCTAATGTCAAATAACCTCTTCTCACAGGCAAGTTTGAAATCATAGTTAAGCTCTTTAAGTTCCCAATAAGATTTATGTTCTAGCTCTAGAGGTAAGTAACAATGTTTACCATAAACCATTTTATACGGAGACATACCCATAGGGTTTTTGTAAGCGGTTCTATAAGCCCATAATGCATCGTCAAGGTTCTTAGACCAATACTTTCTAGATCTACGAATGGTCTTTTGCAAGATCATTTTTATTTCTCTATTGCTCAATTCTACTTGCCCACTAGACTGAGGATGATAAGGAGATACAATTCTATGATTAACATCATACATAGCAAGAAATTTACGGAAAGCACCATGAATAAAGTGTGAACCACCATCAGTCATTAAATATCCAGGGACTCCAAATCTAGGGAAAGTAACTTCTTTCAGCATTTTAAGAGAAGTGTTATGATCAGCACTACTAGTTGGAATAGCTTCTACCCACTTAGTAACATAATCAACAACAACTAGAATATGAGTATACCCGTTGGATTTTGGAAAAGGTCCCATATAATTAAAACCCCAAACATCAAATGGTTCAATAACTAGAGAGTAATTCATAGGCATTTCCTAACGTCTACTAATATTACCAATTCTTTGACATTCATCACAAGACAAGACAAACTTACGAGCATCCTTGAAGAGAGTAGGCCAATAAAAACCAGATTGCAATACCTTGTGTGTAGTTCTATCTCCATCTTGATGTCCTCCGTAGGCCTCGGAGTGACACTTGTGAAGGATCTGTCCTTGTTCATGCTCAGGTACACAATGTCTAATAATATAATCTACTCCTTATTTATAAAGGTGTGGATCTTCCCAAAAGTAATGTCTTAAATCATAGAAGAACTTTTTCTTTTGTTGGTATGTGAAACTAGGAGGTATAAATTTAGCAACAATATAGTTAGCATAATCAGCATACCAAGGAGCATTGCGTGAAGCATTTATAACAGCTAATTGTTCATCACGGAAGCTATCATCAATAGGTAGTGGCTCATCAAGAACATTTCCTAATCAAGACAAGTTATCTGCTACGGGGTTATCAACACCCTTTCTATCAATAATATGCAAATCAAATTCTTGTAGCAGAAGGACCCATCTAACAAGTCTAGGTTTAGCATCTTTCTTTTCCATAAGGTACTTAATAGCAGCGTGATCAGTGTGAATAGTTAGTTTGGAATCAACAATACAAGGTCTAAACTTATCGCAAGCAAACACAACAGCTAAAAATTCCTTTTCAGTGGTAGCATAGTTTCTTTGAGCAGTGTCTAGAGTTTTACTAGAGTAATGGATGACATTTAATTTCTTATCAAATATTTTTCCTAGAACAACACCAACAACATAATCACTAGCATCACTCATAATTTGAAAGGGTAGGTTCCAGTCAGGTGGTTGAACAACAGGTGCAGTGATCAAAGCCTTTTTAAGAATTTCAAATGCTTCAACACAATCATAATCGAAAACGAATGGAATATCCTTTTGCAAAATATTAGTGAGAGGCTTAGAAATTTTAGAGAAGTCTTTAATAAATTTCCTATAGAAACCAACATGACCAAGGAAACTTCTTATACCTTTGATATCTGTTGAACACGGGATTTTTTTTCAATAGCATCAGCTTTAGCTTTATCAACTTCAATACCTCTTTCGGAGATTTTGTGTCCCAAGATGATGCCTTCATTAACCATAAAGTGGAACTTCTCCCAATTCAAGACAAGATTAGTTTGTTCACATCTCCACAAAACTCGATCAAGGTTTCTCAAGCAATCATCAAAAGAACTTCCGTAAACGGAAAAATCATCCATGAAAACCTCAACAATCTTTTCACAAAAGTCACAGAATATAGCCATCATACATCTTTGAAAGGTAGCAGGTGCATTGCATAAACCAAAAGGCATACGTATATAATCAAAGTTACCAAAAGGGCAAGTAAAAGTGGTCTTCTCTTGATCCTCTTTTAATACAGGTATTTGAGAGAAACCAGAGTAACCATCTAGAAAGCAAAAATGTGTATGTTTGGATAGTCTTTCTAGCATTTGATCTATAAAAGGTAGCGGATAATGATATTTCCTAGTAGTCTTATTTAATTTCCTGAAATCAGTTACCATTCTATATCCTCTAACAATATTTGTGGGATTAATTCATCTTTGTCATTAGGAACAACGGCAACACCTCCCTTTTTAGGGACACAATGAACGGGACTAACCCATCTACATCAGCAATAGGATAAATTATACCTGCCTCTAGAAGCTTTAGTATTTCATTTCTTACAACTTCCTTCATTTTAGGATTTAATCATCATTGGTGATCAACAACTGGTTTAGCATCTGGTTCCATATTGATTTTGTGCTGGCATAGAGTATATCCAATAGCGGCACAGTGCTTCCTTAGAGTTTTCAATAATCTCTTTTCTCCATGCTTTGAAAGGTTAGCACTAATAATAACAGGATATAACTCTTTTTCATCAATATAAGCATACTTCAGAGTATCAGGTAATTGTTTAAGCTCAAACACGGGATCAACCTTAAGTGGAGGAGGATACCTGAGTATTTCAACAGGTAGGTTGTGTTTCATGATAGGCTGCTGATCAAAGGAAATCTTATCTATTTCATTCCTTTCATTCATATACATATCATTTTCATGGTCTAGAAAATATTGTTCTAAAGGGTCGCACAGCAATAGAAGCAAGACCAATAATTTCATCTTCACTAGGCAATTCTTTGTCATGGGGTTGTCTACGAAATTTAGAGAAATTGAACTCATGAGATGCATCCCCAAAACTTACAGTAACCGTTTCTTTTTCACAATCAATCTTAGCATTAACAGTATTCAAGAAGGGTCTACCGAATATAATGGGACAAAAATCATCTTGTGGGGAACCAAGAACAATAAAATCACTAGGATATTTTATTTTCCCACACAAGAGCTCAACATCTCTAACAATCCCAATTGGTGAAATAGTATCTCTATTAGCAAGCTTGATGGTAACATCAATTTCCTCTAATTCGAGTGGTGCACTATCATTCATAATTTCTTGGTATAAGGTAAAGGGAATTGCACTCACACTAGCACCCACACCGCATAAGCCATGATAACAATCATGTCCTATCTTAACAGAAACAACAAGCACGCCCACAATAGGTCTATGTTTACCCTTAGTATCGGGTCTAACAATTCTAGTGGCTTCATCACAGAAGTGAATGACATGCCCATCAATATTATCAACCAATAGATCTTTAAACATAGCAATATTAGGTCTACTTTGATTTTCTCAGGAGGTATAGGTGTTCTAGCACAACTCTTACGAACCACAGTTGAAGCTTTAACGTGTTCTTTTATCCTAACAGGAAAGGGTGGTTTCTCAATATAAGCAGTAGGAATAACAAGATCATCATTATAAATAGTAGTTTCTTCTTCAACTTTAATAGGTTCTACCACTTTAACTTCAATGAGAAGATGATAATTAAACCAATTCTCCTTGGGGAGATCAATATGAGTATCAAAAGAATCACCAAATGAAGCTACTACCTCAGAGTCAAGTCCATATTTAGTGCTAAAATCACGAAAAGCATCGGTGTCTATAAAGGATTTAACATAATCAAACTTAAGGCTTAGACCTCACTCATTACCTTCCTCGAGATCCCAATCTTCAGAGTTGCGTTTAATTCTGTCCAGTAAGTCCCATTTGAATTCAATATCTTTCTTCATAAAGGAACCAACACAAGAAGTGTCGAGCATGGATTGATCATTACGAGAGAGCCGAGCATAAATATTATGAATAATAATTTCTCTCGGGAGCTCATGGGGCATGAATATAACATTGACTTAAGCCTCCGCCAAGCTTGAGCGATTCTTTCTCCTTCACAAGGCCAAAACTTATAAATATAATTCCGATCACGATGAACCAGATGCATAGGATAAAACTTCTAATGAAATTCCAATTTCAATCGGTTGTAGTTCCCTGATCCAATATCATCACATAGCCTATACCATGTCAACACATTTTCCTTCAAAGATAAAGGAAAGACCTTCTTATTGACATTATCCTCGGGCAGACCTCCAAGCTTAAATAATCCACAAACTTCATCCACATAGATTAGGTGCAAATCGGGATGTAGTGTTCCATCTCCTGCATAAGGATTAGCTAGCAGTTTTTCTATCATACCCGAAGGAATTCCATAATAAATATTTTTCAATTGGTGCAGCACGTTGAGGAGCATCTCTTTGTGCTTCCGGTCGGGGTGAAGATACCCCGAACAAGCTCCTGAGGAGATTATTTTCCATAGTGACAAGTGATAGTAAATTTCAGAACAGTATATAAATTTTTCCTTACCAAGTTCCACTTACCAAAGGCGCTTCACTCCCCGGCAACGGTGCCAGAAAAGAGTCTTAATGACCCACAAGTATAGGGTATCTATTGTAGTCCTTTCAATAAGTAAGAGTGTCGAACCCAACGAGGAGCAGAAGGAAATGACAAGCGGTTTTCAGTAAGGTATTCTCTTCAAACGCTGAAATTATCGGTGACAAATAGTTCTGTGATAAAGTAATTTGTAATGGGTAACAAGTAAAAATTGTAACAAAGGTGCAGCAAGGTGGCCCAATCCTTTTTGTAGCAAAGGACAAGTCTGGACAAACTCTTATATAAAAAAGTTCTCCCGAGGACACATGAGAATTGATGTCAAGCTAGTTTTCATCATGCTCATATGATTCGCGTTCGTTACTTTGATAATTTGATATGTGGGTGGACCGGTGCTTGGATGCTGCCCTTACTTGGACAAACCTCCAACTTATTATTAACCTCTCTAGCAAGCATCCGCAACTACGAAATAGGAATTAAGATAAATCTAACCATAGCATTAAACATATGGATCCAAATTAGCCCCTTACGAAGCAACGCATAAACTAGGGTTTAAGCTTCTGTCACTCTAGAAACCCATCATCTACTTATTACTTCCCAGTGCCTTCCTCTAGGCCCAAATAATGGTGAAGTGTCATGTAGTCGATGTTCACATGACACCACTAGAGGAGAGACAACATATAATTTATCAAAATATCGAACGAATACCAAATTCACATGATTACTTATAACAAGACTTATCCCATGTCCTCAGGAACAAACGTAACTACTTACAAAGCATATTCTTGTTCATGATTAGAGGATTTTAGTAATCATTAAGTATCTGAACATATGATCTTCCACCAAATAAACCGACTAGCATCACCTACAAGGAGTAATCAACACTACTAGCAACCCACAGGTACCAATCTGATGTTTTGAGACAAAGATCGGATACAAGAAATGAACTAGGGTTTGGAGAGGAGATGGTGTTGATGAAGATGTTGATGGAGATTGACCCCCTCTCCATGAGAGGATCGTTGGTCATGATGATGTCTTTGATTTCCCCCTCTGGGAGGGAAATTTCCCCTGCAGAATAGCTCCGCCGGAGCTCTAGATTGGTTCTGTCGAAGTTCCGCCTCGAGACGGCGACTTCACATCTTGAAAGCTCTTATATTTATTTTTTCTAGGTCAACACCCTTTATATATCATAAGATGGGCACCGGAGGCCCGTCAGGGGATCCACAAGCCTGCATGGTGCGACCAGGGGGTAGGCCATGCCCCTTGGCTTGTGGCCACCCGATGGGTCCCCTCCGGTACTTCTTTCGTCCATTATTTTTTATATATTCCAAAATAATTGTCCATAACTTGTCAGGACTTTTGGAGCTGTGCAGAATAGGTCTCTAAGATTTCCTCCTCCAGTCCAGAACTCCAGCTGCCGGCATTCTCCCTCTTCATGTAAATCTTGTAAAATAAGAGAGAAAAGGCATAAGTATTGTACCACAATGTGGAATAACATCCCATAATGCAATAGATAATGATATAAAAGCATGATGCAAAATGGAAGTATCATAGCCCAATCCTTTTGTGGCAAAGGAAAGGCCGAAATAAATCCTTATAATAATAAAAGCGTTCTTGAGGGCACAAGGGAATTTCATCTAGTCACTTTCGTCATGTTGTGTTAATTCGCGTTCGGTATTTTGATAATTTGATATGTGGGTGGACCGGTGCTTGGGTGTCGTTCTTGCTTGAACAAACCCCCCACTTATGATTAACCCTCCCGCAAGCATCTGCAACTACGAGAAAAGTATAAAGAATAAATTCTAACCACATCACTAAACATAGGGATCCAAATCTTCCCCTTATGGAGTCGTGCATAAACTGGGGTTTAAGTTTCTGTCACTCTCGCAACCCACCCTCTAATTACTACTCCACAATGCATTACCTTAATCCCAAAGATGGTGAAGTGTTATGTGGCCGACGTTCACATAACACCACTAAGGGAATCACACCATTCATATCATCAAAATGTCGTACGAGTATCAACTTCACATGACTAGTTGCAACATGATTTCTCTCGTGGCCTCAAGAACAAAAGTAACTACTCGTAAGTAATAAACATAATCATGATCAGAGAGGTATGAAATAGCATATTGGATCTGAACATATGATCTTCCACCAAATAAACCATAAAGCATCAACTACAAGATGTAATCAACATTGCTAGTCACACCCGACGTACCAATCCGAGGTTCTGGTACTAGATTGAGGACAAGAGATGAACTAGGGTTTTCAGAGGATATGGTGTTGATGAAGATGTTGATGAAGGTTGGACTCCCCAAGATGAGAGGGTTGTTGGTGATGACGATGGCCTCAATTTCCCCCTCCGGGAGGGAAGTTCCTCGAGCGAAATCGCTCTGCCGGAGGGCAAAAGTGCTCCTGTCTAGGTTCCGCCTCGATACGCCGGCACTTCGTCCCGAAAGTCCTCCTCTGTTTTTTCAGGGTAAAAGGGAATTTATACGAGAAGATGGTTGCTAGAGGTGGGCGAGGGGGCCACTAGACATCAGGCCGCACCATGGGGGTTGGCGTGCCCTGGTGTCTAGTGGACGCTTGGTAGCCCCCCTATGGTACTTCTTCGCTCGAGTATTTTTTATTTATTACAAAATAAATCTTCATAAAGTTTTAGCCCAATTGGAGATGTGCAGAATAGGTATCTCTAACGTAGCTTTTTCAGGTCCAGAATTCCATCCGCCGGAATTCCCACTTGATGTAAACCGTGCATATTATGAGAGAAAAGGCATTAGAATTACTCTACCAAGTGGCAAAATGCATAAAAACACTATAAATAACAGTTACAAAACATCGTGCACAATGGACTCACCAACTCCCCCAAGCTTAGACCTCGCTTGTCCTCAAGTGAAAGCCGATAACGAAAATCATGACCACATGCTTTGAGAGAGAGGTGTCGATAAAAACATAATACGGACATAGCACCATCATGCTCATTATTATAACAACAAATAAAACTTCATAAAATACTTCATCGCATCATTTTCATCATATAACTTTTATCATAAAGGCTTCTTATAAACAAGTAGCAATTTATCACGACGTCAAAGTATGTAGAATAAACTCTATTGTAAACTAAAAAACTATGTTTTGAGTCAACTTTGCAACACAATTCATCATACTTTCAGGAAGGGTCACATATCGGAGATTTTAAGCAAGTCTACATACTCAACCATAATTTCGTCTTATATGATTGCTAACACTCACCGCATATATATGAGCAAAAGTTTTCAACCTGACGCATAGAAAGATAGGGGCTTATAATGTTGCCTCCGAGCGTATTCACCTCAAGGGTGATGTCACCAATAATAACTCATGACCACCCACATTCTGCTAGATATATATATGTCTAGATCTTTCCTCATCACATGATGCTTGCCAAAGACAAGATGAAGGGAGCAGATGAAAATACTTTGACTCTTGCACAAAAGTAAATACATAAAGGTAAAAGATAGGCCCTTCGCAGAGGGAAGCAGAGGTTGTCATGCACTTTTTTGGTTGTATGCTAAATATTTTAGTGCAAAGGAACGTTACATTATATTGCCTCTTGTGATGGCAACCTTTATTATGCAATCCGTCACTTTTATTATTGCCATCACAAGTTTGTACAACACTTAATTTCCCGTACACTAAACGATCTAATATGTTTAGAAGCAATTTTTCTTGCTTTCTACACCGATGCCAACTTACTTGAAGGATCTTACCCAATCCATGGATAGCTATGGTGGACTCTTGAAACATGGATTTGGGTTTAAGGTTTTGGATGCACAAGTAGTATCTCTACTTAGTGCGGACTTTTGTCTAGCAAAGGTATTGGGAAAGCACCACACGTTAGAGGATCTATAACAATATAACTTCTGTGTGAATGTGAGCAAGCATAAATCAATACGTTGTCTTCCTTGTCCATTGTCAACAGTTTTCGCATATTACAATTAACGGGGGATCACAATCATAAAAGATGTTAAGGATTGTGTATTTGCATGTAAATCCTCTCTTCCCTTATTAATTATTTCATGTGTTTCATCACTGACCATTGCTATGTTTGTCAACCTTCAACAAATTTTACAACTTATACTTCTCGTTAGGTGATGTCACTACTTACTATAAGATTCGCATATGATCTTTTTCATTATTTTCTTTTATTTTGCTTGCATCAAGAAAGTAAAGAAGCAAAACTCAAACTAAACTTTATTATATAACTCTCACTCGATTACCTAGATAGATAGATAGATCATGAAACTACCACTCAAAAGGATAAATCTAAAATTTTATTTGACTAAATCATGAAATAACTAAAGATCAAACTAAGATGGATAAAGATAAATAAGAGTGATGGTGATACGATACTGGGGCACCTCCCCCAAGCTTGACACAATCGAAGGGGAGTACCCATACCGTGTACTCAAGTCTCCTTCTTTGGTGGTGAGGATGGAGGTGGTGGTGTAGATGATGAGGTAGCGTCGAACTTGTCCTCCGTCTTCCATGGCAGTGGCTCACCATTATAAGAGGAGGCACGAGTCTGTGGAGTACTGGAATCCTGCAACTGGCAGCTAAACTCATACATGTAAACCTTCAAGCACACTCCTTTTCTCCCTATTGGGAACTTGGATCAGGTACACTCCTATCTTGTGGATATGTTTCTCTATTGTGAGAATATGAGAACCTCGAATGAGGTGGAGGTTTTGGATGTTTCATGTGTCATGTGGTTTGAGCTCCTCTCGGCAGTTTCTGAGCGCAATTGTATGCTCCTTACTTGATGCATCTGATTGAGAGGACGTGGGAAAACACCTTTCCACGCGTCCTGTTTGAATGTAGTGAGTTAGTTCCCCATGAGATTGTATAGTTCAGTTAGAAGGACAAGTGGTCCAGTCATGTTGCTCTAGAGATGGATCTACCTGAGGATGATGATGACGAGGATGACAGCTATGTGGCTCAGGGTGGCGCTGACCCTAGTTACCTGCCCTCTAGTGTCGAGCCATCTTGGGCTTGAAATCACAAGGAGAAGATGAAGAAGTTGTTCTGCTTGCAGGCCCATGGTTAATACAATACTTATGTGGTAGAGAAGGCGGCTAGGATCCGTCCCAAGGCTATGGGCAGTCACATTGGCATGGATATTCAGATTGGCTCTAAGGATAAACTCAATGATGAGGAGACCTAGATTTCCCGCAACTGTCAGTGGGATTTAGATGTTGATCAGCCTGGCACAGCAGCTTGCATGCCCGAGTCCGGGGAATATTGAAGATGTTCCATGAGATGCTACCACCTATGGTCGTCTTGGTACTCTCTGCCAGTAAGAGGTAGTACATCTTACGAGTGGTAGTGCCATTGCCCAATATCACACGTTATACCACTCCCATCGGTGTCTCGACTTTTTGTGTCAGCCTGAGTGGTTTTTGGTCGGTAGTACGGCACGACAATACCTCTCTAGAGCGGTAGTACCGCATGTTACTACCGTGACACTACCGCCCTTCTTTCTCGGCATGGAACCATCAACAAACTACGAGCGGTAGTAGGGTGAGTTACTATAGCCTATAAGCGGTAGTATCGCTTTTGCGAGCGGTAGTACCGCTTAAGAGGAACTACCTCCACTCCTACGTCCTCTCTCGGTTTGAAGAGCAGATGTACTGCAACCCAAGCGGTAGTACCGCTACGGCGGAACTACCGCCTCGCGGCCTCCTGCCATTGCCCTGGCTGGCTGGCTCAGCAGCCCAAGTGGTAGTACCACTTGTGTGAGGGGTTGTGACGCCCTCGATTTGATTGTACGCTAATCATACATGCAAATGCGTATGACCAAGCTCAAGAACTCCCTCGAAGATATCACAACGCAACTCTAGACACAAATAAAAACAATACCAACTTCATATTACAAGCCACGGGCCTCGAGGGCTAGAATACATAAGCTCGATAAACACACGAGTCAGCGGAAGCAACAAATATCTGAGTACAGACATGAAGCATTATAATGCCTTAGAGAAGGCTAGCACAAAAGATACATCGATCGAACAAGGTGAGGCCTCCTGCCTGGTAACCTCCTAAACTACTCCTGGTCTTCAGCGGCCTCCATGTAGTAGTAAGCACCGTCGGGGTAGCACACGTCATCGGCGGGATACGCCATCTCCTGGGCTCCATCATATGGTCGCAGCAACGAATTAAGGGGACAAGGGGGAGCACAGCAACGGCGAGTACTCATCTGAAGTACTCGCAAGATTGACATCGGAACTATGCTAAGTATGCACTAGTATCAAAGGGAAGGGGTTATATGTGGACTGACTGCAGCAATGGTTGAATAGAGAGAGGGGAATATTCCTATCGAAGACTAGAATGTTCAGCGGTCTTGCAGCAATAGACGAGAGTAGAGAAAGAAGCATAAATAAATAGTAATATTGTTGTAGCAATATTAATTAAGGTCACGCCCAGAGGTTCTTCTTTGACTCCCTGCGAGGAAGCAATCCTGGAGAAACATTCCAGTTAAGTAACAGTTGTAGTTGTATAAGATGGGGGAACAACTCATAGTCGTCCTGTAACTGTGGACACGGCTATTCGATTAGTTAATTTTCATCCCTGCACAGGTGCACCATCTTACCCGTCATGCTTATTAAACTCTGGCCGGACAGACTTTCCAGGGTCATGCCCGGCCTCGGAACATCAACACATCAGAGCCCTACCTAGGCTAAACAGAGAGGCGGGCCCGCCGGTCTAACTCCTAAGCGTGCATGGTTCATGGGCTCATCACCCATTGCGCTCTTGCACGTTTCAAGGGCGGCAGATGTCAGTCCTGGCACCTCTTATACAAGAACAACGATTATCCAAACCACTCGGGTGCGCACTACTCCATTGCTGACGTCTGAAGAGCTTCGGTTGACATCACGACTTCGAGTCCCCATAACTTCTCCCACGTCGACGGTGAGTGCAAAAATACCTACAACAAACCCAGATCAAATACCCAAATCTATTTGCATTTGAATTAACACATCGTCACATCCACACGGGAATCCACCCGCAACACACCTCTCATCAAGTTCCGAGTAACAAGGTCAAGTAGTTGTGCGGCTGTAACATCACAGGGATCCGAGGTATCATCCTCGATATTCCGAATGATGTAACCGTCAAGGTGCTTGATACGTCTCCATCGTGTCTACTTTTCCAAACTCTTTTGCCCTTGTTTTGGACTCTAATTTGCATGATTTGAATGGAACTAACCCGGACTGACGCTGTTTTCAGCAGAATTGCCATGGTGTTGTTTTTGTGCAGAAATGAAAGTTCTCAAAACGTCCTGTAAATTTATGGAGAATATTTCTGGAAAATATGAAAAATGCCTGCGCAAAGATCCACCGGAGGGGACGGGCCAGTGGGCCACAAGCCCTGTTGCCACGCCCCCCCTGGCCGCGGCAACCAAGCTTGTGGGGCCCACATGGCTCTGCCGCCCCCAAGCTCAGCTCTATAAATTCCCTTTCGTCCCGAAAAAAATCAAAAGAGAATATTTCATCGCGTTTGCGATAGGAGGCGCCGCCACATCCTATTCTTCATCTGGAGGGCAGATCTGGAGTCCGTTTTGGGCTCCAGAGAGGGGAAATCGTCGCCATCGTCATCATCAACATTCTTCCCTCTCCAATTCCATGAAGCTCTTCATTGTTCGTGAGTAATCTATTCATAGGCTCATTGGGCGGTGATGAGTAGGATGAGATCTATCATGTAATCGAGTTAGTTTTGACGGGGATTGATCCCTAGTATCCACTATGTTCTGAGATTGATGTTGCTACTACTTTGCCATGTTTAATGCTTGTCACTAGGGCCTGAGTGCCACGATTTCAGATCTGAAATTATTATGTTGTCACCAATATATGTGTGTTTTAGATCCGATCTTGCAAGTTGTAGTTACCTACTATGTGTTATGACCTGGCAACCCCAAGTGACAATAACCGGAACCACTCCCGGTGATGACCATAGTTTGAGGAGTTCATGTGTTCACCAAGTGCTAATGCGTTATTCCGGTTCTTTATTAAAAGGAGAACCTTAATATCCCGTAGTATCCTTTTGGACCCCGCTGCCACGAGATGGATGGACAATAGATGAAATGCAAGTTCTTTTCCCTAAGCACGTATGACGACACACGGAATGCATGCCTACATCACATTGACGAACGGGAGCAAGCCACATATCTCTCCGTGTTATAACTGTTGCATGATGAATATCATCCAACGAATCGCCGACCCATTGCCTACGAGTTTGTCCCGCTGCTGCTGTTACTTGCTTTGTTTTGCTCTGCTGCTGTTACTTGTCTTGTTACTGCTGTTACTCGCTACTGCTGCTACTTGCTACTGCTGTCACTATTGTTGTTCCTTGCCACTGCTGCTACCTGCTACAATACTTTTTCACGCACCATTGCCAGGAAAGAGTATTTCCCATCCACGGGCAACTTCTGGCGCCATTGATACGACAGTTAGGAATAGTCTGCCTTGTCACCAGATCGTTTCCGACACCGTTGCTATCACACTACTTTGCTGTTGATACTTTGCTTGCAGATACTAATCTTTCAGGTGTAGTTGAATCTGACGCATTCAGCTGCTAATACTTGAGAATATTCTTTCACTTCATGTCGCGCGAACCAACAAATTTGGGTTGAATACTCTACCGTCGAAAACTGCCACGATCCCACGCGCTGGTGGGCGATTGCAAGACAATTTCTAATTGTTGAGCAATTGGGACGAGCTCTTTTCTGGCTCCGTTGCCGTGGAGGCATCAAGTCAGGAATAGTTGCACCCCAGCAGTGCCCAAGGATAAATCACCCTCGATGGACCACGCCTGATGGTTCCTATGACAAAGTCATTTATCGGAGGTGGTGAAGGAGAAATCACCCTAGAGAACCACTGTCGGTCAACTACACTATAGAGCTAACATCAGGAGTACGTATCGAGGTGTCACCCTCGGTACTCGATAGTAGCTCTACAGTGTCGTACAACTAAGGGGGTGTGAGTGATGTGACTGGTCTTGGCTCATCGATCAGATGATCGAGGCTTGATGAAAAAGTAGGGGCAACTGAACTAATGGTCAAAGGGGATCAGTTCTCCACCTATACTAAACAGTTTAAAGTGTGGGTTAGAGTGGGGCAAATGGACTAAGGTAGCAGTAAATCAAAAACAGGTTATGCATCAGATATAGGAGCTAACTAAAATAATAGCAAAATCTAATGCAAGCATGAGGGAGAAATAAATAGGCGATATAGGAATGATGAAGGGGGTTTGCATGCCTTGTTGCTCTGCGGCAAAGGGCTGGTCGTCAGGAGGGTAGTCATACCCGGCAGCAGCATCGGTCTTGGGGTCTACCGGTAAGAAGAGGGGGAAGAAATAAATAAATATAATGCACCGATGCAACAAGATGCACGACATGGCAATATGCATGGCTAGGCATGAGCTAACGCAGTATCACCCGTCATGGACGGATCGGGGAAATATCTCACGATATTTCCCGTGTATGTGGCTACTACCGGACATGCAAAGCGGATGCAAAGTTCGATGGAGCCGCGTGATACACGAACGGATAGCGTATTCGGGTTCGTCTCGTTTTTCTGATCAACTTTTATGTACAATTTTTGTAAAAGTTTTATTAATATTCAGAAATTAAATAAATTTATTTTACTTCAAATAATCATTGATGACATCAGCACTCAAGAGTGAGTTGACTCGTCAACTCTGACTAGTGGATCCCATACGTCATACCCACATTTTTAATTTAATTTAATTAATAATTAAACATATTAGTTTAAGGGGGGTGGGACCCATGTGTCATACACTACTTAAGTTAATTAAATAAAAGATTTATCTTAAGTATATTAGGTTTAGTTAACCTAATTAATTAGGCAGATTAATTACCCTGATTAATTACTATAATTAAATTAGATAGAATTACTTTGGGGATTTAATTAATAATCTAACTGATTAATTAACCAATTAATTAATTAATTAACTATTTTATAATTATTTTAAAATTCTTTTTTTGTTAAGGGGCATTGGGTCCCTTGTCATTCACATGGGAAGGGGTAAATTGGCCCCAAAGCAACTAATTACACGGGGATTAAACCCCCTAGTTTTACAAGGAAAAGGGGTCGGGGCCGGCGTGGGCATGGCCAACGGGCGGGGCAACGGCCCTGTGGCCGGAGGCAGAGGCGATGCAGCGGGGTGGCGCGGTGGCCGAAAGGCCAGGCGGTGCGTGGGGGTGGGTGTGGGTGCGTGAGCGGTGGTCGTTCGGGCCGGGGGGCGCGGCCGGGGCTGGAGCTACGGGGACCGTCGAAGCAAAGGGCAAGGTCGCCGGGAGGCACCGACGACGGCTTCGGTCAGAGGGGAGGAAGAGGAGAGGTGTGATGACCCACAAGTATAGGGGATCAATCGTAGTCCTTTCGATAAGTAAGAGTGTCGAACCCAACAAGTAGCAGAAGACTGTGATAAACAGTTTTCAGCAAGGTAATAACTACAAGCACTGAAAGTAGCGGTAACAAGTGATGGTGTAGTGAGGTGAAACGTAGCAAGTGAAAACTAACAAGTAACAAGTAGTACCAACGGTGCAGCAAAGTATCCCAATCCCTTTTGTAGCAAGGGACAAGCCTGAACAAAGTCTTATAAGAGGAAAAACGCTCCCGAGGACACACGGGAATTTCTGTCATGCTAGTTTCATCATGTTCATCTGATTCGCGTTCGTTACTTTGATAGTTTGATATGTGGGTGGACCGGCGCTTGGGTACTGCCCTTACTTGGACAAGCATCCCACTTATGATTAACCCCTCTCGCAAGCATCTGCAACTACGAAATAAGAATTAAGACAACGTCTAACCATAGCATTAAACTAGTGGATCCAAATCAGCCCCTTACGAAGCAACGCATAGACTAGGGTTTAAGCTTCTGTCACTCTAGCAACCGATCATCTACTTACTACTCCCCAATGCCTTCCTCTAGGCCCAAATATGGTGAAGTGTTTTGTAGTCGACGTTCACATAACACCACTAGAGGAAAAGACAACATACAACATATCAAAATACCGAACGAATACCAAATTCACATGACTATTATCAGCATGACTTATCCCATGTCCTCAGGAACAAAAGTAACTACTCACAAAGCATAATCATAATAATGATCATAGGTGTAATGAGTAGCATCAAGGATCTGAACATAAACTCTTCCACCAAGTAATCCAACTAGCATCAACTACAAAGAGTAATCAACACTACTAGCAACCTTACAAGTACCAATCGGAGTCGCGAGACGGAGGTTGGTTACAAGAGATGAACTAGGGTTTGGAGAGGAGATGGTGCTGATGAAGATGTTGATGGAGATGACTCCCCTCCGACGAGAGGAGTGTTGGTGATGACGATGGCGACGATTTCCCCCTCCGGGAGGGAAGTTTCCCCCTCCCGGAGCTCTAGATTGGTTCTGCTCAAGTTCCGCCTCATAGCAGCGGAGAATCCACGAAAAAACTCCACCCTGATTTTTTTCCGGACGAAACCCTTCATATAGCAAAAAAGGGGGGCAGTGGGCCACCAGGGTGCCCACAAGCCCTGTTGCCGCGGCCAGGGGGTAGGCCGCGGCCACCAGGCTTGTGGGACACTGGCAGCTCCACTCTCGCACTTCTTTCGCCCAATATTTTTTATATAATCCCAAAAAATTCCACGTTGATTTTCAGGGCATTTGGAGTTGCACGGAATAGCGGACTCAGACTTGCTCCTTTTCCAGTCCAGAATTCCAGCTGCCGGTATTCTCCCTCTTCAAATAAACCTTACAAAATAAGAGAGAAAAGGCATAAGTATGATACCACAAAGTATAATAACAGTCCATAAAGCGATAAATATCAACATGAAATCATGATGCAAAATGGACGTATCAACTCCCCCAAGCTTAGCCCTCGCTCGTCCTCAAGCGAAAACCAAGATCCATAAACATGTCCACATGTTTAGGGATGAAGGTGTCGATAAAACATAATACGGACATGAGGGCATCATGATCACACATAGAACAGCAATACATCATAAAGATTCTTATGGGAAAGTAACAATTCCTTCACAAGGCAAAGTATGAAACAAAAACCTTACCGAGAAGTAGCCAACAACATTCCATAGTCATTGAAGCAATTGCAATTTATCATATCATCAGAAAGATTCAAATAAGAGCTTGTAAAACAAACCGACATACTCAATCATCTCTTTTGTTTTCCACAATTATTACAACTCACGTGGTACTCATGGTATCCAAGTTTCAGTTGGACACAGAGAAAGATAGGGGCTTATAATTTTGCCTCCCAACCATTTACCTCAAGGGTAAAGTCAACAATAATAAAGCATAAGTACACATCTCCAAGTTGATATATGAATATAGATCTTTCCCAAGCATATGACGGTAGCCAAAACGAAGGCAAAAGAGGGAATTAGTGAAGATCACCATGACTCTTTCAAGGGCAAAAAGTAAAGGTACAAGATAGGCCCTTCGCAGAGGGAAGCATAGGTTGTCATGCGCTTTTGAGGTTTGGGTGTGTGTCCTCTTAGTGTGGAGGAACGTAACTTTATATTGCCCCCTGTGATAAAGAACTTTATTATGCAGTATGTCGCTTTTATGTCTTCTTCATCACAGGTTCGTATAAAACTTATTTTCCACACACTAATAGATCATACATATTAGAGAGCAATTTTTATTGCTTGCACCGATGACAACTTACTTGAGGGATCTTATTTAATCCATAGGTAGGTATGGTGGACTCTCATGGCAAAACTGGGTTGAAGGTTTATGGATGCACAAGTAGTATCTCTAGTTGGTGCGGAAGTTTTGGCTAATATGAGGTGGAAGCAATCGTCACATGCTAAGGGATCTCTAAACATATAACATTGTTTGGAACCAAGCAAACACAATTCATTATGTTGTCTTCTTTGTCCAACATCTACTTCTAAGCATGTAATAGTTTGGTGAGTGCTCACAATTATAGAAAGTGTCTAAGATGATATATTTATATGTGAACCTCTCTTTCCTTATTACTTCTTATTAATTGCAACAATGACTGGGGTCTATGTTGGTCTATTCTCAACAAGTTTCAATCATCATACTTGTTATATGTGAAGCTATCACTTTCCATAAGATCATCTCATGATCTTTCATGATATCGTTCTTTTCATACTTTTGATCACGGCACAAAACAAAGCCCTTGGCTAAGATACTCTTTATTATATAGCTCGCAAGCTCGAATACATCGGGGGAGACACAAGGCAAAAGACTCAAACTAAACACTAAAGACTTATTCCACTAAGAGAAGAAATAAAAACTGAAAAGGAAAGAACTAAAACAAAGGTAAAAGCAAAAGATATAAAGGTGACACGATACCAGGGCAACTTCCCCAAGCTTGGCATAAGCCAAGGGAGTTGCCATACCAATGCTTAGTTGCCTTCCTTTGGTGATGGTGGTGGTGGAGTTTTTGCCTTTGATTCCAAGAGAGCTATCAATCATTGATTTATACCTTGAAGATCTGCGATATGGTTTTCCAGCAAAACAACTTCACGAGAAAGGGAAATATTGCGAGCACGAGTTGTTTCAAAAAACCTCAAGAGTTCAATCAAGGATGGAGACAGCACGTGGAGGAAGGGTTGGAAAAATCCACTCCTTCAACGTCTTCAATGTTGAACATAGGTTCAACTTCCTCCCTAGCTTGGGTTTTCTCCTTAGCTTTGTCCCTAACTTCCGTGACTTCTACTCTTTTCATATCAGCATCTACTTCTTCATGAACTTGAGGGAGATTATTCTCCCCAAAAGATTCCTGAGACATCTTTGCTCTAAATCTGTGGCAGACAACAGGCTTGAAACGAAAACAGAGGAAAACTGCGCGATACGAGATCAAAACCCTCGGGCGTAAATATAATGATTTTTTCTAGACCAGAAGGAGTGCTCCGCAAGAAAACGGAGTCCGGGAGGCACACGAGGTGCCCACAAGCCCTGTTGCCGTGACCAGGGGGCCGCGGCGACCAAGCTAGTGGCCGCCTCGTGCGCTCTCCGGACTGCTTTTTATTTTTCTATTTTTCCACAAATTCCAAAACAGAGAAAAATTCCTACTAGCAAAGTTTCGGACTCCAATTACTTACCGAAACACATACCTCTTCGTTTTCACGGTCTGAAACAGGCTGATAAACATCCCTTGTGTATTCCTCTGGAGTTATGATATTGGTGATATTGGTCTCAACATTTATGGGAGTACCACAGATATAATGCTTGATTCTTTGCCCATATACCACTCAAGGAAAATTACCTTCCGTGTTATTGATTTTGATGGCACCGGAACGATATACTTCCTCGACAATGTAGGGACCTTCCCATTTAGAGAGAAGCTTGCCTGCGAAGAATCTTAAGCGAGAATTATATAACAGGACATAATCACCTACATTGAACTCTCATTTTTGTATTCTTTTATCGTGCCATCTCTTAACCTTTTCCTTGAACAACTTGGCATTCTCATATGCCTGGGCCCTCCATTCATCTAATGAGCTGATATCAAACAACCGCTTCTCAACGGCAAGTTTCAAATCAAAGTTGAGCTCTTTGATTGCCCAATAAGCTTTGTGTTCCAGCTCAAGAGGTAAATGACAGGCCTTACCGTAAACCATTTTATACGGCGACATGCCCATGGGATTCTTATAAGCAGTCCTATAAGCCCATAGTGCATCGTCAAGTTTGCTAGACCAGTTCTTTCGAGATCTATTGACAGTCTTTTGTAAGATCAATTTGATCTCCCTATTACTCAACTCCACTTGACCACTAGACTGAGGATGATAAGGAGATGCAACTCTATGGTTGACATCATACTTAGCGAGCATCTTGCGGAAAACACCATGAATGAAGTGTGAACCGCCATCAGTCATCAGATATCTAGGGACTCCAAATCTTGGGAAAATGACTTCTTTAAGCATCTTAATAGAGGTGTGGTGATCAGCATTTCTAGTGGGGATAGATTCTACCCACTTAGTGACGTAATCCACAGCAACTAAGATGTGAGTATACCCATTGGAACTCGGGAAGGGTCCCATATAATCAAAGCCCCAGACATCAAATGGTTCAATGACAAGTGAATAGTTCATAGGCATTTCCTGACGCTTACTGATGTTCCCTATTCTTTGACATTCGTCACAAGACAAGACAAACTTCCGGGCATTCTTGAAGAGAGTGGGCCAATAGAAACCTGATTGCAATACCTTATGAGGAGTTCTTTCTCCAGCATGGTGTCCTCCGTAAGCTTCAGAATGACACTTCTGCAGGATATGTCCCTGTTCATGTTCAGGCACACAACGTCTAATAACACCATCTACTCCTTCCTTATAAAGGTGAGGATCATCCCAAAAGTAGTGTCTCAAATCAAAGAAGAATTTCTTCTTTTGCTCGTAGGTGAAACTAGGTGGTATGTATTTGGCTACGATATAGTTTGCGTAATCAGCATACCACGGTGCACTATGTGAAGTGTGGATGACATTCAATTGCTCATCAGGAAAGCTGTCATCAATAGGTCGTGGGTCATCAAGGACATTCTCTAGCCTGGACAAGTTATCTGCTATAGGGTTATCAGCACCCTTTCGGTCAACAACCTGCAAATCAAATTCCTGTAGCAGGAGAACCCATCTGATTAGCCTAGGCTTAGCGTCCTTCTTCTCCATAAGGTACTTAATAGCAGCATGATCAGAGTGAATAGTGACTTTGGAGTCAACTATATAAGATCTGAACTTTTCACATGCAAACACGACTACTAAAAACTCCTTCTCCGTAGTGGCATAGTTTCTTTGGGCACTGTCTAGAGTTTTACTAGCGTAGTGAATGACATTCAAATTCTTGTCAACTCTTTGTCCTAGAACAGCACCAATAGCATAATCACTAGCATCGCACATGATTTCAAAGGGCAAATTCCAATCAGGTGGTTGAACAATAGGTGCGGTTATCAAGTCCTTCTTAAGTATTTCGAAAGCTTCCTCACAATCCTCATCAAAAACAAAAGGAACATCCTTCTGCAAGAGGTTGGTAAGAGGCCTAGAAATCTTAGAGAAGTCTTTAATGAACCTTCTATAGAAACCAGCATGACCTAGGAAACTTCGTATACCTCTGATATCTGTGGGGCAAGGCATTTTCTCAATTGCATCAACCTTAGCCTTATCAACTTCAATGCCTTTCTCAGAGATTTTGTGTCCTAAGACGATGCCTTCATTAACCATGAAGTGGCACTTCTCCCAGTTCAAGACGAGGTTGGTATCTTTGCATCTCTGTAAGACTCGATCAAGGTTGCTGAGGCAATCATCAAAGGAAGAACCGTAAACGGAGAAATCATGCATGAAAACCTCAACAATCTTTTCACAAAAGTCAGAGAATATTGCCATCATACATCTTTGAAAGGTGGCAGGTGTATTGCATAAGCCAAAAGGCATACGTTTATAAGCAAAGGTACCGAAGGGGCAGGTGAAAGTGGTTTTCTCCTGATCAGATTGTGCAACAGGTATTTGCGAGAAACCTGAATAACCGTTTAGAAAGCAGAAGTGTGTGTGTTTAGATAGCCTTTCTAGCATTTGGTCGATAAACGGCAAAGGATAATGGTCTTTCCTGGTTGCCTTGTTCAGTTTCCGGAAGTCTATCACCATCCTATAGCGAGTAATAATCCTTTGTGGGATTAGTTCATTCTTATCATTAGGAACGACGGTGATACCTCCCTTCTTAGGTACGCAATGTACTGGACTTACCCAACCACTATGAGCAACAGGATAAATGTTTCCTGCTTCCAGAAGCTTTAATATTTCTTTTCTCACGATCTCTTTCATCCTCGGATTTAATCTCCATTGATGATCAGCAACTGGCTTAGAATCAGGATCGGTTTTAGTCTTGTGCTGACATAGAGTGGGACTAATACCCTTAAGATCATCAAGAGTATATCCAATAGCAGCACGGTGCTTCCTCAAAGTTTTTAATAACTTCTTCTCTTCGTGATTTGAGAGGTGAGCACTAATAATAACAGGATATATCTCATTCTCATCAAGATAGGCATACTTAAGAGTATCTGGTAACTGTTTTAGCTCGAACATAGGATCACCCTTTTGTGGGGGAGGATCCCCAAGCAGTTCAACAGGCAGATTATTCTTGAGAATAGGATATTGTTCTAAAACAATTTTATCTATCTCATATCTTTCATCCATATGCATATCATTTTCATGCTCAAGCAGATATTGCTCTAAAGGATCTGTAGGAGGTACAATAATAGAGGCAAGAGCAATGATTTCATCCCTACCAGACGACTCTTTTTCATGGGGTTGTCTTCCAAACTTGGAGAAGTTAAATTCATGAGACACACCCTCGAAACTAACAGTGACAGTCTGTTTCATGCATTCAATATGAGCATTGACAGTGTTGAGAAAGGGTCTACCAAATATGATGGGACAAAAGCTATCTTATGCAGTAGCAAGGACGAGGAAAACGGTAGGATACTTCGTCTTACCACACAAGACTTCTACATCTCTCACAATTCCCACAAGGCAGATAGTGTCTCTATTAGCTAGCGTAAAAGTGACATCAATGGGTTCTAACTCAGCAGGTGCAATCTCATCTTTGATTTCATCATATAGGGACCGGGGTATTGCACTAACACTAGCACCCATATCACATAAACCATGATAACAGTGATCTCCTATCTTGACAGAAACAACGGACAGGCCAACTACAGGTCCGTATTTGTCTTTCGTGTGAGGTTTAGCAATTCTAGCGGAGTCCTCACAGAATTTGATAACATGCTCGTCTATGTCTTCGGCTAAGAGACCTTTGATAATAGCAACACTAGGTTCAACTCTAATTTCCTCAGGGGGTGCAGGTGGTCTAATGTAACCCCTACGTATCACAGTTGGAGCTTTAGAATAATCCTTTTTCCTAGCAGGGTAAGGTGGTTTCTCAGCTTAGGCACAAGGAACAATAGGATCACTAAAGGCAATGACTTTCTCTTCAACTAGATTGGGTTTAACTATGTTGACTTCTACAGGAGGATGATACTAAACCACTTCTCTTTGGGAAGATCAATATGAGAAGCAAAAGATTCACAAAGAGAAGCTACTATCTCAGAGTTAAGTCCATACTTAGCGCTAAAATATCTAGAAGCGTTTGTTTCAACAAAAGATTTAACGCAATCAAACTGGAAATTCGTACCTGACTCCTTACCTTATTCAAGCTCCCAATCTTCAGAGTTACGTTTGATTCTTTCCAATAAATTCCACTTGTGGTCAATATCCTTCTTCATAAAAGAACTGGTACAAGAAGTGTCAAGCATGGTACGATCTTCATGAGAAAGCCGAGCATAAAAGTTTTGAGTGGTCATTTCTCTCGAGAGCTCATGATTGGGGCATGAATATAGCATTGATTTAAGCCTCCCCCAAGCTTGAGCTATGCTTTCCCTGTCACGAGGCCAAAAGTTATAAATATAATTCCGATCACGATGTACTAAATGCATAGGATAAAACTTTTGATGAAAATCCAATTTCAACCGATTATAGTCCCATGATCCAGTATCATCACATAGCCTATACCATGTCAATGCCTTATCCTTCAAAGATAAAGGAAAGACTTTCTTCTTTACCTCATCCTCGGGCAAACCTCCAAGCTTAAATAAACCACAAACTTCATCTACATAGATTAGATGCAAGTCTGGATGTGAAGATCCATCTCCTGTAAAAGGATTAGCCAGCAGTTTCTCAAGCACACCCGAAGGAATTTCATAAAAGCTATTTTCAGAAGGTACCTCAGGTTGAGGAGAAACCCCTCGTGCTTCCTTTCGTGGTGAAGATACCCCGAACAAATTCCTCAAAGGAACAGTTTCCATAGTGACAAGTGACAATAAATTTCAGCACAGTATATAAATGTTTCCTTACCAAATTCCACGTACCAAAGGCGCTTCCCTCCCCGGCAACGGCGCCAGAAAAGAGTCTTGATGACCCACAAGTATAGGGGATCAATTGTAGTCCCTTCAATAAGTAAGAGTGTCGAACCCAACGAGGAGCAGAAGGCTCTGATAAACAGTTTTCAGCAAGGTAATAACTGCAAGCACTGAAAGTAGCGGTAACAGGTGATGGTGTAGTGAGGTGAAACGTAGCAAGTGAAAAGTAACAAGTAACAAGTAGTAGCAACAGATAAGCAAAGTGGCCCAATCCCTTTGTAGCAAGGGACAAGCCTGAACAAAGTCTTATAAGAGGAAAAACGCTCCCGAGGACACACGGGAATTTCTGTCATGCTAGTTTCATCATGTTCATATGATTCGCGTTCGTTACTTTGATAGTTTGATATGTGGGTGGACCGGCGCTTGGGTACTGCCCTTACTTGGACAAGAATCCCACTAATGATTAACCCCTCTCGCAAGCATCCGCAACTACGAAAGAAGAATTAAGACAACGTCTAACCATAGCATTAAACTAGTGGATCCAAATCAGCCCCTTACGAAGCAACGCATAGACTAGGGTTTAAGCTTCTGTCACTCTAGCAACCCATCATCTACTTACTACTCCCCAATGCCTTCCTCTAGGCCCAAATATGGTGAAGTGGTATGTAGTCGACGTTCACATAACACCACTAGAGGAGAAGACAACATACAGCATATCAAAATACCGAACGAATACCAAATTCACATGACTATTATCAGCATGACTTATCCCATGTCCTGAGGAACAAAAGTAACTACTCACAAAGCATAATCATAATCATGATCAGAGCTGTAATGAGCAGCATCAAGGATCTGAACATAAACTCTTCCACCAAGTAATCCAACTAGCATCAACTACGAAGAGTAATCAACACTACTAGCAACCTTACAAGTACCAATTGGAGTCGCGAGACCGAGATTGGTTACAAGAGATGAACTAGGGTTTGGAGAGGAGATGGTGCTGATGAAAATGTTGATGGAGATGACTCCCCTCTGACGAGAGGAGTGTTGGTGATGATGATGGCGACGATTTCCCCCTCCGGGAGGGAAGTTTCCCCAGCAGGATCGTCCCGCTAGAGCTCTAGATTGGTTCTGCTCAAGTTTCGCCTCGTGGCGGCGGAGAATCCACGAAAAAGCTCCACCCAGATTTTTTTCCGGACGAAACCCTTCATATAGCAAAAGAGGGGGGGCAGTGGGCCACCAGGGTGCCCACAAACCCTGTTGTCACGGCCAGGGGTGCAGGCCGTGGCCACCAGGCTTGTGGGCCCCTGGCAGCTCCCCTCTAGCACTTCTTTCGCCCAGTATTTTTTATATAATCCCAAAAAAATTCACGTTGATTTTCAGGGTATTTGGAGTTGCGCAGAATAGAGGACTCAGACTTGCTCCTTTTCCAGTCCAGAATTCCAGTTGCCGGTATTCTCCCTCTTCAAATAAACCTTGCAAAATAAGAGATAAAAGGCATAAGTATGATACCACAAAGTATAATAACAGTCCATAAAGCGATAAATATCAACATGAAAGCATGATGCAAAATGGACGTATTAAGGTAGCCGGAGCTGGGGGAGGGGAGAGAAGGGGAGGACCCCGGTGGCTCACCACCGTGTAGGGGAGGCAAAGGCTCTGTGGAGGTCGGGGCGGTGCGGATGGCAGGGAGAAAGCGGCTGGAGGGGGCGGCAAAGGCCGGCGAAGGCCGGTGGAGGATGCCGGACCCGGCCGGGGCCGGTTGAGGCGCGAGGTGGCCAACCGCCAAGGAGGGTGAGAGCCACGGGGCGAGGGAGAGAAGTGAGGTGGGTTAGGGTTACACGGGGTGGGGAGGGGCTTTTATACCCGAGCGCTATAGTGGGCTGGTGGGCCGATGGGGGGTCGGCCGGCTTGGTGGGCTGGCCAATTGGGGGAGGCCAGGTTGGGACTCGGCCCAAGGGGACGGGGCTTTATTTCTTTTTATTTATGTTTTTCTTTTTTCTTTTTTTTTTATTTTATTTCTTGTTTTCTTTTATAGCAGCAGCTTTATTTTATTTTATTTGGCTAACAAATGAGTTTTGTAAAATATGAGATTGAGCCACATAATTACTTTACACTATTTGGCACTACGTGTGAAAGTTTTGGGGATTTATTTGAAACATTTTGTATTTCATAATTTAGAAAAGGCCTTTTAGATAATGTTTTGTCCTTGTTTTACTTATTTTGAGGCACCAAAATTATTTAAAAAATGTTGGTTGCAATTTTGTAATTACTTAGGAACTATTTGTAACCTAAGCATGATTTTTGTTTCCATGTTTGACAAAATATTTATACCACCTATTAACTAAATTTTCAATTTCAAGAGGAATTTGAAATGAGATATGAAGTTTAAAGTGATCAAGCACTGTTTGGCAAAATGATTAGGCATTGATCATGGTCATCATTGTAGCTTAATTACAACGATCACTCTAGCATAATCCGGGGATGTCACAACTCTCCCCTACTAACAAGAATTCTCGTCCCGAGAATTAAGAGGTAGAAGGAAAGAGCTCGGGGTATTCATCACGAAGATGATCCTCGTGTTCCCAAGTGGCTTCATCGTTAGACTGATTTGACCACTGCACATTAAGGAACTTGGTGACCTTGCGACGAGTGTGACGTTCATCCTGATCGAGAATGCGGACCGGATGCTCTTTACAAGAGAAGTCTTCTTGCAGCTCAAGCATATCATGATCCACTGCTCGAGTACGATCTTTGAAGCAAGGTGGAGCTGAGACACATGGAAGACATCGTGAACCTCAGAAAGGTTCACCGACAGTTCCAATTGATGAGCTACTTTTCCACGTCGTTTGAGAAGAGTGAAAGGACCAATATAGCTACGAGCTAACTTGCACTTGATACCAAAACAGTATGCACCTCTCATTAGTGTCAATTGATAAGCTACTTTTCCACGCCGAAGATAAGCCTTTTCGCCAGGTTGATAGACCATATCTTGATGATGATGATCATACTGACTTTTCTAACGAGACTAAGCAGCCTTCAGATTCTCATGAATAATGCAGACTTGATCTTCGGCATGTTGGATAATATCCATACCGAAGAGTGATCGCTCCCCAGGTTTTGAGAAATTCAGATGAGTTCGACACCTTCGTCCATACAATACTTTGAAAGGGGCCATCTTGAGACTAGATTGATAGCTATTGTTGTAGGAGAACTCGGCATACAGGAGGAATTCCTCCCATTTCTTACTGGAAGAAATGACACAAGCTCGAAGCATGTCCTCGAGAATTTGGTTGACTCATTCAACTTGTCCCTGGGATTGAGGGTGAAATGCGGTGCTAAAGGACAGATGAGTGCCCATAGCCTTGTATAAAATTTCCCAGAATTTTGAAGTAAACAAGTTGCCATAGTCTGAGGTGATTACCAACAAAATACCGTGAACTGGAACAATTGTGGACATATAAAGATGTGATAGATGACTAGCAGTAATTGTTTCTTTGACGGCCAGAAAATGTGCAACTTTGGACAGTCGGTCAATGACGACAAGGATAGCACCATTACCTTTCTGAGATCTGGAAAAACCAATGACAAAGTCCATTTCAACATGGTCTCATTCCCATTTAGGAATAGAGATAGGTTGTAGAGTTCCAATAGGATTTTGATGTTCTTCTTTGTTTGCCAGCAAATATCACATTCTGTAACATAGCGTGCAATATCTTGTTTCATATTTGGCCACCAGAATCTTTGACGGATGTCTTGGTACATCTTGGTACTACCCGGATGAATAGACAACGGTGTGTCGTGAGCTTCTTTCATCACCTTCCCAGTTATTCTCAGGTTTTCCCTCTTATGCGGTACGTAAAGATGACCCTTGAAGTACAAGGCGTCATCATCAGCAAGAGTGAAGCAAGGGGTTTTACCTTCTGCAAGGTACCTCTTAATCTTATCGACTTCAGGGTCAAACGACTGAATACTTTTGATGCTCCTCACGAGAACTGGTTCAACAACCAGGTTACTGAGGGAACCCTGATTAACAACATAGAGGTTCATCTTGCGAAACTCTTCCGAAGGGGGATCAAGATAACCCTGAGGAACAATGTGGAGGTTCATCTTACAGAATTCCTCTTGAAGACGGTCATGAACCTTATGAACATGGAGGTGGTTGTAGTATGACTTGCAACTCAAGGCATTAGCCATTCTGTTAGCCTTGTCGGGAGCATACGATATACTACAGTCAGAATCTGCTATACGCTCCATCCATCTCTGTTGACGTAGATTCAGATCCGGCTGAGTGAACACGTACTGCAGGCTTTGATGATCAGTGTAGATCTCACAATGATTACCAAGAAGGTAATGCCGCCACTCGTTCAGTAAATGTACAACTTCAGCAAGTTCGTGGTCATGAACTGGGTAGTTCACTTCATGAGCATGTAGCTCACGAGAGGCATAAGCAATCACCTTGCGATCTTGCATCAGGATATAGCCTATACCTTGACGAGAAGCGTCCCAATAAGTGACGAAATCCTTCTTAGTATTCGGAGGAGCAAGTACTGGAGCAGATGTCAGTTTGTCCTTGAGTGCTTGAAGCCTTGAAGCTTTCTTGGCATTTATCAGTCCACTCATACTCAACACCTTTGTGAAGCAGATTGGTTAAGGGTTTTGCAATCTTGGAGAAGTTCTCGACTAATCGACGGCAATAGCTCGCGAGTCCGAGAAAACTTCTGACTTGCTTGACATTCTTCGGGGGAGTCCAGTCAAGAATAGCTTGAACTCGTTCGGGGTTAACTGCAATACCATCCTTGGAGATCACATGACCAAGGTATGTCACTTCGTCCAGCCAGAATTCACATTTGGAATACTTCGCAATGAGATGATGCTCCCGAAGTTTATCCAGTACAAGACGAAGATGTTCGGCATGCTCTTCTTTATTCTTCAAATATACCAGAATATCATCCAGATATACCACGACGAATTTCTCATGGTAGTCCATGAATATATAATTCATCAATCGAGAGAAGGTTGTCGGCGCTTTGGTTAAGCCGAAGGACATGATGGTGTACTTGTATGATCCATAGCGAATAACAAAGGCGGTCTCTCGGATATCCTCTTTGCGAACACGGATCTAGTGGTATCCCAACCTCAAGTCAAGCTTAGAGAAGACTGAGGAACCAACAAGTTGATCATACAGGTCATTATCCGAGGAACAGGGTAATGTTTTGAATAGTGACCTGATTGATAGGATAGTAGTCTTGAACCAAATGATTTGTTTCATCCTTGTTCTTAACAAAGAGAGAAGGTGCTACCCAAGTATAGGAACTTGGAAGAATGAAACCGACACGAACGAATTGTCAACTTATTGCTTGAGTTCAAGGAGTTCATGTGGTGGAATTTGATAAGGTTGCTTGGAGATAGGAGTGGTACCAGGTACCAAGTCAATGACAAACTTGATAGCTCGAGCAGGGGGGACCCCCGGAAGTTCTTCTAGAAAGACTGATGGGGAAAGTTGCATGGGAAACAAAAAATTTCCTACGCACACGCAAGACCTATCCATGGTGATGATCATCTATGAGAGGGGAGAGTGCATCTACATACCCTTGTAGCTAACTAAGCGGAAGCGTATATAACGCGTGAAAAGGACGTGGATGTCGCCTAGAGGGGGGGTGAATAGGCGCTTTAAAATAGTTAAGGTTTAGGCTTGAACAAATGCGGAATAAAACTAACGTTTAATATGTCAAGCACAAAACCTACAAACAACTAGGCTCACCTATGTGCACCAACAACTTATGCTAAGCAAGATAAACAACTAAGTGATAGCAAGATATATTACAATAAACAATATGTCTATCACAAAGTAAAGTGCATAAGTAAAGGGTCCGGGTAAGAGATAACCGAGGCACGGGGAGACAATGATGTATCCCGAAGTTCACACCCTTGCGGATGCTAATCTCCGTTAGAGCGGTGTGGAGGCACAATGCTCCCCAAGATGCCACTAAGGCCACCGTAATCTCCTCACGCCCTCGCACAATGCAAGATGCCGTGATTCCACTAAGGGACCCTTGAGGGTGGTCACCGAACCCGTACAAATGGCAACCCTTGGGGGCGGTCACCGAACCCGTACACGTGGCAACCCTTGGGGCGGTTACCGGTACCCGTACAAATTGCTCGGGGCAATCTCCACAACCTAATTGGAGACCCCCGACGCTTCCCGAAGCTTCACACCACAATGATTGAGCTCCGAGACACCACCAAGCTTCTAGGACGCCAAAGCATCCACGAATAACAATATCAAGGGTACTAAGTACCAAAGGTAGTAAGCTTCTCAACTTCTCACTTCCACGTATCACCGTGGAGAACTCAAACCGATGCAACTAATGCAATGGCAAGAACACACGAAGTGGTCAAGTCCCTCACACTCAAATCCCTCCACAACAACAAAAGCTATGGAGAAATATAAGAGGAAGAACAAGGAGCTCACAAAGAACTCCAAGATCAAGATCCAAGGGGTTCCCCTCACACAGAGGAGAAAGTGATTGGTGGAGATGTGGATCTAGATCTCCTCTCTCTTTTCCCTCAAGAACAAGCAAGAATCATTGGAGGGATTGAGAGTAATCAAGCTCTAAGAATGTCAACAATGGAGGTAGAACAAGAGCTCAACGGATGGATAAGACCAAGGGGGAAGAAGACCCCCTTTATATAGTGGGGGAAAGAATCAGACCGTTACCCCCACTCTCTGCCCGAGCTCCAGCGGTACTACCGCTGGCACTCCAACGGTACTACCGCTGGCACTCCAACGGTACTACCGCCAGCTAGCGGTACTACCGCTGGCTGCAGCGGTACTACCGCTGGCACTCCAGCGGTACTACCGCTGGGCCCCTGGTAGTGCAAAGGCACTACCACCGCCAAGAAAGTCTTCGCAAAAAGGTCCGTCCACGAACAACCGCTAGGCAGGCAGTACTAAGCTCCTGGAGCGGTACTACCGCTGACCAGGGGCGGTACTACCGCGAGCCAGCGGTACTACCGCCAACTCTAGCGGTACTACCGCTAGGTCCAGCGGTACTACCGCTCGCCACTGAAACAGCCATAACTCTCGCATACGAGCTCCGAATCGAGCAAACCCAAGCTTGTTGGATTCAGGACGACAAGGGCTATCCAAACTCCGAAGCTCCGAATCTTAAGACCATGCGGTTATGAATATGCCAAAGATATAGAGATGTGAGATCTCTATGAATGAAGAACCGGCAAAAACTCCAACATCGAAAACATCATAGTAGATGCATATGGACTCCGTTTTCGATGAACTCGAGCTTGTCACTAAGATGACCATAAGCTCTAAAACTCACAAAGAGAAACACCAAACAAGAACCAAGAAGTATGATGCAAGGATGCAAATGGTTTGAGCTCTCAACGAACGATACGATCAAGCTACTCACTTGAGAGCCCCCCTTGTTAGAACAGCAATCTATCCTAACCAGAAAACCTATCAAGGGCAAACCTATACCTTGCACCTCGTCCTCTTGAGCTAGATGATGATGATCTTGGCTTCCTCAAGATGGACCACCTTTCTTGATTGTGTTGGCTTGATGAAGACTACTTGATTGCTCCCCCATACTCACTATGGGTGAGCCACTCTTCAGCATATCTTCACAAGTCCATTGCCACCACAATGGACGGCAAGCTTCAAGCATGCTATCTTCGTGCTGATCCACTTGAACTTGCACATCGCAATCTTGATGACGATCACAACTTGACGTCATACTCCATGGGTTGTATGAGATCTTCCCTTTGACGCAAGCCCATGGAAACACACCTAACCCCCACATAGAACTCTCACGAAGACCATGGGTTAGTACACAAACACGTAATGGACAATGCTTACCATACCATGGGGTCACTTGATCCCTCTCGGTACATCTTGTACGCTTTGTGTGTTGATCATCTTGGTTTACTCTTTGTCTGAGATCTTGATCAACCATTGATGATGATCACAACTTGACGTCATACTCCATGGGTTGTATGAGATCTTCCCTTTGACGCAAGCCCATGTAAACACACCTAACCCCCACATAGAACTCTCACGAAGACCATGGGTTAGTACAAAAACACGTAATGGACAATGCTTACCATACCATGGGATCACTTGATCCCTCTCGGTACATCTTGTACGCTTTGTGTGTTGATCATCTTGATTTACTCTTTGTCTGAGATCTTGATCAACCATGTGTCTCTATGACCATTCTTTGGATAATACCTTGAATACCATCTTGGTCATCATATAAACTCCTTGAACCCAACAGATGGACTTCAAGAAGTGCCTATGGACAAATCCATACCATGGGATCACTTGATCCCTCTCGGTACATCTTGTATGCTTTGTGTGTTGATCATCTTGGTTTACTCTTTGTCTGAGATCTTGATCAACCATGTGTCTCTATGACCATTCTTTGGATAATACCTTGAATACCATCTTGGTCATCATATAAACTCCTTGAACCCAACAGATGGACTTCAAGAAGTGCATATGGACAAATCCTATAAATGTAACTTAAGGCAACCATTAGTCCATAGGAATTGTCATCAAGTACCAAAACCACATATGGAGATATATGCTCCAACAACGCGGTTGATGTAGTGGAACATATTCGCGATCCAAATTGCAGCCCGTCCCATGATCTCATCACGATCTGTCCCGCGATCCCATCACGATCCATCCCGATCTAGTTCCAAACGGACGGCACCTCCGCGTTCAACACACATACAACTCAATGACGATCATTGCCTTCTTGATCCAACAAGAGGGGAAGAGAGGTAGATGTGTTCTCCAGCACGACGACATGGTGGTGGTGGTGGTGAACTAATCCAGCAGGGCTTCGCCAAGCTATGCCGGACTAATCTAGACGAGGGAGACAATCTATGGAGGAGAGGGCAGCACATAGCTATTTTCTAGTGAAGTTTGCCATCAAAACCTCCACTATATATAGGAGGAATAGGAGGGAGGGCTTCCTTGCCGCCTCCTCCAAGAGGAGAGGTTTGGCCGAGCCAAGGGAGGAGAGCCCTCCTCCAGTACGGTTTGGTGGAGGACTCCCTTCCTACTTGGTTTCCTCCTTCCACTTTTCCTTTTCTTTCCCTTTTGCACCTTTCACCGAAATAGCCTTATTGGGTTGGCTGCACCGGCCCACTAAGGGTTGGTGCACCACCTTTAGGCCTATTAGGTTTTCTCCCGGGTGGGTGGCCCCTCCCGGTAAAACCCCAGAACCCATTCATCACTCCCGGTACATTATCGGTAATGCCCGAAAACTTTTCGGAAGCCAAATACAACTTTCCTATATATCAATCTTTACCTCCAGACCATTCTGGAGCTCCTCGTGATGTCTGGGATCTCATCCGATACTGCGAAAAACTTTCGGCCACCAACATACATAAATCAACAATATCGAAACGTCACTGAACCTTAAGTGTGCAAACCCTACGGGTTCGAGAACTATGTGGACATGACCTGAGACACTCTCCGGTCAATAACCAATAGCGGGACCTAGATGACCATATTTGCTCCTACATATTCTATGAGGATCTTCATCGGTTGAACCTCTATGTCAAGGATTCAGTTAATCTCATAAGTTGTTCCCTTTGTCCATCGGTATGTTACTTGCCCGAGATTCGATCGTTAGTATCTCTATACCTAGTTCAATCTCGTTACCGGCAAGTCTCTTTACTCATTTTGTAATACAAGATCACGTGACTAACTCCTTAGTCACATTACTTGCAAGGCTTATTGTAGTTGTATTACCGAATGGGCCCCGAGATACCTCTCCATCAAATGGAGTGACAAATCCCAGTCTTGATTCATGCCAACCCAACAGAAACCTTCAGAGATACTTGTAGATCACCTTCATAGTCACCCACTTACGTTGCGATGTTTGATACACACAAGATATTCCTCCGGTGTTCGGGAATTGCATGATCTCATGGTCATAGGAACGGATACATTGACATGCAGAAAACAGTAGCAATAAACTGACACGATCATATGCTATGTTCATAGTTTGGGTCTTGTCCATCACATCATTCTCCTAATGATGTGATCCCGTTATCAAGTGATAATACTTGTATATGGCCAGGAAACCTTGACCATCTTTGATCAACGAGCTAGTCAACTAGAGGCTCACTAGGGACAGTGTGTTGTCTATGTATCCACACATGTATTTGAGTTTCCAACCAATACAATTCTAGCATGGATAATAAACGATTATCATGAACAAGGAAATATAATAACCAATTTATTATTGCCTCTAGGGCATATTTCCAACAAAGACATGTTGGCATTCCCAGACAATTGGAATGTTTTCGATCCCTTCAAGAGGTGACACATTTAATGCATTCAAGGCATATAGTCGTGCCTCAGCATCTCGAACAAGATGAGCATGGTAGCTTATTAACTCATTTGAATGGTGTAGGAGGTGGACGGTTTTGGTGGCACAAACAATTGAAGCCATATGATCGTTCAACCAGTCCATTCCCAGTATGAGGTCAATGTTGGAAGAATTCAATAACATGGGAGCGGCAAAGAATTCCAATCCTTCAATTTCAAGGGGGGCATTAGGGCAGACCATGGAGGGTCGACATTGGGCCGCGGGGGTGTTTACCACTATCGGGATGTTCATTTCTTCGTACTTAATGCCATGCATGAATGCAAAAATTTCCGACGTGAAGGAACGCGATGCTCCTGTATCAAACAATATAGAAGCGGGTACTAAGTTAACGAGAAGTGTACCCATCACGGTAGCAAGCTGGTCTTGAGCTTGACCCATATCAATGTTGTTGGTCTGACCACGAACGTAAGCAGGCTTGGCATGGTTGTTGCGGTTCTGACTATTGCCACTACCAGTTGAGGGAAGTGCCAACTGGTTCGGATTCTGCGTGCAATCTCTAGCACGGTGACCTGGACGGCCACACTTGAAGCACAGTCCATCCTCACGATGGGAAGGAGGAACTCGAGGCGGTGGAGCTGGAAGCCTCGGCATCCTAGGTGGTGGAGGAGGAAGACGAGGTGCAGCATAGGACGGCCTAGGAGCAGGAGCAGGTGCATGGTACATGTTGTGGGGAATCCACATCTTCTGCTTCTGTGCAGATGAGCCCCAAGATGAACCCATGTCACAGTTGCGCTTGCTGTTATCCTTGTATTCCTGCAAACCAGTTTCAACCTGAATGGCCTTGTTCTCCAAGGTGGCAAAATCAGCATAGTACTGAACAAGGAGTGCCGGCTTGATGTCAGGGTGGAGGCCATCACTTAACTTCTCCTGTGTGCGTGCATCAGTTGCAATGTCTTCTTCAGCATAGCGGGATAAGTCCAGAAATTTCCGCTGATAAGCATCCACAGTTTTGTTGCCTTGTACAAGGTTGCGGAACTCACGCTTCTTCCGGTCCATGATTCCTGAGGAATGTAGGGAGCACGGAAGGCAGCCTTGAACTCCGTACAAGTGATGACAGTTCTAGTGGGCTGAGAGCGCATGTGACTGTCCCACCATTGAGCAGCGGGACCCTTCAGAAAGTAAGCTGCAAAGTTGACATAGCTCGCCAGGGGAACATTGGAAGACTCCAGCTCATAAGCAATGTCATGGAGCCAGTCATCAGCATCAAGAGGCTAAGTTGAGCTGCGGTAGATCGCAGGGTTGAGGCGGCAGAAGTCTTGCAGGGTCATGCCTTGCTGCTGATTCATGTTCGTCCATTGGAATTGGTCCATGAGCCCTTGCATAAACTAGTCATTTAGTTCAAACTGTTGGATCATCCCAACCATATATTCACGAGGTGGGGGTGGTGGATCGTTTGCGGGGCCACGCGGGCGGCCAGCTGGTCTAACCATCCTGCTAAAATTTAACAGGGGTAGTTTAGCATAAAATAATTGCAGGGGCATTGCAGTCATTCATGAAGCAATAAAGCATGACGAAAGGAAATACCACAGATACTTCATAGTAGTCAAGTTCGACATAGAGACCCATACATAAGTTCGATTACAGACCATCGATTACAAATTTGAAATTTGGCGATAACCTGGACTCACTAGACGATAACCTGGACTCACTAGGCGGCACGCAGGCACGCGGTGGGGGGATACAACAACGAGACATAACGATAATGCTACATCAACGTCGGAGAAAACGTCTAAATCCAGGTAGCTGATAGGAGAACCTAGGGCGGGATTCTGCATCCCGTGGCGACTCATGTGCTCGTACCGCATCGAATCGATGAGCAGAGGTCCAAGTGCAGGGGTACGACCTCCAATAGTATGCCACTCAAGACCTGGTGGTAGCTCTGTCCTGCACGGGTGAAGGATGAACGGAGGGTGGATCCTCGCGTCGACTGATGGATGCAGTTGTGTCAATGAATCATAAAGATGGGTACGCGTGACGTACAGCTCCATGGTCTGAGCTCGGAAGGCACGATCCAGCGCCTCCATGTATTGCACCGAGACCTGTGGGTCGTAGCGACGCCTCACCTAGGGGGTACACACAACGACGTAGAACTGGTCGTTGCGCTCCCGAACGCGAGCAACGTAGGCAGTGAGATCAGATCCAGTCTCGTCCCTAGTAGGAACATACGGGATTTATATGAATGCAGTCTCCTCCAGGCAAGGGTGCGCTCCACGTAGGCAGGTGATAGCGAAATAGGCATAGACGGCCATATCGATCGGCAACCCAACACCGCAGAAGGTGTGGAGCTTGTTGGTGGAGATGTCCATCCGATCGAAGATGCGAACCTCAGCCTGGTACTGGTACTGGTTGAACTCGCGGAAGTCCTCGTACACAGTGTACTCGGGGTACCATTGATATCCCAACCTCGTCAATAGGTCCACCAGAATGGCCGGGAACCCAGTCATATCGATAGCATAGTGAGGCGTACAAGCTGCCTCGCGGGATGCAGCTGAGAAGGAAAATTCAACGATGTCAAATGACAGTGTGTGTAACATATTATCACAAGAACAACAGTAGATAATCCATCTCTCCGAGTCGATGTGATTAAGAGAACCTAATGTTAGAGTTAGCAAAATCTTTAACCCGAAAGAGAAGAGAGATCAGAACCCAGAGTATAGAAAAGGACTAAAAGATACTAACGCCACCTGATTGAGATGTGGGCCCATAAGCCACACAATAATGTTAGTAAAAGTTTTTCAAATAATAGACTCAACTTCGGCCAAGGAATTGAAAGTGGGCTACCTACAGGCAGTCGGCTCTTTTACCAACTTGTGATGCCCTCGATTTGATCGTACGCTAATCATACATGCAAATGCGTACGACCAAGCTCAAGGACTCACGGGAAGATATCACAACACAAGTCTAGACACAAATAAAAACAATACCATCTTCATATTACAAGTTAGGGGCCACGAGGGCTAGAATACACAAGTTCGATAAACACACGAGTCAGCGAAAGCAACAAATATCTGAGTAGAGACATGAAATATGATAATGCCTTAGAGAAGGCTAGCACAAAAGATACATCAATCGAATGAGGCGATGCCTCCTGTCTGGGAACCTCCTAAACTACTCCTGGTCTTCAGCGGCCTCCACGTAGTAGTAGGCACCGTCGGGGTAGCAGACGTCATCGGTGGGATACGCCATCTCCTGGGCTCCATCATCTGGTCGCATCAACGAATTAAAGGAACAAGGGGGAGCAAAGCAACACTGAGTACTCATCCAAATTACTCGCAAGACTGACATCAGAACTATGCTAAGTATGCATCAGTATCAAAGGGAAGGGGTTATATGTGGAGTGACTGTAGCAATGCGAGAATAGAGAGAGGGGACTAGTCCTATCGAAGACTAGCATCTTCAGGGGTCTTGCAGCAATTGACGAGAGTAGAGCAAGCGGCACAAATAAAGATTCATATTGTTGCAGCAATATTAATTAAGGTCACGCCCAGAGATTCTTCCCCGACTCCCTGTGAGGAAGCAATCGCTGAGCAACATTCCAGTTAAGTAACAGTTCTAGTTGTATAAGATCGGGGAACAACTCCAAGTCATCCTGTAACCATGGACACGGCTATCCGAATAGTTAATTTTCATCCCTGCAGGGGTGCACCATCTTACCCATCACGCTTCATAAACTCTGGATAGACACACTTTCGAGGGTCATGCTCGGCCTCGAAACATCAACACGTTGCAGCCCTGCCTAGGCTCAATAGAGAATCCAGCCCGCTAGTCTAACCCCTAAGCGCGCAGGGTTCACGGGCACATCACCCATTGTGCTCCTGCATGTTGCGAGGGCGTCCGATGTTAGTCCTCGCACCTCTTATACAAGAACGATGATTATCCAAACCACTCGGCCGCGCATCGCTCCATTGCTGACGTCTCAAGTGTTGGGGAACGTAGTAATTTCAAAAAAAACCTACGTCACACAAGGATCTATCTATGGAGAAACCAGCAACAAGCAAAGGTGTAGAGCATCTTCATACCTTTGAAGATTGCTAAGCGAAAGATTTGCTAGAACGCGGTTTATGGAGTCGTACTCGTAGCGATTCAGATCGCGGTGGATTCCGATCTAAGTGTCGAACAACGGTGCCTCTGCGTTTAACACACGTGCAGCCCGGTGACGTCTCCGATGCCTTGATCCAGCAAGGAGGGAGGAGCGGTTGAGGGAGAGCTCCGGCAGCACGACAGTGTGGTGACGGTGGAGCTGCGTGGTACTCCGGCAGGGCTTCGCCAATCTCTACAGAGGACGAGGACGAGGACGAGGAGGGCTGCGCCGTGGAGAGGTGGAATTGTGTTGTTTGCAGCCCCAAAACTCTCCACTCTATATAGGAGGAGAGAGAGGAGGGTGCCCACACCTAGGGTTTCCACCCTAGGTGGTGCGGCATACCTAGATGGGCAAGGGGGTGGCGGCCAAAGGTGGAGGAGGTGGCGCCCTAGGGTGGCTTGCCACCCAAGTAAAGCCCACCACGCCTAGGGTTAGCCCACCCTCCCTTTCTTGCACCTTGGGCTGATTGTGCGTGGCGCACCAGCCCACCTAGGGGCTGGTTCCCATCCACTTTTGGCCCACATACCCCTTCGGGGCTGGTGGCCCTTCCCTGTGGACCAACGGAACCCTTCCGGTGGTCCCGGTACATTACCGGTCATCCCCGAAACACTTCCGGCAATCAAATCTCCACTTTCTATATATCAATCTTTACCTCCGGACCATTCTGGAGCTCCTCGTGACGTTCGAGATCTCATCCGGGCCTCCGAAAAACCTTCGGTAACCACGTACACTATTTCCATTACAACCCTAGCGTCATAAAACCTTAAGTGTGTAGACCCAACGGGTTCGGGAACCATGCAGACATGACCGAGACACCTCTCCAGTCAATAACCAACAGAGGGGTCTAGATATCCATGTTGGCTCCCACATGTTCCACGATGATCTCATCGGATGAACCACGATGTCGGGGATTCAATCAATCACGTATGCAATTCCCTTTGTCTACCGATATGATACTTGCCTGAGATTCGATCGTCGGTATCCCTATACCATGTTCAATCTCATTACTGGCAAGTCTCTTTACATGTTCTGCAACACGTCATCCCATGGCTAACTCCTTAGTCACATTGAGCTCAGTATGATGATGCATTATCGAGTGGGCCCAGAGATACCTCTCCGTCACACGGAGTGACAAATCCCAATCTAGATTCGTGCCAACTCAACAGACACTTTCAGAGATACATGTAGTGCACCTTTATAATCACCCAGTTACGTTGTGACGTTCAATACACCCAAAGCACTCCTACGGTATCCGGGAGTTGCACAATCTCATGGTCTAAGGAAATGATACTTGACATTAGAAAAGATTTAGCAGACGAACAATACGATCTAGTGCTATGCTTAGGGTTGGGTCTTGTCCATCACATCATTCTTCTAATGATGTGATCCCGTTATCAATGACATCCAATGTCCATGATCATCTATTGATCAACGAGCTAGCCAACTAGAGGCTCACTAGGGACACATTGTGATCTACATATTCACACATGTATTACAGTTTCTGGTTAATACAATTATAGCATGAATAATAGACAATTATCATGAACTAGGAAATATAATAATAACCACTTTATTATTGCCTCTAGGGCATATTCCCAACATCAAGAGCTTCGGCTGATACCATGACGCCGAGTACCCATAACTTCTCCCACGTCGACGCTGATTGCGAAAAGGTCTACAACCAACCAGATCAAATACCCAAATCCATTAGCATTTTAATTAACACATCATCACATCCATGCGGGAATCCACCCGCAACACACCCTTCATCAAGTTCCTGGTAATAAGGTCAAGTAGTTGTGCGGCTGTAACATCAGAGGGATCCGAGGTATCACCCTCGATGGATTCTAAACGATGTAACTGTCAAGGTGGCCAAGGAGGAATCACCCTCGATGGACCACACCTGATGGGTTGTACGACAAAGTCATTTATCGGAGGTGGTGAAGGAGGAATCACCCTCGAGAACCACCACTGGTCAACTACACTATTGAGCTAACATCAGGAGTACGTATCGAGGTGTCACCCTCAGTAATCGATAGTAGCTCTACAGTGTCGTACAACTAAGGGGGGTGGGTGTTGTGATGGGTCTTGGCTCGCCGATGAGATGACGAGGCTTGATGAGATGATTGGACTAATGGTCAAAGGGGATCACTCATCCACCTATACTAAGCAGTTTAAAGTGTGGTACAGTAAGGTAGTAGTTCATCAAAAACAGGCTATGCATCAGATATAGGAGCTAACTACAAAAGTAGAAAAATCTAATGCAAGCATGAGGGAGAAAAAATAGGAGATATAAGAATAATCAAGGGGGTTTGCTTGCCTTGTTGCTCTGTGGCAAAGGGCTAGTCGTTAGGAGGGTAGTCGTACCCGGTAGCAGCGTCAATCCCGGGGTCTACCGGTAAGAAGAGGGGGAAGAAATAAATAAATATAATGCACACATGCAACACAACGCATGACATGGCAATATGCAGGGCTAGGCATGAGCTAACGCATTATCACCTGTCATGGACGGATCGGGAAAATATGTGATGATATTTCCCGGGTTTGTGGCTACTGCCGGACAGGCGAAACGGATGGAAAAGTTCCATGTTCGCTATGATAGACACATGACAAACGAACGGATAGCGTATCCTGGTTCGTCTCGTTTTTTTATCAACTTTCATGTACAAATTATTTTCATCGGGATTACGGATTATTTTATATTATTTTTAAATTTTTATTAATATTCAGAAATTAAATATATTTGTTTTAATTCAAATAATCATTTATGACATGAGCATGATGTCATGCTGACATCAGCAGTCACCAGTGAGTTGACTAGTCAACTCTGACTAGCGGGTCTCATACGTCATACCCAGATTTATAATTTGGTTTGATTAATAATTAAATATATTAGTTTAAGGGGGTGGGACCCACATGTCATACACTACTTAAGTTAATTAACTAACACATTTAACTTAAGTATATTAGGTTTATTTAACCTAATTAAATAGGCACATCAATTACCCTAATTAATTACTATAATTAAATTAGATAGAATTACTTTGGGGATTTAATTAATAATCTAATTAATTGATTAACCAATTAATTAATTAACTATTTAATAATTACTTTTAAATTCTTTTTTATACTTTTTTGTTAAGGGGCATTGGGCCCCTTGTCTTTCACAAGGGAAGGGGTAAATTGGCCCCAAAGCAACTAATCACAGGGGGACTAAACCCGCCTCTTTTTAGGGAAAAGGGGTCGGGGCATGGCCAACGGGCGGGGCAACAATCGTGTGGCCGGAGGCAGAGGCGATGCAGCGAGGTGGTGCGGTGGCCGGAAGGCCAGGGGGTGCGCGAGGGCACGTGTGGGTGCGCGCACGATGGCCGTTCAGGCGGGGGGGCGCGGTCGGTCAGCCTTGTCACTCGGGTATTTTTGTTATTTCGGTTCGGGTAGTTCGGTTTATGGGTAATTCGGGTATTCAAAAATGGGAACCAAAATTATTTCTGCCAAAAAAATACCCAAACCCAAATTACCCAAAATTTTGGTTCGGGTAATTCGGGTACCCAAAATACCCAAAATATTCTAAGCATACATCAACTTTTGAAATGAATACCTCGGATAGTATGGGTATTTTTGGTAATATGAGTATTTTAGTTAGTATGGGTAACAAGTTAGTATAATAATAGCATGAAAATTTTGGACACTATGAATAATTTGGGTAGTATGGGTAGTTCGGGTTTTCCACACTAGAACCCGAACCCTAACCCAAAAACGGAATAGTCAAGAAATGAGAACCGAACCCTTACCTGATACCCGAATTACCCAACAATTCAGGTAATTCGGTTCGGTTCGGGTTCGGGTAGCGGGTTCGGGTACCCAAACGCCCAAGGTGAGCGGTCGGGGCCGGAGTTGCGGGGACCGCCGGAGCGAAGGGTGAGGTCGCCGGGAGGCACCGGCGATGGATCCGGTCGGAGGGGAGGAAGAGGAGGGGTGGCCGGAGCTGGGGGAAGAGAAAGGGAGGACCCCGGTGGCTCACCATCGTGCAGGGGAGGCAGAGGCTCGGTGAAGGTCGGGGCGGTGCGGATGGCGGGAAGGAGGCGGTCGGAGGGGGGCGGCGAAGGTCGGCTCGACCGACAGAGGATGTCGGACCCGGTCGGGGCCGGTCGAGGCGCGAGGGTCGGGGCGAGGTGGCCAGCCGCCAAGGAGGGTGAGAGCCACGGGGTGAGGGAGAGAAGTGAGGTGGGTTATGGTTACACAGGGTGGGGAGGGGCTTTTATACTCGAGGGGTATAATGGGTTGGTGGGCCGATGGGTGGGGGACTAGCCGGCCCGATGGGCTGGCCGATTGGGAGAGGCCAGGTTGGACCTCGGCCCAAGGGGATGGGGCTTTATTTCTTTTTATTTATGTTTTCCTTTTTGCTTTCTATTTTATTTTATTTCATGTTTTCTTTTATAGCGGCAACTTTATTTTATTTTATTTGGCTAACAAATGACTTTTGTAAACTATGAGATTCAGCCACATAATTACTTTGCACTATTTGGCACTACCTCAAAAAGTATTGGGGATTTATTTAAAACATTTTGTATTCCATAATTTAGAAAAGGCCTTTTAAATAATGTTTTGTCCATGTTTTATTTATTTTGAGGCACCAAAATTATTTAAAAAAATGGTTGCAATTTTATAATTACTTAGGAATTATTTGTAACCTAAGCATGATTTTGTTTCCATGTTTGACAAAATATTTACACCACCTATTAACTGAATTTTGAATTTCAACAGGAATTTGAAATGAGATATGAAGTTTAAAATGATCAAGCACTCTTTAGCAAAATGATTAGACATTGATCATGGTCATCATTGTAGCTTAATTACAATGATCACTATAGCATAATCCGGGGATGTCAGAGGGGTGAGAGGGGATAACGGTTGGATTTTCTTTCCCACTATATAAAGGAGGTCTTCTTCCCCAAGAAGACCTAGTCTCCTAACCCTAAGCTCCACTGTTGCTCCAAGCTCCATTTTCGCCCGATCTCTCTCCATAACCAACAAAACATGTTGATCTTCTAGGGTTTGCTTGAGAGGGCCTCGATCTACACTTCTACCAAAAGAAAATTGATTCCTCCCACTAATCCCTTGCGGATCTTGTTACTCTTGGCTGTTTGAGCACCCTAGATGGTTGAGGTCACCTCAGAGCCACAATCCATTGTGATGAAGCTTCATGATGTTGTTGGAAGCCCCCAATTAAGTTGTGCAGATTGCTCCAACCTTATTTGTAAAGGTTCGATCACCACCTTCAAGAGCTCCACTAGTGGAATCACGACATCTCGCATTGAATGAGGACGTGAGAAGAATATGATGACATTTTATTAAAGGTTTTTCCATCAATTGCTTTGCATAGAAGAGTGTTAGAAGCAAAAATAGGATGTATAAATTATTTAATATTAATATGGCTTTTGTTAGTGCTTTAACTGTTTGTTTTTTCATTATATTAAATATATTTTTATGTGTATATTAGGTGCCCTCGGGTTTTAGTTCTTCCTCATGTCCCTGAAATCTCAGGAGCGGCCATCTTCTTCAAGCATGGAGGTACTTCTACAAAGCTCACCTCAAGCTCCTTAAACACAAGATAAGGGACAAGCACGTAGAGCATTCTCATCAGTGGGTAGCGAAAAATATGTAGTAATGAACTAATGATGAGTTCCCCTTTCCCTATATTTTTGTTTTTCTTTCTTTACTTCTCCCATTTGTACATGGGAAAAGTTTACGTTCAGACGGCGGATCTCATGCGAGCGATCCGCCGGCTCCTCAGTGCGACGCGTGTTTCTTTTTCTGTAACTTGTGTTGTAAAATTTTCCTCCGCAACAATACACACATTTCAAAACATAAAACGAAGAAAAACTGGAAATATTTTCTGCAACATTGTCTATGTTGCAAAAAAAAATTCAAAACAGCACACATGTTGCAAAAATATAAAATCCGCAACACAATCTGTGTTGCAAAAAAGTTTTGCAATATAATCTCTGTTGCATAAAAATTTCGTAACACAATCTCTATTATAAATGTTTCTACAACAAGGTCTTTGTTGCAGAACAGAAGAAATGATCATCTCGCCATATCCTACGGCTCGCGAGGCGGCAGATCTTTTAAAAAGATCCGCCGACCGACGCATAGCAGTCCCCTTTATACATACTATCAATACATGAAAAATTACCGTAAAACAATTGTTCTACGGTTTGTAGGTAAAAAGCAAAGAAAGAAACTCAGCACAAACCAAAAACAAACTTTTTCTTGAATTAACCAAAAACAAACTTGTAAACCCAGAACACACGACCTAAATATTGCAGCCGCATTTTTTTCAGTCGAGCAGCCACATCCACATCACCTCAGAGCCACAATCCATTATGATGAAGCTTCATGATGTTGTTGGGAGCCTCCAATTAAGTTATGCAGATTGCTCCAACCTTATTTGTAAAGGTTCGATCACCACCTTCAAGAGCTCCACTAATGGAATCACGACATCTCGCATTGAATGAGGACGTGAGAAGAATATGATGACATTTGATTAAAGGTTTTTCCACCAATTGCTTTGCATAGAAGAGTGTTAGAAGAAAAAAATAGGATGTATAAATTATTTAATATTAATATGGCTTTTGTAAGTGCTTTAATTGTTTGTTTTTCCATTATATATCAAATATTTTTTGATGTGTATATTAGGTGCCCTCGGGTTTTAGTTCTTCCTCACGCCCCTGAAATCTGAGGAGCGGCCATTTTCTTCAAGCATGGAGGTACTTCTACAAAGCTCACCTCAAGCTCCTTAAACACAAGATAAGGGACAATCATGTAGAGCATTCTGATCAGTGGGTAGCGAAAAATATGTAGTAATGAACTAATGATGAGTTCCCCTTTCCCTATATTTTTGTTTTTCTTTCTTTACTTCTCCCGTTTGTATATGGGAAAAGTTTACGTTGAGCTCGCGGATCGCATGCGAGCGATCCGCCGGCTCCTCACTGTGACGCGTGTTTTTTTTTCTGTAACTTCTGTTGCAAAATTTTCCTCCGCAACAATACACACGTTGTAAAACATAAAAACGAAGAAAAACTGGAAATATTTTCTGCAACATTATCTATGTTGCAAAAAAAATTCCAAACAGCACACATGTTGTAAAAATATAAAATTCGCAACACAATCTCTGTTGCAAAAAAAAATTGCAATATAATCTGTGTTGCACAAAAATTTCGTAACACAATCTCTATTCTAAATGTTTCTGCAACAAGGTCTTCGTTGCAGAACAGGAGAAATGGTCATCTCGCCATATCCTACGGCTCGCGAGGCGGCGGATCTTTTAAAAAGATCCGCCGACCGACGCATAGCAGTCCCCTTTGTACATACTATCAATACATGAAAAATTACCGTAAAACAATTGTTCTACGGTTTGCAGGTAAAAAAACAAAGAAAGAAACTCAGCACAAACCAAAAACAAACTTTTTCTTGAATTAACCAAAAACAAACTTGTAAACCCAGAACACACGACCTAAATATAGCAGCCGCATTTTTTCAGTCGAGCAGCCACATCCACATCACGTGAGAGCCACAATCCATTGTGGTGAAGCTTCATGATGTTGTTGGGAGCCTCCAATTAAGTTGTGCAGATTGCTCCAACCTTATTTGTAAAGGTTCGATCACCACCTTCAAAAGCTCCACTAGTGAAATCACGACATCTCGCATTGAATGAGAATGTGAGAAGAATATAATAACATTTGATTAAAGGTTTTTCCATCAATTGCTTTGCATAGAAGAGTGTTAGAAGAAAAAATAGGATGTATAAATTATTTAATATTAATATGGCTTTTGTTAGCTCTTTAACTGTTTGTTTTTTCATTATATTAAATAATTTTTTGATGTGTATATTAGGTGCCCTCGGGTTTTAGTTCTTCCTCACGCCCCTAGAATCTCAGGAGCGGCCATCTTCTTCAAGCATGGAGGTACTTCTACAAAGCTCACCTCAAGCTCCTTAAACACAAGATAAGGGACAAGCGTGTAGAGCATTCTGATCAGTGGGTAGCGAAAAATATGTAGTAATGAACTAATGATGAGTTCCCCTTTCTCTATTTTTGTTTTTCTTTCTTTACTTCTGCCCTTTGTACATGGGAAAGTTTACGTTCAGCCGGCGGATCGCATGCGAGCGATCCGTCGGCTCCTCAGTGTGACGCGTGTTTCCTTCTGTATAACTTTTGTTGCAAAATTTTCCTTCACAACAATACACACGTTGCAAAACATAAAAACGAAGAAAATTGGAAATATTTTCTGCAACATTTTCTATGTTGCAAAAAGAAAAAATTGAAACAGCACACATGTTGCAAAAATATAAAATCCGCAACACAATCTCTGTTGCAAAAAAGTTTTGCAATATAATCTTTGTTGCACAAGAATTTCGTAACACAATCTCTATTATAAATGTTTCTGCAACAAGGTCTTTGTTGCAGAACAAAAGAAATGGTCATGTCGCCATATCCTACGGCTCGCGAGGCGGCGGATCTTTTAAAAAAAATCCGCCAACCGACCCATAGCAGTCCCCTTTGTACATACTATTAATACATGAAAAATTACCGCTATTCTACGGTTTGCAGGTAAGAAAAACAAAGAAAGAAACTCAGCACAAACCAAAAACAAACTTGTATACCCAGAACACACGACCTAAATATAGCAGCCGCATTTTTTTCAGTCGAGCAGCCACATCCACATCAAGCTCGATCTACAGAATCACGAAGGTTGCACCGCATCCACATGCGTTTTTCTTCCTTTCCCGCTCAATCTCGTGACTCCCTTTCATTTCCTCCCAAGATCAGGATGCGAGGATCCCGTGCGCAAATCCACGTGTTAAACGAGCCCAACCAGACGCGCGCGCTAGCGCGTGATTGCCCAGCAGCAGTCAGTGATGGAGAAGAAGCGCTGAATCGGCCACACTACTACTCCTGGTAAATAAAAGGAAAAGAAAGGGACTCGGTGACCAGATCGCGGCGCGGCGCACGCTGTCGGCTCAAACCGGGCACCGGCGTGGGAAGTTTCTCCGCGAGGAAGCAACCCAATTCCCGCTCGTGGCTTAATAATTTCCATTGCCATTGCGTCCCATCAGCCGCGTGCCCATTCACACGCTTCTTCCGACGGACGGAAGACGTGCGCGTCTGCCCATTCCCACTCGTCACGAGCTGTTGGATTTATTTGTTTCTTTGACATGAGCTGTTGGAGTTGTTGGCACCACACGCGGCGACTGATTGGTGGAGGATCCATCCATCCCATTGTTTCGTGTAAATCAAATAAATTACTACTGCCGACGGAGACGGAGGGGTGGGTCGGTCGCTTTCTCGCCGATCGCCATCTAGCTAGCCACCTTTCGCGCGTTCCTACCTGCGCTGCCCAGCAATGGGACTTCATTTGATTTGAGAGACGGCGATCGACGACGACATGGGTCGTGGACTCATGCAGCGGTAGCTCCACACCGGCGACCAGTAGCCCCTAGCTCTCGTTTTATATATAAACCGTGCGCGCCTTAGCCCTCGCACTCCCGATCGAGCGTAACAACAACTCCGCCGGCCCATTGCCCATAGCCACTCCAGACGATCGACCCGCGCGCGGGGCCGCCGTACGTACTCGAGCTTGGAATCGAGCATGTCGTCGAGAGCGCCGCCGGTGGAGCTCGACTTCCTCGGCCTCCGCGCCGCTGCCCTCGGCGAGCAACGCGGCAAGAACACCGGCTCATCCTCCTCCTCCTCCTCCTTGTCGTCCATCCGAGGTCCGAATGTCATATCCCTGCCTCTTTGTGTGCCTGTGTATGCGCGCGTGAATGCTGACTGGAACTGCATGGATGCGTGCGTGCAGGGATGGAGACGAGCGCAATAGCGAGGATAGACCCCCAGCTGCTGCGCCGCGTCGTCGTCCCCCGCTCGCCGGCGACGACGGAAGAGGCGCCTGCGGCTCCCAGTCCCATGACGGTCTTCTACAACGGCTCCGTTGCCATCTTCGATGTCTCCCACCACAAGGTGATTAATTATTACCAATCTCCGCGCCTCTTCCATTTGCTTAGTATTTCTCTTCATTAATTACACTCTCAACTTCGATACGAGATGTACCTAACAGCAATTACAATAAGGTACAGTCAGGCTATAATAATTAAAATACTATATTTTTGCTGAGTTGGATGAGAGAGAAGAGGAAAGAGAAGTGAAACGGGCTCTTCGTGAAGAGCCAGCTCTAGCACGTGCTCCTAGGTGCTTTGTGAAAATGAAAGGTGGGCTATATATGATAAAAATAGTACTATTTTATAGCTAACTATTGTACACGCTAGCTATAAGATGGGCTATAAGACTGTTTATAGCCAGCAGTTGGCTATACTATTAACCATGCTCTAAGGCTGGTCATAGTGGAGAGTATCATATAATAGTATCATGCATATGATACTATCGTATGATACTACCTTTATAGTGTTTAGTATTATAAACTAGTACTCGACTAACAAACTATCATATATAACCTCATTTATTAACATGCATGACACATAGTAGCATAGCATTTAACATGTTACGGTATCTACCTATGTTACTCTAACTCTCTTTCATCTTTAATTGTGTGCCACATTAACATGTTTGTTAGTTTCAAAAACATGATACTACCTAAGTTACTCCCACTATGGCCAGCCTAAGGGTCAGTTTTTTTTGATAGCATTTTTGGGTTTCTAGAATAAGTTGTCCCCTACCCAGCTTATTTTAGAAGCTCAACTAAAAATATTTTTTTAAAGCCTACTAGTAAAGTCTTAATTAATAGGCTTTAAAAAAATAAATTTGGTTGGGCTTATAGAATAAGCTGGGTAAGGGGCAACTTATTTCAGCTTATGTTAAAAGCTAGCAAAAGAACTGACCCTAAAAGCACTGTCCGATGTCCAATTTCCAAAAATGAACTTGCATATTTCTTTTGGTTAGAGAGAATTAATGTATATATGCATATAAAAGTAAGCACATGTAGCAGATGTATGTTATCAAATTCATATACTGATGTGGCCTTGGACATCTGATCAAATATTTTGACAGGCAGAAGCTATAATGCAGATGGCAAGGGACGTAACGTTGGCAGAAAGGCGTGACCTTGGCAACAATACACCTGTTGGAAATTCAAGCAAAGGTTTGTTTAAATAATAACTCATCATGAGCAAACAAAAAATTAAAAAAAAAGTTCGTTGGACGCTTTATAAAGTCGTTGCTTACAATTCTAATATTCATGCTTGCAGACATACCACTGGCAAGAACAAAGTCGTTGCAGCAGTTCCTCGTGAAGCGTAAAGAGAGGTAAACAAACAATATTCTATATGTATATAGGAATTATGTTCTGGCCAAATAATATCAGTTTGTTTCCATGGACAAAACCACAAGGTTAAAGTAATACCAGTACGTACGTAGTTTCTTGTTCTGAAACAAAGTTAAAAGTGCAGGATTAGTTGCTCTCTTTGAACATTCCACATGATGAGAAGAAAAAAATGTCGAAACCGTACGTGTGGGTCCTTGAGCGACCTTGATCGATCGGAGACCACGTTTTTGTTGCGATCGACAGCGGTCGTAATTAAGCTAGCATGCGCATACATAGTTGACTGAGGGTGACATCTCGATCGACATCAACGACCAATTTGATGGACCGACACCTACCAAATCAAACACCACGATTGATCTGCTCACCCAAATCGAGGAAAGCTAATATTTGGTTCGATCGTGAGTATGCATGCACGTATCATCTTTGCCTTCTTCTTTTTCCGTGAGAATATGTCAAAAAGTTGTACTCCAAATCTTCTGGACTGTACGTACGTGTTGACCTAACCAATTCGCCACCCAACTCATCATGCGTGCGGTTGTTTAAACGTGCAGGTTGACCCGCATGGGTCCATACCATCCCGGCGCCACCACCATCAGCGGCAGCTCTCTTGGTGTGAAGAAGGAAGCGGAAGCAGCCTAGCTAGCTTCTGGGCTTGACTGATTAGCTTGATGTTCATTTGGTGCTCTTGATTATAGGGTATAGCTAATTGTTCCGGTGATTACCGGTGTATATTCATGTGTGTGGAAATGGAACTAGGGCCCCGCTTGGTTCACGTGTATTTATATACACTTGTATTTATTTTACAGGTGTATAATACTGGTCTTATTTGATTTTTAACTTGAAAGAAAAACGACCAGTGGAGGTCTGTATATTTTACACCGGTATTGAACTAAGAAACGTCAATCCAATCACGGCCTCGGAGTAGTAGCACTCCAATAGTATAGATGCGTGCAATAGAATTTGGTAGCGGTGGCTTAAGTTTGATCGATGCGCTTTCTTACAAATGAATAAATTAAGTTTAGGGATGTAATAGATAATTAATTTTGCATGCACTCATGCATATTTATGTACGTACTCGCTACGTTCTTGAATATAAGTTTTTTGTAAAGACTTCATTACAAATTATACATACAAAGCAAAATGAGTAAATTTATATTTTAAAGGTATGTCTATATACATCCGTATGTAGTTCATAGTAAAAAATTTAAAATGACTTATACTTAGCAACGAAAAAAGTGTAACACTATTTTCAGATGATGCAGATCATTTGTCTTCGTTTCAAGAAAATATAAAAAAATGTTCTGTCATATATCATTTTTTTCAGGTGGTTGCAACCCTGTACAGCCGTTGGGAGATACTTCGTCTGTAATGATCTAAATACTCTTATATTTCTTTATGGAGAGTACCCTCTATTTTTCTTTTTGTTAACTAACGAAGGAACGAGGTATGCATCATATATTGCCCGGTGACAGCCTAGACCCTAGAGGTGCCTAAACAAGCAAACGCGGCCGGCCGGCAAAGCTACCATGCTGTTTCGTGGAACAATCAAATATGCGCGCGCCGCACGAGGTGGTTTAGATCACGCGCATTATTCCACGCGCAAGACAGAAGTAGGTGGGTGTGATACCTCTGCCTCTGGTACGGTGGACTGGACCATCGCGTTCTGAGCGAAACGTACCTACTCGTGCCCGATCGATGGTCTCTTGTACGCAGGCCAGTATAGATTGTGATTAAGTTGTAGTACCAGTCTAGATTGTGATTAAGTTGTGCCCAATGTCTTCTGTCAAAAAAAAAAAAAAAGTTGTGCCCAATGTCAGTCGACACGTAGATGCAGGTCCGCCGTGAAAACATGCAACAAGAATCTGGACCTAGATGAAACACACAAATCCACCACTTCGTGCATTTAGCCCCTACTAGAATATCGACCAAAAAAAGTACTCAGAAGCGAAACTTGGTGGATTATGAAATGGAATTGCATGGCATACAACATCGTCCGAGATCATAGAAATAGAAACTTTTATTGCACTAGCATTATTTTTTTGCAAGTATTCCATGCAGTCTGGGCGTTTTAGAATACAGCGAAGTAGAACTGTAGAAGGCCATTTGAAATTAGATCCACAGCTTAATAGCATTTCCAACAGATCAGAAATTAACATTGCCTCGGAATAATCTGGGAAGAAACAGTTGCACCCAGAAAGCCCGAGCAGTTGCCATGTCCAACATAAGTGTACACCATAGGCCACGATGATTAACAACACATCATGGTCATGGAAACTGAGTTTATCCCCATCCGACCAAGCAAATAACATCTGCTGCTCTCCCTTGATTCAACACAGCAGCTCAAGCTTGGAAAGCTCCGCAAACTTCTGTAACAGGCCATCGGAGCGTAAGCTGTAGGTGGCACGATTCTCTTCAGGGACCCCTGGATTGATCGTTCAACTTCTAGAGCTATCATCTTCTTTCTCCAGGTTCGGGGGGTATATCGTGTCAAAGACAACAAGCGTGAAGAGGTTTCTTACTTCGGCAGGTGTACCATTTGCTAAATTGTAATAATCGATATTTCCATCACTTTTTGGTTCATAACCAATCTCCTTTTTCCCATGTTGAACACGCTCAACTAATTTGAGAACCTTCAAGTATGCTTGTAGTGGGATAAATACCTAAACCAGAATATGTACCACAATGGTATAAACCAGCATCAGTACAGGATGGAGCGTTGCAATTGTTGCCATCTAGAAAAGATAAAATACTAGTAGCATGGCTGCAGTTCATCTCTACCAGTGCTGGCGATGGTGTGCATGTAAAAGAGGTAAAGAACTAGGAAATGTTAGAATGCAATTCATTAGTTCAGGAGCAGCTATTCCTGGCTAAGTGACTATTCCTACCTGTTAAAATACTATGCTTTATAGGCCATAGTTAATATTGTTACTGACGATATGAGAGTTCTCTTAGACCAGAGAGATGTTCTCCCGTGCTTGGGAGATACTTAGATACACCACTACCCGGAAAGATATCAGCATTAGTTGAAGTTATTTGAAGAAAAAAAAAACTTCGGGCCAGCCTCAGGCTTACCCTTGCAACGTTGGACAGGCTGGGGCCTGGCTTTTCAGGCCTGTCCCAAAGCACAATATTTCAACAGGTCTACTTGCAAGCAGAAAATAACTAAACTAAATATGGAGGGCGGAAAAATTTGCACTTACAAGATCTGAGGACGGTGCTTGAGGGATTTTCGCCATAGCATTTGCAACATAATACTCGTCAGTCATTTCAGTTAGTGCCTGCCTCATTGAGATAGCAAGGTCTTTTACCTCAGCTAATAACCCTTTTTTGCCCCGCACCCGTGGTTCCAAGAGCTCTGAAAACCCAGCATCATGTTGACGGTTGATTGATTGTCCAATATCCACTGCCAGTGGCAGATCACCTCCAAGGTATACAGCGAGTGCAAAAGTAGCCACCACCAAAGGATCCCGTGGTTTGCGTACCAATGCCTCATGGAACGCTAAAATACTTATCCTGTTAAAAAAAAAACAGAATTGTCATCTTAGCAAGTAGTAGTGAATCCCACGGATAAACTTAAAGAGTCTGGAAGGATCTTTATAAGGCTGGTCGTAATGGGAGTATCATAAGTAGTATCATGCATGCCAACTAGGCATATTTGATGAGGTGGCATGAATTTAAATGAAGAAAGAGAAGATTGAGTATCATATTATGATACCGTATCATATTAAATGTTGTTCTACTATGTGTCATGCATGACAATAAATAAACTGTTCTATGATACTAACACATGATACTATGCATTACGGATGTAGAATCATACACTAGTATCATATGTATGGTACTAGTATATGATACTCTCCATTACAATCAGCCTAAACTGTTGAGTTGTACAGAAATAACAAGTTGAATCATTCAACTCTTACCATAAACTATTATGGCATGGCCTGTTAGGTGCAAGAAAACTATCCAGCTTAGAAAATAGGACCTGCATGCATAAGATGGTAAATTTAATAGACAAATCTGGCAACTAAAGCCAAATTAAAAAAAAACTATAGCATGCCACCACAACATGAAATTACGTCCCAAACAGAAATATTTGCAATCAATCTATTATATTGGGTCCCAGCTCTTTTGGCTGATTGTCAAAAACACATTTTTGACCCTAACTAGCTATGTGTTCAAGATTCTGGGAGAATCTGGGGGAAGGTTCAATTCTTTTTTTTTAGAGAAAACGCAAGAGATTTTGCGTTTCGTTGCATTGAACAGATAGAGTGTGGTTACAACCCTCCTAGGAGAGCAAGTACAGGAGGGGGCATGAATGTGAAACTAATGTACATCCCAGGTGGTAGGCAAGATGACTCTGAGGCCACGTCACCAGCACGTGCCCATTGTTCGGCTTCGTCCTTGATCTTAAAGACCAGGACATGTACGAGGGGCTGGGCACCGTCAAATATGCACTCGTTGCGCATCTTCCAGATCATCCATGGCGTTAGTAGGGCGATGGAGGCAAGGCCTTTCCGCATCGTTGTAGGTGTGCTTTGCTTGGCACGCAGCCACCAATCCATGAGCGTGCCTTCGTCGGTAGGTCCTGCGGTGGTCATCCTGAGCCATGCAAGGATCTCATGCCAAGTCTGCTTGGCGAAGGGGCACTCCAGGAGTAGGTGGCGCATCGTCTCGGGAGCTTGGTCGCATAATGGGCACCTCACCTGGTGCTGGAGGCCCCTTCTAGCGAGGCGATCAGCGGTCCAACATCTATCCAGGTTAGCTAACCAGTGGAAGAGTTTTACGCGCGGCGGCGCCCAACTCTTCCAAATGAGCTTCCAGGCGTAGCAGGTAGTGGAGCCCTGAAATGTGGCGAGGTAGCAGGAGCCGGCCGTGTAGGTACCGGATACCGTCCATTTCCACACCAGTTGGTCAGGCGCATCTGAGAGGGGGAAATGTTCAATAGCCTGCTGCCTGCCAGACCTGAATGTATTGGCCGATTTCGTTGATGCCCACTGTCCCTTGGATGTCGCCTGCCCAGCTGTGTCCCTGAAGACCTTCGGCGACGGTCCGGAGCTTGCGTCGACGCTTGGGAATGCAGCTGTAGAGGTCAGGGGCGATCTCAGATATGGACTGCCCATTGATCCAGCGGTCCTCCCAGAAGAGCGCAGAGGAGCCGCTCCCGATGATCATCGTGGTGGAGGCGAAGAAGAGCGCTCTTTCCTCGAGCGAGAATTGCAGGTCCAGGCCATGCCAAGCCCGGTCGTGGTCGGTGCGCGAATACCAGAGCCATCGGAGCCGCAGCGCTAGGCCAGTGCGCTCGAGGTCCTGGACCCCAAGGCCGCCAAGGGAGGTAGGGCGGCAGACGCGGCGCCAGTTGACATGGCAGTGGCCACCGTTGGCGGCTGCGCGCCCCGCCCAAAGGAAGCCACGCTGGATTTTCTTGATTTGCTTAAGGGTCTTCTTCGGCGGCGCAAAGGCGAGGAGTTGATAAAACGAGATCCATGGGCACTAGCACCCAGGACTTATTTTTATAGGAGAATCCCACCCGGGGTGAGCACCACAAATCCGATCCCGACGGGGTTCGAACCGTGGCCGCAGGGTGAGCCACTGCCCACCTTGCCACCAGGCTACAGCCTAGTCCTCGAAAGGTTCGATTCTCAAGATTCTAGGAGAATCGGCCAAAAGAACTGGGTTCCAATATAATAGGTACGAGTTATGTTTGATCCAATTAAACTAGACCATCCAACAAAATGGGCTCAAATGACTGGAAAAATAAGTTAGAACCTAGAATCGCATTAATTGCTCTTAATTGCACAATCATTCACTTAATTTTTATCAGATAGTTTCCTTTACATCTCCTTGCTGAATCAACTCCTTCATTACAGCCTGCATTCCTGCACGTGGGGCACCCCCAATACCCTTTTCTGAGTTGCATATACATCACGACATACATTTGTGTAAAACATGCATTGCACGCACACAATTGCTAGAACTTAAACATTGGCCAACATTTAGCAACTTATTAGTAATCTGAGTAAATTGCCTCAGTGCTGCCAAAGCCTGTTCGCTCCGTAGTACAACTCACACATCACCTCTATCCAAGTACAATTGATGGCCCACTTTTGTTAGTCAATGCACTGGGCAAAAAATTGTTTTTTTTATATATACCCAAAGGAACCTTGACTCATCTCTCCCATAAACACTAATCGTGCTCCCTTGGCATAGGCCTCAATGCCTTAAGCGCCTATGCTCCGTCTGCGTGTGTCTGATAGTCAAGGGCTCACAGCCTTGACAGCTTGAGGGACTAGAATGTATTACAATCCCATTCGATAAGGCCTACAAGCTGAGGAGCAAAGCTTATATGGCTAAGTTTGGCATCAAGAATGTCCTGTGTGCATGTTGGTATGATGAATATGGGAGGAGAGGAAGATGGCACAAATAGGTGACAGAAAATATGACTTTTCCTAACCTATCAACCTTAGTTAGTTCATAGTGGTGTTTTGGAAGAAATGAGCTGTGGGAGCTATTTTGGAGGTTTGCAAAAATCATAGTGGGTACAGAGTAAATTTCTCTATCAATTAAGAAGATGAAAATTAAAATGTTATTTGAGTATAATCTCAAGGGCCCAAACTTTATGAGTCCTCTATTAATTAAGTAAAAAATGAAAAAAAGAAGTTATTTGGGTATATTCTCAAGGGTCCAAACTTTTATCAGTGAGATGTACATTTGAAAAAAATGGAACTTACCAGCAACATGTTAGTCCCATTATCCTTCCTCTTAAAAAGGGTTGAAGAAAAATATGCAGCCTGTATAGTTCAACAAAATAGTTCAGCTAAAATAACCACAACAAACACCACTATATTTTGAGATATTAACCATAGACATACCTGAAAGGGCAATAAATGTTCAAGAAGACCAAATCTCCAAAGCAACCTTAAAGAAGCTTCAGCTGAACCATAAGCAAGCATATAGTTAACCTCCATGAGTAATCTTCCCTACAAGAAGGAAACCAGTAAGAGACAGGCACCTGAGCTCCGTTCTTGCTTATTCAATGCATATGAGAAGACAAACATTCACAAATTATAAGCACATTGTGCATACAGGATCAAACCTTGTCAAGTCTTGCCACAGAACAGGCAAGATTTCTCACATAATAAGCTGTTTCTTTGGGAAAGCTGAATCCTAATCGAGCTGCAATTCTGATTGCACGTAGAATACGAGCTGTTAATTACAGATTGCACATTAATGCCAAATTCACAAAAAAGGCAAAAACAAAAAAAAAGGAAATCTAAAAAGACAAATTTGAAATGATACTGACCACAATCCTCATGGAACGAAGTGGCAGCAGGAATAACAGTACGAACCTGTTGAAAGGGAAAAAGGATGTCATGACAAATAAAGGAAATGATTGATGTTGAACACAAGCAAAGATGATGCAACTAGAACAACTATAGATACAGCAGACCTTAGCTTTCTTAATATCTTCAATGCCTCCCAAGTAGTCGTAGATCTTTTCTGAATACGGATTGAACATTAATCTGCACACATTTGACATCAGCAAATATGCATACCACACCTTGCAGTATGGAAATCAGTTATTATGTAGGAACACCAACCCATTTATAGTGAAGTCCCTCCCTTGGCAGTTCTTCCAGCGTAAATAATCGTTCTTGCTACAATGTGGGCTCTTTGAAGCAGGCATTTGATTGCCACTAGACCCTCGAACATAAGTATTAAAACTTGACACCTGCCAGGAAGGATAAGAAATGTTCAGTAGGCAACACATGTGGTGTGAAAGGAAATCAAATTCAACGATACTCAGTATTCAGTTGGCAGCATATATGGTGTGAAAGGAAATCTAATTCAACAACCCCCCTCTTAAAGTGTGCAATTTCTGACGATCCAGCCAAGTAAGCACGAATATGTACGAACCTCAACAATGGAATTATTGTCATGTACATGAACTATGGGAAACCGCCTTCCTACTATAACAGCTGCTCCTAGAAAGGTGTCTTTCACCTGCAAGAGTTCAAAATAGCATCCTTTGTTGGTAACGTCAAGAAAATTGCTTTTGCATCTCAAATAGAATAAGAATTTGTCGACGACTAGCAATGCAACATAACTGCAAAATATGACACATATGCAAATATACAATTAGAAGTAAAATTATACATAGTTTTTATTCATGCCTTTCACTTATTACGGATAGATGAATGCTGAAGGTACATCTTATTTCAAATAACAAAAAACTGCATGCATCTAATATCAAGCAAATACGCTAATTATTGCAGTTGATCTTGGCGAAACTATTCTTATTCTATAAAATTTGCTATCTCCACATTTCAGTAGAAACATTAGCTTTGAGAAACGTATGGCACACAACAAACCAATTTGTAATAGAATCACTGCATAACAATGGCATGCTCGTTAATATGAGTTATAACCTGCCTAAGATCAGCTGTTGTTATTATATCAAAATCTTTTGGGATTTTCTTCATTATGAGATCTCGAACACAACCACCAACCAAGTACACATCATATCCTGCAAAACAGTAAAACACATAAAACTATCACTAAATCTGGGAGTGCAACAACAAAAAGTCAAACCCGAATGGATACTTCACCTGAAGACATAAAACCTTCGGTTATCATCATGGTCTTAGAATAATAAGGAAAGACAATTATTAACTGTCTGAAAAACTATCAGATCCCTCTGTATGGTAGAGAGCGTAGCCGGAAATACCAGAGAGGAGTTCGCACGGGGGGTTTACCCAGGTTCGGGCCCTCATGGTGAGGTAATACCCTACGCCCTGCTTTGCTTTTGATTGATATGGGAGCACCTCGTGTCAGGGGGTTAAAAGAGGATGATGGCGATGACTGCCGAGGTTTGTATCCAATGGAATAGATGTCGAGAGCTAACCCTAGCCCTGCCTTATAAAGGGGACAAGAGCTAGGTTTACAAGGTCCCCAACCGATCTCATCGTGAAGGGCTCCTTGGTTTGCACGCCAAGATGACGCTTCTGCTCAGAACCGGGCCGGCCCCTGGACACGGCAGCTAGGAATCGGGCAATTTCCTCTCCAATTGTGCAGTGCTTTTCGGTGGCGAAGCATCGAAGGGTCTGCTTGACCGGCTTCGCGTCCTTTCGTACCTCTAGGTTGTGCTCCGCGAGGTGTGCACGAACCCTAGACATGTCGACTGGCCTCCAGGCGAAGATGTCTCAGTTATCCCTAACGAACTGTAGGAGGGTGGCCTCCTGCTCCGTGCTCATGTCTCCTCCTATGACCTTCATTTTGGTCAGATCTTCAGGATGTACTTGAAACCTTTTCGTTTCCTTGGCCGGCTGGAAAGCTTGTATGGGTCTAGGCTTGAAGGGCAAGGTTGTTGTGGTTGGATCACCGGACCTCTTGATCTCTTCGAGCTATGCGGAAGCCAGGGTGGGCTCTGCGAGCTCAACATTGGTGACCTCCGCCCTCATGGTGAGGTAATACCCTACGCCCTACTTTGCTTTTGATTGATATGGGAGCACCTCGTGTCACGGGGTTAAAAGAGGATGATGACGATGACTGCCGAGGTTTGTATCCAATGGAATAGATGTCAAGAGCTAACCCTAGCCCTGCCTTATAAAGGGGACAACAGGTAGGTTTACAGGGTCCCCAACCGATCTCAACGTAAAGGGCTTCTTGGTTTGCACGCCAAGATGACGCTTCTGCTCAGAGCCGGGTCGGCCCCTGGACACGACAGCTAGGAGTCGGGCGATTTCCTCTCCAATTGTGTAGTGCTTTTCGGTGGCGAAGCATCGAAGGGCCTGCTTGACCGGCCTCGCGTCCTTTCGAACATCTAGGTTGTGCTCCGCGAGGTGTGCACGAACCCTAGGCATGTCGACAGGCCTCCAGGCGAAGATGTCTCAATTGTCCCAACAAACTGTAGGAGGGTGGCCTCCTGCTCCGTGCTCATGTCTCCTCCTATGACCATAGTTTCGGTCGGTTCTTCGGGATGTACTTGAAACTTTTTCGTTTCCTTGGTCGGCTGGAAAGCTTGTCCAGGTCTGGGCTTGAAGGGCAAGGTTGTTGTGGTTGGATCGACAGACCTCTTGATCTCTTCGAGCTATGAGGAAGCCAGGGTGGGCTCTGCGAGCTCAACATTGGCGACCTCCGCCTCTATCGCTTTTTTGGTGCTGCCGTGGGCAGTGATGGTGCCATTTGGTTTGGGCATCTTGAGATGCAAGTATGCGTACGAGGGTAGTGGCATGAACTGCACGTAGGCGGGCCTGCCAAGGATTGCTTTGTAGCCCGTATAGAACGACGCGACCTTGAAGCATAGCGTTTCTAAGCAGAGGTTTTCTTCGTCTCTGAAGATCACATCCAACTAGGCTTGTCCAAGGGGTTGCGCCTTTCTGCCCGGCGTGAACCCGTGGAAGCCAGGCTAATGGATGACGGGCTCATACGGGACTTGGAGATTCCCATCTTCGCCAAGGTGTCAGGGAAGATCACGTTGCTCCCGTTGCCCCCCCCCTCGTCCATGAGAACTCAGGGGAGGCAAAAGCCACCGATGATCGGCTCTACTACTAGGGTGAAGTCCTCTTGTCAAGGGACATGGGTGAGGTGGTCGGTGCGATAGAAGATGATGGTGGAGTCGGACCAATCCAGGAATTCCATAGATTTCGACAGTCACGTAGCTTGCGCTGCGCGTGAGCCTGTAATGCCCCGGACACACCCGCCGATGGTCGTTACTTTTGGCGGGGTCTAGACTGGCCCCACAAATCAAGACTAGTCTTTCATGTGCACTTTGTCCTCACTCGTGCGCACCCGGGAACAACTTCCCGGTCGGTCACCCATCCTGAAATTACTCAAGTTGAGCACGCTTAACTTGGGAGTTCTTTTCGAATGGGCTCCAGAAAAAGAAGGAATTCTTTATTGATATGAGTAGTCTATCATCCCGAATAAGCTAGGCTATCACATACACCACCACTCAGAGGAATCGACATCCTCGTCGAGCCACAAGAACGTTCCCTCTTGGCACATACATCTGTGCGTCCAGTCCGGTACATGTGTCATGTCGTATGCCACAACAAGTCACAAACATTATGAACAACATGACCGCGCACCTGACACGCAAACATCCATGTAACCTCAAAGGTCGGCTCTGATACCAACTTGTAACGCCCCGGACACACCCACCGATGGTCGTTACTTCTGGCAAGATCTAGACTAGCCCCACAAATCAACACTAGTCTTTCCTGCGCACTTTGTCCTCACTCATGCGCACCCGGGAACAACTTCCCGGTCGATCACCCATCCTGAAATTACTCCAAGTTGAGCACGCTTAAATTGGGAGTTCCTTCCGAACGGGCTCTCGAAAAAGAAGAAATTCCTTATTGATATGAGTAGTGTATCATCCCTAATAAGCCAGGCTATCACAGGGCCCGACGTGGACAGGGCCCGACGCGTGTCCATGGGCCGGAAGATCATGTGTACGCTCTACGAGCGGGTGGGTTGGTGGGTTGATGAAGACCCAACCATTTTGTCGTGTGTCAAAGGCCTCGAAGATCATGTGTACGCTCTGCAAGCGGGTGGGCTGGTGGGTTGATGAAAACCCAACCGTTCTGAGGCCGGCGAGGACCGGCGTTGCCTTGCGTGCTAAGGGTGATGGTGGAGCACGGAGGCATATGGCTTTGTCGTGCTCGTTGAAGTGGAACTCAAAGCTTTCAAAGTGCATCGTGCTCATGGGGGAAGGCAGCGTCTATAGAGTAGCCCTCGCCCATCAGCGACAAATTTGAAGGAGCCGAAGATGAACGTTTTGCCCGGCATGAAGTCATCAGGCATGACTAGAGATCTGATCTAGCCTCGGTATCCATTGGATACAGCCCGTGGCTGGCACGCCGACTGACGGTGTGGAAAACCGTCAAATCCCTTGGTAGCGAGCGTAGCTGAAAGTACCAAAGGGGAGTCCGCAAGGGGTTTTACCCTGGTTCAGGACCTCATGGTGGGGTAATACCCTATGTCCTGCCTTGCTTTTGATTGATACGAGAGCACCTCGTGCGAGGGGGTTACAAGAGGATGATGATGACGATCGAGGTATGTAACTAATGGAATAGATGTCGAGAGCTACCCCTAGCCCCACCTTATAAAGGGGACGAGAGCTAGGGTTTACAAGGTCCCTAACCAACCTCATCATAGAGGGCTCCTTGGCTTCTGCTCCTAGCCGGGCCCTGGACTACTTAGCAAAGTCGGGTTGTCGCTAGGCCTCTTATGCCCCGGGGTCAGCCAAATATCGAGCTTCCCGTCCGATGGGCCACCCCGGTGTATTGTACCATCAATAATATAATACTCCCTCCATTCACAAATATAAGATGTTTTGGATATTTCAATGTGGACTACATACGGACTGAAATGAGTGAAAACACACACTAAAATGCCTTTAAATACATCCGAATCAGAAAAAAGTTAGAACATCTTATAATAGTGAATGGAGGGAGTAGTTCGTAGCTACCTAACACGAAGGAATTGAACTTCCTTACTGAATAGTGGAACAATAAAACCACATACATTTCTTACCCATTTGATACCATCACCATCATGCCTCCTTTGGTTTACAACAATTTTGTAGGAATTCTAAAGGATCGGAATTTTGGAGGAAAAAATTCTTTTGGGCCCTTTGTTTTGTAGGAATAGAACCCTATTCCTGTATAGGAGACAGGAACAAATCCTTTGCAATTCGAAGGAAAAAAACATTGTCCTATGAACCAATTGACATCTCTTTCACTATAGGATTTGAGATACATCTATCTCACTTCTTATGGTTTTCCTATTCCGATGAAATTCTTATCCTATGAACCAAAGGAGGCCTCAACTGGTAATGCAAGCATTTCATGTGGAAAAATAAAAGAATGCTGCAATTTACTAGTTGTACATGTTCTTTTATCAGAAGATACAAACGCTAAACCATGATATTACCAATAGCTGTGAAGGAACAAACTTTCAGCTAAAAGATTCACTTTAGGGCTAAAAAGAAATCCTTCAATAAGTTTATCAGAGGCTTCCCATAAACTCAAGACAGATAACATTCGTCTCTCCTCAAGAAAGGAAGAAAGACAAGAATCATAATGACAATTTAGTGTTTCCACGATAACAATCAAGCCAACAAAAAGGGGCACACCTCTGCTACGGAGACGGTGGAGGACGTTCCATGCCTCGTCGGGAATCATGGACTCCTTGTACCCGAACCGCTTCGCGCTGACCTGCTTCCATTCCGGCCCGTCCGCGTCGCCTGAACAGACCACGGCCCGTTCGGGGGTGTAAGTGAAATCACAGTGTGTCACCATCAGACCAGCGGAGAATACGCAAGAAGAGGTGCAAGCTTACCGGCGGAGGCGGTCGAGGGGTTGGAGTCGGAGGGCGAGGGGGAAGGGGAAGGAGACGGGCCGCGGCGGCGTCGGCGAGGGGAAGCGAGCGCGGCGAGGGGGGAAGGAGCGAGGCGGCTGGGCCGGGAGAGCGCGCCGAGACCGGTGGTGGCGGCGAAGCGCAGCTCCGGCGAGCGAAGCGCCATTCCGATAGAGGCGGCGGCGCACGCCAGGGGACGCGCGGCGAGGGGGATGGGATAGCAAACAGACGAGACGAATATGCGGTGCGATGGAGTGCCTCTCGCGGAGGAGCTGATAGACAAAGCCAGCCCACTCGCGGGCCGTAGCCAATAGGCCGTGGATCTTCACCGATAAGTGGGCTCGCCAAGCCTGCACGGGACAAAATCACCTGTTCTGACCCACCTGATAAAAATATTACATACAATAAACTCGTTGGAAAAGAATTTCACGTTTTGACCCTTTTAGAAACGTCAGAACCCGTGGTTTTTCTGGTCAACTAAGAACCGTCATACTAGTTTATGTTTGTACACTTCTGCAACGCCATATTAGTTTGTGTTCATGTTGGCGTCCAACGCCAGCCAGCGTGACGTTTTTATGTTGGGGTGCAACGCGATCATCATGGCATTTCTGTATGAGATATTTATTAAAGCCCCACCCTCCCCCACCAGGTCACCATTCCACTCACTCTCTTCTCCCCACCTCTCCCCCAAGTTGCAGCCCCTTATTTCACCTTTTCTCCCCCATTTGTCCCCTCTCAAATCCTTCCAAAAGAATTAATTTGGTCCATGGATCTGGTGTCATTTTCATTGCTTGAGGTAATCTCCTTCATCTCCCAAATTTTGATTGGTTGGATTTGTGTATTTTGGTGGTTTTTTGCTCATGTGTTTTCTAACCCTAGTTTTGAATATTGTTCCAAAATGTGATGTTCTTAGTGTATACTAATGATTATAGTTGTTTCAATAATGTTGCATTGTATTGGTTGGGTTATGCTTATTGTTGAGAATTATGGTTAGGGTTAGGGTTAGGGTAATGCTTAATTTAGATGGACATAGATGTTTCTTAGTTGTTTTGTTAGAAATGTGGTGTACTTAGCATTGGTACTTTTGTTACTTTTTTAGATTAATAAGATTGTGAATATTCATTATGTTGACAAAGAGGCATTCATGAATGTTGATATTGTTGACAATTATGAGAAAGAGTTGATATTTCTTAAGAGTCCTGCTTATGAAGAGGTTGTGGAAGAAACACGGATAAGATTGAAGTGGGTTGATCCAAGTGACCAAGTTGAATTATTAGGAAGATATGATGTTGGGTCGGCACACAAGTGTCGAATGAAGACAATGCGTATCAAGTCCAATTTGCATCGGTTTACATACAAGGAGGTTGTTGCATCCTCGATAGTCAAGTCACCCAAAGTGTTTGCAAGTAAGGTGGTCAGGGCTCCTCTTTTGCACGTTGACTTGAACCAACCCTTAGTACATGATTTGAGCCCGATTAGTAGTGTGCCACCTACTGTTGAGCATAAAGTTGAAGTGGAAGTCAATGAGTATCCCCAATATGAGTTCGGAGGTAGTGCACCGATCAAATATGATGGTCATGACTCGGACGAAGAGTATGAGAGGCACCACAAGATTGTTGGTGACGTAGAGGCTCAAGTAAGGCATGATGACATGGATCCTGACATTGTGTATCAGCGTGCTTGTGTGGATGAGTCGGATGATGAAGGCCCGGTGAATGAGTTGGACGAGGATGGCTTCACTGAGAAAGAAGCGGAGTGGTATACAAAAATCACCAGTAGGGATCACAAAGTTCCCTTGTTTTGTGATGTTAGCCTTGCAGATAAGGCTATAGTTGACGGTGGCATGAGCAAGACAATTGATGCTAGAATGTTTCCAAGTAGCACACCCGACGCGATTTCTACGTCTTACCCAAAGAAAGGTTTGATGTTCGAGCACATGCTAGAAATCAAGATGTGGTTGTGTGAGTATGCCATCAAACACTACAGGCCTTTCATAGTTGTTCACTCGGACTGCAACAAGCGATACACCGTGAAATGTGAGGTAGAAAAATGCAAATGGAAAATCAATGGAAGACTCATGAAAGATGGTTGGTGGAAGATAGTTGCAGTGCAACTCACCAATTCACACCGCCGATCGATGAAGCACCGACGACACACCATCAGCTAATCTCGGAATTCATCGGTTATAAATACCAGAAACATATAGTTGAGGATCCAACCATTAAAGTGAAGTTGTTGATGAGTTGGGTTTACGAGAAGTTTGGATATAAGGTCAAGTACGGGAAGACATGGAAGGCCAAGCAAGTCTCTCTTAGAATGTTGTACGGTGGATGGGAAGAGGCGTACAACATGCTATCCAGGTAGCTGGACGCCATGTCCTATAGAAACCCCGGAATGTACCACTATGTCCAAGATATTGAAGGAGTGTTCCGTCGTGCCTTTTGGACGTTTGGCCCATGCATTGCAGCTTTTGAGCATTGTCGTCCGGTTTTGTCTATTGATGGAACATTCCTCACAAGCAAATACAAGGGCACACTAATGATAGCAATGGCACATGATGCTAATGATCAGGTGTTGCCTGTGGCATTTGCTTTGGTGTCCGTGGAGAACCAAGACAACTGGGAATGGTTCATGAGACTTGTGAGAAGCACGGTCATTCCTCCCAATAGGGAGGTATGCATCATATCCGATCGGCACCAAGGCATACTGAAGGTCGTGGATGTTCACATGCCAGGGCATCCGAGGCTTCACCATCGATGGTGCATGAAGCACTTCGTTGCAAAGTTTTACACGACTTATAAGAACAAAGATCTGGCGAAGGATCTTAACTCCACATGCGTGTCCTTCTCCGTTGAGTCATTCATGAAACGATTGAACATAATCTATGAGAAGGCAAATGAAGGTGGGAAAGATTTCCTAGAAAGGAATATTGATGAGAGACACAAGTGGTCATGGGCATGTGACGAAGGAGGCATGAGATATGACGACATGACAAGCAATCTTGTTGAGTGCTTAAACTTTGTCTTGAAGGGGGCACGTCAGTTGCCGGTGACGGCAATAGCTGAATATACCTTCTACAAGCTCAATGAGTATTTTCTAAAGCACTCCGAAGAAATCGACAAGTGGATTGGTGAGAGTGAGAAGCCTCCCAATGATATTTATCCGAAGAAGGTTGTCGAGTGCCTAGAGTTTCAAAAAGAGAAGTCAGTCATGCAGTGACCCACTTGTTTCGATAATGCTGAAATGAAATACCAAGTGGATGAGCCAGGCGGTACAACGAGAGATGGGCAATCATATGGTGGTCGCTCATTTACGGTGTCCCTTCGGACGCGGCATTGCACTTGTGAGCGGCCTAGTAAGTACCACTGGACATGCTCGCACATGATGATGGCATGTCGCATGAGGAATTTGCCCTTCTCCGATGGTGTAGTTGTGAGGTTGCATGAATTCAACTTGCAAACTCATAAGTTAACATGGGCATCAAGATTCCACCCTTTCCTTGACCCATCACAGTGGCCAGAGTATCACGACCCTAATATTAGGCCGGACCGAGAGATGATGATTCAAACGAAGGGTAGAAGGAGAACAAAATGATACAAGAATGATATGGATGACCTCATGAGCACCGGAGAGTTTGGTAGTGGACATTTCATGGAGCCACGTGATAGGAACCAATGCGGTGATTGCAATGAAACGACACACAATAAGAGGACTTGCAATACAAACAAAACTTCAAAAGGTCGCAATACTTCTACTGGTGATGTGGGTGGCAGAGGTGGTTCAAGTGCTAGTGGGGGAGGTGGTTCAAGTGGTGGCCTTGCCGTGGGCCGAGAATTCGGCGGTGGTAGACGTGGTGGTTCAAGTGGTGGCCTTGTTATGGGCCGAGGATCCGGCGGTGGTAGACGTGGTCGTTCAAGTGCTCGTGGTAGTGCTGGTCGTAGAGGAGGTTTTACAGGTAGAGGCTCGGGTGGTGGTAGAGGAATGTTCGGATACCTACAAGGACCATTTTCGTAAGTTTGATACATTTCATTATTATTGTCATGTTGTACATTTTCTTCATGTTGTTTTTCTCTTTACTAACTAATGTCTTGTAATTTCTTGTAGGTATGGCGTCTTCTCAACCCAACAAAGCAATAATGAAGGGGGTGGAGGACACGGAGGGGGGAGGTGAGATGCCGGGGTGTTGGGACAAGGTTGTCAAGAAGGTGAGAGAGGAGGATGCAGCCGCTCTAGCGAAGAAGAAGGAAGAGGAGTTAGAAAAGAAGCGAGAGGAGGATTGGATAATGACATGTCGAGGCCTTGATATGGAGAAGAGGCCAAAGAAGCAGGTTAAGATGGCTGAAGAGAAACGGATGAAGGAATTTCGCGAGAGAACTACGAAGCTTTGGGCTTTGGACGCGGCAAAGAAAGAGAGGGCGTACAAGCGCTTCATAGAGAATGTGGTTCAAGAGGCAAGTCTCATAAGGAAAAGGGAGGAGGAGGAAGAAGAAGAAGAGAGGAAGAAGAAGAAGGGAAAGGGACTTGGACCTTGCTCTACACAATAGAGCAACGTCGTTCTCATCATGTTGTGCACCTTTGAACTTTAATTTAGTAGTCGATCTCTATGTGCATGCTAAATCGCTATGGGAACTCCATAGTGTGTACTCTTAGTCGCTTTGTGATGTTTGAACTTTAATTTAGTCCTCTATGTGACTTTTGAACTCTAGTTGCTATGAATCTATGTGATGTGTGTACTCTATGTGATGGTTACTTTCATTTACCATCTCAGCAACACCATCTCACGACAATGATTTAGGCCAGCATTCAAGATAGAACAAAATGTGGGATACCATCAAAAACAGTAAACACAATAGAATAGGTCATAGAAACGCTAAGGGACATTGACGTTTGAATGTGGGGTGTAAACGCCATAGGAGTTGGCGTTGCTACCTCCCCTTCAAACGCCATAGAAGGGTTCGCGTTCTCTCAGAATAGAACATGCCAACTACGGTGCGTAGCAGCGTTCGAATATGGGGTGGAAACGCCATAGAAGTTGGCGTTGCTGCCTCCCCTTCAAACGCCAACAATGGGTTGGCGTTCCCTCAGAACAGAACATGTCAGCTACGGTGTGTAGCAGCCTTCGTATATGTGGTGCAAACGCCATAGGAGCTGGCGTTGCTGCCTCTACTTCAAACGCCAGCGAGGGGCTGGCGTTCCATCAGAACAGAATGATCCAGCTACGGTGCGTAGCAGCATTCGAATATGGAGTGGAAACGCCATAGGAGCTGGCATTGCTGCCTCCCCTTCAAACGCCAAGGGGGCTGGCGTTTCTGCTTCTTTTCTTTTTTAGGCATTGTTTTGCGACAAACTCGCCTTCAAATACAACATAAATACTTCATACTTGATAGTTGATAGCATAAATACAACATGACATAAATCACATCATAACATACTTGATAGTTGACAGCATAACATACAACATGACATACTTGATAGTTCATAGTTCATACTTCATACTTGATAGTTCATAGTTCATAGTTCATATTTCACAGCAAACTCAGAAGATAAATAGTTCATAGTTCAAACGACATAACACTTCACTTCCTCCCTCTCTTCACACGCATCCTGCCCTTAGTGACGTAGCCCTCTGGAGTGTTCTGCCAGCCAGGACGTCGGATGTTCCTTGAGCTAGCTCGGCGTGTTTCTTCTGTCGACTGAGTAGGTTGACTTGGTTGCGCAGCGTCTTCTGTCAGCGAAGCCCCAAACTCCATGAAGTCTGGATTCGCAGCCTCGTTGTATGTCTCCTCTTCTTCTTCAGCTTCCTCAATATGCTAACAGAACTTCCGCACATCGGTGGACGAAACACCATGGCAAGACAGTAAAGCGGCTAGTGTGCGGCATCGGTTGGCGACCTTCTGCACAAGGAAAAGACATTGACATGTTAATATGCTAACAGATCTACGAAAAATAAAACAACGGTTAACAAGACATCTAACGTGCAAAGTACTTCTAACAAGCCCGTCTGTTTATGGACATGTGGCATGGCCAAGCACCACGTTACTATCATTGATACATTTCCATAGCTCCGTGCCCTGGATAAAACATATGTGATAGACCATCCACGAATGAATGACACGTGTTCATATTTCAAAGGAGGGACGTACCACTCGGTCATGGAGAGGGCCATAGTCAAGATGCGCTCCAACTATCTCCCTAATAGAATTGTTGAATGCAACATCAGTATCCTCACTTGGCAGTAAGTCCAATCAATCTGAACGAGTCCAAGCACCCTTGTGGATAACTCTGTACTCTTTATGAATCCACTCCAAATGCCTTAAATATGTCGCCTCGTTTGTGTCGGGTGTTTGATCGGTTTCAACTCGAGCATTCCTCTGAGCATTCCACATGTCCACCCACATAATGTGGTGCTCCTCCCAATTGATGACACTCTTATTGTTTTGCCGGTTTGTCCTACAAAGCATTGAAATAATACATCAGTTCCATTTTCTCGTGTTAGACATTGATCAACAGGTGATACAAGAAACTCACTTATGTAGCACCACACTTGTCTCGACGTGATCCGTGCGGGCTGCGTTGTTGGACTCTGAATTGCTTTGAAACACGATGAGGAAGATGCCACTCCACCGCAAAAAAGCATATCATGGGGGCACCGCACACGCCAAAGATGCTGGTCATGAAGGCACATATTGCTTAGAGGGAACTGCCTAAGTACCGTGTACGACCTCCAATTGACCTACATCACAACAAGTCACTCGCCCATGCACGAAAAAAAATCAGAAAAGATGCTAAAGCATTTGGCTAATTACATGTTCATAAGTCAGCATGTCAAGCTCGCTTATGTATGCCTTGTACCGCCCCATAGCTGCGATACTCGACCACTGGACATTAGCCCATGTGTGTGCGATAGTGGGGTACCGCTCCCCATCCCCGTCAAAAGGGTACTTCCAAGGTTCGTCCGGAGGAAGGCTGAGGTTATGGCCAACAGGGATACGCTCCCACATCCAAACCTGTGGGGCCCAAACGAAACCTCCAAGAGTGGACGTCGGCTTACTCCTCATACGTGCTCCATCCAACTCCAGACTTGCACACATGTTAAACGACCACATGCAAATACCTATTTAATAAAATGAAAATGCATCATATTAAGCAATACCTGACGGTACAAGAAGGCTAGTGCCGCCGAACCCCAACTCCACTTAACATCCCAGTCACGAAGAGGATCCAAGAACATCCACGAGGCTGTGTCCCCCGTGCCATCCGGAAACACCACTTGGGTCAAAAGATTCCATAGGTAAGCCCGGGCATACCTCTCCACAACATCCGGACTAGCATCCTTTGGGCACTTGCAAAAATGTTTCTGTATCCACAAGAACAACACATCGGATGGCCTAGGATCCTTCCTGTTTCATGAGTCCACGGCTCAGGTTCAACACCAACCAATGATGCAACCCGTTGTCGCCACCCATCACACCTAACCTTCCCTGTAAGAGCCCTGCCCTCGATCGGAAGCCCGGTGATCATTGTTGGAAATATGCCCTGGAGGCAATGATAAAATAGTTATTATTATATTTCCTGTTTCAAGATAACCGTTTATTATCCATGTTATAATTGCATTGAATGAAAACATAGATACATGTGTGGATATATAGACAAAACAATGTCCCTATCAAGCCTCTAGTTGACTAGCCAGTTGATCAAGGATGGTTAAGGTTTTCTCATCATATGCAAGTGTTGTCACTTGATAACTGGATCACATCATTAGGAGAATCATGTGATGGACTAGACCCAAACTATGAACATAGCATGTGATCGTGTCATTTTATTGCTATTGTTTTCTCTGTGTCAAGTATTCATTCCTATGACCATGAGATCATGTAACTCACTGACACCGGAGGAATATCTTGTGTGTATCAAACGTCACAACGTTACTGGGTGACTATAAAGGTGCTCTACAGGTATCTCCGAAGGTGTCCGTTGAGTTAGCATGGATCAAGACTGGGATTTGTCACTCCGCTTAACGGAGAGGTATCTCGGGGCCCACTCGATAATACAACATCACAAACAAACCTTGCAAGCAATGTGACTCAAATGTAAGTCACGAGATCTTGTATTACGGAACGAATAAAGAGACTTGCCAGTAACGAGATTGAAATAGGTATAGGGATACCGACGATCAAATCTCGGGCAAGTAACATGCCGAAGGACAAAGGGAATGTTATACGGGATTGTATGAATCCTTGGCACAGAGGTTCAACCGATAAGATCTTCGTAGAATATGTAGGATCCAATATGGACTTCCAGGTCCCGCTATTGGATATTGACCGAGGAGTGTCTCGGGTCATGTCTACATGGTTCTCGAACCCGCAGGGTCTGCACACTTAAGGTTCGATGATGTTTTAGTATAGTTGAGTTATATGTGTTGGTGACTGAAGGTTGTTCGGAGTCCCGGATGAGATCATGGACGTCACGAGGGTTTCCGGAATGGTCCGAAAACTAAGATTGATATATAGGATGGTTTCATTTGGTTACCGGAAAGATTTCGGGCATTACCGGGAGTGACGAATGGGTTTCGGGTATTCATCAGGAGAGGCCCACCCACCCCGGATTGAGCCTAGTAACCCTAGGGTGGTGCACCATCCCTTAGTGGGTTGGTGAGGCCAGCCCAAGAGGGCTATGGTGCCATAGTGGAAAAAAACAAAGGAAAATTAAAAAACAAGGAAAGAGGGAAGTGAGAAGGAAGGAGTGGACTCCTTCTCCCAAACCGAATTGGGGTGGGAGTCCACCTCCTCCCAATCGACCGGCGCCCTTGGGGCTCTCTTGAGCCCCAAGGCTAGCCCCTCCCCTCCTCCTATATATATTGGTGGTTTTAGGGCTTTCTAGACACAACTTTGCCACGTGCAACTCAAACCTATACCACGTAGTTCTTCCTTTAGATCGGATTTTTGCTGAGCTCGGGCGGAGCCGTGCAGGAGTAGATCATCACCACCACCGGCGCGATGTTACGCTGTCAGAGAACTCATCTACTTCTCCGTCTCTCTTGCTGGATCAAGAAGTCCGAGATCGTCATCGAGCTATACGTGTGCTGAACGCGGAGGTGCCGTCCGTCCGGCGCTAGATCGGAATAGATCGTGGGACGACGGTGATTTGAATCACGAAGCTGTACCACTACATAAACCGCGTTTCTTAATGCTTCCGGCTTAGCGATCTACAAGGGTATGTGGATCCAATCTCCCTCTCATAGATGGACATCACCATGATAGGTCTTCGTGTGCGTAGGAAAATTTTGGTTTCCCATGCAAGGTTCCCAACAGTGGCATCATGAGCTAGGTTCATGCGTAGATGTTATCTCGAGTAGAACACAAAAGTTTTTGTGGGCGTTGATGTTCGATTTGCTGCCCTCCTTAGTATTTTCTCGATTCGGCGGTATTGTTGGATTGAAGCGGCCCGGATCGACATTACTCGTACGCTTATGAGAGACTGGTTTCATCGACCAACATGCAACTCATTGCATAAAGATGACTGGCGGGTGTCGGTTTCTTCAAATTTAGTTGAATTGGATTTGACCGAGGCGGTCCTTGGATATAGGTTAAATAGCATTTTGCACATCTCCGTTGTGGTTTTTGCGTAAGTAATATGCGATCACACTAGATACCCATAGCAACCACGTAAAACATGCAACAACAAATTAGAGTACGTCTAACTTGTTTTTGCAGGGTATGCATGTGATGTGATATGGACAAAGACATGATGTGATATATTGGATGTATGAGATGATCATGTTGTAATAGTTAATATCGACTTGCACGTCGATGCTACAGCAACCGGCAGGATCCATCGGGTTGTCTTTAAACTAACGTTTGTGTTTGTAGATGCGTTTACTATATCGCTAGGTTGTAGCTTTAGTAGTAATAGCATAGATAGCACGACAACCTCGATGGCGGCACGATGATGGAGATCATGGTGTGGCGGTGGTGACAAGAAGATCATGCCGGTGCTTTGGTGATGGAGATCAAGAAGCACAAGATCATGGCCATATCATGTCACTTATGTATTGCATGTGATGTTAATCCTTTTATGCACCTTATTTTGCTTAGAACGACGGTAGCATTATAAGGTGATTCCTCACTAAAATTTCAAGATGAAATTATGTTCTCCCCGACTGTGCATCGTTGCGACAGTTCGTCGTTTCGAGACACCACGTGATGATCGGGTGTGATAGACTCAACGTTCACATACAACGGGTGCAAAAGAGTTGCACACGCGGAACACTCGGGTTAAACTTGACGAGCCTAGCATGTGCAGACATGGCCTCGGAACACAAGAGACCGAAAGGTCGAGCATGAATCATATAGTTGATATGATTAGCATATAGATGTTTACCACTAAAACTATACTCAACTCACGTGATGATCGGACTCGAGTTAGTGGATTTGGATCATGCACCACTCAAATGACTAGAGGGATGTATTTTTTGAGTGGGAGTTTATTGGTAATTTGATTAGCTAAACACTAATTATCTTGAACATAGTCTAAGTCCACTTTGCAATATTTTATGTTGTAGATCAATGGCTCACGCAGTAGCAACCCTGAATTTCAATACGTTCCTAGAGAAAGCTAAGTTGAAAGATGATGGAAGCAACTTTGTAGACTGGGCACGTAATATTAGGCTCATCCTACAAGCTGGGAAAAAGAATTATGTCCTTGATGCTGCGCTAGGAGATGAACCACCCGCTACGTTTGACCAAGATGTTTTGATGCTACGCTAGGAGAAAGCCAAGGAGGACTACTCAATAGTTCAATGTGCAGTCTTGTATGGCTTGGAACCGGGACTTCAACGTCGCTATGAGCGTCATGGAGCATATGAGATGTTCCAGGAGTTGAAGTTTATCTTTCAGAAGAACGCCCGGATCTAGAGGTATGAGACCTCCGATAAATTCTATGCTTGCAAGATGGAGGAGAATTCGTGTGTCAGTGAACATGTGCTCAAAATGTATGGGTACTCAAACCGTCCAGCTGAGCTGGGGATTGAACTCCCGCAAGAGGCTATCACTGACAGAATTCTTCGATCACTACCACCTAGCTATAAGAGCTTTGTGTTGAACTATAACATGCAAGGGATGAACAAGTCACCCGACGAGTTATTTGCGATGTTGAAAGTTGGAGAGTCAGAACTCCGGAAAGAGCATCAAGTGTTGATGGTCAATAAGACCACTGGTTTCAAGAAAAACGGCAAATGCAAGAAGGGTAACTCCAAGAAGAGCGGCAAGACTGTTGCCAATCCGACGAAGAAACCCAAGGCTGGACCTAAGCCAGAAACAGAGTGTTATTATTGCAAGGGGATGGCTCACTAGAAGCGCAACTGCCCCAAGTATTTGGCTGATAAGAAGGCGGCCATAGAAAAATCAGGTATATGTGATATACATGGTATTGATGTGTACTTAACCAACTCTCGTGGTAGTGCATGGGTATTTGATACCGGTTCTGTTGCTCATATTTGCAACTCGAAGCAGGAACTGCGGAATAAACGAAGGCTGGCGAAGGATGAAGTGACGATGCGCGTGGGAAATGGTTCCAAGGTTGATGCAATCGCCGTCGGCACAGTCTCACTTCAGTTACCATCAGGATTAGTTATAAACTTAAATAATTGTTATTTAGTGCCTGCGTTAAGCATGAACATTATATCTCGATCTTGTTTATTGCGAGACGGTTACTCGTTTAAGTCAGAGAATAATGGTTGTTCTATTTCTATGAGTAATATCTTTTATGGTCATGCACCCAATGTGAGAGGATTGTTCATATTGAATCTTGATTGTGATGACACACATATACATAATATTGAGACCAAAAGATGTAGAGTTAACAATGATAGCGCCACGTTTTTGTGGCACTGCCGCTTAGGTCATATTGGTGTAAAGCGCATGAAGAAACTGCATTCCGATGGGCTTTTGGAGTCACTTGATTTTGAATCACTTGACACGTGTGAACCATGCCTCATGGGCAAGATGTCTAAGACTCCGTTCTCCGGAACAATGGAGCGTGCAAGTGACTTGTTGGAGATCATACATACTGATGTGTGCGGTCCAGTGAGTGTGGAGGCGCGCAACGGATATCGTTATTTTGTCACCTTCACTGACGATTTGAGTAGGTATGGATATATCTACTTGATGAAGCACAAGTCTGAAACATTTGAGAAGTTCAAGCAATTTCAGAGTGAAGTTTAAAATCATCGTAACAAGAAGATCAAGTTCCTACATTCAGATCGTGGGGGTGAATATCGGAGTTTCGAGTTTGGTGCTCACTTGAGACAATGTGGAATCGTTTCACAGTTAACACTGCCCGGAACACCACAGCGTAATGGTGTGTCCGAACATCGTAATCGTACTTTGTTAGATATGGTGCGATCTATGATCTCTCTTACCGATTTGCCGTTATCCTTTTGGGGTTATGCATTAGAGATAACTGCATTCACTTTAAATAGGGCACCGTCAAAATCCGTTGAGACGACACCATACGAACTGTGGTATGGCAAGAGGCCAAAGTTGTCGTTTCTTAAAGTTTGGGGATGTGATGCTTATGTCAAAAAGCTTCACCTGAAAAGCTGGAACCCAAAGTGGAAAGGTGTGTCTTCATAGCTTACCCAAAGGAGACAGTTGGGTACACCTTCTATCTCAGATCCGAGGGCAAAGTGTTTGTTGCTAAGAACGAAGCTTTTCTTGAGAAGGAGTTTCTCTCGAATGAATTGAGTGGGAGGAAGGTAGAACTTGATGAGGTTGTCGAACCTCTACTCCCTCTAGGTGGTGGCGCAGGGCTGGGGAAACCTCTGTCGAAGCGACGCCGGTTGAGGAGGAAGCTAATGATGATGATCATGAAGCTTTGGATCAAGTTCCTATCGGACCTCGCGGGTCGACAGGCCGGTTGAGGAGGAAGCTAATGATGATGATCATGAAGCTTTGGATCAAGTTCCTATCGGACCTCGCATGTCGACAAGATCACGTACTGCTCCTGAGTGGTACGGTAATCCTGTCTTATCAATCATGTTGTTAGACAACAATGAACCTGTGAATTATGAAGAAGCAATGGTGGGCCCGGATTCCAACAAGTGGCTAGAGGCCATGAAGTCCGATATAGGATCTATGTATGAAAACAAAGTGTGGACTTTGGAAGTATTACCTGAAGGCCGCAAGGCTATTCAGAACAAATGGATATTTAAGAAGAAGACGGACGCAGACAGTAATGTAACCGTTTATAAAGCTCGACTTGTGGCAAAGGTTTTTTCACAATTTCAAGGAGTTGACTACGATGAGACGTTCTCACCGGTAGCGATGCTTAAGTCCGTCTAAATCATGTTAGCAATAGCTGCATTTTTTGATTATGAAATCTGGCAGCTGGATGTCAAAACGGCGTTCCTTAACAGTTTTCTTAAGGAAGAGTTGTATATGATGCAACCCGAAGGTTTTGTCGATCCAAAGAATGCTAACAAAGTAGGCAAGCTCCAGCGATCCATTTATGGATTGGTGCAAGCATCTCGGAGTTGGAATAAGCGCTTTGATGAGGTGATCAAAGCATTTGGGTTTATACAAGTTGTTGGAGAATCTTGTATTTACAAGAAAGTGAGTGGGAGCTCTATGGCATTTCTAATGTTATATGTGGATGACATATTGATGATTGGAAACAATGTGGAGTTTTTAGAGAGCGTAAAAGATTACTTGAATAAATGCTTTTGTATGAAGGACCTAGGAGAAGCTGCTTACATTCTAGGCATTAAGATCTATAGGGATAGATCGAGGCGCCTGATAGGACTTTCACAAAGCACATACCTTGATAAAGTTTTGAAGAAGTTCAAAATGTAACAGTCCAAGAAGGGGTTCTTGCCAGTATTACAAGGTATAAAATTGAGTAAGACTCGCTGTCAAGTAACTGCGGAAGATAGAGAAAAGATGAGTACCATCCCCTATGCTTCAGCCATAGGGTCTATCATGTATGCAATGCTGTGCACTAGACCGGACGTCAGCCTGGCCATAAGTATGGTAGGCAAGTTTCAAAGTAATCCAGGAGTGGATCACTGGACGGTGGTCAAGAATATTTTGAAGTACCTGAAAAGGACTAAGGAAATGTTTCTTGTTTATGGAGGTGACGAAGAGCTCATCGTAAAGGGTTACGTCGACGCAAGCTTTGACACTGATCCGGATGACTCTGTAAGTCTCAAACCGGATACGTATTTATTCTTAATGGGGGTGCGGTAAGCTGGTGCAGTTCCACGCAAAGAGTCGTAGCAGATTCTACATGTGAAGCAGAGTACATGGTTGCCTCGGAGGTAGCTAAGGAGGGTGTCTGGATGAAGCAGTTCATGATGGATCTTGGAGTTGTGCCAAGTGCACTGAATCCAATAACTCTGTTCTGTGACAACACTGGTGCCATTGCTTTAGCAAAGGAACCAAGGTTTCACAAGAAGACCCGACACATCAAACGATGCTTCAACCTCATCCGTGACTACGTCGAAGGGGAGGACGTAAATATTTGCAAAGTGCACACGGATCTAAATGTAGCAGATCCGCTAACTAAACCTCTTCCACGAGCGAAGCATGATCAACACCAGAACTGTATGGGTGTTAGATTCATTCCAATGTAAATCGCATAGCGATGTGAGGACTAGATTATTGACTCTAGTGCACGTGGGAGACTGTTGGAAATATGCTCTGGGGCAATGATAAAATAGTTATTATTATATTTCCTGTTTCAAGATAATCGTTTATTATCCATGCTATAATTGTATTGAATGAAAATATAGATACATGTGTGGATATATAGACAAAACAATATCCCTAGCAAGCCTCTAGTTGGCTGGCCAGTTGATTAAGGATGGTTAAGGTTTTCTGATCATATGCAAGTGTTGTCACTTGATAACTGGATCACATCATTAGGAGAATCATGTGATGGACTAGACCCAAACTATGAACGTAGCATGTGACCGTGTCATTTTATTGCTATTTTTTTCTGCGTGTCAAGTATTCATTCCTATAACCATGAGATCATGTAACTCACTGACACCGGAGGAATACCTTGTGTGTATCAAACGTCACAACGTTACTGGGTGACTATAAAGGTGCTCTACAGGTATCTCCGAAGGTGTCCGTTGAGTTAGCATGTATCAAGACTGGGATTTGTCAATCCATGTGACGGAGAGGTATCTCAGGGCCCACTCGGTAATACAACATCACAAACAAGCCTTGCAAGCAATGTGACTCAAATGTAAGTCACGGGATCTTGTATTACGGAATGAGTAAAGAGACTTGCCGGTAACGAGATTGAAATAGGTATAGGGATACCGACGATCAAATCTCGGGCTAGTAACATATCGAAGGACAAAGGGAATGTTATACGGGATTATATGAATCCTTGGCAGAGAGCTTCAACTGATAAGATCTTCGTAGAATATGTAGGATCCAATATGGACATCCAGGTCCCGCTATTGGATATTGACCGAGGAGTGTCTCGGGTCATGTCTACATAGTTCTCGAACCCGTAGGGTCTGCACACTTAAGGTTCGATGATGTTTTAGTATAGTTGAGTTATATGTGTTGGTGACCGAAGGTTGTTCGGAGTCCCGGATGAGATCACGGACGTCACGTGGGTTTCCGGAGTGCTCCGTGAATGAAGATTGATATATAGGATGGTTTCATTTGGTTACCGGAAAGATTTCGGGCATTACCGGGAGTGTACCGGGAGTGAGGAATGGGTTCCGGGTATTCACAAGGAGGGGCCCACCCACCCGAGAGTGAGCCCAGTAACCCTAGGGTGGCGCACTAGCCCTTACTGGGCTGGTGAGGCCAGCCCAAGAGGGCTATGGCACCACAAGCAGAAAAAACCGAAGGAAAAGAAAAAACAAGGAAAGAGGGAGGTGGGAAGGAAGGAGTGGACTCCTTCCCCCAAACCGAATTGTGGTGGGAGTCCACCTCCTCCCAACCAGCCGGCGCCCTTGGGGCTCCCTTGAGCCCCAAGGCTAGCCCCTCCCCTCCTCCTATATATATTGGTGGTTTTAGGGCTTTTGAGAGACAACTTTGCCACATGCAACTCAAACCTATACCACGTAGCTCTTCCTCTAGATCGGATTTCTGCGGAGCTCGGGCGGAGCCCTGCAGGAGTAGATCATCACCACCACCGGCGCGCCGTCACACTGTCGGAGAACTCATCTACTTCTCCATCTCTCTTGCTGGATCAAGAAGGCCGAGATCGTCATCAAGCTGTACGTGTGCTGAACGCGGAGGTGCCGTCCGTTCGGCGCTAGATCCGAATGGATCGTGGGACGACGGTGATCTGAATCACGAAATTGTACTACTACATCAACCGCGTTTCTTAATGCTTCTCGCTTAGCGATCTACAAGGGTATGTGGATCCAATCCCCCTCTCGTAGATGAACATCACCATGATAGGTCTTTGTGTGCGTAGGAATTTTTTTGTTTCCCATGCAATGTTCCCCAACAATCATAGCAATATCCTCCAAAGTTACGCTCATCTCACCAAGAGGAAGCTGAAATGAGTGCGTCTCCGGCCTCCAACGGTCCGTAAGGGCGGTAAGGGTCGTGGCTTTCAACCATGGTGGTGTGCCTTTAAAGTTGAGCACAAACCGAAGAAGATCCATTCTTCTAAAATAAGCCTCATACCGAGGGTCATATAAGAGAGATTCATTCGGGTTGTGCCCCCTCAACCTAAGTAGTGGATAACCTGAACAAACAAACGCATAATTTGTTACTTCTCTCAACTTGTCACAATATGAAAATCATAGAATATAGAAAAATAATCATCAAGACCAGGATAATTACCTCTCCTCTTTCCATTAGCACCGCACGATGCTTCTGCTCGTAGAAATCATCAAGGCCCGGATATTTATCCGGCTGAAACATCCTACATAATATGAACATATTCTTTTAGGCATTCACCTAGTGCCAAAAACAATCACACTAAACCTAGTGCCAAAAACCTAGGCATTCACCTAGTGCCAATAATATGGAAAAAACCTAGGCATACACCTAGTGCCAATAATATGAACAAAACCTAGGTTACACCTAGTGCCACCAAAAACTACACCTGGTGCCAAAAACCTAGGAATTCACCATCATAAATTTAGTTTTACTTGAAAACATAGGCATTAACCATCACAAATTTGGTTTTACTTCAAAACCTAGGTTACACCTAGTGCAAAAAAACTCCACAAATACAAAGTTATTGCCAAACCTAATTGGAGGGATTGGAGGAGCTTATCGGCCTCGTCGATTTGCCCCAAGGAACCCAAAAAACGGTTGAGGGAGGAGGGAGATCGAAGGGGGGGGATCTGGAGGAGGAAGGAGTAGTTTTTCGCCAAGCCTCGCAGGAAACAGAGGAGGAAGAAATGGTGTTTGGTGGACGATGGGGCGGGTCAGGGCAGATATCGCCCCTAGAAACGCGAGGGAGCTTGGCGTTGCAGTGATGGCAAGAAATGCCACAGTACACTAGCGTTGTAGTGTTGGCAGGAAACGCCACATTGCACTCGCGTTTCACAGTACACCTCCAACGCCACGGATTATGGCGTTTCTAAAAAGGGTTAGATTGTGAAATTATTTCGTGATGAGTTCATTTTGTGCCCATATTTACCGAGAAGGTTAGAACAATGATTCGGACGAGGCTTTTGGGTGCAATTCTGATAAAGGGTGTGTGTTTGGTTGGAGACTCAAGTGGCGTGTCGAAAGTACCTTTCTACACCCAACAGCAAATGCTTCTTGTGCGAATAGTAAAATCAGAAAAATAGAGAAAGAAAATAAAAAAATGATTTTTGTTGTGTGACGTACTTTCACAAATGTTTGTTGTACACTTGTACATGCAAATTTTTATCACGGAATCACATTGGTGGAAGTCATACCAAAAAAATAGAACCAAAGCTCCAAAATGCTTTTGTAAGTAACATTTTCAGAGCATCTTTTTTGTTTTTTTACCACGCTTTCTACCAATGTGATTTTGTGATGAAATTTTACATGCACAACAAACATTTATGAAAGTATGCCACACATAAAGTTCAGATTTTTTAATGTTTATTTATTTATTTTATTTCACTGTTCACACCAGGAGCATTTGCTCCTAGGCGTAGAAACTCCATGCCCCGTAAAATGACATGATTTTACTTCACTGGAATAAGTCGATTTATTTTGTGTTTGGTTAGGCTGATTTGGGTTCTTTTAAGAGATTTCATTATGGACTATATAGTTTAAAGTGTAGATTCATTTATTTGCTCTGTATGTACTTCCTCCGTCTCAAAATAACTATCTCAACTTTGTACTAGCTCTAATACAAAGTTGTACTAAGCTTAAGACATTTATTTTGGGACGAATGTCCATAATAAAATCTAGAAGACTTATATTTAGAAATGAAGGGTGTATATTTTTAGTAGCATTTATATCGGATTGGACTTTGAAATCAAACATAATTCACATTATTTCTTATTGAGCGGGACACATGCAGGTAAGGAAATCATCAACAAGCATATAATTAAAAAAATTCGCACACAATGCTAGGCACGGCTGAATCGGCTGCACTTGAATAACCAAAGAAGATCTAGAAAATGGTTGCCTACATCAAGGACTTGCACCTGCTGATGGAAATTGGAGCGGATCTGAAAATTGGTTGCCTACATTAAGAACTTGCACCTACGGCTCAAGAGCGAGCTATGGACGACACACACACACATACGAAGGTCATAATCTTTTATGCTATGTCACCATCGTTGGCCTGTTGGGCCACTTTAGAAGCTGTGTCGTCGTGCAACTGGTGAGTGGGCGATGACGGAGAACTTTTGGCCGCCTTGGCCGTCGTTACGAGCCATTGTACCTACCACACTCATACCCGCTACCACATTGCCAATTAATGCCATTAGCAAGGTAGAGATTGATGGGAGACGATGAAGAGGCCGCATTGGAGAGGGAGTTGTCGACATAACTATAGATCAAGATGGATGAGAGACAACATGATGACACCGCTGAAATAGGTGAGTCGAGAGAGGGATGAGAGACTAGGCGAGTGGGCCATTCCACATGGTTTGACAGTATATAGCACCAAGGGTTGCTAGTCGGGAGGCAAGCCAAGTGATGGGATGGCCTTAGTGCCCAACAACTATAGCCATAGGCGTCCTTGAGGACCTCCGTCTATGTAGGGGTGCCCTCCTTCTGGAAAGATCTTCATCTTGCTGCACAAGCCAGGTGAAAGTGCAATCATGCACCTAATATGATTTTGATGTTGATGACGCACACTTCGCATATAGTAATAGTGTTTGCAAGTGTATCTTAGGTTTTAGTACCATGCTTGGTGGATTTGGGTTAATTGTCGGTCCCTCAAAATATAAAACTAAAGATATACTATTTAAAATCTTAGACTAGTCTTTTAGTTTACTCTTTGAGTTTGGGACTCTGCATTATTAAGCGGAAACGAAGTTGAAAGGATCGGTATGGTTGACTAGGGGGGTTGAATAGGCGACTAACAATTTAACAAGAAAGTAGGTTGTCCAGGTATGCAACTAGGTGGACAACCTATATGACAAGCTCAACAATTACATGCTAGAGAGTAAACACAATAATATAAGCTTGAACAAAGTAAGTAAATGATATAATTAACCAGGAGTGGAGACGATGATGTTGTTCTAAAGTTCCCTCCTCAAGGGGAGGCATGTCTTCATCAGAGGGGTGTGGAGGCATGAATCACAATGAATCCCAAGCGCCACAATGCCTCGCGCTATTCTCATCGTGCCCTCTGTGGGATCACTAGAAGGGATGTCTAGAGGGGGGACTAGACTACTTGACAAATTAAAACCTAGCCTTTTGCCAATTTTAATGGTTGACAGATTTTATCATTTAGAGCAAGTCAAACACACCCTACACATGCAAGTCTACGAGTATAGCAGCGAAAAGTAAAGACATGCATATGCAAAGTAAGGAGTAGAGTTTAGTAAGATCAAACCCAAAGATGGACACAACAATTTTTGGCGTGGTTCCGATAGGTGGTGCTCTCGTACTTCCATGTTGATGGAGACTTCAACCCACAGAGGGTAACAGCCGCACGAGTCCACGGAGGGTTGAACCCATGAAGGGTCCACGGAGAAGCGACCTTGTCTATTCCATCACGGCTTACGTACATGAAGGACTAGCCTCACTTGGGGTAGATCTTCACGAAGTAGGCGATCTCCTTCTCCGTACAAACTATTAGAATAAGTTGTATAGAGTTAGGAAAGTTGTTTAAACTTGTAATCTATCTCCCTATCTCTTCTTCTTCTCGGTCTCTCTCTCTACCGACTCCTGTAATCTTGATCAATCTCTTGGTCGATCCCTTCCTTGTAAGCCAAGGCAATTGCCCAATGTATACCAATGCGGCTCGAGACAAAGGGTTCAACGCTTCCAACCTATCTTACATGGTAATCAGAGCCTCTTCCTCATAGATCGAAGATCGCATCTAGCTTAGCTTCCTTCATTCCCTGGTCGAGAGTATGTCCACCACCGAAGCAACCATGACACCCAGCACCATGGGCGCACTCTCCACCACAACATCCTCCACCTTCGCCTCATCCTCCAGCACCACCCACGTCGCTCTCGGGCCGCCACCACAGGAGAAGATTTCGAGGGGAAATTTCCTTCTATGGAAGGCCATTGTGCTTCCCCAAATCAATGGCGCATAGATGGAGCACCACCTCATGAGATAAACCCGGAACCGCCGGCCACTCTCACCATTACCAAGGACGACAAGGAGGAGTAAGTCGCCAACTATGCACAATCTCTCTTGTATGCACAACAGCAATAGCTCCAAGGATAACTGATGGGCTCGCTTTCCCATGAGATTCTTGCACACGTCGTTATGCTACAGAAGTCGGTCGAAGTTTGGAGTGACATCCATGCCATGTTCCCTGCTCAATGCCAAGCACAAGCTATCAACACCAGGATTGAGCTTACCAATCTCCAAAAAGGTAACTTCACCATGGCTGAATATCTCGGTAACATTAAAACCCTCACAAATGATTGCCTGCACCGGAGCCGCACTATTTGATGAAGAAATCACCTCCAAGATCCTTGCTGGTCTCGACGTGGAGTACAACCCCGTCGTATCAGCGCCCGCAACTCGGGTTGAACCGGTGTTGGTTCAGGAGTTGTACAACCAGCTCCTGACCTTCGACGCTTGCCTCAGCCTCCTTCACAACACCAACATGCACCAATCCTCTACCAATTCCGCCTCTCGTGGTCGTGGTCGTGGTCGTGGGCGTGGTGGTCACCAGGGGCAAAACCACGACGGAGGTCGCGGGTGTGGCGCCCACTAGGGAGAGCCTCGTTCAGGAGGAGGAGGCCACAACAACAACACATGCGGCTACAACAAGAATCGCCATACCTCCTCCTCTGATGGTCATCCCCTGTGCCAACTCTGCAAAAAATCAGGGCATGAAGTCATGGACTGTTGGCATAGGTATGACGAAGATTACGTACATGAAGCCCGACATGTTGCTGCAGCTATACGTGAACAAGGAGGAGATGGAGTTTGGTATGTTGACTCCGATTCAACGGACCATGTGCCAAGTGAGCTGGAGAAACTTGCGGTTCGTGAGAGGTACCTCGACAACGACCAAATTCACACGACAAGTGGTGGAGGTATGGATATTTGTCACATCAGTCAAGCTTCCATTAATTTCCCTACTCTTAAACGTGATATTGTTCTAAAAGATGTCCTTCATGTACCTCAAGGTGATAAAAACGTCGCATCTATGTCTCGTTCAGCCACTGATAATAATGTCTTGTTTGAAACTCAGCCTCGTTACTTTTTTATAAAGGATCTGGCAATGAGGGAACTCCTTCATCACAGTAGATGCATTGGAGGACTCTACCCCATTACATATGGAGCCCTTAGTCGCAAGCACGAGTCTACTCGGTCATCAAGCCCTCCTTGGTAAGGTGGCATCAAAGATTAGGACATCCATCATCAATCACCGTTAAACAAATAGTCAATAAAGACAATCTTCCATTGTCACATAGTTCCATTAGTGAGTCTGTTTGTGAAGCTTGTCAATGTGCCAAGAGTCACCAACTTCCTTATCCGAAATCACATAGTGTGTCTCATGCTCCTTTAGAAATTATTTTTTCTGATGTATGGGGTCATGCCAGAGATTCTTTTGGAAGAAAAAATATTATGTTAGTTTCATTGATGAGTACAACAAGTTTACCTAGATTTATTTGCTTAAGTTTAAGTCTGAGGTTTTTTCTGTCTTCCAAGAGTTTGAGAAGCTTTTTGAGCGTCACTTTAACAAGAAAATTCTCATAGTCCAAAGTGACCGGAGAGGTGAGTATGAGATGCTCAACTCATTCTTCCGTGACATTGGCATCGAACATCATGTCTCTTGTCCTCATGCGCATCAACAAAACGGCTCTGCCGAGCGCAAACATCATCATATTGTCGAGGTTGGTTTGTCTCTTCTAACTCATGCCTCAATGCCACTCAAATATTGGGATGAAGCTTTCATTACAGCCATATATCTTATCAATCGTCTTCCTAGCAAAGTCATTGGCAATTCTACTCCCTTAGGACGTTTATATCATCAAAAACCCAACTACAATTCCCCCAAGGTTTTTGGTTGTGCTTGTTATCCCAACTTACGTCCATATAATCACCACAAACTAGAGTTTCATTCTACTCAATGTGTCTTCATTGGTTATAGTAATCTCCACAAAGGATACAAATGTCTAGAGATTGGAACTGGACGTATTTATATCTCTTGTGCTGTTTTTTTATGAAACTCCTTTTCCTTTTGCCAAGCTTCATCCTAATGTTGGAGCTCTTCTTCGTGGTGAAATAGCACTCCTTCCAGATTATGATCACGGGGGTGAATTACATAAAGCTGACCATGTGGAAAAATCCGTAGAAAATTGTGATTTTGGTGTTATGTGTGCAGAATGAGGTCATCATTTTATGTGTGAGGATATGGACAAAGTAGTCGCCACAAACTTCTGTGATGATTATGTTGGTAGGCAATCTCCTGCATGATTCGAGGCTGTTGTGCGATCCCACGTTGATCCTTGTAGCAGTCCGGCTGGGTCTCCTGATGCGTAGCCCGAGGAGAACCTTTCCTTTGTGTCATGCAACACTCAGGGACTGGTGGTCGACAGTCCCCACCTGGCGGAACCCATCAGGACTGGCGGGGGCGAGTCAGCCGTGGGTGAAGGCGATCTGCTCTGTGTCGCGGGCATACGCACGCATTGATACTCCAAGATCAGCACCCGACGGTTGATACTCCGGGATCTTCTATGGAGGGTGTTTCTACACTAGGATATGTTGTGTGAATAGAAAATTTGTCTCGTCAAGATCCTGTGCTTCCTCGCTGGCATACAAGATATCAGTCAGGTATTACTAAAGAAAATAAACACACTGATGGTACAATAAGGTATGCCAAAGTCAAACATGCTTTTCTTACCACTTCCGGTAAACCAATAGATTTGCATGATGCTCTTGCTCATAAAAATTGGATGGAAGCTATGGATAGTGAATATAATGCTCTCATGCAAAATAAAACTTGGCATCTAGTACCACCAAGGAATAGTAACTATGTTATTGATTGTAAATGGGTGTACAAGATAAAGAGAAAATCTAATGGAAGCATAGACATATACAAGGCGAGGTTAGTTGCTAAAGGATTTAAGCAAAGGTTTGGGATTGATTATGAAGATACTTTTAGTCCTGTTGTTAAATCAGCTACTATTCGACTTGTACGGTCCATTGCTATTTCTAGAGGTTGGAGTCTAAGACAACTAGATGTTCAGAACGCGTTCCTTCATGGTGTTCTTGAGGAAGAAGTGTTCATGCGGCAACCACCGGGATATGAGGATCATTGCACACCACATTATGTTTGTAAGTTGGATAAGCATTGTATGGTTTGAAACATGCCCCAAGAGTTTGGTACTCTAGATTGAGCATGCAGTTACAAAGTCTTGGGTTCACACTATCCAAGGCAGATACTTCACTATTCTTTTACAATAAAAGCAATATCACTATGTTTGTGCTTGTGTATGTTGATGATATAATTGTTGCTAGTTCTCAAGGACTTGGGTAACCTTCACTATTTTCTTGGTATAGAGGTAAAACAAATAAAGGATGGTATACTACTCACACAGGAAAAATACACCACTCATATACTCAAAAAGTAGGATTGGAAAACTGCAAGCCTGTGAGTACCCAATCTCAACCTTAGAAAAACTTACACTTCAAAGTGGAGAAATACTTGGGCCAGAAGATGCAACAAATTACGAAGTGTTGTAGCTGCTTTGCAATATTTGACACTCACATGACCTGATATTTTGTATTCAGTAAACAAGGTATGTCAATATTTGCATGCACCTAGAACCACTCATTAGACTGCAGTTAATAGAATTTTGAGGTATATCAAATTTTCAAAAGGGCTTGGACTTTAGATTATCAAGTCCTTTTCTATGCTGGTCACTTCTTATTCTGATGCAGGCCGGGCACGATGTGCTGATGATAGAAGATCTACACGTGGTTTTGCTGTATTCTTGGGAACAAAGCTTGTGTCATGGAGTGCAAGAAAGCAGGCTACTATCCCAAGGTAAAATACTGAGGCAATATATAAGGCTTTAGCAAATGCTACAACTGAAGTAACGTGGATACAACCATCACTTTATGAGCTTGGAATTAAGGCTCCACAAGCTGCGATATTATGGTGTGATAATATTGGTGCAACCTATATCTCAGCTAATCTTGTTTTTCATGCACAAACAAAACACATTGAAGTTGATTTCCGTTTTTCAGAGAAAGGGTAGCTCGAAAGATAATTGATATTCGGTTCATTCCTATAGGTGATCAACTTGCGGATGGTTTCACAAAACCTCTTACTATGAAGAGGATGGATGAATTTAAGTACAATCTCAACCTTGGCATAATTACATAGGGTTTAGATTGAGGGAGAGTGTTAGAATAAGTTGTATAGAGTTAGCTAAGTTATTTAAACTTGTAATCTATCTCCCTATCTCTTCTTCTCCTCGGTCTCTCTCTCTACTGACTCATGTAATCTTGATCAATCTCTTGGTTAATTCCTTCCTTGTAAGCCAAGGCAATTGCCCAATATATACCAATGCGGCCTGAGACAAAGGGTTCAATGCTTCAAACCTATATTACACAAACTTCTTGGTTCAAATCCACAACACAAAGTAGGAGGCTCCCAAGAGACACCTAACCAATCTAGGAGACACCACTCTCCAAAAGGTAATAGATGCGGTAGTAGGATGAACTCCTTGCTCTTGTGCTTCAAAAGATAGTCTCGTCAACACTCAATCACTCTCTCTCATATTTGGCTTGGGTATAAGAGATTGATCGGGTGGAAAGAAACTTGGGGAGGCTAGAAATCAAGATTCATATGGTAGGGATAGAACATCCTTATCTCAACACTCGAGTAGGTGGCTCCCTCTCAGAAAAATGGATATGACAAGTGTATGTGTGTTATGAGTACTTCCCCTATGAATGAGAGGTGGTGGAGGGGTATATATAGGCATCTCCAAAAATCCAACTGTTACACCATTATTGCCCAACTTGGTGAAACCAAAGTAAAACTCGGTGTCACCGACTAGTGCAAAATGTGGCAACTTTTATCTTTCCGGTGAGACCGATATATAATTCTCGGTGGTAATGATATGGGTGTCCTAGGCAGTTTCCAAATCTCGGTGAGACCAATTTCCAAAACTCGAAAATTTTGATTCTTGAAAATGGCTAACCAGAAAGTTGGTCACTGATTTCGGTTGGAGCGAATGGAATGCTGGTGGCACCGAGATGCTAGGGTTTGTCATAGGATATGTCTGGTGGAAAACTCGGTAGGCCGAATGGAAAGTTTGTGGCACCGAATTTTGGACTCTGTGGATTTTGACAGAATATTTGTGGGAGAATTTCATGAGTATTTTTCATGGCTATCTCTAAGCACTTGAGCAACCGGATCATCATATTCATCTCATCCCCTTTTAATAGTATTGGCTTTCCTACGGACTCAAGTGTGACTTCTCACTAAATATAAAATGCAAGAGTCTTGAATCTTTAAGCTTGGCCAATCCTATTCCTTTCCTTCCTTGGGGCTTATCCTCACAATCCTTAGCCAATCCTCTCTATGGACTATATGTGAAATATACTAGGTAAAGGTATTAGTCCAAGATACAATGTATGTTGTCATGAATTATCAAAACCACCAAGGGAGCATATGTGCTTTCAATCTCCCCCTTTTTGATAATTGATGATGACATACAATCAAAGCTTCAAATAGATATAAGCATTAGAATATGACAGCTTTGAAGGATACATGACTGATGCCAGCTCCCCCTAAATGTAGGCAATCCCTTCTAAAATACGTTTGCTTTGGATTGCATGAGCACACACATAGTAGAAGGGACAAGACAAGTCACGTGAGTCTTGGTTGTATGCATCAAACATATGTGAATGAAAGATTTCCATGTTCAAGACTCACTCTTGCAAACAATATGTGCAAGAGACAAGAGATCGTCCTGAACAAGGATATGATGCATATACTTACCTTGAGGTTCTTGAGCATATTAGCAGTAGGAGTACACTTGGGAAAACAATTTTTAGATAACACAAGAGTATTCTATTGTAAAGACGCAAAGATATTCAATAGTACCAAGACATAGAAGACATATTGAAAGTGGGATTTGATGATAGATATGTCTCCGAGAATATTTGGAACTTTCTCCCTTAAGTATGAATATGTAGGATTTCCTCTCCCCCTGAACCATCGCATGTAGATATTGGGAGTAGGTAGGGTGAGACAAGTCCAATCCAAAGTACTCCCTCCATAAACTAATATAAGAGCATTCAGAACACTACTTTAATATTCTAAACGCTCTTATATTAGTTTACAAAGGGAGTAGTTCTTAGATAATTCTCCTTAGGGTAAGCATAAGCTTAGATGACTCTTTGATATCTCCCCCCTTAAGGATATTTCTCTTCCTTTGATATCTCTCCCCCTTAATGATATTTCTTCCCCTGAATATATTTTCTCCCCTGGGAAGATATTTCTCCCCTTGGAAGCTTTGATATATTCCTCCCCCTTTGGCATTAATTTCCAAAAAGGTTAGAGGGTTAAGGTTCCTTGAGAGTAAGGGATCCTGGATTCTTCTTCCTGATAACAGTTCCTTAATTGTTCTCCCCCTTGAGTATAGATAAAGGTTCCCTGATATTTCTCCCCCTTTTTGTAGTAAGGGTTCCTTGAAATTTCTCCCCCTTTTAGTTAGGGATCCTAGATGTTTCTCCCCCTTATATTGTGGGATCACTATAATTTTCTCCCCCTTGTAATAAGATTGAGATTATCATTAAAATCACATGTAGCATCAAAATTTTGGAGTCTCTGAGGCAAAGTGGTTTGGTAGAACCGAGAATGGATAATGGGCCTCTCGGAAAAATCGGTAGGACGGATTTTACCAACTCCAAGAGACCGAGTTGCAAATAGAATTTTAGTTATATGAAAATGTGGGATTATTACAAAACTTAGATAAAACCTTCCTGGCCATTTTTCAGTATAAATGCTCATATATTTTGGCCAAATCTCTTAGAAAGTATTTAAAAGATTTTCAAGAAATTGAAAGAGAATTTGCAAAGAATTTTCACAAATGGATGTAAATTGAATGGTTCCAAGAAAGCATGCAATGAGAACATGAACCATACAAGAAAGTTTCATCTAGATGTTGGTCAGTGACTAGATCACCTATATTAGAGTATATTGACTTGAGGAGCCAAGCAAGATTGCTTGATCATAGGTCATACTCATTGTTAAGAGCAAAATGGGGTTCAAATTTTTTGTTAAGCATTTTAATGTCTTCATGTCACTTTAGTTGCTTTACGTCATGACTTGATGTAAAGCTTTATCAAGGATATGAGTACATACCTTCAAATGATGTTGATGATGTGGCATGTAGGTGAACTTGTTTGTGGATGCTCAATGATGATGAAGATCATCTTGAGTTGGGAGCTATCCTTGTTGTCTTGGTTCATTTTTCACCTACATTGCTTAGTCATGCAATGAAGAACATAATATACCCAAATGACAAGAGTGAATTTATTTATCAAATATTTGTCAAGGATATGATTTTGTAGTCTTCTTCCTTATTCTCCGAAGAAGGGGGTGCTAATACTTGGCCATGACAAGATTTCTTTTGATGTGAGTTGATGGCAATCTTGTGAAGTGTGGTTCTTCCAAGTACCTACAAAGGTTGGATGCATACAATGGAGCATAGTTTTCCAAGATATAAGATAGAATCGTATAAATAACACCATGTAATAATCAAGTAAGCTCATGCACTTGCATGCATACGAGTGGGTCTAGCTCAAGTTTGAAGCATCAATTATGTTCAACTCACTCCTTAAGTGACAAAACACTTTATCATCAAGTGGCTTGGTAAACATATCGGACAATTGTTTGTCGGTATGGACATGCCTGAGATTAATATCTCCTTTACCAACATGATCATGAATGAAATGATGTCAAACTTGAATATGTTTAGTTCAAGAATGTTGCACGAGATTATGGGAAATTTTAATAGCACTATCATTGTCATACAACAATGGAACATGTCTCACATGAATGCCATAATCCTTAGGAGTCTGTGTCATCCATAGTAATTGCGCACAACATGATCTCGCGGTAATGTATTCCGCTTTGGCGGTAGATAGAGATACTGAGTTTTGTTTCTTGGATGACCAAGGCACAAGAGATCTCCCAAGAAATTGACATGTACCTGCTTAGTATCGCTGATGCGTTGGTTTCCCTCCAAGCTTAAAGGGTGATGTAAATAGCGCGACAAGTATTTCCCTCAATTAAGAAACCAAGGTATCAATCTAGCAGGAGGATCCACAAGACTATGTAAGCAGCACCTACACACAAATAGCAAATCCTTGCAACCCAACGCGTGGAGGGGTTGTCAATCCCTCATGGGTAAAGTAAGGATAGATTGATAGATGCAAATAAGAGTGATAGAAAATAGAACGAACAAGGTATTTTTGGGTTTTTTGATAATATAGATCTGAGAACAATAGAGGAAGTAAAGTAGAAACGCAAATAGCAAAGTAGAGATTGCAAAATAGATGATGTGAAGTAGACCCGGGGGCCGTAGGTTTCACTAGTGGCTTCTCTCGATAAATAGAAAACAGTGGGTAGACAAATTACTGTTGGGCAATTGATATAAGAGCAAATAATTATGACGATATTGAAGAGAATGATCATGTATATAGGCATCACGTCCAAGATAAGTAGATTGACTTCTGTGTGCATCTACTTGCTGGGGAACGTCGCATGGGAAACAAAAAAATTCCTACGCGCACACAAGATCTATCCATGGTGATGACCATCTATGAGATGAGAGAGTGGATCTGCATACCCTTGTAGATTGCTAAGCGGAAGCATATATAACGCGGTTGATGTAGTGGAACATCTTTATGATCCAAATAGCAGCCCGTCCCGCGATCTCATCACGTTCCGTCCCGCGATCCCATCATAATCCTTCCTGGTCTAGTGCCGAACGGACGACACCTTCGCATTCGGCACACGTACAACTCGAAGACGATCTCCGCCTTCTTGATCCAGCAAGAGGGGTCGAGAGGTAGATGAGTTCTCCAGCACGGTGGCGTAGTGGTGGTGGTGGTGAACTAATCCAGCAAGGCTTCACCAAGCTCTGTGGAACTAATCTAGAGGAGAAAATGATCTAGAGAGAGAGGGCAACCGTGGCTTATTAGGGTTGGGGCTTGATACGTCCATTTTGCATCATGCTTTAATGTTGATATTTATCGCTTTATGGGCTGTTATATTACTTTGTGGTACCATATTTATGCCTTTTCTCTCTTATTTTGCAAGGTTTATTTGAAGAGGGAGAATTCAGGCAGCTGGAATTCTGGACTGGAAAAGGAGCAAATCTGAGTCCTCTATTCTGCGCAACTCCAAATGCCCTGAAAATTTACGTGGAATTTTTTGGGAATATATAAAACATACCGGGCGAAAGAAGTACCAGAGGGGAGCTACCAGGGCACAAGCCTGGTAGCCACCACCCCCTGGTGGCGGCTACAGGGCTTGTGGGCTCCCTGACGGGCCACTGCCCCCCCTCTTTTGCTATATGAAGGGTTTCATTCCATAAAAAATCAAGAGGGAGCTTTTTCGTGGTTTTGCCGCCGCCACGAGGCGGAACTTGAGCAGATCCAATCTAGAGCTCCGGCAGGACGATCCTGCTGGGGAAACTTCCCTCCCGGAGGGGGAAATCGTCGCCATCGTCATCACCAACACTCCTCTCGTCGAAGGGGAGGCATCTTCATCAACATCTTCATCAGCACCATCTCCTCTCCAATCCCTAGTTCGTCTCTTGTAACCAATCTCCGTCTCGCGACTCCGATTGGTACTTGTAAGGTTGCTAGTAGTGTTGATTACTCTTTGTAGTTGATGCTAGTTGGATTACTTGGTGGAAGAGTTTATGTTCAGATCCTTGATGCTATTCATTACACCTTTGATCATGATTATGATTATGCTTTGTGAGTAGTCACTTTTGTTCCTGAGGACATGGGATAAGTCATGTTAATAATAGTCATGTGAATTTGGTATTCGTTCGGTATTTTGATATGCTGTATGTTGTCTTTTCTTCTAGTGGTGTTATGTGAACGTCGACTACATAACACTTCACCATACTTGGGCCTAGAGGAAGGCATTGGGGAGTAGTAAGTAGATGATGGGTTGCTGGAGTGACAGAAGCTTAAACCCCAGTCTATGCGTTGCTTCGTAAGGGGCTGATTTGGGTCCACTAGTTTAATGCTATGGTTAGACGTTGTCTTAATTCTTCTTTCGTAGTTGCGGATGCTTGCGAGAGGGGTTAATCATAAGTGGGATGCTTGTCCAAGTAAGGGCAGTACCCAAGCGCCGGTCCACCCACATATCAAACTATCAAAGTAACGAACGCGAATCACATGAACATGATGAAACTAGCATGACAGAAATTCCCGTGTGTCCTCGGGAGCGTTTTTCCTCCTATAAGACTTTGTTCAGGCTTGTCCCTTGCTACCAAAGGGATTGGGCCACTTGCTGCACCATTGCTACTACTTGTTACTTGTTACTTTTCACTTGCTACGTTTCACCTCGCTACATCATCACTTGTTACCGCTACTTTTAGTGCTTGTAGTTGTTACCTTGCTGAAAACCGTTTATCAGAGCCTTCTTCTCCTCGTTGGGTTCGACACTCTTACTTATCGAAAGGACTATGATTGATCCCCTATACTTGTGGGTCATCAGGGCTGCCCTCAAAATCCTCTAGTATATAGAGGAGGGAGTGAGGGGAGGAGGGAGCCAAAGGATCCTCCTTTGGTTCAGCCGATTGCTGGAGGAGTCCACCTCCAATCCTACTCCAAGTAGGACTCCTCCCACTTGGAATATTTCCCCTCTCCCTTTGGGATTTCACCCTCTTTGCTTCTTGGCCGAAATTGGCCATCTTGGGATGGCCGCACTAGCCCACGAAGGGTTGGTGCACCACCTTTAGGCCTATTATGTTCTCTCCCGAGTGAGTGGCCCCTCCCGGTAAAATCTCGGAACCCATTCGTCACTCCCCGTACTTTACCGGTAATGCCCGAAAACTTTCCGGAAGCCAAATGCAACTTCCCTATATATAAATTTTTACCCCCAAATCATTCCGGAGCTTCTCGTGATGTCCACGATCTCATTCGATAGTCCGAACAACTTTCAGTTACCAAACACACATAACTCAATAATACCGAAACATCACCGAACCTTAAGTGTGCAGACCCTGTGGGTTCGAGAACTATGTAGACATGACATGAGACTCTCTCCGGTCAATAACCAATAGCGGTATGTGGATGGCCATATTGGCTCCTACATATTGCACGAAGATCTCTATCGGTTGAGCCTCTGTGCCAAGGATTAAGTTAATCCCGTATGTCGTTCCCTTTGTCCTTCGGTATGTAACTTGCCCGAGATTCGATCGTCGGCATCTCTATACCTAGTTCAATCTCGTTATCGGCAAGTCTCTCTACTCGTTCCATAATACAAGATCCCGTGACTAACTCTTTAGTCACATTGCTTGCAAGGCTTGTTGTGATGTTGCATTACCGAGTGGGCCCCGAGATACCTCTCCGTCAAACGGAGTGACAAATCCCAGTTTTGATCCACACCAACCCAATAGACACCTTCAGAGATACCTGTAGATCACCTTTATATTCACCCAATTATGTTGCAATGTTTGATACACACAAGGTATTCCTCCAGTGTCCAGGAGTTGCATGATCTCATGGTCATAGGAACAGATACATTGACATGCAGAAAACAGTAACAATAAACTGACATGATCATATGCTATGTTCATAGTTTGGGTCTTGTCCATCACATCATTATCCTAATGATGTGATCCCATTATCAAGTGAAAACACTTGTCTATGACCAGGAAACCTTGACCATCTTTGATAAACGAGCTAGTCAACTAGAGGCTCACTAGGGACAGTGTGTTGTCTATGTATCCACACATGTATTTGAGTTTCCGATCAATACAATTCTAGCATGGATAATAAAATATTATCATGAACAAGGAAATGTAATAATAACCAGTTTATTACTGCCTGTAGGGCATATTTCCAACAGTCTCACACTTGCACTAGAGTCAATAATCTAGTTCACAAAACTATCTGACTGTAATGAATCTAACACACATACAGTTCTAAGGTTTGATCATGTCTTGCGTGTGAGAGAGGTTTTTAGTCAACGTGTCTGAACCTTTCAGATCCGTGTGTGCTTGAAAAATCTCTATGTCATCCTGTAGATGCTGCTACCACACGCCATTTGGAACTATTCCAAATGACTCCTCCACTATATGAATCCGGTTTACTACTCAGAGTCATCCGCATTAGTGTCAAAGCTTGCATCCACGTAACCCTTTACGACGAACTCTTTTAACACCTCCATAATGGAGAAAAATTCCTTAGTCCACTAGTTACCAAGGATAACTTTTGACTGCTGTCTAGTAATCCATTGCAGGATCACATTTGTACCCCTTGACAGATTCATGGCAAGGCACACATCAGGTGTGGTACACAACATGTCATACTATAGAGCCTACGGCTAAGACATAGGGGATGACCTTCGTCCTTTCTCTTTCTTCTGCCATGGTCGGGTTTCGAGTCTTACTCAGATTCACACCTTACAATACAACCAAGAACTCCTTCTTTGTCTTATCTATTTTGAACTCTTTCAAAATCTTGTCACGGTATGTATTCATTTGAAAGTTCTATTAAGCGTTTTGATCTATCTCTATAGATCTTGATGCTCAACATTGAAGTAGCTCAATCTAGGTTTTCCTTTGAAAAGTACTTTTCAAACAACCCTATATGCTTACCAGAAATTCTACATCATTTTCGATCAATAATATGTCAAACACATATACTCATCAGAAATTCTATAGTGCTCACACTCACTTTCTTGGAAATACAAGTTTCTCAGAAACCTTGTATAAATCCAAAAGCTTTGATCATCTCATCAAAGCGTATATTCCAACTCCGAGATGCTTGCTCCAGTCCATAGAAGGATCATTGGAGCTTGCATACTTGTTTGCATCCTTAGGATTGACAAAACCTTCTGGTTGTATCACATACAACCTTCCCTCAAGGAAACTGTCAATGAAACAATGTTTTGACATCCTATCTGCAAGATTTCATAAATAATGCACCAACTGCTAACATAATTCCAACAGACTTTTAGCATCGCTACGAGTGAGAAAGTCTCATCATAGTCAACTCCTTGAACTTGTCGGAAACATCTTTGCGACAAGTCGAGCTTTCTTAATGGTGATATTTACCATCATCGTCCGTCTTCCTTTTAAAGATCCATCTGTACCCAACATCCTTACGACCATCAAGTAGTTCTTCCAAAGTATACACTTTGTTTTCATACATGGATCCTACCTTGGATTTCATGGTGTCCAACCATTCATCGGAATTCAGGCCCACTATCGCTTCTCCATAGCTCGTAGGTTCATTGTTGTCCAGCAATATGACCTCCAAGATAGGATTACCGTACTACTCTGGAGCAGTACGTTTCCTTGTTGACCTACTAGGTTTGGTAGTAACTTGATCCGATGCTTCATGATCACAATCATCCGCTATCCACTTCAACTAGTGTATGCGCCACAGGAACATCTTCTTGCACCCTGCTACTCGTTTGTTGAAGTGACTGTTCAATAACCTCATCAAATTTCCACCATCCTCCCACTCAATTCTTTCGAGAGAATCCTTTTCTCGAGAAAGGACCCTTTTCTGGAAACAAACACTTTGCTTTCGGATCTGAGATAGGAGGTATACCCAACTGTTTTGGGTATCCTATGAAGATGCATTTATCCGCTTTGGGTTCGAGCTTATGAGGCTGAAACTTTTTCACATAAGCGCCGCAGCCCCAAACTTTTAAGAAACAACAGCTTAGGTTTCTCCAAATCATAGTTCATACGGTGTCATCTCAAAGGAATTACGTGGTGCCCTATTTAAAGTGAATGCGGTTGTCTCTAACGCCTAACCCAAAACGATAGTGGTAATTAGATAAGAGACATCATAGTATGCACCATATCCAATAGGGCGCGACTATGACGTTCGGACATACCATCACACTCTAGTGTTCCAGGTGGCATGAGTTGTGAAACAATTTCCACATTGTCTTAAATGTGTACCAAATTCGCAATTCAGATATTCATCTCTACGATCATATCGTAGACATTTCATCCTCTTGTCACGATGATCTTCAACTTCACTCTGAAGTTACTTGAACCTTTCAATAATTCAGACTTGTGTTGCATCAAGTAAATATACTACTCCCTCCGTCCCAAAATAAATGTCTTAAGCTTAGTACAAATTTGTAGTAGGGCTAGTACAAAGTTGAGACGGTTATTTTGGGACAGAGGGAGTAGTATCTACTCAAATCATCTGTGAAGTAAGAACATAACGATATCCACTGCGTGCCTCAGCACTCATTGGACTGTATACATAAAAAATGTATTACTTCCAATAAGTTACTTTCTTGTTCCATCTCACTGGAAAACGAGGCCTTCAGTCATCTTGCCCATGTGGCATGATTTGCATGTCTCATGTGATTCAAAATCAAGTGAGTCCAAACGATGCATCTGCATGTAGTTTCTTCATGCGTTTACACCAATATGACTCAAGCAGCAGTGCCACAAGTAAGTGGTACTATCATTACTACTTTGTATCTTTTGGTATCAAATGTTATGTACATGTGTAATACTACGATCAAGATTCAATAAACCATTCACATTAGGTGCATAACCATTGAAGGTATTATTCAAGTAAGCAAAATAACCATTATTCTCTTTAAATGAATAACCGTATTGCAATAAACGTAATCCAATCATGTTCATGCTCAACGCAAATACCAAACAACATTTAGTTTCAACACTAACCTCAAAAGTAGAGGGAGCGTGCGATGGTGATCACATCAACCTTGGAAACACTTCAAACACACATCGTCACCTCACCTTTAGCTAGTCTCCGTTTATTCCATAGCTTTTATTTCGAATTACTAACACTTAGCAACCGAACCAGTATCTAATATCCCGGTGCTACTAGGAGTACTAGTAAATTACACATCATCATGTATATCCAATATACTTTTGTCGACTTTGCCAGCCTTCTCATCTACCAAGTAACTAGGGTAGTTCTGCTTCAGTGACTGTTCCCCTTACAATAGAAGCACTTAGTCTCGGGTTTGGGTTCGACCTTGGGTTTCTTTACTAGAGTGGCAACTGGTTTGCCATTTCATGAAGTATCCCTTTTAACCCTTGCCCTTCTCGAAACTAGTGGTTTTACTAACCATCAACACTTGATGCTCCTACTTGATTTCTACCTTCGCTGTGTCAAACATCGTGAATAGCTCAGGGATCATCATCTCTATCCCTGATATATTATAATTCATCACGAAGCTCAGTAGATTGGTGGCAGTAACTTTGGAGAACTATGTCAATCACTATCTTATGTGGAAGATCAACTCCCACTCGATTCAAGCGATCGTAGTACTCAGACAATCTGAGCACATGCTCAACGATTGAGCTTTTCTCCCTTACTTCGCAGGCCAAGAATCTTGTCGGAGGTCTCATACCTCACAATGCGGGCACGGCCATGAAATCCCAATTTCATCTCTTGGAACAACTTGCATGTTCTGTGACGTTTCAAAACGTCTTCGGCGCCTAAATTCTAAGCCGTTAAGCATTAACACTGAACTATCACATAGTCATCGAAAACGTGTATGTCAGATGTTCGCAACATCCAGAGACGACGCTCGGGGTTCAGAAAACCGAGCGGTGTATTAAGGACATAAGCCTTCTGTGCAGCAATCAGGACAATCCTCAGTTTACGGACTGTGTCCACATAATTGCTACTATCATCTATCAACTAAGTTTTCTCTGGGAACATATCAAAAACAGTAGAGCTACAATGCAAGCTACAATATAATATGTAAAGACATTTTGACTATGATCACGATAATAAGTTCAATTAATCATATTACTTAAGAATCCCCACTCAAATTGACATCCCTCTAGTCATTCGAGTGGTACATGATCCAAATTCACTAACTCAAGTCCGATCATCACGTGAGTTGAGTTTAGCTTCAATGGTGAACATCTCCATGTTGATCATGTCCAGTATATGACTAATGCTCAACCTTTCGGCCTCTTGTGTTCCAAGGTCATGTGTGTACATGCTAGGCTTGTCAAGTTTAACCCGAGTGTTCCCCGTGTGCAACTGTTTTGCACCCATTGTATGTGAACGTAGAGTCTATCACACCCGATCATCATGTGGTGTCTCAAAATGACGAATTGTCGCAACGGTGCACAGTCGGGGAGAACACAATTTTATATTGGAATTTTATTGAGGGATCACCTTATAATTCCACCGTAGTCCTAAGCAAAATAAGGTGCATAAAAGGATTAACAGCACATGCAAATCATAAGTGACATGATATGGCCATGAACTTGTGCTTCTTGATCTCCATCACCAAAGCACCAGCATGATCTCCATCGTCATCGGCGCCACACCATGATCTCTATCATCATGATCAACATCATTGTGCTACCATCGAGGTTGTTGTGCTAACTATGTAGTTACTACTAAAGCTACTATTAGCGATAAAGCAAATCATCACCAAGCGTAAAATAATTAAAGACAACCCTATGGCTCCTGCCGGTTGCCGTAGCATCGACGTGCAAGTCGATATTTAACTGTTATAACATGATCATCTCATACATCCAATATATCATATCATGTCTTTGTCCATATCACATCACATACATACCCTGCAAAAACAAGTTAGACATCCTCTAATTTGTTGTTGCAAATTTTACGTGGCTGCTATGGGTATCTAGTATGATCGCATCTTACTTACGCAAAGCCACAATATTGATATGCAAATTACTATTTAACCTTCTCCAAGGACAACCTCGTTTGAATCCGATTCAACTAGAGTTGAAGAAACAGACACCCGCCAGTCATCTTTATGCAACAAGTTGCATGTTAGTCGATGAAACCGGTCTCTCGTAAGCGTACGAGTAATGTTGGTCTGGGCCACTTCAATCCAACAATACCACCGAATCAATAAAAAACTAAGGAGGGCAGCAAATTGAACATCAACACCCACAAACTCTTTTGTCTTCTACTTGAGATGTCATCTACGGATAGACCTAGTTCATGATGCCACTGATGGGGAATGTCGCATGGGAAACAAATTTTTTCCTACGCACACAAGATCTATCCATGGTGATGACCATCTACGAGAGGAGAGAGTGGATCTACATACCCATGTAGATCACTAAGTGGAAGCGTATATAATGCAGTTGATGTAGTGGAACATCTTCGTGATCCAAACCGTAGCCCGTCCCGCGATCTCATCACGATTAGTCCCGCGATCCCATAACGATCCTTCCCGATCTAGTGCCGAACGGACGGCACCTCCGCGTTCAACACACATACAACTCGATGACGATCTCCGCCTTCTTGATCCAGCAAGAGGGGAGGAGAGGTAGATGAGTTCTCTAGCACGGCAGTGTGGTGGTGGTGGTGAACTAATCCAGCAGGGCTTCGCCAAGCTCTATGGAACTAATCTAGAAGAGAAAACGATCTAGAGAGAGAGGGAAGCCGTGGCTTATTAGGGTTGGAGCTGCCCTCAACATCCTCTAGTATGTATAGGTGGGAGGGAGGGGAGGAGGAAGCCAAAGGCTCCTCCTTTGGTTCGGCTGAATAGAAGGTGGAGAAGTCCACCTCCAATCGTACTCCAAGTAGGACTCCTCCCACTTGGAATATCCCCCTCTCCCTTTGGGATTTTCCCTATTTTATTCTTGGCCGTAAGAGGCCATCTTGGGCTGGCTATACCGGCCCACTAAGGGCTGGTGCAACACCTTTAGGCCTATTAGGTTCTCTCCCGGGTGAGTGGCCCCTCCCGGTAAAACCCCGGAACCCATTCGTCACCCCCGGTACTTTACGTGTATTGCCCGAAAACTTTCCGGAAGCCAAATGCAACTTTCCTATATATCAATCTTTACCTCTGGATCATTCCGGAGCTCCTCGTGACATCCAGGATATCATCCGGGACTCCGAACAACTTTCGGTTACCAAACACACATCTCAATAATATCAAAACATCACGGAACCTTAAGTGTGCACACCGTGCGGGTTCGAGAACTATGTAGACATGACCTGAGACACTCTCCGGTCAATACCAATAGCGGGACCTAGATTCCCATATTGGCTCCTACATATTCTACGAATATCTCTATCAGTTGAACCTCTATGTCAAGGATTCAGTTAATCCCGTGTGTCGTTCCCTTTGTCCTTCGGTATGTTACTTGCCCGAGATTCGATCGTCGGTATCTCTATACCTAGTTCAATCTCGTTACCAACAAGTCTCTTTACTCGCTCCGTAATACAAGATCCTGTGACTAACTCTTTAGTCACATTGCTTGCAAGGCTTGTTGTGATGTTGCATTACCGAGTAGGCCCCGAGATACCTCTCGGTGAAACAGAGTGACAAATCCCAGTCTTGATCTACACCAACCCAACAGACACCTTTAGAGATACCTGTAGAGCACGTTTATAGTCACCTAGTTATGTTGCGATGTTTGATACACACAAGGTATTCCTTTTGTGTCCAGGAGTTGCATGATCTCATGGTCATAGGAACACATACATTGACATGGAGAAAACAATACAAATAAACTGACACGATCATATGCTACATTCATAGTTTGGGTCTTGTCCATCACATCATTCTCCTAATGATATGATCTTGTTATCAAGTGACAACACTTGTCTATGACCAGGAAACCTTGACCATCTTTGATCAACGAGCTAGTCAACTAGAGGCTTACAAGGGACAGTGTGTTGTCTATGTATCCACACATGTATTTGAGTTTCCAATCAATAAAATTTTAGCATGGATAATAAACTATTATCATGAACAAGGAAATATAATAATGACCAATTTAATATTGCCTCTAGGGCATATTTCCAATACTACTTCTATTACTCCACACATCGACCGCTATCCAGCGTGCACCTAGTGTATTGAGTTCATGGTGAAATGGAGTAATGCCTTAAGAACGATGACATGATGTAGACAATATCTATTCATGTAGGAATAGGCACCATCGTTTTATCCTTGATAGCAACGATACATGTGTGTCATGTCTCTTTCTATCACTCAAATTGAGCCAGCAAGATCGAACCCATCACAAAGCACCTCTTGCCATTGCAAGATAAAAGATCAAGTTGGCCAGACAAAAACCAAATATCAGAGAAGAAATACGAGGCTATAATAATCAACCATGAATATGTTTTCATAGATCTGATCATAAACTAACAATTCATTGGATCCAAACAAACACACCGCAAAAAAGAAAGTGTTACATCATATGGATCTCCAAGAGACCATTCTATTGAGAAACAAAACAGGAGAGAAAGCCATCTAGCTACTGCCTATGGACCCGTAGGTCTGATATGAACTACTCACGCATCATCGGAGGAGCACCAATGAGGATGGTGAACCCCTCCGTGATTGTGTTCCTCTCTGGAACATTCTCTAGATTGGATTCGGTGGCTCTAAAACTTACGGCAGCTGAAATGATTTTCCGTCGGCTCCTCTAGGGTTTTCTGAATATTGGAGTATTTATAGAGCTCAGAGGTGGTGGAGGAGGTGCCCGAGGGCCCACTAAACACCAGGCCATCCCAGGGGCCTCTGGCGCGCCCTGATGTCTAGTGGCCCCTGTGGGCCTCATGTGCTCCTCATTCTTGGCTGCCAAGTTTCGTTCTCGTCCAAAAAAATCTCCATAAAGTTTTGTGTCCATTGGACCGCATATGATATGGATTTTCTGCGAAGGAAAACACAACCAAAAATAGCAACTCGCACTAGGCACTATGTCAATAGGTTAATCCCAAAAAATGATATAAAGTTGCTATAAAATGATTATAAAACATCCAAGAATGATAATATAAAAACATGGAACAATAAAAATTTATAGATACATTGGAGATGATAAAAAATTATAAGCATCCTCAAGCTTAATTCTTGCTCCTCCTCGAGTAGGTAAATGATAAAATTGATTTTGTGATGTGGAATGCTGCCTCACATGGTCATCATATTCTTTTTCTTTCGACATGGACATATGGACTTTTAGATGATGCAAATCAATAGTCTATAATTTGACTTGAAAATCTCAATACTCAAGCATATCAACAAGCAACCAAGTCTTTAAAAATATCAACGTTAAAGAACGTTATCCCAAGCCCATCATGTGTTATCATTGATCCATTCATGCACCACATTCAAATATTAACTACATCCAATGATCAAGTATGATAATGGTGTTCCTTAGTTGATGCTTTATAAGAGAAGATGGAGACTCAAATTCAAAATAAAAATTGCATAATGTAAATAGATAGGCCCTTCGCAGAGGGAAGCAAGGATTTGTTGAGGTGCCACAACTCAGAGTGAAAACTTAGAGATAAACAATTTCAGGTGGTATGCTTTTCCTGTCAACGAGAATGACTAAGAGTTTCCAATATCCTCCATGCTAAAAAATATAGGCGGTTCCTGATGGGGATATGTAACTAGGGTAGGGTCTTAGGCGTGACTCATACGTCTCCAACGTATCTATAATTTTTGATGGTTTCATGCTATTATCTTGTCAGACTTTGGATGTTTTGCATGCCTTTTATATATTTTTTGGGACTAACTTATTAACTCAGTGCCAAGTGTCAGTTCCTGTTTTTTCCATGTTTTTGACCCCTTTCAGAGGAGATTTTGAAATGGAGTCCAAACGGAATAAAATCCCCGAAAAGAATTTTTCCGTAACGGAATAAGATCAGGAGACTTGAGAGCCAAGGCAGGGGGGCCCCAGGGGCCCCACAAGCCCTCACCCCGCGGACAGGGGGGAGGCCGCGGCCCACATGCTTGTGGGCCCCCTGGACGCCCTTTGGCCTAGGGGCTGCGCCTATATATTCCCTAAAAATCCCAAAAAAAATCAAGAGATCATCGAAAGTACTTTTTCGCCGCCGCAAGCTTTTTTCTCCGCAAGATCCCATCTGGGGCACGTTCTGGTGCCCTGTCGGAGAGGAGATTCGGACACGGAGGGCTTCTTCATCAACACCATGACCTCTCCGATGATGCGTGAGTAGTTCACCATAGACCTACGGGTCCATAGCTAGTAACTAGATGGCTTCTTCTCTCTCTTGGATCTTGAATACAAAGTTCTCCATGATCTTCATGCAGATCTATCCGATGTAATCTTCTTTTGCGGTGTGTTTGTCGAGATCCGATGAATTGTGGATTTATGATCAGATTATCTATGAATCTTATTTGAGTTTCTTCTGATCTCTCTTATGCATGATTTCATATCCTTGTAATTCTCTTCGAGTTGTGGGTTTTATCTGGCTAACTAGATCTATGATTCTTGCAATGGGAGAAGTGCTTATTTTTGGGTTCATACCGTGCGGTGACCTCACCCAGTGACAGAAGGGGTAGCGAGGCACGCATCGTGTTGTTGCCATCAAGGGTAAAAATATGGGGGTTTCATCATTGGTTTGAGATTATCCCTCTACATCATGTCATCTTGCTTAAGGCGTTACTCTGTTCGTCATGAACTCAATACACTAGATGCATGCTGGATAGCGGTCGATGTGTGGAGTAATAGTAGTAGATGCAGAAAGTATCGGTCTACTTGTCTCGGACGTGATGCCTATATGTATGATCATTGCCTTAGATATCGTCACGACTTTGCGCGGTTCTATCAATTTCTCGACAGTAATTTGTTCACCCACCGTGATATTTTCTATTTTGAGAGAAGCCTCTAGTGAACACTATGGCCCCAGGGTCTACTCCACACCATATTTATCCAAGTAGGTGTCGCAAACTCATCTCTTGCATTTACTTTGTTTGCTAGTTGCCTCTCATTTTCCTCTCCCCCACTTCACAATTTGCCTTTTTCGTTTGCCTTTTTCGTTCACCTTTTCGTTCGCCCTTTTTCCTCGCTTGCTTTTTGTTTGCTTGTGTGCTTGCGTGCTTGCCGAGGACACCATGAATGAAAACACCAAACTTTGTGACTTCTCGAATACTAATAATAATGATTGTACTCTGATTGCTCCCGCCACTAGTGCGGAGTCATATGAAATCAATGCCGCTTTGCTGAATCTTGTTATGAAAGAGCAATTCTCCGGCCTTCCTAGTGAAGATGCCGCATCCCATCTCAATACCTTCATTGAGCTTTGCGATATGCAAAAGAAGAGAGATGTGGATAATGACGTGATTAAATTGAAGCTTTTTTCCTTTCTCGTTGCGAGATCGCGCAAAAACTTGGTTTTCTTCTTTCCCAAAAATAGTATCGATTCTTGGGATAAGTGCAAAGATGCTTATATATCGAAGTATTTTCCACCGGCTAAGATTATCTCTCTCCGTAATGATATCATGAATCTCAAGCAACTTGATAATGAACATGTTGCACAATCTTGGGAGAGAATGAAATTAATGATTAGAAATTGTCCCGCTCATGGCTTGAGTCTTTGGATGATTATTCAAATCTTTTACGCTGGCTTGAATTTCGCTTCTAGAAATATCTTGGACTCCGCCTCAGGTGGTACGTTCATGGAAATCACGTTAGGGGAAGCCATAAAACTCCTAGACAACATCATGACAAACTACTCTCAGTGGCACACTGAAAGGTCGCCTACTAGTAAGAAGGTACACGCTATAGAGGAAATTAACTCGTTGAGTGCTAAGATGGACGAGTTAATGAATTTGGTTGCTAGTAGAGGTGCTCCTTTGGATCCTAATGATATGCCCTTGTCTTCTTTGATTGAGAGTAGTAACGCTAGCTTGGACGTTAATTTTGTTGGTAGGAATAACTTTGGCAACAACAATGCTTTTAGAGGAAACTATGTTCCTAGGCCTTTTCCTAGTAACTCCTCTAATAATTTTGGCAACTCCTACAACAATACTCATGGAAATTACAATAGATTACCCTCTGATCTAGAGAGTAATATCAAAGAGTTCATCAACTCTCAAAAGATTTTCAATGCGTCCATAGAGGAAAAACTACTCAAAATTAACGATTTGGCTAAGAGCGTTGATAGAATTTCTAGTGATGTTGATGCTTTGAAAGTTAGATGTGCTCCTCCCAAAATCAACATGGATGAAACTTTGAAAGCTATGCGTGTTTCCATGATTGAGAGCCAAGAAAGAACAACCCAAATTCGTGCTAGACATGAATGGCTTAAAAAGGCGTGTTCTCGTGATGAGAATCACGAAGATCTTAAAGTGCTTGGTGTGACTCCCATTGAATCTTTGTTTTCTTGTGTCAAACCTAATGATTATGGGGCTGGATATGAATCCACTTTGGTTTAAAAGTGCCCCAATGATTCGGAGTCCATCTATATTGATGCTAAAAGCATTGAAAGTGGAGTAGAAGACGTTAAAACTATGAGTAGTAATGAAATTACTACCGTGGATTTCGAGGAATTAAATTATGATAGTTGCTCCTTGATTGAATGCATTTATTTGATGCAATCCATGTTAAACTCTCCACAAGCTTATAGCCAAAACAAGGCCTTTACCGATCATATCGTCGAAGCTATGATAAAATCTCTTGAAGAGAAACTTGAATTGGAAGTCTATATCCCTAGAAAGCTTCATGATGAGTGGGAACCTACCATCAAAATCAAAATCAAAAACTATGAGTGCAGTGCTTTGTGTGATTTGGGTGCTATTTTTTCTGCGATTCCAAAGTCTTTATGTGATGTTGTGGGTTTTAATGAGATTGAAGAGTGTTCGCTTAATTTGCATCTTGTTGATTCTACTGTCAAGAAACCCATGAAAAGTATCAATGATGTTCTTATTATTGCAAATAGGAACTATGTACCCATGGATTTCATTGTGCTTGACATTGATTGCAATCCTACATGCCCTATTATTCTTGGTAGACCTTTCCTAAGGAGTATCGGTGCTATCATTGATATGAAGGAAGGGAATATTAGATTTCAATTTCCTTTAAGGAAGGGAATGGAACACTTTCCTATAAATAAAATAAGATTGCCTTACGAATCCATGATGAGGGCACTTATGGTTTGAGCATCAAAGACGGCGATACGTGATTCTATCGCTTTTATGCCTAGCTAAGGGCGTTAAACAATAGCGCTTGTTGGGAGGCAACCCAATGAATTTATCTTTTTTCTGTTTTGTTGTGTCTACACCATCACAATTCTTTTGTGATTGTGTTTTTTGTGTTTCTTTTTGTGTTTGAGCCAAGCAAAACCTTTTATGACTAGTCTTGGTAATGGTTTTTTGATCCTGCTGGAAAAAGACAGAAACGTTTCGCTCACGAGATGACTTTTCATTTTTATTCAGAAAGATATTTTGAGTTGATTCTTTTTTGCTTATGGTTTATATGCCTTTTTCCCAGGCCTTCGTAATTTTTCAGTTTTTTTGAGGTACCATAAGTATACGAAGTATACAGATTGCTACAGACTGGTTTGTTTTTGACACATTCTGTTTTTGTTGAGTTGGTTGCTTGTTTTGATGAAACTATGGTTAGTATCGGGGGGGGGGGGTACTAGCCATGGAAAAGTGAGAATACAGTAGCCCAACACCAATATAGATAGAATTCAAGTTTGCTACAGTACCAAAAGAAGTGGTAGTTTGTTTTCTTGTGCTAATGTTATCACGAGTTTCTGTTTTAGTTTTGTGCTGTGAAGTTTTCAAGTTTTGGGTGATGTTTTCATGGACAAAGAGATAAGTTGTGGAAAGATCTCAAGCTTGGGGATGCCCAAGGCATACCAATCTAAATTCAAGGACACCAAAAAGCCTAAGCTTGGGGATGCCCCGGGAAGGCATCCCCTCTTTCGTCTTCAATCCATCGGTAACCTTACTTGGAGCTATATTTTTATTCACCACATGATATGTGTTTTGCTTGGAGCATCTTGTATCTTAGGAGTCTTTTTTTTGTGTCGTAATCATCCTTGCTGCACAACTTTTTGAGAGAGAGATACATGCACTCATCGTGATTTTTGCTAGAATGCTCATAGTGCTTCACTTATATCTTTTGAGCTAGATACTTTTGCTCTATGTGCTTCACTTATATATTTTAGAGCACGGCGGTGCATGACTTGGTAGTTGGCTTATGCTATGAGAGTAGTCCCAAAGGTGATAGGTACCCAAAGAGGATACGAAAACCTCCATCTTCATGTGCATTGAGTAGAAAGAGAAGTCTTGATTCCTCTCAATTAGTTTTAAGACGTGGATTTGGTAATATTAAGAGCTATGTTAGTAGGGTGTTGTGAATCTAGAAATACTTGTGTTGAAGTTAGTGATTCCCGTAGCATGCACGTATGGTGAACCGCTATGTTAGGAAGTCGGAGCATAATTGATCTATTGATTGTCATCCTTTGTGTTGAGGTCGGGATCGCGCGATGGTTAACACCTACCAACCCTTCCCCTAGGAGTATGCGTTTAACACTTTGTTTCGATTACTAATAAAAACTTTCGCAACAAGTATGTGAGTTCTTCATGACTAATGTGAGTCCATGGTATAGATGCACTTTCACCTTCCACCATTGCTAGCCTCTCTAGTGCCGCGCACTTCTCGCCGCTGCACAAACCCACCACATGCCTTCCTCAAAACAGCCACCATACCTACCTACTATGGCATTTTCATAGCCATTCCAAGATATATTGCCATGCAACTCCCACCGTTCCATCTCATGACTTGTGCCGTCACTCTCATATTGCCATTGCATGATCGTAAGATAGCTAGCGAGATATTTCAAGGTCATACGCCATGCTAGATCGTTGCACATCCCGGTACACTGCCGGAGGCATTTCCTATAGAGTCATCATCATTTTGAGCTGTGAGTAAATAAAAGTGTGATGATCATCATTATTAGAGCATTGTCCCATGCCAAAAATAAAAAAAAATAAAAAAGAGAAAAGAAAAAAGAGAGGCCTAAGAGCCCAAATAAAAAAAGAGAGAAAAAGAGAGAAGGGACAATGCTACTATCTTTTTCCACACTTGTGCTCCATAATAGCACCATGTTCTTCATGATTGAGAGCTTCTTGCTTTGTCACTACCATGTGCTAGTGGGAATTTTCATTATATAACTTGGCTTGTATATTCCAATGATGGGCTTCCTCAAAATTGCCCTAGGTCTTCGTGAGCAAGCAAGCTGGATGCATACCCACTAGTTTTCCTTTTGAGCTTTCTCATACTTATAGCTCTAGTGCATCTCTTGTATGGCAATACCTACTCATTCACATTGATATCTATTAATGGGCATCTCCATAGCCTTTTGATACGCCAAGTCAATGTGACCATCTCCTCCTTTTTGTCTCACAACCACCACCACACTCTATTCCACCTATAGTGCTATATCCATGGCTCACGCTCATGTATTGCGTGATAGTTATAATTTTTTTGGGAAAGTAAGAGTGCGAAAACAATTACTTGGCCAATACCGGGGTTGTGCATGATTTACATTAGTTGTGTGAGGATGATGGAGCATAGCCAGACTATATGATTTGTAGGGATAACTTTCCTTGGCCTTGTTATTTTGAAAGTTCATGATTACTTTGCTAGTTTGCTTGAAGTATTATTGTTTTCATGTCAATAGCAAACTATTGTTTTGAATCTTATGGATCTGAACATTCATGTCACGTGAAATAAGTTGCAAAGGACAACTATGCTAGGTAGCATTCCACATAAAAAAATCATTCTTTATCACTTCCCTACTCGAGGACGAGCAGGAGTTAACCTTGGGGATGCTTGATACGTCTCCAACGTATCTATAGTTTTTGATGGTTTCATGATATTATCTTGTCAGACTTTGGATGTTTTGCATGCCATTTATATATTTTTTCGGACTAACTTATTAACTCAGTGCCAAGTGCCAGTTCCTATTTTTTCCATGTTTATGACCCCTTTTAGAGGAGATTTTGAAACGGAGTCCAAACGGAATAAAATCCACGAAAAGAATTTTTCCGTAACGGAAGAAGATCAGGAGACTTGAGAGCCAAGGCAGGGGGCCCCAGGGTCCCCACAAGCCCTCACCCCGCGGCCAGGGGGGAGGCCGCGGCCCACAGGCTTGTGGGCCCCCTGGACGCCCTTTGCCCTAGGGGTTGCGCCTATATATTCCCTAAAAATCCCAAAAAAATCAGGAGATCATCAAAAGTACTTTTCCACCGCCGCAAGCTTCTGTCTCCACAAGATCCCATCTGAGGCACATTCTAGTGCCGTGCCGGAGGGGAGATTCGGACACGGAGGGCTTCTTCATCAACACCATGACCTCTCCGATGATGCATGAGTAGTTCACCATAGACCTACGGGTCCATAGCTAGTAACTAGATGGCTTCTTCTCTCTCTTGGATCTTCAATACAAAGTTATCCATGATCTTCATGGAGATCTATCCGATGTAATCTTCTTTTGCAGTGTGTTTGTCGAGATCCGATGAATTGTGGATTTATGATCAGATTATCTATGAATCTTATTTGAGTTTCTTCTGATCTCTCTTATGCATGATTTCATATCCTTGTAATTCTCTTCGAGTTGTGGGTTTTTTCTGGCCAACTAAATCTATGATTCTTGCAATGGGAGAAGTGCTTGGTTTTGGGTTCATACCGTGCGGTGACCTCACCCAGTGACAGAAGGGGTAGCGAGGCACGCATCGTGTTGTTGCCATCGAGGGTAAAAAGATGGGGTTTTCATCATTGGTTTGAGATTATCCCTCTACGTCATGTCATCTTGCTTAAGGCGTTACTCTGTTCATCATGAACTCAATACACTACACGCATGCTGGACAGCGGTCGATGCATGGAGTAATAGTAGTAGATGCAGAAAGTATCGGTCTACTTGTCTCGGACGTGATGCCTATATGTATGATCATTGCCTTAGATATCGTAATGACTTTGCGCGGTTCTATCAATTGCTCGACAGTAATTAGTTCACCCACCGTGATATTTGCTATTTTGAGAGAAGCCTCTAGTGAACACTATGGCCTGAGGGTCTACTCCACACCATATTTTCATCCTTATACTTTTTACTTCGTTGCACTTTCCGCATTCAGATCTCACTTTGCAAACAATCTTGAAGGGATTGACAACCCATTTGAAGCGTTGGGTGCAAGCTTGTTTGTGTTTGCGCAGGTACTCTAGACTTGACGAGACCCTCCTTCTGGATTGATACCTTGGTTCTCAAACTTAGGGAAATACTTACTGCTCCTGTGCTGCATCACCCTTTCCTCTTCAAGGGAAAAACCAACACAAGCCCATCTGCGTCAACGTGTCAATTTCTGGCCCTGTTGTCTGTTGCCGTAGCAGTGACCTACATGCCCTACCCAGGGACACTAGATTGGAGGACTTAGAGATTACAAAGAAGACTCCGACTGGAATCACCATGGCGCATGAGTCACTCGATAGAACATACATTTGGAGGTTTCTTCCTCCATTCGACATTTGCCTTTCACTCAGAAGAACCAGAGATCAGTCGACCGCAGAAGATCAGAAGCCACTCCAGGAAGGCCAACGGGCAGGCATTCGACTGGTCATCATCAGTAGCATTTATTACATACATTATCAGTAACATTTACCTTTATTACCATTATCGAACCCTTGGTTGCCGGGGATTGATGAGGGACAACATACTCTATATAATCCACCCCTCCCCTCTAGCACAAGGGTTCACACCCCTTGTAACTCACACATTCTAGACGACAGAAGCTCCTGAGCACTAATACATAGGGTTGTTACCTCCACGAGAGGGGCCTGAACTCATACATTCGTGTGTACAATCTTGTTATAGCTAGGACTCTGCCCTCTCCTTACATACCCCTAACTTCTACTACCAAGCTTGTTCCCACGACAGTTGGCGCCCACCATGGGGCAGGCGTCTAAGCGACTTCCGGCGAGTGTGCAATTTTCTTCTTTGTCATGTCTTCCGACGACGGTTTGTTCCCAGGCCACGAGATCCGTTTTGGTGCACTCACCTTCACCACTGACGTCTCGGCATGGCTTCAGGAAGCCCCTCTTGACGTTGAGGCGCTCTCGATCTACGGGGCAACACACTTCCGTACAAGCTCCTGCAGCGTTCTTCTTTGGCAGCCGACGACTCCGGTGTCGTTTGCTCTCCCCGGTGTTCGTCATCGCAACCGATCATGTCGCCCACGACTCTAGAATTGGGTGAGACATGCGGCGGCTTGCCAAGCGTCATCTCTGCAGATTGCAGCTATCGAGCCCACCGAATCACTTCCTCGCATGTTCAACTCGGTGTCAGATCAGTCTGGCGTTCCTTCCTAGTGTGAGAGCCGCAATCCAGCGACTGAAGTTCTTGTGGCCGGTTCACATCAAATCCCGTCTGGTTTCGGCCACGGAGGGCACGAGGTTGGAGAACCATCGAATGGGCAGCAACACCGAGATGAGGAAATTCTCAATGAGCGCACCCGCCAGCGTCAACGAGTTTCTAGTCGACGTCAGCGATAATTATTTTCAAGTGGATCTCAGAACAAGGTCCAGGTATTCTGTACTCCAGTTCTGAATGTTGCAGCTGCTGCTAGGATTGCAGATTCCATTCAACCGTCAGGTTCAGAGCCTGGCAGAGGTTTGGAGCATATCCGAGCATTGCTTTAGGCAGCACAACAACAGAATTTGGTTGTTTCTCAGTCGCACAACAGATTACACAGTGATTCACCCAGGGCATACACAGTTCAGTTGGCTCACAGCTCGGGGTCACCTATGCGTCGCACGGGCAGAGGTTATCGTGAAGATCAGTACAAAGATCAGGGCAAGATCAGTTTGCTATTCGTTATCTCCACGACGACCGCCATCGAGCACTTACTCCCCCGCGGGGTGGTTGATATGTGCCCCGACACTATGACGATAGGCGCCCATTTGGCGATGAGCAGAATCCTGGGTTCGATGCAAGGAATGTCCTCTGACAGAGGCGGACTGACAGGGGCAGGGCTCACAAGAATGGTTATGATAGGGATCATCCGAGTGGAAGTGGTGCCGTTGTTGTTGGGGCTCGAGGGAGAAATTCAAAATTTTCCTATGAAACACCAAGATCAATCTAGGAGATGCTAGAAACGAGCAAGGGGTAGAACATATTCATACCTTTGAAGATTGCTAAGCGGAAGCGTTACTATGAACTCGGGTGATGGAGTCGTACTCGCAACGATTCAGATCGTGGTAGATGGGGTCCAAAGCGCCGAACAACGATGCCTCCGCGTTCAACACACGTGCAGCCCGGTGATGTCTCCTCTACCTTGAACCAGCAAGGAGAGAGGGAAAGTTGATGGAGAGCTCCGGTAGCACGATGACATGGTGGCGGTGGAGCTATGTGGTTCTCCGACAGGGCTTCGCCAAGCACCACAGAGGAGGAGGAAGAGAGAGGGCAGGGCTGTGCCGAGGTGGATGGAAAACTTGTGTGCTGTAGCCCCAAAACCCTTGGATATATATTGGAGGAGAGGGAGGGATGGACGGCCACCCTAGGAAACCCTAGGAGGGGCGGTGGCCACCATAGATGGGAGGGGCGGCAACCCAAAGAGGGGGCAGCGGCCAAGTGGGAGGTGGCTTGCCTCCCAAGTTGGAAGTGGGCCACCTCCATGCCCTAGGGTTGCCAGCCCTAGGCGCCTTGGGCCTTGGTGGGTGGCGCATGATGACCCACAAGTATAGGGGATCTATCGTAGTCCTTTCGATAAGTAAGAGTGTTGAACCCAACAAGGAGCAGAAGGATCTGACAAGTGGTTTTTAGCAAGGAAACATCTGCAAGCACTGAAATTATCGGTAACAAATGATTGTATGGTGAGATGATTCATAGCAAGAAACAAGTAACAAAGGTAGAAACGGTGCAGCAAAGTGGCCCAATCCCTTTTGTAGCAAGGGACAAGCGTGGACAAAGTCTTATAGGAGGAAAAATGCTCCCGAGGACACACGGGAATTTCTGTCATGCTAGTTTCATCATGTTCATATGATTCGCGTTCGTTACTTTGATAGTTTGATATGTGGGAGGACCGGCGCTTCGGTACTGCCCTTACTTGGACAAGCATCCCACTTATGATTAACCCCTCTCGCAAGCATCCGCAACTACGAAAGAAGAATTAAGACAAAGTCTAACCATAACATTAAAGTAGTGGATCCAAATCAGCCCCTTACGAAGCAACACATAAACTAGGGTTTAAGCTTCTGCCACTCTAGCAACCCATCATCTACTTACTACTTCCCAATGCATTCCTCTAGGCCCAAATAATGGTGAAGTGTTATGTAGTTGACGTTCACATAACACCACTGGAGGAAAAACAACATACAACACATCAAAATATCGAACGAATACCAAATTCACATGACTACTATTAGCATGACCTATCCCATGTCCCCAGGAACAAAAGTAACTACTCACAAAGCATAATCATATTCATGACCAGAGAGGTAATGAGTAGCATCAAGGATTTGAACATAAACTATTCCACCAAATAATCCAACTAGTATCAACTACAAAGAGTAATCAACACTACTAGCAACCTTACAAGTACCAATCGGAGTCGCGAGACGGAGATTAGTTACAAGTGATGAACTAGGGTTTGGAGATGAGATGGTGCTGATGAAGATGTTGATGGTGACGAGTCCCCTCCGATGAGAGGAGTGTTGGTGATGACGATGATTTCCCCCTCCGAGAGGAAAGTTTCCCCGGCAGGATCGTCCTGCCGGAGCTCTAGATTGGTTCTGCTCAAGTTCCGCCTCGTGGTGGCGGCGAATCCACGAAAAAGCTTCTCCCTGATTTTTTTTCCACACAAAACCCTTCATATAGCAGAAGAAGGGGGCCAGTGGGCCAGCAAGCGGCCCACAAGCCCCCTTGGCATGGCCAGGGGGTGGTCGCGCCAAGTAGGCTTGTGGCCACCTGCTGGCGCCCCTTCCTACGTCAACAAAAGTCCTTCCCCGACAGTGGTGCGAGAGATCCTTCTGTTGTCTCTTGAGCTTGCGTTGGTTTTTCCCTTGAAGAGGAAAGGGTGATGCAACACAGGAGCAGTAAGCATTTCCCTCAGTTTGAGAACCAATGTATCAATCTAGTAGGAGAATCTAGTCAAGTCCACAGTACCTGCGCAAACACAAAAGAGCTTGCACCCAACGCTTTAAAGGGGTTGTCAATCCCTTCAAGATTGTTTGCAAAGTGAGATGTGAAGGCGGAAGGTGCAACGAAGTAAAAAGTGTAAGGCTGAAAATATGGTGTGGAGTAGACCCTGGGGCCATAGTGTTCACTAGAGGCTTCTCTCAAAATAGCAAGTATTACGGTGGGGGAACAAATTATTGTCGAGCAATTGATAGAACCACGCAAAGTCATTACGATATCTAAGGCAATGATCATACATATAGGCATCACGTCCGAGACAAGTAGACCGATACTTTCTGCATCTACTACTATTACTCCACACATCGACCACTATCCATCATGCATCTAGTGTATTGAGTTAATGACGAACAGAGTAACGCCTTAAGCAAGATGACATGATGTAGAGGGATAATCTCAAACCAGTGATGAAAACCCCATCTTTTTACCCTTGATGGCAACAACATGATACGTGCCTCGCTACCCCTTCTGTCACTGGGTGAGGTCACCGCACGGTATGAACCCAAAACCAAGCACTTCTCCCATTGCAAGAATCATAGATCTAGTTGGCCAGACAAAACCCACAACTCGAAGAGAATTACAAGGATATGAAATCATGCATAAGAGAGATCAGGAGAAACTCAAATAAGATTCATAGATAATCTGATCATAAATCCACAATTCATCGGATCTCGACAAACACACCTCAAAAGAAGATTACATCGGATAGATCTCCATGAAGATCATGGAGAACTTTGTATTAAAGATCCAAGAGAGAGAAGAAGCCATCTAGTTACTATCTATGGACCGTAGGTCTATGGTGAACTACTCACGCATCATCAGAGAGGTCATGGTGTTGATGAAGAAGCCCTCCGTGTCCGAATCCCCCCTCCGACAGGGCACCAGAACTGCCCCAGATGGGATCTTGTAGAGACAGAAGCTTGCAGCAGCGGAGAAGTACTTTCGATGATCTCCTGATTTTTTGTGGAATTTTTGGGGATACATAGGCGCAAAACCTAGGGCAAAGGAGGTCGAGGGGGACCACAAGCCTGAGGGCCGCGGCATCCCCCCTTGCCGCGGGGTGAGGGCTTGTGGGGCCCCTGGGGCCCCCCGTGCCTTGGCTCTCAAGTCTCCTGATCTTCTTCCGTTACGGGAAAAAATATTTTCGAAGATTTTATTCCGTTTGGACTCCGTTTCAAATTCTCCTCTGAAAGGGGTGAAAAACATGGAAAAAACAGGAACGTGTGGGTGTGCATCCAACTTGCTTGATCACGAAGATCTAGGGCAATTTTGAGGAAGCCCATCATTGGAATATACAAGCCAAGTTATATAATGAAGATTCCCACTAGCATATGGTATTGACAAAGCAAGAAGCTCTCAATCATGAAGAACATGGTGCTATTAAGAAGCAAAAGTGTGGAAAAAGATAGTAGCATTGTCCCTTCTCTCTCTTTTTTTCATTTGGGCACTTAGGCCTCTTTTTTTCTCTTTTTCTTTTATTTTTGGGCTCTTTGGCCTCTTTTTTTATTTTATTTCCTCACATGGGACAATGCTCTAATAATGATGATCATCACACTTTTATTTACTCACAGCTCAAAGCTCAAAATGATAATGACTCTATACGAAATGCCTCCGGCAGTGTACCGGGATGTGCAACAATCTAGCATGGCGTATGACGTTGAAACATCTCGCTAGCTATCTTACGAACATGCAATGGCAATATGAGAGTGACGGTACAAGTCATGAGACGGAACGGTGGGAGTTGTATGGCAATATATCTCGGAATGGCTATGGAAATGCCATAGTAGGTAGGTATGGTGGCTGTTTTGAGGAAGGCATATGGTGGGTTTGTGCACCGGCGAGAATTGCGCGACACTAGAGAGGCTAGCAATGGTGGAAGATGAAAGTGCATCTATACCATGGACTCACATTAGTCATGAAGAACTCACATACTTGTTGCAAAAGTTTTTATTAGTAATCGAAACAAAGTGCTAAACGCATACTCCTAGGGGAAGGGTTGGTAGGTGTTAACCATCGCGCGATCCTGACCTCAACACGAATGATGACAATAAATTGATCAATTATGCTCCGACTTCCTAACATAGCGGTTCACCATACGTGCATGCTACGGGAATCACTAACTTCAACACAAGTATTTCTAGATTCACAACACCGTACTAACATAGCTCTTAATATTACCAAACTCACGTCTCAAAACTAATTGAGAGGAATCAAGACTTCTCTTTCTACTCAATGCACATGAAGATGGAGGTTTTCGTATCCTCTTTGGGTACCTATCACCTTTGGGACTACTTTCATAGCATAAGCCAACTACCAAGTCATGCGCCGCCGTGCTCTAAAAGATATAAGTGAAGCACATAGAGCAAAAGTATCTAGCTCAAAAGATATAAGTGAAGCCCTATGAGCATTCTAGCAATAATCACGATGAGTGCATGTCTCTCTCTCTCAAAAAGGTGTGCATCAAGGATGATTGTGACACAACAAAAAGAAAAGGCTCCTAAGATACAAGACGCTCCAAGCAAAACACATATCATGTGGTGAATAAAAATATAGCTCCAAGTAATGTTACCGATGGATTGAAGACGAAAGAGGGGATGCCTTCCCGGGGCATCCCCAATCTTAGGCTTTTTGGTGTCCTTGAATTTGGCTTGGGATGCCTTGGTCATCCCCAAGCTTGAGATCTTTCCACTCCTTATCTCTTTGTCCATGAGAACATCACCCAAAACTTGAAAACTTCACAACACAAAACTTAAACAGAAACTCGTGATAACATTAGCACAAGAAAACAAACTACCACTTCTTTTGGTACTGTAGCAAACTTGAATTATATCTATATTGGTGTTGGGCTACTGTATTCTCACTTTTCCATGGCTAGTACCCACCGATACTAACCATAGTTTCATCAAAACAAGCAATCAACTCAACAAAAACAGAATCTGTCAAAAACAAACTAGTCTGTAGCAATCTGTATACTTCGTATACTTATGTTATCTCAAAAAATCTGAAAAAATACGACGGCCTGAGAAAACGGCATATCAACCATAAGCAAAAAGAATCAACTCAAAATATCTTTCTGAATAAAAATGAAAAATCATCTCGTGAGCGAAAAGTTTCTGTCTTTTTCCAGCAGGATCAAAGAACCATAACCAAGACTAGTCATAAAGGTTTTGCTTGGCTCAAACACAAAAAGAAACACAAAAAACACAATCACAACAGAATTGTGATGGTGTGGACGCAACAAAACAGAATAAAAAGATAAATTCATTGGGTTGCCTCCCAACAAGCGCTATTGTTTAACGCCCTTAGCTAGGCATAAAAGCGATAGAATCACGTATCGCCGTCTTTGGTGCTCAAACAATAAGTGATCATCGATTCATAAGGCAATCTTATTTTCTTTCTAGGAAAGTGTTCCATGCCCTTCCTTAAAGGAAATTGAAATCTAATATTCCCTTCCTTCATATCAATGATAGCTTAGGAAAGGTCTACCAAGAATAATAGGGCATGTAGGATTGCAATCAATGTCAAGCACAATGAAATCCACGGGTACATAGTTCCTATTTGCAATAATAAGAACATCATTGATCCTTCCCATGGGTTTCTTGATATTACAATCAGCAAGATGCAAATTAAGACAACACTCTTCAATCTCACTAAAACGCACAACATCACATAAAGACTTTGGAATCGCAGAAACACTAGCACCCAAATCACACAAAGCATTGCATTCATAGTTTTTGATTTTGATTTTGATGGTAGGTTCCCACTCATCATGAAGCTTTCTAGGGATAGAGACTTCCAATTCAAGTTTCTCTTCAAGAGATTTTATCATAGCTTCGACGATATGATCGGTAAAGGCCTTGTTTTGGCTATAAGCGTGTGGAGAGTTTAACATGGATTGCATCAAAGAAATGCATTAAATGAAGGAGCAACTATCATAATGGAATTCCTTGAAATCCATGGTAGTAATTTCATTACTACTCAAAGTTTTAACATCTTCTACCCCACTTTCAATGCTTTTAGCATCTAGATAGATGGACTCCGAATCATTGGGGCACTTTTCAACCAAAGTGGATTCATATCCAGCCCCATAATCATTAGGTTTGACACAAGAAAACAAAGATTCAATGGGAGTCACACCAAGCACTTTAAGATCTTCGTGATTCTCATCACGAGAACACGCCTTTTTAAGCCATTCATGTCTAGCACGAATTTGGGTGGTTCTTTCTTGGCTCTCAATCATGGAAACACACATAGCTTTAAAAGTTTCATCCATGTTGATCTTGGGAGGAGCACATCTAACTTTCAAAGCATCAACATCACTAGACATTCTATCTACGCTCTTAGCCAAATCATCAATTTTGAGTAGTTTTTCCTCTATGGACGCATTGAATTTTTTTTGTGAGTTGATAAACTCTTTGATATTACTCTCTAGATCAGAGGGTAATATATTGTAATTTCCATGAGTATTGTTGTAGGAGTTGATAAAGTTATTAGAGGAGTTACTAGGAAAAGGCCTAGGAACATAGTTTCCTCTAAAAGCATTGTTGTTGCCAAAGTTATTCCTACCAACAAAATTATCGTCCAAGCTAGCGTTGCTACTCTCAATCAAAGAAGACAAGGGCATATCATTAGGACCTAAAGGAGCACTTCTACTAGCAACCAAATTCATTAACTCATCGATCTTAGTACTCAACGAGTTAATTTCTTCTATAGCGTGTACCTTCTTACTAGTAGGTGAACTTTCAGTGTGCCACCGAGAGTAGTTCGTCATGATATTGTCTAGGAGTTGTGTGGCCTCCCCTAACGTGATTTCCATGAACATTCCACCTGAGGCGGAGTTCAAGATATTTCTAGAAGCGAAATTCAAGCGAGCGTAAAAGATTTGTATAATCATCCAAAGACTCAAGCCATGAGCGGGACAATTTCTAATCATTAATTTCATTCTCTCCCAAGATTGTGCAACATGTTCATGATCAAGTTGCTTGAAATTCATGATATCATTACGGAGAGAGATAATCTTAGCCGGCGGAAAATACTTGGATATATAAGCATCTTTGCACTTATCCCAAGAATCAATACTATTTTTGGGCAAAGAAGAAAACCAAGTTTTTGCGCGATCTCGCAACGAGAAAGGAAAAAGCTTCAATTTAATCACGTCATTATCCACATCTTTCTTCTTTTGCATATCGCAAATCTCAATGAAGGTATTGAGATGGGATGCGTCATCTTCACTAGGAAGGCCGGAGAATTGCTCTTTCATAACAAGATTCAGCAAAGCGACATTGATTTCGTATGACTCCGCACTAGTGGCGGGAGCAATCGGAGTACTTATAAAATCATTATTATTGGTATTCGAGAAGTCACAAAGTTTGGTGTTTTCATTCATGGTGACTTCGGCAAGCAAGCAAGCACACAAGTGAACAAAGAGCAAGCAAGAAAAAGGCGAACGAAAAGGCAAACGAAAAAGGCAAATTGGTGAAGTGGGGGAGAGGAAAACGAGAGGCAACTAGCAAACAAAGTAAATGCAAGAGATGAGTTTGCGACACTTACTTGGATGAGTTCTTGACTTGATCCTCCCTGGCAACGGTGCCAGAAATCCTTCTGCTACGTCAACAAAAGTCCTTCCCCGATAGTGGTGCCACAGATCCTTCTGTTGTCTCTTGAGCTTGCGTTGGTTTTTCCCTTGAGGAGGAAAGGGTGATGCATCACAGGAGTAGTAAGTATTTCCCTCAGTTTGAGAACCAAGGTATCAATCCAGTAGGAGAATCTCGTCAAGTCCAGAGTACCTGCGCAAACACAAAAGAGCTTGCACCCAACACTTTAAAGGGGTTGTCAATCCCTTCAAGATTGTTTGCAAAGTGAGATCTGAAGGCGGAAAGTGCAACAAAGTAAAAAGTGTAAGGCTGAAAATTTGGTGTGGAGTAGACCCTGGGGGCCATAGTGTTCACTAGAGGCTTCTCTCAAAATAGCAAGTATTACGGTGGGTGAACAAATTACAGTTGAGCAATTGATAGAACCACGCAAAGTCATGACGATATCTAAGGCAATGATCATACATATATGCATCACGTCCGAGACAAGTAGACCGATACTTTGTGCATCTACTACTATTACTCCACATATCGACCGCTATCCAACATGCATCTAGTGTATTGAGTTCATGACGAACAGAGTAACGCCTTAAGCAAGATGACATGATGTGGAGGGATAATCTCAAACCAATGATGAAAACCCCATCTTTTTACCCTTGATGGCAACAACAAGATACGTGCCTCACTACCCCTTCTGTCACTGGGTGAGGTCGCTGCACAGTATGAACCAAAAACCAAGCACTTCTCCCATTGCAAGAATCATAGATCTAGTTGGCCAGACAAAACCCACAACTCGAAGAGAATTACAAGGATATGAAATCATGCATAAGAGAGATCAAGAGAAACTCAAATAAGATTCATAGATAATCTGATCATAAATCCACAATTCATCGGATTTCGACAAACACACCACAAAAGAAGATTACATCGGATAGATCTCCATGAAGATCATGGAGAACTTTGTATTGAAGATCCAAGAGAGAGAAGAAGCCATCTAGATACTAGCTATGGACCCGTAGGTCTATGGTGAACTACTCATGCATCATCGGAGAGGTCATGGTGTTGATGAAGAAGCCCTCCATGTCCGAATCCCCCCTCCGCCAGGGCACCAGAACGTGCCCCAAATGGGATCTTGCGGAGACAGAAGCTTGCGGCGGCGGAAAAGTACTTTCGATGATCTCCTGATTTTTTGTGGAATTTTTGGGGATTTATAGGCGCAAAACCTAGGGAAAAGGAGGTCTAGGGGGCCCACAAGCCTGAGGGCCACGGCCTCCCCCCTGACTACGGGGTGGGGGCTTGTGGGGCCCCTTGGGACCCCCTGCCTTGGTTCTCAAGTCTCCTGATCTTCTTCTGTTACGGAAAAAATATTTTCGGGGATTTTATGCCATTTGGACTCCGTTTCAAATTCTCCTCTGAAAGGGGTCAAAAACATGGAAAAAACAGGAACTGGCACTTGGCACTGAGTTAATAAGTTAGTCCCAAAAAATATATAAATGGCATGCAAAACATCCAAAGTTTGACAAGATAATAGCATGAAGCCATCAAAAATTATAGATACGTTGGAGACGTATCACCCCTGTGGCGCTTCTTCCGCCCAGTATTTTTTATAAATCCGGAAAAAATCATCGTTGATTTTTACGGTGTTTGGAGTTGCGCAAAATAGGTATCTCAACTTTGCTCTTCTTTCAGGCCAGAATTCCAGCTGCCGGCATTCTCCCTCTTCATGTAAACCTTGCAAAATAAGAGAGAAAAGGCATAAGTATTGTACCGTGAAGTGAAATAATAACCCAAGAAGCGATAAATATCAACATGAAAACATGATGCAAAATGGACGTATCAACTCCCCCAAGCTTAGACCTCGCTTGTCCTCAAGCGAAAGCCTGGCTCAATAAATATGTCCACATGTTTAGGGATAGTCGTGTCGACAAAACAAGATACGAACATGCATGCGTCATGATCATGATCAGAACAGCCATACCAACATATAATCTCTCATGCTAAAGTGATAATTCCTTCACAAAGTAAAGCATCGATCAAGAACCTTACCGAGAAGTAACAACCGATAGCCTTTAGTCATTGAAGCAATTGCAATTTATCACAACATCAAAAAGAGTCAAATAAGAGCTTGTAAATCAAATCCACATACTCAATCATTCTTTCGTTCTCTACAATTGCTACAACTCACGTGGTACCCATGAGATCAAAGTTTCAGCTCGACACAGAGAAAGATAGGGGCTTACAGTTTTGCCTCCCAACTGCTTACCTCAAGGGTAATGTCAACAATAATAATTCATGTATACTTACTTCCAAGTTGATATATGAATATAGATCTTTCCCAAGCATATGACGTTAGCCAAGATAAATGCGAAATAAGGAATTGGTGAAGATCACCATGACTCTTTCAAGGGCAAAAAGTAAAGGTACAAGGTAGGACTTTCGCAGAGGGAAGCAGAGGTTGTCATGCGCTTTTGAGGTTTGGATGCGTGTCCTCTTAGTGCGGAGGAACGCCACTTTATATTGCTTCGTGTGATAAAGAACTTTATTATGCAGTCTGTCGCTTTTATGTCTTCCTGATCAGAGGTTCGTACAAAGCTTATTTTCCACACACTAATAGATCATACATATTAGAGAGCAATTTTTATTGCTTGCACCGATGACAACTTACTTGAGGGATCTTATTCAATCCATATGTAGGTATGGTGGACTTACATGGCAAAACTGGGTTGATAGTTTATGGATGCACAAGTAGTATCTCTACTTGGTGCGGGAGGTTTGGCTAATGTGAGGTGGAAGCAATCGTCACATGCTAAGGGATCTCTAGTCATATAACATTGTTCTGAGCCAAGCAAACACAATTCATTATGTTGTCTTCCTTGTCCAACATCTACTTCTAGGCATGCAATAGTTTAGTGAGTGTTCACAAGCATAGATGGTGTCAGAGATGATATATTTATATGTGAACCTCTCCTTCTTTATCACTTCCTATTAATTGCAACAATGACCAAGGTCTACGTTCATCTACCCTCAACAAGTTTCAATCATCATCCCTTTTATATGTGAAGCCATCACTTCCCATAAGATCATTACATGATCTTTCATGCTTTTGTTCTTTTCTCAATCTATTGATCATGGCAAGAGGCAAAGCCCTTCAACTAAGACACTCTTTATTATATGGCTCACGAGCTCGAATACATCGGGGGTGACACAAAGCAAAACTCACAACTAAAACACTAAGACTTTTAATCTACTAGAGAAAAAGAAAACCGAAAAGGAACAAACTAAAACAAAGGTAAAGGCAAAAGATGTGATGGTGATACGATACCGGGGCAACTCCCCCAAGCCTGGCACAAGCCAAGGGGATTGCCCATACCCATGTTTAGTTGTCTTCCTTTGGTGGTGATGGTGGTGGAGTTGCTGCAACATGGGCTTGATCCTCTGTCTTCCATGGCATAGGTGCTCCATCATGGAAAGATGAACGAGTCTCCGGAATCCTCAAATCTGCAGCCAATCGTATTGATTTAAATCTATACTCATACTCACAGTTTTGGTTCTGCAGGTCATAGATCTGAGCCTGAAGTTGATCAATCCTGTCATAGAGTCTGGAGAGGTGCTTCCCAATGTCATTGGCATCAATCCTCTGCTTGTTGGTGAACTCCGTGATCATCATGTGGTTGGCGTTGAGTCCACGCTCCACCATTCCTTGGCACTTGAAGACTTGTTGCTCCATTGCTTCGAGCCTCGTCTCCATGCTTCCAGTCTTCTTGGGCCCCTCAACATCATGGATGTGCAACATCCCCTCACGCATCTCGATAGATTGAGGGTGTTGCAGCACTCCCGTGAGGTAGGGATTGATGACCTTCTCAAAGATCTTGTCCTTCAGAGCTTTTGGGGAAGTCATAGCAATCTAGATCTACAACAGAAACACGCTCGAAACGAAAAACAGAGGAAATCTTCGTGATACAGGGATTAGACCAAACGGGAGAATATATATTATTTTTTCCAGACCAGAAGGAGTACCCCACACGAAAACGGAGTCTGGGAGGCGCACGAGGTGGCCACAAGCCCCCCTGGCGCGGCGAGGGGGTGGGCCCGTGCCGGGCAGGCTTGTCGCCTCCTCGCGCACTTTCTGGACTAATTCGAATTTTTGTATTTTTTCAAATATTCCAAAACGGAGAAAATTTCCTACTGGAAAAGTTTTGGACTCTGTTTTCTTACCGAATCACATACCTCTTCGTTTTTGGACTCAGAAACAAGGTGATAAATGTCCCTTAGGTATTCTTCCGGAGTTATAGTATTGATGATATTGCTTTCAACATTTATGGGAGTACCTCAGATATAATGCTTGATTCTATGCCCATTTACAACTCTTGGACAATTACCTTCCGTGTTGTTGATCTTGATAGCACCGGAACGATATACTTTCTCAACAATATAGGGACCTTCCCATTTAGAGAGAAGCTTGCATGCAAAGAATCTTAAACGAGAATTATATAGCAAGACATAATCACCTATATTGAACTCACGCTTTTGTATCCTCTTATCATGCCACCTCTTAACCTTCTCCTTGAACAACTTGGCATTCTCATATGCCTGAGTTCTCCACTCATCAAGCGAGCTAATGTCAAATAACCTCTTCTCACTAGCAAGTTTAAAATCAAAGTTGAGCTCTTTGATTGCCCAATAAGCTTTATGCTCTAGCTCAAGAGGTAAATGATATGTTTTACCGTACACCATTTTGTACGGAGACATGCCCATGGGATTCTTATAGGCAGTTCTATAAGCCCACAATGCATCATCGAGCTTCTTAGACCAATTCTTTCTAGACCTGTTGACAGTCTTTTGCAGAATTAGTTTAATCTCTCTATTGCTTAGATCTACTTGACCACTGGACTGAGGGTGATAGGAAGACGCAATTCTATGGTTCACATCGTACTTAGCAACCGTTTTACTGAAAGCACCATGAATGAAATGTGAACCACCGTCGGTCATTAGGTATCTAGGGACTCCAAATCTAGGGAAGATAACTTCTTTAAGCATCCTAATAGATGTGTTGTGATCAGCACTACTAGTGGGGATAGCTTCTACCCACTTAGTGACGTAGTCAACAGCAACTAGAATGTGAGTATACCCGTTGGATTTTGGAAAAGGTCCCATATAATCAAAGCCCCAAACATCAAATGGTTCAATGACAAGTGAATAGTTCATAGGAATTTCCTGACGTTTACCGATATTACCTACTCTTTGACATTCATCACAAGACAAGACAAACTTACGGGCATCCTTGAAGAGAGTGGGCCAATAGAAACCTGATTGCAATACCTTGTGTGCAGTTCTATCTCCCGCATGGTGTCCTCCGTAGGCCTCGGAGTGACACTTCTGTAGGATCTGTCCCTGTTCATGTTCAGGTACACAACGTCAAATAACACCATCTACTCCTTCCTTATAAAGGTGAGGATCATCCCAAAAGTAGTGTCTCAAGTCAAAGAAGAATTTCTTCTTTTGCTGGTACGTGAAACTAGGTGGTATGTATTTGGCGACGATATAGTTTGCATAATCAGCATACCACGGTGCACTACGTGAAGCATTGATGACATTCAATTGCTCATCGGGAAAGCTATCATCAATAGGTTGTGGGTCATCAAGAATGTTCTCTAACCTAGACAAGTTATCTGCTACTAGGTTATCAGCACCCTTCCTGTCAACAACGTGCAAATCAAATTCTTGTAGCAAGAGAACCCATCTGATAAGTCTAGGTTTAGCGTCTTTCTTCTCCATGAGGTACTTAATAGCAGCATGATCAGTGTGAATAGTGACTTTGGAATCAACTATGTAAGACCTGAACTTTTCACATGCAAACACGACTGCTAAAAAGTCCTTCTCCGTAGTGGCATAGTTTCTTTGGGAACTATCTAGAGTTTTACTAGCGTATTGAATAACATTCAACTTCTTGTCAACTCTTTGCCCTAGAAAAGCACCAACAGCATAATCGCTAGCATCACACATGATCTCAAAAGGCAAGTTCCAATCAGGTGGTTGAACAATAGGTGCGGTTATCGAAGCCCTCTTAAGTATTTCGAAGGCTTCCTCACAATCATCATCAAAGATAAAAGGAATATCCTTTTGCAATAGATTGGTAAGAGGCCTAGAAATCTTAGAGAAGTCTTTAATGAACCTTCTATAGAAACCAACATGACCAAGGAAACTTCTTATACCTTTGATACCTGTGGGGTATGACATATTCTCGATCGCATCAACTTTAGCCTTATTGACTTCAATACCTCTTTCAGAAATTTTATGTCCTAAGACGATGCCTTCATTAACCATAAAGTGGCACTTCTCCCAACTCAAGACAAGATTGGTGTCTTTACATCTCTGCAAGACTCGATCAAGGTTGCTGAGGCAATCATCAAAGGAAGACCCGTAAATGGAGAAGTCATCCATGAAAACCTCAACAATATTTTCACCAAAGTCTGAGAATATAGCCATCATACATATTTGAAAGGTGGCAGGTGCATTACATAAGCCAAAAGGCATACGTCTATAAGCAAAGGTACCGAAAGGGCAGGTGAAAGTGGTTTTCTCGTGATCAGATTGTGCAACTGGTATTTGGGAGAAACCAGAATAACCGTCTAGAAAGCAAAAGTGTGTGTGTTTAGACAGTCTTTCTAGCATTTGGTCGATAAAAGGCACATGGTAATGATCTTTCCTAGTGGCCTTATTCAATTTCCTAAAATCGATCACCATCCTATAGCGAGTGATAATCCTTTGAGGGATCAATTCATCCTTATCATTAGGGACAACGGTAATGCCTCCCTTCGTAGGGACGCAATGCACCGGACTCACCCAATCACTATGAGCAACAGGATAAATGATACCTGCTTCCAGGAGCTTTAGTATTTCTTTTCTTATTACCTCTTTCATCTTAGGATTCAATATCCTTTGATGATCAACAACTGGTTTGAAGTCACGATCAGTTTTAATCTTGTGCCGGCATAGGGTAGGACTAATGCCCTTAAGATCATCAAGAGTATATCCAATAGCAACACGGTGCTTCCTTAGAGTTTTTAGTAACTTATTTTCGTCATGCTTTGAGAGGCTAGCACTAATAATGACAGGATATATCTCTTTTTCATCAAGATAAGCATACTTAAGAGTATCAGGCAACTGTTTAAGCTCGAACACATGATCACCCTTTGATGGGGGTGGATCCCAAAGCAGTTCAACATGCAAGTTATTCTTAAGGATAGGATATTGTTCTAAGACAACTCTATCTATCTCATCCCTTTCATCCATATGCATATCATTTTCATGCTCCAGCAAGTATTGCTCTAAGGGATCAGTAGGAGGCACGGCAATAGAAGCTAAGGCAATAGTTTAATCCTTACTAGGCAACTCCTTTTCATGAGGTTCTCTCCAATAAATTCCATTTGAAGTCAATATCTCTCTTCGTAAAAGAACGGGTACAAGAAGTGTCAAGCATGGTGCGATCATCATGAGAAAGCCGATCATAGAAGTTCTGAATGATAATTTCTCTCGAGAGCTCATGATTGGGGCATGAATATAGCATTGATTTAAGCCTCCCCCAAGCTTGAGCGATGCTTTCTCTGTCATGAGGCCAAAAATTATAAATATAATTCTGATCACGATGTACTAAATGCATAGGATAAAAGTTTTGATGAAATTCCAATTTGAACCGATTGTAGTCGCATGATCCAGTATCATCACATAGCCTATACCATGTCAACGCCTTATCCTTCAAAGATAAAGGAAATAACTTCTTCTTGACCTCATCCTCGGGCAAACCTGCAAGCTTAAATAAACCACAAACTTCATCTACATAGATTAGATGCAAGTCTGGATGTGATGTTCCATCTCCTGTAAAAGGATTAGCCAGCAGTTTCTCAAGCATACCCGAAGGAAATTCAAAGCAAATATTTTCAGTAAGTGTAGCAGGTTGAGGAGCAACTAATTGTGCTTCCGTTCGAGGTGAAGATACCCCGAACAAGCCCCTCAAAGGATTAGTATCCGTAGTGACAAGTGACAATAAATTTTAGCACACTATATGAATGTTTCCTTACCAAGTTCCACTTACAAAAGGCGCTTCACTCCCCGGCAACAGCGCCAGAAAATAGTCTTGATGATCCACAAGTATAGGGGATCTAGCGTAGTCCTTTCGATAAGTAAGAGTGTCGAACCCAACGAGGAGCAGAAGGATCTGACAAGTGGTTTTCAGCAAGGAAATATCTGCAAGCACTAAATTATCGGTAACAAATGATTGTGTGGTGAGATGGTTCGTAGCAAGCAACAAGTAACAAAAGTAGCAACGGTGCAGCAAAGTGGCCCAATCCCTTTTGTAGCAAGGGACAAGCCTGGACAAAGTCTTATAGGAGGAAAAACGCTCCCGAGGACACACGTGAATTTCTGTCATGCTAGTTTCATCATGTTCATATGATTCACGTTCGTTACTTTGATAGTTTGATATGTGGGTGGATTGGCGCTTCCGTACTGCCCTTACTTGGACAAGCATCCCACTTATGATTAACCCCTCTCGCAAGCATCCGCAACTACGAAAGAAGAATTAAGACAAAGTCTAACCATAGCATTAAAGTAGTGGATCCAAATCAGCCCCTTACGAAGCAACACATAAACTAGGGTTTATGCTTCTGTCACTCTAGCAACCCATCGTCTACTTACTACTTCCCAATGCCTTCCTCTAGGCCCAAATAATGGTGAAGTGTTATGTAGTAGACGTTCACATAACACCACTAGAGGAAAAACAACATACAACACATCAAAATATGGATCGAATACCAAATTCACATGACTACTGTTACCATGACTTATCCCATGTCCTCAGGAACAAAAGTAACTACTCACAAAGCATAATCATATTCATGACCAGAGAGGTAATGAGTAGCATCAAGGATCTGAACATAAACTCTTCCACCAAATAATCCAACTAGCATCAACTACAAAGAGTAATCAACACTACTAGCAACCTTACAAGTACCAATCGGAGTCGCGAGACGGAGATTGGTTACAAACTAGGGTTTGGAGATGAGATGGAGCTGATGAAGATGTTGATGGTGACGAGTCCCCTCCGATGAGAGGAGTGTTGGTGATGACGATGGCGAGGATTTCCCCCTCCGAGAGGGAAGTTTCCCCGGCAGGATCGTCCTCCCAGAGCTCTAGATTGGTTCTGCTCAAGTTCCGCCTCGTGGCGACGGCGAATCCACGAAAAAGCTCCTACCTGATTTTTTTCCACACGAAACCCTTCATATAGCAGAAGAGGGGGCCAGTGGGCCAATAGGCGGCCCACAAGCCCCCTTGGCGCGGCCAGGGGGTGGCTGCGCCAAGCAGGCTTGTGGCTACCTGCTGGCGCCCCTCTGGCCCAATATTTTTTATAAATCCTGAAAAAAATCATCGTTGATTTTTACGACATTTGGAGTTGTGCAGAATAGGTATCTCACTTTGCTCCTCTTTCAGGCCAGAATTCCAGCTGCCGACATTCTCCCTCTTCATGTAAACCTTGCAAAATAAGAGCGAAAAGGCATAAGTATTGTACCGTGAAGTGAAATTACAGCCCAAGAAGCAATAAATATCAACATGAAAACATGATGCAAAGTGGACGTATCAGCGCACCAGCCCATTTAGGTGCTGGTTCCCTTCCAGTTTTGGCCCTCGTGGCCCTTCGGGGCTGGTGGCCCCTCCCGGTGGACCCCCGAAACCCTTCCGGTGGTCCCGGTACAATACCGATGATCTTCGAAATATTTCCGATGATCAAGTCTCCACTTCCTATATATGAATATTTACCTCCAGACCATTCTGGAGCTCCTCGTGATGTGTGGGATCTCATCCGGGACTCCGAACAACTTTTTGTAACCACATACTTTTCTCATTACAACTCTAGCGTACTCAAACCTTAAGTGTGTAGATCGTGTGGGTTCGGTAACCATGCAGACATGACGGAGACACCTCTCCAGTCAATAACCAACAACGGGATCTGGATATCCATGTTGGCTTCCACATGTTCCACGATGATCTCATCGGATGAACCACAATGTCGGGGATTCAATCAATCCCATATGCAATTCCCTTTGTCTATCGGCATATAACTTGCCCGAGATTCGATCGTCGGTATCCCCATACCTTCTTCAATCTTGTTACGACAAGTCTCTTTACTCGTTCTGTGACACATGATCCCGTGACTAACTCCTTAGTCACATTGAGCTCAATAGGATGATGTATTACCGAGTGGGCCCAGAGATACCTCTCCGTCACACGGATTGACAAATCCGTGTCTCAATCCGTACCAACCCAATAGATACTTTCAGAGATACCTCTAGTGCACCTTTATAATCACCAATTACATTGTGACGTTTGATACACCCAAAGCACTCCTACGGTATCCGGGGGTTGCACAATCTCATGGTCCAAGGAAATGATACTTGACATTATAAAAGCTCTAGCAGACGAACTATACAATCTTGTGCTATGCTTAGGATTGGGTCTTGTCCATCACATCATTATCCTAATGATGTGATCCCATTATCAATGACATCCAATGTCCATGATCAAGAAACCATGACCATCTATTGATCAATGAGCTACCCAACTAGAGGCTCACTAGGGACATGTTGTGGTCTATGCATTCACACATGTATTACGGTTTCCGGTTAATACAATTATAGCATGAATAACAAACAATTATCATGAACAAGGAAATTTAATAATAACCACTTTATTATTGCCTCTAGGGCATATTTCCAATAGTCTCTCACTTGCACTAGAGTCAATAATCTAGTTACATTGTGATGAATCGAACACCCATAGAGTTCTGGTGTTGATCATGCTTCGCTCGTTGAAGAGGTTTAGTCAATGGATCTGCGATATTCAGATCCGTATGTACGTTACAAATATCTATATCTCCATCCTGGATGTATCCACGAATGGAGTTGAAGCGGCACTTGATGTGCTTGGTGTTCTTGAGAAACATGGGCTCCTTGGCAATGGCAATAGCTCCAGTGTTGTCACAGAAGAGAGTCATCGGGCCCGACGCACTGGGAATCACTTCTAGGTTGGTGATGAACTCCATCCAGACTCCATCCTGTGCTGCTTCCGAAGCTGCTATGTACTCCGCTTCACATGTAGATGCCACCACGACGCTTTGCTTGCAAATGCACCAGCTGACTGCCCCACCATTCAAAATGTACACGTATCTGGTTTGTGACTTGGAGTCATTTGGATATGTGTTGAAGCTAGCATCGACGTAACCCTTTACGACGAGCCCTTCGGCACCTCCATAAACGAGAAACATATCTTTAGTCCTTTTCAGGTACTTAATGATATTTTTGACCGCTTTCCAGTGATCCACTCCTGGATCACTTCGGTACCTCCCTACCAAACGTATGGCAAGGTTCACATCAGGTCTCGTACACAGAATGTCATACATAATAGAGCCTATGGTTGAAGCATAGGGGACGGTACTAATCTTTCTCTATCTTCTGCCGTGGTCGGGCGTTGAGCTGTGCTCAACCTCACACCTTGTAATACACGCAAGAACCCCTTCTTGGCCTTATCCATATTGAAATTCTTCAATATCTTGTCAAGGTATGTGCTTTGTGAAAGACCAATGAGGCGTCTCGATCTATCTCTATAGATCTTGATGCCTAATATGTAAGCAGCTTCTCCATGGTCCTTCATTGAAAAACACTTATTCAAATAGGCCTTTATGCTTTCCAAAAGTTCTGTATCATTTCCCATAAACAATATGTCATCCACATATAATATGAGAAATGCTACAGAGCTCCCACTCACTTTCTTGTAAATACAGGCTTCTCCATAATTCTGTACAAACTCAAACGGTTTGATCACCTCATCAAAGCGAATGTTCCAACTCCAAGATGCTTGCACCAGCCTATAGATGGATCGCTGGAGCTTGCATACCTTGTCAGCATTATTAGGATCGACAAAGCCATTTGGCTTTATCATATACAATTCTTCCTTAAGAAAGCCGTTAAGGAATGCCGTTTTGATGTCCATTTGCCAGATCTCATAATCATAAAATGCGGCAACCGCTAACATGATTCAAATGGACTTCAGCATCACTACGGTGAGAAAGTCTCATCATAGTCAATTCCTTGAACTTGTCGATAACCCTTAGCGACAAGTCGAGCCTTATAGATTGTCACATTACCATCCGCGTCAGTCTTCTTCTTAAAGATCCATTTATTTTCTATGGCTCGCCGATCATAGGGAAAGTCCACCAAAGTCCATACTTTTTTCTCATACATGGATCCTATCTCGGATTTCATGGCTTCATACCATTTGTTGGAATCCGGGCCCGCCATCGCTTCTTCATAGTTCGAAGGTTCGTTGTTGTCCAACAACATGATTTCCATGATAGGGTTGCCGTACCACACTGGTGCGGAGCGTGTCCTTGTGGGCCTTCAAGGTTCAGTAGCAACTTGATCCAAAGATTCATGATCATCATCATTAACTTCCTCTCTAGTCGGTGCAGGCACCACAGGAACATTTTCCTATGCTGCGGTACTCTCCGGTTCGAGAGGAGGTACAATTATCTCATCAAGTCCTACTTTCCTCCCACTTGCTTCTTTCGGGAGAAACTCTTTCTCTAGAAAGGATCCATTCTTGGCAACAAAGATTTTGCCTTCAGATCTAAGATAGAAGGCATACCCAATAGTTTCCTTAGGGTATCCTATGAAGACACATTTTTCCGCTTAGGGTTCGAGCTTCCCAGGTTGAAGTTTCATCATATAAGCATCGCAGCCCCAAACTTTCAGAAACGACAACTTAAGGTTTCTTTCCAAACCATAATTCATACGGTGTCGTCTCAACGGATTTAGACGGTGCTCTATTTAAAGTGAATGCGGCAGTTTCCAATGCATATCCCCAAAATGATAGCGGTAAATCAGTAAGAGACATCATAGATCGCACCATATCCAATAGAGTGCGATCACGATGTTTGAACACACCATTACACTGAGGTGTGCCAGGCGGCGTGAGTTGTGAAACAATTCCACATTTTCTTAAGTGTGTGCCAAACTCGTGACTCAAATATTCTCCTCCATGATCAGATCCTAGGAACTTTATTTTCTTGCCATGTTGATTCTCTACCTCACTCTGAAATTCCTTGAACTTGTCAAAAGTTTCATAGTTGTGTTTCATTAAGTAGACATACCCGTATCTGCTCAAGTCAGTAGTGAGGGTGAGAACATACTATAGCCACCGCGAGCCTCGACGCTTATTGGACCGCATACATCAGTATGTATTATTTCCAACAAGTTGGTTGCTCGCTCCATTGTTCCGGACAACGGAGTCTTAGTCATCGCACCCATGAGGCATGGTTCACACGTGTCAAATGATTCAAAATCAAGAGACTCCAAAAGTCCATCTGTATGGAGTTTCTTCATGCGTTTGACACCAATATGACCAAGGCAGCAATGCCACAAGTATGTGGGACTATCATTATCAACCTTACACCTTTTGGTACTCACACTATGAACATGTGTAACATCACGTTCGATATTCATCAAGAATAAACCATTGACCAGCGGGGCATGCCCATAAAACATATCACTCATATAAATGGAACAACCATTATTGTCAGATTTAAATGAGTAGCCATCTCGCATTAAACAAGGTCCAGATACAATGTTCATGCTCAAAGATGGTACTAAATACCAATCATTGAGGTTTAAAACTAACCCCGAAGGTAGATGTAGAGGTAACGTGCCGACGGTGATCACATCGACCTGGGAACCATTCCTGACGCGCATCGTCACCTCGTCCTTTGCCAGTCTCTGCTTTTTCCGTAGTTCCTGTCTTGAGTTGCAAATGTGAGCAATAGCACCGGTATCAAATACCCAGGAGCTACTACGAGCACTGGTAAGGTACACTTCAATAACATGTATATCATATATACCTTTGACGTTGCCGGCCTTCTTATCCGCTATGTACTTGGTGCAGTTCCGCTTCGAGTGACCGGTTCCCTTGCAGCAATAACACTCAGTCTCAGTCTCGGGGTCCATTATTGCGCTTCTTCCCGGCAACTATTTTACCGAGCGCGACAACTTCTTTGCCGTCCTTCTTGAAGTTCTTTTTACCCTTGCCTTTCTTTGAAACTGGTGGTCTCATTCACCATCAACACTTGATGTTCCTTCTTGATTTCCACCTCCGCTGATCTCAGCATTGAATATAACTCAGGAATGGTCTTTTCCATCCCTTGCATGTTATAATTCATCACGAATATCTTGTAGCTAGGTGGAAGCGACTGCATGATTCTATCAATAACCGCGTCATCCGGAAGATTAACTACCAGCTGAGACAGACGGTTGTGCAACCCAGACATTCTGAGTATGTGCTCACTGACAGAACTATTTGCCTCCATCTTACAACTAAAGAACTTGTCGGAGACCTCATATCTCTCGACCCGGGCATGAGCTTGGAAAACTAGTTTCATCTACTCGAACATCTCACATGCTCCATGATGCTCAAAACGCTTTTGGAGCCCCGGTTCTAAACTGTAAAGCATGCCGCACTGAACCAGAGAATAGTCATCACTTCGTGATTGCCAGACGTTCAGAACGTCCTAGGCTGCCGCGGGAACGGGAGGTTCACCTAGCGGTGCATCAAGGACATGCCCCTTCTTGGAAGCAATGAGGATAAGCTTTAAATTACGAGCCAAGTCCGCATAGTTGCTACCATCATCTTTCAGCTTGGTTTTCTCTAGGAACGCATTGAAATTGAGGTTGACATGAGCGTTGGCCATTGGATCTACAATATTGTAAAGACATTTCAGACTAAGTTCATGATAATTAAGTTCATCTAATAAAATTATTTAATGAACACCCACTTAGATTGACATCCATCCAGTCATCTAAGTGATACATGATCCATGTCGACTAGCCCGTGTCCGATCATCACGTGAGACGGACTAGTCATCAGTGGTGAACATCTCCATGCTGATCGTATCATCCATACGACTCATGTTCGACCTTTCGGTCTCTTGTATTCCGAGGCCATGTCTGTACATGCTAGGCTCGTCGAGTCAACCTAAGTGTTTTGCGTGTGTAAATCTGACCTACACCCATTGTATGCGAACGTTAGAATCTATCACACCCGATCATCACATGGTGCTTCGAGACAATGATCCTTCGCAATGGTGCACACTTAGGGGAATACTTCTCGAAATTTAATGAGGGATCATCTTATCTTTTCTACCATCGTTCTAAGCAATAAGATGAAAAACATGATAAACATCTCATGCAAATCATATAGTGACCTGATATGGCCATTATGATCTTGCGCCTTTGATCTCCATCTTCGGGAGCAGCATGATCACCACCGTCACCAGCACGACACCATGATCTCCATCATCGTGTCTCCATGAAGTTGTCTCGCCAACTATTACTTCTACTACTATGACTAATGGTTAGCAATAAACTAAAGTAATCATATGGCGATATTAAGATTGACACGCATGTCATACAAAAATTTAAGACAATCCCTATGGCTCCTACCGGTTGTCGTGATTCCTATTACAAGAAGATCAATATCATACATCACATATATTTCATGACATCCTTTTTGTTGGAAATATGCCCTAGAGGCAATAATAAAGTGGGTATTATTATATTTCCTAGTTCGTGATAATTGTCTATTATTCATGCTATAATTGTATTAAGCGAAAACCATAATACATGTGTGAATATATAGATCACAATGTGTCCCTAATGAGCCTCTAGTTGGCTAGCTCGGTGATCAATAGATAATCATGGTTTCCTGATCATGGACATTGGATGTAATTGATAAAGGGATCACATCATTCGGGAATGATGTGATGGACAAGAACCAATCCTAAGCATAACACTAGATCATATTGTTCGTCTGCTAAAGCTTTTCTAATGTTAAGTGCCATTTCCTTAGACCATGAGATTGTGCAACTCCCGGATAACGTAGGAGTGCTTTGGGTGTATCAAACGTCACAACATAACTGGATGATCATAAAGGTGCATTACATGTATCTCCAAAAGTATCTGTTGGGTTGTACGAATCGAGATTGGGATTTGTCACTCCGTGTGACGGAGAGGTATCTCTGGGCCCACTCGGTATGTTGGAAATATGCCCTAGAGGAAATAATAAATTGGTCATTATTATATTTCCTTGTTCATGATAATCATTTATTATCCATGCTAGAATTGTATTGATTGGAAACTCAAATACATGTGTGGATACATAGACAACACACTCTCCCTAGTGATACTCTAGTTGACTAGCTCGTGGATCAAACATGGTCAAGGTTTCCTGGCCATAGGCAAGTGTTGTCACTTGATAACGAGATCACATCATTAGGAGAATGATGTGATGGACAAGACCCAAACTATAAACGTAGCATATGATCGTGTTAGTTTATTGCTACTGTTTTCTACATGTCAATGTATCTGTTCCTATGACCATGAGATCATGCAACTTCTAGACACCGGAGGAATACCTTGTGTGTATCAAACGTCGCAACATTAGTGGGTGACTATAAAGGTGCTCTACAGGTATCTCCGAAGGTGTGTGTTGGGTTGGCATGGATCAAGACTAGGATTTGTCACTCTGTGTGACGGAGAGGTATCTCGGGGCCCACTCGGTAATACAACATCACAACAAGCCTTGCAAGCAATGTGACTAAAGAGTTAGTTACAATATCTCGTATTATGGAACGATTAAAGAGACTTGCCGGTAACGAGATTGAACTAGGTATGGAGATACCGATGACCGAATCTCGGGCAAGTAACATACCGAAGGACAAAGGAACAACATACAAGATTAACTGAATCCTTGACATAGAGGTTCAACCGATAGAGATCTTCGTAGAATAGGTAGGAGTTGTGGAAATATGCCCTAGAGGCAATAATAAATTGATTATTATTATATTTCCTTGTTCATGATAATCATTTATTATCCATGCTAGAATTGTGTTGATTGGAAACTCAAATACATGTGTGGATACATAGACAACACACTATCCCTAGTGAGCCTCTAGTTGACTAGCTCGTTGATCAAAGATGGTCAAGGTTTCCTGGCCATAGGCAAGTGTTGTCACTTGATAACAGGATCACATCATTAGGAGAATGATGTGATGGACAAGACCCAAACTATAAACGTAGTATATGATCGTGTCAGTTTATTGCTACTGTTTTCTGCATGTCAATGTATCTGTTCCTATGACCATGAGATCATGCAACTCCCGAACACCGGAGGAATACCTTGTGTGTATCAAACATCGTAACGTTACTGGGTGACTATAAAGGTGCTCTACAGGTATCTCCAAAGGTGTCTGTTGGGTAGGCATGGATCAAGACTGGGATTTGTCACTCCGTGTGACGGAGAGGTATCTCGGGGCCCACTCGGTAATACAACATCACAACAAGCCTTGCAAGCAATGTGACTAAGGAGTTAGTTACGGGATCTTTTATTACAGAATGAGTAAAGAGACTTGCCGGTAACGAGATTGAACTAGGTATGGAGATACCGACGACCGAATCTCGGGCAAGTAAAATACCGAAGGACAAAGGAAGAGTATACGGGATTAAATGAATCCTTGACAAAGAGGCTCAATCGATAGAGATCTTTTCAGAATATGTAGGAGCCAATATGGACATCCAGGTCCCGCTATTGGTTATTGACCGGGGAGTGTCTCAGGTCATGTCTGCATAGTTCTCGAACCCGCAGGGTCGGCACACTTAAGGTTCAATGTCATTTTGGTATTATTGAGTTATGTGTCTTTGGTAACAGAAAGTTGTTCGTAGTCCCGGATGAGATCCCGGACATCACGAGGAGCTCGGGAATGGTCCGAAGGTAAAGATAGATATATAGTAAAGTGGGTTTTGAACTCCGAAAGTTTCCGGCATTTTCGGCAGTGTACCGGGAATGACGAATGGGTTCCGAGGGTCCACCAGGTGGGCACACCCACCCCAAAGGGTCTCATGGGTTGTGAGAGGATGTAAACCAGACCTTAGTGGGCTGGCCGAAGCCTCCACTAAATCCCAAGGCGGTTGGAGGTGGGAAGAAAAGAAACCCAAATGTGGAAAAGGTGGAATGGGTTTCCAAGTGGATAGGGGGAATCGTACTCCTAGTAGGATTGGAGTAGGAATCCTCCACCTCCAATTTCGGCCAAACCTTGCGGTTTTGAGGCTACCTCCTCCCCTCCCTCCATCCTATATATACTAGAGGGTTTAGAGGTGAGGGCTAACCCTAATTGCCACGTGCTCCCTCTACTTCTCTCTAGATCTGTTTCTCCTGTAGTCTAGTTCGGTGGTGCTTAGGCGAAGCCCTGCCAGATTAGTACACCACCACCACCACCACGCCGCCGTGCTGGAGAAATCATCTACCTCTCCGCCCCTCTTGCTGGATCAAGAACGCGGGGATCGTCATCGAGTTGTACGTGTGCTGAACGCGGAGGCGCCCTCTGTTCAGCACTAGATCAGGATGGATCGTGATGGGATCATGGGACGGATCATGATGAGATCGCGGAACGGGCTGTGATTTTGATCGCGAAGATGTTCCACTACATCAACCGCGTTATATACGCTTCCGCTTAGCAATCTACAAGGGTATGTGGATTCACTCTCCCCTCTCGTAGATGATCATCACCATGGATATGTATTGCGTGTGTGTAGGATTTTTTTTGTTTCCCATGCTACGTTTCCCAACAGCGGCATCATGATCTAGGTTCATGCGTAGATGATATCTCGAGTAGAACACAAAATAGTTTGTGGGCGTTGATGTTCGATTTGCTGCTCTCTTTTGTCTTTTCTTGATTTAACAACATTGTTGGATTGAAGCGGCCCGGACCAACTTTACTCGTACGCTTATGAGAGACCGGTTTCATCGACTGACATGCAACTTGTTGCATGAAGATGACTGGCGGGTGTCTGTTTCTTCAACTTTAGTTGAATCGGATTTGACCGAGGCGGTCCTTGTAGAAGGTTAAATAGCAATTTGCATATCACTGTTGTGGCTTTGCGTAAGTAAGATGCGATCATACTAGATACCCATAACAGCCACGTAAAACATGAAACAACAAATTAGAGGACGTCTAACTTGTTTTTGCAGGGTATGCTTGTGATGTGATATGGCCAATGACATGATATGGTATATTGGATGTATGAGTTGATCATGTTGTAATAGTTAAATATCGACTTGCACGTCGATGCTACGGCAACCGGCAGGAGCGATAGGGTTGTTTTTAAATTATTTTGTGCTTGTTGATGCTCTTGCTATATCGCTAGGCAATAGCTTTAGTAGTAACAACATAGATAGCGCGACAACCTCGATGGCAACACAATGATGGAGATCATGGTGTGGCACCGGTGACGACGGAGATCATGCCTGCGCTTTGGTGATGGAGATCAAGAAGCACAAGTTCATGGCCATATCATGTCACTTTTGATTTACATCTGATGTCAATCCTTTTATGCACCTTATTTTCCTTAGGACAACGGTAGCATTAAAAGGTGATCGCTCGCTAAAATTTCAAGATAAAATTGTGTTCTCCCCAACTGTGCACCGTTCCGACATTTCATCGTTTCAAGACATCACGTGATGATCGGGCGTGATAGACTCAACGTTAACATACAACGGGTGCAAAACAGTTTCACACGTGGAACACTCGGGTTAAACTTGACAAGCTTAGTATGTCTGGACATGGCCTCGGAACACAAGAGACCGAAAGGTCGAGCATGAATCATATAGTTGATATGATCAACATGGAGATGTTCACCATTGAAGCTAAACTCAACTCACATGATGATCGGACTTGAGTTAGTGAATTTGGATCATGCCACACTCGAATGACTAGAGGTATGTCAATTTGAGTGGGAGTTCTTAAGTAATATGATTATTTGAACTCATTATCATGAACATAGTCAAAAGGTCTTTGGAAATTATGTTTTAGCTTGTGTTGTAGCTCTACTGTTTTTTAATATGTTCCTAGAGAAAATTTTGTTGAAAGATGATAGTAGCAATTATGCGGACTGGGTCCATAGACTGAGGATTGTCCTAATTGCTGCACAGAAGGCTTATGTCCTTAATGCATCGCTAAGTGTGCTAAACCTCGAGCGTCGTCTGTAGATGTTGCGAACATCTGACATACACGTTTTTGATGACTACATGATAGTTCAGTGCATAATGCTTAAACGACTTAGAACTGAGGCGTTGAAGACGTTTCGAACGTCGCGAGACATACGAGATGCTCCAGGAGATGAAACTGGGATTTCAGTCTCATGCGCTTGTTGAGAGGTATGAGACCCCCGACTAGATTCTTTGTCTACAAAGTAAGGGAGAAAAGCTCAATCGTTGAGCATGTGCTCAGATTTTCTGAGTGCTACAATCGCTTGAATCGAGTGGGAGTTAATCTTGCAGATGAGACAGTGAGGATTCTCCAAAGTCACTGCCACCAAGCTACTAGAGCTTCCTGATGAACTATAACATATCAGAGATAGATATGATGATCCTTGAGCTGTTTGAGATGCTTGACACCGCAAAAGTAGAAATAAAAAGGAGCATAAATTGTTGATGGTTAGTAAAACCACTAGTTTCAAGAAGGGCAAGGGAAAGAAGGGATACTTCACGAAACGGCACACCAGTTGCTGCTCCAATGAAGAGACCCAAGGTTGAACCCAAACCCGAGACTAAGTGCTTCTGTAATGAGGGGAACAGTCACTGAAGAGGAACTACCCTAGATACTTGGTAGATGAGAAGGCTAGCAAAGTCGACAAAAGTATATAGGATATACATAATATTGATGTGTACTTTACTAGTACTCCTAGTAGCACCAGGGTATTAGATACCAGTTCGGCTGCTAAGTGTTAGTAACTCGAAATAAAAGATACAAAATAAATAGAGACTAGCTAAAGGGGAGGTGACGATATGTGTTGGAAGTGTTTCCAAGGTTGATGTGATCAAACATAGGACGCTCCGTGTACCATCGGTATTAGTGTTAAACCTAAATAATTGTTATTTGGTGTTTGCGTTGAGCATAGACATGATTAGATTGTGTTTATTGCAATATGATTATTCATTTAGAGAGAATAATGGTTATTTTGTTTAATTGAATAATACATTCAATGGTCTTGCACCTAAAATGAATGGTTTATTGAATCTCAATCGTAGTGATACACATGTTCATAATATTGTTGCCAAAAGATACAAAGTAGTAATGATAGTACCACTTACTTGTGGCACTGCCGCTTGAGTCATATTGGTGTAAAACGCATGAAGAAAGCTCCATACTGATGGATCTTTCGACTCACCCGTTTTTGAATCGTTTGATACATGCGAACCATGCCTATTGGTATAAACGCATGAAGAAACTCCATGCAGATGGATTGTTTGGACTCACTTGAGACATGCAAATCATGCCACTCGGGAAAGATGACCCAAGGCTTCGTTTTTGAGTGAGATGGAACGAGAAAATAACTTGTTGGAAGTACTACATTTTGATGTGTGTAGTCCAATGAGTGTTGAGGCACGCATTGGATATCATTATGTTCTTACTTCACCGACGACTTGAGTAGATACAAGAGTATCCGCTTGATGAATCACAAGTATGAAATATTGAAAGTTTAAGCTATTTCAGAGTGAAGATCGTCGTGACAAGAGGATAATATGTCTACGATGTGATCGTGGAGGTAAAATCTGAGTTGCGAGTTTGGTAAACATTTAATACATTGTGGAAATTGTTTCATAACTAAAGCCACCTAGAACACCATGGTGTGATGGTGTGTCTGAACGTCATAGCCGTGCCCTATTGGATATGGTGCATAATATGATGTCTCTCATCAAATTGCCACTATCGTTTTTGGGTTAGGCATTAGAGACAACCACATTCACTTTAAATAGGGCACCACGTAATTCTGTTGAGATGACACCATATGAATTATGGTTTGGAGAAACCTAAGCTATCATTTGTTAAAAGTTTGGGGCTGCGACGCTTATGTGAAAAAGTTTCAGCGTGATAAGCTCAAACCCAAAGCGGATAAATGCATCTTCATAGTACACCCAAAATAGTTGGGTATATCTCCTATCTCAGATTCGGAAGCAAAATGTTTGTTTCTAGAAATGGGTCCTTTCTCGAGGAAAAGTTACTCTCGAAATAATTGAGTGGGAGGATGGTGGAAACTTGATGAGGTTATTGAACTGCCACTTCAACCAGTATGTAGCAGGGCGCAAGAAGTTGTTCCTGTGGCGCCTACACCAATTGAAGTGGAAGCTGATGATAGTGATCATGAAGCTTCAGATGAAGTTACTACAAACCTCATAGAACGACAAGGTCACGTACTGCTCCAGAGTGGTACGGTAACCCTGTCTTGAAGGTCATGTTGTTAAACAACAATGAACCTACGAGCTATGGAGAAGCGATGGTGGGCCCAGATTCCGACGAATGGTTGTACGCCATGAAATCCGAGGTAGGATCCATGTATGAAATTGTGGACTTTGGAAGAACTACTTGATGGTCGTAAGGCTGTTGGGTACAGGTGGATTTTCGAAAGAAGAGAGACAATGATGGTGAATGTCACCATCAAGAAAGCTCGACTTGTCGCAAAGATGTTTTCGACAAATTCAAAGAGTTGACTATGATGAGACTTTCTCACTGGTAGCGATGCTAAAAGTTAGTTGGAATTACGTTAGCAGTTGCTGCATTATTTATGAAATCTTGCAGATAGGATGTCAAAACATTGTTTCCTCGACGGTTTCCTTGAGGAAAGGTTGTATGTGATACAACCAGAAGGTTTTGTCAATCCTAAGGATGCTAACAAGTATCCAAACTCCATCGAGCCTTCTATGGACCGGAGCATGCATCTCAGAGTCAGAATATACACTTTGATGAGATGATCAAAGTTTTTGGGTTTATGCAAGGTTTGTGAGGAACTTGTATTTTCAAAGAAGTGAGTGGGAGCACTATAGAATTTCTCATGAGTATATGTGGTTGACATATTGTTGATGAGAAATAATGTAGAATTTCTGGAAAGCATAAAGGGTTGTTTGAAAGGAGTTTTTCAAAGGAAAGCCTAGATTAAGCTACTTGAACATTGAGCATCAAGATCTATGGAGATAGATCAAAGCGTTTAATAGAACTTTCAACAAAATGCATGCCTTGACAAGTTTTTGAAGGAGTTCAAAATAGATCGGCAAAGAAGGCGGTCTTGGCTGTGTTATAGGGTGCGAACTTGAGTAAGACTTATAGCTCGACCACGGCAGAAGAAAGAGAAAGCTCGAAGGTCGTCCCCTATGCATTAGCCGTAGGCTCTATAGTATGCTATGTTGCGTACCGCACCTGATGTGTGCCTTGCCATGAATCTGTCAAGGGGTACAGAAGTGATCCATGAATGGATTACTGGACAATGGTCAAAAGTTATTCTTAGTAACTAGTGGACTAAGGAATTTTCTCAATTATGGAGGTGACTGAAGAGTTTGTTGTAAAGTGTTACGTCGATGCAAGCTTTGACACTAATCCGGATGACTCTGAGTAGTAAACCGAATTCATATAGTGGATCAGTCATTTGGAATAGTTCCAAATGGTGCGTAGTAGCAGCATCTATAGGATGACATAGAGATTTATAAAGCACACACGGATCTGAGAGGTTCAGATCCGTTGACTAAAAACCAATCTCACAAGCAAGACGTGATCGAACCCCAGAACTGTATGGGTGTTAGATTCATTACAATCACACAGTGATGTGAACTAATTACTGACTCTAGTGCAAGTGGGAGTCAATATGCCCTAGAGGCAATAATAAATTGATTATTCTTATATTTCCTTGTTCATGATAATCGTTTATTATCCATGCTAGAATTGTATTGATTGGAAACTCAAATACATGTGTGGATACATAGACAACACACTGTCCCTAGTGAGCCTCTAGTTGTCTAGCTCGTTGATCAAAGATGGTTAAGGTTTCCTGGCCATAGGAAAGTGTTGTAACTTGATAACGGGATCACATCATTAGGAGAATGGTGTGATGGACAAGACCCAAACTATAAATGTAGTATATGACCGTGTTAGTTTATTGCTATTGTTTTCTGCATGTCAATGTATCTGTTCCTATGACCATGAGATCATGCAACACCCGGACACCGGAGTAATACCTTGTGTGTATCAAACGTCGCAACGTTACTCGGTGACTATAAAGGTGCTCTACAGGTATCTCCAAAGGTGTCTGTTGGGTTGGCCTGGATCAAGACTGGGATTTGTCACTTCATGTGACGGAGAGGTATCTCGGGGCCCACTCGGTAATACAACATCACAAAAAACCTTGCAAGCAATGTGAATAAGGAGTTAGTTATGGGATATTGTATTACGGAATGAATAAAGAGACTTGCCGGTAACTAGATTGAACTAGGTATGGAGATATCGACGATCGGATCTCGGGCAAGTAACATACCGAAGGACAAAGGGAGCAACATATAAGATTAAATGAATCCTTGACATAGAGGCTCAACAGATAGAGATCTTCGTAGAATATGTAGGAGCCAATATGGACATCCAGGTCCCGGTATTGGTTATTGACCAGGGAGTGTATCAAGTCATGTCTGCATAGTTCTTGAACCCGTAGGGTCTGCACACTAAAGGTTCGGCGATGTTTCAGTATTATTGAGTTATGTGTGCTTGGTAACCTAAAGTTGTTCGGAGTCCCGGATTAGATCCCGGACATTACGAGGAGATCCGGAATGGTCCGGAGGTAAAGATTGATATATAGGAAAGTGGGTTTTGAACTCCGAGAAAGTTTCGGGCATTTTTGACAGTGTACCGGGAGTGAAGAATGGGTTCCGGGGGTCCAACAGGTGGGCCCACCCACCCCATAGGTTCTCATGGGCTCTCGGAGGACATGGACCAACCTTTAGTGGCCTGGTCGAAGCCTCCATTAAATCCCAAGGCGGATTGGAGTTGGGAAGGAAATAAACCCAAAGGTGGAAAAGGTGGAAAGGGTTTCCAAGTGGAGAGGACGAATCCTACTCCTAGTAGGATTGGAGTAGGACTCCTCCACCTCCAGTTTCGGCCAAACCTTGAGCGTTTGAGGCTGCCTCCTCCCCTCCCCTCCCTCCTATATATACTAGAGGTTTTAGAGGTGAAGGCTAACCCTAATTGCCACGTGCTCCCTCTACTTCTCTCTAGATCTGTTTCTCCTCTAGTCTAGTTCGGCGGTGCTTAGGCGAAGCCGTGCCGCATTAGTTCACCACCACCACCACCACGCCGTTGTGCTGAGGAACTCATCCACCTCTCCGCCTTTCTTGCTGGATCAAGAAGGCGGGGATCGTCATCGAGCTGTACGTGTGCTGAATGCGGAGGTGCCATCCGTTCGGCACTAGATCGCGATGAGATCGTGGGACGGGCTGCGATTTGGATCACGAAGATGTTCCACTACATCAACCCGCGTTATATACGCTTCCGCTTAGCGATCTACAAGGGTATGTAGATTCACTCTCCCCTCTCGTATATGATCATCACCATTGATAGGTATTGCGTGTGCGTAGGAATGTTTTTGTTTCCCATGGTACGTATCCCAACAGGAGCCAATATGAACATCCAGGTCCCGCTATTGGTTATTGACCGCTGAGTGTCTCAGGTCATGTCTGGATAGTTCTGGAACCCGTAGGGTCTGCACACTTAAGGTTCGGTGACGTTTCGGTATTATTGAGTTATGTGTGTTTGGTAACCGGAAGTTTTTAGGAGTCCCAAATGAGATCCCGAACATCACGAGGAGCTCTGTAGGTAAAGATTGACATATAAGAAAGTGAGTTTTGAACTCCGGAAAAGTTTCGGCCATTTCCGGTAGTGTACCGGGAGTGACGAATGGGTTCCGAGGGTCCACCAGGTGGGCCCACCCACCCAAAGGGTCTCATGGTCTGTGGGAGGACGTGGACCAGCCCTTAGTGGGATGGCCGAAGCCTCCACTAAAGCCCAAGGTGGATTGGAGGTGGGAATGAAAGAAACTACAAGGTGGAAAAGGTGGAAAGGGTTTCCAAGTGGAGAGGAGGAATCCTACTCCTAGTAGGATTGGAGTAGGACTCCTCCATCTCCAATTTCGGCCAAACCTTGCGGGTTTGAGGATGCCTCCACCCCTCCGTCCCTCCTATAAATACTAGAGGTTTTAGAGGTGAGGTCAAACCCTAATTGCCACGTGCTCCCTCTACTTCTCTCTACATCTGTTTCTCCTCTAGTCTAGTTCAGCGGTGCTTAGGCGAAGCCCTGCTGGATTAGTTCACCACCACCACCACGCCGCCGTGCTGGAGAACTCATCTACCTCTCCACCCCTCTTGTTGGATCAAGAAGGCGGGGGTCATCATCGAGCTGTACGTGTGCTGAGCGCAGATGTGCTGGTCGTTCGGCACTAGATCGGGATGGATCGTGATGGGATCACGGGATAGATCGTGATGGGATCACGGGATAGATCGTGATGAGATTACGGGACGAGCTACGATTTGAATCGTGAAGATGTTCCACTACATCAACCACGCTATAGATGCTTCTGCTTAGCGATCTACAAGGGTATGTAGATTCACTCTCCCCTCTCGTAGATGATCATCACCATGGATAAGTATTGCGTGTGCGTAGGATTTTTTTTGTTTCCCATGCTAGATTCCCCATCAGTGGTATCAAAGCCAGGTTCATGCATAGATGATATCTCGAGTAGAACACAAAAGAGTTTGTGGGCGTTGATGTTCAATTTGCTGCCCTCAGTCATTTCTTGATTCAGCGGTATTGTTGGATTGAAGCGGCCCGGACCAACTTTACTCGTACGCTTACGAGAGACCGGTTTCATCGACTGACATGCAACTTGTTGCATAAAGATGACTCGCGGGTGTATGTTTCTTCAACTTTAGTGGAATCGGATTTGACGGAGGTGGTCCTTGGAGAAGATTAAATAGCAATTGCATATCACCGTTGTGGCTTTACGTAAGTAAGATGCGATCATACTAGATACCCATAACAGCCACGTAAAATTTGCAACAACAAATTAGAGGACGTCTAACTTGTTTTTGCAGGGTATGCTTGTGATATGATATGGCTAATGCCATGATATGATATATTGGATGTATGAGATGATCATGTTGTAATAGTTAAATATCGACTTGCACGTCGATGCTACGATAACCGGCATGAGCCATAGGGTTGTATTTAAACTAACGTTCGTGCTTGTAGATGCTTTTACTATATCGCTAGGTTGTAGCTTTAGTAGTAATAGCATAGATAGCGTGACAACCTCGATGGAGATCATGATGGTGGAGATCATGGTGCGGCGCGGTGACGATGGAGATCATGTCGGTGCTTTGGTGATGGAGATCAAGAAGCACAAGTTCATGGTCATATCATGTCACTTATGATTTGCATGTGATGTTAATCCTTTTAGGCACCTTATTTTGCTTAGGACGATGGTAGCATTATAAGGTGATCCCTCACTAAAATTTCAAGATAAAATTGTATTCTCACCGACTGTGCACCGTTGCGAAAGTTCGTTGTTTCGAGACACCACGTGATGATCGGGTGTGATAGACTCAACGTTCACATACAATGGGTGCAAAACAGTTGCACATGCGGAACACTCGGTTTAAACTTGACGAGCCTAGCATGTACAATCATGGCCTCGGAACACAAGAGACCAAAAGGTCGAGAATGAATCATATAGTTGATATGATCAACATGGAGATGTTCACCATTGAAGCTAAACTCAACTCACGTGATGATCGGACTTGAGTTAGTGAATTTGGATCATGTGACACTCGAATGACTAGACGAATGTCAATTTGAGTGGGAGTTCTTAAGTAATATGACTAATTGAACTCATTATCATGAACATAGTCAAAAGGTCTTTGCAAATTATGTTATAGCTTGCATTGTAGCTCTACTATTTTAGATATGTTCCTAGAGAAAATTTAGTTGAAAGGTTATAGTAGCAATTATGCGGACTAGGTCCGTAAACTGAGGATATGTCCTTAAAGCCCCGCTCGGTGTGCTGAACCACGAGCGTCGTCTATGGATGTTGCGAACATCTAACATACACGTTTTGGATGACTACGTGATAGTTCAGTGCGTAATGCTTAACGACTTAGAATTGAGGCACCGAAGACGTTTCGAACGTTACGGAACATACGAGATGTTCCAAGAGATGAAATTGGGATTTCATGTTCGTGCCCTTTTTGAGAGGTATGAGACCTCTGACAAGATTCTTTGTCTACAAAGTAAGGGGGAAAGCTCAATCGTTGAGCATGTACTCAGATTGTGTGAGTGTTGTAATCACTTGAATCGAGTGGGAGTTAATCTTCCAGATGAGATAGTGATGGTTCTCCAAAGTCACTGCCACCAAGCTACTAGAACTTTGTGATGAACTATAACATATCAGGGATAGAGATGATGATCCTTGAACTATTCGCGATGTTTGACACCGCGGAAGTAGAAATCAAAAAGGAGCATCAATTGTTGATGGTTAGTAAAACCACTAGTTTCAAGAAGGGCAAGGGCAAGAAGGGATACTTCATGAAACGGTAAACCAGTTGCTGCTCTAGTGAAGAGAGCCAAGGTTGAACCCAAACCCGAGACTAAGTGCTTCTGTAATGAGGGGGAACAATTACTGAAGAGGAACTACCCTAGTTACTTGGTAGGTGAGAAGGCTGGCAAAGTCGAAAAAAGTATATGGGATATACATGATATTGATGTGTACTTTGCTAGTACTCCTAGTAGCACCAGGGTATTAGATACCTGTTCAGTTTTTAAGTGTTAGTAACTCGAAATAAAAGCTACGGAATAAACGGATACTAGCAAGGGTGAGGTGACGATGTGTGTTCGAAGTAATTCCAAGGTTGATGTGATCAAACACCACACGCTCCCTCTACTATCGGGATTAGTGTTGAACCTAAATACATGTTATTTGGTGTTTGCGTTGAGCATGAACATGATTAGATCGTGTTTATTGCAATACGATTGTTCATTTAAATAGAATAATGGTTATTCTGTTTGCTTGAATAATACCTTCAATGGTCTTGCACCTGAAATGAATGGTTTATTGAATCTAGATCCTAGTGATACACATGTTCATAATATTGATGCCAAAAGATATAAAGTAGTAATGATAGTATGACTTACTTGTGGCACTGCCACTTGAGTCATACTGGTAGTAAACACATGAAGAAGCTCCATGCCGATGGATCTTTGGACTCACTCGTTTTATGAAACGTTTGAGACATGCAAACCATGTCTATTGGTGTAAACGCATGAAGAAACTCCATGCAAATGGATCGTTTGGACTCACTTGATTTTGGATCACTTGAGACATGCAAATCATGCCACATGGGCAAGATGACTGAAGGCCTCGTTTCTAGTGAGACGGAACAAGAAAGTAACTTGTTGGAAGTAATACATTTTGATGTGTGCAGTCCAATGAGTGCTGAGGCATGCAATGGATATCGTTATATTCTTACTTCACTGACGACTAGAGTAGATACAGGGGTATTTGCTTGATGAAACACAAGTCTGAAATATTGAAAGTTTCAAGCTATTTCAGAGTGAAGATCGTCGTGACAAGAGGATAAAATGTCTACGATATGATTGTAGAGATGAATAACTGAGTTGCGAGTTTGGTACACAATTAAGACATTGTGGAAATTGTTTCACAACTAATGCCACCTGGAATACCATAGTGTGATGGTGTGTCCGAACATCATAGCCGCGCCCTATTGGATATGGTGCATACTATGATGTCTCTTATCGGATTACCACTATCGTTTTGGGTTAGGCATTAGAGACAACTGCATTCACTTTAATTAGGGCACCACGTAATTCCGTTGAGATGACACCGTATATACTATGGTTTGGAGAAACCTAAGCTATTGTTTCCTAATAGTTTGGGGCTATGAAGCTTATGTGAAAAAGTTTCAGCGTGATAAGCTCGAACCCAAAGCGGATAAATGCATCTTCATACGATGACCAAAACAGTTGGGTATACCTCCTATCTCAGATCCGAAAGCAAAGTGTTTGTTTCTAGAAACAGGCCCTTTCTCAAGAAAAAGTTTCTCTCGAAAGAATTGAGTGGGAGGATGGTGGGAACTTGATGAGTTATTAAACTGTCACTTCAACAAGTGTGTAGGTGGGCGTAGGAAGTTGTTCATGTGGAGCCTACACCAATTTAGGTGGAGGATCATGATAGTGATCATGAAGCTTCAGATCAAGTTACTACAAACCTCGTAGGTCAACAAGGTCACGTACTGCTCCATAGTGGTACGATAGCCATGTCTTGGTGGTCATGTTTTTGGACAACAATGAACCTACGAGCTGTGGAGAAGCAATGGTGGGCCCGAATTCCAACAAATGGCTGGAGGCCATGAAACCCGAGAGAGGATCCATGTATGAAAACAAAGTTTAGACTTTGGAAGAACTACTTGATGGTCGTAAGACTGTTAAGTACAAACGTATCTTTAAAAGGAAGACATACGATGATGGTGAAAAGTCACCATTAAGAAAGCTCGACTTGTCGCAAAGATGTTTCTGACAAGTTCAAAGTATTGACTATGATGAGACTTCATCACTCGTAGAGATGCTAAAAGTATGTTCGAATTATGTTAGCAGTTGCTGCATTATTTATGAAATCTCGTAGATAGGATGTCAAAACATTTTTTCCTCGATGGTTTCCTTGAGGAAAGATTGTATGTGATACAACCAGAAGGTTTTTTCAATCCTAAGGATCCTAACAAGTATGCAAACTCCAGCAATTCTTCTATGGACTGGAGCAAGCATCTTGGAGTCGGAATATACGCTTTGATGAGATGATCAAAGTTTTTGGATTTATACAAGGTTTGTGAGAAACTTGTATTTCCAAAGAAGTGAGTGGGAGCCCTATAGAATTTCTGATGAGTATATGTGGTTGACATATTGTTGATCAGAAATAATGTAGAATTTCTGGAAAGCATAAAGGGTTGTTTGAAAGAAGTTTTTCACAGGAAAGCCTAGATTAAGCTACTTGAACATTCAACATCAAGATCTATGGAGATAGATCAAAGCACTTAATAGAAGTTTCAACGAAATGCTTGCCTTGACAAGTTTTTGAAGGAGTTCAAAATAGATCTGCAAAGAAGGAGTTCTTGGCTGTGTTCTAGGGTCTCAATTTGAGTAAGACTCAAATCTCGACCATGGCAGAAGAACGAGAAAGGACGAAGGTCGTCCCCTATGCATTAGTCGTAGGCTCTATAGTATGCTATGTTGTGTACCGCACCTGATGTGTGCCTTGCCATGAATCTATCAAGGGGTACAGAAGTGATCCAGGAATGGATTACTAGACAATGGTCAAAAGTTATCCTTAGTAACTAGTGGACTAAGGAAATTTCTCGATTATGGAGGTGATTGAAGAGTTCTTCATAAAGAGTTACGTCGATGCAAACTTTGACACTTATCCAGATGACTCTGAGTAGTAAACCAGATTCGTATAGTGGAGCAGTCATTTGGAATAGTTCCAAATGGCACGTAGTGGCATCATCTATAGGATGACATAGATATTTATAAAGCACACACGAATCTGAAAGGTTCAGACACATTGACTAAAAACCTCTCTCACAAGCAAGACATGATCGAACCACATAACTGTATGGGTGTTAGATTCATTACGATCATACAGTGATGTGAACTAGATTACTGACTCTAGTGCAAGTCAGAGACTGTTGGAATATGCCCTAGAGTCAATATTAAATTGGTTATTATTAAATTTCCTTGTTCATGATAATCCTTTATTATCCATGCTAGAATTGTATTGATTGGAAACTCAAATACATGTGTGGATACATAGACAACACATTGTTCCTAGTGAGCCTCTAGTTGACTAGCTCGTTGATCAAAGATAGTCAAGGTTTCCTCGCCAGAGGCAAGTGTTGTAACTTGATAACGGGATCACATCATTAGGAGAATGATGTAATGGACAAGACCCAAACTGTAAACGTAGTATATGATCGTGTCAGTTTATTGCTACTGTTTTCTGCATGTCAATGTATCTGTTCCTATGACCATGAGATCATGCAACTCCTGGACACTTGAGGAATACCTTGTGTGTATCAAACGTTGAACATTACCGGGTGACTATAAAGGTGCTCTATAGGTATCTCCAAAGGTGTCTGTTGGATTGGTATGGATCAAGACTGGGATTTGTCACTCTGTGTAACGCAGATGTATCTTGGGGCCCACTCGGTAATACAACATCACAACAAGCCTTATAAGCAATGTGACTAAGGAGTAAGTTACGGGATCTTGTATTACAAAATGAGTAAACAAACTTGCTGGTAACAAGATTGAACTAGGTATGGAGATACCGACGACCGTATCTCGGGCAAGTAACATACCGAAGGACAAAGGGAACAACATACGTGATTAACTGAATCCTTGACATAGTGGTTCAACCGATAGAGATCTTCGTAGAATATGTAGGAGCCAATACGGACATCCAGGTCCCGCTATTGGTTATTGACCGGTGAGTGTTGCACGTCATGTCTGCATAGTTCTTGAACCCACAGGGTGTGCACACTTAAGGTTCGGTGAAGTTTCAGTATTATTGAGTTATGTGTGTTTGGTAACCGAAAGTTGTTCGGAGTCCCAGCCGAGATCCCAGACATCACGAGGAGCTCCCGAGGTAAAGATTGATATATATGAAAGTGAGTTTTGAACTCCGGAAAAGTTTCGTCCATTTCCGGCAGTGTGCCGGGAGTGATGAATGGGTTCCGGGGGTCCACCAGGTGGGCCCACCCACCCCAAAGCGTATCATGGGCTGTGGGAGGACTTGAACCAGCCCTTAGTGGGCTGGCTGAAGCCTCCACTAAATCCCAGGGCGGATTGGAGGTGGGAAGGAAAGAAACCAAAAGATGGAAAAGGTGGAAAGGGTTTCCAAGTGGAGAGGTGGAATCCTACTCCTAATAGGATTGGAGTAGGACTCCTTCACCTTCAATTTCGTCCAAACCTTGAGGGATTGAGGATGCCTCCTCCCCTCCCTACCTCCTATATATACTAGAGGTTTTAGAGGTGAGGGCCAACCCTAATTTCCACGTGCTCCGTCTACTTCTCTCTAGATCTGTTTCTCGTCTAGTCTAGTTCGACGGTGCTTAGGCGAAACCCTGCTGGATTAGTTCACCACCACCACAACTGATGACCCACAAGTATAGGGGATCAATCGTAGTCCTTTCGATAAGTAAGAGTGTCGAACCCAACGAGGAGCAGAAGGATATGACAAGTGGTTTTCAGCAAGGTAAAATCTGCAGGCACTGAAATTGTCGGTAACAAGTGATTGTGTGGTGAGATGATTCGTAGCGAGCAACAAGTAACAAAAGTAGCAACGATGCAGAAAGGTGGCCCAATACATTTTGTAGCAAGGGACAAGGCTGGACAAAGTCTTATAGGAGGAAAAACGCTCCCGAGGACACACGGGAATTTCTGTCATGCTAGTTTCATCATGTTCATATGATTCGCGTTCGTTACTTTGATAGTTTGATATGTGGGTGGACCGGCGCTTGGGTACCGCCCTTACTTGGACAAGCATCCCACTTATGATTAATCCTCTCGCAAGCATCCGCAACTACGAAAGAAGAATTAAGACAAAGTCTAACCATAGCATTAAACTAGTGGATCCAAATCAACCCGTTACGAAGCAACACATAAACTAGGGTTTAAGCTTGTGTCACTCTAGCAACCCATCATCTACTTACTACTTCCCAATGCCTTCCTCTAGGCCCAAATAATGGTGAAGTGTTATGTAGTCGACGTTCACATAACACCACTAGAGGAAAAACAACATACAACATATCAAATTACCGAACGAATACCAAATTCACATGACTATTATTAGCATGACTTATCCCATGTCCTCAAGAAGAAAAGTAACTACTCACAAAGCATAATCATATTCATGATCAGAGAGGTAACGAGTAGCATCAAGGATCTGAACATAAACTCTTCGACCAAATAATCCAACTAGCATCAACTACAAAGAGTAATCAACACTACTAGCAACCTTACAAGTACCAATCAGAGTCGCGAGACGGAGATTGGTTACAAGAGATGAACTAGGGTTTGGAGATGAGATGGTGCTGATGAAGATGTTGATGGTGATGAGTCCCCTCCATTGAGAGGAGTGTTGGTGATGACGATGGCGACGATTTCCCCCTCCAGGAGGGAAGTTTCCCCGGCAGGATCGTCCTGCCGGAGCTCTAGATTGGTTATGCTCAAGTTCCGCCTCGTGGCGGCGGCGAAACCACGAAAAAGCTCCTCCTTGATTTTTTCGTGGACGAAACCCTCCATATAGCAAAAGAGGGGGCAAGTGGGCCTGTGGGCTTCCCATAAGCCCCCATGGCGCGGCCTAGGGGGGTGGCCGCGCCGTGCAGGCTTGTGGCCACCCCCTGGCGCCTGTCACATCCCTAAACCTTAAGCTAGATAGCATTGTGCTCATGTCTTCTTTGCATTTGCATCCAAGAAGTTCCAACAAAAACAACAAAGTGGCAAAGGAAAAACTCTAAACCCTAGCCACCATTTCAATTAAAGGAAAATTCAACTAGTTCAAAATCAATGAACCCAAAATGGCCTCAAGAAATGTTCAAACTTTCTGATAAATCATGAAAGTAAATGAGCATTAGAGAAAACTATTTTCTTGACACTTTAACATTTTAAATAAATGCAAAAGCCACTGGTTTCAAATTAAAAAATTTGAAAACAAAAACTATAATTTTCAGAAAATGTTGAAAGTCTTGGAAACGAGTGGGGATATTATAACAATTATTTCAGGAGGTCAAAATTAGTTTTTACTTTTTGTTTTGGAGCTGAAATAATTAGCAAAGCAATAAATAGCAAAACAGAAAAACAAAAGCAGAAGAAAAAGGAAAAGACTTACCTGACGCCCACGCCAGGCCCAGCCCATCTCGCCGCTCGTCCCCTTCCCCGCGCCAGTAGGCAGCAGGAGGTGGCCGCCGCCTCCTCCGGCGCGGCCACGCACCTGCGTGCCTGCCTGGCCGCCAGTTCACGCTGGCGACGGCGGGGATAAGCTCCCCAGAGCCTCCCCTATCCATTCCCCGCCTCGGTTCTTCCCCTCCGCCCGGATCTCCTCCCCCTCCCTGCTGCCGCCATTAGAGCCGAGCTCGAACTCGAGCTGGCCGTGCCCCTGGCCATAGGAACCCCTCCCCGAGCACGCCATTAGATCCGCCTCGTCGCCCTGGTCGTCTCTGCAGAAGCCGAAGTCCCCTCGAGCCCTGCAACGCCCGCAACGCCGTCGTCTTCTTCCTCCGGCCGCCGGACCTCTCCCGTCGATTCGTCGCTCCCAGGCCTTCCCCGAGCCGTCCGAGCTCTTCTCTGCACTCCCTGTGAGCATGCGGTGGTTTTCCCTAAGCTTTCCCCGTCGATCCCCTCCTCTAGCCCTAGTTCCACCGGAGCCCGACGAGCACCGCCGCTGCCGCTCGTCGCCGGTAGCCCTCCGATGTCCAGCTCGTCCTCCCGTGAGCACCAGAAGCTCCAGGACGACGCGTAGATGCCGTAGCATCTAAGATCTAAGCGTGGATCCCTCTGATTCAAGCCCCCCGACGACGCCCGAGATTCGGCCGCCGCTCCGGCTCATCGCCGACGCCTCTTCCGGCGACCCTAGCGTCCCCAGTTGGTCCTGCCAGACCGGCCGCTTCGCGAGCTTGCTGTAGCTGCCATCCGCGTGCGATTTGGTGCTGTGCAGCGCCGTCTAGGTCGCCTCCGGCGAGCCCTCCGCCGCGGGTTTGGTCGCCGGCGACCACCCTCCGGTGGCCGTCGACGTGGCCGGCCATTAGGGCCTAATCGCCCTCCTCTGAGTCGCTGACAGAGGGCCCCACGCCTGGTCAAACCCCATTTAGGGGCTGGTCAGCGCGGGATTAGTCCCAGAGAGGCTGACCAGTGGGGCCCCCCTGTCAGGTTTGACCTGCACAGGTCGGCTGACCTGCTGACGTCAGCCTGATGCAATAAATGGAATTTCCAGTATAAAAATAATTCAGGAAACTGCTAAAAATTGCAAAAATCATAGAAATTAATCTGTAACTCCAATGAAAATAATTTATATATGAAAAAGTATCAGAAAAATTCAAAGATTCTGATTATGCTATTTTCAGCTATGTTTGAAAAAGTTACAGAACCCTAAATTGTGAAGTAAGGAATAATTCAATTCTTTTAATCACTTTATAAATGGAATTTGCAAAAATATCCAAATTTCATTATAAATGCAATGATCACACACTGCCCTAGATGTAAATCAGTACCATAACATGACATTTCATGCATGTTAACATTAGGTTGATCTGAGCATCAGGTCGAATCAATTAAACCGGTATCCGGGAATACCCGTTTGAATTGCTATTCGAATGTGATTCAAATCAACTCTAAACCCAAAACATCTTGATTATAATAACTTATCACTTTGCATTCTCATGCCATTCTCATGCATCATTTTGATTGCATATGATTGTTATTGAATGTTGCCGTTCATTTCGGTAGGCTCCGCACCCCCGGATTCCACCGAATATCCGCCCGACGGATATCGTTCCTCCTCTGAGCAACAAGGCAAGCACCCCTTTTGATCATCCCGATAACACCTATGTTCTTGCTCCTGCACCTATTTAATGCATTAGGATCAAATGCTTCAACTGCTTTTGCCACGATTAGTTGGACCCACTTCCTTTGCATGACTTAATCTTGTCACAGTAAATAGCCGAACCTTGCAACCTAGCATACCTGGTAGTTGCTTGAGCTATAATGTGCCTTATCCTGCTATGCATGCTATGCTTAGAGTTGTGTATGGTCTGTCATCTGGGAGATGAACAGAAATGTGGAATGTGTTCGGTAAGCAAAGGTCGTGTGTTGAACTTGATTTGGTAAAGGTACCGGTGAAAGGCTGTGTAGGAGTACATGGTGGGTTGTTTCATTGGAACCGTCCTTAGGAACTGAGTTCCGTGTATGTAATCCAAGACAAGATACTACCACATGCTGGGCCCTGAAATATGACCCCGCTCGGCCTATTAATCGCGTAGTACTCGGTCCAGGAGTTGCAAGTAGTTTCTGGTGTTTATTGTAATGCTGGAGGCCATGCATGGTGCTGACCTGAGAGGTGGACCGTGATGCGGTAGGCAGTGGCACAGTGTACCAAGTGGCACCAAGATGGTGGGCTTGGGAACCCTGCGCACATCGTTTGAGGCCGTGGCGGAAACCTCGGCCGGACTTCCGTACGGGTTACTCTCAGATAGGCGATAAACCTGGACTAGGTACTAGTGTGATTAACGGTCGTGGCCGACTCCCTCGCTGGGCTTCCGCTTGAAGGTTGCCGAGGTGCATGACGTGCACATGGCGATAAGTGGCGGGAGCGTGTGTGACAAAGTACACCCCTGCAGGGTTATGATCTATTCGAATAGCCGCGTCCGCGGATATGTACTACTTGGAGACATATGTTGTTCATAGATAATTTCAATGGCTACTCATAAAATTGTCAAGATAAGCGTGAGTGTCGTGGACGGCATTTCCGTATGGAGACGGAATGATTCCACGATAGTGTATTGTTGTGGTGTTAGTGGACTCGTGTGCGAGAAATCAAGTTGTCAAAATTATTTAAAAAGGCAAGTTGTCTAGCCACGAGTCAAATGCTGGCTTTCCGCATGAAACCCCGCAATACCTTCTTGATACCTTGCATGAGTAGTTAGTCATCCTAAAGTCTTGCTGAGTACCTTCGTACTCATGTTTGCTTAATCATGTTGCAGAGGTTGCTAATGACCCTAATGGAGGGTTCTTCTTAGACATCGACGACGACGAGTAGCTGGTGTCCCAGCTACGACCTGGCCCTACGTCGGCTCTGTAGTATAGTCAGGCCATGTGCCTTCTAGTTGCTCTGTCTGTACCCAGACAGCTTATAACTCTTCCGCTGGCTTGTATTGTGTGACTGATATTGCGGGTCGTGAGACCCTTAATGTGTAATAATATGTATGTGGCTCTTCCGAGCCTCTTAAATAAAGCTTGTATGCTTATGGTTATGTTGTGATGCCATTGATGTATCTATACATATCGGTATGCCATGCGTACGTGTGTCTTACTTGATATGTATGGGGTTCTAATACCTAGTCGTGAACTTTAGTAGCACTCCTTACAAGGAAATGCCCCTTTGTGATCCAACGAGCCTTGGTAGTTCGCTACTGCTCCGGACGCATTGTTGACTGGCATGTGTCCTTCTTAGCTGCTGTGTCTGTCCCCTTTGGAGAAATGTCACGCGACGTAATGGAGTCCTTGTAGCTTGCTATGACTCGTCTACGTTCGTTGATGACCGACACCTGCTTTGTTGGGTCATGTATGCCTGTCCTTGTGCAGAACTGCCACTTTGGTTTATGACTAGACATGTCGATCCGGGTTCTTTGACATTGGAATGCTAGCGACACGATCGCATACGTGAGTCAAAAGACGCAAACGGTCCCGGCTAAGGTAAGGCTGCAGCCGTGGAGTTAACCGTGCGTGAGACCACAAAGAGATGCTATGTGTTACAAGCTGGATTCCTATGGCTTAGGATCGGGGTCCCGACAGCGTTGGTATCAGAGCCTGACTGACTGTAGGATTACTAAGCCAAACTGGTCGAAGTTGAGTCTAGAATTGCTTTAGTTATATATAAGGGAATTGTTTGTGGAAGGGAACGTAACACTCTTGTTCTCTTCTCAAGGTATTCTATTCTGGTCATCCTCGTCTTTTCTGCGGGAATTAAGGACTAGGTTACTCATCTTCTCCTAGGCTCGGATTTTTGATCGGTAGATTATAGGACTGCGGGTCGAGAGATATTGGGTTTCTGTTATTCCTAGGAAGCAGGAAGTAAGTTTGATGATCAGAGAGTTGAACTTGATAGTTGAGTGGTGACGTTATTTCATTTTTGGGTTGTCTCAAAATTTGTTTTTGAGCATTTACAGCCGTTATGCTGCCCAATTTTGCATTCAGAGCTCTAATGCTTTTTGCATTACTCTCTATTTACAGATGCCTGGTCATCCTTCTCGTCAGGTGGTACGTCTGACCAGGTGCATTGATGTACCGGGTCATACGGCCATGCTGGTCAGGATGATGTCGGTGTGCGGTTACCGCTGGTACCCCGAGTACACAGTGGAGGAACAGTACCGAGACTTCAACCAAAGCCAGTACATCTGCACTATTAGGGTATTTCCAGACTACCCTGGAGCAGAGAAGCCAATCCATTGGTCCTATGGGTTGGGAGTCACCGTTGACATGGCAGTACAAGATGCTCCCTATTCAATGCTGACTATTATGAGAGCGAGACATGCACTGCTGCAGAATTCAGAGTTCTGGTATGTTCCGGCCTCTCAGTCTGGTGAAGAGGGATACCTCAGTGGAGTCTATTTTGATTCATCTATGGAGGATCCACTTCTGCAGACCACTGTTGAGATGCTAGAGAACAGAGACAGGGATGCTCGTGCTCTCCGCATGGAGCTTTACGCTACCCGTGCCCGTCTGTGGACAGCTTTGACGCAGCTGGCACCGGTAGTCCAGACAGGGTATGGGGAGATGGAGATGCTGAACCCTGTTAGGACCCATCTTCCGGCCCACGTTGACTGGCCAGCTATAGGAGGAGTCACACCTCTTCGGGGAACCCTCTTACCACCAGTCAGGGGACCAAGGCCACATCCGTGTCCCTATGGATCCTAGGGATCTCAGGCTAGAGTGTTTCCTGATCCGCAGGTTGAGCTTCCAGGTCATGGAGGTAATCTCTATGAGATGTTCTATGCGGATGCCTGAGCTGTGAGCGGAAGGATAGTTTGGTAGTAGCCGTACGTTCACAGTCCTGTGTGACTTGTGGAGTATGGTAGTAATGTGAAACGAATTCCGGAGGCCTAGATAAATAATGTATAGGAAGCTTGTAAGCCTCTGATGAGTAGTTCCACCATTTCAGTAGTTTGCTCTTCGAGTAAGTTTGTACTGAACTATGTAAGGGTGTGTATGAACCATGGTGTATATATAGCAGTTGATTGTTACCATGTTGTTCGGATATTCATTTCCGCATTCCGTGTGTTCAGTACATTCTTAATCCATAGCTAGTAATGTTATGATTTTGGTCTAAGCTATCAGTTTGTTTGTCAGGATGGCGTTCACCAGGTTGAACCGTGCCCCAGCTCATGAGCAAGGTGAGGGTAGTCAAGCGTCGCAGGAAGACCTGCCTCACCCACCTTCTCTGGTAGAAGTGATGCTTGAGGCAGAAAGAAACAAAAGGGAGACCAACCGACTGCTAGAGCGTATTGAGCAGAATACAGCTCGACAGCCTAGGAATGCTGCAGTATCCCTCAATGACTTTGTGAAGCTGAATCCTCCCAAGTTTCATCATTCCGTCGATCCCCTCGACGCTGATGGCTGGCTATGCAGCATTTCACGCAAGATTCGCTCTGCGAATGTGTCTGAGGCCGACAAGGTGACCTTTGCGACGTATTTTCTGGAGGGACCCGCCAATCTGTGGTGGGAGAATTTTGAAGCTATGCGTCCCGCTGAACCAGTGGCCACATGGGCAGACTTCAGTGCAGCTTTTCGTCTGCACCACATCCTAGAGGGTCTGATGGACAGAAAGAGAGAGGAGTTCTGTGCCTTCACTCAGGGCAAGTTGTCTGTGGATGCCTATAGCCGCGAGTTCGGTAATCTCGCCCGCTATGCAACAGAGGAGGTGTCTACTGACGCCAAGAAGCAAGCAAGATTCCGTAAGGGTCTGAGCCCTGAGCTCCGTCGAGATCTGCGCCTCCATGAGTGTGCAAGCTTTCAAGCCCTGGTCAACAAAGCGATCAGTGCGGAGACTGGTCATACTGACTTTGAAGCCACAAGGAAGCACTCCCGTGACTTTGGCTCGTCTTCTGGTTCCGCGTTTCCAAAACGCAGGCTGTGGGTTCCAAATAGTTCTCTGCCGCCAAGATACACTCCGAGGCCATCCTATGTGGCGCCTCAGACGAATCAGGCCAACCCTCCAGCAAAAGCTTATGGTGGTCCAGCTGGCAATGCTGCACCACGTGCCAACCAGGTGATATGCTACAAGTGTGGAGAACCAGGGCATTATTCCCGTGAGTGTCCTCAGAATGTGGGTGCCAAGCAACCCGGAAAGTCTGTCGGGCAGGCCAAGTCGGGCAAAGCGTTTTATGTGAAGCCAACTCCTGCACGTGGCCGTGTGAACTATGTGTCAGCAGAAGAAGCTGCAGAAGATCCCGACATCATGCTGGGTACGCTTCTTGTTAATCATCACCCAGCGTCCGTTCTCTTTGACACTGGGTCTTCTCTTTCCTTCATTTTAGAAAGTTATGCACAGTTGCATAACATGTCATTTTGTGATATGCCAATCCCATTGGTTGTCCAAACCCCTGGTAGTAAATGGCGAACCTCTAGGATAACCTATGACAATGAAATTCTAGTAGACAGGCTAGTTTTTCTAGCCTCATTGATAGCATTGAAATCTTCGGATATTAATATCATCTTGGGCATGGACTGGATGTCAGCTCACTATGCCAAGATTGATACTCACTCTAGAAATGTCCAGCTTACCCATCCCTCGGGTGAGATAGTAAATGTCTCTACTCGAGTTGCCAAATGCCAACTCTATTCCCTAAATGCCAACCCTCTTCCGGAACTTGAAGAAATTCCGGTAGTCCGTGACTTCCCGGATGTTTTTCCAGAGGAACTGCCAGGAATTCCACCTGACAGAGATGTAGAGTTTGTGATAGATCTTGTTCCGGGAACTGTCCCAATAGCCAGACGACCTTATAAGATGGCACCCCTGGAGCTAGCCGAACTTAAAAAGAAATTAGATGAGGCCTTGAACAAGGGTTTCATTCGTCCTAGCTCTTCTCCTTGGGCTTGTCCCGTCCTCTTCGTCAAGAAGAAAGACGGAACGGATCGGATGGTTGTAGATTACCGACCAGTTAACCTGGTCACCATAAAGAACAAGTATCCGCTCCCCAGGATCAACGATCTGTACGATCAGCTCGCTGGATCCTTAGTCTTCTCCAAAATGGATTTGAGGTTGGGATACCATCAAATCAAGATTAAGAATGGGGACATTCCAAAAACGGCCTTTGTTACTCGTTATGGCCAATATGAGTACACCGTTATGTCCTTCAGATTAACCAATGCCCCAGCCACCTTCTCTCGACTGATGAATTCAATCTTTATGGAGTATTTGGATAAATTCGTCGTAGTATACCTTGATGATATTCTCATCTACTCCAAGAATGAACAAGAACATGCCGAGCATCTAAGGCTGGTATTGATGAAACTTCGAGAGCATCGCCTTTATGCCAAATTTTCAAAATGTGAATTCTGGTTACCAGAAGTGACCTATCTAGGCCACGTAATCTCTGGTAAGGGTATTGCTGTCAATCCCGAGAGAGTTCAAGCTGTCCTTGATTGGACTCAACCTGAATCGGTTAAGCAAGTTAGGAGTTTTCTTGGTCTAGCGAGCTATTGTCGCCGCTTCATCGAGAATTTCTCCAAGGTTGCAAAGCCTCTGACTGAACTCCTCAAGAAGGATAAAAAGTTCGAGTGGACACCACAGTGTGAGCATAGTTTTCAGGAACTGAAAAGACGCCTGACCTCCGCACCTGTGTTGCTACCACCAGATTTTTCTAAGGACTTTGTTATCTATTGCGACGCCTCGCGACAAGGATTAGGTTGCATTCTCATGCAAGACCGTCATGTGATCGCATGCGCATCTCGCCAGGTGCGTCCACATGAGGATAATTATCCCACACATGACCTTGAGCTTGCAGCTGTGGTCCATGCACTAAAAACCTGGCGACATTACCTTCTGGGTAATCGTTGCGAAATATTCACTGATCACCAAAGTCTGAAATATATCTTCACCCAGCCGGATTTGAATCTCACGCAAAGACGGTGGGTTGAGTTGATCTCGGATTACGACTTAGGGATAACTTACACCCCGGGGAAGGCCAATATTATGGCCGATGCACTAAGTCGTAAATCTTATTGTAACAATTTGATGCTACAACAAGGTCAACCACTTCTCCATGAGGACTTTCGGAAGTTGAATCTTCATATCGTTCCTCAAGGATTCCTTTCTACCCTGGTGGCGAAGCCTACTCTTAAGGATCAAATTATAGCTGGCCAAAAGTGTGACAAGGGTATATCACGGATCAAGGAGAATTTTTTTGGCGGAAACGCTAAAGAATTTTCCATGAATGATCAAGGTGTGGTGTTCTTCCAGAATCGTTTAGTGGTTCCTAAGAACCCACATCTACGGCAGTTAATTCTTAAGGAGGCTCATGATTCTCCTCTCACCATTCATCCCGGTAGTACTAAGATGTATCAGGACCTACGCCAGAGGTTCTGGTGGACTAGGATGAAGAGAGAAATTGCTGAGTTCGTTGCTAACTGCGACGTTTGTCGTCGAGTTAAGGCAGAACATCAAAGGCCTTCTGGCACCCTTCAACCTTTAGCTATTCCTGAATGGAAATGGGATAAAGTTAGCATGGATTTCATTACCGGATTTCCCAAGACCAAGAAAGGAAACAATGCTATCTTTGTGGTCATTGACCGTCTTTCCAAAGTGGCTCATTTTCTTCCTGTTCGTGAGAGTATAACAGCTAGCCAACTAGCAGAGTTATATATCTCTTGAATAGTGTCTCTTCATGGTGTTCCCCTGGAAATCAACTCGGACCGTGGAAGTATCTTTACTTCTCGCTTCTGGGAAAGTTTTCAGAATGCCATGGGGACTCACCTATCTTTTCGCACTGCTTTCCATCCCCAGTCAAGTGGTCAAGTAGAAAGAGTGAACCAAATCCTAGAAGATATGCTCCGAGCTTGTGTTATTTCGTTCGGTATGAATTGGGAGAAGTGCCTTCCATTCACCGAATTCGCTTATAACAATAGTTATCAATCAAGCTTGGGCAAAGCCCCTTTTGAAGTTCTCTATGGACGAAGATGTCGAACACCTCTTAATTGGTCAGAAACCGGAGAGAGGCAACTCTTTGGCCCGGACATGATCCAGGATGCAGAAGAGCAGGTTCACATTATTCGTGAAAAGTTGAAAACAGCCCAGTCTCGTCAAAAGAGCCAATATGATCGTCATCATAAGGCTGTGACCTTTGAAGTTGACGAGAAGGCTTACCTTCGGGTTACACCTTTGAAGGGTACCCATCGTTTCGGTATCAAGGGCAAGTTGGCTCCTCGTTACATTGGACCTTTCCGCATTCTTGCCAAACGAGGAGAAGTTGCCTACCAGTTGGAACTTCCTCCGCATATTTCCAAGGTTCATGATGTTTTCCACGTCTCGCAACTCAGGCGTTGCTTTTCGTATCCTATCCGTGAAGTGGACCACGAAACGCTTGATCTCCAAGATAACCTTTCTTACCGAGAATACCCCGTGCGTATTCTTGATCAAGCTGAGCGTACCACTCGACGTCGAAATCTCAAGTTTCTTAAAGTTCAATGGTCAAATCATTCTGAAAAGGAGGCAACTTGGGAAAGAGAGGATCGTCTCCGACTTGAATATCCTGCGTTATTCCCGACGACTTCTAAATCTGCAGGCACTGAAATTGTCGGTAACAAGTGATTCTGTGGTGAGATGATTCGTAGCGAGCAACAAGTAACAAAAGTAGCAACGGTGCAGCAAGGTGGACCAATACATTTTGTAGCAAGGGACAAGTCTGGACAAAGTCTTATAGGAGTAAAAACGCTCCCGAGGACACACGGGAATTTCTGTCATGCTAGTTTCATCATGTTCATATGATTCGCGTTCGTTACTTTGATAGTTTGATATGTGGGTGGACCGGCGCTGGGGTACCGCCCTTACTTGGACAAGCATCCCACTTATGATTAATCCCTCTCGCAAGCATCCGCAACTACGAAAGAAGAATTAAGACAAAGTCTAACCATAGCATTAAACTAGTGGATCCAAATCAACCCGTTACGAAGCAACACATAAACTAGGGTTTAAGCTTGTGTCACTCTAGCAACCCATCATCTACTTACTACTTCCCAATGCCTTCCTCTAGGCCCAAATAATGGTGAAGTGTTATGTAGTCGACGTTCACATAACACCACTAGAGGAAAAACAACATACAACATATCAAATTACCGAACGAATACCAAATTCACATGACTATTATTAGCATGACTTATCCCATGTCCTCAAGAAGAAAAGTAACTACTCACAAAGCATAATCATATTCATGATCAGAGAGGTAACGAGTAGCATCAAGGATCTGAACATAAACTCTTCCACCAAATAATCCAACTAGCATCAACTACAAAGAGTAATCAACACTACTAGCAACCTTACAAGTACCAATCAGAGTCGCGAGACGGAGATTGGTTACAAGAGATGAACTAGGGTTTGGAGATGAGATGGTGCTGATGAATATGTTGATGGTGATGAGTCCCCTCCATTGATAGGAGTGTTGGTGATGACGATGGCGACGATTTCCCCCTCCAGGAGGGAAGTTTCCCCGGCAGGATCGTCCTGCCGGAGCTCTAGATTGGTTATGCTCAAGTTCCGCCTCGTGGCGGCGGCGAAACCACGAAAAAGCTCCTCCTTGATTTTTTCGTGGACGAAACCCTCCATATAGCAAAAGAGGGGGCAAGTGGGCCTGTGGGCTTCCCATAAGCCCCCATGGCGCGGCCTGGGGGGGTGGCCGCGCCGTGCAGGCTTGTGGCCACCCCCTGGCGCCTGTCACATCCCTAAACCTTAAGCTAGATAGCATTGTGCTCATGTCTTCTTTGCATTTGCATCCAAGAAGTTCCAACAAAAACAACAAAGTGGCAAAGGAAAAACTCTAAACCCTAGCCACCATTTCAATTAAAGGAAAATTCAACTAGTTCAAAATCAATGAACCCAAAATGGCCTCAAGAAATGTTCAAACTTTCTGATAAATCATGAAAGTAAATGAGCATTAGAGAAAACTATTTTCTTGACACTTTAAGCATTTTAAATAAATGCAAAAGCCACTGGTTTCAAATTTAAAAATTTGAAAACAGAAACTATAATTTTCAAAAAATGTTGAAAGTCTTGGAAACGATTGAGGATATTATAACAATTATTTCAGGAGGTCAAAATTAGTTTTTACTTTTTGTTTTGGAGCTGAAATAATTAGCAAAGCAATAAATAGCAAAACAGAAAAACAAAAGCAGAAGAAAAAGGAAAAGACTTACCTGACGCCCACGCCAGGCCCAGCCCATCTCGCCGCTCGTCCCCTTCCCCGCGCCAGTAGGCAGCAGGAGGTGGCCGCCGCCTCCTCCGGCGCGGCCACGCACCTGCGTGCCTGCCTGGCCGCCGGTTCGCGCTGGCGACGGTGGGGATAAGCTCCCCAGAGCCTCCCCTATCCATTCCCCGCCTCGGTTCTTCCCCTCCGCCCGGATCTCCCCCCCCTCCCTGCTGCCGCCATTAGAGCCGAGCTCGAACTCGAGCTGGCCGTGCCCCTGGCCATAGGAACCCCTCCCCGAGCATGCCATTAGATCCGCCTCGTCGCCCTGGTCGTCTCTGCAGAAGCCGAAGTCCCCTCGAGCCCTGCAACGCCCGCAACGCCGTCGTCTTCTTCCTCCGGCCGCCGGACCTCTCCCGTCGATTCGTCGCCCCCAGGCCTTCCCCGAGCCGTCCGAGCTCTTCTCTACACTCCCTGTGAGCATGCGGTGGTTTTCCCTAAGCTTTCCCCGTCGATCCCCTCCTCTAGCCCTAGTTCCACCGGAGCCCGACGAGCACCGCCATCCGCGTGCGATTTGGTGCTGTGCAGCGCCGTCTAGGTCGCCTCCGGCGAGCCCTCCGCCGCGGGTTTGGTCGCCGGCGACCACCCTCCGGTGGCCGTCGACGTGGCCGGCCATTAGGGCCTAATCGCCCTCCTCTGAGTCGCTGACAGAGGGCCCCACGCCTGGTCAAACCCCATTTAGGGGCTGGTCAGCGCGGGATTAGTCCCAGAGAGGCTGACCAGTGGGGCCCCCCTGTCAGGTTTGACCTGCACAGGTCGGCTGACCTGCTGACGTCAGCCTGATGCAATAAATGGAATTTCCAGTGTAAAAATAATTCAGGAAATTGCTAAAAATTGCAAAAATCATAGAAATTAATCTGTAACTCCAATGAAAATAATTTATATATGAAAAAGTATCAGAAAAATTCAAAGATTTTGATTATGCTATTTTCAGCTATGTTTGAAAAAGTTACAGAACCCTATATTGTATAATAAGGAATAATTCAATTCTTTTAATCACTTTATAAATGGAATTTGCAAAAATATCCAAATTTCATTATAAATGCAATGATCACACACTGCCCTAGATGTAAATCAGTACCATAACATGATATTTCATGCATGGTAACATTAGGTTGATCTGAGCATCAGGTCGAATCAATTAAACCGGTATCCGGGAATACCCGTTTGAATTGCTATTCGAATGTGATTTAAATCAACTCTAAACCCAAAACATCTTGATTATAATAACTTATCACTTTGCATTCTCATGCCATGCTCATGCATCATTTTGATTGCATATGATTGTTATTGAATGTTGCCGTTCATTTCGGTAGGCTCCGCACCCCCGGATTCCACCGAATATCCGCCCGACGGATATCGTTCCTCCTCTGAGCAACAAGGCAAGCACCCCTTTTGATCATCCCGATAACACTTATGTTCTTGCTCCTGCACCTATTTAATGCATTAGGATCAAATGCTTCAACTGCTTTTGCCACGATTAGTTGGACCCACTTCCTTTGCATGACTTAATCTTGTCACAGTAAATAGCCGAACCTTGCAACCTAGCATACCTGGTAATTGCTTGAGCTATAATGTGCCTTATCCTGCTATGCATGCTATGCTAGAGTTGTGTATGGTCTGTCATCTGGGAGATGAGCAGAAATGTGGAATGTGTTCGGTAAGCAAAGGTCGTGTGTTGAACTTGATTTGGTAAAGGTACCGGTGAAAGGCTGTGTAGGAGTACATGGCGGGTTGTTTCATTGGAACCGTCCTTAGGAACTGAGTTCCGTGTATGTAATCCAAGACTATATACTACCACATGCTGGGCCCTGAAATATGACCCCGCTCGGCTTATTAATCGCGTAGTACTCGGTCCAGGAGTTGCAAGTAGTTTCTGGTGTTTATAGTAATGCTGGAGGCCGTGCATGGTGCTGACCTGAGAGGTGGACCGTGATGCGGTAGGCAGTGGCACGGTGTACCAAGTGGCACCAGGATGGTGGGCTTGGGAACCCTGCGCACATCGTTTGAGGCCGTGGCGGAAACCTCGGCCGGACTTCCGTACGGGTTACTCTCAGATAGGCGATAAACCTGGACTAGGTACTAGTGTGATTAACGGTCGTGGCCGACTCCCTCGCTGGGCTTCCGCTTGAAGGTTGCCGAGGTGCATGACGTGCACATGGCGATAAGTGGCGGGAGCGTGTGTGACGAAGTACACCCCTGCAGGGTTATGATCTATTCGAATAGCCGCGTCCGCGGATATGGACTACTTGGAGACATATGTTGTTCATAGATAATTTCAATGGCTACTCATAAAATTGTCAAGATAAGCGTGAGTGTCGTGGACGGCATTTCCGTATGGAGACGGAATGATTCCACGATAGTGTATTGTTGTGGTGTTAGTGGACTCGTGTGCGAGAAATCAAGTTGTCAAAATTATTTAAAAAGGCAAGTTGTCTAGCCATGAGTCAAATGCTGGCTTTCCGCATGAAACCCCGCAATACCTTCTTGATACCTTGCATGAGTAGTTAGTCATCCTAAAGTCTTGCTGAGTACCTTCGTACTCATGTTTGCTTAATCATGTTGCAGAGGTTGCTAATGACCCTAATGGAGGGTTCTTCTTAGACATCGACGACGACGAATAGCTGGTGTCCCAGCTACGACCTGGCCCTACGTCGGCTCTGTAGTATAGTCAGGCATGTGCCTTCTAGTTGCTCTGTCTGTACCCAGACAGCTTATAACTCTTCCGCTGGCTTGTATTGTGTGACTGATATTGCGGGTCGTGAGACCCTTAATGTGTAATAATATGTATATGGCTCTTCCGAGCCTCTTAAATAAAGCTTGTATGCTTATGGTTATGTTGTGATGCCATCGATGTATCTATACATATCGGTATGCCATGTGTACGTGTGTCTTACTTGATATGTATGGGGTTCGAATACCTAGTCGTGAACTTTAGTAGCACTCGTTACAAGGAAATGCCCCTTTGTGATCCAACGAGCCTTGGTAGTTCGCTACTGCTCCGGACGCATTGGTTGACTGGCATGTGTCCTTCTTAGCTGCTGTGTCTGTCCCCTTTGGGGAAATGTCACGCGACGTAATGGAGTCCTTGTAGCTTGCTATGACTCGTCTACGTTCGTTGATGACCGACACCTGCTTTGTTGGGTCATGTATGCCTGTCCTTGTGCGGAACTGCCACTTTGGTTTATGACTAGACATGTCGATCCGGGTTCTTTGACATTGGAATGCTAGCGACACGATCGCATACGTGAGTCAAAAGACGCAAACGGTCCCGGCTAAGGTAAGGCTGCAGCCGTGGAGTTAACCGTGCGTGAGACCACAAAGAGATGCGATGTGTTACAAGCTGGATTCCTATGGCTTAGGATCGGGGTCCCGACAGCACCCCTCTGGCGCTTCTTCGGCCCAGTAATTTTCATAAATCGGGAAAAAAATTCTCGTTGATTTTTACGGCGTTTGGAGTTGCGCAGAATAGGTATCTCAACTTTGCTCCACTTTCAGGCCAGAATTCCAGTTGCCGGTATTCTCCCTCTTCATGTGAACCTTGCAAAATAAGAGGGAAAAGGCATAAGAATAGTACCGTGAAGTGAAATAACAGCAAAAGAAGCGATAAATATCAACATGAAAACATGATGCAAAATGGACGTATCAACCACCACGCCACCATGCCGGAGAACTCAATTACCTCTCCGCCCCTCTTGCTGGATCAAGAATGCGGGGACCGTCATCGAGCTGTACTTGTGCTGTTCGTGGAGGTGTCGTACGTTCGGCACTAGATCGGGATGGGATCGCGGGACGGATCGTGGTGAGATCGCAGGACATGCTGCGATTTGAATCGCGAAGATGTTCCACTACATCAACCGCGTTATATACGCTTCCGTTTAGCGATCTACAAGGTTATGTAGATTCACTCTCCCCTCTCGTAGATGATCATCACCATGGATTGGTATTGCGTGTGCGTAGGAAATATTTTGTTTCCCATTCTACGTTCCCCATCACGGTAATGCATCATCACAATGAGCTCAATGTGACTAAGGAGTTAGCCACATGATTATGTATTACGGAATGAGTAAATAGACTTGTCGATAATGAGATTGAACAAGGAATAGGGATACCGACGATCGAATCTCGGGCAAGTATCATACCGGTAGACAAAGGGAATTGCATACGGGATTGATTGAATCCCGCACATCGTGGTTCATCCGATGAGATCATCGTGAAACATGTGGGAACCAACATGGATATCCAGACCCTGCTGTTGGTTATTGACCGGAGAGGTGTCTCGGTCATGTCTGCATGGTTCCCAAACCTGTAGGGTCTATACACTTAAGGTTCAATGACGCTAGGGTTATATGGGAATAGTATATGTGGTTACCGAAGGTTGTTTGGATTCCCGGATGAGATCCTGGACGTCACAGGAGTTCCAGAATGGTTCGGATGTAAATATTCACATATAGGAAGTGAGAATTTGATCACCGGAAGTGTTTCGGGCGTCACCGGTAATGTACCGGGACCACCGGAAGGGTTCCGGGGGTCCACCGGGAAGGGCCACGAGCACCAAAGTGCTACATGGGCCAAAAGTAGATGGGAACCAGCCCCTAGGTGGGCTGGTGCACCTCCCACCTAAGGCCCAAGGCGCACAAGGGGTGGAGTGGGCCAAACCCTAGGCATCGAGGGGCAGCCTTGGGCTCCAAGCCCAACCTAGGGCGCCACCCCTCCACCCATCTAGGGCTGCCGCACCTCCTAGGGTGGAAACCCTAGGGGTGGCGTACCCTCCCCCCTCCCTCCTATATATAGAGAGGGTTTTGGGGCTGCAAACAACAAAATTTCTCTCTCTCTCTCGACGCAGCCCTACTCCTCCTCATTCTCGTCCTCCGTAGTGCTTGGCAAAGCCCTGTCGGAGTACCACACAGCTCCACCGTCACCATGCCGTCGTGCTGCCGGAGCTCTCCCTCAACCTCTCCTCCCTCCTTGCGGGATCAAGGCGTTGGAGACGTCACTGGGATGCCCGTGTGTTAAACGTGGAGGCGCCATTGTTTGGTGCATAGATCGGAATCCACCGCGATCTGAATCGTTGCGAGTACGACTCCATCAACCGCGTTCTAGCAACGCTTCCGCTTAGCGATCATAAAAGGTATGAAGATGCTCTAACCCTTTGCTCATTGCTGGTTTCTCCATAGATAGATCCTTGTGTGACGTAGGAATTTTTTTGTAATTATTACATTCCCCAACAGTGGCATCCGAGCCAGGTTCTATGCGTAGATTCTATGCACGAGTAGAACACAAAAGTTGTGGGCGATGATTTGTCAATTGCTTGCCGTTACTAGGCTTATCTTGATTTGGCGGCATCGTGGGATGAAGCGGCCCAGACCAACTTTACACGTACTCTTACTTGAGACTGGTTCCACCGACCGACATGCACTTGTTGCATAAGGTGGCTAGCGGGTGTCTATCTCTCCCACTTTAGTCAAATCGTATTCGATGAAGAGGGTCCTTATGAAGGGTAAATAGCATTGGCATGTCAACATTGTGGTTGTCATGTAGGTAAGAAGCGTTCTTGCTAGGAACACTAATCAACCACATAAAAATTGCAACAAAAGTTAGAGGACGTCTAAGTTGTTTTTGCAGGGTATGCTATGTGATGCGATATGGCCAAAAGGATGTGATGTTACATATGTGATGTATGAGATTGATCATGTTCTTGTAATAGGATTCACGACTTGCATGTTGATGAGTATGACAACTGGCAGGAGCCATAGGAGTTGTCTTAATTTATTGTATGAGATGCAACGCCATGTGATTACTTTACTTTATTCCTAAACGTTAGCTATAGTAGTAGAAGTAATAGTTGGCGTGACGACTTCACGGAGACACAATGATGGAGATCATGGTGTCATGCCGGTGACAATGATGATCATTGTCGGTGCACTAAAGACTGGGGTCCCTAGTGCCCCAGATTTGTGCACGGGCGCAAAGAGCCCCTGACGGCAAGGTATGGCGGGATCTAGACAACATGCACCCAAAGATTACCATGGCCCCGACAAGCGTGCCTTGCCGGGAAGATATCCAAGGCCACGCCCGTTTTGTGGACGTGATGAATGCACCAAGCACAAGAGCTCAGCGAGCCTCCCTCGTCGGGAAGACAACCGAAGTCCCCGGCAAGCTTCCTTGCCAGGACGAAGATCCAAGGCCCCGGCAAGCTCCCTTGCCGGGATGACGAGGCTAGGCACTGGAGGACGACCGACCTTATCACAGTGCCACCACCCCCAAGTTCCAGCGCATTCCGCATGTGCCAGCGCGGCGTCCAGGTGTCGAAACACCTGGACACATGTCTTCACCAGCACGGTGCTGACAAGGACAAGACATGCATTTAATGCACCTGACACCAGTAGATGGATAAGCACTGCTCTAGGTTCACTGTAACTTCTCATGAACCTACCATAGAGCACTGTAGGTGACCCCTTTGCCTATAAAAGGAGGCCCTTAGCTCATTCACAAGGGGTTAGACTCTTTGGAGATTGGCCAAGAAGACAGTTATCATCAGTCAGTGTAACGAACAACGAAACGTCTAATACGATTAGACGAGCAGGACGTAGGGTTTTACGCGTAAGCGGCCCGAACCTCGGTAAAAAGGCTTGTCGGGTGTTGATCGTTAGCTCTGCTCTTGACATTGTCTTTCCCCGCCCTACGATCACAAGGGTATCACATTGATTCCCATAGGTGTCGACCTAGCATCGCCGACATCTTCGGCGCGCCAGGTAGGGGGCGGCGGAGTTGGGCGTGAATCAGAGCACGCTCGGCACCGGATTCTTTGAAGTTTGGGCACTACGCCGCGTTCCCCGAAAAACGGGGTACCGCGGCGCACGCTCTGTTCTGCTATGCTTCCCAAGGCCTGCACGAGCGCATTGCTACACATGCGCGGGGCAGGGAGGTGAAGACTCCAAGGGCAGCGTCTACGGGCCGATGCGTCGCTCGGGGCCGACGCGCAACTGTCGAGTGCGCGCCCGGGCGCTTCACAGAGGCCTCGGTGCATACTCTGGCGGACGCACCTCCGCGGAGCGATGCACGGTCGTTGAGGATCCGCCACACGGCCCCGAAGCCCCAACACGCACTCCAGCGCGGGTGTTGCGCCCCTATGAGCATCGCATCGCTGCCCAAGGACGCGCTCGGGGGCTCCGCAAGCAAGACCTAGCAAGAGAGAAGCAAAGGGGTTACACCCCTGGCTGGCTCTTTCTCCAAGCGATGGCCACGGACCGTCGGCAAGAAGCCTTTGCCGGAGAAAAGACTGCCAAGTGCGGTATTTTCCTGCTTGCCGAGGGCTCCGATGCCCCGGCAAAAGATTCAAGTACCTCGCAACCACGGCGTGGACAGGTAAGTTTTTAAGCTTAAGATTCATATCTGAGGTAAATAGATTCTCTGTTCTTTCCCTTTGGAAGTTTCCAACCTTTGTGTGTGGAGTTTGCGCATGCTGGGACCTTCCCAAAGTTTAGTGCACCTTGTCTTAGTTTCGAACTCGTTCAAACGACCTGAACGGCAACAGAGTGCCTTCAGACAGTTGTGAACCTGATCAACAGAGCAAGAGGCTACGTAGCACCCGATTTCGTTTCAAGCTGCGCTTGGCGATTTCCATGGTTGCACTGAACGCGGCAAGGAGCCTTGCCGGTAGTTGCCGGCAAGCTCCCATATTGTGCAAAGGCGAATCATACAAAGAACGGAATTGGAAAAAGGGAAAACAGTCTTTTCATTCATTCGAATGGATACATTTGACTTAAGTTACAAAAGTGTGGTTATCCTAACCTAAAGACTGTGTCTTTTGACGAGGACCGACCTGCACGAAGAAGTGAAGCTCAAAAAGATAAAAAGGCAGGCCGTCCCCCGGCGCAACCCAGGCTGGTCCCTCATGGACCAGCATTGCGCAATCGAGAACTGCGTCGGGGGATGGGCGACAGAAGGAGGTGAAGGGGCCGGGTCCAATGCTCGCGCCGCCTCAAAGACAAGGCACCGACGCAGGCCCCGGTAGGGAGGGGGAGAGGTGTGAGAAGACGTTGACGGCAAGGCCAGCGGTCAGTCGGAGCTCGGGGAATCGTACTCCGACTTGACTCCCCGGGCTCCCGACCTGCTAAGAGCGCCATCGCTGCCGCCGCCCCCCACGTCACCTCCGCTCGAAGCGGAGCTCCCATGCCGCTCAAGCGACCTTCACGGCAACCGAGAAGCACACGTGGGCCCCCCTAAAGCAACATGGTGGGCCGCCTCAGGAGCAAGCCCCGGGGAAGGCGGAGGCGTTGGAGTAGCACTCCGCCTCGCCCAACCTCGTCCTCCGCGACGGCCGCGGCCCCTCGCCCTTCCTCCGCCACAGGCACTCGGGCCATCTTCCGCTGCAGCGCCCCCAGAAGTTGTGGCATGATCCGAACGGGATCCCTTCGCCACCCTGATGGCTGACGGTGGCCGACCCCGTCCCCTAACCATGGTTAGGGGCAAGTGCCACCAACAGACATAAGAAGGTTCTGAAGACCAAGGACGAGGTGTTGGTGGATCCAGGAGGAGTTGGGTGAGAAAAACCCCCTCGCAAACCCTCCCAATTTATAGGATGGGGCGCGGGGGCTAGCTTCCCTTACTCCAGAAGCCACCACCCTCCTCGCGAAATCGCTCGAGCTCACGGGCGAATAGAGAACCGCCCTGCTGCACCAATTCAAGCACGGGCGGGCCCAACCACTATTGCGACTTTGAAGGACACGCCTGCCACCTGTCCGTCCATAACTGCTCATGCCACACGCGGCAGCGGCGTTTCAGGAGGCGGAGAGGCCACTCCGCGCACGACCTCCCACTTTGCGCATCCGTTGCGCGGCGTGGGGAAACGCAATCGCCAGCAAATCCAGCCATGAAGGCCCGTGCACCTCTTTGGGCCTGGCCCAACAACGCTCTGCACGCGTGTGTGGCCCAGGCCCGGGGGCTCCTATTGGTGCACTAAAGACTGGGGTCCCTAGTGCCCCAGACTTGTGCACGGGCGCAAAGAACCCTTGACGGCAAGGTGTGGCGGGATCCACACAAGATGCACCCCCAAAATTACCAAGGCCCCGACAAGCCTGCCTTGCCGGGAAGATATCCAAGGCCACGCCCGTTTTGTGGACGTGATGAACGCACCAAGCACAAGACCTCGGTGAGCCTCCCTTGCCGTGAAGACAACCGAAGCCCCCGACAAGCTTCCTTGCCGGGACGAAGATCCAAGGGCCCGGCAACCTCCCTTGCCGGGATGACGAGGCTAGGCATTGGAGGGCGACCGCCCTTGCCATAGTGCCACCGCCCCCCAAGTTCCAGCGCATCCTGCATGCACCAGCGCGGTGTCCAGGTGTCGAAACACCCGTACACATGTCTGCACCAGCACGGTGCTGACAAGGACAAGACGTGCATTCAATGCACCTGACAACGGTATATGGATAAACACCGCTCTAGGTTCACTTTAACTTCTCGTGAACCTATCATCGAGCATTGTAGGTGACCCCTTTGCCTATAAAAGGAGGCCCTTAGCTCATTCACAAGGGGTTACACTCTTTGGGGATTGGCCAAGAAGACAGTTATCATCAGTGACTCTAACGAACAACAAAATGCTTAATACGATCAGACGAGCAGGACGTAGGGTTTTATGCGTAAGCTGCCCGAACCTGGGTAAAAAGGCTTGCCAGGTGTTGATCGTTAGCTCTGCTCTTGACGTTGTCTTTCCCTGCCCTACGATAACAAGGGTATCACGTTGATTCCCATAGGTGTTGTCGACCTAGCATCGCCGACAATCATGGTGCCCCGAAGATGGATATGAAAGGAGCAAGATGATATTGGCCATATTATGTCACTATATGATTGCATGCGATGTTTATCATGTTTTTCATCTTATTGCTTAGAACGATGGTAAAAAAGATAAGATGATCCCTCATTAAAATTTTGAGATATGTATTCCCCTAAGTGTGCATCGTTGTGAAGGATCGTTGTCTCGAAACACAACGTGATGATCGGGTGTGATAGATTCTAAGGTTCGCATACAACGGGTGTAAGCCAGTTTACACATGCAAAACACTTAGGTTGACTCGACGAGCCTAGCATGTACATACATGGCCTCGAATATGGGAGACCGAAAGGTCGAACATGACTCGTATAGATGATACGATCAACATGGAGATACTCACCATTGATGACTAGTCCGTCTCACATGATGATCGGACACGGGCTACTCGATGTGGATCATGTAACACTTGGATGACTAGAGGGATGTCGATCTAAGTGGGAGTTCATTATGAATTTGATTAGATGAACTTAATTATCATGAACTTAGTCTAAAATTGTCTTTACAAAAATTGTAGATCCAATGGCCAACACAAATGTCTCATTCAACTTCAACGCGTTCCTAGAGAAAACCAAGCTGAAAGATGATGGGAGCAACTATGCGGGGTGGGCTCGTAACTTAAAGCTCATCCTCACTGCTTCCAAGAAGGCATATGTCCTTAATGTTCTGCTAGGTGACCCTCCCATCCCCGCGGCAACCCAGGACATTAGGAACGTCTGGCAGTCGCATAGTGATGACTACTCTCTAGTTCAGTGCGACATGCTTTACAGTTTAGAACCGGGGCTCCAAAGACGTTTTGAGCAACATGCAGTTCGAGGAGCTGAAACTAGTTTTTCAAGCTCATGCCCGGGTCGAGAGATATGAAGTCTCCCACAAGTTCTTTAGCTATAAGATGGAGGAGAATAGTTCTGTCAGTGATCACATACTCAGAATGTCTGGGTTGCACAACCGCTTGACTGAGCTGGGAGTTGAACTTCCAGATGATGCGGTCATAGACAGTATCCTTCAGTCACTTCCACCTAGCTGTAAAGGCTTTGTGATGAACTACAACATGCAAGGGATGGAGAAAAAAATTCCGGAGTTGTATCCAATGCTGAAATCTGCTGAGGTAGAAATCAAGAAAGAACATCAAGTGTTGATGGTGAATAAGACCACCAGTTTCAAGAAAGGCAAAGGTAAAAAGAACTTCAAGAAAGATGGCAAAGCAGTTGCCGCGCCGGGTAACCAGTTGCTGGGAAGAAGCCAGAGAAAGGACCCAAGTCTGAGACTGAGTGCTATTACTGCAAGGGAACCGATCACTGGAAGCGGAACTGCCCCAAATACTTAGCAGATAAGAAGGCCGACAACGTCAAATGTATATATGATATACATGTTATTGATGTGTACCTTACCAACACTCGTAGTAGCTCTTGGGTATTTGATACCGGTACTGTTGCTCACATTTGCAACTCAAAACAGGAACTACGGAACAAGCGTAGGCTGGCAAAGGACGAGGTGATGATGCGCGTCGGGAATGCTTCCAAGGTCGATGTGATCATCGTCAGCACTCTACCTCTACATCTACCTTCGGGATTAGTTTTAAACCTTAATAATTGTTATTCAATACCAGCTTTGAGCATGAACATAGTATCGGGATCTCGCTGGATGCAAGATGGCTACTCATTAAATCTGAGAATAATGGTTGTTCTATTTATATGAGTGGTATGTTTTATGGTCATGCCCCGCTGGTCAACGGTTTATTCTTAATGAATCTCGAACATGATGTTACTCATATTTATAGTGTGAGTTCCAAAAGATGTAAAGTTGATAATGATAGTCCCACATACTTGTGGCACTGCCGCCTTGGTCATATCGGTGTCAAGCGCATGAAGAAACTCCGTATAGATGGACTTTTGGAGTCTCTTGATTTTGAATCATTTGACACATGTGAACCGCCCCTCATGGGCAAGATGACCAAGACTCCGTTCTCTGGAACAATGGAGCGAGCAACCAACTTGTTGGAAATAATACATACCGATGTATGCGGTCCAATGAGCGTTGAGGCTCATGGTGGCTATCGTTATGTTCTCACCCTCACTATTTGATTTAACCAGATATGGATATGTCTACTTAATGAAGCACAAGTCTGAAACCATTGAAAGGTTCAAGGAATTTCAGAGTGAGGTAGAGAATCAACATGACAAGAAAATAAAGTTCTTACGATCTGATCATGGAGGAGAATATTTGAGTCATGAGTTTGGCACACACCTAAGGAAATGTGGAATTGTTTCACAACTCACGCCGCCTGGCACACCGCATCATAACAATGTGTGTGAACATCGGAATCACACGTTATTGGATATGGTGCGGTCTATGATGTCTCTTACCGATTTACCGCTATCATTTTGGGGATATGCATTGGAAACTGATGCATTCACTTTAAATAGGACACCATCTAAATCCTTTGAGACGACACCGTATGAATTATGGTTTGGCAAGAAACCTAAGCTCTCGTTTCTGAAAGTTTGGGGCTGCAATGCTTATGTGAAGAAACTTCAACCTGAGAAGCTCAAACCCAAAGTGGAAAAATGCGTCTTCATAGGATACCCTAAGGAAACTATTGGGTATACCTTCTATCTTAGATCCGAAGGCAAAATATTGGTTGCCAAGAACGGATCCTTTCCATAGAAAGAGTTTCTCTCGAAAGAAGTAAGTGGGAGGAAAGTAGAACTTGATGAGGTAATTGTTCCTCCTCTTGAACCGGAGATAGCATAGCGCAAGAAAATGTTTCTGTCGTGCCTGCACCGACTAGAGAGGAAGTTAATGATGATTATCATGAATCTCTGGGTCAAGTTGCTACTAAACCTCTAACGTCCAGAAGGACACGTTCCGCGCCAGTGTGGTATGACAACCCTGTCATGGAAATCATTCTGTTGGACAAAAGTGAACCTCCGAACTATGAAGTAGTGATGGTGGGCCCGAATTCCAACAAATGTCTTGAGGCCATGAAATTTGAGATAGGATCCTTGTATGAGAACAAAGTATGGACTTTGGTGTACTTGCCCGATGATCGGCGAGCCATAGAAAATAAATGGATCTTTAAGAAGAAGACTGACGCAGATGGTAATGTGACCATCTATAAGGCTCGACTTGTCGCTAAGGGTTATCGACAAGTTCAAGGGATTGACTACGATGAGACTTTCTCACCCGTAGCGATGCTTAAGTCGGTCCGAATCATGTTAACAATTGCCGCATTTTATGATTATGAAATCTGGCAAATGGACGTCAAAACAACATTCCTGAACGGCTTTCTTAAGGAAGAATTGTATATGATACAACTGGAATGTTTTGTCGATTCTAGCAATGCTAAGAAGGTATGCAAGCTCCAGCGCTCCATCTATGGGCTGGTGCAAGCATCTCGGAGTTGGAACATTCGCTTTCATGAGGCGATCAAAGTGTTTGGGTTTGTACAGACTTATGGAGAAGTCTGTATTTACAAGAAAGTGAGTGGGAGCTCTGTAGCATTTCTCATCGTATATGTGGATGACATATTGTTGATGGGAAATGATATAGAACAATTCTAAAGCATAAAGGCCTATTTGAATAAGAGTTTTTGAATGAAGGACCTTGGAGAAGCTGCTTACATATTAGGCATCAAGATCTATAGAGATAGATTAAGACGCCACATAGGTCTTTCACAAAGCTCATACCTTGACAAGATATTGAAGAAGTTCAATATGGATAAGGCTGTTAGGGCATAGTTTATGCCTAAGTAATTTTGGTGATTGATGACAGTACCGCAAAGGACTAATCGTGTGTGTTAAGATTTCAGATAACACATGTCAACGACACAAGACGACTCGCCCCCTCTTTCCTTGGAACGGAACCACGGTGTACTCTACGATTCTCCTTCTTTGAGTCATAGGAACGCCGTACTATCAAGAGGGGACCCGTAGTGGAAAGCTTTGGGTGGAATCAATTTTGCACGCACACACTTTATCTCCTTTCCCCTTACCTGCAACTTTGGAGTGGCTCCCGCCTCTGTTTTTATCTCATCTAAGCAAAAGGTCTCCCAGCGGTAGTACCGCTCGTGCTGGCGGTAGTACCGCTGTGCTGGCGGTAGTACCACCCCTGGTCAGCGGTAGTACCGCTCCAGGAGCTTAGTACCGCCTTCCTAGCGGCTGTACTTTGTCGGACCTTTTTCCGAAGACTTTCTTGGCGGTGGTTGGCCCGGTAGTGCTTCTGCACTACCATGGGCCCAGCGGTAGTACCGCCACAGTGCTAGCGGTAGTACCGCTACAGCCAGCGATAGTACCGCTGGAGTGCTAGAGGTAGTACCGCTGCAGCCAGCGATAGTACCGCTGGAGTGCTAGAGGTAGTACCGCTGCAGCTAGCGGTAGTACCGCTAGGCTCGGGCTGTGAGTGGGAAAACGGTTGGATTCCACCCACCACTATATAAGGGGTTCTTCTTGCTGTGGAACTCTACCTTTGACCCTCCCAAGCTCCATTGTTGCTCCCTAAGCTCAAAAGTGCCCGATCTCTCTCCCTAGCCAATCAAACTTGTTGATTCTTTAGGGATTGGTTGAGAAGGCCTAGATCTACACTTCCACCAAGAGAAAAGTTGATTCCCCCACCAATCCCTTGCGGATCTTGTTACTCTTGGGTGTTTGAGCACCCTAGACGGTTGAGGTCACCTCGGAGCCACATTCCATTGTGGTGAAGCTTCGTGGTTTTGTTGGGAGCCTCCAAGCTTAGTGTGGAGTTTTCCCCAACCTTGTTTGTAAATGTTCGGTCACCGCCTTCAAGGGCACCTATAGTGGAATCACGGTACCTTGCATCGTGCGAAGGCGTGAGGAGAATACGGTGGCCCTAGTGGCTTATTGGGGAGCATTGTGCCTCCACACCGCTCCAACGGAGACGTACTTCCTGTCAAAGGGAAGGAAATTCGGTAACACATCCTCGTCTTCATTGGTTCCACTTGTGGTTATGTTTAACCTTTACTTCGTGTATGCTTATGTTGTTGTCTATCTCTTAATTGTCTTTGTTGTTCTTGTTGTTAGCATCATATATGTTCACCTCGTTGTTGCTATTTTAGTGAACCCGTATGTTGCTTACCCTAACTTGTTAAGATTAGTTAAAAAGTGGTCGTTGCCTATTCACCCCCCTCTAGTCAACCATATCGATCCTTTCAATTGGTATCAGAGTCACGTCTCTTTATTAAGGGTTTAACCACCCGAAGAGTATGGAAGATGATGAGGGAGTTCCCCGTGCACAAACCGAAGGCATGGACTTGACTTCGATCACAAGGGACGACTCGAATACGGCTATGGACGCACTCAAGACGTCCATGACGAACGAGGTCAAGACCATGCTTAAAGAGTTAATTGAGGGAATTAAAAACTCCCCCGAACCGGCATTGGTGGTTAAACCCATCACCATGGATTCGAAGGCCAATTCCGTCAGGGAAACGGCTAAAGGTATGCAACCTTCCCGTCCTCTCAAAAATGATGGGAATGGGACGTATGCATCTGTTCCACCACCCTTAGTCTATGGAGGACCGGTTCCCACACCGCGTCTTAATCCTGTTGGTCCTCCTCCTAAGATTGTAAAAGGTGATTTTGCTAACTGGGTATTTTCTATTAAGTCTCATTTGAATCACAGCTCAACAAATTTGTGGAGAATCAGCGAGCAAGGATATTATCCCCATGATCCAAGCAACCTCACTCCAAGAGAAGATGCAGACAATTAATATAATCACTCTGCTTTGTTTATTCTCAAGTCTGCAGTGCCACCTGAAGATCTTCCTCACTTGCGTCCCTTCACTTTGGCCAAGGACTGTTGGGAGCACATTATGGTGTTGTACAAGGGAAGCTCAAGCATTCAATGGTCCAACTATGAAGAGGTACTTGATAAGGCCGATGAGTTTGTGATGAAGGAAGACGAGGACCCTCGTGATCTCTATCGGAGGGTGACTGCTATTGCTGTGGCACTCAAGGACCATGGGAGCAAGGATGTGGATGATACATGGGTTAAGCGCAAGTTTCTCAAAGCCATCATGCCTTTCAATAAATCCATGTCATCTGTCATTCGTCAGCGACCAGACTTCCACTCCTTGTCTTCCAGTGAGGTGTTGGATGAATTTATTGCAATGTCAATCATGAACGAGACAGCTGACAATGCATTTGCTCGTGTTCGCTCAAAGACAGCTTCACCCAACCTTGCGTTAAAGGCAAACACAACTTTTGAAGAAGAAGAAGAGGATGAGGAAGAGGAGAGCTGCCCTGAAGACACAAAGTATGCTTATCATGAGCACATGGCTCTTGCGTCAAGGCAATTCTGGGGCAACAAGAGGAACTCAAGACCCACCTTCACCAAGAACAACTCGAGTGGGTTCAAACCCAAGCAACGAGTGAGGACATGCTATAACTGTGGTAACGTGAGTCACTTCATGGCCGAATGTCCCTGTGAGAAAAGGGAAGACAACGGGGGCAAGCTCATTCGCAAAGACAAAGCCAAGTCATTCCCAATCAAGAACAACTTTGTGAAGAAACCTCACCCAAAGGGCATGGTGGCTCTTGAAGAGTACCCTTCCGATGATGATGATGATGATGATAAAGTGGTAACGGCAACTGTTGCTATTGCCACCCCCTCTCCCAAGAAGGTGTGTCTCTTTAACTCCCCCAACGAGAACCACATATCCAAGTGCCTCATGGCAAAAGGTATCAATCAGGTAACCCCCATCATTAAGACCAACATCGCTACTACTCCTTCATTGTTAAATTGTGTTGATGGTAGTGATGTTGGGGAACTTAATGAGCATGATCTTGACAAGTTTCTGTGCACTATTAAGGGAGAATCCAAGAAGCACTTTGTTGCTCTCTTGGAACAACTGGGTGAGGCCAATGACCTCATCAAGTCTCATGAGGAGATCATCTCCGAGCTTCAGGGACACAGTCGTGACTATGCCGATGAAATTGCTGAATTATCTATTGCTCTAGAAAAGGAGCGCACTCTTCGTTTGGCTCTTGAAGAGTCATACAACGATGACTGCGCTCAAATGCAAAAGAAACTAGATCATGATATTGTTCTTACTCGTATGCTTAAGTCTGAGAAGTATGCTCTTGGGGTTGGCCATGACAGACTCAAAGTGGAGTTTGACACACTTGACAAGGCTCACAAGGTCTTGAAAGGTGTTCATTTCTCTCTGAAAGAGTCTCATGATCAACTCCAAGCAAAGCTTACCAAGGAGATCTCTACTTGTCCTCCCTTTGTGTCAATTGATAATGCTTGTACAACTAATCGTTGTTGTGAGCATGCACATCTTGTGGAGGAAAATGCCAAGTTAAAGGAGAAACTTGAGAAGGGCCTTGTGGCATGCATACAAGGTGAGAAGAGCCTAAACGACCTCTTGAGCAATCAAAAGGGTGTTGTAGGAAAGGAGGGACTTGGACTTACCTCCAAGTCAAAAGAAAAAAGGAGGAACAGGAACAAACGATCCCCTACCCTCATGGACATCTTTGTCAAAGAGGGCGAAGGGACTCATGAGGTGAACATGAACAAGGTGGACGATGGTAACGTCAAGAAGGGCAAAACCATTCCTACTAACACAGCTGGCAAACTCAATCCTTCCTATGTCTTATGTCGTGCTAGTGATGGGCATGTTTATGCCAGATTTGTTGGTTCTTACTATGAGTCCATTGAATGGGCTATCTGGGTTCCTAAGACCCTTGTCTCTAACATTAAAGGACCCATTAAAAATGGGTACCTAAAACCAAGCCTTGATCTATTGCAGGAGTTTGCTTCCGGTGGGGTGTCATGGTTGCTCGATAGTGGAGCAACAAATCATATGACCGGAAGCAAGGACTTAGTGGTGGATGTGCATCCTTCTCCATCTATGCCCACCCGTGTCCAATTCGCCGATGCATCCTCGTCAAAGGTATTGGGATTTGGTAAGGTGGTCATCTCTCAAGAGTTATCTATTAAGAAGGTCATGCTTGTTGAGTCTCTTGCCTACAATTTACTTTCGGTTCGTCAACTTGCAATAATGGGTTTTTCCACTTTCTTTAATCTTGATACTGTGGTCCTCCTGTGGAGCAAGACTCCTAAAGTAGCCTATGTTGGATATGTCGAAAATGGTCTTTATGTGGTGAACTTCTCAAAGCGAACCACTAAGACTACGATGTGCTTAATGGCTAAAGTTGATGTGGGCTGGCTTTGGCATCACCCACTAGCTCATGTCAATATGAGATCTTTGCAAAGTCTTCTAAAAGGGGACCATATTCGTGGACTAACAAATGTGAGTTTTGCTAGAGATCGTGCTTGCAGTGCCTGCATTGATGGAAAGATTCATGAAACTGCTCATCGTCCAATGACTCTCATTGACACTAAGAGGCCATTGGAGCTCCTCCATGTGGATATTTTCGGTCCTCCATCATTTTATAGCCTTGGAGGCAGAAAGTACTGCTTGGTGATTGTTGATGACTACTCAAGATACACCTGGGTATATTTCTTCAAAAGGAAGAGTGAGACTCAACAAACTGTCATCAACTTTGCCAATGAAGCTCAACGTCAACATGAAGCAAAGATCTTGATGATTAGAAGTGACAACGGCACCGAGTTCAAGAACTACACCTTGGATGAGTTTCTAGGTGATGAGGGAATAAAACATCAATATTCAGCACCATATATCCCTCAACAAAATGGCGTGGCAGAAAGGAAGAACCAGACCTTGATGGATGCTGCAAGGACAATGATGGCGGAATTCAAATCTCCATATAACTTTTGGGCTGAGGCCATCAACACAACATGTCATGCGTCCAATCGGCTCTATATCCGCAAAGGCTTGAACAAGACTCCATATGAGATTCTCACTGGAAACAAACCCAATCTCAAGTACTTCCGGGTATTCGGTTGTAAGTGTTTCATTCTCAAGAAAGGTGCACATTTAGCTAAATTTGATTCTAGAGCACATGAGGGCATCTTTGTTGGTTATGCTACAAACTCTCATGCTTACCATGTCCTCAACAAGTCCACCTGGACTCATTGAGGAGACGTGTAACGTGGAGTTTGATGAAAATAATGGCTCCCAAGTGGAGCAAAGTGGTCTTTGTGATGTAGGTGATGAAATTCCTCCCCAAGCCATAAGAAGAATGGGGATTGGTCAAATACTCCCCATTGAGGAACCCCTTGTGGCTGAAGGAGAAGGACAATGCTCTACTCAAGTGGAGCCATCACCCCCACAAGCCCCACACGCTTCCGATGAACAAAGAGAAGACTCTCAACAAGATGAACAAGCTCAAGGTCAAGATCAATTGCCCAACAATGGTAATGTGTCCCATGATATTCAAGCACTTACCCAAGGTTCCGAACCTCCTCATGATCAAGATAAAGTGCAACCACAAGATCCAGACCAAGTAGAAGCACAAGATCAAGATCAAGAGCAACCACAAGTACAAGGACAAACAAGTGAACCTGCTCAAGTCAAAAGTCAAGATGATCAGGATACTGTCTTGCAATTCCCTTCTGCAGCACCAACAACCGGTGCCAAGGGAGGTTAAAGACGCAAGGGCAAGCAAAGTAAACAAGTCGATGCTCCCCAGTTATCCAATGAAGAAATCTTGGAGCGTTGAGCAGCCAAGATTGCGAACAAGCTGAGAGTCAAGTCACATCTTATGAAGAATGTACTTGGTAGTTTAAAAAAGGGAGTATCCACCCATCAACAGATTTGGAATTATTGTGAGCATCACACGTTTGTTTCGTATTGTGAACCTCAACAGGTACAGGAAGCACTCGATGATGAGGATTGGCTTATGGCCATGCATGAAGAACTTAACAACTTCGAGCGTAACCAAGTCTGGGATTTAGTGCCAAGACCAAAGGAGGAACATAATGTCATCGGGACCAAATGGATTTTCAAAAACAAGCAAGATGCCAATGGGATTGTGATTCGAAACAAGGCAAGATTGGTGGCTCAAGGCTACTCCCAAGTCGAGGGTATCGACTACGGTGAAACCTTTGCCCCTGTTGCTTGTCTAGAATCTATTCGCATGTTGCTTGCATTTGCTTCTCATCATAATTTCAAATTACAGCAAATGGATGTGAAAAGTGCCTTTGTTAATGGTCCTTTAAATGAGTTGGTCTATGTCAAACAACCCCCAGGATTCGAGCATCCCAAGCTCCCCAATCATGTGTACAAACTTAATAAGGCACTCTATGGCCTTAAACAAGCCCCACGTGCGTGGTATGAGTATCTTACTGAGTTGTTACAAGATCGTGGGTTTGAAATTGGGAAGATAGATCCCACTCTTTTTACTAAGAGGGTTAAAGGGGATTTGTTCATATGCCAACTATATGTTGATGATATCATTTTTGGTTCTCCTAACATTTCCTTCAATGAAGAATTTGCTGCACTAATGACCGAGAAATTTGAGATGTCCATGATGGGAGAGTTGAAGTTCTTCCTTGGATTCGAGATTAAACAAGGCCTAGAAGGGACCTTCATCAAAGAAGCCAAGTACACTCAAGACATGCTCAAACGGTTCGAGCTTGAAGATGTCAAGCCGGTCAAGTTCCCCATGCCAACAAGATCTAAGCTTGACAGTGATCCCAATGGTAAAGCAGTGGATCAAAAGGTATATCGCTCCATGATTGGATCCCTCCTTTACCTTTGTGCATCTAGACCAGATATTATGTTGAGTGTAGGGATATGTGCACGGTTTCAATCCGCACCAAAAGAAAGTCATTATATGGCTGTTAAGCGAATCTTTCGATATTTGGCTCATACCCCAAACTTTGGTCTATGGTATCCCAAAGGAGCAAACTTCAACCTAGTGGGCTATTTTGACTCAGACTGGGCAGGAGATTGTGTGGAGAGGAAGTCAACTTCTGGAGGATGCCAATTCCTTGGTGGCTCACTGGTAAGTTGGTCTTCCAAAAAGTAGAATTGTGTCTCACTATCATCCACCGAAGCTGAGTATGTAGCAGCTGCAAGTTGTTGTGCACAATTGCTATGGATGAGGCAAACTTTAAAGGATTATGGTGTCACTTGTGACAAAGTGCCTCTTCTATGTGACAATCAAAGTGCTATCAAGATTTCCCTCAACCCAGTGCAACATAGCAAGACCAAGCATATTGATATTCGCCATCACTTCATTCGTGAACATATCAAGCTTGGTGATATTGAGGTTCACTTCATCCACACTGAAGAGTAACTTGCAGATATTTTCACTAAGCCCCTAGATGAAGCAAGGTTCCGGGAGTTAAGGCATGGGCTAAATATCATTGATTCAAGTAATGTGGATAGAAGCTAGGCACTTTGCACCTCACTATGCATTCAATCTTGTTCTAGATGTAGGCATGGACATAGGGGGAGTGTTGTTCTCTCAATGAACTCTTCCTCCCCCCCATTATGCATAAATTGATCTAGTATTTCACTTTAGCCATTACCAAATGGCACTTGTGCTTCAAAGACGAGCGTTGGTCATGAACCCAAGGATAATTCTTCGCGGTGTCATACCCTTGTCTCAAACATAGGTGGCATCGGCCACCGCCCCACCTTTCTCTCATATGGAAGAAAGGATACAAAATGACGAGTCAGTATATCTTGCTGGTGTTATCTTCTTATTACACCGACTTGTCATTTGCCCACGTCTTTCTCATGCAATCCTATGTCTCGTTGTGCCATTTGGAGCGGTACTACCGCCAGGGTAGCGGTACTACCGCCAGGGGTAGCGGTACTACCGCCAGGACCCCAACGGTACTACCGCTCGGTATAGCGGTACTACCGCCAGGACCCCAATCTACCACGCCCTGACTAGGGCTTTTAGGGCTGTCTCAAGGGGGAGCGGTACTACCACCGGGGGGAGCGGTACTACCGCCAGGACCCCAGCGGTACTACCGCTACAGGCAGCGGTACTATCGCGCGATCAGCGGTACTACCGCCAGGACCCCAGCGGTACTACTGCTGGCCCGTACCCCTTGGACTATATAAAGGAGGGGGAGCCCGTTTTTCCTGCCTTCTTTCTTCTTCCTCGTGGCTCTTCCCTCCCCAACCCCGAACTCCCCCTATTTGGATCTCTATCTGTGGAGCCCCTTCTCTCCGTTGAGTTGGAGGGTTTGCTCCACTCCTCCTTCCTCCACCAAGTGCCATGGACTCCGGTAAAGCTCATCCCTTTATTCTCTTGGTTGATGTTTTCTTGTTCTAGGGTTAGGAGCATTGGTGATTTGGATCCATGGCTATGGTGTTGTGCTTTGTTCTTGGATGGAACGAAGGAGATATTCTAGGGGAGTGTAGGTCATATGATTCATTGCATTTATATTGCCATGCTCTTGGTTCTTCATGTTTTAGATCAAGCACTTCTTCTCTTATTTTGGATTAGATCTAAAACTTGAATCCTCTTGACTAGGCATGTCTTTATCTAGATGATTCTTGAGATCCTCATGTGTTTAGGGCTATGGTGGTTTTTGTAGTGATTATATGCAGTACCCATGGCCCTCGTAAATCCAATCTAGCCGTTCCTATGGGTCTTTTTCTTATTCAGATCTTAAAGTCAACCCCCTAGCGGTACTACCGCCAGGGGTAGCGGTACTACCGCTAGGACCCCAGCGGTACTACCGCCAGGGGTAGCGGTACTACCGCTAGGACCCCAGCGGTACTACCGCCAGGTGTAGCGGTACTAGCGCTAGGAGGATATTTTTCTTCTTTTCATTTTTTTGGCAATGTGAGTTTACTTTTATGCCTCTTTTTGTTCATTGCCTTGACTCCTCCTGTCGCTCTTTTTCGGTGTGTGTCTTGTGTGTCACAGGTGGTGCTCGCCGCTCGAATCCCCCACGGGACACCCAGCCGAAGTAGCATAGCACTCAAGATGCTCCAGAGGGCTCCGCCACTTCCTGTCTGCAACCCAAAAAGAAGTCTTTCAAGAAGACAACTCACAAGGACAAGGGGGTCAACGTTCGCACCATGCCCCCTAAGGATTTTCTGCGGTTCCGCACCAAAAATCACTATCTAGAAGAGAAGGCTCAGATCAAAGATGTCGAGCATGTTTTGTCACGGGATCACTGCAGGATCTGTCGCGACATCATCAAGCACTTCAAGAAGATGTTTGTTCCAGTTCAGTGGATTGACTTGGCTCACTTTCAGCGGAACCCGGATTACTTTGGTGAGGCTCTCTCTTTGATTGACGAGCTTGGCATTAAGGAGATCATCACCTTCAAGCGCGACTTTGATCCATATGTTGTCGCCCAATTCTATGTCACTGTTCACTTCTTGCCTGATGAAGAGCGCACCATGACTTGGATGACTGGTACTCAGAAGATGACAGGTCCTGGTCAGAATTCATGAAGTTTCTCAAGGTCGACTTTCAGGGAGCTGACAATCCTCTTGGGTTGCGTCCTCATGCTCCAGCTTCATCTACTAGGGCCCCCGCCAAGGACAGGCTGCAACAACTTTATGTGAAGAAAGGTGTGCTCCCCAAGCATCTAGATATCATGCATCGGATCTTCCGCAACACTCTCTTTCCTCGCATTGGCAACTTTGACGAGGTGCATGGTTATCTAGCTGAGATGCTTCTGCTTTGTGAGGAGGCTATGACTAAGGAATCTGCCCCTCTCGATATTTCTGACATGATGTTCAATGAGCTCTGGAACTGCATCATGAACCGCAAGGTTCCCATCTACGGGCCCTATTTGTTTGCCTATATTCGCCAGAGGTGGCACGACGTCTATTTGATTGAGGAGTTCCACCTTTAGGCTGATTACTTTGTGCACGATCCTATCAGGCTCCGCATCAAGGACAAATGGGCCAACCCATCCACTTCGTCTCAGCACATGGACACTAACACAGAGACTGCTGCTAAAAGAGGCCCCGCTTCTCAGTCCCACTCTTCTGCTATGCCATATTGGGCGGTGAAACTGAAGGATAAAATGAAGACTCTCTTCTGTATGCAGGCCAAGGGACAGTATCAGACTCATGTGGCCCAGAAGGAGAACCGTCAGAGGCACAAGCGTGTCCTGAGGACACTTGATGTTGATATCTCCAGCGGCTCAGAGGACGACATCACTCCAGAGTCTGCTTGGATGCGGGCTCAAGGTTATCAGTGGTCTGATGCAGAGGAGGAGGCGTCTGAGGAGGACAATGAGGAGGAGCAGGACGATCCGGATGCCACGGATGAGTCTGGGGCTGATGAGGATGAGGAGTGACCACCTGTGTCATCAGGTGTGCCCCTTTTTGGTGTCTTGTGCCAAAGGGGGAGAGAGTCTAGGAGCTGGATTTGAGATTTGAGCTTTGCTTATCTTATCGTGTTTGCTTTGAACTTGGTTTGCTTTTATTTGCTATCTTTGTGTGATGTGAGACTTGAACTAGTGTGAGATTTATTTCTATCATATGCTATGAGTCATATACTCCTTATTTTCCTATACCACTATCTTTATGTTCACATGCTATTCACTGTGCAAATACGGTATTGTCATCAATCCACCAAAAAGGGGGAGATTGTTAGGGCATAGTTTATGCCTAAGTAATTTTGGTGATTGATGACAGTACCGCAAAGGACTAATCGTGTGTGTTCAGATTTCAGATAACACATGTCAACGGCACAAGACGACTCGCCCCCTCTTTCCTTGGAACGGAACCACGGTGTACTCTACGATTCTCCTTCTTTGAGTCCTAGGAACGCCGTACTATCAAGAGGGGACCCGTAGTGGAAAGGTTTGGGTGGAATCAATTTTGCACACACACACTTTATGTCCTTTCCCCTTACCTGCAACTTTGGAGTGGCTCCCGCCTCTGTTTTTATCTCATCTAAGCAAAAGGTCTCCCAGCGGTAGTACCGCTGGGCCTAGCGGTAGTACCGCTTGTGCTGGCGGTAGTACCGCTCGTGCTGGCGGTAGTACTGCTGTGCTGGCGGTAGTACCACCCCTGGTCAGCGGTAGTACCGCTCCAGGAGCTTAGTACCGCATTCCTAGCGGCTGTACTTCATCGGACCTTTTTGCGAAGACTTTCTTGGCAGTGGTTGGCCCGGTAGTGCTTCTGCACTACCATGGGCCCAACGGTAGTACCGCTGCAGCCAGCGGTAGTACCGCTACAGCCAGCGGTAGTACCGCTGGAGTGCTAGCGGTAGTACCACTGCAGCCAGCGGTAGTACTACTATGCTCGGGCTGTGAGTGGGAAAACGGTTGGATTCCCCCCCACTATATAAGGGGTTCTTCTTGCTGTGGAACTCTACCTTTGACCCTCCCAAGCTCCATTGTTGCTCCCTAAGCTCAAAAGTGCCCGATCTCTCTCCCTAGCCAATCAAACTTGTTGATTCTTTAGGGATTGGTTGAGAAGGCCTAGATCTACACTTCCACCAAGAGAAAAGTTGATTCCCCCACCAATCCCTTGCGGATCTTGTTACTCTTGGGTGCTTGAGCACCCTAGACAGTTGAGGTCACGTCGGAGCCACATTCCATTGTGGTGAAGCTTCGTGGTTTTGTTGGGAGCCTCCAAGATTTGTGTGGAGTTTGCCCCAACTTTGTTTGTAAAGGTTCGGTCGCCGCCTTCAAGGGCACCTATAGTGGAATCATGGTACCTTGCATCGTGCGAGGGCGTGAGGAGAATACGATGGCCCTAGTGGCTTATTGGGGAGCATTGTGCCTCCACACCGCTCCAACGGAGACGTACTTCCTGTCAAAGGGAAGGAACTTCGGTAACACATCCTCGTCTTCATTGGTTCCACTTGTGGTTATCTCTAACCTTTACTTCGTGTATGCTTATGTTGTTGTCTATCTCTTACTTGTCTTAGTTGTTCTTGTTGTTAGCATCATATATGTTCACCTCGTTGTTGCTATTTTAGTGAACCCGTATGTTGCTTACCCTAACTTGTTAAGATTTTTAAAAAGTGGTCGTTGCCTATTCACCCCCTCTATTCAACCATATCGATCCTTTCAAAGGCCAAGAAGGGGTTATTGCCTGTATTACAAGGTGTGAGGTTGAGTATGACTCAATGCCCGACCAGTGCAGAAGATAGAGAAAAGATGAGTACCGTCCCCTATGCTTCAGCCATAGGCTCTATTATGCATGTCACGCTGTGTACCAGACCTGATGTGAACCTTGCCATAAGTTTGATAGGGAGGTACCAAAATTATCCAGGAGTGGATCACTTGACAGCGGTCAAGGACATCCTTAAGTACCTGAAAATGAGTAAAGATATGTTTCTCGTTTATGGAGGTGCCGAAGAGCTCATCGTAAAGGGTTATGTTGATGCTAGCTTCGACACAGATCCGAATGACTCCAAGTCACAAATCAGATACGTGTATATTTTGAATAATGAGGCAGTTAGCTGGTGCACTTGCAAGCAAAGCGTCGTGGCGGCTTCTACATGTGAAGCGGAGTACAAAGCTGCTTCGTGAGCAGCACATGAAGGAGTCTGGATGAAGGAGTTCATCACCGACCTAGGAGTGATTCCCAGTGCGTCGGGCCCGATGACTCTGTTCTATGACAACATTTGTGCTATTGCCATTGCAAAGGAGCCCAGGTTTCACAAGAGAACCAAGCACATCAAGCTCCGCTTCAACTCCATTCGTGGATACATCCAGGATGAAGATGTAGATATTTGTAAAGTACATACGGATCTGAATGTTGCAGATCCGTTGACTAAATCTTTTCCACGAGCGAAGAATGATCAACACCAAAACTCTATGGGTGTTCGATTCATCATAATGTAACTAGATTATTGAGTCTAGTGCAAGTGGGAGACTGCTGGAAATATGCCCTAGAGGCAATAATAAAGTGGTTATTATTATATTTCCTAGTTCATGATCATTGTCTATTATTCATGCTATAATTTTATTAACCGGAAACCGTAATACATGTGTGAATATATAGATCACAATGTGTCCCTAGTGAGCCTCTAGTTGGCTACCTCGTTGATCAATAGATGATCATGGTTTCCTGATCATGGACATTGGATGTCACTGATAACGGGATCAAATCATTAGGAGAATGATGTGATGGACAAGACCCAATCCTAAGCATAGCACTAGATCGTGTTGTTCGTCTGCTAAAGGTTTTCAAATGTCAAGTATCATTTCCTTAGACCATGAGATTGTCCAACTCCGTGATACCGTAGGAATGCTTTGGGTATATCAAACGTCATGACGTAACTGGGTGATTATAAAGGTGCACTACAGGTATCTCTGAAAGTGTTTGTTAGGTTGTATGAATCGAGACTGGGATTTGTCACTCCGTGTGAGGGAGAGGTATCTCTGGGCCCACTCGGTAATCCATCATCGTAATGAGCTCAATGTGACTAAGGAGTTAGCCACGGGATGATGTGTTACAGAACGAGTAAAAAGACTTACCGGCAACGAGATTGAACAAGGTATAGGGATATCGACGATCAAATCTCGTGCAAGTATCATACCGGTAGACAAATGGAATTTACATACAGGATTGATCGAATCCCCGACATCGTGGTTCATTCGATGAGATCATCGTGGAACATGTGGGAACCAACATGGATATCCACACCCCATTGTTGGTTATTGACCGGAGAGGTGTCTCGGTCATGTCTGCATGGTTCCCGAACCCGTAGGGTGTACACACTTAAGTTCTATCATGCTAGAGTTATGTGGGAATAGTATACATGGTTACTGAAGGTTGTTCGGAGTCCAGGATGAGATCCCGGACGTCATGAGGAGCTCCAGAATGGTTTGAGGGTAAATCTTCATATATAGGAAGTGACGATTTGATCGCCGGAAGTGTTTCGGGCGTCACCGGTAATGTACCGGGACCACCGAAAGGGTTCCGGGGGTCCACCGGGATGGTCCACCAGCACCATCAACCCTAGGCATGGAGGGGCTGCCTTGGGCTCCAAGCCCACCCTAGGACGCCACCCCTCCACCCATCTAGGGCTGCCGCACCTCCTAGGGTGGAAACCCTAGGGTGGCGCACCGTCCTCCCTCCCTCCTATATATAGAGAGGGTTTGGGGGCTGCAAACAACAAAATTTCTCTCTCTCTCAGCGCAGCCCTACTCCTCCTCCTCCTTTTCCGGGAGGATAACCAAGGCCACGCCCGTTTAGTGGGCGTGATGAACTCACCAGGCACGAGGCCTCGACAAACCTCCTTTGCCTGGACGACAACCGAAGCCCCCGCCAAGCTTCCTTGCTGGGACGAAGACCCAAGGCCCCGGCAAGCTCCCCTGCCGGGATGATGGGCTAGGCACTCGAGGGCAACTGCCCTTGCCATAGTGCCACCGCCCCCCAAGTTCCAGCGCATTCCGCATGCGCCAGCGCGACGTCCCGGTGTCGAAACGCGTGCACACATGTCTTCACCAACACGTTGCTGACAAGGACAAGACGTGCATTTAATGCACCTGACAACGGTAGATGTATAAGCACCGCTCTAGGTTCACTGTAAATTCTCGTGAACCTACCACCAAGCGCTGTAGGTGACCCACTTGCCTATAAAAGTAGGCCCTTAGCTCGTTCACAAAGGGTTAGACTCTTTGGACATTGTCCAGAAGACGGTTAACACCAGTCTTTGTAACAAACAACGAAACGCTTAATACGATCAGACGAGCAAGACGTAGGGTTTTACGCGTAAGCGGCCCGAACCTGGGTAAAAAGGCTTGCCGGGTGTTGATCGTTAGCTCTGCTCTTAGGGTATCATGTTGATTCCCATAGGTGTCGACCAAGCATCGCCGACACTCGGGCTCCCTTCGCAACAGTCGAGTAGCACATGTGGGGGCCCCTAAAGCAACATGGAGGGCCGCCACAAGAGCAAGCCCGATGTCGTGGGTATAAGTCTGATAGTAGAAGTACGGGGTACGAAAGTATATGGGCAGAGCCTTAGCTACGGCAAGGATGTATATGTTCAGGCCCCTCTACGGTGGAGGTAAAAGCCCTACTTCTCAGTGCTCTTGGGAGCTTTGTGTCGAGTGTATTAAGGGATTACAGCAAGTGCCAACCCCTGTACCAGTGGTGAAGGGCGGCTTATATAGAGTGCGCTGCCCTTCATAATGGTCCGGTGGACAGGGGTGGAGTAGTGGCGAGTAAACGCTGGCGTTACTGGTAACGTAAGCCTTAAATGCTAGTTATGGTGTATGAAAACGTATGACCGTTGCCCTCCTGGGAGGTTACGATGTACAGAGTGGATTCCAGTCAGTACGTTAGATATGCTCCGAGTGGATCGTCGCCGACTAGATGATGGGGGCGTCCACAGTTCAATCGGACCTGTCTAAGGGCCTTGTCCCCTATGAAGGGTAGTCCTTGGGTAGGACCTATAGGGCAAACCTATGACCCTACCCTGGGACTATAACCCCATCATTAGTCCCCGAATGGATCGGGGCTGGAACGATGAAGTGAAGTCCGGAGTTTGGAGCCGACGGGTATTGAGGTGATCTTAGCGTTGTCTGCCTTGATCCATTTTATCTTTGCGGCTAGTGATCTGAGTGAATATGCAAGAGAAATGAACCGTGAGGGAGCGATTGCTTCTGCTGAATCTTTCGAAGTGACCGGTCATACTGACCGCGCCGGATATTCCGGGATTCTCAAATTGGGTTGCCGCGCGCTCAGTGGGGATGACGACATCACCATCGAGTAGATTTCGCCTCCTCGATTACCGCGCCGCAATCTTCTCCACTAATCTTGCAGCAGCCGGTTGGGAGGATAAGATCTGGGGCCCACCTGTAGGTGACTCAGTCGGAGGCCTTTTAAAGCCTTCCCGGCGGACCTTCCTGTTGCGCTGCTCGTCTTCCTCCCATCGATCTCGCGTCCCCGCAACTCCCTGCACACCTCTAGCCACTTCCTTCCCCTCCTCCTCTGCGGATCCGTCGTCCTCGCCATGCCGAAGGGGCATACCAGCTTGCTTGAGGTGAAGAAGAAGAAGAAGGGGGCGGCCTCCACTCAGCGGCGGTAGCGGGCGTTGCCGGCGGGCTGGATCCAGGGGGACTTCCTCCCCTCCGCGGTGAGGGAGACCGATGTGCTGGAGCTGGTGGAGCACGGCATGGTCGTCAATAAGTCTTGGAGGCTGCCGGAAGGCGAGATGGAGCCGGCGCCAAGGGAGGGGGAGCGCGTCCCACTGCTCAGCCACATGGCCAGAGGTTTCTCCCTGCCTCCCCATCCTTTCTTTCGAGGTATTATGAACTACTTCGGGGCGCAGCTCCATCACTTCCCGCCGAATGCGATAGCTCATCTTTCCGCATTCATCACCCTCTGCGAGTGTTTCATAGGTTGTCCTCCCCACTGGGGGCTCTTCAAATATGTTTTCTCTGCTAGATCTCAAACGATTAAGAAACTTAGCCAGTCTGATGATAAGACACACATCCTCCAGCTCTGCGGGGGTTTAGGATTTCAGAAGAAAACGAAAAGTAGTTATCCCTCCCTTCAGCTATCCTAGTCGGTTAGGAACTGGCAATCGTCCTGGTTCTATTGCCAGGACATTGCCTGCCCGAATGCTCCGAGTGGTTACCACCCTTCAGTTTAGAACGTCTGGGCCCTGCCAGGAAGCTAGCGCTCTGTAAGGGAGAAAAAACCCAGAGCCAGCCTTTGATCGACGCGCTGATAGCCATCGTCCGGAAGGGAGTCACCGGCATGGACCTGTTGGAGACTTTTCTGGGTCGACGCATCCAGCCTCTCCATGCCCGAGACCACGCAATATGGCATTACACAGGGCCTGCGGATACCACTCGGTCCCATCCGGAAGACGTGAGCGAGGAGACCGTGGGTGTGTGGGTCCGCAGCATCACGGGCACATGTGATAACCCCGTGGGAGCTCGGCGGGTGAAGGCCTTCCGTGCCAAAAATCCTCCTCCGAATGAGGTGAGTACATGTTGTCGAGTGCTTTTAACCTTCTCAGTTTTATTGCTTTTCTTGTCTCGCCGACTGACGTTGCCGACTGTGTTTTGTGCAGGAGTGGACGAACTGGCATTCTGCAGTCTCAAATGGGAATCCGGTCGAGGAAGAAGAAGGCAACATGGAGGGTAGCGCGGGTAGTGCCGAGTACGTCTCTGACAGTAGGGAGACAGAGGAGGAAACAGAAGAGGAGGAGGAGGAGATTGAGGAGCAAAGCTCGTCACCCTCACCACCAGAACGCCAAACCAAGCATCGTCATGACCCCGCTGTTCCAGCGACTCCTCCCGTGGCTCCGAGTGCTCGGAGTGTGAAGAGAACCAGGGGTTCTTCTGCTGAGCCCGTGGATCAGCCGTCCAAGGTGGCTAAACCCAGTGGATCTAAACCTCGGAAAGCTTTGCCCCGTCCAAGATGAGCCCGTGGATCAGCCCTGTTCCGGTCGCCTCAGCATAAGTATCTTTGCTCCTCCATCTTCCTTTAGTATCCGATTGGACTCTTCTTTTTGGGAATTGATGTTTACCCGTCGAATGGATTTCACTCAACAGAGCCGCTACCTCCGCCACCTCTCTGCCGTGTCAGGGTGACGATCCCATGGATACTGATAACGTCGCCACGTCCCAGCAAGGTACGTTGTCACGACTCCGAGAACTGTATTACCGTTTCGCGAGTGCTGTTTTTGATCTTGATCTTTTTCTGTATTTTTATTTTGTTCAGTCGGGCTTCCTTCGGAGGTGATCCATCTGGACGACGACGACCAAAGGGGGTTGGAACCAGCTTTGGCGCCTGTCCCTGGGGTTATCCAACCTGCTGCCAGCCCTGCCATGAGCGTGCCGCCGACTGACACAGTGGCCTTCACGGCGGAACCGACTGGAGCAGAGCTCGGGATGCCCAGGGAGCTCGGGATGCTTCGGGCGCCTTCTGCCACGCCAGGTCCGTCGACTGTTCACTACCGACGCCTCCCGGAAGATCAAGTAGGAGCCGCCAAGGACGCAATGGTACAAGTGGATCTGATGGTGGGCGAAGCCAAGAGAGCATATGACTCCATTGCGTCCTTGTACAAGAAGAGCTTGGAGCTGCGGGATGATATCCGAGTAAGTGCGCTAGTAAGTGTTTACATTCCTCTTGGCACCCACTGGGGGTTTTTGCGAGATACTCGGATACAGTAGGTTAATTTTCCAGTGGGTTCACTCCGAGTGAACCCAGTGGGTGTAGTCCCCGAGACATATACTGAGTGTTTGCACCGGCAGTTGTCTTTATATGTATTTTCCATAATCTCTAAAGATCAGAGCTGATCTGCCCGAATGGTACCAGTGGGGGCACGCCGAGTGCACCCACTGGGTGTAGTCCCCGAGAGTAGTGTTACTTGGGTCGAGTAATAGTAGTCTCATAGTGTTGTTGGTTTGCTATGGATCTCAATGGGACCGACCTGTTCGAGCTTCATACCGGTGGGGTCACTCTCAGTGAACCCACTGGGTGTAGTCCCCGAGACCGCTGTCGATTGCTTGCATCGGCAGGGGTGTGAAGAATCTTGAGTTTTGATTGTTTTGTCATATCTGTCGAGACTTTTTCCTTGTTGAATCTGGCCGATCCTCCCTTTGTGTCTCTTTGACAGAAGACTTGTGAAGTGGGATCAGCCTATACTGCTCTGATGGCTGAGAATACTCAACTTGCTGCCGACTTGGAGGTAACTGCGAATGATATGGATGGCATGAAGAAGGCTCTCGTTGAACAAGAAAAATCTTTCGAGGAATCTCAGAAGACTAACAAGGCACTGTTAGCCGAGTTAGAAAATATGAAGAAGGAGAGATCTGACTGGGTGGGCCAGCTGAAGTCAATGAACGCTCGATGCAAAGCGCAGGAGAATTACGTCGGCGACTGGGCGAAGAAGATGGTCGCATTGCTTGGTGGTAAGTTGCTTGCCGAGTGGTCTTTGACTTTGGAGTTCACTCCGCGCTTATTTTCTCCCTGTCTTTTCTTTGTAGATTTCTGTCGAGACGTTGAAGCCGAGACCGCCGAAATTGAACCGGCGCTTGGGCAACGGAATGTTCCACTCGGTGATGAAGCTAACCGGGACATGTTCCGACTGAATATCCGCCTTAACAAGGTGGGTCCTTTCGTTGGTTGCCTGAGAGAAGTTGTCGGCCGAATTGACAAAGAGCCGTGGCCTGAAGATGACTCCTGGAATGAGATAGAGGGGTTGATGACTCGACTGGAGGATGTTCCAAGCAGAGTGCAGGCATGGAAGAAGTTTGCCGCTCGGTGTGGCGCGGACGTGGCGTTGTCTCTGGTCCGAGTGCATTGTAAGGAAGCCCATGAAGACAAGCTGAAGACGTTGCAGGTCGCCAACACCAAGAAGCTTCGATTTGAAGACTTCATGGAGACCTTCCTCGACACGGCCACTCAGATTGCAGATGGAATCGACCTCGACACCTTCGTGGAGCCTGCCAGCCCCGGCGATGCTTGATTGACTTTATGCTGAACGCGCATTTACCTCGGTATGCCGGGTGGAGTTTGTATTAAACTTTGGCCACTGCTGTTGGCCGGTACATTCGTGGCTCAGTGTCGATAAACTTGATTCAGACTGAGCCGACTGATCGTTGAACTCAATTTGAATTCGAACCGGATCTTTTGCTCTTCTTTCGCTGAGTTTTTTTTGACACGATTTTGGCTCGTGGTTTTTGTTTAGGCGACTTAGCTAAGCCTCCGAGTGTAACTTGTGTGCCCACTTGGAGGAAGCTCTTTACTTAGGCAACTCTGGTTCGCAACTAAGTCCCCGAGTGTGACTTTTGGTGCACACTCGGAGCAAGTTGTTTGCTTAGGCGACTCTGGGTCGCAGCTAAGTCTCCGAGTGTGACTTTTGGTGCACACTCGGAGCAAGTTGTTTACTTAGGCGACTCTGGGTCGCAGCTAAGTCCCCGAGTGTGACTTTTGGTGCACACTCGGAGCAAGTTGTTTACTTAGGCGACTCTGGGTCGCAGCTAAGTCCCCGAGTGTGACTTTTGGTGCACACTCAGAGCAAGTTGTTTACTTTGGTGACTCTGGGTCGCAACTAAGTCCCCGAGTGTGACTTTTGGTGCACACTCGGAGCGAGTTGTTTACTTAGGCGACTCTGGGTCGCAGCTAAGTCCCCGAGTGTGAATTTTGGTGCACACTCGGAGCAAGTTGTTTACTTAGGCGACTCTGGGTCGCAGCTAAGTCTCCGAGTGTGACTTTTGGTGCACACTCGGAGCAAGTTGTTTACTTAGGTGACTCTGTGTTGCAGCTAAGTCTCCGAGTGTGACTTTTGGTGCACACTCGGAGCAAGTTTTTTTAGACCGGAGTCTGCAAACGCGGAAGAATTTTGAATCGGCAAGAAATTAATCCGCTTCGTATTACTTCGATGACATTTGTTCTTTACATTGTCTCTATCGGCGTTTATGTGTAGAAGCGCTTCAGTAGATCTCCATTCCATGCTCGCGGCCCGTCCGTCTCCCTGTCGAAGTTGTAGAGTCGATACGCTCCGTTGTTCAGCACCTTAGAAATGATGAACGGTCCTGCCCAGGCGGGAGCCAACTTGTGTGGTCTCTGTTGATCCACTCGGAGCACCAGGTCGCCTGCTTGGAACGTGCGGCTCCTGACGTGCCGCGCATGAAATCGCCGCAGATCTTGCTGATAAATTGTTGAACGGATCAATGCCATCTCATGCTCCTCTTCTAAAAGGTCTACTCCGTCTTGCCTGGCTTGCTCTGCTTCGGATTCGGAGAAGAGTTCGACTCATGAGAGTTGTGAAGCAGGTCACTCGGAAGGACTGCCTCTGCTCCATAAACGAGGAAAAACGGGGATCGTCCTGTCGATCTATTCGGAGTTGTTCGGAGGCCCCACAGCACCGAAGGCAGCTCGGTGACCCATGCGCCGGCGGCATGTCCAACTTCCCGCAGGAGTCGAGGCTTCAACCCTTGAAGAATGAGTCCATTCGCCCGCTCCGCTTGTCCATTTGTTTGGGGGTGCGCAACGGATGCAAAATCCACTCGGATACCTTGGCCTGCGCAAAAACCTTTGAACTCGTCCGAGTTAAAGTTTGTACAATTGTCGGTGATTATGTTGTGTGGAACCCCGTATGTGGCGATGATGTCTCTGATAAATTTGATGGCCGTAAGGGCATCAAGCTTCTTGATTGGCTTGGCTTCAATCCACTTGGTAAACTTGTCGACTGCTACTAGCAGATGGGTGAATCCTCCTTGGCCTGTTCTGAATGGTCCGACTGTATCTAATCCCCACACGGCGAATGGCCAAGAAAGGGGAATTGTCTTCAGCGCAGACGTTGGCTTGTGGGACTTGTTTGAATAGAACTGACAACCTTCGCAATGGTCGACTATATATTTTGCCATTTCATTCGCCTGCAACCAGAAGAAACCAGCTCTGAATGCTTTGGCGACGATTGCCCTTGAGGAGGCATGATGGCCGCAGGTTCCCGAGTGAATTTCTTCCAAAATTAACCGACCCTCCTCAGGAGAGATACACCGCTGATGGACACCTGAAACACTTTCTCTGTATAACTGGTCATCAACGACGGTGAAGGACTTCGACCTGCGAACGATCTGCCTAGCTTGGACCTCGTCTTTCGGTAACTCTTGCCTCAGGATGTATGCAATGAATGGTACAATCCATTCGGGAATGACAGCCAGAATCTCCACGATCAGGTCAACCATAGCGGGAACCTCGACTTTAGTCTGATGTGTTGAGCTCTTCGGTTGCACCGGTTCCTTTGTAAAAGAATCTTCTTTTACCGAGGGGAGGTGTAGGTGCTCGAGGCAGACATCACTCGGGACAGGTCTCCGTGTGGATGCAAGTTTTGCCAATTCATATGCTGCTTGGTTTTTCAGTCGGGGAACATGGTGAAGTTCCAGACCTTCGAACTTCTTTTCGAGCTTTCTTATTGCGTTGCAGTATGCAGTCATGGTGGGGTTCCTTACACCCCACTCCTTCATTACTTGATTAACCACTAGATCTGAGTCGCCATAGACCATCAGGCGACGGATGCCGAGTGTGATGGCCATGCGCAACCCGTAAAGGAGAGCTTCGTACTCTGCTTCGTTGTTGGAAGAATCAAAATGGATCTGCAACACATACTTGAGTTTATCACCTTTCGGGGATATGAGCACTACGCCGGCGCCGGAGCCATTCAACATCTTGGACCCATCGAAGAACATGGTCCAATGAGCCGAGTAGATGTGAGTCGGTTGCTGATGTTCTACCCATTCTGCTATGAAGTCAGCAAGAGCTTGAGACTTTATAGCTTTCTTGGCTTCGAACTTGATATCGCAGTATAGCATCTCCATTGCCCACTTTGCCACTCGGCCTGATGTGTCCCGATTGTGGAGAATTTCTGACAACGGAGCATCAGATATGACAGATACCGAGTGGTCTTGTAAATAATGAGCCACCTTCTTTGCAGTCATGTAGATCCCATAAATAAGCTTCTGATAATGGGGATACCTCTGCTTGGAAGGAGTCAGGACTTCGGAAACATAATATACTGGCCGCTGAACCTTGTACGCTTTGCCTTCTTCTTCACGTTCGACTGCCAGAACGGTGCTGACGACTTGATTTGTAGCCGCGATGTACAGAAGAAGGGGTTCTTTACTGAGCGGGGCAGTAAGAACTGACTGGGTGGAAAGCAAGGCTTTGAGGTCGTCGAATGCGGTTTGGGCTTCGTCTATCCACTCGAAGGTATCCGACTTCTTCATGAGTCGGTACAGAGGTAACACCTTCTCACCGAGTCGAGCGATAAACCTGCTCAAAGCCGCTAGGCCACCTGTGAGATTTTGTACGTCATGTACTCTTACCGGCCGCTCCATTCGAACAATGGTCCCGATCATTTCGGGGTTGACATCGATCCCTCGTTCGGAAACGAAGAAACCGAGTAACTTCCCGCTGGGAACGCCAAATGAACACTTGGCTGGGTTGAGCTTGATATCGTACCTACGTAGGTTGGCGAATGTTTCTGCCAAGTCAGTCAGCAGGTCGGAACCTTTGCGTGACTTGACTACGATATCATCCATATATGCCTCCACATTTCGACCAATCTGGTCTAGGAGGCATTTTTGGATCATTCGCATAAAAGTTGCTCCTGCATTTTTCAAACTGAATGGCATAGTGATGTAATAGAAGCACCCGAATGGGGTGATGAAAGATGTTTTTAATTCATCTGGACCATACAGACGGATCTGTTGATAGCCCGAATAGGCATCAAGGAAGGATAAGCGCTCGCAACACGCAGTCGAATCAACGATTTGATCAATGCGGGGGAGCGGGAAGTGGTCTTTCGGATAGACCTTATTAAGGTGCTTGAAATCGATGCACATACGGAGAGACTTGTCCTTCTTGGGAACCATGACAACATTATTGAGCCACTCGGAGTGTGCGCGGCGGACCGACGCAGGCGTTCTCGGACGGGCCGACCGGCGGGATCCACATGTAGTCGGTGCTCAGCCAACTCCCTGGGTACACCTGGCATGTCAGCAGGCTTCCATGCAAAAATGTCCCAGTTCTCACGGAGGAATTGGATGAGCTCGGCTTCCTATTTTGGGGCAAGGGTGGTGGAGATGTTTATTGGGGTGGCGGTGGCATCCGTCGGGTGGATGCTTACTTTCTTCGTGTCTCCCGCTGACTGGAATGCGGACTCGGAAGCTGGCTTCTTTGAACGCATCAGGTCGGCGGGGTCGGCAATCTTCTTGTACTCATCCAACTCGAGTACAACCATCTAATGATCTGCAATTCTCGACCCCTGCTGCAGACATTCCTCGGCCCGCTGCCGATTGCCTGTGACAGTAATCACGCCTTTGGGACCAGGCATCTTCAGCTTCAAATATACGTAACATGGACGGGCCATGAAACGTACGTATGCCGGACGGCCCAGAATGGCATGGTATGCACTCTGGAAGTCTACCACCTCGAATGTTAACTTCTCTTTGCGGAAGTTCTTGTCAGAGCCGAAAACGACATCGAACGCAATCTGGCCGAGTGATTTGGCCTTTCTTCGTGGGACGACTCCATGGAATTGCATACTGCTCTTGCTAAGTCTAGACATCGGAATTCCCATTCCCTTGAGAGTATTGGCATACATGATATTCAAGCCGCTGCCGCTGTCCATGAGGACTTTGCGCAGCCTAACTCCTTCCACCACCGGGTCGACGACCAGAGCTTGCCTCCCTGGGGTGGGTACGTGTGCTGGGTAGTCTGACTGATCAAAAGTGATTGCAGTCTGTGACCACTTGAGGAACGTGGGAGTGGATGGGGTTGCCATGTTTACCTCCCCGTTGACCAGCTTCAGTCGAGTTTTGCTTTCTACATCAGAAAAAATCATTAACGTTGCATGGACTTGAGGGAACGGATCCTCCTTGTCCTCATCAGCTTGCTCGGTGTCTTTCTCACTCGGCTATCCTTCACCGAATCCTTGGATCAGGAGGCGACACTGCCGAGTGGTATGTTTCGCCAATATGACATTGCCTTCTTCATCCGTCTTCGTGTGGATTGGACACAGTTGATCTAGGATGGAATTTCTTGACTGTTTCTTCTTGGGGGTGTACTGTAATTTCCCCTTGCCTTTGAACTTAGCGTTTGTAACGACTGCCGCCTCTGCTTGCGGAGTGGATTGGGCTTTCTGTTTCTGCTTCCGACTTCTGCTCCCATCTCCGTCGGCAACTCACTTATGCTTGCCGCTACGTATGCGGTCCTCCTCTTCGCCATTTGCATAGCGCGCGGCTATCTCCATCATCTTGCTCATGGAGATGTCGCCTGTCCGAGCAAACTTCAGGTATAGATCTCTGTACCGAACGCCTGCCTTGAAGGCGCAGACTCCTTGGTGTTGTGTAACATTCTCCACCGTGTGGTAGAGGGTTGTCCAGCGCTGGATGAAATCGCGCAAGGGCTCATTTTGCTTCTGGACACAGTGCTGAAGCTCTGTGAGACCAGCAGGGCATTTGCACGTACCCTCGAAGGTCCTGATGAAGACTCGGGACAGATCTGCCCAACTGTAAATGCTTGATGGAGCTAATTGGTTTAGCCAAGCTCGAGCCGAACCGTCGACCATCAGTGGGAGATGTTTCATGGCGACATGGTCATCTCCGCCACCGATTTGGACCGCCACTCTGTAGTCGTCTAACCAAGTTTCTCGTTTGGACTCTCCTATGAATTTGCTGATTCCCGTCGCCAATCGGAAGTTGGGAGGGATATCAGCCGAGCGAATGGCCCGACTGAAACACTCGGGACCGGAAACAATGGTCCTGCTTCCACTCGGATGATCTCTATCGTGACCATCACGGTGGGCTCGGCTTCTATCAACCTTCTTCTGAGTGATATACCCTCTTGCATCAGGCCTTTGATCATGCGCGTCACCGCCCGAACGATGACCATCGTAATACCGGGGTCCGGAAGGCCCACTCCGCAGAGGAGTACACAAACGGCGACGATCTTTGGGATGAGACCGAGTGGAAAGCGGATTCCGACTCTGGTCCTTGGAACGATCGTTCCAGAGGCTGCCCCCTCTGCGACGCTGGTGAGAGCCGGGACTGAAAACCGACCGATGTGTGTTCGCTTGAACGAAACTATTGGTGATCTTGTTGTGCGACTGGGAGACCACCGAGTTTTGCTGCTGCGCCATATGTAACAAGGCACAGATCTACTCAATTCCTCTACAAGCCTCCGAATCAGTCGGCTGGAGAGAATCAGCGATCCTCGCGGCTGCAGCCAAGTTGAGGATGGGTGTGCGGAACACCTCGACATTGCTCTAGCGAGCGCGTCGACCGGAAGAACGAGGGTGCTGACGACAAGCCCCGGATGATTCGCCGATCTCACGCTGTTCCGACCAGTCCCGGAGGGACTTTCGCGGGAATCAGCCATGAGTACTTCGGCTGCAGGCCCGTGACCCTGATACTCGGAAGGTAGTTCAGTCGGAACTGACTCCAAGCACTGGGATGACCGCGGGACCACAACCGATTCGAGCACCGCCACTTGAGAGGACATGTTTTGTCGCGCTAGGGCGTGTCACACCCAACGCTGGAGCCGCGAACGACCAGATCGCTTGTTGCGGCGCGTGACGGGGGCGAAGAACGACACCGGGGTCGATGGTTGGAGAAGAAGAATGCCGCAGGAACTGGCACGGAAGTGCGTAGCCCCGCGACTCGGAAGCATCTCGATGTCGATGGACGCATCCTGAAGCCATGCCGAATCATCGGCGATGAAGGAGAGTGGACCGAAGAGGATCTCACGACCCATGCACAGATCTCCGCCGGATGACATGACGAAAAGATGAAATCGCAAACTCGCCGGAAGTCGCTTAGACGCCTGCCCCACGGTGAGCACCAACTGTCGTGGGTATAAGTCTGACAGTAGAAGTAAAGGGTACGAAAGTTTATGGGCAGAGCCTTAGCTACGGCGAGGATGTATGAGTTCAGGCCCCTCTACGGTGGAGGTAAAAGCCCTACGTCTCAGTGCTCTTGGGAGCTTTGTGTCGAGTGTATTAAGGGATTACAGCAAGTGCCAACCCCTGTACCAGTGGTGAAGGGCGGCTTATATAGAGTGCGTTGCCCTTCATAATGGTCCGGTGGACAGGGGTGGAGTAGTGGCGAGTAAACGCTGGCGTTACTAGTAACATAAGCCTTAAATGCTAGTTATGGTGTATGAAAACGTATGACCGTTGCCCTCCTGGGAGGTTACGATGTACAGAATGGATTCCAGTCGGTACGTTAGATATGCTCCGAGTGGATCGTCGCCGACTGGATGATGGGGGCGTCCACTGTTTAGTCGGACCTGTCTAAGGGCCTTGTCCCCTATGAAGGGTAGTCCTTGGGTAGGACCTATAGGGCAGACCTATGACCCTACCCTGGGACTATAACCCCATCATTAGTCCCCGAATGGATCGGGGCTAGAACGATAAAGTGAAGTCCGGAGTTTGGAGCCGACTAGTATTGAGGTGATCTTAGCGTTGTCTGCCTCGATCCATTTTATCTTTGCGGCTAGTGATCTGAGTGAATATGCAAGCGAAATGAACCGTGAGGGACCGATTGCTTCCGCGGAATCATTCGACGTGACCGGTCATACTGACAGCGCCGGATTTTCCTGGATTCTCAAATTTCGGTTGCCGCGCGCTCAGCGGGGATGACGACATCGCCATCGAGTAGATTTCACCTGCTCGATTACCGTGCCGCGATCTTCTCCACTAATCTTGCAGCAGCCGGTTGGGAGGATAAGATCTTGGGCCCACCTGTAGGTGACTCAGTCGGAGGCCTTTTAAAGCCTTCCCGACGGACCTTCCTGTTGCGCTGCTCGTCTTCCTCCCATCGATCTCGCCTCCCCGCAACTCCCTGCACACCTCTAGCCACTTCCTTCCCCTCCTCCTCTGCGGACCCGTCGCCCTCGCCATGACGAAGGTGCAGACCAGCAAGCTTGTGGCGAAGAAGAAGAAGAAGAAGGGGGCGGCCTCCACTCAGCGGCGGCAGCGGGCGTTGCCGGCGGGCTGGATCTAGGGGGACTTCCTCCCCTCCACGGTGAGGGAGACCGATGTGCTGGAGCTGGTCGAGCACGACATGGTCGTCAATAAGTCTTGGAGGCTGCCGGAAGGCGAGATGGAGCCGGCGCCAAGGGAGGGGGAGCGCGTCCTGCTGCTCAGCCACGTGGCTAGAGGTTTCTCCTTGCCTCCCCATCCTTTCTTCCGAGGTATTATGAACTACTTCGGGGCGCAGCTCCATCACTTCCCGCCGAATGCAATATCTCATCTTTCCGCATTCATCACCCTCTGCGAGTGTTTCATAGGTTGTCCTCCCCACTGGGGGCTCTTCAAATATGTTTTCTCTGCTAGATCTCAAACGATTAAGAAACTTAGCCAGTCTGATGATAAGACACACATCCTCCAGCTCTGCGGGGGTTTAGGATTTCAGAAGAAAACGAAAAGTAGTTATCCCTCCCTTCAGCTATCCTAGTCGGTTAGGAACTGGCAATCGTCCTGGTTCTATTGCCAGGACATTGCCTGCCCGAATGCTCCGAGTGGTTACCACCCTTCAGTTTAGAACGTCTGGGCCCTGCCAGGAAGCTAGCGCTCTGTAAGGGAGAAAAAACCCAGAGCCAGCCTTTGATCGACGCGCTGATAGCCATCGTCCGGAAGGGAGTCACGAGCATGGACCTATTGGAGACTTTTCTTGGTCGACGCATCCAGCCGCTCCAGGCCCGAGACCACGCAATGTGGCATTACACGGGGCCTTCGGATACCACTCGGTCCCATCCGGAAGATGTGAGCGAGGAGACCATGGGTGCGTGGGTTCGCATCATCACGGGCACATGTGATAACCCCGTGGGAGCTCGGCGGGTGAAGGCCTTCTGTGCCCAAAATCCTCCTCCGAATGAGGTGAGTACATGCTGTCGAGTGCTTTTAACCTTCTCAGTTTTATTGCTTTTCTTGTCTCTCCGACTGACGTTGCCGACTGTGTTTTGTGCAAGAGTGGACGAACTGGCATTCTGCAGTCTCAAATGGGAATCCGGTCGAGGAAGAAGAAGGCAACATGGAGGGTAGCGCGGGTAGTGCCGAGTACGTCTCTGACAGTCGGGAGACGGAGGAGGAAACAGAAGAGGAGGAGGAGGAGAGTGAGGAGCAGAGCTCGTCACCCTCACCACCAGAATGCCGAACCAAGCACCGTCATGACCCCGCTGTTCCGCCGGCTCCTCCCGTGGCTCCGAGTGCTCGGAGTGTGAAGAGAACCAGGGGTTCTTCTGCCGAGCCCGTGGATCAGCCGTCCAAGGTGGCTAAACCCAGCGGATCTAAACCTCGGAAAGCTTTGCCCCGGATGAGGATCTCTGTTCCGGTCACCTCAGCGTAAGTATCTTTGCTCTTCCATCTTCCTTCAGTATCCGATTGGACTCTTCTTTTTGGGAATTCATGTTTACCCGTTGAATGGATTTCACTCAACACAGCTGCTACCTCCGCCACCTCTCTGTCGCGTCAGGGTGACGATCCCATGGACACTGATAACACCGCCACGTCCCAGCAAGGTACGTTGTCACGACTCCGAGAGCTCTATTACCGTTTCGCGAGTGCTGTTTTTGATCTTGATCTTTTTCTGTATTTTTATTTTGTTCAGTCGGGCTTCCTTCCGAGGTGATCCATCTGGACGACGACGACCAAAGGGGGTCGGAACCAGCTTTGGCGCCTGTCCCTGGGGTTATCCAACCTGCTGCCAGCCCTGCATGAGCGTGCCGCTGACTAAGACGGTGGCCTTCACGGCGGAACCGACTGGAGCAGAGCTCGGAATGCCCAGGGAGCTCGGGATGCCTGGGGCGCCTTCTGCCACGCCAGGTCCGTCGACTGTTCACTACCGACGCCTCCCCAAAGATCAAGTAGGAGCCGCCAAGGACGCAATGGTACAAGTGGATCTGATGGTGGGCGAAGCCAAGAGAGCATATGACTCCATTGCGTCCTTGTACAAGAAGAGCTTGGAGCTGCGGGATGATATCCGAGTAAGTGCGCTAGTAAGTGTTTACATTCCTCTTGGCACCCACTGGGGGTTTTTGCGAGATACTCGGATACAGTAGGTTAATTTTCCAGTGGGTTCACTCCGAGTGAACCCAGTGGGTGTAGTCCCCGAGACATATACTGAGTGTTCACACCGGCAGTTGTCTTTATATGTATTTTCCATAATCTCTAAAGATCAGAATTGATCTGCCCGAATGGTACCAGTGGGGGCACGCCGAGTGCACCCACTGGGTGTAGTCCCCGAGAGTAGTGTTACTTGGGTCGAGTAATAGTAGTCTCATAGTGTTGTTGGTTTGCTATGGAGCTCAATGGGACCGACCTGTTCGAGCTTCATACCGGTGGGGTCACTCTCAGTGAACCCACTGGGTGTAGTCCCCGAGACCGCTGTCGATTGCTTGCATCGGCAGGGGTGTGAAGAATCTTGAGTTTTGATTGTTTTGTCATATCTGTCGAGACTTTTTCCTTGTTGAATCTGGCCGATCCTCCCTTTGTGTCTCTTTGACAGAGGACTTGTGAAGTGGGATCAGCCTATACTGCTCTGATGGCTGAGAATACTCAACTTGCTGCCGACTTGGAGGTAACTGCGAATGATATGGATGGCATGAAGAAGGCTCTCGTTAAACAAGAAAAATCTTTGGAGGAATCTCAGAAGACTAACAAGGCACTGTTAGCCGAGTTAGAAAATATGAAGAAGGAGAGATCTGACTGGGTGGGCCAGCTGAAGTCAATGAACGCTCGATGCAAAGCGCAGGAGAATTACGTCGGCCACTGGGCGAAGAAGATGGTCGCATTGCTTGGTGGTAAGTTGCTTGCCGAGTGGTCTTTGACTTTGGAGTTCACTCCGCGCTTATTTTCTCCCTGTCTTTTCTTTGCAGATTTCTGTCAAGACGTTGAAGCCGAGACCGCCGAAATTGAACTGGCGCTTGGGCAACAGAATGTTCCACTCGGTGATGAAGCTAACCGGGACATGTTCCAACTGAATACCCGCCTTAACAAGGTGGGTCCTTTCGTTGGTCGCCTGAGAGAAGTTGTCGGTCGAATTGACAAAGAGCTGTGGCCTGATGATGACTCCCGGAATAAGATAGAGGGGTTGATGACTCGACTGGAGGATGTTCCAAGCAGAGTCCATGCATGGAAGAAATCTGCCGCTCGGTGTGGCGCGGACGTGGCGCTGTCTCTGGTCCGAGTGCATTGTAAGGAAGCCCGTGAAGACAAGCGCAAGATGTTCCAGGTCGCCAACACCAAGAAGCTTCGATTTGAAGACTTCATGGAGACCTTCCTCGACACGGCCACTCGGATTGCAGATGGAATCGACCTCGACACCTTCGTGGAGCCTGCCAGCCCCAGCGATGCTTGATTGACTTTATGCTGAACGCGCATTTACCTCGGTATGCCGAGTGGAGTTTGTATTAAACTTTGGCCACTACTGTTGGCCGGTACATTCGTGGCTCAGTGTGGATAAACTTGATTCACACCGAGCCGACTGATCGTTGAACTCAATTTGAATTCGAACCGGATCTTTTGCTCTTCTTTCGCTGAGTTTTTTTTGACACGATTTTGGCTCGTGGTTTTTGTTTAGGCGACTCAACTAAGCCTCCGAGTGTAACTTGTGTGCCCACTCGGAGGAAGCTCTTTACTTAGGCAACTCAGGTTCGCAGCTAAGTCCCCGAGTGTGACTTTTGGTGCACACTCGGAGCAAGTTGTTTGCTTAGGCGACTCTGGGTCGCAGCTAAGTCTCCGAGTGTGACTTTTGGTGCACACTCAGAGCAAGTTGTTTACTTAGGCGACTCTGGGTCGCAGCTAAGTCCCCGAGTGTGACTTTTGGTGCACACTCGGAGCAAGTTGTTTACTTAGGCGACTCTGGGTCGCACCTAAGTCCCCGAGTGTGACTTTTGGTGCACACTCGGAGCGAGTTGTTTACTTAGGCGACTCTGGGTCGCAGCTAAGTCCCCGAGTGTGACTTTTGGTCCACACTCGGAGCAAGTTGTTTACTTAGGCGACTCTGGGTCGCAGCTAAGTCCCCGAGTGTGACTTTTGGTGCACACTCGGAGCGAGTTGTTTACTTAGGCGACTCCGGGTCGCAGCTAAGTCTCCGAGTGTGACTTTTGGTGCACACTCGGAGCAAGTTGTTTACTTAGGCGACTTTGGGTCGCAGCTAAGTCCCCGAGTATGACCCTACCCTGGGACTATAACCCCATCACCAGGGGAAGGTGGATGCGTTGGAGAATCGCTCCGCCTCCCCCAGCCTCGACCTCCGCGGCGACCTTGGCCCCTCGCCCTTCCTCCACCACGGGCGTTCGTGCCGTCCTCCGCCGCGGCACCCCCAGAAGCTGTGGCATGATCCGAACGGGATTCCCTTACCGCCCTGGCGGCCGACTGTGGCCGACCTCATCCCTAACCGTGTTTAGGGGCGTGCGCCACCTACAAATAGGAGAAGATTTTGAAGGCCAAGATCGAGGAGTTGGTGGATTCAGAAGGATTTGGGTGAGCAAAACCCCTTGCAAACCCTCCCAATTTACAAGACAGGGTGCGGGGGGTAGCCTCCCTTGCTCCAGAAGCCACCACCCCTCGCGCCTAATCGCTCGAGCTCACGGGCGAATAGAGAACTGCCCTGATGCACCAATGCATGCACGGGCGGGCCCAACCACTACTGCGCCTATCAAGGCCTCGTCTTCCACCTATCCATCCATGACCGCGCATGCCACGCGCGTGGGAGAGGCTGATGACCCACAAGTGTAGGGTATCTATCGTAGTCCTTTCGATAAGTAAGAGTGTCAAACCCAACGAGGAGCAGAAGGATCTGACAAGTGGTTTTCAGCAAGGTATTTTCTGCAAGCACTGAAATTATCGGTAACAGATAGTTGTGTGATAAGATGATTCGTAGCAAGTAGCAACTAACAATAGTAACAAAGGTGCAGCAAAGTGGCCCAATCCCTTTTGTAGCAAGGGACAAGCCTGGACAAACTCTTATAGGAGGTAAAGCGCTCCCGAGGACACATGGGAATTTCTGTCAAGCTAGTTTTCATCATGTTCATATGATTCACGTTCTCTACTTTGATAGTTTGATATGTGGGTGGACCAGTGCTTGGGTGCTGCCCTTACTTGGACAAACCTCCCACTTATGATTAACCCCTCTCGCAAGCTTCCGCAACTACGAAAGAAGAATTAAGACAAAGTCTAACCATATCATTAAACTAGTGGATCCAAATCAGCCCCTTACGAAGCAACGCATAAACTAGGGTTTAAGCTTCTGTCACTCTAGCAACCCATCATCTACTTATTACTTCCCAATGCCTTCCTCTAGGCCCAAATAATGGTGAAGTGTTATGTAGTCGACGTTCACATAACACCACTAGAGGAAAAACAACATACAACGCATCAAAATATCGAACGAATACCAAATTCACATGACTACTTATAGCATGACTTTTCCCATGTCCTCAGGAACAAAAGTGACTACTCACAAGCATAATTATATTCATGACCAAAGAGGTATTGAATAGCATCAAATATCTGAAAATATAATCTTCCACCGAGTAATCCAACTAGCATCAACTACAAGGAGTAATTAACACTACTAGCAACCTTACAGGTACCAATTGGAGTCGCGAGACGGAGATTGGTTGCAAGAGATGAACTAGGGTTTGGAGATGACGTGGTGCTGATGAAGATGTTGATGGTGATGAGTCCCCTCCGATGAGAGGAGTGTTGGTGATGACGATGGCGACAATTTCCCCCTCCGGGAGGGAAGTTTCCCCGGCAGGACAGCCCTGTCGAAGCTCTAGATTGGTTCTGCTCAAGTTCCGCCTCGTGGCGGCGGCGATTCCTCCCGAAAGCCTCCTCCTTATTTTTTCTAGAACGAAACCCTCCTTATAGAAAAAGAGGGGAGCCAGAGGGCCAACAGGGAGCCCACAAGGCCCCTAGGCGCGACCAGGGGGGTAGCCACACCTAGCAGGCTTGTGGCCTCCTGGTGGCTCCCCTTTGGTACATCTTCTGCCCAGTATTTTTATAAATTCCAAAATAATTCCTCGTTAATTTTCATGGCTTTTGGAGTTGCGCAAAATAGGTATCTCAAACTTGCTCCTTTTTCAGGCCAGAATTCCAGCTGCCGACATTCTCCGTCTTTATGTAAACCTTGTAAAATAAGAGAGAAAAGGCATAAGTATTGTACCGTGAAGTGTAATAACAGCCCATAAAGCGATAAATATCAACATAAAAGCATGATGCAAAATGGACGTATCAACTCCCCCAAGCTTAGACTTCGCTTGTCCTCAAGCGGAGGCCGAGATCAATAAATATGCCCACATGTTTAGAGATAGAGGTGTCGAAAAAACAAGATACGGACATGCAGGCATCATGATCATAATCAGAACAACAATATCATCATATAATCTCTTATGCTAAAGTGATAATTCCTTCACAAAGTAAAGTATGGGTCAAGAACCTTATTGAGAATTAACAATCAATAGCCCTTAGTCATTGAAGCAATTGCAATTTATCATAACATCGTAAAGAGTCAAATAAGAGCTTGTAAAGCAAATCCACATACTCAATCATCCTTTCGTCTCCTACAATTGCTACAACTCACGTGGTACTCATGAGATCAAAGTTTCAGTCGGACACAGAGAAAGATAGGGGCTTATAGTTTCGCCTCCCAACTATTTACCTCAAGGGTAATGTCAACAATAATAATTCCTGAATACTTACTTCCAAGTTGACATATGAATATAGATCTTTCCCTAGCATATGACGTTAGCCAAGATAAAGGCGAAATAAGGGATTGGTGTAGATCACCATGACTCTTTCAAGGGCAAGAAGTAAAGGTACAAGATAGGCCCTTCGCAGAGGGAAGCAAAGGTTGTCATGCGCTTTTGAGGTTTGTATGTGTGTCCTCTTAGTGTGAAGGAACGTCACTTTATATTGCCTCCTGCGATAAAGAACTTTATTATGCAGTCTGTCGCTTTTATGTCTTCCTCATCACAGGTTCATACAAAGCTTATTTTCCACACACTAATAGATCATACATATTTAGGGAGCAATTTTTATTTCTTGCACCGATGACAACTTACTTGAGGGATCTTCTTCAATCCATAGGTAGGTACGGTGGACTCTCATGGCAAAACTGGGTTGAAGATTTATGGATGCACAAGTAGTATCTCTACTTAGTGCGGAAGTTTTGGCTGATATGAGGTGGAAGCAAGCGTCACATGCTAAGGGATCTGTAGTCATATAACATTGTTCGGAACCAAGCATACATAATTCATTATGTTGTCTTCCCTGTCCAACATCTACTTTTAAGCATGTAATAGTTCAGTGAGTGTTCACAATCATAGACGGTGTCAGAGATGATATATTTATAGGTGAACCTCTCTTTCTTTATTACTTCCTATTAATTGCAGCAATGACCAAGGTCTACGTTTGTCCACCCACAACAAGTCTCAATCAACATTCTTTTTATATGTGGAGCCATCACTTCCCATAATATCATTACATGATCTTTCATGCTTTTGTTCTTTTATCATTCTTTTCTTTTGATCATGGCATGAAGCAAGGCCCTTAACTAAAACACTCTTTATTATAAGACTCACGAACTCGAATACATCGAGGGTGACACAAAGCAAAACTCAAACCTAGAATAGTAAGAACTTTATTCTACTAGAGAAAGATAAAACCAAAAAGGATCGAACTAAGAAAAGGTAAAGGCAAAAGATGTGATCATGATACGATACCGGGGCAACTCCCCCAAGCTTGGCACAAGCTAAGGGGATTGCCCATACCCGTTCTTAGTTGCCTTCCTTCGGAGGTGATGGTGGTGGAGTTTTCCTGTCTTTTGATTCCAAGAGGGCCATCAATCTTTGATTTATACCTTGGAGTTCTGTGATATGTTTCTCCAGCAAAACAACTTCACGAGTGAGATAAGTATTGCGAACATGAGTTATTTCACATAACCTCAAGAGTTCGATCAAGGATGGAGGTAAAAGGTGCAGATAGGGTTGAAGAAAATCTTCTTCCTCAGCTCCTTCCTTATTGAACACAGATTGCCCTTCGTCCAACACCGGATTCTCCTTCTTAGTTTTGCCCTTAGTTTCTTCAAGCAACCTTTCCTTGACTGTAACGACCAAGATGCGGTCCTTTCCGATCTGGGGGTCGAGGCCCCCGAATAGGAAAGAAGTGCATCTAAGTGTTTTGCAAGCAAGTAAACATAGCACATAATAATAAATAAAGTAGACAATCTGGGATTCAACTGTCTTCTTATTAATAATACAGAGTACAACGCAGATACAATCAATGTAGTTCCGGTACGGACTACAAAACAAGGAAAATGCTATGCTACCCGCTGCAGGCCCACGATCACGACCACGGCTCAGACCTCTGGATAGTTCACGTAAAGGCGTTCTGTCTCCTCGTCGTACTACCACGCCAGCTGGGTGCCGTCGGGATCATCTGCCTCTGGGGTACCTGTACCTGCTGGGAGTTTCGGAGGAATCCGTGAGTCACGGGGACTCAGCAATCTAAGACCTTGGTGCTAGAACTAGTCATGTTATTGGGTAAGGAAGGGGTGAAGTGTTTCAGGCTGCTGCATCCTAAGATTGAGTAAGTGGCTAGCTTACGCAAAGGAGAAGCGACAGTGTTCTATACTAACGACCGGGAATACTTGATCAGAAAGTGATCCTGAACACCTACCTACGACAATGATAACCCCACCGTGTTCCCGGTCGAAGAGAGATCTTCGAAGGGACAGTCACGGTTACTCACACAGTTGGCATATTTTATTAGTTTATGTTTAAGTTTTCTAATACCGGATGTTAACAAAATATTCCAAGTTGCCACATAACCGTGGGCACGGCTTTCCGAAAGATTAAACCCTGCAGGGGTGCTCCAACTAGTCCATCACAAACGAACACAGGCCGCAAAGGCATCCTCTATCACGAATCTCGTGATCTCGTCGGATTCCTTAGAGGAAAACCTCAACTCTGGGGAAAACCAAAGCCTCACCGGGATTCCTATACGCAAGATATACTGCTAAGGCAAGACAAGGCTAGCAGGACCTCCCGTCGTGTCGACGACCCTGATAAGAGCCGCGTATCTCAGTCTCAGGACACGACAGATGAGCTAGACGTCGGAATGGCTAAACCTCTGGGTGACCAGTGGGGCCCCGGACATCGCTCAGGTGGGACCAACACTCATGGGGAGCACTGGCCCGGGTTATTGATTAAATTCCTCGGGGTAGCTATTCCCTATGCAAATTATTATGTGATTAGCAGATAGTACCAAAGTTGGGTCCTGTCGGACAAGCCTTAGCTCTACGCGATTTATCAAGGGGGTCCCCATAACAACCCCGAATGTGTTAGGAGCGATCATTATGGAATCAAACACCGGTAACCGGTAACTAAGGCGGCAATAACGAAACAAGACACCCGGCAAAAGGCTAGGCCTCCCGTCATTTACCAAATATATAGATAGATTAATTAAATAACAGAAATTAATATAATGATATCAAGCTCATGGCAACTCATGAGTTATAAACACCTGCAACTAACAATGCTAACATTAGTAGCTGAGCAAGCCTACCTAGCCATGCAACTTTGCTAGGAAAGAGTAAGGTGTTTGGGCTCATGGCATATGAAGAGGCAATGTATTTTCAGTGGTAGGCAGCGAGCAATATGACGTGGAATCGAAACTAACATAACAAGTCTAGATATGGGATCAAGGTCATGTCATCTTGCCTGTGATATCCTCAGCTTGGAATGGTTCTGGATCGTCCTGCACGTACTCTCCTGACTCCACGTATTCGGTCTCCGCTCCCGGTGCTTCCCAACACAAGAATAACAGCCAATGAACAGCAGCACCACAAAATGCAACAATCACATGATGCATGAGATGGAAGTTGAGCACGCACCACCATTTCTAACACTAGCACAGGCAAGATAAACTACAACAAGTTCCTGACAGAACTTTGCACTAAACTATTTGGACATGCATGGGAATGATATGAACAGATGCATCTCGTGAAAACGGTGCAAAACCATGTAAGGAACTTTGCAAACGGAGCTACGGATCAACGGGAATCAACGAAACACGATATGAAGCCCTACGTGAAAGATTCATCACCACTCACACAATTGGCACCAATCTGGTGTTCCCAGGTTGCCAAGACATATATTAACCCAACATGAATGAAATGGAGCAAGGTAGAACACCCCAACAACAATTGAACACAAACTTTGAACAAAATGGCAAAACTACGCAATCTGCCAGTTTCTGCATCTTAGCTGTTTGTGAGCAACATGCAACATAGCTACAGGTCTTCAAATGTGACAAATAATATATGTGGCTGTTGCCAACCAAGAACACTACTACTCCAGCAAGAATCACAGCAAAAGGAATTAAACTCTAGAAGATACAAGGCCACAAACTTTCCCAAAACCATCAGTTCTCAGGGACTTTGTGAAAATTCCTGCACCTGAGTTTCTGTTTCTGTTCTGAAGCCTTTTGACAGCAACCAAAACACAAGCTACTGGACTCCAAATGACTTTAAAATTGACAGGAAGCTTCACAAACATACCAGGTTCAAAACACTAGCACTGAACTAAGTCCAGTTCTCAACATAATGACCAGCACAACCTTATCTACAGGGGAAGAAAATGCTTTCAGCATTCCAGACTTAGTGAAATTTTCAGAGTTCAAAAATCTGGAATTTTCCAACCACATGCCCACTTTGTCTAGGCATAGTTTGCACACACAAGTTCCCAAGAGGTGTTTGACACCACTATGGTATTGAGCACAAACCCCTACAACTAACACACCAAGATCCATGCCTTTGGGCTCCATCTATATCATGGAAACAAAGCCCAAACTTTCAACAAAATAAAAATGCAAATCCATAAGGTATTCTTCTAAGATGACAATACATAGGAGGGTTTCATGTGCACAATGACAAAGTGACATGGGGGTTTGAACCCCATGTTTGTGTCATACACATCAACAACACCAACACACATGAGCCAACCCCACACACACAATATACCCTCTCTCATATTAAACATGAGGAGGTGCACCACTTGTAAAGGTGGGGAGGTCCACACCACCCACATATCTAGCATGACACAAATCTAGTCCTACTAGAACTAGTTAGAGCATACAATAGCTACACTCCCTAAATGAATCCGACACCACCACACACTACTACTCATGAGCACATCAATGCTCTTCATGCCTTGCCATGGGTGGGGCTCTCACACACATATCTATACTAGAGCTACCACAAGCTAATGCACACACATCACAATCTACTAGCCCCACATGGTGCAAGAGCCCACTCCAAGCACAAGGGAAACACACTCACATGCACATCTCTCACAAGCACAACCACACACACTACATCACCTAGCACATCTATAACAGCAAGGAAAAAAAACATAATTCCATGGCCACCTTTGGTAGGCACAAGATCAGCAATAGTAAGAAGGGGGTTTAAAAAAATGTAGCAGAAGAAAAAAAAACAACAGGGACAGAACACAATAGCAAGAGGGGTCAGGATTTGAACCCTAAACCTCCTGATGCTCTCTACTGCACCCATCCACTCTGCTATGCCCCTGGGGCTCGACAGAGAAGGACCCAAACAGAGGTTAAACTCTGTTGTGCTGCCCTACTGCAAATCAGAAAGGAAAACAGGCAAGATAAAAAAAGGGGGGTGCAACGCATGGGATTCGAACCCTGCACCTGACGATAACACAAACACCATCTACCACTGCGCTGCTGTTACTGATGTTAACATGAGAAGGGAAAAAGGGCAAGGTAATCTACCAACAACATAAATCGAAACAAAATATCAAAAGGGCGCCGAGGGGGGGACTCGAACCCTGGACCTCTCATCAGGCGCATGCATAGGACAGAGAGATACTACCATCAGGCTACGATGTCATTACTGACAGAGGGGGGATACACACGAAGGTAAAACTACAGAAACCGACTCCTGTCTACAGCGAGAATAAACAGCGACAGAGAACTGCCAGCTACGCGCTTGCCGGCATTGCTAAGCTGCGCTGCCGGCAATGAGGGGGGTCCTCTTACCACGGGGCTGCTGCCGAGAGGGGGGAGGAAGCCCTCCTCCTACTACCACGAGACTACCTATGAACTGCACTAGCAGGATCCCAAGAAAGCTTCGGCTTTGGTTCCCATGGCAGCAACTCCCGTCAGAGAAGGAGGCGCTCGTCCTCCTGACGAAGCGGACCCTCGCGCTGGGTGGAGGCGCTGCTCCTGCTACCTCTCCCTACCAGCAGCAAGGCCCACCACATCACTACGCCACCCTTGCCCGCTAACTATGCGACGAACAGCAGCAGAGAAGGACCGGCGCTCCTAGTGCAGACCATGACCGAACCACGGAGGAGGAGGCAAGGGCGGAGAACCTCACCTTGGGGAGAAGAGGGGGCGCCGAACGGGGAGGAGGAGCGCCGGAGAGGAAGAAGACGGGCCGACGAAGTCGTTCCGCCGAAGACCGAAGAAGAGGACGTAGTTCGCCCGGTTCGCCCCGTTGACGAGGACGAGCTCGACGGGAGGGTCGCTCCCCGGGGCTCCTAACGCCGGGAATGGGACGCGGGGAGCCGCCCCGAGCCCCCGGACATGGCGGCCGGGCCGCCCGACGACGCCCGTGGAAGACGCCCGCGACTCTCTCCCTCTGCACCCTCTGCTTTCTTACCTGACAGAGAAGAAGGAAGAGAGATGGGAACGAGATGGGTTTGGGAGAGGTGGCGGCGGTGACTGAGGGGAGGAGAAGAACCCTAGGCTTCGGGCACGGACGCCAACGCATCTTATAGGGGGCCCTCGACGTGCTGCTCACGGCGCCGTCAGCTCTCTCTCTCTCACACGTGCTGACGGAAAGCAGACAGACAGGGGAGGTGGAGGACGCCGTGAAGAAAGAATGGAGAGGAGAGGCCGCGCGTGGGCTCTCTCTGGAGGGAGCAGCTGGGCCAGGAGGGAGGAAAGAGGCCCAAGCTGCCCAGGAGGAAGGAAAAAAAATATTGGGGAGGGGATTCCTATTTAGTATTTAAACACACTCAAGAAAATAACCCACAAAATAATCTATTGTGGCAAAAATCAAAAGGAAAAACCTGCTGGACTTAAGGGATTTTGACCCAATAGGGAAAAATAGGAATGCAATATTTGGAGATGTTTGAAATAAATGCAAAACAGTCATTAAGCCACTGTTTTGAATTTATTTGCACCACTAAAATCAAAGAGCAAACCAGAAAAATTGCACCCCCTCATAAACACATTTTTATCTAACCATGGGACATTTTAGAATCATATTTGGGAAGAAGGAGTTTGACATGGGAAAAAAATAGGAGGGAAAAGGAGTTTAAAAGCAAGAGCTTAAAAATACTAGCACACCCTCTTGCATCACACACACCATTATCACATGCATCACAAGGTAGTGCAAAACCACCACTTAATCCTAGCAAGATCACATGCACTCACAACACCACAACACTACTCCTATTAAACTCAAATGCAACATGATCATGGCATGCAACCATAAGTATGTAATTCATGCATGCAAGGGAAGTAAGCACTAGGGAACACACATGAATTCATGGCACAAAATGATATCATCAAGATCTCTGACAAGGTGGCCCCACATGGAAGGTTACAAGAAGGGAAAGTTCTACACTTGGGGCATTACATTGACCTCCATGACCTCCATTCTTTTCAGATCAGCATTTACCTCTTCATAGACTTGAGGGAGATCATTCTCCCCGACAGATTCTTGAGACGACATCCTTGCCCTAAATTTGTGGCAGAAACAGACTCAAAACGAAAACACAGAAAATTTGCGTGATACGAGGGTCACACCTTTCGGGAGAATATATAATGATTTTTTCCCGACCAGAAGGAGTACTCCGCAAGAAAACGGAGTTTGGGAGGCACACAAGGTGGTCACAAGCCCCCCAGGCGCGGCCAGGGGGTGGCCCATGCCTGGCAGGCTTGTCGCCTCCTCGTGCGCTTTCCGGACTACTTTAATTTTTTCTATTTTTCTAAAAATTCCAAAACAGAGAAAAATTCCTACTGGAAAAGTTTTGGAGTCGGTTTACTTACTGAATCACATACCTCTTCGTTTTCAGAGTCTGAAACAGGCTGATAAATATCCCTTATGTACTCCTCTGGAGTTATGGTATTGATAATATTGCTTTCAACATTTATGGGAGTACCTGAGATATAATGCTTAATTCTTTGCTCATTTACCACTCTCGAAAAATTACATTCCATGTTGTTGCTCTTGATGGCACCGGAACGATATACTTCCCCAACAATGTAAGGACCTTCCCATTTAGAGAGAAGCTTGCCTGCAAAAAATCTTAAACGAGAATTATATAGAAAGACATAATCGCCTACATTGAACTCACGTTTTTGTATCCTTTTATCATGCCACCTCTTAACCTTTTCTTTGAACAACTTGGCATTTTCATATGCTTGAGCTCTCCATTCATCAAGTGAGCTGATATCAAATAACCTCTTCTCACTAGCAAGTTTGAAATCAAAGTTGAGCTCTTTGATTGCCCAATAAGCCTTATGCTCTAGCTCAAGAGGTAAATGGCATGCTTTACCGTAAACCATTTTGTACGGAGACATGCCCATGGGATTCTTATAAGCAGTTCTATAAGCCCACAATGCATCATCAAGCTTCTTAGACCAATTGTTTCTAGACATATTAACAGTCTTTTGCAGAATTAGTTTAATCTCTCTATTACTTAGCTCTACTTGACCACTGGACTGAGGATGATAGGGAGATGCAATTCTATGGTTGGCATCATACTTAGCAAGCGTTTTACGGAAAGCACCACGAATGAAATATGAACCACCATCAATCATTAGATATCTAGGGACTCCAAATCTAGGGAAAATAACTTCTTTAAGCATCCTGATAAAGGTGTTGTGATCAACACTACTAGTTGGGATATCTTCTACCCACTTAGTAACGTAATCAAAAACAACTCGGATATGAGTATACACGTTGGATTTTGGAACAGGTCCCATATAATCAAAACCCCAAACATCAAATGGTTCAATGACAAGTGAATAAGTCATAGGCATTTCCTCACGTTTACTGATATTACCTATTCTTTGACATTCGTCACAAGACAGGACAAACTTACGGGCATCCTTGAAGAGAGTGGGCCAATAGAAACCTGATTGCAATACCTTGCGTGCAGTTCTATCTCCCGCATGGTGTCCTTCGTAAGCCTCGGAGTGAGACTTCTATAGGATCTGTCCCTATTCATGTTCAGGTACACAACGTCTAATAACACCATCTACTCCTTTCTTATAAAGGTGAGGATCATCCCAAAAGTAATATCTCTAATCAAAGTAGAATTTCTTCTTTTGCTGGTATGTGAAACTAGGTGGTATATATTTGGCAACGATATAATTTGCATAATCAGCATACCACGGTGTACTACGTGAAGCATTGATGACATTCAATTGCTCATCAGGAAAGCTATCGTCAATAGGTTGTGGGTCATCGAGAACATTCTCCAACCTAGACAAGTTATCTACCACGGTGTTCTGAGCAACCTTTCTATCAACAACATGCAAATCAAATTCCTGTAGCAAGACAACCCATCTGATAAGTCTAGGTTTAGCATCTTTCTTTTCCATAAGATACTTAATAGCAGCATGATTGTAGCGACCCGACTCAAGACGAGTCAAGCCTCTGGTGTTTCCGTACCATCCCAAGATCATGCTGGTACACACTCAGTACATAATGTATATATTCAAGAGTTCAATCACACAGCTTTATTAATCGAAATCTCATAAAGAGTACTTTATTACAATAAAGGATTACAATAAAGTGGCTGAAGGCCATCTCATGAGATATCTAACGAAAACTAGTGGAAGCATTAGGTAGACGAGTCCATCCGACTCCAAGGGCATGTCGCTGAGCGTAGATCGTAGCCTCACTCCTGTTTGGAAAAGGACTCTGCAACATGATATGTTGCAGCCGTGTAGGTCAGCATATTGAATATGCCGGCAAGTCATCAAAGAGAGGAGTAAAATAATAATCAACTATCTCTACATGCATATTTGGCCTGTGGGGCTATGAGTTTTGCATAAAGCCACTTTTATCCTACAACAAGAGGGGCTGGAAGCAAAATGTTACTACGTTGTTTGTTGTTAACGAGATGGTTCTGCCAACCAATTCTCGTACCCGAATAGTTGTTAACACCCACATCATTATTAAGTTGTGTCGAGAGTTCAGGGGAAATTCAATGCCTTTGGCTCAAGTTGTCCATGACCGTGGACACGACTAATCGATTAGGTTGGGCACTCTGTAGAGTTTTGCACACGTCCCCCATAAGATTTGATCGCCTCCGGGTTTGTCCTCGCACTTCAGGGTGTTTGAAGGCCGGATGATCAAAACATGGTCTTTCAACGGGTCCCTCTGAATCCCTGTCGGTGCCCATCCATTCCTACCGTTCATCTACATCTGCTAGCACCGCCTTTCCAGAGTTGCCGCATTGTCCAACCAAGCCAGAGCCCATAATGACTTGTGGCTGTGCAGGTAAGCCTTGAGTCTTCAAGTCTACGTCCGTCTCTTCGAGCCTGGGTGAAGCTTTCCGCAGGATGTCATGGCCGTCCCCAGTATCCCGGGGATCCACTGGGTTCTCCAGGGAGCCGATCAACCGTCCTTCACCCAGAGTTGCATTGCGTCCGAGGTCTTGAAAATCTTGTCTTATCCGGTCTTGATTATTTAATCAACCTCGCATCACTCGTGATATACACTCAACCGAAAACCCGTCTACTCAAGCATAGTATTAAGAAATTGTCGTCCCGGGGCCAAGTATCGGGGTTGTTGTGTGCCTACCACATGATACTACAACTTATACTAAAGTTTCCAAGCACCTAGGCAGCATGCAATTGGGCAAAGAAAGGTGAACTACCATGCATCGAAAACATAGGAAAATAACATGATCAAAATGACTTGCCTTGATGATAGTTGTCTTGCTCGAGTGCTTCTAAGTAACACGCTTCGCACTCCGGATGATCTACCGATACAAACACAAAACACACCATAAGCACTACAATCAAGCAACAAGTAAAAATAATATCACAAGCAAGGATTTGCTAATGCCTAAGTAAAAGAGTTCAACACGCGTTACTAAGGCAGAAACTTGTTTCTGTTGAAAACACCAGTAAAAATACTTTAAATTTTTGTAAACTTCTACCACAGTAAGATTTAATCACTAGGAAGAAGTAGCAAGAAGAATCAACTCAAAATCATTTTCTAAACTCCTGGAATAGGAAAAACAAGGTTTAAACTAAATCTGATCTAACTTATATTTGAAACTTTCAAACATAGACAAATTATATGTTTTTAACAACTACAGAAAAATTGAAGTCTACTGGAACAAGAATCAATATCATTGGACTTCGGGATCACAAGTTATGGCCAAAACAAAACAGAAACTTTTCCTATTCCAGGGGGAGGCGTCGGGCGGAGTGAGGGAGGGCTCGGGGTGCTGCTCCAGGGGGTGGCCGAGGTGGAGGAGCTCGGCTGCTCCGGCGGGGCTGCTGCAGAGGGCTCGGGGTGGCGGCTTGACGTGGGCGGGGTGGGAACGGGGTGCGGCCGGGGGCTGGGGTACTTATAGGTCGAGAGGGGGAGTGGGGAAGGAAGGGGGAGAGGGGAATCCGAGAGGATCCCGGTTCCTGGGGAGCTCGGCTGGGTCGGTTCCTCTGTTAGAAAAGAGGAGGAAGACGACCGCGGGGTGGGAAGGGTCGGCCAGGGGAGGGCCCGCGTGGCAGTGGGAGGAGGGGGCTGCGGATGGGAAAGGGCGGCCGACAATTAAGGGATTCGGTCCCTGGGCTGTGGGGGTGGCGGCCTAAAAAAACAAGACTTTCCTATTTTTATATCTTTTCCGAAACAGAAAATCAAAAGGGAAATAAATCAAATATTTAATATAGAGCATTATATACCAAAAAAATCAGAAAAATATCCTCTACCCGAATAACATTTTTCCAAAGCAAAAATAAAAACTTTTAAAAAATGTTTTTTTCAGAAATTCCTCAAAATGCTTTATTTTCTTTTTGCAAATATTTTTAAAAAAATGATCTTAGGATTTCTTGGCTCCAATATTTCAGAAATTGCCCGCACTTTGGAGGGTCATTTTCCTCCGCTCTCTCCCTTGCGTGCAAGAGAGTATTTCCCCGGGCATTTCTCGTGCGAGGAAAACGATGGAAATGCAAATCAAAAGACGAAAGAATTCAAGTGCCAAATTTATTTCAATCAATATGCATAGATGCTTAGCTACAATGTAAAACATTCCCAATTGGGAAAATTGGGATGTTACAAACCTACCCACCTTAAGATGAATCTCGCCCTCGAGATTCGGGTTGGTTAGAAAATAGGTGCGGGTGGTCTCGACGAAGATCCTCTTCTCGTTCCCAGGTGGCTTCTTCCTCGGTGTGGTGGCTCCACAACACCTTGCAGAACTTGATGATCTTGTTGTGGGTAACTCTGTTGGCAGTCTCGAGAATCCTGTCGGGTTTCTCCTCATACGTCAGATCACTGTCAAGCTGTATGGCCTCTAGGGGCACTGTATCTCTCAACGGAACATCGGCCATCTCAGCGTGGCATTTCTTCAACTGGGAAAGATGGAAGACATCATGAACTCCGGACAATCCTTTCGGCAGTTCCAGTTTGTATGCAACTTCGCCTCTATGTTCAAGAATTTTGTAGGGGCCAATGAAACGAGGTGCGAAATTCCCTTTCACACCGAATCTCTTGATTCCTCGAAGTGGTGACACCCGAAGATATGCTCGGTCTCCCAGTTCGTACGTTACTTCCTTGCGTTTGCTGTCAGCATAACTCTTCTGCCTGGACTGAGCTATCTTGAGTCGGTCACGAATTAGCTTGACCTTCTCTTCAGAATCTCGGATAAGGTCGGGACCAAAAAGTTGTCGGTCTCCAACTCCATCCCACATCAACTGTGTTCTGCACCTCCTTCCGTATAGAGCTTCGAAAGGGGCCATCTTCAGGCTGGTCTGGTAGCTGTTGTTGTATGAGAACTCGGCATACGATAAATTGTCATCCCAACTAGACCCATAGTCTAGTGCGCAAGCTCTCAACATGTCCTCCAGAATCTGATTGACTCTCTCGGTCTGTCCATCTGTCTGTGGGTGAAAGGCGGTGCTGAACTCCAATCTCGTTCCCAAGGTTTCATGCAGTTGGTGCCAAAATTTGGATGTGAACTAGGTCCCTCTATCTGACACAATGCTCTTCGGTACTCCGTGCAGACATACGATCCTCGTCATATATATCTTGGTCAGCTTGGCACTCGTGTAAGTAGTCTTCACCGGAATGAAGTGAGCTACCTTGGTCAAAACGATCGACCACAACCCAAATAGAATCATAGCCAGAACGGGTCCTGGGTAATCCTGTGATGAAGTCCATACCAAGCTTTTGATGCTCGGCTTTTACTCGCTGACAAACATCGCATATTGCTATGAACTCGGCAATGTCTTTCTTCAATCCTGTCCACCAGAAACTTTCTTTCAGATCCAGATACATCTTGGTGTTGCCGGGGTGTATCGAGTACGGGGAATCATGGGCCTCCTGAAGTATCAACTTCCTGAGTTCGGGATCATTGGGCACATAGATGCGATCCTCAAACCATAAAGTTCCGTGTTCATCCTCACGAAAACCTTTAGCCTTCCTGTCTTCCATTTTCTGCTTAATCTCAGCTATCTCCTTGTCTGATTTCTGTGCTTCGCGGATCTTTACTGTCAAAGTAGACTGAATTTACAGAGTGGCAACAAATCCTCTTGGAACTATTTCCAATTTGAGCTCTCGGAGGTCATCGACTAACTCCTGGGGTAATCCTCCAGCTGTGAGTGTGTTCACATAACTCTTGCGGCTCAACGCATCGGCTACAACATTTGCCTTGCCTGGGTGATAATGCAATCTCATGTCATAGTCGTTGATTAACTCTAGCCATCGCCTCTGTCTGAGGTTCAACTCCTTTTGCGTGAATATATACTTCAGGCTCTTGTGATCAGTGTAAACATCACAACTATTTCCGATCAGGAAATGTCTCCAGGTCTTGAGAGCGTGCACTACGGCTGCTAGTTCCAAGTCATGTGTGGCATAATTCAACTCATGAGGTCTGAGCTGTCTGGATGGATAGGCTACAACTTTGCCTTCTTGCATGAGTACTCCTCCGAGTCCTTGACGAGAAGCGTCACAGTAAACCTGGAAATCCTTCAGAATGTTCGGCAATATCAGCACTGGGGCTGTAACAAGACGTTTCTTCAGCTCTTGAAAACTGGTTTCACATTCCTCAGTCCAAACATACTTGGATTCCTTCTTCAATAACTCTGTCATGGGCTTGGCGATCTTTGATAAATTCTCAATGAACCTCCGGTAATATCCGGCAAGTCCGAGGAAACTGCGGATCTCCTTGACTGAAGTGGGTGCTACCCATTCGGTGACTGCTGCGACCTTGGCAGGGTCCACTGCTATTCCTTCTCCTGAGATGACGTGTCCGAGGAATCCAACTTCCTTCAACCAAAACTCACATTTGCTAAACTTTGCATATAGCTTATGCTCTTGAAGCTTCTCCAGAACTAGACGCATGTGTTCCTTGTGTTCCTCTTCGTTCTTGGAGAATATCAGTATGTCATCGATGAACACCACGACAAACTTGTCCAAGTATTCAATAAATACCTTGTTCATCAGATTCATAAAATATGCCGGAGCAATAGTCAGTCCAAAGGACATGACCGTGTACTCATACAAGCCGTACCGAGTGGTGAAGGCTGTCTTGGGTATATCCTGTTCACGAATTTTCAACTGATGATACCCGGATCGAAGATCGATCTTTGAGAATATGCGAGCTCCAACTAACTGATCAAACAGATCATTGATCATCGGCAAGGGGTACTTGTTCTTGATGGTCACATCGTTCAATGCACGATAATCGACAACCATCCTCAAGGAGTTGTCCTTCTTTTCAACCAAGAGCACTGGGGCTCCCCAAGGTGAAGAACTTGGGCGAATATACCCTTTGTCCAATAACTCCTTAATTTTCTTCTTGATTTCTATCAAGTCATTTGCGGGCATCCGATAGGGTCTCTTGGATATCGGGGCTGTTCCGGGTAATAGCTCAATGAAGAACTCAATCTCTCTATCGGGTGGCATGCCCGGCAATTCCTTCGGAAATACATCTGGGTACTCCTGTACAATCGGTACTTCCTCCTGGACTACTCCCGTGAGAGAGTTTACTCGCTTACTCTGTGTCGGGCGCTGAGACACGTACTTAATCCGCTTCTGCTCGGGGGTGGTGAGCAAAATAGACTTAAGGGCACAATCAATATTCCCTTCATACTTGGCCAACCAATCCATGCCTCGGATTACATCCAATCCCTGGGACTCTAATACGATGAGGTCGGTGGGGAAATTATGGTTTCCGATGTTGAGACTCAAAGCATGGCATCCTATCCCGGCTGTCATCATGCCTCCTGGGGAACTGACCTTAATAGGCTGGCTGAGGGTTCTAGTTGGCAAACTATACTTTTCCACAACTACCCTTGATATGAATGAATGTGTTGCACCAGAATCAAAAAGTACCAATACTGGACGTGAATTTAGCAAAAACTAACCAACCACAGTATCGGGGTGATCATAGACCTCTTCAACATCAATGTGGTTCACCTGAGCTCGAGGAAAAGGATTGGGCTTCTTTGCTGCAGAGTTGCCGTTGCCGTTTCCATTTCCCTGCTTGTTCTGGGGACATTCAGTGGCATAGTGTCCCGTCTTCTGACACTTGAAGCAGGTGATGTGAGTCAGATCCTTCTGAGCTGGAGCTGAGTGCTGCTGAGTGCCAGTACCGCCATTCTTGAAGTTGCTGTTGTTGCGGTGGTTCCCATTTCCTCCATGGTTGTGTCCTCCATGGTTGTGCACTGGGTGGTTATGTTGAACGTGTCCTCCGAACGTACCGGATCCAGTCCCGGTATTCCCTGAATAGGGGGTGTAGCGAGGCTTCTGCTGAGTGCCGGAGTTGAACTTTCCAATCCCATCCTTTCGCTTGCGGTTCTCCATCTGCTGGTGTTTCCCCTCCAAGATGAGGGCCTTATCAACTAGCTCCTGGTAGTTGTTGAAGGTGGCTACAGTCAACTGAATGCTCAGCTCATCATTGAGTCATTCCAAGAACCTTTCCTGCTTGGGCGCGTCATCGGCCACATCTCCAGGTGCATAACGGGCGAGCATGCTGAATTCATCACGTACTGGGCCACAGAGCGATTCCCCCGGCGTAAGTTGCAAAACTCACGCTTCTTCAGACTATTTGCACCAGCTGAGACATGTGCGGTGCGGAAGGCTTGCTTGAATTGCTCCCAAGTGACTCCAGCAATGGGATAAGTGGTGGTGTAGTTCTCCCACCAAGCAGCTGCAGGGCCTTTAAGTTGATGCGCGGCAAAACGCACCTTCTCAGCTTCAGAACAACCAGCAGTGATAAGTTCACGCTCCATCTTGCGGAGCCAATCATCTGCCACAATGGGCTCAATGCTGCTGGAGAAAGTTGGAGGGTTCAACCTCAGGAAACGGGTGAGATTGTCAGCCTGGGGTGGATGATGGTTGTTGTTATTGTTCTAGTTCTGGATGATCAGCTGCATCAGGGTGTTTTGTTGCTGGATCAACTGGGTGAGTTCCGGCGGAAAGTTGGACTCAGGGGCGCGTCTCGGAGGCATCTGATGTATGTGGAGGGGTGATATTAGCATAGAACAATGGTCTAAGAGTAATTACACTACCCATATGAATGCAACACACAAGTATCACACCACACATCATATTCAATATCATCACAAAGGTTCACACGGGGATACAAAATTCGATAATCCTAAACATCGGCCTAAAACGTATAACGATAAGGTAAATTTGGTGGTCTAGTCTAAGTGTCCTCCTCAGAAAAGCATGGTGATGGGTCCTTCGGTGGAGCTTTCTTCATAGTCCTCGTCGTTGCTGATCAAGGGGGCTACGTCTCCTTCGGGATGAAGGTTCTCGCCCATGTCCAGTTCCTCCTCCAGGTATGCAACTCGAGTCTTCAGCTTCTCGATCCGCTCCAGAAAGTCCTTCACCTCCAGTTCATGTTCATAGTGGGCTTCTCGGGCTGCTTCTTCAAGTTCAAGCTCGCAGAGTGACAGTTGCTTGATCTTCCTGGCGTCCTTGATCACACGATGCTCCAGAGTCCCGCTGTGCTTCTCCAAGGTCTGAGCATAAGACAAGAGAGCGTCCTTGGTCTTGCTTGAGATGATTTCTCCGTCTTCGTTTCTCCAGGATACGGTGAATAGGTCTGGGGAAATAGGGCAGCCCTTGTACTCTTCCTTGATACGTCCGAGTGCACAATGGATCGCCATGTCCCTTCCGAGAATCCAGTTGGGTGCGATGAACTTGAAATCCATCGGCTCAGTGCGCGGCTGGAATGTCATTCCGGGAACGTGCACCTCAATCCTGTAGCATGAATCCTCCCGGTAAGACGAAGTTGGCTTCCCTGTGATAGTCGGCAGAGCAATGCTCAAGTCCTTGGTGATCTGTACCAGCTCCTTTCCGAACGGCATAGTGGCGTCGGGCTGCCAAAACTCCGTGAACTTAACAGGGACGAAGGTGGCCATCTAAAACATTGGAAAATCGGAGAGAAGTCAGAAATGATCAGAAGAGGAAATAGAAGATTTATAGACATAAGAGAAAATAGTTTTCTTCCTAAGGCTTTTCCATTCCTAGAGGTTACGTCCTAAGATGAGCGTGTGCTCTGATACCATTTCTGTAGCGACCCGACTCAAGACGAGTCAAGCCTCTAGTGTTTCCGTACCATCCCAAGATCATGCTGGTACACACTGAGTACATAATGTATATATTCAAGAGTTCAATCACACAGCTTTATTAATCGAAATCTCATAAAGAGTACTTTATTACAATAAAGGATTACAATAAAGTGGCTGAAGGCCATCTCATGAGATATCTAACGAAGACTAGCGGAAGCATCAGGTAGACGAGTCCATCCGACTCCAAGGGCATGTCGCTGAGCGTAGATCGTAGCCTCACTCCTGGTCGGAGAAGTACTCTGCAACATGATACATTGCAGCCGTGTAGGTCAGCATATTGAATATGCCGACAAGTCATCAAAGAGAGGAGTAAAATAATAATCAACTATCTCTACATGCATATTTGGCCTGTGGGGCTATGAGTTTTGCATAAAGCCAGTTTCATCCTACAACAAGAGGGGTTGGAAGCAAAATGTTACTACGTTGTTTGTTGTTAACGAGATGGTTCCGCCAACCAATTCTCGTACCCGAATAGTTGTTAACACCCACATCATTATTAAGTTGTGTCGGGAGTTCAGGGGAAATTCAATGCCTTCGGCTCAAGTTGTACATGACCGTGGACACGGCTAATCGATTAGTTTGGGCACTCTGCAGAGTTTTGCACACGTTCCCCACAAGATTTGATCGCCTCCGGCTTTGTCCTCGCACTTCAGGGTGTTTGAAGGCCGGATGATCAAAACATGGTCTTTCAACGGGTCCCTCTGAATCCCTGTCGGTGCCCATCCATTCCTACCGTTCTTCTACATCTGCTAGCACCGCCTGTCCAGAGTCGCCGCGTTGTCCAACCAAGCCAGATCCCATAATGACTTGTGGCTGTGCAGGTAAGCCTTGAGTCTTGAAGTCTCCGTCCGTCTCTTCGAGGTTGGGTGAAGCTTTCCGCAGGATGTCATGGCCGTCCCCAGCATCCTGGGCATCCACTGGGTTCTCCAAGGAGCCGATCAACCGTCCTTCACCCAGAGTTGCATTGCGTCCGAGGTCTTGAACATCTTGTCTTAGCCAGTCTTGATTATTTAATCAACCTCGCATCACTCGTGATATACACTCAACCGAAAACCCGTCTACTCAAGCATAGCATTAAGAAATTGTCGTCCCGGGGCCAAGTATCGGGGTTGTTGTGTGCCTACCACATGATACTACAACTTATACTAAAGTTTCCAAGTACCTAGGCAGCATGCAATTGGGCAAAGAAAGGTGAACTACCATGCATCGAAAACATAGGAAAATAACATGATCAAAATGACTTGCCTTGATGATAGTTGTCTTGCTCGAGTGCTTCTAAGTAACACGCTTCACACTCCGGATGATCTACCAATACAAACACAAAACACACCATAAGCAATACAATCAAGCAACAAGTAAAAATAACATCACAAGCAAGGATTTGCTAATGCCTAAGTAAAAGAGTTCAACACACGTTACTAAGGCAGAAACTTGTTTCTGTTGAAAACACCAGTAAAAATACTTTAAATTTTTTCAAACTTCTACCACAGTAAGATTTAATCACTAGGAAGCAGTAACAAAAATAATCAACACAAAATCATTTTTAAACTCCTGGAATAGGCAAAACAAGGTTTAAACTAAATCTGATCTAACTTATATTTGAAAATTTTAAACATAGACAAATTATATGTTTTTAAAAACTACAGGACAATTGGAGTCTACTGGAACAAGAATCAATATCATTGGACTTCGGGATCAAAAGTTATGGCCAAAACAAAACAGAAACTTTTCTGTTTTTGCAATTAGACAGAAAAAAGAAACTAACTAGCTAACTAACAGGGGGTATACGTGGCGTGCTGTGATAGGCTGCGGGGGTGTTTGTTGCAAGGTTATAAACAAACGGCCGAAGGCTAACAAAACTACTGGCTACCCGTGTTAAGTGAAAAAAACCAGCACGGTTTTCTAATCTAAACCGAAGGTGTACCCTAATCTAATCTACACCGTAGGATATGGATCTAAGGGCTAACTAAAAAAAAGAAAAAACAACAGAAAGAGGAGGGAGTCTCAACGTGGCAGTAGGAGGCAACTCCGGTGAGGGTGGTGTCGCCGGCGAGGGAAGAGGCTCCGGGGGCGGTGGAGGGACGGGGAGGCGGCGACGGCTGTCCTCCGGCGAGGGGAGGCGTCGGGCGGAGTGAGGGAGGGCTCGGGGTGCTGCTCCAGGGGGTGGCCAAGGTGGAGGAGCTCGGCTGCTCCGGCGGGGCTGCTGCAGAGGGCTCGGGGCGGCGGCTTGACGTGGGCGGGGTGGGAACGGGGTGCGGCCGGGGGCTGGGGTACTTATAGGCCGAGAGGGGGAGTGGGGAAGGAAGGGGGAGAGGGGAATCCGAGAGGATCCCGGTTCCTGGGGAGCTCGGCTGGGTCGGTTCCTCTGTTAGAAAAGAGGAGGAAGACGACCGCGGGGTGGGAAGGGTCGGCCAGGGGAGGGCCCGCGTGGCAGTGGGAGGAGGGGGCTGCGGATGGGAAAGGGCGGCCGACAATTAAGGGATTTGGTCCCTGGGCTGTGGGGGTGGCGGCCCTCAGCTATTAAGCGCTCGGGGCGGCGGCCTAAAAAAACAAGACTTTCCTATTTTTATATCTTTTCCGAAACAGAAAATCAAAAGGGAAATAAAAGGAAATAAATCAAATATTTAATATAGAGTATTATATACCAAAAAAATCAGAAAAATATCCTCTACCCGAATAACATTTTTCCAAAGCAAAAATAAAAATTTAAAAAAATGTTTTTTCAGAAATTCCTCAAAATGCTTTATTTTCTTTTTGCAAATGATCTTTGGATTTCTTGGCTCCAATATTTCAGAAATTGCCCGCACTTTGGAGGGTCATTTTCCTCCGTTCTCTCCCTTGCGTGCAAGAGAGTATTTCCCCGGGCATTTCTCATGCGAGGAAAAAGATGGAAATGCAAATCAAAAGACGAAAGAATTCAAGTGCCAAATTTATTTCAATCAATATGCATAGATGCTTAGCTAGAATGTAAAACATTCCCAATTGGGAAAATTGGGATGTTACACATGATCAGTGTGAATAGTCACCTTGGAATCAACAATGTAAGACCTGAACTTTTCACATGCAAATACGACTGCTAAAATTTCCTTTTCAGTAGTAGCATAGTTTCTTTGGGCACTGTCTAGAGTTTTACTAGCATAATGAATAACATTCAACTTCTTATCAACTCTTTGTCCTAGAACAACACCAACATCATAATCACTAGCATCACACATGATTTCAAAAGGTAAGTTCCAATCAGGTGGTTGAACGATAGGCGTAGTTATCAAGGACTTTTTAAGTATTTCGAAGGCTTCCTCACAATCATCGTCAAAAACAAAAGGAATATCCTTTTGCAAGAGATTGGTAAGAGGCCTAGAAATCTTAGGAAAGTTCTTAATAAACCTTCTATAGGAACCAACATGACCAAGGGAACTTCTTATACCTTTGATATCTGTAGGGCATCGCATTTTCTCGATCGCATCAACCTTAGCCTTATCGACTTAAATACCTCTTTCAGAAATTTTATGTCCTAAGACGATGCCTTCATTAACCATAAAATGGCACTTCTCCTAATTCAAGACAAGATTGGTATCTTTACATCTCTGCAAAACTCGATCAAGGTTGCTAAGGAAATCATCAAAAGAAGACCCGTAAACGGAGAAGTCATCCATGAAAACCTCAACAATCTTTTCACAAAAGTCAGAGAATATAGCCATCATACATCTTTGAAATGTAGCAGGTGCATTACATAAGCCAAAAGGCATACGTCTGTAAGCAAACGTACCGAAAGGGCAGGTGAAAGTGGTTTTCTCCTGATCAGATTGTGCAACAGGTATTTGGGAGAAACCAGAATAACCATCTAGAAAGCAGAAGTGTGTGTGTTTAGACAATCTTTCTAGCATTTGGCTGATAAAAGGAAAAGGGTAATGATCTTTCCTAGTAGCTTTATTCAATTTCCTAAAATCAATCACCATCCTATAGCCAATAATAATCCTCTGAGGGATCAATTCATCCTTATCATTAGGGACAACGGTAATACCTCCCTTCTTAGGGACGCAATGCACCGGACTTGCTCAATCACTATGAGCAACAAGATAGATAATACCTGCTTCCAGGAGTTTCAGTATTTCTTTTCTTACTACCTCTTTCATCTTAGGATTTAATCTCCATTGATGATCGGCAACTGGTTTGGAATCAGGATCGGTTTTAATTTTGTGCTGGCATGGAGTGGGACTAATGCCCTTAAGATCATCAATAGTATATCCAATAGAAGCACGGTGCTTCCTCAGAGTTTTCAATAACTTATTTTCTTCATACTCTGAAAGGCTAGCACTAATAATAACAGGATATATCTCTTTTTCATCAAGATAAGCATACTTAAGAGTATCAGGCAACTGTTTGAGCTCGAACACAGGATCACCCTTTGGTGGGGGTGGATCTCCAAGCAGTTCAACAGGCAAATTATTCTTAAGGATAGGATGTTGTTCAAAGATAACTCTATCTATCTCATTCCTTTCATCCATATGCATATCATTTTCATGCTCAAGCAAGTATTGCTCTAAAGGATCAGTAGGAGGCACAACAATAGAAGCGAGGGCAATAATTTCATCCTTACTAGGAAAATCTTTTTCATGAGGTTGTCTACCAAACTTGGAGAAATTGAACTCATGTGACACACCCACAAAGCCAACAATGACAGTTTGCTTCTCACAATCAATATGAGCATTGACAATATTGAGGAAAGGTCTGCCGAATATGATGGGACAAAAGATATCTTGTGTGGTAGCAAGAACGAGAAAGTTAGCAGGATACTTCGCTTTACCACACAAAACTTCAACATCCCTAACAATTCCCAAAGGGCAGATAGTATCTCTATTGGCAAGCTGCATAGCGACATAAATAGGTTCCATCTCGACAGGTGCAATATCGTCTTTAATTTCATCATATAGAGATTGGGGTATTGCACTAACACTAGCACCCACGTCACATAAACCATGATAACAATGATCTCCTATCTTAACAGAAACAACAGGCGTGCCAACAACAGGCATATGTTTGTCTCTAGCATGAGGTTTAGCAATTCTAGCAGCATCTTCACAGAAGTGAATATCATGGCCCTCAACATCGTCGGACAGGAGATCTTTGATAATAGCAATGCTAGGTTCAACTCTAATTTGCCAAGGGGATGTAGGTGTTTTAATGTAGCCCCTACATATCACAGTTGAATCTTTAGAATGATCCTCTATTCTAACAGGGAAAGGTGGTTTCTCAATGTAAGCACTAGGAACAATAGGATCATTATAAGCGATGACTTTCTCTTCAACTGGATTGGGTTTAACTACATTGACTTCTAAGGGAGGACTGTTGGGGAACGTCGCATGGGAAACAAAAAAATTCCTACACACACGAAGCCCTATCATGGTGATGTCCATCTACGAGAGGAGATTTGGATCTACGTACCCTTGTAGATCGCACAACAGGAAGCGTTAAGAAACATGGTTGATGTAGTGGAACGTCCTCACGTCCCTCGAACCGTGCCACGAACCGTCCCACGATCCATCCCATGATCAGCTCCGATCTAGTGCCGAACGGACGATACCTCCGCGTTCAGCACACGTACAAGTCGACGATGATCTCGGCCTTCTTGATCCAGCAAGCAAGATGGAGAAGTAGATGAGTTCTTCGGCTACGTGACGGTGCTTCGGTGGTGGTGAAGGATCTACTCCCGCAGGGCTCCGCCCGAGCTCCGCAGAAATACGATCTAGAGGAAAAACCGTGGTGTTTGTGGTCGGGCTGCCGTGGCAAAAGTTGTCTCAAATCAGCCCTAAAACTCCACTATATATAGGAGGAGGGGAGGGGAGGCTTGCCTTGAGGTCCAAGGCCCCCAATGGTGCGCCGGCTAGGAGGTGGAGGAGTCCACCTCCAATCCTAGTCCAACTAGGATTGGAAGGTGGAGTCCTTCCCTTCCTTCCCACCTCCCCTTTTTTTCTCTTTGATTTTCTATACTTGGCGCATAGGGCCCTTATGGGTTGTTCCACCAGCCCACCAAGGGCTGGTGCGCCACCCCTAGGGCCTATGGGCTTCCCCGGGTGGGCTGGCCCCCTCCCGGTGAACATCCAGAACCCATTCGTCACTCCCGGTACATTCCCGGTAATGCCCAGAAACCTTCCGGTAATCAAATGAGGTCATCCTATATATCAATCTTCGTCTCCGGACCATTCAGAAACCCTCGTGACATCCGTAATCTCATCCGGGACTCCGAACAACATTCGGTAACCACACATATAACTCAACTGTACTAAAACATCGCCAAACCTTAAGTGTGCAGACCCTGCGGGTTCGAGAACTATGTAGACATGCCCCGAGGTACTCCTTGGTCAATATCCAATAGCGGGACCTGGATGCCCATATTGGATCCTACATATTGTCCAAAGATCTTATGAAGTGAACCTCAGTGTCAAGGATTCACATAATCCCGTATGTCATTCCCTTTGTCCTTTAGTATGTTTCTTGCCCGAGATTCGACCATCGGTATCCGCATACCTATTTCAATCTCGTTACCGGCAAGTCTCTTTACTCGTTCCGTAATACAAGATCCCATGACTTACACTTAGTCACATTGCTTGCAAGGCTTGTGTGTGATGTTGTATTACCGAGTGGGCCCCGAGATACCTCTCCGTCACACGGAGTGACAAATCCCAGTCTCCATACTAACTCAAGGACACCTTCGGAGATACCTTTAGAGCACCTTTATAGTCACCCAGTTACATTGTGACGTTTGATACACACAAGGAATTCCTCCGGTGCCAGTGAGTTATATGATCTCATGGTCATAGGAACAGATACATTGACACGCAGAAAACAATAGCAATAAAATGACACGATCAATATGCTACGTATATAATTTGGGTCTTGTCCATCACATGATTCTCCTAATTATGTGATCCTGTTATCAAGTGACAACACTTGCCTATGGTCAGGAAACCTTGACCATCTTTGATCAACGAACTAGTCAACTAGAGGCTTACTAGGGACAATGTGTTGTCTATGTATCCACACATGTATTTGAGTTTCCAATCAATACAATTCTAGCATGGATAATAAATGATTATTATGAACAAGGAAATATAATAATAACAAATTTATTATTGCCTCTAGGGCATATTTCCAACAGTCTCCCACTTGCACTAGACTCAATAATCTAGTTCACATCACCATGTGATTTCAACGAATCCAACACCCATATAGTTTTGGGGTCTGATCTCGTCTTGCTCGTGAGAGAGGTTTTAGTCAACGGTTCTGAATCTTTCAGATCCATGTGTGCTTTACAAATCTTTATGTGATCTAACAGATGCTGCTACTACGTTCTATTCGGAAATACTCCAAATATCTACTCTACTATACAAATTCGTTTAAGTACTCATAGTCATTCGGATTAGTGTCAAAGCTTGCATTGATGTAACCCTTTACGACGAACTCTTTAACCACCTCCATAATCGAGAAAAATTCCTTAGTCCATTAGTTACTAAGGATAACTTTGACCGTTGTTCAGTGATTCAATCCTAGATCACTCTCTGTACCTCTTAACAGACTTGTGGCAAGGCACGCATTAGGTGCGGTACACATCATGGCATACTGTAGAGTCTATGGCTAAGGCATAGGGGACGACCTTCGTCCTTTCTCTTTCTTCTGCCGTGGTCGGGATTTTGAGTCTTACTCATATTCAGACCTTACAACACAACCAAGAACTCTTTCTTTGCTGATCTATTTTGAACTCCTTCAAAAACTTGTCAAGGCATGCATTTCATTTGGAAGTTATGTTTAGCATTTTGATCCATCTTCATAGATCTTGATGCTCAATGTTCAAGTAGCTCTATCCAGGTCTTCCTTTGAAAAACCCCTTTGAAACAACCTTTATGCTTTCCAGAAATTCTACATTACTTCCCATCAACAATATGTCAACCACATATACTTATCAGAAATTCTATAGTGCTCCCACTCACTTCTTTGGAAATACAAGTTTGTCATAAACCTTGTACAAACCCAAAATCTTTGATCATCTCATCAAAGTGTATATTCCAACTCTGAGATGCTTGCACCAATCCATAAAAGGATCGCTGGTGCTTGCATACTTGATAGTATCCTTAGGATCGACAAAACCTTCTGATTGTATCACATACAATCTTTCCATAAGGAAACTGTCGAGGAAACAATGTTTTGACTTCCTATGTGCAATATTTCAAAAATAATGCAGCAACCACTAACATAATTCCAACAGACTTTTAGCATCGCTATGAGTGAGAAAGTCTCATGATAGTCAACTCTTTGATCTTGTCGAAAACATCTTTGCGACAAGTCTAGCTTTTCTCTAATGGTGAATAGTCACCATCATCGTGTGTTTTCTTTTAAAGATCCATCATTACTTAATATTCTTACTACCATGAAGTAGTTCTTCCAAAGTCTACACTTTGTTATATACATGGATCCTCTCTCGGATTTCATGGCCTCCAGCCATTTGTAAGAATCCGGCCCACCTTTGCTTCTCCATAACTCGTAGGTTCATTGCTGTTCAACAACATGACCTCCAAGACAGGGTTACCGTACCACTCTATAGTAGTACACGACCTTTGTCGACCTACGAGATTTGTAGTAACTTGATCCGAAGCTCTAATGATCACCATCATCAGCTTCCACTTCAATTGGTGTAGGCGCCACATGAACGTCTTCCTGCGCCCTGCTACACACTGGTTGAAGTGACGGTTCACTAACCTCATCAAGTTCCGCCACCCTCCCACTCAATTCTTTCGAGAGAAACCTTTCCTCGAGAAAGGACCCGTTTCTAGAAAGAAACACTTTGCTTCCGGATCTGAGATAGGAGATATATCCAACTGTTTTGGATATCCTATGAAGATGCATTTATCCGCTTTTGGTTCGAGCTTATCAGACTGAAACTTTTTCACATAAGCATCGCAGCCCCAAACTTTCAAGAAACGACAACTTAGTCTTATCCAAACCATAATCTATACTGTGTCATCTCAACGGAAATACGCGGTGCCCTATTTAAAGTGAATGCGGTTGTCTCTAATGTATAACCCATAAACGATAGTGGTAATTCGATAAGAGACATCATAGTATGCACCATATCAAATAGGGCGTGGCTATGACGTTCAGACACATCATCACACTATGGTGTTCCAGGTGGCATGAACTGCGAAACAATTTTCACTTTGTCTTAACTACGTACCAAAAACTCGTAACTCAGATATTCATCTCTATGATCATAACGTAGACAATTTATCCTCTTGTCACAATGATCTTCACTCTGAAATTGCTTTGAACTTTTCAATATTTTAGACTTGTGATTCATCAAGTAAATACTCCTGTATCTACTCAAATCGTCAGCGAAGTAAGAACATAACGATATCCACTGCGTACCTTAGCACTCATTGGACTGCACACATAAAAATGCATTACACCCAACAAGTTACTCTCTTGTTTCATGTGGCATGTTTTGCATGTCTCAAGTGATTCAAAATCAAGTGAATCCAAACGATCCATCTCTATGGAGTTTCTTCATGCATTTATACCAACAGGTATGGTTTGCATGCCTCAAACGTTTCAAAAATGAGTGAGTACAAAGATCCATCGGCATGGAGCTTCTTCATGCATTTTATACCAACATGACTCAAGTGGCAGTGCCATAACTAAGTGGTACTATTATTTATTACTTTGTATCTTTTGGCACCAATATTATGAACATGTGTAACACTACGATCGAGATTCAATAAACCATTGAGGGTAATTATTCAAGCAAATAGAATAACTATTATTCTCTTTAAATGAATAATCGTATTGCAATAAACACAATCCAATCATGTTCATGCTCAACGCAAACACAAAATAACAATTATTTAGGTTTTACCACCAATACCAATGATAGAGGGCGCGTGCGATGTTTGATCACATCAACCTTGGAAACACTACCAACATGTATCGTCACCTCGCCTTTAGCTAGTCTCCGTTTATACCGCAGCTTTCATTTCGAGTTACTAATCACTTAGCAACCGAACTGGTATCCAATACCCTCGTGCTACTAGGATTACTAGTAAAGTACACATCAATATCATGTATATCAAATATACTTCTGTCGACTTTGCCAACCTTCTTATCTACCAAGTATCTAGGGTACCTCCACCTCAGTGACCGTTCCCCTCATAACAGAAGCACTTAGTCTCGGGTTTGGGTTCAATTTTGGGTTTCTTCATTAGAGAAGCCACTGGTTCGTCGTTTCATGAAGTATCCCGTCTTGCCCTTGCCCTTCTTGAAACTAGTGGTTTTACTAACCATCAACAATTGATGCTCCTTCTTGATTTCTACTTTCGCAGTGTCAAACATTCCGAATCACTCAAGGATCATCATATCTATCCTTGATTTGTTTATAGTTCATCACAAAGCTCTAGCAGCTTAGTGGCGGTGACTTTGGAGAACCATCACTATCTCATCTGGAAGATTAACTCCCACTTGATTCAAGCGATTGTTGTACTCAGACAATCTGAGAACATGCTCAACGATTTGAGCTTTCCTCCTTTACTTGTAGACAAAGAATCTTGTCAGAGGTCTTATACCTCAAAACAAGGGCATGAGCATGAAATCTCAATTTCATCTCTTTGAACTTCTCTTATGTTCTGCGACGTTTTCAAAACGTCTTCGGCGCCTTGCTTCTAAGCCATTAAGTATTGCGCACTGAACTATCATGTAGTCATCAAAGACGTGTATGTCAGATGTTCGCAACATCCACAGAGGACGCCCGACGTGCAGCACACCGAGTGGTGCATTAAGGACATAAGCCTTCTACGCAGCAATGAGGACAATCCTCAGTTTTACGGACTCAATCCGCAAAGTTGCTACTATAAGCTTTCAACTAAATTTTCTCTAGGAACATCGAAAAACAGTAGAGCTACAGCGCAAGCTACATCGTTATTCGCAAAGAACATTAGACTATGTTCATGATAATTAGTTCAATTAATCATATTACTTAAGAACTCCCACTGAAAAGTACATCTCTCTAGTCATTTGAGTGGTACATGATCCAAATCCACTATCTGAAGTCCGATCATCACGTGAGTCGAGAATAGTTTCAGTGGTAAGCATCTCTATGCTAATCATATCAGCTATATGATTCATGCTCGACCTTTCGGTCTCATGTGTTCTGAGGCCATATCTGCACATGCTAGGCTCGTCAAGCTTAACCTGAGTGTTCCACTTGTGCAACTGTTTTGCACCCGTTGTATGTGAACGTTGAGTCTATCACACCCGATCATCACATGGTGTTTCGAAATGACGAACTGTCGCAACGGTGCACAGTCGGGGAGAAAACAATTTCGTCTTGAAATTTTAGTGAGAGATCACCTCATAATGCTACCGTCGTTCTAAGCAAAACAAGGTGCATAAAAGGATTAACATCACATGCAATTCATAAGTGACATGATATGGCCATCATCATGTGCTTCTTGATCTCCATCACCAAAGCACCAACACGATCTTCTTGTCACCGGCGCCACACCATGATCTCCATAACATGTCGCCATCGGGGTTGTCGTGCTACTTATGCTATTACTACTAAAGCTACTTCCTAGCAATATAGTAATCGCATCTGCAAACACAAACGTTAGTTTAAAGACAACCCTATGGCTCCTGCCGGTTGCCGTACCATGGACGTGCAAGTTGATATTAACTATTACAACATGATCATCTCATCGTCCAATATATCACATCACGCATTGGACATATCATATCACAAGCATACCCTGCAAAAACAAGTTAGACGTCCTCTAATTGTTGTTGCATGTTTTACGTCGCTGCTATGGGTATCTAGTATATCGCATCTTACTTACGCAAAAACCACAATGGAGATGTGCAAATTGCTATTTAACCTCTCCAATGACCGCCTCGGTCAAAACCAATTCAACTAAAGTTGAAGAAACCGACACCCGCCAGTCATCTTTATGCAACGAGGTTGCATGTCAATCGATGAAACCAGTCTTTCGTAAGCATAAGAATAATGTCGGTCCGGGCCGCTTCAATCCAACAATACCGCTGAATCGAGAAAAGACTAAGGAGGGCAGCAAATCAAACATCACCGTCCACAAAACCCTTTGTGTTCTACTCGAGATAACATCTACGCATGAACCTAGCTCATGATGCCACTTTTGGGGAACGTCGCATGGGAAACAAAATTTTTCCTATGCGCACGAAGACCTATCCTGGTGATGTCCATCTACGAGAGGAGATTTGGATCTACGTACCCTTGTAGATCGGACAACAGGAAGTGTTAAGAAACGCGGTTGATGTAGTGGAACGTCCTCACATCCCTCGGTCCGCCCCGCGAACCGTCCCATGAACCGTCCTGCGATCCGTCCCACGATCCTCTCCGATCTAGTGCCGAATGGACGGCACCTCCGCGTTCAGCACACGTACAGCTCAACGATGATCTCCGCCTTCTTGATCCAGCAAGCAAGACGGAGAAGTAGATGAGTTCTCCGGCAGCGTGATTGTGCTCCGGAGGTGGTGAAGGATCTACTCTTACAGGGCTCCGCCCGAGCTCTGCAGAAATACGATCTAGAGAAAAAACCGTGTTGTTTGTCGTCGGGCTGCCGTGGCAAAAGTTGTCTCAAATCAGCCCTAAAACTCCACTATAAATAGGAGGAGGGGAGGGGAGGCTTGCCTTGAGGGCCAAGGCCCCCTATGGTGCGCCGGCTAGGTGGCGGAGGAGTCCACCTCCAATCCTAGTCCAACTAGGATTGGAAGGTGGAGTCCTTCCCTTCCTTCCCACCTCCCTTTTTCTCTTTGATTTTCTATCCTTGGCGCATAGGAACCTTTTGGGCTGTCCCACCAGCCCACCAAGGGCTGGTGCGCCACCCCTAGGGCCTATGGGCTTCCCTGGGTGGGCGGGCCCCCTCCCGGTGAACATCCGAAACCCATTCGTCGCTCCAAGATACATTCCCGGTAATGCCCGAAAACCTTCCAGTAATCAAATGAGGTCATCCTATATATCAATCTTCGTCTCCGGACCATTCCGGAAAGCCCCGTGAAGCCTGTGATCTCATCCGAGACTCGGAACAACATTCGGTAACCACACATATAACTCAAATATACTAAAACAACGCCAAACCTTAAGTGTGCAGACCCTGCGGGTTCGAGAACTATGTAGACATGCCCCGAGGTACTCCTCGGTCAATATCCAATAGCGGGACCTGGATGCCCATATTGGATCCTACAGATTCTCCGAAGATCTTATCGGTTGAACCTCAGTGTCAAGGATTCATATAATCCCGTATGTCATTCCCTTTGTCCTTCGATATGTTACTTGCCCGAGATTCGATCGTCGGTATCCGCATAACTATTTCAATCTTGTTACCGACAAGTCTCTTTACTCGTTCCGTAATACAAGATCCCGTGACTTACACTTAGTCACAATGCTTGCAAGGCTTGTGTGTTATGTTGTATTACCGAGTGGGCCCCGAGAAACCTCTCCATCACACGGAGTGACAAAGCCCAGTCTTGATCCGTACTAACTCAATGGACACCTTCGGAGATACCTGTAGAGCACCTTTATAGTCACCCATTTACGTTGTGACATTTGATACACACAAGGCATTCCTCCGGTGCTAGTGAGTTATATGATCTCATGGTCATAGGAACAAATACTTGACACGCAGAAAACAATAGCAATAAAATGACACGATCAATATGCTACGTATATAATTTGGGTCTTATCCATCACATGATTCTCCTAATGATGTGATCCCGTTATCAAGTGACAACACTTGCCTATGGTCAGGAAATCTTGACCATATTTGATCAACGAACTACTCAACTAGAGGCTTACTAGGGACAATGTGTTGTCTATGTATCCACACATGTATTTGAGTTTCCAATCAATACAATTCTAGCATGGATAATAAATGATTATTATGAACAAGGAAATATAATAATAAAAATTTATTATTGTCTCTAGGGCGTATTTCTGACAAGGATGTTATTTAAATCACTTCTCTTTAGGGAGATCAATATGAGCAGCAAATGATTCACACAATGAAGCTACTATCTCAGAGTGAAGTCCATATTTAGCGCTAAAATCACAAAAAGTATCTATTTCAACAAAGGAGTTAACGCAATCGAACTTAAGATTCATACTTGGCTCCTTACCTTCATCAAACTCCCAATCTTCAGAGTTGCGTTTGATTATTTCCAATAAATTCCATTTGAAGTCAACATCTCTCTTCATAAAAGAACCGGTACAAGAAATGTCAAGCATGGTGCGATTATCATGAGAAAGCTGAGCATAGAAGTTTTGAATGATAATTTCTCTCGAGAGCTCATGGTTGGGGCATGAATATAACATTGATTTAAGCCTCCCCCAAGCTTGAGCGATACTTTCTCTGTCACGAGGCCAAAAATTATAAATACAATTCCGATCACGATGTACCAAATGCATAGGATAAAACTTTTGATGAAATTCCAATTTCAATCGGTTGTAGTTCCATGATCCAGTATCATCACATGGCCTATACCATGTCAATGCTTTATCCCCCAAAGATAAGGGAAAGACCTTCTTCTTGACCTCATCCTCGGGCAAACCTGCAAGCTTAAATAAACCACACACTTCATCTACATAGATTAGATGCAAGTCTGGATGTGATATTCCATCTCCTGTAAAAGGATTAGCCAACAGTTTCTCTAGCATACCCGAAAGAATTTCATAACAAGTATTTTCAATAGGTCCAGCAGGTTGAGGAGCAACTCCTTGTGCTTCCGTTCGAGGTGAAGATACCCCGAACAAGCTCCTCAAAGGATTAGTTTCCATAGTGACAAGTGTCAAGAAATTTCAGCACAATATATAAATGCTTCCTTACCAAATTCCACTTACCAAAGGGGCTTCACTCCCCGGCAACGGCGCCAGAAAAGAGTCTTGATGACCCACAAGTGTAGGGGATCTATCATAGTCCTTTCGATAAGTAAGAGTGTCGAACCCAACGAGGAGCAGAAGGATCTGACAAGTGGTTTTCAGCAAGGTATTCTCTGCAAACACTGAAATTATCGGTAACAGATAGTTGTGTGATAAGATGATTCATAGCAAGTAGCAAGTAACAATCGTAACAAAGGTGCAGCAAAGTGGCCCAATCCCTTTTGTAGCAAGGGACAAGCCTGGACAAACTCATATAGGAGGTAAAGCGCTCCCGAGGACGCATGGGCATTTCTGTCAAGCTAGTTTTCATCATGTTCATATGATTCGCGTTCGCTACTTTGATAGTTTGATATGTGGGTGGACCGGTGCTTGGGTGCTGCCCTTACTTGGACAGACCTACCACTTATGATTAACCCCTCTTGCAAGCATATGCAACTACGAAAGAAGAATTAATACAAAGTCTAACCATAACATCAAACTAGTGGATCCAAATCAGCCCCTTACGAAGCAACGCATAAACTAGGGTTTAAGCTTCTGTCACTCTAGCAACCCATCATCTACTTATTACTTTCCAATGCCTTCCTCTAGGGCCAAATAATGGTGAAGTGTTATGTAGTCGACGTTCACATAACACCAATAGAGGAAAAACAACATACAACACATCAAAATATCGAACGAATACCAAATTCACATGACTACTTATAGCATGACTTTTCCCATGTCCTCAGGAACAAAAGTGACTACTCACAAAGCATAATTATATTCTTGACCAGAGAGGTATTGAATAGCATCAAAGATCTGAACATATAATCTTCCACCGAGTAATCCAACTAGCATCAACTACAAGGAGTAATTAACACTACTAGCAACCTTACAGGTATCAATTGGAGTCGCGAGACGGAGATTGGTTACAAGAGATGAACTAGGGTTTGGAGATGACATGGTGCTGATGAAGATGTTGATGGTGATGAGTCCCCTCCGATGAGAGGAATGTTGGTGATGACGATGCCGACGATTTCCCCCTCTCGGAGGGAAGTTTCCCCGGCAGGACTGCCCTACAAGAGCTCTAGATTGGTTCTGCGCAAGTTCCGCCTCGTGGCGGCGGCTATTCCTCTCGAAAGCCTCCTCCTGATTTTTTCTAGAACGAAACCCTCCTTATAGCAAAATAGGGGAGCCAGAGGGCCAACACAGAGCCCACAAGTCCCCTAGGCGCGGCCAGGGGGGTAGGTCGCGCCTAGCAGGCTTGTGGCCTCCTGGTGGCTCCACTCTGGTACTTCTTCCGCCCAGTATTTTTTATAAATTCCAAAATAATTCCTCGTTGCTTTTCATGGCTTTTGGAGTTGTGCAGAATAGGTATCTCAAACTTGCTCCTTTTTCAGGCCAGAATTCCAGCTGCCGGCATTCTCCCTCTTCATGTAAACCTTGTAAAATAAGAGAGAAAAGGCATAAGTATTGTACCGTGAAGTGTAATAACAGCCCATAAAGCGATAAATATCAACATAAAAGCATGATGCGAAATGGACGTATCAGAGGCGTTTCAGCAGGCGGAGAGGCCACTCCGTGCACGACGTCCCACTTCGCTTATCCCTGTACACATCTCTTCACCAGCACGTTGCTGACAAGGACAAGACGTGCATTAAATGCACCTGACAGCGGTAGATGGATAAGCACCACTCTAGGTTCACTGTAACTTCTCGTGAACCTACCACCCATCACTGTATGTGACCCCTTTGCCTATAAAAGGAGGCCCTTAGCTTGTTCAAAAGGGGTTAGAATCTTTGGACATTGGCAAGAAGACGGTTATCATCAGTCTTTGTAATGAACAACGAAACGCTTAATACGATCAGACGAGCAGGACGTAGGGTTTCACGCGTAAGCGGCCCGAACCTGGGTAAAAAGGCTTGCCAGGTGTTGATCGTTACCTCTGCTCTTAGTGTCGTCTTTCTCCGCCCTACGATCACAAGGGTATCATGTTGATTCCCATAGGTGTCGACCAAGAATCGCCGACACCTTTGCTCGTTGTTAGTTTCTCCATAGATAGATCCTTGTGTGACGTACAATTGTTTTTGAAATTACTACGTTCCCCAACACTTTTGGCCACATAACATCACATAACATACCCTGCAAAAACAAGTTAGACGTCCTCTAATTGTTGTTGCAAGTTTTACGTGGCTGATTTGGGTTTCTAGCAAGAACGCTTCTTACCTATGTGACAGCCACAACGTTGATATGCCAATGCTATTTACCCTTCATAAGGACCCTGTTCATCGAATCCAATTCTACTGAAGTGGGAGAGACAGACACCCGCTAGCCACCTTATGCAACAAGTGCATGTCAGGCGGTGGAACTAGTCTCAAGTAAGCGTATGTGCAAAGTCGGTTCGGGCCGCTTCATCCCACAATACCGCCGAAAAAATATTGGACTAGTAATGGCAAGCAATTGACAAAATCATCGCCCACAACTTTTGTGTTCTACTCTCGCATAGAATCTACGCATAGACCTAGCTCTGATACCACTACTGGGGTTCGAGGGAGAAATTCAAAATTTTCCTACGAAACACCAAGATCAATCTAGGAGATGCTAGCAACGAGAAAGGGGTAGAGCATCTTCATACCTTTGAAGATCGCTAAGCGGAAGCGTTACTATGAACCCGGGTGATGGAGTCGTACTCGCAGTGATTCAGATTGTGGCATATGGGATCCATAGCACCGAACAACGGCGCCTCCGCGTTCAACACACGTGCCGCCCGGTGACATCTCCTCTAACTTGAACCATCAAAGAGAGAGGGGAAGTTGATGGAGTGCTCCAACAATACGACAATGTGGTGGCGGTGGAGCTATGTGGTTCTCCGATAGGGCTTCGCCAAGCACCGCGGAGGAGGAGGAAGAGAGAGGGCAGGGCTGTGCCGAGGTGGATGGAAAACTTGTGTGTTGCAGCCCCAAAACCGTTGGGTATATATAGGAGGATCGGGAGGGCTGGCCGGCCAGCCTAGGAAACCCTAGAAGGGGTGGCGGCCACCCTAGATGGAGGGGCGGTGACCCAAAGAGGGGGCGGCGGCCAGGTGGGAGGTGGCTTGCCTCCCAAGTTGGAGTTGGGCCACCTCCATGCCCTAGGGTTGCCAACCCTAGTCGCCTTGGCACTTGGTGGGTGGTGCACCGGCCCATCTAGGGGTTGTTTCCCTTCCACTTTTGGCCCACGTGGCCCTTCGGGGCTGGTGGCCCCTCCCGGTGGACCCCCAGAACCCTTCTAATGGTCCCGGTACAGTACGGATGATCCTCAAAACATTTTCGGTGATCAAATATCCATTTCCTATATATGAATCCTTACCTACATACCATTCTGGAGCTCCTCGTGACGTCCGGTATCTCATCGGGGACTCCTAACAACTTTCGGTAACCACATACTATTCTCATTACAACTCTAGCGCCATCGAACCTTAAGTGTGTAGACCATACGGGTCCGGGAACCATCCAGACATGACCGAGATACCTCTCCGGTCAAAAACCAACATCGGGATCTGGATATCCATGTTGGCTCCCACATGTTCCACGATGATCTCATTGGATGAACCACGATGTTGGGGATTCAATCAATCCCGTACGCAATTCCCTTTGTCTATCAGTATATAACTTGCCCGAGATTCGATCGTCGGTATCCCCATACCTTGTTCAATCTCGTTACCGGCATGTCTCTTTACACGTTCCGTAACACATGATCCTATGACTAACTCCTTAGTCACATTGAGCTCAATAGGATGATGTATTACCGAGTGGGCCCAAAGATACCTCTCCGTCACACGGAGTGACAAATCCCAGTCTCGATCCGTACCAACCCAACAGATACTTTCGGAGATACCTGTAGTGCACCTTCATAATCACCCAGTTACGTTGTGACGTTTGATACACCCAAAACACTCCTACGGTATCCGGGGGTTGCACAATCTCATGGTCTAAGGAAATGATACTTGACATCATGAAAGCTCTAGCAGACGAACTATACGATCTTGTGCCATGCTTAGGATTGGGTGTTGTCCATCACATCATTCTCCTAATGATGTGATCCCGTTATCAACGAGATGCAATGTCCATGATCAGAAAACCATGACCATCTATTGATCAATGAGCTAGCCAACTAGATGCTCACTAGGGACATGTTGTGGTCTATGCATTCACACATGTATTACGGTTTCCAGTTAATATAATTATATCATGAATAATAGACAATTACCATGAAAAAGGAAATATAATAATAACCACTTTATTATTGCCTCTAGGGCATATTTCCAACAGTTGTCTCTGGGCCCGAGTGTTTCAACAGAGCCATTCGGTCCGTTGAGATTCTCCCCAACTTCAGGTTGGCGGTTGGAATAAGCAAGTTCACTGGCGAGTCAAAGCCGAAAACATGGCTAGGCGATTACCGAGTGGTGGTGTAGATCGACGGAGGGAATGACAATGTAAGCATGAAGCATTTGTCTTTGATGCTGGATGGTTCAGCCCGAGCATGGCTTAATCAGTTGGCTCCTTCTAGCATCTACTGTTGGGAGGACCTTTCTCGATTGTTCATCGGAACTTTCGAGGGAACGTGCAAACGCCCTGCTGGTTTATCTAAGTTGCAACACTGTGTGCAGAAACCAAATGAGACTTTGAGAGATTACATACAGCGTTGGACCACCCTCCATCTCACGATGGAAAAAAATTCCGAGCACCAAGCCGTCTGCGCCTTCAAGGCTGGTGTTAGGTATAGAGATCTTTATCTGAAGTTTGGTCGGATAGGAGATATGTCCCTGAGCAAGATGATGGAGATTGCCACCTCGTACACCAATGGCGAAGAGGAGGACGGCCTCCACAGCGGCAAGGGAAAAGAAGTCGACAATGATGCTGGCGGCGGCAATTCCAGTCGGAGGCAAAAGCACAAAACCGATGGTTTTGCTCATGCAGAGGAAGCCGCTCTCGTGGCATAAAGAAAGAATAAGGGGAAATCCAAGGGACAATTTACCCCCAAGAAATCGAAGAATCAGTCAGGAACAGACGTTCTAGATACGCCGTGTGCAATCCACATGAAGAAGGATGAGGAAGGCAATTTGATATTGCCCAAGCAAACCACTTGACAATGCACATTGCTGATCCAATAGTTCAAGTAAAAGAAGTCGAGTGGGAAAACATCCGAAAAGGAGGATGATGAAGATAAAGAGGATTTTCCTGAGGTCAATGCCACTTTGATGATTTTTGCTGATATAGAAAGCAAAAGTCGACTGAAATTTATTAACACGTAGGTCAACATGGCTCTTCCTGCCACCCTGACGTACCTCAAGTGGTTGCAGACCCCAATAACATTTGACCAGTCAGATCACCCTTCTCATGTTGCTACCCCCGGTCGGCAGGCTCTGGTGGTGGATCCCATTGTAGGAGGCACTCGTGTCCGCAAAGTTCTCATGCACGGAGGGAGTGGGTTGAATATCTTGTATGCAGATACCCTCAAGGGGATGGGCATTCAGATGTCCCGGCTCAGGGAGAGCAACATGGAGTTCCACCGAGTCATCCCTGGGAAGAAGGCCTAGTCACTCGGTCAGATTGCGTTGGATGTGGTGTTTGGCACCAATAAGAATTTTTGCAAGGAAAAGTTGACGTTTGAAGTTGTAGACTTCCAGAGCGCGTATCACGCCATCCTCGGTCGACCAGGTTACGTCTCTTTCATGGCCCGTCCATGTTACGCATACCTCAAGATGAAGATGCCCGGGCCCAAGGGTGTGATCACAGTCACAGGGAATTGACAAAGGGCTGAGGAGTGCCTTCAGCAAGGTTCCAAGATTGCCGAACATTAAATGACTTTGGTTGAGTTGGAAGAATGCAAGAAGAATACTGACCCTGCTGATCTGTTGCCTTCCAAGAAACCCGTTTTTGAATCTGCTTTTTCAGTTGGCGGGTGACATGAAGCAAGTGAATGTTCACCCGACAAATCCTAATGCTGCCTGCTACCTCTTGAGCTTGCATTGGTTTTTCCCTTGAAGAGGAAAGGGTGCTGCAACACAGTAGCAGTAAGTATTTTCCTTAGTTTTGAGAACCAAGGTATCAATCCAGTAGGAGAATCAAGCCAAGTGTCCAGAGTACCTGCGCAAACACAAACAAGCTTGCCCCCAACGCTATAAAGGGGTTGTCAATCCCTTCAAGATTGATTGCAAAGTGAGATCTGAAGGCGGAAAGTGCAACGAAGTAAAAGTGTAAGGCTAAAAATATGGTGTGAAGTAGACCCGGATGCCATAGTGTTCACTAGAGGCTTCTCCCAAAATAGTAAATATTACTGTGGGTGAACAAATTACTGTCGAGCAATTGATAGAACCACGCAAAGTCATGACGATATCTAAGGCAATGATCATACATATAGGCATCACGTTCGAGACAAGTAGACCGATACTGTCTGCATCTACTACTATTACTCCACACATCGACCGCTATCCAGCATGCATCTAGTGTATTGAGTTCATGATGAACAGAGTAACGCCTTAAGCAAGATGACATGATGTAGAGGGATAAACTCAAACAAATGATGTAAACCCCATCTTTTTACCCTTGATGGCAACAACATGATGCGTGCCTCGCTACCCCTTCTGTCACTAGGTGAGGTCACCGCATGGTATGAACCCAAAACCAAGCACTTCTCCCATTGGAAGAATCATAGATCAAGTTGGCCAAACAAAACCCACAACTCCAAGACAATTACAATGATATGAAATCATGCATATAAGAGATCAGAAGAAACTCAAATAAGATTCATAGATAATCTGATCATAAATCCACAATTCATCGGATCTCAACAAACACACCGCAAAAGAAGATTACATCGGATAGATCTCCATGAAGATCATGGAGAACTTTGTATTGAAGATCCAAGAGAGAGAAGAAGCCATATAGCTACTAGCTATGGACCCGAAGGTCTATGGTGAACTAATCGCGCATCATCGGAGAGGCCATGGTGTTGATGAAGAAGCCCTCCGTATCCGAATCCCCCCTCCGGCAGGGCACCACAACGTGCCCCAGATGGGATCTTGCGCAGACAAAAGCTTGCGGCGGCGGAAAATTATTTTCGTGGATATCTCGCGTAGTTTTGGATTTTTTGGGAATTTATAGGCGGAAGAGGTAGGGAAGACGAGCCACACGGGCCCCACAAGCCTGCTAGGCGCGGTCCCCCTGGCCGCGCCTAGGGGGCTTGTGGCCTCCCCTGGTGGCGTCTGACATGGTTCTCATGCCCCGTGTGTATCTTCTGTTCCGGAAAAAATCTTTTTGGAAGTTTTATTCCGTTTGTACTCCGTTTAATATTCTCCTCTGAAAAGGGTCAAAAACACGAAAAAACCCAGGAACTGGCACTTGGCACTGAGTTAATAAGTTAGTCCCAAAAAATATATAAAAGGCATACAAAACATCTAAAGTTTGACAAGATAAAAGCATGGAACCATCAAAAATTATAGATACGTTGGAGACGTATCAAGCATCCCCAAGCTTTACTCCTGCTCGTCCTCGAGTAGGGAAGTGATAAAGATTGAATTTTTGATGTGGAATGCTACCTAGCATAGTTGTCCTTTGTAACTTCTTTCGTGTGACATGAATGTCCAGATCCATAAGATTCAAAACAATAGTTTGCTATTGACATGAGAACAATAATACTTCAACAAACTAGCAAGGTAATCATGAACTTTCGAAATAACAAGGCCAAAGAAAGTTATCCCTACAAAATCATATAGTCTAGCTATGCTCCATCATCCCCACACAACGAATTTAAATCATGCACAACCCCGGTATTGGCCAAGTAATTGTTTTCGCGCTCTTACTTTCTCAAACCTTTTTCAACTCTCAAGCAATACATGAGCGTGAGCCATGGATATAGCACTATGGGTGGAATATAGTGTGGTGGAGGTTGTGAGGCAAAAAGGAGGAGATGGTCACATCGACTCGGCATATCAAAGGGCTATGAAAACGCCCATTAATAGATATCAATGTGAATGAGTAGGGATTGCCATACAACGGATGCACTAGAGCTATAAGTATGTGAAAGCTCAAAAGGAGAACTAGTGGGTGTGCATCCAACTTGCTTGCTCACGAAGACCTAGGGCAATTTTGAGGAAGCCCATCATTGGAATATACAAGCCAAGTTATATAATAAAGATTCCCACTAGCATATGGTGGTGACAAAACGAGAGGCTCTCAATCATGAAGAACATGGTGCTATTATGAAGCACAAGTGTGGAAAGAGATAGTAGTATTGTCCCTTCTCTCTTTTTCTCTCTTTTTTTGTTTGGGCTCTTTGGTCTCTTTCCATATCTTTTTTTTGTGAGCAACTTTGGCCTCTTTTTTTATTTCCTCACATGGGACAATGCTCTAATAATGGTGATCATCACACTTTTATTTACTCACAGCTCCAAGCTTAGAACGATGATGACTCTATAGGAAATGCCTCCGGCAGTGTACCGGGATGTGCAATGATCTAGATTGGCGTATGATGTTGAATCATCTCGCTAGCTATCTTACGATCATGCAATGGCAATATGAGAGTGACGGCACAATTCATGAGACGGAACAGTGCGAGTTGCATGGCAATATATCTCGGAATGGCCTTGAAAATGCCATAGTAGGTAGGTATGGTGGCTGTTTTGAGGAAGGCATATGGTGTGTTTGTGCACCAGCGAAAATTGCACAGTACTAGAGAGGCTAGCAATGGTGGAAGGTGAAAGTGCATCTATACCATGGACTCACATTAGTCATGAAGAACTCACATACTTGTTGCGAAAGTTTTTATAAGTAACCGAATTAACCATCGCGTGATCCCGACCGCAACACAAAGGATGACAATCAATAGATCAATTATGCTCCGACTTCCTAACATAGAGGTTCACCATACGTGCATGTTACGGGAATCACTAACTTCAACACAAGTATTTCTATATTCACAACACCCTACTAACATAACTCTTAATATTACCGAATCCACGTCTCAAAACTAATTGAGAGGAATCAAACTTCTCTTTCTACTCAATGCACATGAAGATGGAGTTTTATTGTATCCTCTTTGGGTGCCTATCACCTTTGGGACTACTTTTATAGCACAAGCCAACTACCAAATTACGCACCGCCGTGCTCTAAAAGATCTAAGTGAAGCACATAGAGCAAAATTGTCCAGCTCAAAAGATATAAGTGAAGCACAATGAGTATTCTAGCAAATTCACAATGAGTGCATGTATCTCTCAAAAGGTGTGCAGCAAGGATGATTGTGACACAACAAAAGAAAAGACTCCTATGATACAAGACGCTCCAAGCAAAACACATATCATGTGGTGAATAAAAATATAGCTCCAAATAATGTTACCGATGGATTGAAGACGAAAGAGGGGATGCCTTCCCGGGGCATCCCCAAGCTTATTCTTTTTGGTGTCATTGAATTTGGCTTGGGATGCCTTGGGCATCCCCAAGCTTGAGATCTTTCCACTCTTTATCCCTTTGTCCATGAGAACATCACCCAAAACTTGAAAACTTCACAACGCAATACTTAAACAGAAACTCATGATATCATTAGCACAAGAAAACAAACTACCACCTCTTGAGGTACTGTCGCAATCTTGATTTCTATTTATATTGGTGTTAGATTACTGTATTCTCACATTTACATGGCTAGTACCCCCCGATACTATCCATAGTTTTATCAAAACAAGCAACCAACACAACAAAAATAGAATCTCTCAAAAACAGACCAGTCTGTAGCAATATGTATACTTCGTATACTTATGGTACCTCAAAAATTCAGAAACATTACGACAGCCTGGGAAAAAGGAAAGAAATAAACAGTAGCAAAAAGAATCAACTCAAAAGCTCTTTCTGGATAAAAATGAAAAATAATTTCGTGAGCGAAAAGTTTTTGTCTTTTTCCAGCAGGATCAAACAACCAACACCAAACTAGTCATAAAGGTTTTGCTTGGCTCAAACACAAAAAGAAACACAAAAGACACAATTATAACAGAATTATGATGGTGTGGACGCAACAAAACAGAAAGAAAAAGATAAATTCATTGGGTTGCCTCCCAACAAGCGCTATTTGGAATCACGGAACGCCCTTAGCTACGCATAAGGTGATGGAATCACGTATCATCGTCTTTGGTACTCAAACCATAAGTAGCCCTCATCATGGATTCATAAGGAAATCTTATTTTCATTCTAGGAAAATTCTCCATGCCCGTCTTTAAAGGAAATTGAAACCTAATATTCCCTTCCTTCATATCGATGATAGCACCAATTGTCCTTAGGAAAGGTCTACCAAGAATGATAGGGCATGTAGGATTGCAATCAATATCAAGCACAATGAAATCTTGGGGTACATAGTTACTATTTGCAATAATAAGCACATCATTGATCCTTCCCTTGGGTTTCTTGATAGTAGAATCCGCAAGATGAAAATTAAGAGAGCACTCCTCAATCTCATTAAAGCCTAGAACATCACATAAAGACTTTGGAATCGCGGAAACACTAGCACCCAAATCACACAAAGCATTGCATTCATAGTTTTTGATTTTGATTTTGATAGTAGGTTCCCACTCATCATGAAGCTTTCTAGGAATAGAAACTTCCAAGTCAAGTTTCTCTTCAAGAGATTTTATCATAGCATCGACGATATGATAGATAAAGGCCTTGTTTTGGCTGTAAGCGTGCGAAGAGTTTAGCATGTATTGCATCAAGGAAATACATTCAATCAAAGAGCAACTATCATAATTGAATTCCTTGAAATCCAAAGTAGTAGTTTCATTACTACTCAAAGTTTTGATATCTTCTACTCCACTTTCAATACTTTTAGCATCAAGATAGATGGACTCCGAATCATTTTTGCGTTTTTCAACCAAAGTGGATTCATATCCAGCCCTATCATCATTAGGTTTGACACTAGAAAACAAGGATTCAATGGGAGTCACACCAAGCACTTTAAGATCTTCGTGATTCTTATCACGAGAACACGCCTTTTTAAGCCATTCATGTCTAGCACAAATTTGGGCGGTTCTTTCTTTGCTCTCATTCATGGAAACACGCATAGCTTTGAAAGTTTCATCCATATTGATCTTGGGAGGAGCACATCTAACTTTCAAGGCATCAATATCAATAGACATTCTATCAACGCTCCTAGCCAAATCATCAATTTAGAGTAGTTTTTCCTCTATGGACGCATTGAAAATCTTTTGCGAGTTGATAAACTCTCTGATATTACTCTCTAGATCAGAGGGTAATTTATTGTAATTTCCATGAGTATTATTGTAGGAGTTGCCAAAGTTATTAGAGGGATTACTAGGAAAAGGCCTAAGTACATAGTTTCCTCTAAAAGCATTGTTGTTGCCAAAATTATTGCTACCAACAAAATTAACGTCCAAGCTCGCATTGCTACTCTCAATCAAGGAAGACAAGGGCATATCATTAGGATCTAAAGGAGCACCTTTACTAGCAACCAATTTCATTAACTCATCCATCTTAGCACTCAACGAGTTAATTTCTTCTATAGCGTGTACCTTTTTACTAGTAGGTGACCTTTCAGTGTGCCACTGAGAGTAGTTCGTCATGATATTGTCTAGGGGTTTTGTGGCTTCTCCTAATGTGATTTCCATGAACGTTCCACCTGAGGCGGAGTCCAAGATATTTCTAGAAGCGAAATTCAAACCAGAGTAGACGATTTGTATAATCATCCAAAGACTCAAGCCATGAGCGGGCTAATTTCTAATCATCAATTTCATCCTCTCCCAAGATTGTGCAACATGTTCATGATCAAGTTGCTTAAAATGCATGATATCATTATGGAGATAGATAATCTTAGCCGGTGGAAAATACTTGGGTATATAAGCATCTTTGCACTTGTTCCAAGAATCAATACTATTTTTGGGCAAAGATGAAAACCAAGTTTTTGCTCGATCTTGCAAAAAGAACGGAAAAAGCTTCAATTTAATCACATCATTATCCACATATTTCTTCTTTTTCATATCGCAAAGCTCAATGAAGGTATTAAGATGGGATGCGGCATCTTCACTAGGAAGGCCCGAGAATTTCTCTTTCATAACAAGATTCAGCAAAGCAGCATTGATTTCGTATGATTCCGCACTAGTGGCGGGAGCAATCGGAGTACTAATAAAATCATTATTATTAGTATTCGAGAAGTCACAAAGTTTGGTGTTTTCAGTCATGGTGACTTCAGCAAGCAAACAAGCACACAAGCGAACAAAAAGCAAGTGAGAGAAAAGGGCGAACAAAAAAGGCAAATATTTTTGTAAATTTTTGTTTTTCAGAAGTGGGGGAGAGGAAAACGAGAGGCAAAAAAGTAAATGCAAGAGATGAGTTTGAGACACATACTTGGATGAGCTTCACCTAGAATAATCCCCGGTGCCAGAGATTGACACGTTGATGGGAGACTATTCTTGACTTGATCCTCCCCGGCAACGGCGCCAGAAATCCTTCTTGCTACCTCTTGAGCTTGCGTTGGTTTTTCCCTTGAAGAGGAAAGGGTGATGTAGCACAGTAGCAATAAGTATTTCTCTCAGTTTTGAGAACCAAGGTATCAATCCAATAGGAGAATCAAGCCAAGTGTCCAGAGTACCTGCGCAAACAGAAACAAGCTTGCACCCAACGCTAAAAGGGGTTGTCAATCCCTTCAAGATTGATTGCAAAGTGAGATCTGAAGGCGGAAAGTGCAATGAAGTAAAAGGGTAAGGCTGAAAATATGGTGTGAAGTAGACCCGGGGGCCATACTGTTCACTAGAGGCTTCTCTCAAAATAGCAAAAATTACGGTGGGTGAACAAATTACTGTCGAGCAATTGATAGAACCACGCAAAGTCATGACGATATCTAAGGCAATGATCATACATATAGGCATCACGTCCGAGACAAGTAGACCGATACCGTCTGCATCTACTACTATTACTCCACACATCGACCGCTATCCAGCATGCATCTAGTGTATTGAGTTCATGACGAACAGAGTAACGCCTTAAGCAAGATGACATGATGTAGATGGATAAACTCAAACCAATTATGTAAACCCCATCTTTTTACCCTTGATGGCAACAACATGATGCGTGCCTCGCTACCCCTTCTGTCACTGGGTGAGGTCACTGATGACCCACAAGTATAGGGGATCTATCGTAGTCCTTTCGATAAGTAAGAGTGTCGAACCCAACAAGGAGCAGAAGGATCTGACAAGTGGTTTTCAGCAAGGTAATATCTGCAAGCACTGAAATTATCGGTAACAAGTGATTGTATGGTGAGGTCATTCGTAGGAAGCAACAAGTAACAAAAGTAGCAACGATGCAGGAAAGTGGCCCAATCCCTTTTGTTGCAAGGGACAAGCCTGGACAAAGTCTTATAGGAGGAAAAACGTTCCCGAGGACACACGGGAATTTCTGTCATGCTAGTTTTCATCATGTTCATATGATTCGCTTTCGTTACTTTGATAGTTTTATATGTGGGTGGGCCGGCGCTTGGGTACTTCCCTTACTTGGACAAGCATCCCACTTATGATTAACCCCTCTCGCAAGCATCCGCAACTACGACACAAGAATTAAGACAAAGTCTAACCATAGCATTAAACTAGTGGATCCAAATCAGCCCTTACGAAGCAATGCGTAAACTAGGGTTTAAGCTTCTGTCACTCTAGCAAACCATCATCTACTTACTACTTCCCAATGCCTTCCTCTGGGCCCAAATAATGGTGAAGTGTTATGTAGTCGACGTTCACATAACACCACTAGAGGAAAACAACATACAACACATCAAAATATTGGACGAATACCAAATTCACATGACTACTATTAGCATGACTTATCCCATGTCCTCAGGAACAAAAGTAACTACTCACAAAGCATAATCATATTCATGACCAGAGAGGTAATGAGTAGCATCAAGGATCTGAACATAAACTCTTCCACCAAATAATCCAACTAGCATCAACTACAAGGAGTAATTAACACTACTAGCAACCTTACAAGTACCAATAGGAGTCGTGAGACGGAGATTGGTTACAAGTGATGAACTAGGGTTTGGAGATGAGATGGTGCTGATGAAGATGTTGATGCTGATGAGTCCCCTCCGATGAGAGGAGTGTTGGTGATGACGATGGCGACGATTTCCCCCTCCGCGAGGGAAGTTTCCCCAGCAGGATCGTCCTACTAGAGCACTAGATTGGTTCTGCTCAAGTTCCGCCTCGTGGCGGTCGCGGCTCCTCCCGAAAGCTCCCTTCTGATTTTTTTGGAACGAAACCCTTCATATAGCAAAAGATGAGCGTCAGAGGGGCAACAGGGGGCCCACAAGCCCCCCAGGCCTGGCTAGGGGGGTAGGCCGGGCCTGGCAGGCTTGTGGCCTCCTGGTGGCGCCCCTCTGGCACTTCTTCCGCCCAATATTTTTCATAAAATCCAAAATATTTCCCCATTGATTTTCACAGCTTTTGGAGTTGTGCAGAATAGGTATCTCAAAGTTGCTCCTTTTTCACGCCAGAATTCCAGCTGTCGGCCTTCTCCCTCTTCATGTAAACCTTGCAAAATAAGAGAGAAAAGGCATAAGTATTGTACCGCAAAGTGAAATAACAGCCCAAAAAGCGATAAATATGAACATGAAAGCCTGATGCAAAATGGACGTATCAGTCACCGCAAGGTAAGAACCCAAAACCAAGCACTTCTCCCATTGCAAGAATCATATATCAAGTTGGCCAAAGAAAACCCACAACTCGAAGCGAATTACAAGGATATGAAATCATGCATATAAGAGATCGGAAGAAACTCAAATAAGATTCATAGATAATCTGATCATAAATCCACAATTCATCGGATCTCGACAAACACACCGCAAAAGAAGATTACATCGGATAGATCTCCATCAAGATCATGGAGAACTTTGTATTGAAGATCCAAGAGAGAGAAGAAGCCATCTAGTTACTAGCTATGGACCCGTAGGTCTATGGTGAACTACTCACGCATCATCGGAGAGGTCATGGTGTTGATGAAGAAGCCCTCCGTGTCCGAATCTCCTCTCCGACAGGGCACCACAACGTGCCCCAGATGGGATCTTTCGGAGAAAAAAGCTTGTGGTGGCGAAAAAGTACTTTCGATGATCTCTCACGTAGTTTTGGATTTTTCGGGAATTTATAGGCGAAAGAGGTAGGGCAGACGAGCCACAGGGGGCCCACAAGCCTGCTAGGCGCGCCCCCCTGGCCGCGCCTAGGGGGCTTGTGGCCTCCCCTGGTGGCCTCTGCCTTTGTTCTCACACCCCCTACATATCTTCTGTTCCGGAAAAAAAATCTTTTCGGAAGTTTTATTCCGTTTGGACTCCGTTTAATATTCTCCTCTGAAAAGGGTCAAAAACACGGAAAAAACAGGAACTGGCACTTGGCACTGAGTTAATAAGTTAGTCCCAAAAAAGATATAAAAGGCATACAAAACATCCAAAGTTTGATAAGATAATAGCATGGAACCATCAAAAATTATTGATACATTGGAGACGTATCACTGCCCCAAACAACATCTGAACGACACTCGACAGCAAATAGGAAGCCGCGGTCATCTAGTTACTCCATGAGAACTAGGACATCTTTGCATGGAAGCCTTCTGACATTCCTGATGTACTTAGGGAACTGGCTGAGCACCGACTGAGAGTTGTCCCGAAAGCCAAACCCATCAAAGAGCACTTGCGTCGGTCGGCAGCACAGAAGCGGAAGGCAATCAACGAGGAGGTGGCTCGAATCTTGGCGGCTAAGTTCATACGCGAGGTTTACCAGTCAGAGTGGCTCGCGAATGTTGTCATGGTCCCCAAGAAAGACAAGTCGCTCCGCATGTGTATTGACTTTAAACATATCAATCAAGCCTGCCCGAAAGATCATTTTCCGCTACCCTACATCGATCAGATTGTCGACTCAACTGCGGGATGCGAGCGTTTATCTTTTCTCGATGCATACTCTGGTTACAATCAGATCTGTCTGTTTGGTCGAGATGAAATAAAGATGGCCTTCGTCACCCCTTTCAGGTGTTTCTGTTATATCACCATGCCTTTTGGTCTGGAAAATGCTGACGCTAATTTCATGCGTATGATTCAGAAATGCCTGCTCGAGCAAATAAGTCAGAATGTCGAGGCTTATATGGATGATATTGTAGTCAAGTCTCGCAAAGGTTCCGACCTACTGAGTGACTTGGCGGAAAATTCGCCAACTTGAGGAAATATGATATCAAGTTAAATCCAACCAAGTGCACTTTTGGAGTTCCTAGTGGCAAGTTACTCGGTTTCCTCGTTTTCGAACGGGGCATCAACGTCAATCCCGAGAAGATCGATGCCATCGTCCGAATGCAACGCCCTGAGCGTGTGCACGATGTCGAGAAGCTCACGGGGTGCCTGGCAGCATTGAATAGGTTTATTTCTTGCCTCGCAGAGAAGGCATTGCCTTTATACTGGCTGATGAAGAAGTCTGGTACGTTCAAGTGAACTCTTGAGGCAGAAGCAGCGTTTTTCGAGCTCATAGCCCTGCTTTCCGCCGAGCCGGTGCTTGCTGCTCCGCACAACAAAGAACCCCTGCTCCTGTACATTGCAAACAGTAACCAAGTTTTCAGTACGGTTCTCACTATCGAGTGGGAAGAAGAGGGCAAGGCTTATAAAGTCCAGCGTCCAGTTTACTATATATCCAAAGTGGTGACTCCTTCAAAGCAAAGGTACCCTCATTATCAGAAGCTCGTCTATGGTATATATCTATTAGCGAAGAAGGTGGCACACTATTTCCAAGATCACTCAGTCTCAGTCGTCAGCGACGCTCCATTGTCTGAGATTCTCAACAATCAAGATGCGACTGGTCGAGTGGCCAAATGGGCTATTGAGCTCCTATACTTTGATATTAAGTTTGAAGCAAAGAAGGCAATCAAATCTCAAGCGCTTGCTGACTTCATGGCCGAGTGGATAGAATAGCAGCAACCAACTCAAATCCACTCGGCGCACTGGTCCATCCTCTTTGATGGCTCCAAGATGTTGAATCGATATGGTGCTGGCGTGGTTTTGGTATCTCCAAAGGGTGACAAGCTCAGTTATATCCTCCAGATTTACTTTGATTCCTCCAATAACGAAGTTGAATATGAGGCACTCCTCTACGGGTTACGCATGGCCATCTCACTCGGCGTCTGGCGCCTGATGGTATACGGTGATTCAGATTTGGTGGTTAATCAGGTGATGAAGGAGTGGGATGTCAGGAACCCTGCATGACTGGATATTGCCATGCAGTGAGGAAGCTTGAGAAGAAATTTGAAGGTTTGGAACTGCACCATATTCCCCGAGTGAAGAATCAAGCAGCTGATGATTTAGCAAAGATCGGTTCCACTTGGATGACTGTACCTAGCAATGTGTTTCTAGAACACCTACATTATCCTTCCGTGCAAGAAGACCCCTTCACTAAAGAGCCCCCGCAAGCAATAAGTGCCTCCAATCCGATCGAGGTTGACGTCCCTGCAGTCATAGATCTGGTGATGGAGATTCTCGTGATTACGCCCGATTGGACGGTGCCTATATTGCATACATATTGATGCAAGAACTCCCAGAAGACGAGGTTGAAGCTGGACAGATCGTTCGTAGGTCCAAGGCCTTTACTATGATGGATGGACAACTTTACAGAGAAAGCATAACTGGCATACCTCAACGGCGCATCTCTCCCGAGGAAGGTCAATTGATTCTAGAGGAAATCCACTCGGGGACCTGTGGTCATCATGCGTCCTCTCGGATGATTGTTGCCAAAGCATACCAAGCTGGTTTCTTCTGGCCGCGCGCCAACAAAATGGCTAAGGAAATTGTTGAACGCTGCGAAAGAAGCCAGTTTTACGCAAACTTGTCACATAAGCCTGCGTCTGCCCTGAATACTATTCCACTCGTTTGTCCATTCTCTGTATGGGGTTTAGATATGTTCGGTCCTTTCCGAATGGGCCAGAGTGGATTAATGCATCTTCTTGTAGCAGTCGACAAGTTCACCAAGTGGATTGAGGCTAAACCCATAAAGAAGCTGGATTCGCGCTGCTATCAAATTCCTAGAAGAGACAACGTTCCGGTATGGAGTTCCCCATAGTATCATCATAGATAATGGTTCAAAATTTGACTCAGAAGAGTTCAGATACTTATGCTCCCCCCAAGGCCCTCGAGTAGATTACGCATCCGTCGCACACCCCCAAACTAATGGCCAAGCTGAGCAAGCAAATGGCATTATCCTTGCAGGGTTGAAGCCTCGACTCATGCGAGATCTCGAACATGCAGTTGGAGTTTGGGTTACTAAATTGTCGTCTATTCTGTGGGGTTTGAGGATGACTCCTAACCGGTCGACTGGGCGCACTCCTTTCTTCATGGTGTATGGAGCTGAGGTTGTTTTGCCAAGTGATCTCCTTCATAATTCTCCCTGTGTAGCTCTTTACTCAAAAGTTGAAGGTGAACAACCACGACTGGATGGTTTAGATCTCCTCAAAGAAGAACGTGAAATGGCTCTGATGCGGTCGACTGTGTACCAACAAGATCTGTGTGACTTCCATGCAAAGCACGTCAGAAGTCGGGCGTTTCATGAAGGTGATCTTGTGCTCCGAGTGGATCAGCAGCGGCCTCACATGCTCACCCCCCACATGGGAAGGTCCTTTCGTCGTCACCAAAGTGCTGAACAATGGAGCCTACCACCTCTTCAACCTTAAGAAAAATATCTTCGAAACACGTGCCTGGAACACGGATTTACTTTGGCGTTTTTATACTTGATGACAGAGTTGTTTGATGTAATAAGAGTACTCTAGACAATGTTGTTTATCAAAGTTATGACTCCCGCGGTCTTTTGTCGATTCCGATCCCACAATCTCATATTCAAAAAATACTCCGAGCAACGAGCATTCCTCTCACTCGGGGGGCTTAGCTACGAACTAGTCTTCGCCTAAGTTTAAAAAAAATACTCTGAGTGCCGAACATTCCTCTCATCGGGGGCTTAAATGCGAACCAGTCTTTGCCTAAGTTTAAAAAATACTCCGAGTGACGAACATTCCTCTCAGTCGGGGACTTAGCTATGAACCATTCTTTGCCTAAGTTTAGAAAATACTTCAAGTGACAAACATTCCTCTCACTCGGGGGCTTAGCTATGAACGAGTCTTCGCCTAAGTTTACAAAATACTCCGAGTGACGAACATTCCTCTCACTCGGGGTCTTAGTTGCGAACTGATACGTCTCAAACGTATCTATAGTTTTTGATGGTTTCATGCTGTTATCTTGTCATCTTTGGATGTTTTATGTACCTTTTATATCTTTTTTGGGACTAACTTATTAATTCAGTGCCAAGTGTCAGTTCCTGTTTTTTCTGTGTTTTTGGCTCTTTTCAGATCTGATTTTGGAATGGAGTCCAAGCGGAATAAAATCCCCGAAATAATTTTTTCCCGAACGGAAGAAGATCAGGGGCTTGAGGGCCAAGGCAGGAGAGCTACAGGGGGCCCACAAGCCCTGTAGCCGCCACCAGGGGGGCGGCTAGCAGGCTTGTGGCCTCCCTGGAGCCCCCTTGACCTAGCTCATTCGCCTATATATTCCCTAAAATACAGAAAAAATCAGGGAATCCACGAAAACACTTTTCCGCCGCCGCAAGCTTCCGTTTCCGCGAGATCTCATCTGGAGACCCTTCCCGGTGCCCTGCCGGAGGGGACTTTGGAGTTGGAGGGCTTCTACATCAACATCATCGCCCCTCCAATGACTCGTGAGTAATTTTTTCACCCACCGTCTACTTGCTTTCATGAGAGAAGCCACTAGTGAACACTACGGCCCCCGGGTCTATTCACACCTATCGTTTCCACTTTCGCTTTTACTTTGCTTTGTTACTTTGTTTCTTTCAGTTCTCACTTGGCAAACAATCTATAAGGGATTGACAACCCCTTCATAGCGTTGTGAGCAAGCTTTTTGTGTTTGTGCAGGTACTTGTGATACTCCTTCACTAGATCGATACCTTGGTTCTCAAAACTGAGGGAAATACTTACCACCGCTGCGCTACATCACCCTTTCCGCTTCGAGGGAACACCAACGCAAGGCTCCAAGGACACGGGGGAAATCCTTTGCATATTTTCCTAGGAAGTCCCTAAAGGCGTAGCCGTAGCAAAAGGATTCCTGGTGTCGTTGCTGAGGAGAATCAAGACAAGAATAGTCTCCCGTCAGCACGTGTTTCTGGCACCGTTGGAAGGTCTTTTGTTGCAGTAGCACAAGTATTTCTGGCGCCGTTGCCGGGGAAGGAGAGATCTATCCAAGTAGGTCTCACAAACTCATCTCTTGCATTTACTATTTTGCCAGTTGCCTCTCGTTTTCCTCTCCCCCACTTCACATTTTCCATTTTCATTTGCCTTTCTCCTTTGCGGTTTTCTTTTGCCTTTTGCCTTTTTGCCGTTTTCCTTCGCCGGTTTTCTTGCTTTCTTGTGCGCTTGTTTGTTTGTTGAAGTGATCATGGCTGAAAACACCAAACTTTGCGACTTCTCGAGTACCAATAATAATGATTTTATTAGTACTTCGATTACTCCCGCCACTAGTGCGGAATCGTATGAAATCAACGCAGCTTTGCTGAATCTTGTTATGAAAGAGCAACTCTCTGGCCTTCCTAGTGAAGATGCCGCATGCCATCTCAATACATTCATTGAGCTTTGTGATATGCAAAAGAAAAGAGACGTGGATAAAGACGTGATTAAGTTGAAGCGTTTTCCTTTCTCGTTGCGAGATTGCGCAAAAACTTGCTTTTCTTCTTTGCCTAAAAATAGTATCAATTCTTGGGATAAGTGCAAAGATGCTTACATATCCAAGTATTTTCCGCCGGCTAAGATTATCTCCTTACGTAACGATATGATGAATTTCAAGCAACTTGATCATGAACACGTTGCACAATCTTGGGAGAGGATGAAGCTTATGATTAGAAATTGTCCCGCTCATGGCTTGAGTTTGTGGATGATTATACAAATCTTTTACGCTGGCTTGAATTTCGCTTCTCGCAATATCTTGGACTCTGCCTCAGGTGGAACGTTCATGGAAATCACGTTAGGAGACACTACAAAACTCCTAGACAATATCATGACCAACTACTCTCAGTGGCACACTGAAAGGTCACCTGCTAGCAAAAAGGTACACGCTATAGAAGAAATTAACCTGCTTAGTGCTAAGATGGACGAGTTGATGAATTTGGTTGCTAGTAGAAACACTCCTTTAGATCCTAATGACGTGCTACTGTCTTCCTTGATTGAGAGTAGCAATGCTAGTTTGGACGTGAATTTTGTTGGTAGGAACAATTTTGGCAACAACAAAGCTTTTAGAGGAAACTATGTTCCTAGGCCTTTCCCTAGCAACTCCTCTAACAATTATGGCAATTCCTACAACAACACTTATGGAAATCACAACAAATTACCATCTGATTTAGAGAGTAATATCAAAGAGTTCATCAACTCTCAAAAGATTTTCAATGCGTCCATAGAAGAAAAACTACTCAAAATAGACGATTTGGCTAAGAGCGTTGATAGGATGTCTTGTGACATTGATGCTTTGAAAGTTAGATGCCCTCCTCCCAAGGTCAACTTGGATGAAACTTTGAAAGCTATGCGTGTCTCCATGAATGAGAGCAAAGAAAGAACCGCCCAAATTCGCGCTAGGCATGAATGGTTTAAAAGGGTGCGTTCTAGTGATGCAAATCACGAAGATCTTAAAGTGCTTGGTGTGACTCCTCTTGAATCTTTGTTTTCGCGTTTCAAACCTATTGATGAAGGGGCTGGATATGAATCCACTTTGGTTGAAAAACGCCCCAATGATTCGGAGTCTAGCCATCTTGATGATAAAGGTGTGGAGAGTGGACTAGAAGAAATCAAAATTTTGGGTAGTAATGAAACTCCCACTTTGGATTTCAAGGAATTCAATTATGATAATTGCTCCTTGTTTGAATGCATTTCTTTCATGCAATCCATTGCAAACTCTCCACATGCTTATAGCCAAAGCAAAGCCTTTACCGCGCATATCGTAGATGCTATGATGAAATCTCTTGAAGCGAAGCTTGAATTAGAAGTCTCTATGCCTAGAAAACTTCATGATGAGTGGGAACCTACTATCAAAATCAAGATCAAAAACTATGAGTGCAATGCTTTGTGTGATTTGGGTGCTAGTGTTTCCGTGATTCCAAAGTCTTTATGTGATATTCTTGGTTTTCATGAGATTGAAGATTGTTCTCTTAATTTGCATCTTGCGGATTCTACTGTCAAGAAACCCATGGGAAGGATCGATGATGTTCTTATTGTTGCAAATAAGAACTATGTGCCCGTGGATTTCATTGTACTTGACATAGATTGCAATCCTTCATGTCCTTATACTTGGTAGACCTTTCCTAAGGACTATTGGTGCTATCATCGATATGAAGGAAGGGAATATTATATTTCAATTTCCTTTAAAGAAGGGCATGGAGAACTTTCCTAGAAAGAAAATAAGATTGCCTTATGAATCTATGATGAGGGCTACTTATGGTTTGAGCACCAAAGATGACTATACGTGATTCCATCACTTTTTGCCTAGCTAAGGGCGTTAAATAAAAGCGCTTGTTGGGAGGTAACCCAACGAATCTATCCTTTTTCTTTCTGTTTTGTGTTTTCCATACTTTCATAATTCTGTTATCATTGTGTTTTTTTGTTTCTTTTTTGCGTTTGTGCCAAGTAAAACCGTTATGATTAGTCTTGGGGATGATCGTTTGGTCATGCTGGAAAAGACACAAACTTTCTGCTCACGAAACGAATTTTCATTTTTTTTCTGTAAGAGATTTTGAGTTGATTCTTTTTGCTGCTGATTGCTACACAAATTCTTGAGACTGTCGTAATTGTTCAGAATTTGTGAAGTACCAGAAGTATACGAAGTATACAGATTTCTACAGACTGGTTTGCTGTTAACAGATTCTGTTTTTGTTGTGTTGGTTGCTTATTTTGATGAAACTATGGATAGTATCGGGGGGTATTAGCCATGGAAGATTGAAAATACAGTAACCCAACATCAACATAAGTAGAATTTAAGTTTGGTACAGTACCTAAGGAAGTGGTGGTTTGCTTTCTTATACTAATGTTATCACGAGTTTCTGTTTAAGTTTCGTGTTCTGAAGTTTTCAAGTTTTGGGTGAAGTTCTTATGGACAAAAAGATAAAGAGTGGCAAGATCTCAAGCTTGGGGATGCCCAAGGCACCCCAAGATGATTCAAGGATGCCGTAAAAGCCTAAGCTTGGGGATGCCCCGGGAAGGCATCCCCTCTTTTTGTCTTCAATCCATCGGTAACGTTACTTGGGGCTATATTTTTATTCACCACATGTTATGTGTTTTGCTTGGGGCGTCTTGTATCGTAGGAGTCCTTTATTTTTGTTGTGTCACAATCATCCTTGCTGCACACCTAGAGAGAGAGATATGCAGTCACTGTGATTTTATGGAGCTTCACTTATATCCTTTGGTAGACAATTCAGCTCACATGTGCTTCACTTATATCTTTTGAGCTAGTTGATTTTGCTCTTTGTGCTTCACTTATATCTTTTAGAGAACAGCGGTGCGTGGCTTGGTAGTTGATCTATGCTTTGAAAGTAGTCTCAAAAGGGGTAGTTATCCAAATGGATATGAAAACTTCCACCTTCATGTGCATTGAATAGTTAGAGAAGTTTGATTCATCTCAATTAGTTTTGAGTTGTGGTTGTGCTAATATTGAAGTTATGCTAGTAAGGTGTTATGGATCTAGAAATACTTGTGTTGAAGTTAGTGATTCCCGTAGCGTGCACGTATAGTGAACCGCTATGTGATGAAGTCTGAGCATGATTAGTCTATTGATTGTCATCCTTTGTGTGGCGGTCGGGATCGCGCGATGGTTTATACCTACCAACCCTTCCCCTAGGAGTATGCGTTGAATGCTTTGTTTCGATTACTACTAAAACTTTTGCAACAAGTATATGAGTTCTTCATGACTAATGTTGATTCCATGGTTTAGATGCACTTTCACCTTCCACCATCACTATCTTCTTTAGTGCCATGCAACTTTCGTCGGTGCACAAAACCCACCATTAGCCTCCCTCAAAACAGCCACCATACCTACCTACTATGGCTTTTTCGAAGTCATTCCGAGATATATTGCCATGCAACTACCACCATGACATGTGCCACCACTTCTACATTGCCATTGCATGATCGTAAGATAGCTAGCATGATGTTTCCATTAATGTCTATGCCATGCTAAATCATTGTCACGGTACACTATCGAAGGCATTCCATATAGAGTCATCGTTGCTCTAAGTTTGAGTTGAAAGTGTGATGATCATCATTGATGGAGCATTGTCCCATGTGAGGAAATAAAAGAGGACAAATATGCCCACCAAAAAACAGAGGCCAAAAGAGCCCAACAAAAAAAATGATGAGAGAAAAAGAGAGAAGGGACAATGCTACTATCCTTCCACACTTGTGCTTATTAAGCACCATGATCTTCATGATTGAGAGTCTCTCATTTTTTCACCACCATATAGCTAGTGGGAAATTTTCATTACATAACTTGGCTTGTATATTCCAATCATAGGCTTCCTCAAATTTGCCTTAGGTCTTCGTGAGCAAGCAAGTTGGATGCACACCCACTAGTTTTCTATAAGAGCTTTCACATACTCTTAGCTCTAGTCCATCATTTGTATGGCAATCCCTACTCATTCACATTGATATCTATTGATGAGCATCTCCACAGCTCATTGATATGCCTAGTTAATGTGATCATCTTCTCCTTGTTTGTCTTGCAACCTCCACCACACTCCACACCACTTATAGTGCTAAAACCATGGCTCACGCTCATGTATTGCATGATAGTTGAAAATGTTTGAGAAAGTAAAGGTGTGAAAACAATTACTTGGCCAATACCGGGGTTGTGCATGATTTAAATTCGTTGTGCAATCATGATAGAGCATAGCCAGACTATATGCTTTTGTAGGGATAACTTTCTTTTGGCCTTGTTATTTTATATGATAGTTCATGATTACCTTGCTAGTTTGCTAGTTTGCTTGAAGTATTATTGTTTCCACGTCAATAGAAAACTATTGTTTTGAATCTAATGGATCTGAACGTTCACGTCACATAAGAGGAGTTACAAAGGACATCTATGCTAGGTAGCATGAAAGCATCAAAAATTTATTCTTTATCACTTCCCTACTCGAGGACAAGCAGGAGTTAAGCTTGGGGATGCTTGATACGTCTCAAACGTATCTATAATTTTTGATGGTTTCATGCTGTTATCTTGTCATCTTTGGATGATTGATGTACCTTTTATATCTTTTTTGGGACTAACTTATTAATTCAGTGCCAAGTGCCTGTTCTTTTCGGGGATTTTATTCTGTTTGGACTCCGTTTCAAAATCTCCTCTGAAAGGGGTCAAAAACATGGAAAAAACAGGAACTGGCACTTGGCACTTAGTTAATAAGTTAGTCCCAAAAAATATATAAAACGCATGCAAAACATCCAAAGTCTAACAAGATAATAACATGAAACCATAAAAAATTATAGATACGTTGGAGACGTATCAAGCATCCCCAAGCTTAACTCATGCTCGTCCTCGAGTAGGGAAGTGATAAAGAATGAATTTTTTATGTGGAATGCTACCTAGCATAGTTGTCCTTTGCAACTTCTTTCACGTGACATGAATGTTCAGATCCGTAAGATTCAAAACAATAGTTTTCTATTGACATGAAAACAATAATACTTGAAGCAAACTAGCAAAGTAATCATGAACTTTCAAAATAACAAGGCCAAGGAAAGTTATCCCTACAAAATCATATAGTCTGGCTATGCTCCATCATCCTCACACAACTAATGTAAATCATGCACAACCCCGGTATTGGCCAAGTAATTGTTTTCACACTCTTACTTTCTCAAACTTTTTATAACTATCACGCAATACATGAGCGTGAGCCATGGATATAGCACTATAGGTGGAATAGAGTGTGGTGGTGGTTGTGAGACAAAAAGGAGGAGATGGTCACATTGACCCGGTGTATCAAAAGGCTATGGAGATGCCCATTAATAGATATCAATGTGAATGAGTAGGGATTGCCATACAAGAGATGCACTAGAGCTATAAGTATGTGAAATCTCAAAAGGAAAACTAGTGGGTGTGCATCCAACTTGCTTGCTCACGAAGACCTAGGGCAATTTTGAGGAAGCCCATCATTGGAATATACAAGCCAAGTTATATAATGAAAATTCCCACTAGCATATGGTAGTGACAAAGCAAGAAACTCTCAATCATGAAGAACATGGTGCTATTATGGAGCACAAGTGTGGAAAAAGATAGTAGCATTGACCCTTCTCTCTTTTTTTTCTCTCATTTTTTATTTGGGCTCTTAGGCCTATTTTTTTCTTTTCTATTTTATTATTATTATTATTTTTGGGCTCTTTGGCCTCTTTTTTTTATTCCTCACATGGGACAATGCTCAAATAATGATGATCATCACACTTTTATTTACTCACAGCTCAAAATTATGATGACTCTATAGGAAATGCCTCTGGCAGTGTACCGATGTAACATCCCAAAATTATAAATTTTGGAATGTTAATATAATTATTAGATTGATTGTTTGTTTGTTTGCTTGAGTGATTGAAACTTGTGTGAAATTTGAAACTTTTCAAAAACTTTTGAATGAGAGGGAATAAAATGACTTTCCCCATCTCCGATGAATTCAAATTCAATCTTTTAAAAGCAATGAGAAAAGATGACATGACTTCTTCAACTATAAAGAATTTGAATGGAGCTGGCATTTGAATTTCCTCCGATTTTAATTTGCAAATTCTATTTTCCCTCCACTCAAGAAATGCCGTGGAATAATATTCTGTCAAACAGAAAAGAGAGGAGGAACATGACCCTCCAGAGCAAGGGGCATTTGTTGAAGTATTTTGAGCCAAGGAAACGAAATTTAATTTGAAAAAATAATTGCAAAAAGAAATAGTGATTTTAGGGTTTTTTTTGGAAAACATTTTTTTAGTTTTTATTTTGGCCGTGGAAAAATGCCCATCATTTAGATTTTTATTTTTCTGATAATTTTAGTATATAGAAACTCTATATTCCGAATTGATTTGAATTCCCTTTTATCGTTTTAGTTTCCTAGTTTTGAAAATAGGAAAGGAATCACTTTTATTTGGAAACACCTGCTGGCCCATCAAGAGTTTTCCTATTTTGGCCCAACAGAGGATCTTCTTCCTCCTCTGTCTCTTCCCCACGTCACAGGAGCTTTCCTTAGCCATGGACAGGGAGATCTTCACCTCCGGGATTCGCGAAGCTCTTTCCCTCCCAGCACCTCCCGTCGCCTCTATAAGAACCCCCATGGCCTCCTCGTTCCATTCCCGTTGAAACCGCCGCCTCTCCCCACCTCCTCCTCCCCCTGCACCATCGCCGGGGTCGGTCACCAGAGAACTCGCCGTGCTCCTCCACATCGCCCCTGCACTCCCTCCCCTCCCTGCCGAGCCCTCCCCACCCCTGCCGCACCTCCCCACCACATCGGCCCCTCCTCCACCACCCCACCCCGTCGGCCACCCCCCTGCTCCCCCACATCGCCACGACCAGGAAGCCAGGAACTCCTCCCGTCGCCCCCCTGCAGGCCCCTCCACCTCGCCGCCCCCCTCCACCGCCCCCCTGCCACCCCACCCCCCTCACCGCTGACCCCACCCCACCGGAGCCCCACCCCGACCCCCAGCCACCATCGGCTCCATTGCCAGCGCTGGAGCTACTCCCAGCCACGGTAAGGCCCCCTATCCTCTTTCCTTTCTTTTTTTTTTCTTTTACTTGTTTTGTTTTTTTTGTATTGTGTAGTTTTACCCTTAGATCTATTTTCAACGGTGTAGATTAGAGTAACTTACCCCTTCGTTTTTAGTTATAAAACCATACCGGTTCCTTGTTAGTAATTTTAAACCGAAAGGGTTTTTCTTATTTAGCGGCCATCCGCTGTTTAGCCTATGCCACGCACACCCATCAGCCAATCAGAAGCCGCCACATGGATTCCCTGTTTGTTTAATTTTTTCAGATTTAGTTCGAAAACAGAAAAGTTCCAATCTTGTTTAGCCCATAACTTTTGATCCATAAGTCCAATAGAGTTGATTCTTTTTCCGGTAGCTCGCAAATTTCCTGTAGTTTTTAAAAACATATAATTTGTCTATGTTGAAAAGTTTAAAATTTGACTTAGATCAGATTTAGTTTAAACCTTGTTTTGCTTATTCCAGGAGTTTAAAAATAGCTTTTAATTTGATTCTTTTTGGTACTGATCACTAGTGATCTTATTTATCAGTGGTAAAAGTTTCAGATTTGTTTGAATATTTTAGATTATGGTTTCTTGTGAAACAATTTCTGTTTCACCTCTTTTTAGGATTATGGCTATTACTTTTCTATAATTGCTTTTAAATTATTTTCTTTTATATTTCAGAAAGATTATTTCAGAAACTTGCTTTTCGCTGAAAACTTATAGCCCACCTGCCATGTATGCATATAGTATAGATGATTACTTTTCACCCCTCTCTTATGTGACTTGCCGGCATATTCTATATGCTGACCTACACGGCTGCAACGTCTTATGTTGCAGATATTTTTCTTCGACGAGTAAGAGTACGATTCAGGGTTACGGTCTACACTCAACTTGCCGTTGGTGTTTATTGGGACTCCACTCCCTTGACTGCTTCCGCAGAGATAATTAAGGTATATATCAGTTTTATGCTATTTACATGTGATTGCACTTTGATATATACATTGATGTACTGTGTGTGCCAGCATACTGATCCAGGGATGGCACAGAAACACAGAGGCTTGACTCGTTTTGAGTCGGGTCGCTACAACCGGGATGTGCAACGATCTAGCATGGCGTATGACGTTGAAACATCTCGCTAGCTATCTTACGATCATGCAATGGCAATATGAGAGTGACGGCACAAGTCATGAGATGGAACGGTGGGAGTTGCATGGCAATATATCTCGGAATGGCTATGAAAATGCCATAGTAGGTAGGTATGGTGGCTATTTTGAGGATGCCATATGGTTGGTTTGTGCACCGGCGAGAAGTGCGCGGCACTAGAGAGGCTAGCAATGGTGGAAGGTGAAAGTGCATCTATACCATGGACTCACATTAGTCATGAAGAACTCACATACTTGTTGCGGAAGTTTTTATTAGTAATCGAAACAAAGTGCTAAACGCATACTCCTAGGGGAAGGGTTGGTAGGTGTTAACCATGGCGCGATCCCGGCCTCAACACAAAGGATGACAATCAATAGATCAATTATGCTCCGACTTCCTAACATAGCGGTTCACCATACATGCATGCTACGGGAATCACTAACTTCAACACAAGTATTTTTAGATTCACAACACCCTACTAACATAGCCCTTAATATTACCAAATCCACATCTCAAAACTAATTGAGAGGAATCAAAACTTATATTTCTACTCAATGCACATGAAGATGGAGGTTTTTGCATCCTCTTTGGGTACCTATCACATTTGGGACTACTTTCATAGCATAAGCCAACTACCAAGTCACGCACCGCCGTGCTCTAAAAGATATAAGTTAAGCACAAAGAGCAAAAGTATCTAGCTCAAAAGATATAAGTGAAGCACTATGAGCAAAAGTATCTAGCTCAAAAGATATAAGTGAAGCACTATGAGCATTCTAGCAAAATCACAATGAGTGCATGCCTCTCTCTCTCTCAAAAAGGTGTGCAACAAGGATGATTGTGACACAACAAAAAGAAAAGATTCCTAAGATACAAGACGCTCCAAGCAAAACACATATCATGTGGTGAATAAAAATATTGCTCCAAGTAATGTTACCGATGGATTGAAAACGAAAGAAGGGATGCCTTCCCGGAGCATCCCCAAGCTTAGGCTTTTTGGTGTCCTTGAATTTAGCTTGGGATTCCTTGGGCATCCCCAAGCTTGATCTCTTTCCACTCCTTATCTCTTTGTCCATGAGAACATCACCCCAAACTTGAAAACTTCACAACACAAAACTTAAACAGAAAATCGTGATAACATTAGCACAAGAAAACAAACTACCACTTCTTTTGGTACTATAGCAAACTTGAATTCTATCTATACTGGTGTTGGGCTACTGTATTCTCACTTTTCCATGGCTAGTACCCCCCGATACTAACCATAGTTTCATCAAAACAAGCAACCAACTCAACAAAAAACAGAACCTGTCAAAAATAGACGAGTCTGTAGAAATCTGTATACTTCGTATACTTCTGGTACCTAAAAAATCTCAAAACATTACGAAGGCCTGGGAAATAGGCATATCAACCAGCAGAAAAAAGAATCAATTCAAAATCTCTTTCTGAATAAAAATGAAAAATCATCTCGTGAGCGAAAAGTTTCTTTCTTTTTCCAGCAGGATCAAACAACCATTACCCAGACTAGTCATAAAGTTTTGCTTTGCTCAAACACAAAAAGAAACACAAGAAACACAATCACAACAGAATTGTGATGGTGTAGACGCAACAAAACAGAAAAAAAGATAAATTCATTGGGTTGCCTCCCAACAAGCGTTATTGTTTAACGCCCTTAGCTAGGCATAAAAGCGATAGAATCACGTATCGTCGTCTTTGGTGCTCACACCATAAGTGGCCCTCATCATGGATTCATAAGGCAGTCTTATTTTATTTCTAGGAAAGTAAGCCACGCCCTTCCTTAAAGAAAATTGAAATCTAATATTCCCTTCCTTCATATCAATGATAGCACCGATAGTCCTTAGGAAAGGTCTACCAAGAATAATAGGGCATGTAGGATTGCAATCAATGTCAAGCACAGTAAAATCCACGGGTGCATAGTTCCTATTTGCAATAATAAGAACATCATTGATCCTTCCCATGGGTTTCTTGACAGTAAAATAAGCAAGATGCAAATTAAGAGAACACTCTTCAATCTCATTAAAACCCAGAACATCACATAAAGACTTGGGAATCGCAGAAACACTAGCACCCAAATCACACAAAGCATTGCACTCATAGTTTTTGATTTTGATTTTGATGGTAGGTTCCCACTCATCATGAAGCTTTCTAAGGATAAAGACTTCCAATTCAAGATTCTCTTCAAGAGATTTTATCATAGCTTCGATGATATGATCGGTAAAGGCCTTGTTTTGGCTATAAGAGTGTGGAGAGTTTAACATGGATTGCATAAAAGAAATGCATTCAATCAAGGAGCAACTATCATAATTGAATTCCTTGAAATCCACGGTAGTAGTTTCATTACTACTCAAAGTTTTAACGTGTTCTACTCCACTTTCAATGCTTTTAGCATCAAGATAGATGGACTCCGAATCATTGGGGCACTTTTCAACCAAAGTGGATTCATATCCAGCCACATAATCATTAGGTTTGACACAAGAAAATGAAGATTCAATGGGAGTCACACCAAGCACTTTATGTTCTTCGTGATTCTCATCACGAGAACACACCTTTTTAAGCCATTCATGTCTAGCACGAATCTGGGCAGTTCTTTCTTGGCTCTTAATCATGGAAACATGCATAGCTTTCAAAGTTTCATCCATGTTGATTTTGGGAGGAGCACATCTAACTTTCAAAGCATCAACATCACTAGAAATTCTATGAACGCTCTTAGCCAAATCGTCAATTGTGAGTAGTTTTTCCTCTATGGACGCATTGAAAATCTTTTGAGAGTTGATGAACTCTTTCATATTACTCTCTAGATCAGAGGGTAATCTATTGTAATTTCCATGAGTATTGTTGTAGGAGTTGCCAAAATTATTAGAGGAGTTACTAGGAAAAGGCCTAGGAACATAGTTTCCTCTAAAAGCATTGTTGTTTCCAAAGTTATTCCTACCAGCAAAATTAACGTCCAAGCTAGCGTTACTACTCTCAATAAATAAGACAAGGTCATATCATTAAAATCCAAAGGAGCACTTCTACTAGCAACCAAATTCATTAACTCGTCCGTCTTAGCACTCAACGAGTTAATTCCCTCTATAGCGTGTACCTTCTTACTAGTAGGTGACCTTTCAGTGTGCCACTGAGAGTAGTTTGTCATGATGTTGTCTAGGAGTTTTGTGGCTTCCCCTAACGTGATTTCCATGAACGTTCCACCTGAGGCGGAGTCCAAGATATTTCTAGAAGCGAAATTCAAGCCAGCGTAAAAGATTTGAATAATCATCCAAAGACTCAAGCCATGAGCGGGACAATTTCTAATCATTAATTTCATTCTCTCCAAAGATTGTGCAACATGTTCATTATCAAGTTGCTAAAAATTCATGATATCATTACGGAGAGAGATAATCTTAGTCGGCGGAAAATACTTGTATATATAAGCATCTTTGCACTTATCCCAAGAATCAATACTATTTTTGGGCAAAGAAGAAAACCAAGTTTTTGTGCGATCTCGCAACGAGAAAGGAAAAAGCTTAAATTTAATCACGCCATTATCCACGTCTCTCTTCTTTTGCATATCGCAAAGCTCAATGAAGGTATTGAGATGGGATGCGACATCTTCACTAGGAAGGCCGGAGAATTGCTCTTTCATAACAAGATTCAACAAAGCAGCATTGATTTCGTATGATTCCGCACTAGTGGTGGGAGCAATCGGAGTACTAATAAAACCATTATTATTAGTATTCGAGAAGTCACAAAGTTTGGTGTTTTCATTCATGGTGACTTCTGCAAGAGGCAAGCACACAAGCAAACAAAGAGCAAGCGAGGAAAAAAGGAGAACGAAAAGGCGAACGAAAAAGGCAAACGAAAAAGGGAAATTGTGAAGTGAGGAGAGGAAAAGGAGAGGCAACTAGCAAACAAAGTAAATGCAAGAGATGAGTTTGTGACACCTACTTGGATGAGTTCTTGACTTGATCTTCCTCCCCGGCAACGGCGCCAGAAATCCTTCTGCTATGGCAACAGACAACAGCGCCAGAAGTTGACACGTTAACGGAGGCTGGGCTTGCGTTGGTTTTTCCCTTGAAGAGGAAAGGGTGATGCAGCACAGGAGCAGTAAGTATTTCCCTCAGTTTGAGAAGCAGGGTATCGATCCAGAAGGAGGGTCTCGTCAAGTCCAGAGTACCCGCGCAAACACAAACAAGCTTGCACCCAACGCTTCAAAGGGGTTGTCAATCCCTTCAAGATTGTTTGCAAAGTGAGATCTGAAGGCGAAAAGTGCAACGAAGTAAAAAAGTATAAGGCTGAAAATATGGTGCGGAGTAGACGCTGGGGCCATAGTGTTCACTAGTGTCTTCTCTCAAAATAGCAAATATCACGATAGGTGAACAAATTACCGTCGAGCAATTGATAGAACCGCGCAAAGTCATGACGATATCTAAGGCAATGATCATACATATAGGCATCACGTCCGAGACAAGTAGACCGATACTTTCTGCATCTATTACTATTACTCCACACATCGACCACTATCCAGCATGCATCTAGTGTATTGAGTTCATGACGAACAGAGTAACGCCTAAAGCAAGATGACATGATGTAGAGGGATAATCTCAAACCAATAATGAAAACCCCATCTTTTTACCCTTGATGGCAACAACACGATGCGTGCCTCGCTACCCCTTCTGTCACTCGGTGAGGTCACCGCACGGTATGAACCCAAAACCAAGCACTTCTCCCATTGCAAGAATCATACATTTAGTTGGCCAGACAAAACCCACAACTCGAAGAGAATGACAAGGATATGAAATCATGCATAGGAGAGATCAGAAGAAACTCAAATAAGAATCATAGATAATCTGATCATAAATCCACAATTCATCGGATCTCGACAAACACACCGCAAAAGAAGATTACATCGGATAGATCTCCATGAAGATCATGGAGAACTTTGTATTGAAGATCCAAGAGAGAGAAGAAGCCATCTAGTTACTAGCTATGGACCCGTAGGTCTATGCTGAACTACTCACGCATCATCGGAGAGGTCATGGTGTTGATGAAGAAGCCCTCCATGTCCGAATCTCCCCTCCATCAGGGCACGAGAACGTGCCCCAGATCGGATCTTGCCGAGGCTGAAGCTTGCGGCGGCGGAAAAGTACTTTCGATGATCTCCTGATTTTTTTTGGGATTTTTAGGGAATATATAGGCGCAACCCCTAGGGCAAAGGGCATCCAGGGGGCGCACAAGCCTGTGGGCTGCGGCCTCCCCCCTGGCCGCAGGGTGAGGGCTTGTGGGGCCCCTGGGCCCCCCTGCCTTGGCTCTCAAGTCTCATGATCTTCTTCCGTTACGAAAAAATTCTTTTCGGGGATTTTATTCCGTTTGGACTCTGTTTCAAAATCACCTCTGAATGGGGTCAAAAACATGGAAAAAAGGAACTGGCACTTGGCACTGAGTTAATAAGTTAGTCCCAAAAAATATATAAAAGGCATGCAAAACATCCAAAGTCTGACAAGATAATAGCATGAAACCATAAAAAATTATAGATACGTTGGAGACGTATCAGTTGCTTCGATGAAGGTCTCCATGAAGTTTTCGAATTGAAGTTTCTTCGTGTTGCCACCGGGAGAGCCTTCATCTTATCCTCCTTGGCCTCCTTGCAATGGAACCGGACGAGTGAGAGCACCACAGCAGCTCCGCAGCGAGGAGCAGATTTTTTCCATGCCTGTACTCGACTGGGAATCTCGTTGAGGCGAATCATCATCGACTCAAGGTCAGTCTCGAGGGTGTATTTTGGCCACAATTCCTTGTCGATCTTCATCACCGCAACTTTCATTCGAGTGATATACCCTTGAGCACTTCTGAGACGAGTGTCAAGGCGAAACATGTTCATGGCCACAATATCCCCTATGGGTGACTTGGTGGGGTGCAGATTTGGCTCGATCTCCTTAGTTTCCTTGTCAAAGTCTTGGTAGAATTCTACACGAAGGGGAAATGAAAGGTTGGTCGTGCTACTGTTTCGTGGAAATTAAGGAAATTCACTCGACGGAAGAAAAGTTACCTTCAAGCATGCCGACCATCTTCTTCGCAAAATCTCCCAACTAGTTCTCCAGACCATTCCTTCTCTTGGTAAACTATTCATCCCTTTTGATCCAATCGGTCCGTTCTTGCTTGACTTTGGCGTTCTCTTCTTCCAACTTACTGGCTGCGGCAAGCTTCTTCTCAGTAGCCTCGGTTTTCTCCCTCTCCACCTTCTGACCATCAGCGAGTTCCTCATCTTTATCTTCAAGCGCCTTCTTCACGGTATCTAAAGAAATAACATTGTTGAGTCACGCTTGGAGTCGGCGGTTCTCATTACGCATGCGTGTTCGAGTGTGGTACTCGGTTCAAAGGATAGAAGATGAAATTGATAGTGCGATTGTTCTACAAGGATTACCTTCCAGGGTCTTCATCTTGGTATGTGTGCGGTTCAGGTTGTTCTTGGCACCTCCATATGTAGCTGAAGCTGGTTTTTCTCCTTCTCCAGGTCGACATACTTAGTGCCAAGCTCACAGGCTTTCTAAATCAACAAAGAAGTAGTTTAGTCGACTGGATGGCGATCCGCCGCCCCACCCCACACCCCTGTAGAAGCGTCATATCATGGTTGATGGGAATGATGTCCATGAAACCTGCAGGATAAGTCTTGCTAGTTTGGACTTTCCATCCCTAATATAAGCATTCAGAGGTGGAGACACCAAGAAAAAGAATTCACTTGACAAACTGAGAGATAAGCGTGCTCCAAGTACGAAAAAGGACCCCGAGTCCAAGTTCTTAAGACCACTGCCAATCGTAAACGATCGACAATAGTCTCGGGAACTACACCCAGTGGGTACACTCAGTGTGCCCCCACTAGATAAGACACCACTCGACCAGGTCCGACCTGCCAAGTGAAAAAAAGAGCAAACATGCAAAATTGTCTCTATCCGACCCCCACCGATGCAAGCACTCGACGACGGTCTCGGGAACTACACCTAGTGGGTGCACTCAGCGTGCCCCCACTGGACCTACTATCACTCGACCAGGTCCGACCTATCGAGTGCCAAGCGACTATAAAAACAAATCTAAGACCCCTGTTGATGTCACCAACATTCGACAACAGTCTCGGGGACTACACTAAGTGGGTGCACTCAGCGTGCCCCCCACTGTACTTGAAATCACTCGATTAAGACCTGATCTACTCGAAGGGAAAACAAGCAAGTATGCACCAAAATAAAACACCCAGTGGGTGTAGAGTCAAGATGGATAGAAATTCAATCAGAAATGAACTTACAATAGCACTTACTCGAACATTGGCACGAAGTGCTGAGCTGGCATCACAAGCCAACTTGTTGGCTTCGTATGCCTCCTTCGCTTGCAGCATCATTTGCTCAGCCTGGATCATGGCCTCTTTACGAGCTCCAGTCTGGTCATCTAGGACACGGTGTAGAGAGAATGCGGGCGTCAGATGAGTCAGTGCTACAGCTGAGGTCACAAGAGTTGCCTGAAGTTGCTCAATTGGTGCTTAGACCACAAGAGTTTAAATTGCTGGCGGGGCATTCAACAGCAGAACCTCAAGTCCAGCTTTGGCTCGGGAAGAGTCGCCAAGTTCCTGAGAGAATGCAGCAGTCGACCTGCGAGGCACCTGCCCTGACGATGTCCTCCGGGTGCGTACGTCTGGGGTGCCCAAGGTGACACCTTCATCCCCCGCACCCTGATGTGGGTCCTCATCATCTTCCAAGTGGATGATGTCTGCAACTGCCAATCGACAACGTAAACTTATTCCATCAACTAATCATCTAAAAAAAGAATAGGGTGAAGATTTGTTATACCTCGTTGAGAAGTGGCCGCGTCGGGTGTGTCCACTTCCATGTGTTCCTCTTCATCTCGTAGAGGCGATGTCACCAAGGTAGCAGCTCTCGAAAACAAATTCCACTCGGTCAACAAAGACATAAAATTCAACAACAACAAAAGAAGGAAAATTAACACTCAAGTTGAGGCGACAGGCACGACGATCTTCATAAGGGGCAGAGCCTTCCGAGGTTTTGGTGCGACAGACTTGGGCTGTTTCACAACCTTTTCAATCGACTCAAATGTTGCGGCCCGGTCGCGCTTCGGATTCCTAGTGCATGATGCCAAGGTTCTGCTTGGGACATCCATTGGGTCTTGGCGCTACTTGGATTGATGCTTGGTGCGCGGAGGAGACTGAACCTCTTCCTCGCTCTCCTCCGAGTCATTGTTACCACCTTCACTGTCTTTGGCGTAATGAGTGTTTATGCTCCCATATGCGCTCTCTTCTCCGTCATCAGGCTGCCCTCCGTTTGGCACGGGCGAATACATGTTCGTGAACTCCTGCAAGATACAAACAGTGAAGTTAGTCGACTGAAGACGCAATCACTTGACGAAATATGAAAGCATTCGACAAATAGATAACTCACTAGCTTCGGTAGCGGGTTCGTGGCAGAGAGGGGCATGATTCGCTTGGCTCCCAAAGGATTGTCACATGCTCCAGTGATGCTTCTGAGCCACTACGCAACAATCTCCTCACAGAGTTCCTGTGGATGTGTCGGAGTGGTGTCTAAGGTGCCCGAATTGTGCCACACAGTGTGATTCCTCGCTTAAAGGGGCTGGATTCGCCGACCGAGAAACGCCTCTAGTAGGTCCATACCAGTCACTCCGCCACGAATCAGATTTACTACTGCATTCACTAAAATTCCTCCTTGGACTTTCTCTCCCTCTATCATGGACAATGTTCTGGGAGTAGTGGGTCTCTCCAATGTGAAGGGGGGAAGGCCAGTCGACATATTGGGAGACGCGACATCATTACACTAAAACCAAGTCGATTGCCAGCCGTGAACAGATTCAGGAAAGGTCATCTACGGAAACGCGCTCTTGCTCCTCTTTTGGACTCCGAGGCCACTGCATAGCTGGGTGACGTGGGTCTTACTATCACTAGATTTGGCCTTTTTGACTGATTGAGATCAAACTGTGAAGATGTGCTTGAACAAATCCAGCGAGGTTGACAACCCAAGAAGCATTCACACAATGTTGTGAATGCAGCGAGATACGCAATGGCATTCCAAGGGAAGTGGTGAAGTTGTGCGCCGAAGAAATTCAAGAACCATGGAAGAACTGATGGGGAGGCAAAGAAAAACCTCGCTCGACATGGGAGAGGAGGAGGAATCGCTCACCTTCGCGCGACCGCGTCTCGGTCTCTCCCTCCGGCAGTCTCCACGACCTATCTGCTATCAGTCCGTCAACGACGAGGTTCTTGACATCCTCCACCCTGACGGTCGACCAAAGGAAATCCCCTTGGATCCACCCCGGCGGCGCCGAAAACTGGGCGCCCAACGACTTCTGCACCTTGGCTCCCTTCTTGGCACACTCGAGCTTCTCCGTCTTCCCCTTTGTCATCATGGCGGCGGTGATCGAGGAAGAGTTGAGCGTCGCGCGTGAAGCAGAGGGAGCAGAGGAAAAGAGGGGAATAGAGGAGGAATATGGTACCAGCCCTAGCACCGTCCCGTTTTATAACTGCCTGAGTGAGTCGCTGACCTATGGGCCTGCCGGATCCCTGAGTATCCTGATTTCACAGGAAGCACAGTATGTGGCGCTAAGGACGACGCAAAAATCATGGTGTCACGCCCCCACTTGCCCCGGTTGTTGCGTCATCATCGTGCGGCGTGTGCTTGCCAAATTTTTGAATCCCGTGAAATCCAGACCTCACGAAGCAACCCATCGCATCAGAAGATCCTGTTGACCACTCAAGCCCGATCCCGCTCTCAAATTCACCCGGACGTATTTCAAGACAGAATCGATCAAGGTGAGTGACAAAGACTCCAATCGACGCATGCTTTTGTGAAGCCCTACAATGCATTCAGAATTTGTGTGCCTTATCAAAATCTGCATCGATCCTTTTTCACTCGAACCTTGATCCATTCAGGGGCTAATGATGGGGATATGTACCTAGGGTAGGGTTCTAGGCTTGACCTACATACCCTACCCAAGGACACTACATTGGCGGACTTAGAGATTACAAAGAAGACTCCAACTGAAATCACCATGGCGCATGAGTTACTCGACAAAACATCCACTTTGAGGTTTCTCCCTCCATTCGACAGTTGCGTTTCACTCGGAAAAACCAGAGAACAAGCGACTGCAAAAGATCATAAGCCACTCCAGGGAGGCCAATGGGCAGGCATTCGACTCGTCGTCATCAGTAGCATTTATTAGATACGTTATCAGTAACGTTTACCTTTATTACCATTATCAAACCCTTGGTTGCCGGGGATTGATGAGGGGAAGCGTACTCCATATAAGCCACCCCTCCCCAATTGCACAAGGGTTCGCACCCCTTGTAACTCACACATTCCACATGACAGAAGCTCCCGAGCACAGAGACGTAGGGCTGTTACCTTCACGAGAGGGGCATGAACTCATACATTCGTGTGTACAATCTCGTGGTAGCTACAACTCTGCCCTCTCCTTATGTACCCCTAACTTCTACTATCAGACTTGTTCCCACGACAGTTCCCAAACTTGAAATAAAGTTTATTCCTTTTCCACCATTCTTTCACATTCCACAGCTAGCCATATCCATGGGTACCGTCCATACCAACAATTCCCAAGTAATTTATTATTTGTCAACTTAAAATAATTTTCTTTTCTTTTTGGGACTGGGCATCCCTATTACCGCCATACTCTCATGCAATAATAGGTGAATAAACACTCATCTTGAGAATAACCTATTTAACATGGAAGATACCAGCTACCCCTTGCCGCTTCGTGAGCGGTATGGGCACACAAAATAGAAATTTATTTTGAACATTCGAGTTGGCACTTGCAAATTTACTTGGAACATCCTTGAAATACCGCATGTAGGTAGGTATGGTGGACTCATTTGGAACAACTTTGGGTTCAGGATTTGGATGCACAAGCAGTATTCCCACTTAGTACAAGCGAAGGCTAGCAAATAGATTGAGAAGCGCCCAACCAAGGAACAAAGTTCATCGTAAGTGAACATTAAACATAACTAACCCTAGATAATGCAACACAAGTAGGATGTAATTTCATAGCATAATTATTAACTTCATGTGCATGCATAGGGAATCACAAACCTTAACACCAATATTCTTACTAGAGCATAATTACTCATCAACATAATTGACATATTACTATCTTCATATCGCATAACTATTGCAAAGAATCAAGATTAATATCCAATGATCTTCATGAAAGTTTTTATTATATCTTTCTGGACATTCTTCACTTTGGAACTAATTTTCATTTAAAGCAAATTGCTAATGCAAATAACAAGCTCTGAAACAAATATAAGTGAAGAACGAGAGCACATGTTTCTTTAAAATTTTCAACTCCAAAAATTATATAAGTGAAGCAAGAGAGAATCTCTTCAAAATTTTAGCAACTCTCAAAATAATCTAAGTGAAGCATGAGAGCAAATTTCTTCAAAATAACACCACCACCATGCTCAAAAAGATATAAGTGAAGTACTTGAGCAATTCCATGGCTCAAAAAATTTAACTGAAGCATAAAGAGTGATTCTAATAAATCATAGCATAATTTATCTCTCTGAGATGGGCGTGTCCAGCAATGTTTGTTATGAAAAACTAACCAGCAAATAAAGTAAAGACACAAATGATACAAGATGCTCCAAGCAATACTCATGATATGTGACGAATAAAAATATAACTATAAGTAAAATTACTGATGGTTTCTAGAAGAAAGAGGGGATGCCCTCCTGGGCATCCCCAGGCTTAGTTGCTTGGTACTCCTTAGATATTGCCTTGGGGTGCCATGGGGCATCCCCAAGCTTAGGATTTTATCACTCCTTATTCCTCCATCCATCGTGATCTCACTCAACACTTGAAAACTTCAATCACACAAAACTCAACAACATTTTCATGACATCCATTAGTGTCAGAATCGGGGCTCCGCAGACCCAAGGAAAGGTTCGAACACTGGGGTGCGCTCGCTCTCCAACCCTATTCAACCTCCCAACCTCACAGCGACTCTACGGTGGCGTGAGCTAAGACAGTGAGCTAGAACGCATGGTAGTTTACCCAAGTTCGGGCCACCTTGAGGTGTAAAACCCTACTCCTGCTTTTGGTGGGATTGCTTGAGGTGGAAGACAGGTACAAAGGTGGGTTCTTGCCATAGCCGGGGAATGGAAAATTTGGTCCGCTCTATGGAGGTCGGGCCTCTCCTATATACTGGCATTGGTACTCTTCCCCTAAAAACATTGGCGGGAAGGGTTGCCACAAAGGCCATTTTCGAAGGCGACTGGACTATAGTCCGCCCTAACAAAGGTGGTCTTCACATGCAAAAGCTTCTCTCCATGACGTGCTCATGGGCTCGAGGATGACCTCCGCCCTGCCGAGCCCCCGACTTTGGTCTCCTTGCATCGAATGGGAAACCTTTCGGAGTCGCGTTGGGAGCACACTAGCTCTCCTAGCTTACTTAGCACGGAAGGGGAAACCCTCCCCATACGCGCCCGCTGACACCACTCCTGCACCGCGTGCGCAGCCTGCTTCATCCACGTGAAGGAGTTGGGTCATGGAACCCTACCAAGTCGCCCTCGGCAGGCCCGCCCCATGAGGGCCTCAGGGGAAACCTCACGACAAACACCCTCCCGAGGCCCTTGGCGATGATCTTCAATGCTCGCCTCATGAGGCATGGGCCCTGGCGATGGTCCTTCTTGCCAAACCAGGCTTATCCTATCGCGTCGCGCCCGGGGCCGCAGGACGATGGGCGTGGGTACCCCCGGTCCCAGGAGCCCGACAGTAGCCCACGGGCCTGGTTGGGTACGACTCCTCCCAACGGGAGGGGCGAGGCAACATGGGACCCAAATGCATGTGGGCCAGGCTCGATGCATGGCATCCGATGCAACGTGGGACCCTTCCTTCCTGCAACGCTTCGGCAACCACTCCAAGCGGACCGTAGCGAAGCTCATGTGCAACGCCCGCCAGCATTGCTCCTAATCGATGTCACCCACTTACGCCGTCCTTCCCGCAAAGACAACCTGTTCGGGGAACGAGGGGACCCAAGTCAGAACCGCCCATGGGCCAATCGTGGCACGCGGCACACAACGGGTGCATGTCACCACTACTCCCACAACACCTCGGGGGCCATGATCATGGATATAAGACGGCCACCCCCGGGGCGTGCCACCACACTACTTCTTCCTTCCTCCTACTCCTGTGCCGCTCCTCCATCCCTGTGCGAACGCCGCCTGCTTTCTTCCCCCTCCCAGTCCATGGTGACTGCAAGGGACGTTTCCGGCGACGAGGCGCATGCAGAGCCCATAGAGCCGCAGCTGGCCCCACTGCGACGATGCTCGGCCGCCGGCAACGAGTAAGTACACCGATGTCACTTCTTCTTCTCACGTGTCTTGCTTGGCCCTTCGAGTCCTGATCGCTGGACCTTTCAGGGCGATCGCGCCCCAAAGGCACCATGTGGGCCCGCTGGGTGCGTCCTCTGTGTCGGTTCCGAATCCGGCATATCTCGTAGTAGGGGTCCTAAGCTAGGCATCTTGGAGCGATGGTAACATGGACATGGGATTTTACCTAGGTTCGGGCTCTCGCAAGGATATAATACCCTACGTCCTGCTTTTATTGTATTGATATGGGAATAGTACATAGTACATATATCTACCACGAGATTGTTGTAATGAATATGAGATTGTCTATTGACTAGCCTGGCCTCGGTTTATATAATGTATCGTAGGCCTAGGGTTTAGTGGAGTCCTTGTCTTGTGCGCCAAGTCTTGTGGAATTTCCCTTGTATGCATCATGGGCTGTCCGAACTAGCCCATTAGTGAACCTCCATGGGGGTCCTCAGCATGCCCTATTGGTCGGGAGACGACGTGGTGAGTAGCCCTAGTACAGGACACCATCAGTAGAACCCTGAACCAGTTTTCAAGTTGGGGATGCTTCCTCGGTTCTTCCGAACTGTTCTTCATCTTCGGCCGTCGGTCTTGAAAACTGGTTCAACAAATCTTCCCATTTTCAATCTTGAGGATCACCAAAGTGTATCCGAAGAGTTCACGCATCGGGCATCCAAGGAGCCCCTTTCAGTTTTTGGCCTTTATCAATGCCTTGTAATATTTTACACCACAGCTCGGGTTTGAAGTGTTTCCCGTGTGGTGGTGTCCTCTTGCGTCCGAGCTCCAACGTCGAACTACATCTAAGGTGTCTTTTTGTAGCCGAGCTCCAATGCTAGTCGGCATCCGAGGTATACTCTTGTGTCCAAGCTCCAACGCCGAACTGTATCCGAGTCATCCGAGGCATAATAAATTACCTCGACCTCTAATTTTTTTAAGGAGTTCATCCGACCTTAATGCCGGCAATGCCCTCTAAGGAGCCAGCCACTTACATCCGAGCTTTATGCCAAACTTTTTCGGAGGTGGCGCTCTACCTAGATCTCGGGCTGTTTTTTTTGGAATTTATTTTTGATCGCTCTGATTTATTTACTACCGAGATGTATAGCCAGTAGCCCTCACGGTGTGTGCTGGTCTAAAATCTGAGATGTACCTGAAGGAAAAGTTAAAACCACTAATCCCAGTAGCCCATGAGACTTAGGTCGAGTTGTAAAATCGTCCTGAGGATCAAGATCTTTCTTGGCGGCATAAGCGGGGGATGGAAACATAGTATGCAGTAGTTCTCGAGACTCGGGTTGGGTGCGGCCGGCTAACCTGAGGATCGAATCTCCTCGGAAACCGTATTGCACTTTGAATTTGTTGCATTGAATAGGAAATGAAGTAGCCCCCGAGCCTCAAATTTTCCACGGGCGGTCGAATTAACGATTGAAATTTGATTGAAACAAACTTTGTTCATTTGACACAATATTTGCGCAATGATTCTATGTACCCAAGTACTTTACATCATCAATGCTCGGATCCGCATTGTACAAGACTTTGTTGACCGACCATCGACTTCAACCTCCTGAGCCAGTAGCCAAGGACTGTTTGCCCTACTTTATAAAGCCTTTATAAGGGAAAATATTTACGGCAAACAAAGCAATTCGGCCATATGGTTTTATAAACAAAGGTACGCAGAGAGATATGTTATATATTAGTATTTAATGTAAGAAACATCTTCTAGGAAAAATAGTTCATTTATAAGCTCTTTTTCCCAGGATATCACGATGACCATGATCGTGAAACCTCAATTCCGATCAATGTGTGAGAAAAATATTGAGGATTCAGTTTGGGAAATGTTCCCAAAGTCTGGTGCTTTTAATGAACCAAAATTTTCACTTCCCTCGTTGTCACCCAATTATATTCTCAAGATGGCTAGCTTTCGGCTTCACCCAGTCTGAGGTACTAACCCAGATGACCCGAAAGTAACAACCCAGGGGTGCTCCCTTTACCCCCTAACCGAACAATCGGGAACATAGGGGGTAAGAACAGGAGCCACACAACCTAGCTTGGCTAAAATCTTAAGTCAAATTCATGCATATTTATGGCTTTATAACGATCACTACGGGAGGCAGCTTTCGTATTTCAAATACAAACACTGATGATATGTTGGGCTCTCCGAAAATCCCGATGTATCTATGCTGAGGTGCCACAAAGGAACCCTCGGTATGGTTTATTTTGACTCCATAGGGACTGTTTATATTCTGAAAGTTTCATATAGTCGGCTTCCACCCCTTTGTAGATACTACGAAGGGTGTTTCCGTACAAACAAGACAACCCTTAGCCGATGTCTCGGTGCCCGGAGGCGGTTGTGTTAGTGGAAACAAGGCAATCAGATATTCGGGCTTTATAACTTTCACTTAGTCATAGGAGCATATGTTTGGGGGCAACTTAGTAGCCCCCGGTACACGTCGAATCCTCTGATTATTCGAGGTCGAACCACCCACAACTTGGCCTTTTCAAGAAATAAAGGCCCTTCGTTTTACTCAGATAACCTCGATCGACTATATTTGGTTGAACATCGCATGCGGTTCGCTGACCGATTTAAGCTTGTTGTGACAGTCAGCCTTCGGCTTTCTCCAACTACGGCACTTAACCAGTTAACCGGAAGTGACAATCGCAGTGGTTCTCCCTTTACCCCTTAGCCAAACAAAGTGGAAACGTTAGGGGTAAGCAAAGGAACCGGGCAATCAGCTATAGACAAAAGACACAACTCGAAATCAATGCATATAAACGCGAAATACCGAGGACATTTTGCCGAGGACTACATGGAGTACCCCGATGTTTGGTGGGTTTGGTGCTAACCGTAGACCCCCTTTATTATTACCGATGCGTGAAATGCATCTCGCGTTGTACTGTGAGAGTTATGATCGGAAAAACCAAAAAAACTTATGCAAAAAACTTTACATTTTGATAAAAGAAAATTGTGCCAATCCGAAATTGGTCTAAAATTTAATTTGTGCTCCGGTCGTGTTTAGCATGATACATCCCATCTCCAAACTCCAATTGGGTCAACCTTTGGCTTCAACCTCCATATCCCGAAGGCAGAGTGTTTCTCCAAGGCCTGTTTAGCGTACTAAACTCGAGCGGCTTTAAAAAGAAACCAGGCTATCCGGCTATCGACCACACACTATTACCTAAAATAGGAGTACTAGAAAAAGACTTCGCAATGACAAAGAAGAAATACATTTATTATAAAACGGCTCATATAAATTTAAGAGCCCCTAGTTAACTTTAGGGAAAGGAAATTGTTTTTAAAAAATGATTTTTTTATCAAAAATATAATGTTTGGTTGAACACAACAAAAAGGAAAATTTCAAGAAGAACTGAGCACGAAAACGACTTAGCTGTTTAATGTGCTCGGTGTGCTTCGGGGTTATGGCGGGACGGAGACGTAGTCCTCGTCCTGGCCGAGGTCCTAGCCCCCAAGTATGAGGTAACACAGAGAAGAGCTCGGGTCAAGGAGTGGCAACACAACACGGTTGTGGCTGCGAGGCGAAGCCTCTAATCCAGTCGAGGAGAGAGAGTAGTTCGGCAGCGTGATGGTGAAGCCCCCACATTAGTCGATCATGCCGACGACGCAATTTGTTTGATGAAGGCGAGACGATGATGTCGCCTCGCTGATGTAACGACATCGTGTGGTCAAAGGTCAATTATCTGGCGTAAGGTCGATGTCGACAAAGGTCAGAAATCCACAAGAGGCTGGCCAGACTGACGTCATACATGAATATTGATAGAATATCTATGTAAAATTAATGCAGTACATAACCAATAGAAAATATTATGTGCTAATAATAATTTTGTGTTCTGAGGGAATACTCAGGAAAAACAAAACTTGATATTCACCTGATGTAACGCCCCTTGGTTTGACTTTCATGGCATTAATCTCCTGTATGATGACAAGTGACTGTCCATGGAAAAGAGAATCAGCTTAATTGCCGCTCCAAGGAAATCACGTGTACAGTGTTGCCGCGCGGTGCAACCGTCTATAGTTAGATGATGCCTTCAAGTGTCGATCTTGCAGTAGGATTTAGGAGAAGCTTGATGATCCTCAGCGCCCGAGCACAGGGAGCGTAGACGGCAAAGGTCGAGCCCCGGTGTTTGGATGCCTGGATTCAAGGTAAGGGTCGAGCCTAGGTTTTCGGACGCAGTCATTGGATACGAGCTCAAAGCCGAATCCAGGATAGGGGTCGATCTGAAAATGGGGTCGAGGAGGAGGCCCGAAGTTAATGCTTTGTAATGTCGAGGCTCATCGGGTGAGGCCATGAACTCGACAAGGAACATATCGCCCTAGGCTTCAGTGATGTACTCTAGGTTGCCAAACTTGATTTTCTGCCCTCGGGCGAGGCTATCGATCTATTCAATATGATTGGTCGTATTGGTGTGAAGCACGATGCTCTCTGATGCGAGGAGCTGGTCGGCTGGTGAAGACGAAGTCCCGAGAGTAGGTTCATGAAGAGATGATGAAACCCTCGGTCTAGCCGAGGTGACGAAGAAGTTGGTAAGGTGATGGTAGAGCCCCCATGACATCAGATGTGTCGAAGCATGTAGGTGTGATGGATGTTAGCTTGAAGAAGTGATGGCCCCGCGATGCCGCCGCATGTTAGAATTTGTGACGCGGTCCATGCCGGCTTGCTAAAAGTGACCACAGAGTGATGATGGTGCGTCCAATCCATTTAATCCATGGGGCGATGATGCCGTCTTGACAATTAGTTGTCATTTACGATGCTAAACACTTGGTCGGCTCGCCGAGGTGATGATCCGAGGTGGTTCTTATCGCCTCGATGGAGCGATGGCGCAGTCGATGTTGGTGCAGGTCGGTAGTCATGGAGCAACGTGGTCAGGCCGATTTGACATCGGCACGACGATAAGAATAGCCCCGGAAAAGACTTTAAAACTTGTGGGCACGTGTTTGGAAACAACACACGATACCCTAGAAATAAAAATCTTCAAAAAGGATGTCCGATATCTCGTTCATGAAGAAACATGAATTCAGGTCGGATTCGTTTTCGTGCAAAAAACAGATCCAAAAATTGATGTACTCACCAGACGTTTCCCGGAGTTTGGACAGTCGGACCAAGGTAAAATTTTGAGGGGTATTCGATATGAGAATTCCGTAGCCTATGAATGGTGGGATCTTGCAATTGATCTCCGAGCTAGCCGGTAGACTCCTCGCCCTAAACTCGACAATACTCAACAGGGCTCTGGTAGATCAGAGTTTGCCGGAGATTCCTCGATCATAACATGATAAATTTTTACAAGGTTATTCTAGACCCAATTATGCAGAATTCCACACAAGCAATCGTCAAAACAACGCTCGAGAAAGTAGGGACGACGAACATGAGTCGCTGTCCAGAAAAATTGCACGGTTGCCCGAGGACGATGTTAACATCGAGCCCTCGAGCTCCATGGATGATTCCCCATGTTCTTGATAGAAATCAGAGATGATAATGATGATGAAAGTATCCGTACGATCTTGATGATCCGACATGGAGCGCAGTCCTAGGTCCAGCCAAGATGACGAGTCGAGTCGACGACGAAGATGCCGACATCTACAACAAAGCTCAGTTCTGACGCACAGATCGCACCGAAGACGATCCGAATTCACATTGCACCGCGGTGACTACCATCAGGCTCTCAATGAAAGCACCAATGTCGGTTCTGAATCCAGCATATCTCGTGGCAGGGGTCCTAATCTAGGAATTTTGAAGCGATGGTAACATGGACACGGGATTTTACCAAGGTTCGGGCTCTCTCAAGGAGATAATACCCTACGTCCTTCTTTTGATTGTATTCATATGGGGATAGTATATAGTACATATATCTAGCACGAGATTGTTATAATGAATATGAGATTATGTATTGACTAGCCTGACCTTGGTTTATATAATGTATCGTAGGCCTAGGGTTTAGATGAGTCCTTGTCTTGTGCACCAAGTCTTGTGGAATTTCCCTTGTATGCATCATGGGTTGTCCGAACTAGCCCATTACTGAACTGCCATTGGGTCCTCAGCCCGTCCTACTAGTCAGGAGATGATCTGGTGAGTAGCCCCTAGTCCAGGACCCATCGCTCCCGCGCGCCACTTTCCGGAGAGGCCTCCTCCTCCAGGCGCGGCCTGGCGAGGCCCGTGGGACCCGCAGTCCCCACTAGAGCATCGGTCGGGCCTTGGGAGCATGCAACCCAACTCGCCATGCGTACCCCATGGGGCACCGGGCGCGAGGCGGTCCTGGACCATAGCGAACCCGCCCGACAGGAGGCCCGCCTGCGACTCAGGTGTGAAGCACCTCAAGCGGAGACGGGCGCGCTCAAGGTCGAGTTGCGGGATGCTCATGCCGCACTCCTGGCCGCCCTCACGGGCGAGGAGGCCGCCAAGGAGGAGCTGGCCACGCTCCAGGCCCAAATTGAAGAAGCTGCCAACGCCACGTAGGTGGCCAAGGATGACGCGACACATGCGCGGATGGTGGAGGCACAACACGCCAAGTAGTTCCTGGAGCTTGCCCTTAGTTCGAACGGCGTAGTGCGTCGATTCTTCGCAGACAATCCACCGCTACCTCGCATGCATGGTGATGCGGGCTACCCCGACTTCTACATCAATGTGGTGGAGGCGCTAGAGTCGGGCGTCTTCAAGGTGGACGACGACGTCGAGCCCGGCGCGCGCGACCTCCTGGGCGACGCGCTGATGCATGTCTTCTAGAACCTGCGCTGTCGTGATCTCGCGTTCAATCTCCCCCTCGTGACGTAGCTGGTGCCCGATGACCTTTGGTCCCCCCACAAGGACGAGGTGCACGAGCACATGAAGTCCCTGGTGGAGTTGTTCGTCCGTGCGGAGACCCCTGAAGGAAGCGGCAGCCTCGGCGCCGGGGCCACCGAGGGCCATGATGAAGACAACACCTCCTCCGCCGAGGCTTCGCTTTTCCTGTTGCATTCAAAATCTCCTGGGCCCATGTGGCTGCGTTAGACGTCATGTAACATACCTTTGTTCTTAACGATGTCCGACTGTCATTTTCGACATGCCCTGCTCCCGTCGCGAGGCCTTCCGGCGCCCCTCGCGCATTTCCTTAGTCCCCGCCGGGAGGCCAAGCGACGCTGCACCGCAGCAGCCCTTTCCCATCGAGCAACAAGGCCTTGGGGGGTAGCCCCCGAGCGCTCCTTAGTACTCGCCCTTTCCTGGCTAGGCTGCCGTTTTGTGCTGCCTTGGTCGTCCTTCCCGCGCAGTCCTTAGAGCGGCTCTTGCCTCCGCTCCGCGGGGGCGCCTCGAAATCCCTGACGTGAGTCGCGGGCGTAAGCCTCACGAGACTGGTGCCTTCACGAGGGTCTGGTCCGTTTGGCATAGCGATAGGTCAATCCCTAGGCTGTGGCGCACACTTTGAAGCCGCGAGTGGCACCTATGGGCTTCCCCGAGCCTTTCGGCCCAACGGCTCGACCCGCAAGCGCACGCTTGATGCTATCCTACAGTGGGGAATGGAGCGGCGTGGGCCTCCCTCACCAAAGGGTCGTGCAACACGTGGCGAGCAGCAGGCGTAGGGCGCTCCCGCTTCCCATGTTGCCTCGGTGCGTGTCCGACACCACCATAAAGTTTGTGTGCTGCATGGGGCCAGGCTTCCAAACTTCTTCGCACATGAGATGGAGGATCTCGCGGCCTTGGTCCTGTGGCTGTAGCCGGATGGGTGCTGCAACACACCCAGCAGGGTGGCAATGGAGTTCAACTCCCTCGGCTTCTTATTCCGGAGGGGCGGGTGGAAGTTGTTTGCCCTCACTCGTGGCTTGCGGGACGGGCATGTCCTCCACTTAAAATTTGAGGGGGCCGCCATGCGCTCCGTGAAGGTCTTCGGAAGCGTTGGCGGATGCATGGAGTGTTGCATGGGGGATAGCAGCGGTGGCAGTAGTGGACCCTCCAACACCGACGAGAGTGGCAGCAGCTCCTCCTCTCATGATGGCGGGGGTGACAGTGACTCCGATGGCTCCCTCGGCACCCGCGTGAAGGAGGAGGCGGACTCCGACCGAGCGCGCACATGTCACCGACGCTGGAGTCTTTCCCTTACGTCGTTCCTCCTTTCCTGTAATGCAACATGATGGCCCCATAGGGTGTGTAAGAAATATTATGTTCTCCAAACCTTGAATCAGAAGCTATTTTGATTTGAAAATGAACTTCTCTTTGGCATTTTTTGCCAAACTTGGATTTATTCCCCGAGCGCGGGCACTATGGTCCTTGAGGCGCGAGGCCTGCCTCACGAGGTCTCGAGGGGAACCCTGCGGAGGACCGCCTTGGCGTGACGACGCGCGTTCGCCCTCTTGCGTCTAATCGTCGCGCAAGGGGTGCACCCAGTGGCCTTGATGAGGTGGTGCATGCATGGGGTGTGCCCGTATGCTGGGGCCTAGCTCCCCAGGTCCCCAACATTGACAAGGCAACCCCATGCTAAGGCATCTTGCCCTACCCGTGCAAGAGTGAGGCCCAGGGCAGGCCGACAGGCGCGTGCTGCGATGGTGTTCCATTGTCATCACCATCATCATTGTCCCTTGGGCGAGGCATGGGGCCTCCACTGGGCGCGGTCATGGTAAGGGAAAGACGAACCAAGGGAACTCTGAAAACCAGAAGACCGAAACTTTCATCGAAAACCCAAGGCTAACTTGTTCACGAGCCCAAAAAGGCGGCGCGGCTGCCGCATCAACATGGGTCAGCCTAGCGGGCTCGCTCGCAGGTCAAAGCGAAAGGTGAATCAAAATGGCTATCGTATTTAGTACGGGTCATTCTTCGAAAGAATGTGGTTGCCGTATTCAGTACGGGTCAACCTAAAAAGAAGGGTGCAAATCGCGAGGTGTCTTTTTTGATCATCTTGTTCCCTAGCGTGGAGCATGAAGACTGCCACTAGGATGTGGGAGGGGGCCCTCCACTGCGGCCACGATACTCCTCGTCGTGGGGTTACGCGTAGGAGACCCCCGGGCGTGTACTACCCAACACTCGTTATTACGTGAGAGGGTCATGAGCGGGATAGTGTGGTGGATACCCGAGGCACAAGGTTTCAGGAGTTCCTAACTCAGTGTTCAGGTGCGCTACTGAGGCCCAAGCATGAGTGTCGTTCACACCTCACGTACCCCAGGAGCATCGTTGCGTGCCCCCAAGGCCCAAACATGAGTGTAGTTCACACCCCGCGTGTCCGAGAGAGCATGTCATCACGAGAGTCGCCGTGTGGAGTCGCGAAGCTCCAGTCCAGCTCCGACTCGTGTCTTCTTCGCCTCGTGTGTGACGGCTTGTTGAGAGGGCATGACACCAAGGACCTTGATGAGATGGCTAACCCGGGTGGCCAGCCCGCGAGCCAGAGCCCGATCACTTAGATTTCTCGGTGCTCTGAGGACGAATCCTGCACACACGCCGTGTCTAACCCCTCACTGTCGATCCTTCCTTGGGCGGTGGCAGGGGCGCATCATTCCCCGACGGCGTCGGAGCATGAGAGATTAAAGTCCAAACAAACCATACCATCTCAAGTGAAGGTTAATCGAGCTTTTATACATCGGTAAAACGCTCGCTTGGGACGATATAAAGAACATGGTACCGCCCAAGTCAAGTAACCCAAAAATTCACCTGGTGGCCATGCTACCGCGAACGCATTGGGCCTCTTGCCGACGCGTACCGTCGGGGCCTACCCCAATGGGAGGGGAGGGCGACTAGCCCCCGGAAGCTGCAGCACCTCACGAGGATGACCCCTGAGGGACCGAGGGACCGTGGGGCTCGGGTCCTCGTGAAGCGCCCGCGCTCCCACGATGTGCTGGTTGCGAGAACTTGAACGACGATCTCCCATGTCCCCAGCTTCCCGCGCCATGCTTACAGGCTGAGGTTGTCCTCCATGTGGGTCTGACGCCCCCCAGGTGGGTGCCCTTGAGCCCGGAACGACGATGGTGTCGAACGCAACCCTCTATGCTCGAGGGAAGCGCACGCCGGTTGAAGGCGCGAGGCGCGAGCGCCAGCACCTTCCGCTACTCTCCCCGGCTGATAGACGCGAGTGCCGGCCCAATGTTGCGTCACGCACACATCTCACGCAGATTCGCCTACTCGGCAGCACTTCGTGTCGTGGTGCGTGCATTGTGCTGAGCGCAGAACACCCTGCCTACCCTTCCGAGCGTGCCGCGCACGGGCCCATCGGCGGCCCACAGCCTCCCATCACAATCCCGAGGAGCAAGAGCACAGCGCAGGACGCGTTTCGCCCGAGCCTCTCGAGCTGAGACCCGGGTGGGGGTGGTGAAGGCAGTTCACCGCCTCAGCCCCCCGCTTCTGGCACCGGGGGACGTAGCGGGGCATAGGGCGCCAAGGCCCTCCTGGCGACAGTGACGTGCCCTGCGATGCGGTCCGCCTAGGCACCGTACCCTCTGTCATCCGGGCGGTGGTAGGGCAACTCGCCTGCCATGAGAAGCGCGTCCTGCGTGTTCAGATCTCCAACGTGAGCGCAGGCTGCGGCGTCCATCGCGGGGGGTGCGGTGGAGTGGCCATCTTGCCGCATCGGGGGCCATGACGGTCCCTGTTGTCCATAGGTGATGGCGGTGGCGGTGGTCACAACGTTGGTGGAGCAACAACGACCGCCCGACACTGAGCCCCCGGGCACCGTGTAGCAAGCGTCAACCATGGAGTCGGTGAAGCCGGAGGGAAACTGGATCGGGAGAGCGGCTGCACACCCCTACCCGACGCACCAAATGTCAGAATCGGGGCTTCACGGACCCAAGGAAAGATCGAACATTGGGGTGCGCTCTCTCTCCAACCCTATTCAACCTCCCAACCTCACGGCGACTGTACGGTGGCATAAGGTAAGACAACGAGTTAGAACATGCGGGAGTTTACCCAGGTTCGGGCCACCCTAAGGTGTAAAACCCTACTCCTGCTTGTGGTGGGATTGCTTGAGGTGGAAGATAGGTACAAAGGTGGGTTCTTGCCCTATCCGGGGGAAAGAAAATTCGATCCCCTCTATGGAAGCCGGGACTCTCCTATATAGTGGCCTTGGTCCTCTTCCCCCGAGAACATTGGCGAGAAGGGTTGCCACAACGACCTTTTTTGAAGGGGGACATGACTACAGTCTGCCCTGACAAAGGTGGTATTTGCGTGCAAAAGATTCTCTCCATGACACGTTGGTGGGCTCGGGGATGACCTCCGTCCTGCCGAGGCCCCAGCTTTAGTCTCCTTGCACCGAACAAGAAACCGTTGGGAGTCACGTCGGGAGCACGGAGCTGTCCCACCTTACTTAGCACAGAAGGGGAAACCCTCCCCATAAGCGCCTACTCGCACCGCTCATATGCCGCCTGCATAGCCTGCCTCATCCACGTGAAGGAGCTGGGTTATGGGACCCTACCAAGTTTCCCTCGGCGGGCCCGCCCCTTAAGGGCCTCATGGGAAACCTCTGGACAGGCGCCCTCCCGAGGCCCTTGGCGACGATCTTCAAGCGCGTGCCTAATGAGGCATGGGCCCTCACGAGGGTCCTTCTTGACGGGCTCTCCGATGGTCTGAACCAGGCTTATGCTCCCGCGTCACGCCCGGGGCCGCGGGCTGACGAGCGTGGGTACCCCCGGTCCTAGGGACCAACAATTAGTATAAGAAAAACAAACTTTACTGTAGGTATTGTTGAAAAGCTATTCCAATTTTTTTGTGCATTATACCTACTGTATTCTAACTTTACCATGGCTTGTGCCCCCGATATAAACCATAGAATCATTAAAATAAGCCCATAACACAAAAAGACATAATCTATTAAAAAAGAGAAGAGTCTGTAAAGATTAGAAATTTACTTTTACTTATGTAACTCCAAAAGTTCTAAAAAATAGGAAAACTTAGGGAATTTGTATATTAATCTTGTGTAAAACATTCATATACTTCTGATGTTTCTATGATTTCAGGATTTTTTCTACTGGATGCAAAATTTTCTATTTTTCAACAGCATTAAAAAACTAACACCCCACATGATCCCAAAGGCTTTACTTGGCACAAACACTAAATAAACACATAAAAATACAATTATAACAGTAGAATAATTGTGCAAACACTCACGAATAGAAAGCAAAAGTGAAAATAAATTTTATTCATTGGGTTTCCTCCGAGTAAGCGCTATCGTTTTACGCCCCTAGCTAGGCATATAACATAGATTTAGGTATTATAATCTTTAGTTTTTGCTATCTTTGTAAGGATATTCTCAAACCTAGGTGGTTCCTTACGTTTTCCAATGTTCTCAGGAAAATAGGCCATCTTAAGATCCAAAATATCCAAATGCTTATTACACAAGGTAATCAAAGTATTCATGCGATTGATATTTCAACTAATATGTTTGAGAGGTTCATAAGATTTTTGCAATTCAACAAAAAAGTCATGTAGATCTCCCAATTTGTATAATATTTGAGTTCCTTCTTGTGTAAATGTAAATCTCCTTTTGAATGGTGGAACCCCAAATACCCCCTCTATTATTTCATAAGGAGCATTAGTATCAATCTCAACAAAAATTCCTTTGGCGGCAAAATCTAGAAGTGATCAGTGATGCATGTTCAATCCTATATAAAAATTACAGAGCAAAATGTTTGCACCTCCTTTTAAATTGCAAGCACGATAACATTCCATCAACCTATACCAGGCATCTTTCAAATTTTCTCCTTGTTTTTGTTTGAAGCGCAAGAATTCAAAATCTGGTGACAAAGGAGGAGTAGTAATGCAAGACATAATGATCATGCAAACAAGAGATCCCGCAAGAAAATGGAAAACGTAAAGGAGGCAAATAAAAAGGAATTTTTTTGTGAAGTCGGGGAGAGGAAAACAAGTGGAAAATGGCAAATAATGTAATTGCAAGGAGATGAGATTTGTGTGTAGGAACTTGATAGATCTTGACTTGATATTTCCCGACAACGGCGACCGAACTCTTGCTTAGTCTCGCTGATGCGCTGGTTTCCTTCCAAGCTTAAAGGGTAATGTAGCATAATGACGACAAGTATTTCCCTCAGTTAAGAAACCGATGTATCAATCTAGTAGGAAGATCCACAAAACTATGTAAGCAGTACTTGCACACAGATAACAAATCCTCGCAACCCAAGGCGTGGAGGGGTTGTCAATCCCTCGTGGCTAACGTAAGGATAGATTAATATATGAAAATAAGAGGGATAGCAAATAGAATGCAGCAAGGTATTTTTGGTTTTTTGATAATATAGATGTGAAAACAAAAGAGCAAATAAAGTAGAAATGCAAATAGCAAAGTATAGATTGCAAATAGATGATGTGAAGTAGACCCGGGGGTCGTAGGTTTAACTAGTGGCTTCTCTCGAGAAATAGCAGATGGTGGGTACACAAATTACTATTGCGCAATTGATAGAAGAGAAAATAATTATGACGATATTCAAGAAAGTGACCATGTATATAGGCCTCACATCCAAGATAAGTAGACCGACTTCCGCCAGCATCTACTTCTATTACTCCACACATTGACCGCTATCCAGCATGCATCTAGTCCATCGAGTTCATGGAGAAACGGAGTAATGCCTTAGGAACGATGACATGATGTAGACAAGATCTATTCATATAGGAATAGACCCCATTGTTTTATCCTTGATAGCAACGATACGTGTGTGTCATGTCTCTTTCTATCACTAAGATCGAGCACCGCAAGATCGAACCCATCACAAAGCACCTCTTCCCATTTCAAGATAAAAGATCAAGTTGGCAAGACAAAAACCGAATATCGGAGAAGAAATACCAGGCTATAATAATCAATCATGAATACGTTTTCATAGATCTGATCATAAACTTACAATTCATCGGATCCCAACATACACACCACAAAAGAAAGAGTTACATCATATGGATATCCATGATGCCATTGTATTGAGAAACAAAACGAGAGATAAAACCATCTACCTACTGCCTACGGAGCTGTAGGTTTGAGATGAACTACTCACGCATCATCGAAGGAGCACCAATGAGGATGGTGAACCCCTCCATGACCGTGTTCCTCTCTAGAATGAGCTCTAGATTGTATTTCGTGGTTTTGGAACTTGCGGCAGCTGAAATAGTTTTTTGTCATCTCCTCTAGGGTTTTCTGAATATTGGGGTAGTTATAGATTTCACATGTGATGGTGGAGGTGCCTAAGGTCCCGAGTGGACACCACGCCGCGCTAGCGGCCTATGGTGTGGCCTCATGTCTAGTGGCCCCCGTGGGCCTACCGTGCTCCTCATTCTTGGCTCCCAAGTTTCCTTCTGGTCCAAAAAAATCTACATAAAGTGTCGTGGCAATTGGACCTCATCTGATATGCATTCTTCGCGAAGGAAAAAACAACAAAAAAATAACAACTGACACTAGGCACTATGTCAATAGGTTAGTCCCAAAAAATGATATAAATTTGCTATAAAATGATTATAAAACATCCATGAATGATAATGTAATAGCATGGAACAATAAAAAAATTATAGAAACGTTGGAGACGTATCAGTACCCGAGGTGGATTTTCTATCAACCTTGTCTCCTTCATAGTCCGGGTCAGAATAGCCAACAGGATTAAAAGAAGATCCCTTGGGATACCATATGCCAAAGTTTGGTGTATGTATCAAGTATCTCACAATTCTTTTCACAGACTTTAGATGACATCCTTAGGTGCCGCTTGATATCGGGCACACATGCAAACACACAACATGATATCGTGACGGGAGGTACATAGATATATCAATGAACCTATCATTGATCAATAAACCTTTTGATCAACCGGTCTGTCCTCCTTGGTGAGGTCAATACGTTGACTAGTAGGCATGGTAGTTTTAATACCTTTGCACTCTTGCATGTTGAACTTTTTGATTAAGTCCTTGGTGTACTTGGTTTGAGAGATAAACGTACATTCTCTCGTTTGTTTGATTTGCAAACCAAGGAAGAATTTCAGCTCACACATCATGGACATCTCATATTTCTCGGACATCAACCTTCCAAACTTTGCACTAAAATGTGGGTTAGTAGATCCAAATATAATATAATGCACATAAATTTGGCACATGAATAGTTTTCCATAAATCCTTTTAGTGAATAAGGTTGCATCAATTTTACCAATCTCAAAACTCTTTTCAATGAGAAACTTTGTTAGGCATTTGTACCTATCTCGAGGGGCTTGTATAAGACCATATAAAGCTTTACGAAGTTTATAAACATGATTAGGTTTCTTAGGGTTCACAAAGCCGGGAGGTTTTTTGACATAAACTTCCTCCTCAATTTCACCGTTTGAAAAAGCACTTTTGATATACATTTGGTAAAGAGTAATTTCATGGTGATTGGCGTAAGGAAGAATAAAACAAATGGCTTCAAGTCTAGCAATGAGGCACAGGTTTAACCGGAGTCCATACCTTTGACTTGCGTGTAACCTTGAGCTACAAAACATTCCTTGTTATGGACCACTTGGCCATTTTCATCATGCTTGTTCCAAAACAACCATTTTGTACCAACGATGTTGTGCTCGTCCTTGGGATTTCCATGAGTGTACAAACTTCATTTCTCTTGAAGCTATGTAGATCTTCGTGCCATGAGTGTACAAACTCGTTTAGCTAACTTCTTGAAGTGCGCCTTCTACCTTCATAGGCTCAATGCTAGAGATAAAGGAGTAATGCTCACAGAAGTTAGCTAAACGAGTTTTAGAGCGAGTGATTCTCCCGATTTGTATGTCACCAAAGATATGATTTAGCACATGATCCTTGTCCATCTGTGCTCGAAATCGTGACAGCTTTTTCCTGTTGGAAGGTGGATCTTCCTCATAATCATCGTCTTCTTCGTTCTCGTTGAAGGGGTCATCTCCTTGAGGTGGTGGCGAGGAGGGTTGAGGCGGATCATCATGATGTACTTCTTCCTCCTCTTTATCATGTTGTGTACCACTTGTGGATGCTTCCATGTAGCTTTGTGGTTCGCCTTGACGCAAGGTAGGATCTTCCACTTGTGTTGATGAAGTACTTTCCTTCGCATCCTTGGGACGAATCATGCCGATAGACAAGTCTTGTATGGCTTTTGAAGGTTCCTTACCTCCTACATCATTTGGCAATTGTTCGACCTGCGAACCATTAGATTCATCAAACTTCACATCTACCGTCTCTTCAATTTCTCGAATGAAGTTGTTGTATACACGGTAAGTGTGAGTGTTTGATCTGTAACCAAGTAGGGAACCTTCATGAGATTTAGGAGCAAATTTAGAATGACGATGCTTATCAAGAATGCAGCACTTTGAGCCAAATACTCAAAAGTATCCAACATGGGGTTTGTTACCGGTGAGTAGCTCGTATGTCGTTTTACCGAGAAGGTTTGTGTAGGTAGAGTCGGTTTGTGGCATGACAAGCTGTTTCCACGGCTTCTTCCCAAAATTGTCTTGGAGTCTTGTGTCATTGAGCATCGTTCTAGCCATCTCCTTGAGAGTCCGGTTCTTCCTCTCAACAACTCCATTTTGTTGAGTTGTATACATCACCGAAAACTCATGTGAGATACCCTCTTCTTCAAGAAAAGTATCCATATTTGTGTTCTTGAACCCCGATCTGTTGTCGCTCCAAATTTTCTTGGTCTTCACTTCAAACTAATTTTGGGCTTTTCGGGTGAAGTTCTTGCAGATATTTTGTACCTGCTGAGGGAATCCGGTACTAAGGGGTCCTCGGGCCGCTTATCAATTCTCATATGCCAAACTCCTGGGCTGCTCCATCATCATTGATGGTATTAGAATCGAGGTGGACTCTTCTGAAGAATTGGCGTACAATCCATGGCGACGTAGTAATAGACATATTCCTATCTTGATGTAACCTACTTTGTGTAACCCTAGCATCCCTGGTGTCTATTTAAATGAGGGGGCTATAGTTCATAGGACATATTAGTCTCACTACAATTAGGGTTTTAGACCACAACAGTCGATCTCGAGGTAGATCAACATTGTACTTCATACTAGTTCATCAATACAACAAGAGCAGGACGTAGGGTTTTACCTCTACCAAGAGGTCCCGAACCTAGGTAAACACCGTCTCCTTCGTCCCTTGTTACCCATCAACCCAAGATCCATTGTTCGGACCGCCTAATCGAGATGACACTGTTTTGACACCGACATTGGTGCTTTCATTGAGAGCTCCGCTGAAGGATTGTCTGAACGATCGATGGCTCGCTTGGTCACGAGCGAAAACGTAATATCGGGGATATCTTCATCCCCGTCCAAACCACTACTTTTAGCAGTACTACCCCGCTCGTCAAGGCGGTTCATCACCAGATCAGCGGGTTCACACCAGCCAGAAATTCAAGTTCGGCGATTTAGAGTATGCCACCAATGCCCAAGGCGATCTCATCCTATTTGAGGTCTTGGCTTTGGCCGAAGATCTCGGAAACTCCAAAGCTGTAACTTCAGGTCCTCTCCATGACCTCGAGTCCAGAATAGTGTCTACTCTCGATCCGGCCGTGAGCCCGGAACTGACCATTGTGTTCGAAGGCCCAGGGTAACCTCGCCTGAACACACTTCTTAAGCTGACGCACCCGAGGTCAACTCTGCTAGAGCTCTGAGGACTAGTCCGACAAATCTCCCGTTGTCAAAAGGGATGCCGATGCAAACCCAAGACATGGATAGTTCACACGTCTTGGTCCCGATGCATGATCCTTTCAGCTCTTAATCTTGGTGCAGGGAACTTTATTCCCCACCCACCACCCACTTCATAGCCACTATCAAAGATATAACCGATCTGTTAGACTTATCCTTGGAGGAAGCCGAAGATATTGACATGGCTATCAGACCACCTAGTCCTCCTATAATGGCACGATGGACCACCACCTCCACGTACAACGTCTAAATGGCGAACACCCCTAGGGGCGACGGTGCCATGGGGAAAAGCGATGATGACACTACGGTCAAAAACAGTGGCTACAAACCCGTCAAGCATCACCGCCAGCACAAAAAGCCTAAAGCTCGTAAGGGCAAGGAAAGCAATGCCAGAATCGTAGATAACCGCAACCGTGAGGATACGAAATATCCCGCCAAATCCCTAGAACCTGCAAACCCCAAATACAACCCCGACTCACCCGGTTACATGGATCCAGACAAGTGATGTCTCCAATGTATCTATAATTTTTTATTATTTCCTACTGATATATTATGATTCTAGAATACTTTTGGGGTATTAATTTACCAATTTATAGTATGTTTTAGCACTAACCTATTGGCCTAGTACCCACTACTAGTTGTTGTTTTCTAATTTTTTTCACTTTTTAGGTTTTCCATACCAAACGAAGTCCAATTGCTTGAAACTTTTTCGTATTTTTTCTAGACCAAAAGAAGACCAATGAGCATCGGAAGAAGGATGGATGCCTCACGAGGGACCCACAAGCCAATAGGGTGCGACCTGGGGGCGCCTTGATGGCTTATGCCTCTCTCGTGGCCCTCCTGACTTTGTTCTTTGTCTTATAAATTCTCATCTACCCTAAAACACTAGAGGAAGTCCCGAAACAGATTTTACGCCGCCACAAGTCCCTGTTTTGATGGAAGGCCGTCTGGAGCTCTGTTCCGGCACCTTGCCAGAGGGGGGATCGATCATGGAGGGAATCTTTATCAATCTTGTTTCCCTCATGATGATGTGTGAGTAGTTCAACACAGACTTAGGGTCCATAATGAGTAGCTATATGGTAATCTCTCTCTCTTTTATCTTTAATACAATGATCATCACATCTCCGCTTTGATCCATATGATGTAATTCCTTTTGTGCGGTGTGTTTGTTGGGATCCAATGAATTGTGGGTTTATTTTCAGGTTATTCATGATAAATACTTGAGTCTCCTCTGAATACTTATAATATTCTTATGTGCTTGATTATGATAGCTTCGTAATTCTCTCCGATCTATTGAAACAGTTTGGCCAACTAGATCAACATTTCTTCGGTGAGAGAGGTGAGTTGTGGTAGGATCAACCTGGCGAATTTCTATATCCCAGTGACTGAAGGGGACAAGATGCGTCTTTTTGCTGCCTCTACTAAGGATAAAACGATGGGGTTTATTCATATTGCTTGAGTTTACTTTGTCTACATCATGTCATTGTTCTCCATGCATTACCCTGTTTTACATAATACACTAGATGCGTGCTGGATAGCGGTCGATGAGTGGAGTAATTGTAAGAGGAGCAGGCAGGAGTCGGCCTATTTGTTTATGTACGTGATGCCTATATACACATGATCATTGTCGTGAATATCACATAACTATCCGCTTTTCTATCAATTGGCCAACAATAATTTGTTTACCCATCATATGTTAGTTTTCATGAGAGATGCCATTAGGGAAAGTTATGCCCCTCGGGTCTATTCACAACATATTGATAAAGACTTCATTACCTTGCTTCCATTTACTTGTTTTTTTACTTTATCTTTCTATCTACAATTATCTACACACCTCCCTTGCTTGCAAATAACAAAACAAGAGGATTGACAACCCTCTTGCTCGCGTTGGGTGCAAGTTGTTTGTTCTTTTGTGTGCAACTACTGAAGACGGTTGATATTCATATTGGTTGGATAAACCTTGGCTTCATAACTGAGGGAAGTACTTACCCACATTGTGCTGCGATAAACCCTTCCTCTTCACAGAATACCCAACGCATATCACAAGTATCAGGAAGGATTTCTCGCGTCATTGCCAGGGAATATCATCACCAACTACCAATTAAATCCACACAAAATTTCATACACTTATTCCTATTTTTATTTTCTAGTATATTTAGTTTGTCTCATAAAAAATAAAAATACAAAAATATTTATCTTTGCTTGTTTTGCTTGTCACTAGATTGCATGTTCGCTCTCTAGTTTGCTTGTCTTGCTTGTTACTTTGTTTGCTCAGTGACGATGTCTCAAGATACTACTAAGTTGTGTGACTTCTCAATTCTCCTATACGACCTGCCACTAGTGTGAATGCTTTTGATATTAATGCTGCATTAATGAATCTTGTCATGAAAGAGTGATTTTCGGGAAGTCCTAATGAGGATCCTGCTTCACATCTCAATACCTTTGTTGAACTTTGTGATATGTAAAAGAAAAAGGACATGGATAATGATATTATGAAATTAAAATTGTTTCTTTTTTCACTAAGAGAGAAAGCTAAAGCTTGGTTTTCATCTTTACCACATAATAGTATTAGAACATTGGATAATTGTAAAGATGCCTTTATTGCCAAGTATTTTCCTCTTGCTAAAATCATCTCCCTTAGAAATTAAATAATTAATTTTAAACATAAAGATCATGAACATGTTGCACAATCTTGGGAGATTATGAAATTGATGACAAGAAATTGTCCAACGCATGTCTTAAACTTGTGCATGATTATCCAAAATTTCTATATTGGACTAAACTTTGTGTCTAGAAATCTTCTAGATTCCGTTGTAGGTGCTATCTTCATGGAGGTGACCTTAGGATAGGCCACCAAACTTCTGGACAACATCATGGTCAACTATTCTCAATGGCATACCAAAAGAGCTCCACCTGGTAAGAAGGTAAATTATGTTGAGGAAATCACTACTTTGAGTACAAAGGTGGATGCTCTTATGAATTTGGTTGTTAATAAAAATACTCTTGTTGATCCTAATAATATTCCCTTGTCTACCTTGATTGAACAAAATAATGATGCTATTGATGTGAACTCCGTCTCACGAAATAATTTCAACAACAATGCTTTTAGGGGTAACTTCAATGCAAGGCCATATCCCAGTAATAATCCTAATGGTTATGTGAGTTATTATGGTAATTCTTATGAAAATTCCTCTACAAATTCTAATAGGATAGCCTATTATCTTGAGAACACAATAAAGTAATTCATTAATTCTCAAAAAGTTTTCAATACTTTGGTAGAAGTAAAATTGCATGTTGTTGACACTTTGGCTAAAAACATGGATACGATTGCTCTTGATATAGAAACTCTGAAAAACGATTTGCCTCCTAAGCATGATTTTCATGAGAGAATTAAATCTATCCAAGTTTCTATTAATTAAAGTAAGAAGAGGACCGCTAAGTTGAAAGCTAAGCGGGAATTCCTAGAAAAAGCTCTTCCACCCGGTTTTTACCAGAATCATAACAAGGATCATAAAATGATTGGGACTTCTCCTATTGAATCTTTGTTTACTTATCTTAATGTTAATAATAAAGGGACTCGAGATGAGTCAACTCTAGTAAAGGATCGTCCCGTTTGCCTGGAGGGTGATGACTTTATGCTAAAACTTAAAAAGTGGGTTTGGAGAGGTCAAAACTTTAACTAGCGATGTGCCCACTATTTTGGATTAAAAGGAATTTAATTATGATAATTTATCTTTAGTATAATGTATTTCCTTTATGCAATCCATTATTATCTCACCCAATGCTTATGAACAAAACAAAGCTTTTACTCAACGTATAGTGGAAGCTATGGTGAAAGCTTATAATGAGAAACTTGAGTTTGAAGTTTCTATTCCAAGAAAGTTGCATGATGAGTGGGAAACTAATATAAAAACTAAGATAAATAAATATGAATACAATGCTTTGTGTGACCTTGGTGCTAGTGTTTCAACTATACCTAAAATGTTATGTGACGTGCTTGGTCTTACAAATATTGAAGAATGTTCACTAAAATTGCATCTTGCAGATTCTACCAGCAAGAATCCCTCTGGTAGAATAAATTATGTGCTAATAATAGCAAATAAAAATTATGTGACTATATATTTCATTGTGCTTGATGATTGCAACCCTACTTGTCCACCCTTCCTTCGAACTATAGGTGCAATCATTGACATGAAAGATGGAAATATAAGGTTCCAATTTCCATTAAAGAAAGGAATGGAAAACTTCCCTAGAAATATAATTAGACCACCATATGAATCAATCATGAGACCCACTTATGGGTGGAGTGTCAAAGATGATTACACTTGAAACTATACAAAATGCCTAGCTAGGGGCGTAAAACAATAGCGCTTATTGGGAGGCAACCCAATACTTATCCTTATTTTCTGCTCTTTACTTTCTGTTAGCTTGTGATAAAATGATTATTGCCTCTGTAATGATTGTGTTTTATTCTTAAATTAGTGTTTGTTCCAACTAAAGCCGTTGGGATGATTTGCATGATGAGTAGAACTGATACGGTGCAAAAACAGAAACTTTGATGTCTACTGCAGATTTTCTCCGATTTTACTGGAACGTCTTTTTTAAGCTGAAATTTTTAAACAGTATTGCTATAGAAATTCCCCGGGTCATCCTAATGTTTCAGAAATTATAGAGTTACATAAGTATAGGTTCATTACAGATTACTATAGACTGTTCGGTTTCAGTCATATTCTGTTTTTGCATGCGTAGTTTGCTTGCTTTGATGATGCTATGGATTGTATCAGGGTTACAAGCCATGGAGGAGTTAAGATACGGTACCTATGCCAAAATAAAATAATAATCAACTTGTAATAGCACCTGAAAGTATTTGATATGTTGCTTATACTAACAGATCTCACGAAGTTTTGTTTAGTTTTATGTGATTGAAGTTTTCAAGTTTTGGGTATTGTCCAGATGGACAAAGGATTGAGGTTGAAATCACATATGCTCCTTGGTGGTTTTGATAATTCACAACAACATACATTGTCTCTTGGACTAACACTTTTACCTAGTATATTTCAGGAATAGTCCATAGAGAGCATTGGCTAAAGGCTTATGCGGAGATGCCCCTTGATGCAAGAAATAAGATTGGACCAACTTCAAGTAGGAAGACTCTTCATTTTATATTTGTGAGAAATCACATTTGAGTCCATAGGAATGCCAATACTATTAAAATGGGGTGAGGTCTCAAAATGAACTGGTTGCTCAAGTGCTCAGAGATAGCCACCAAAAATATTCAATAATTTTCCTACATAACCATTATGTCCAAAGCCTCATACACAAAATCGGTGCCACTACGTTTCTCAATTCGGCCCTACCAGTTTTCATGCCAGGCAGAACCCTAGACAAAGCCACCATATCGGTGCAACTGAAACCGTGTCGGTGCTACCGAGATTAGGTGACCAACTTTCTGTTGCCTCGGTACACAAAATCAGAATTTCCGAGTTTGGGTATCGGTGTCATTGAGTTGTGTCCTCTCACCGTTAGCCACCTTTTCAATGTCACCGAGTTGTGTATATCAGTTCCACCGAGACTCAAAAGTTGTTGCCTTTTGTGCAAGTCGGTACCACCGAGTTCATGACTTTGGTGTCACTGAGCTTGTCACTTTAGGTGCACCGGTTAGATTTTGGAGAGTGCCTATATATACGCCTCCACCATCTCTCATTCGAGAGAGAAGCACTCAAAACACAGTCTTCATGGCTAGATCCTTTTTTCTGAGAGAGAGCCACCTACTCATGTGTTGAGATCAAGACATTCCAATCCAATCATTTGAAACTTGATCTATAGCCTCCCCAAGCTGCCTTCCACCAAATCAACCTCTTCTACCCATGCCTATTCAGTGAGAGAGTGATTTTGTGTTGAGGAGACTATCTTTAGAAGCACAATAGCAAGGAGTTCATCGTTCTAGCACATCTATTACCTTTTGGAGGGTGGTGCCTCCTAGATTGGTTAGGTGTCGCTTGGGAGCCTCCTACTTCGTGTTGTGGAGTTGAACCAAGATGTTTGTAAGGGCAAGGAGATCGCCTACTTTGTGAAGATCTACCATGAGTGAGGCTAGTCCTTCCTGGGCGGAAACCATGGTGGAATAGATAAGGTCGCTTCTTCGTGGACCCCTTGTGGGTGGAGCCCTCCGTGGACTCTCGCAGCCATTACCCTCCGTGGGTTGAAGTCTCCACTAACATGGACGTACGATAGCGCCATCTATCGGAACCATGCCAAAAATCGCCTTGTCAACCTGTTTGCGTGTGATCTCCTAAACTCTACTCCTTTATACATCTGCAAATTCTTTACTTTTCCGCTGCCATATATGTTGACTAGCATTTGTAGGGTGTACTAGACTTGTTAGAATTGCTAAAATCTGCCAACCATAAATTTGGGAAAAGGCTAAGATTTTATTCTTGTCAAGTAGTCTATTCTCCCCCCTCTAGACACACCTTCTATCGATCCCACAATTGGTATCAAAGCAAGGTGTCCAAAATCTTGGTTTAATTAGTGTTGGAGGAAGATGAATGTGACCAGTTCCGGGATTTTATTTGTAGAGTGCCCATTCTCAATGGTGAGTACTTTTGAGAATGGAAAGATGAAATGCTTGATATATTTGATGAATTCCAATTGCACAAGTATGTTGAATATCCCTACGCGCCTCCCATTGATCCCCTACATCCTTCTCATGATGTTGAAATTGATATGCTTGGTAATCTTAACATTGTTAATCTAATCATTGGAGGACCACCAATAAATGTGCTTAATCAAATGCAAAACTTTGAGTGTGCTCATACTTTGTGGAAAAACTTAGAGGAAAGATATCCAAATTATTCCTTGAACAACCTTGATATCATTATCCACAAATACATTGCCTTTCACAAAATGAAACCAAGTGATCCTGATTTTGATAAATGTCTACTTGAGCTTCGTGACATCATGCGTGCTAAAGGATATGTCATTACTATTAACAATATCATTGTTGAAGCCATTCACATGCATAAATATGAATATTTTCACAGTCAAAATTCTGATGAAACTCTTGTTTCTTATGATGAGGGAACTTCATCCGATGATGACTATATGGAGCATGGCTACTACAATGAAGATGAGGAGTTTGACATTGACTATAATAAGACTATGAGGAACCTTAGTCTTATGGTGAACCTTAGAGACTACATGGCCGGTGGAAAGGAGTGGGTTCTCGACAGTGGATGCACCGATCACATCACCAGAGATAAATACATGTTCCATGAGATTACACCAAACTGTGGACCTCAAAGGTATGTGACCTTTGGAGATAACTCCAAGGGTAAGGTACTTGGTCTTGGTAAGGTGGCCATATCTCATGATAGTTCCATTCAAAATGTCATGCTTGTTGAATCCCTTGGCTACAATCTTCTTTCCGTATCTAGACTAGCAGACTTTGGTTTCGATGTGCTATTGACGGAACTTGACTACCGAGTGTTTCGTAGAGACAACCATAACATTGTCCTTACTGGTTTCCGTAGAGGTGATCTATACATTGTTCACTTCACTAAGAAATCCAAACCCCGTACATGTTTGTTTGTAAAATCTTCTAAAGGTTGGTTATGGCATAGAAGGTTAGGACATGTTGCTATGCATAATCTTGACAAACTTATCAAAGGTGATCATATTTTTGGTGTTAAAGATGTTATCTTTGACAAAGATAGACTTTGTAGTGCTTGTCAAGAAGGAAAGCAAATTGGTTGAAGTCACCCCGTGAAGAACATCATGACTACAAGAAGACCACTCGAGCTGCTCACATGGATCTCTTTGGTCCCAATGCTTACAAGAGCCTCAGTGGAAATTCTTATGGTTTAGTCATTGTTGATGATTTTTTTAGATTTACGTGGGTATTCTTTCTTGATGATAAGTTGCAGGTACAGAAGATCTTTAAGAACTTTGCTTGGAAAGCTCAAAATCGGTTTGAACTGAAGATCAAGAAGGTTTGAAGCGACAACAGAATGGAGTTAAAGAACACAAATGTGGATACCTTTCTTGACGAAGAGGGTATCTCACATGAGTTATCCGCGACGTACACACCTCAACAAAATGGACTTGTTGAGAAGAAGAACCGAACTCTCATAGAGATGGTCAGAACGATACTTGACGAATACAAGACCCCAATACACTTTTGGGAAGAAGCCGTGGAAACAGCTTGCCATGCCATAAACCGACTCTACCTACACAAGATTCTTGGTAAAACGGGATACGAGCTACTGACCGGTAACAAACCCCAAGTTGGATATTTTTGAGTATTCGGCTCTAAGTGCTATATTCTTGATAATCATCGTCACTCTAAATTTGCTCCAAAATCTTACGAAGGTTTACTGCTTGGTTACAGATTGAACACTCACACTTACCTTCTCTAAAACAACTTCACTAGAAAAGTTGAAGAGATGGTAGATGTGAAGTTTGATGAGACTAATCGTTCGCAAGTCAAACAATTGCCAAATGATGTAGGAGATAAGGAACCTTCGGAAGCTATAAAAGATTTATCTATTGGCAAGATTCGTCCAATGGAGGTGAAGGAGAGTAGTTCATCAACTCAATAGGAATCTCATATTTCGCGTCAAGGCGAATCACAAGACGACATGGAAGCATCCACAAGAGGTACACGACATGATGAAAAAGAGGAAGAAGAACATCGTGATGATCCACCTCAACCTTCCTCACCACCACCTCAAGGAGATGATGACGTCAAAGACAATGTGCGAGATGATGATGATGAAGAAGCTCCACCATCCAACAAGAAGAAGAGGTCACGAATTCGAGCAAGAGTGGACAGAGAACATCTGTTGAATCAAGTCTATGGTGACATAAAAACCGAGAGAATCACTCGCTCTAAATCTCGTTTAGCTAACTTTTGTGAGCATTATTCTTTCATCTCTAGCATTGAGCCTTTGAAGGTTGAATAATCCCTTTAAGACCCGGATTGGGTTAATGCCATGCACGAAGAGCTACACAACTTTGAGACGAATCAAGTGAGGACACTTGTTGAGAATCCCAAAGGAGAGCAAAACATCATGGTACAAGATGGGTGTTTCAGAACAAGCAAGATGAAGATGGACAAGTCGTACGCAACAAGGCGCGTCTCGTAGCACAAGGATACACGCAAGTCAAAGGTATGGTCTACGGTGAGACTTATGGACCCGTTGCTAGACTTGAAGCCATTCATTTTCTTTTCACTTATGCCAATCACCATGATATTACTCTTTACCAAATGGATATCAAAAGTGCTTTTCCAAATGGTGAAATTGAGGAGGAAGTTTATGTTAAACAACCTCCCAGATTTGTGAACCCTAAGAAAGCTAATAATGTTTACAAACTTTGTAAAGATTTCTATAGTGTTAAACAAACCCCTAGAGCTTGGTACAAATGCCTAGCAAAGTTTCTCATTGAATAGGGTTTTGAGATTGGTAAAATTTACGCAACCTTATTCACTGAAAGAGTTAATTCTGAAGTATTTGTATGTCAAATATATGTGGATGATATTATATTTGTTTCTACTAACCCACAATCTTGGTGAGAAATTTGGAAGGTTGATGTCACAGAAGTATGAGATGTCTATGATGTGTGAGCTGAAATTCTTCCTTGGATTGAAAATAAAACAATCGAGAGAAGGTACGTTTATCTTCAAACCAAGTACACCAAGGACTTAATCAAGATGTTCAACATGCAAGAATGCAAAGGTATGAGAACCCCCATGCCTACTAGTGGACATGTTGACCTCACTAAGGAGGACAAACCAGTTGATCAAAAGGTTTATCGATCAATTATTGGTTCATTGCTATACTTATGTGCCTCCCGTCCTGACATCATGTTGAGTGTTTGCATTTGTGGCCAATATCAAGCGGCACCTAAAGAGTGTCATCTATTGGTTGTGAAAAGAATAGTGAGATACCTCATACATACACCAAACTTTGGCATATGGTATCCCAAGGGATCTTCTTTTAATCGTGTTGGCTATTCTGACTCGGACTATGCTGGAGACAAGGTTGATAGAAAATCCACCTCGGGTACATGTCAATTTCTTGGGTGATCACTTGTGTCTTGGTCATCCAAGAAACAAAACTCGGTATCTTTATCTACAGCCGAAGCGGAATACATTGCCGCTGGATCATTTCGTGCGCAATTACTATGGATGACTCAAACTCTTAAGGATTATGGCATTCATGTTAGAAAAGTTCCATTGCTATGTGACAATGAAAGTGCTATTAAAATTGCCTATAATCCTGTGCAACATTCTTGAACAAAACATATCCAGGTGCGACATCATTTCATTCGTGATCATGTTGGCAAAGGAGATATAGATCTCAAGCATGTTTGTACCGACAAACAATTATCTTATATCTTTACCAAACCACTTGATGAGAAAGTGTTTTGTAATTTGAGGAGTGAGTTGAACATCATTGATGCTTCAAACTTGAGCTAGACTCACTCGGATGCATGCAAGGTCATGAGCTTGATTTCCTATTCCATGATGCTATTGATATGACTAACTCATATTTTGGAAAACTATGCTCCCTTGTATTGCATCTAATCTTTTGTGGGTACTTGGAAGAACTACATTCCACAAGATTGCAATAAACTCTCATCAAAAGCAATCTTCACAAGGTCAAGTATCAACAACCCCTTCTTCGGAGATGGAGGAAGAAGACAACAAAATCATATCCTTGACTATCATTTGATGAATTTATTCACTCTTGTAATTTGGATATATTATGGTCTACCTTGGATGAATAACCAATGTAGGTGTAAAGTGGACCAACACGACAAGGATTTCGCCCAAGTCAAGATGATCTTCATCAACATTGAGCATCCACAACAATTTCACCTACATGCCACACCATCAAAATCATTCGAAGGTATGTACGCATGTCCTTGATAAAGCTTTACACCAATTCATGAGATAAAGCAACTAGAGTGATATGAAGACATTGAAATTCTTAATTGAAAAATGGTAACCCCATTTTGTGCTTAACGACGAGTATGACCTATGATCAAGCATTCTTGCTTGACTCCTCAAGTCAAATACTCTAATATAGGTGACCTAGTCACCGCCCAACATCTAGATGGATATTTTTGTATAGTTCATGATTTTAATGTTTGATTTCTTGGAACCATCCAACATTCATATGTATATGTTTAAAATTTCCAAAAAATATTCTTACTGTATTATCCTGTTCTATCTCTTTTGGAATTTCACAATTGCTAACCCTTCAATTGGAATTTTACATTTGGTATCTATTCAAGGAGTTGATCTACAATTCAACTCGGTTTCACCGATGTGGAACAATCGGTCCCACCGATTTCTTCCAGAGGCCTTATTTCACATACTCGGTTCTCCCAAATCGCAATGCCTCAGTGACTCCGAAAATTATCTCTGCCCATAATTCTTCATGGAATTTTTCTGAATATTTGTCAAAGGGACAGAAATACTTTCTGTGTTCTCAAGTTTATAACTTCCTGAAATTAATTGAACTCTTAACATTTTCAAAGGAGGATATAACCTGTGTCAGGGAAACCGACACCTATGAGAAAATCGAGGAGTCCCTTGATCGTTCGGCGGGGACAGAGAGGTGGCGTTGAGAGCGGAGATAATGATCAACACCGGCAAGGTACTTTACCCAGATTCGGGCCGCTTGGCACATAAAACCCTACTCCTGCTTAGTTTGTATTGGGTGCTTACTGGAGGGTGATTTGCTACAGTAACTTAGCTGGTGATTAGGGAGTCTCAAATCCCAAAAAGTACAACCTCCCGAGAAAGAGACTTGGTCTCCTTTTATAGGCGAAGGGGTCACCAACAGTGTGCTCATAGTTTGCACAGTGAAAAATGTTCACAACTCTTCTTCTACGGTGGTGTCAGGGGCAGTAAATGCCTTGTCTGACCCCTGACCTGCAGCAAGGTAGTCGCGACACGTACCTAGGTGAATCGACACCTGGGTCTTGTGCTGGCGCATGGGTGATGCGCTCGAGCGGTCGGATTGTGGTAGAAACAGGAGAGGACACCTGGCGAGTGGAAGGAGCTTGCTGGCCTGGTGCCTGTGTCGGATGAGTTGATTATCCCCCCGGCAAGGAGGGATTTCTGGGGGCTTGAACACTTTCCCGGCAAGGAGGGTTTGTCGGGGGCCTCGCCAGTCTTTGCGAGTCTTCCCGGCAAGGGGGCTTGCCGGGTCCTTGCGAATCTTCCCGGCAAGGAGGGCTTGCTGGGGCCTTGTATCTGAAGCTCTCGGAGAGAGAGGAGGGTGTGGCCGCGGTGGGTCTTGGTTTACCTTCCTGCCAGTCTTCCTCATGCGTTGCTGCCAGGGGCGTTTCCGGTGCCCGTGCATGAGTCTGGGGCACAAGGGACCCCAGTCTCTACTGCACCGACAAGAGCCCCCGGGCCTGGGCCACGCAACCGCGCGGGGCGTTGTTGGGTCGGGCCCAAAGTAGTGCATGGGTTTCCATGGCAGGGGACTCTGTAGTCTTGGAGCCGTAGCGAGCGACACATTCCCATGTCGCGCATCGAGCATGTGAGGTGGAGAAGTGTGCGCACAGTGGCCTCCCCACCTGTTGACGCATTACTGCCACACGTGCGGCATGCGTAGTAACAGTGAGGCAAGTGGCATTCATGGCCTTAAAGGCCACAGTCGAGGTAGGGCCCGCCCCCACATGCATTGGTGCAGCAGGGGCGGTTCCCTGTTCGCTCGTGGTCATGGGTGATTGGGCGAGAGGGGCGGTGGTTTCTAGAGTAAGGAGAGCTAGCCCCCGTGCCTCGCCCTATAAATTAGGAAGTTTGTGAGGGGGTTTTGCTCATCCATCCAACTCCTGAAACATTCAGTACCCCCGACTTGCATCTACGGAGTCTTCTCTAGTTCCAGGTGGCGCTCGCCCCTAACCATGGCTAGGGGACAAGGGCGGCCACCATCGGCTGCCAGGGCGGTAAGGGGATCCCACTCAGATCATGCCACAGGAGCGCTCGAGGTGGCGGAGGGGCGAGGGACCGCGGTCGCCCAGAGGCCGTGGCCGGGGAAGGCGGAGTCCTACTCCAGCACCTCCGTCTTCTCCCACAGCGCCGACTTCTCCTCCGTGGGGCGGTACTCGAACGTGACGACACTGGAGTTCGTCCTGGAATTGCATGGCGTCCCTCGGGGCCATGTGCAGATCCCTCGCCCTTTTGCTAGGGTGATGGAGGCTGCCAAGCCTCCCGTCTTGTGGTTGCGGGCGTACGGTTGCCCCCACGATGCTATGCAGGTGCACGTGGAGTACCCGGAACGCCACTCCATGTTGCTTTGGCGGGGCTGGAAAGTCTTCGCCCGCGCCCACAACATAGAGGATAGGCATGTCCTCCGCTTTAAGCTAGCGGAGGATAATATGTTATTCATCAAGTTTTATGGGCTCTCAGGTGCGCGTCTCGGCCGCTGCGAAGAGAGTTAAAGCAGCACCGACTGTCCCTCCTCAAGCGATAGCAACGAGGAGGACAGCGGCGGCAGTGACGCTCATGGAAGGTCAGAATCTCGAGGGCTCAAGTCGGAGTACGACTCCCCGAGCTCCGACTCACTGCCGGCCATGCCGTCGAGGCCCGCTCACGCCTCTCCCCCGCCTGGCGGGCTTATCTTGCCGGAGCTGGCGTCGGTTCCTCGTGTTTGAGGAAGAGGCACCTCCGCAAGCTCTGACTTCTCCATCCCCCCTGCTTGGGCCACCTCAGCGGAGCTGGTGCCTGTGCCCTGGCTCCATGAGGAGGCGCGCTCGCGGACTCCGGATCCTTCGCCCCTTCCCGCGCCTTGCCCTCTGGTATCAAGCCAATGGGGCCATGTGGTTCTTTTTGGGGCTGGTCCCGTTCTCGTCGGCACAGTGCTCGTCTTGGAGGAGCCAGCCTTGACCGTGCCGCGAGCTCCACCTTTTTGGCTTCTTGAACTTCTTTCCGGCAAGCATGTCCCTCGTCAAAAGACAACATTATAGGTTAGAGTAGTAAAAATGATTCATGTAATATGTCTGAATCTGTTTCAAACAAATGAATGAAATGTTGTTTCCTTTGTGTCTGATCCTTCCCCTTACATGATACACCCTTTGCATTTTCCAGAAGCTTGCCGGCATGACTGGTCCTGTCACTAGTTCTTTGAGGAACGGATCCTTAGCACTTTGCTTGAGGGGTCGTTACCGGCAAGGCTCCTTGCCGCACTCAGTGCAGCCGTTATATCGTCGAGCGCGGCTCGAGGCAAAATAAGGTGTTGCGTAGCCGCTTGGTCTGTTGAACAGGTTCGAAACAGTGTGAAGGGGTCTATGGCCATTCAGGTCGTTGAACTAGTTCGAAACAGAACCAAGGTGCACTGATCCTGACAAGGTTCCATCTACGCACAAGTTTCTCAAACATGGTTTGGGATCTCCAGAAAGGAAACAACCTATCTACTCTGAAATTTCATCTGGAATATTTATCACTTATGTGTCGTGCCACGGCTCTTCTCCCCGTGATGCTTGGGTCCTTTGCCTGGGCCTCCGATTCCCGGCAAACAGGAGGCTACACTTTCCCGGCAACTTCCCCTCCGGCAAGGTCCTTGCCTATAGTTCTTGACTATCGTATAGAAGGGGGTTGCCGGAGTATAACTCTGTTTCCTATTTTGTCAGGCCATGCCGGCGGAGCCCCTGAGCGCATCTTCGGCGGGAACACGACGCTTCCAGGGGCAAAACATTTTCTCTAGAGTGCATGCCTTTGTTTCATGGCGTGTTGGCGCATCCTCGATGGCTATGCATCACTTCGTGGAGTTGCGTCAGCTGGAGTATTTGCCGGAGGCCTCACCGAAGCCCCCAGGCACACCCTCGACAGCAGCACACTGTCCGAGAGCGGCGCGTCAACTTGATGCCTTCAAGCTCGGGGTCTCCGTCTCCCTAGCCTGCGCTCACGCAGCGGGGCGCTCGCGCAGGCGTTAGGAGGTCGTGGCTTAGTAGAGCGAGCACCGCCGCGCCCTGCTTCGAGGGACCGCAGTGGTGCGTTCAACTTCCCAAGATGTGGTGCAGAACTTGCTTAAATCCGCGAAAGAGCTCTCAACCACCGCCCCTACCTGGTGCGCTAAAGATGTCGGGGAAACCGACACGCGTGTGGGAAACTCGAGGGGTCCCTTGATCGTTCTGCGGGGAGAGAGATGTGGCATCGAGAGCGGAGATAGCGATCAACACCGGCAAGGTCCTTTACCCAGGTTCGGGCCACTTGGCGCGTAAAACCCTACTCCTGCTTAGTTTGTATTGGGTGCTTACTGTAGGGTGATTTGCTACAATAACTTAGCTGATGATTAGGGAGTCTCAAATCCCAAAAAGTACAACCTCCCGAAAATGAGCCTTGGGCCTCCTTTTATAGGCGAAGGGGTAACCAACAGTGTGCTCACGGGTTGCACAGTGAACAATGTTCACCGCTCTTCTACTACGGTGGAATCAGGGGCAGTAAATACCTTGTCTAACCCCTGACCTGCAGCGAGGTAGCCGCGACACGTACTGATACGTCTCAAACGTATCTATAATTTTTGATGGTTTCACGTTGTTATCTTGTCAACTTTGGATGTCTTGTTTACCTTTTATATCTTTTTTGGGACTAACTTATTAACTCAGTGCCAAGTGCCAGTTCCTGTTTTTTCTATGTTTTTGACTCTTTTCAGATCTGATTTTGGAACGGAGTCGAAACGGAATAAAATCCCCGAAATGAATTTTTCCAGAACGGAAGAAGATCGGGAGGCTTGAGGGCCTAGCAAGTGGTCCCACAGGGGGCCCACAAGCCCTGTTGCCGCGACCAGGGGGAGGCTGCGGCAACCAAGCTTGTGGCCCCCTAGCGCTCCCCTGCACTAGGTCTTTGGCCTATAAATTCCCTAAAAATCCGGAAAAATCAGGGCATCCACGAAAACACTTTTCCGCCGCCGCAAGCTTCCGTTTCCGCGAGATCTCATCTGGAGATCCTTCCCCAGTGCCCTGCCGGATAGGACTTTGGAGTTGGAGGGCTTCTTCATCAACATCATCGCCCCTCCAATGACTCGTGAGTAGTTCACTTCAGACCTACGGGTTCGTAGTTAGTAGCTAGATGGCTTCTTCTCTCTCTTGGATCTTCAATACAAAGTTCTCCATGATCTTCACGGAGATCTATCTGATGTAATCCTCTTTGGCGGTGTGTTTGTCGAGATCCAATGAATTGTGGATTTGTGATCAGATTATCTATGATATATATTTGAGTCTTTGCTGATTTCTTATATGCATGATTTGATATCCTTGTAAGCCTCTCTGAGTCTTGGGTTTTGTTTGGCCAACTAGATCTATGATTCTTGCAATGGGAGAAGTGCTTGGTTTTGGGTTCATACCGTGTGGTGACCTTTCCCAGTGACAGAAGGGGCAGCAAGGCACGCATCGTGTTGTTGGCATCAAGGGTAACAAGATGGGCTTTTATCGTAGATATGAGATTGTCCATCTACATCATGTCATATTGCTTAAGGCGTTACTCTGTTCCTTTGGACTTAATACACTAGATGCATGCTGGATAGCGGTCGACGTGTGGAGTAACAATAGTAGATGCTGAAAGTATCGGTCTACTTGTTTTGGACGTGATGCCTATAGATATAATCATTGCCATAGATAACGTCACGACTTTGCGCGGTTCTATCAATTGCTCGACAGTAATTTGTTCACCCACCGTCTACTTGCTTTCATGAGAGAAGCCACTAGTGAACACTACGGCCCCCGGGTCTATTCACACCTACCGTTTCCACTTCCACTTCCGCTTTTACTTTGCTTTGTTACTTTGTTGCTTTCAGTTCTCACTTGGCAAACAATCTATGAGGGATTGACAACCCCTTCATAGAGTTGGGATCAAGCTCTTTGTGTTTGTGCAGGTACTTGTGATATTCCTTCACAGGATGTATACCTTGGTTCTCAAAACTGAGGGAAATACTTACCACCACTGTGCTACATCACCCTTTCCGCTTCGAGGGAACACCAACGCAAGGCTCCAAGGCCACGGGGGAATACTTTGCATATTTGCCTAGGAAGTCCCTAAAGGCATAGCCGTAGCAGAAGGATTCCTGGTGCGGTTGCTGAGGAGAATCAAGATAAGAATAGTCTCCCGTCAGCACGCTTGTTTCTGGCGCCGTTGGAAGGTCTTTTGTTGCAGTAGTAGAAATATTTCTGGCACCGTTGCCGAGGAAGGAGAGATCTATCCAAGTAGGTCTCACAAACTCATCTCTTGCATTTACTTTTTTGCTAGTTGCCTCTCGTTTTCCTCTCCCCCACTTCACATTTGCCGTTTTCATTTGCCTTTCGCCTTTGCCTTTCTTCTTTGTCATTTTCTTTTGCCTTTTTGCCGGTTTTCTTGCTTGCTTGTGTTATTGTTTGTTTGTTTAAGTCATCATGGCTGAAAACACCAAACTTTGCGACTTCTCGAGTACCAATAATAATGATTTTATTAGTACTCTGATTGCTCCCACCACTAGTGCAGAATCGTATGAAATCAACGCAGCTTTGTTGAACTTGTTATGAAAGAGCAATTCTCTGGCCTTCCTAGTGAAGATGCCGCATCCCATCTCAATACCTTCATTGTGTATAATGACGTGATTAAGTTGAAGCTTTTTCCTTTCTCGTTGCGAGATCGCGCAAAAACTTGGTTTTCTTCCTTGCCTAAAAGTAGTATCGATTCTTGGGATAAGTGCAAACATGCTTACATATCCAAGTATTTTCCGCCGGCTAAGATTATCTCCTTACGTAACGATATCATGAATTTCAAGCAACTTGATCATGAACACGTTGCACAATCTTGGGAGAGGATGAAGTTAATGATTAGAAATTGTCCCACTCATGGCTTGAGTTTGTGGATGATTATACAAATCTTTTATGCTGGTTTGAATTTTGCCTCTCGCAATATCTTGAACTCCGCCTCAGGTGGAACGTTCATGGAAATCACGTTAGGATACGCTACAAAACTCCTAGACAATATAATGACCAACTACTCTCAGTGGCACACTGAAAGGTCACCTGCTAGCAAAAAGGTACACGCTATAGAAGAAATTAACTCGCTAAGTGCTAAGATGGATGAGTTGATGAATTTGGTTGCTAGTAGAAATGCTCCTTCAGATCCTAATGACATGCCACTATCTTCCTTGATTGAGAGTAGCAACGCTAGTTTGGACGTTAATTTTGTTGGTAGGAACAATTTTGGCAATAACAATGCTTTTAGAGGAAACTATGTTCCTAGGACTTTTCCTAGTAACTCCTCTAACAATTATGGCAATTCCTACAACAAAACTTATGGAAATCCCAACAAATTACCCTCTGATTTAGAGAGTAATATCAAAGAGTTCATCAACTCTCAAAAGATTTTCAATGCGTCCATAGAGGAAAAACTAGTCAAAATTGACGATTTGGCTAAGAGCGTTGATAGGATGTATTGTGATATTGATGCTTTGAAAGTTAGATGTGCTCCTCCCAAGGTCAACTAGGATGAAACTTTGAAATCAATGTGTGTCTCCATGAATGAGAGCAAAGAAAGAACCGCCCAAATTCGCGCTAGGCATGAATGGTTTAAAAGGGTGCGTTCTAGTGATGCAAATCACGAAGATCTTAAAGTGCTTGGTGTGACTCCTCTTGAATCTTTGTTTTCGCCTTTCAAACCTATTGATGAAGGGGCTGGATATGAATTCACTTTGGTTGAAAAACGCCCCAATGATTCGGAGTCCACCTATCTTGATGATAAAGGTGTGGAGAGTGGAGTAGACGAAATCAAAATTTTGGGTAGTAATAAAACTCCCACTTTGGATTTCAAGGAATTCAATTATTATAGTTGCTCCTTGTTTGAATGCATTTCTTTGATGCAATCCATTGCAAGCTCTCCACATGCTTATAGCCAAAGCAAAGCCTTTACTGCGCATATCGTAGATGCTATGATGAAATCTCTTGAAGAGAAGCTCGAACTAGAAGTCTCTATACCTAGAAAACGCCATGATGAGTGGGAACCTACTATCAAAATCAAGATAAAAAACTATGAGTGCAATGCTTTGTGTGATTTGGGTGCTAGTGTTTCCGCGATTCCAAAGTCTTTATGTGATATTCTTGGTTTTCATGAGATTGAAGAGTGTTCTCTTAATTTGCATCTTGCAGATTCTACTGTCAAGAAACCCATGGGAAGGATCGATGATGTTCTTATTGTTGCAAATAAGAACTATGTACCTGTGGATTTCATTGTACTTGACATAGATTGCAATCCTTCATGTCCCATTATTCTTGGTAGACCTTTCCTAAGGACTATTGGTGCTATCATCGATATGAAGGAAGGGAATATTAGATTTCAATTTCCTCTAAAGAAGGGCATGGAGCACTTTCCTAGAAAGAAAATAATATTTCCTTATGAATCTATGATGAGGGCTACTTATGGTTTGAGCACCAAAGATGACTATACGTGATTCCATCACCTTTTGCCTAGCTAAGGGCGTTAAACAATAGCGCTTGTTGGGAGGCAACCCAACGAATCTATCCTTTTTCTTTCTGTTTTGTGTTTTCCACACTTTCATAATTCTGTTATGATTGTGTTTTTTGTGTTTCTTTTTGCGTTTGTGCCAAGCAAAATCGTTATGATTAGTCTTGGGGATGATCGTTTGGTCATGCTGGAAAAGGCAGAAACTTTCTGCTCACGAAACGAATTTTCATTTTTTTCTATAAGAGCTTTTGAGATGATTCTTTTTGCTGCTGATTTCTACCCAAATTCTGCAGACTTTCGTAATTTTTCAGAATTTTGAAGTACCAAAAGTATACGAAGTATACAGATTGCAACAGACTGGTCTGCTGTTAACAGATTCTGTTTTTGTTGTGTTGGTTGCTTATTTTGATGAAACTATGGATAGTATCCGGGCGTATTAGCCATGGAAGATTGAAAATACAGTAACCCAACATCAACATAAGTAGAATTTAAGTTTGTTACAGTACCTAAGGAAGTGGTGGTTTGCTTTCTTGTACTAATGTTATCACGAGTTTCTGTTGAAGTTTCGTGTTGTGAAGTTTTCAAGTTTTGGGTGAAGTTCTTATGGACAAAAAGATAAAGAGTGGAAAGAGCTCAAGCTTGGGGATGCCCAAGGCACCCCAAGATGATTCAAGGATTCCGTAAAAGCCTAAGCTTGGGGATGCCCCGGGAAGGCATCCCCTCTTTCGTCTTCAATCCATCGGTAACGTTACTTGGGGCTATATTTTTATTCACCACATGTTATGTGTTTTGCTTGGAGCGTCTTGTATCGTAGGAGTCTTTTATTTTTGTTGTGTCACAATCATCCTTGCTTCACACCTAGAGAGAGAGACATGCACTCACCATGATTTTGTCGAGCTTCACTTATATCCTTTGGTAGACAATTCACCTCACATGTGCTTCACTTATATCTTTTGAGCTAGTTGATTTTGCTCTATGTGCTTCACCTATATCTTTTAGAGCACGGCGGTGCGTGGCTTGGGAGTTGATCTATGCTATGAAAGTAGGCTCAAAAGGGGTAGTTATCCAAAGGGATACGAAAACTTCCACCTTCATGTGCATTGAATAGTTAGAGAAGTTTGATTCATCTCAATTAGTTTTGAGTTGTGGTTGTGGTAATATTGAAGTTATGCTGGTAAGGTGTTGTGGATCTAGAAATACTTGTGTTGAAGTTAGTGATTCCCGTAGCATGCACGTATGGAGAACCACTATGTGATGAAGTCTGAGCATGATTAGTCTATTGATTGTCATCCTTTGTGTGGCGGTCGGGATCGCGCGATGGTTTATACCTACCAACCCTTCCCCTAGGAGTATGCGTTGAATGCTTTGTTTCGATTACTAATAAAACTTTTTGCAACAAGTATATGAGTTCTTCATGACTAATGTGGAGTCCATGGTTTAGATGCACTTTCACCTTCTACCATCACTATCTTCTTTAGTGTCGTGCAACTTTCGCCGGTGCACAAAACCCACCATTAGCCTCCCTCAGAACAACCACCATACCTACCTACTATGGCTTTTTCAATGTCATTTGGAGATATATTGCCATGCAACTACCACCATGACATATGCCACCACTTCTACATTGCCATTGCATGCTCGTAAGATAGCTAGCATGATGTTTGCATTTATGTCTATGCCATGCTAGATCATTGTCACGGTACACTACCGAAGGCATTCCATATAGAGTCATCATTGCTCTAAGTTTTGAGTTGTAAGTGTGATGATCATCATTGATGGAGCATTGTCCCATGTGAGGAAATAAAAGAGGCCAAAGATGCCCACCAAAATAAAAATACATATAAAAAAGAGGCCAAAGAGCCCACAAAAAAATGAGAGAAAAAGAGAGAAGGGACAATGCTACCACCTATCCACACTTGTGCATATTAAGCACCACGATCTTCATGATTGAGAGTCTCTCGTTTTGTCACCACCATATAGCTAGTGGGAAATTTTCATTATATAAATTGGCTTGTATATTCCAATGATAGGTTTCCTCAAAATTGCCTTAGGTCTTCGTGAGCAAGCAAGTTGGATGCACACCCACTAGTTTTCTTCAAGAGCTTTCACATACTCTTAGCTCTAGTGCATCCTTTGTATGGCAATCCCTACTCATACACATTGATATCTATTGATGAGCATCTCCACAGCTCATTGATATACCTAGTTAATGTGACAATCTTCTCCTTGTTTTTCTTGCAACCTCCACCACACTCCACACCACTTATAGTGCTAAAACCATGGCTCACGCTCATGTATTGCGTGAGAGTTGAAAAAGTTTGAGAAAGTAAAGGTGTGAAGACAATTACTTGGCCAATATCGGGGTTGTGCATGATTTAAATTCGTTGTGCAATGATGATAGAGCATAGCCAGGCTATATGATTTTGTAGGGAGAAATTTCTTTTGGCCTTGTTATTTTGAAAGTTCATGATTACCTTGCTAGTTTGCTTGAATTATTATTGTCTCCACGTCAATAGCAAACTATTGTTTTGAATCTAATGGATCTGTCCATTCACGTCACATAAGAGGAGTTACAAAGGACATCTATGCTAGGTAGCATGAAAGCATCAAAAATTCATTCTTTATCACTTCCCTACTCGAGGACGAGCAGGAGTTACGCTTGGGGATGCTTGATACGTCTCAAACGTATCTATAATTTTTGATGGTTTCACGCTGTTATCTTGTCAACTTTGGATGTTTTGTTTACCTTTTATATATTTTTTGGGACTAACTTATTAACTCAGTGCCAAGTGCTAGTTCCTGTTTTTTCTATGTTTTTGACTCTTTTCAGATCTGATTTTGGAACGGAGTCCAAACGGAATAAAATCCCCGAAATGAATTTTTCCAGAACGGAAGAAGATCGGGAGGCTTGAGGGCCAAGCAAGTGGGCCCATAGGGGGCCCACAAGCCCTGTTGTCGCGACCAGGGGGGAGGCCGCAGCAACCAAGCTTGTGGCCCCCTGGCGCTCCCCTGCCCTATGACTTTGGCCTATAAATTCCCTAAAAATCCAGAAAAATCAGGGCATCCACGAAAACAATTTTCCGCCGCCGCAAGCTTCCGTTTCCGCAAGATCTCATCTGGAGACCCTTCCCGGTGCCCTGTCGGAGTGGACTTTGGAGTTGGAGGGCTTCTTCATCAACATCATCGCCCCTCCAATGACTCGTGAGTAGTTCACTTCAGACCTACGGGTCCGTAGTTAGTAGCTAGATGGCTTCTTCTCTCTCTTGGATCTTCAATACAAAGTTCTCCATGATCTTCATGGAGATCTATCCGATGTAATCCTCTTTGGCGGTGTGTTTGTCGAGATCCAATGAATTGTGGATTTGTGATTAGATTATCTATGATATATATTTGAGACTTTGCTGATTTCTTATATGCATGATTTGATATCCTTGTAAGTCTCTCCAAGTCTTGGGTTTTGTTTGGCCAACTAGATCTATGATTCTTGCAATGGGAGAAGTGCTTGGTTTTGGGTTCATACCGTGTGGTGACCTTTCCCAGTGACAGAAGGGGCAGCAAGGCACGCATCGTGTTGTTGCCATCAAGGGTAACAAGATGGGCTTTTATCGTAGATATGAGATTGTCCATCTACATCATGTCATCTTGCTTAAGGCGTTACTCTGTTCTTTTGGACTTAATACACTAGATGCATGCTGGATAGCAGTCGACGTGTGGAGTAATAGTAGTAGATGCAGAAAGTATCGGTCTACTTGTTTTGGACGTGATGCCTACGGATATAATCATTGCGATAGATAACGTCACGACTTTGCGCGGTTCTATCAATTGCTCGATAGTAATTCGTTCACCCACCGTCTACTTGCTTTCATGAGAGAAGCCACTAGTGAACACTATGGCCCCCGGGTCTATTCACACCTATTGTTTCCACTTTCGCTTTTACTTTCCTTTGTTACTTTCTTGATTTCAGTTCTCACTTGGCAAACAATATATAAGGGATTGACAACCCCTTCATAGCGTTGGGAGCAAGCTCTTTGTGTTTGTGCAGGTACTTGTGATATTCCTTCACTGGATCGATACCTTGGTTCTCAATACTGAGGGAAATACTTACCACTGCTGTGCTACATCACCCTTTCCGCTTCGAGGGAACACCAACGCAAGGCTCCAAGGCCACGGGGCAATCATTTGCATATTTTCCTAGGAAGTCCCTAAAGGTGTAGCCGTAGAAGAAGGATTCCTGGTGCCGTTGCTGAGGAGAATCAAAACAAGAATAGTCTCCCGTCAGTACGCTTGTTTCTGGCGCCGTTGGAAGGTCTTTTGTTGCAGTAGCCCGTACCTAGGTGAATCAACACCTGGGTCTTGTGCTGGCACATGGCAGATGCGCTGGAGCGGTCGGATTGTGGTAGAAACGGGGGAGGACACCTGGCGAGCGGAAGGAGCTTGTTGGCCTGGCGTCCTTGTCGGATGACTTGATTATCTCCCCGGAAAGGAGGGCTTGCCGGGGGTTTGAACACTTTCCCGGCAAGGAGGGCTTGTCGGGGGCCTCGCCAGTCTTTGCAAGTCTTCCTGGAAGGGGGGCTTGCTAGGGCCTTGCGAATCTTCCCAGCAATGAGGGCTTCCCGAGGCCTTGTATCTGGAGCTCTCGTACTCCACGCCCTCGGAGAGAGGGGGGGCGTGGCCTCAGTGGGTCTGGGTTCGCCTTCCTGTCAGTCTTCCTCGTGCGCTACTACGAGGGGCGTTGCCGGTGCCCATGCATGAGTCTGGGGCACAAGGGACCCCTGTCTCTAGTACACCGACAACCTGTTCCCCAAACCTTTCAAGAAGAAAAAAATCACAAGAGGGAGAAACATCTAGGATCCCTAACAAACAGGGGATATCCTCTAGGAACTCTTATCCATTAAATGGCGAGAACATTCAATGAACCCTTACCTATACCAAAGGGGGGGATGGATCAATGAAATCATATCCATATCTAAGGGAGATAAATATTTCAAGGAACCCTTATAAGAAAGAGATGCATCCAGGATCCCTTACTCTCAAGAGCCCTTCCCTCTGACCTTTTAGGAAATTAATGCCAAAGGGGGTGAAATAACAAAGCTTCCAATAAGCTTACAGAAAGGAGGATAAATTTTGACATAAGGGAGAAATATCACATCCTACATACTCAAGGGGAGCAACACCATTAAGGAGGAGAGAGAGTTACAATTGATACAATTGGTTTTGCTACTTACTATTTATATTTCTAGATTGAACTTGTCTCACCCGATCTACTCCCAATATATTTAAATGCTCTGATTCGGGGGAGAGGGAGAAATTTCCAAATATTCTTGGAGATATGTCTATTATCAAATCATATTGCTCATATGTTCTCCATATCTTGGTATTCTTGAAGCTCTTTGCATCTTTACAATAGTATACTCTTGTGTTATCTCACAAATGTTTTCTCAACTGTAATCCTACTGCTAATATGCTCAAGATCCTGAAGGTAAGTATATGCACCATATCCTTGTTCGTGATGATCTCTTGTTTCTTGCACATAATGTTTGCAAGAGGGAGTCTTGAACATGGAAGCTCTTCATTCACTTATGTTTGATGCATATAGCCAGGATGTACATGACTTGTCTTGTCCTTTCTACCATGTGTGTTCCCAAGCATTTCAGAAAAACTATCCTTTTAAAAAAAGGATTGTACACACTTAGGGGGAGCTTGTACTAGTCATGTATCTTTCAAATCTTTCATATTCTAATGCCTATCTTTATTTGAAGCTTTGATTGTATCTTGTTGTTGGAAATATGCCCTAGAGGCAATAATAAATTAGTTATTCTTATATTTACTTGTTCATGATAATCGTTTATTATCCATGCTATAATTGCATTGATTGGAAACACAGTGCATGTGTGGATACATAGACAAAACACTGTCCCTAGTAAACCTCTAGTTGACTAGCTCGTTGATCAAAGATGGTCAAGGTTTCCTGACCATAGGCAAGTGTTGTCACTTGATAATGGGATCACATCATTAGGAGAATCATGTGATGGACTAGACCCACACTAATAGACGTAGCATGTTGATCGTGTCATTTTGTTGCTACTGTTTTCTGCGTGTCAAGTATTTGTTCCTATGACCATGAGATCATATAACTCACTAACACCGGAGGAATGCTTTGTGTGTATCAAACGTTGCAACGTAACTGGGTGACTATAAAGATGCTCTACAGGTATCTCCGAAGTTGTTCGTTGAGTTGGTATGGATCGAGACTGGGATTTGTCACTCCATGTGATGGAGAGGTATCTCGGGGCCCACTCGGTAATACAACATCACACACAAGCCTTGCAAGCAATGTGACTTAGTGTAAGTTGCGGGATCTTGTATTACAGAACGAGTAAAGAGACTTGCCGGTAAACGAGATTGAAATAGGTATGCGGATACTGACGGTCGAATCTCGGGCAAGTAACATACCGAAGGACAAAGGGAATGACATACGGGATTATATGAATCCTTGGCACTGAGGTTCAAATGATAAGTTCTTCGTAGAATATGTAGGATCCAATATGGGCATCCAGGTCCCGCTATTGGATATTGACCGAGGAGTCACTCGGGTCATGTCTACATAGTTCTCGAGCCCGCAGGGTCTGCACACTTAAGGTTCGACGTTGTTTTATGCGTATTTGAGTTATATGGTTGGTTACCGAATGTTGTTCGGAGTCCCGGATGAGATCACGGACATCATGAGGGTTTCCGGAATGGTCCGGAAACGAAGATTGATATATAGGATGACCTCATTTGGTTACCGGAAGGTTTTCGTGCATTACGGGAAAAGTTTCGGGCTCATCGGTACTGTACTGGGAGTGCCGGGAGGGGTGCTGGGGACCGTCAGGAGGGGTGTCACGCCCCAAGGGGTCTCATGGGCTATGGGAAGAGATAAACCAGCCCCTAGTGGGCTGGAATAAGTTCCCACTAAGGCCCATAAGGTTTAAGAAGGAAAAAACACAAGGTGGAAAGAGTTTCCAAGTGGGAAGGTGGAATCCTACTCCAAGTAGGATTGGAGTAGGACTCCTCCACCTCCAATTTCGGCCAAACCTTTAGGTTTTGAGGCTGCCTCCTGCCCTCCCTCCCTCCTATATATAGTGGGGTTTTAGGGCTGATTTGAGACAACTTTTGCCACGGCAGCCCGACCACATACCTCCACGGTTTTACCTCTAGATCGCGTTTCTGCGGAGCTCGGGCGGAGCCCTGCTGAGATTAGATCACCACCAACCTCCGAAGCGCCGTCACGCTGCCGGAGAACTCATCTACCTCACCGTATCTCTTGCTGGATCAAGAAGGCCGAGATCATCGTCGAGCTGTACGTGTGCTGAACGCAGAGGTGTCGTCCGTTCGGCACTAGGTCGGAGCGTATCGTGGGACGGATCGCGGGACGGTTCGCGGGGCGGATCGAGGGACGTGAGGACGTTCCACTACATAAACCGCGTTTATTAACGCTTCTGGTGTGCGATCTACAAGGGTACGTAGATCAGAAATCCCCTCTCGTAGATGGACATCACCATGATAGGTCTTCGTGCGCGTAGGACAATTTTTGTTCCGTGCGACGTTCCCCAACAGTGGCATCATGAGCTAGGTTCATGCGTAGCTGTAATCTCGAGTAGAACACAAAAGTTTTTGTGGGCGGTGATGTGCGTCTTGCTGCCCTCCTTAGTCTTTTCTTGATTCCGCGGTATTGTTGGATTGAAGCGGCTCGACCGACTTTACTCGTACGCTTACGAGAGACTGGTTTCATCGCTACGAGTAACTCCGTTGCTCAAAGATGACTGGCGGGTGTCGGTTTCTCCAACTTTAGTTGAATCGGAATTGACCGAGGAGGTCCTTGGATGAGGTTAAATAGCAATTCATATATCTCCGTTATGGTGTTTGCGTAAGTAAGATGCGATCCTACTAGATACCCATGGTCACCACGTAAAACATGCAACAACAATTAGAGGATGTCTAACTTGTTTTTGCAAGGTATGCTTGTGATGTGATATGGCCAACGATGTGATGTGATATATTGGATGTATGAGATGATCATGTTGTAATAGTTAATATCGACTTGCACGTCGATGGTACGGCAACCGGCAGGAGCCATAGGGTTGTCTTTAAACTAACGTTTGTGCTTGCAGATGCGTTTACTATATTGCTAGGACGTAGCTTTAGTAGTAATAGCATGAGTAGCACGACAACCCCGATGGCGACATGTTGATGGAGATCATGATGATGGAGATCATGGTGTGACGCTGGTGACAAGAAGATCGTGCTGGTGCTTTGGCGATGGAGATCAAGAAGCACATGATGATGGCCATATCATGTCACTTATGAATTGCATGTGATGTTAATCCTTTATGCACCTTATCTTGCTTAGAACGACGGTAGCATTATGAGGTGATCTCTCACTAAAATTTCAAGACGAAATTGTGTTCTCCCCGACTGTGCACCGTTGCGACAGTTCTTCGTTTCGAGACACCATGTGATGATCGGGTGTGATAGACTCAACGTTCACATACAACGGGTACAAAACAGTTGCACACGCGGAACACTCGGGTTAAGCTTGACGAGCCTAGAATGTGTAGACATGGCCTCGGAACACATGAGGCCGAAAGGTCGAGCATGAATCGTATAGTTGATATGATTAGCATAGAGATGCTTACCACTGAAACTATTCTCGACTCACGTGATGATCGGACTTCAGATAGTGGATTTGGATCATGTACCACTCAAATGACTAGAGAGATGTACTTTTTGAGTGGGAGTTCTTAAGTAATATGATTAATTGAACTAATTGTCATGAACATAGTCTAATGGTCTTTGCGAATTATGATGTAGCTCGCGCTATAGCTCTACTGTTTTTATATATTCCTAGAGAAAATTTAGTTGAAAGTTGATAGTAGCAAACTTTGCAGACTGAGTCTGTAAAACCGAGGATTGTCCTCGTTGCTGCACAGAAGGCTTATGTCCTTAATGCACCACCCGGTGTGCTGCACCCCGAGCGTCGTCTGTAGATGTTGTGAACATCCGACATACACGTTTCTGATGACTACACGATAGTACAGTGCAAAATACTTAATGGCTTAGAAGCAAGGCACCGAAGACGTTTTGAAACGTCACGGAACATAAGAGATGTTCTAAAGAGATGAAATTGTGATTTCATGCTTGTGCCCTTGTTAAGAGGTATGAGACCTCCGACAAGATTCTTTGTCCACGAAGTAAAGGAGAAAATCTCAATCGTTGAGCATGTGCTCAGATTATCTGAGTACAACAATCGCTTGAATCAAGTGGGAGTTGATCTTCCAGATAAGATAGTGATGGTTCTCCAAAGTCACTGCCACCAAGCTGTGAGAGCTTCGTGATGAACTATAACATATCAAGGATAGATACAATGATCCTTGAGCGATTCGCGATGTTTGACACTGCGAGAGTAGAAATCAAGAAGGAGCATCAATAGTTGATGGTTAGTAAAACCACTAAGTTTCGAGAAAGGCAAGGGCTAGAAGGGATACTTCGTGAAAGGGCAAAGCAGTTGATGCACTAATGAAGAGACCCCAGATTAAACCCAAGCCCGGGACTAAGTGCTTCTGTTATGAGGGGAACGGTCACTGAGGCGGAGCAACTCTAGATACTTGGTAGACAAGAAGGCTGGCAAAAGTCGAAAGAAGTATATTTGATATACATGATGTTGATGTGTACTTTACTAGTACTCCTAGTAGCACGAGGGTATTGGATACCGGTTCGGTTGCTAAGTGATTAGTAACACGAAATGAAAGCTACGACATAAACGGAGACTAGCTAAAGGCGAGGTGACGATACGTGTTGGAAGTGTTTCCAAGGTTGATATGATCAAACGTCGCACGCTCCCTCTACCATCGGGATTGGTGTTAAACCTAAATAATTGTTATTTGGTGCTTGCGTTAAGCATGAACATGATTTGATCGTGTTTATTGCAATATGATTATTCATTTAAAGAGAATAATGGTTACTCTATTTGCTTGAATAATCACCTTCAATGGTTTATTGAATCTCGATCGTAGTGTTACACATGTTCATGATATTGGTGCCAAAAGATACGAGGTAATGATGATAGTACTACTTACTTGTGGCACTGCCGCTTGAGTCATGTTGGTATAAATTGCATGAAGAGGCTCCATGCTGATGGATCTTTATACTCACTTGATTTTGAATCACTAGTGACATGCAAATCATACCACATGAGCAAGGCCTTGCTTTCATTGAGATGAAACAAGATAGTAACTTGTTGGAAGTGATACATTTTGATGTATGCAGTCCAATGGGTGCTGAGGCACGCAGTGGATATCATTATGTTCTTACTTCAATGACGATTTGAGTAGATACAAGAGTATTTACTTAATGAATCACAAGTCTGAAATATTGAAAAGTTCAATTCTATTTCGAAGTGAAGTTCGTCGTAACAAGAGGATAAACTGTCTACGATATGATCATAGAAATGAATATCTGAGTTACGGGTTTTGGTACGCAGTTAAAACAATGTGGAAATTGTTTCGCAGTTCATGCCACCTAGAACATCATAGTGTGATGATGTGTCCGAACGTCATAGCCACGCACTATTTGGTATGGTACATGCTATGATGTCTCTTATCGAATTACCACTATCGTTTATGGGTTATGCATTAGAGACAACCGCATTCACTTTAAATAGGGCACCGCGTATTTCCGTTGAGATGACACAGTATAGACTGAGGTTTAGAGAAATCTAAATTGTCGTCTCTTGAAAGTTTGGGGCTTTGACACTTATGTGAAAAAGTTTCAGTCTGATAAGCTCGAACCCAAAGCGAATAAATGCATCTTCATAGGATATCCAAAACAGTTGGGTACATCTCCTATCTCAGATTCGAAAGCAAAGTGTTTGTTTCTAGAAACGGATCCTTTCTCGAGGAAAGGTTTCTCTCGAAATAATTGAGTGGGAGGGTGGTAGAACTTGATGAGGTTATTGAACCCTCACTTCAACCAGTGTGCAGCAGGGTGCAGGAAGTTGTTCCTGTGGCGCCTACACCAATTGAAGTGAAAGCTGATGATGGTGATCATCGAGCATCGGATCAAGTTACTACAAACCTCGTACGTTGACAAGGTCGCGTACTACTGCAGAGTGGTACGGTAACCCTGTCTTGGAGGTCATGTTGTTGAGCAACAGTGAACCTACAAGTTATGGAGAAAGCAATGGTGGGCCCGGATTCCGACAAATGGCTGGAGGCCATGAAATCCGAGAGAGGATCCATGTATGAAAACAAAGTGTAGACTTTGGAAGAACTACTTGATGGTCATAGGACTATTGATTAAAGATGGATCTTTAAAAGGAAGACAGACGATGATGGTGATAAGTCACTATTAAGAAAAGCTCGACTTGTAGCGATGCTGAAAGTCTGTTAGAATTATGTTAGTAGTTGCTGCATTATTTATGAAATATTGCACATAGGATGTCAAAACATTGTTTCCTCGACGGTTTCCTTGAGCAAACATTGTATGTGATACAACCAGGAGGTTTTGTCGATCCTAAAGATACTAGCAAGTATGCAAGCTCCACGATCCTTCAATGGACTGGTGCAAGCATCTCGGAGTTGGAATATACACTTTGATGAGATGATCAAAGATTTTGGGTTTGTACAAGGTTTATGAGAAACTTGTATTTCCAAAGAAGTGAGTGGGAGCACTATATAATTTCTGATAAGAATATGTGATTGACATATTGTGGATCAGAAGTAATGTAGAATTTCTGTAAAGCATACAAGGTTGTTTGAAAGGAGTTTTTCAAAGGAATACCTGGATTGCGCTACTTGAACGTTGAGCATCAAAGATCTATGGAGATAGATCGAAAGCGCTTAATGGAAGTTTCAACAAGATGCATGCCTTGACAAGTTTTTGAAGGAGTTCAAAATAGATCAGCAATGAAGGAGTTCTTGGTTGCGTTGTAAGGTGTGAATTTGAGTAAGACTCAAACCCCGGCAGAATAAAGTATGGCATGCTGGGTACCGCACCTGATGTGTACCTTAACTCAAAGTCTATTGAGAGGTACAGAGAGTGATCCATGATTGAATCACTAGCAACGGTCAAAATTTATCCTTAGTAACTGATGGACTAAGGAATTTTTCTCGATTATGGAGGTGGTTAAAAAGTTCGTTGTAAAGGGTTGCGTTGATGCAAGCTTTGACACTAATCCGAATAACTATGAGTAGTGAAACGGATTCGTATAGTACAGTAGATATTTGGAGTATTTCCGAATAGCACATAGTAGCAGCATCTATAAGATGACATAAAGATTTGTAAAGAACACACGGATCTGAAAGTTTCAGAACCGTTGACTAAAACCTCTCTCATGAGCAAGACGTGATCAGACCCCATAACTATATGGGTGTTGGATTCGTTGGAATCACATGGTGATGTGAACTAGATTATTGACTCTAGTGCAAGTGGGAGACTGTTGGAAATATGCCCTAGAGGCAATAATAAATTAGTTATTATTATATTTATTTGTTCATGATAATCGTTTATTATCCATGCTATAATTGTATTGATTGGAAACACAGTGCATGTGTGGATACATAGACAAAACACTGTCCCTAGTAAGCCTCTAGTTGACTAGCTCGTTGATCAAAGATGGTCAAGGTTTCCTGACCATAGGCAAGTGTTGTCACTTGATAATGGGATCACATCATTAGGAGAATCATGTGATGGACTAGACCCAAACTAATAGACGTAGCATGTTGATCGTGTCATTTTGTTGCTACTGTTTTCTGTGTGTCAAGTATTTGTTCCTATGACCATGAGATCATATAACTCACTAACACCGGAGGAATGCTTTGTGTGTATCGAACGTCGCAACGTAACTGGGTGACTATAAAGATGCTCTACAGGTATCTCCGAAGGTGTTCGTTGAGTTGGTATGGATCGAGACTGGGATTTGTCACTCCGTGTGATGGAGAGGTATCTCGGGGCCCACTCGGTAATACAACATCACACACAAGCCTTGCAAGCAATGTGACTTAGTGTAAGTTGCGGGATCTTGTATTACAGAACGAGTAAAGAGACTTGCCGGTAAACGAGATTGAAATAGGTATGCGGATACTGACGATCGAATCTCGGGCAAGTAACATACCGAAGGACAAAGGGAATGACATACGGGATTATATGAATCCTTGGCACTGAGGTTCAAACGATAAGATCTTCGTAGAATATGTAGGATCCAATATGGGCATCCAGGTCCCTCTATTGGATATTGACCGAGGAGTCACTATGGTCATGTCTACATAGTTCTCGAGCCCGCAGGGTCTGCACACTTCAGGTTCGACGTTGTTTTATGCGTATTTGAGTTATATGGTTGGTTACCGAATGTTGTTCGGAGTCCCGGATGAGATCACGGACGTCACGAGGGTTTCCGGAATGGTCCGGAAACGAAGATTGATATATAGGATGACCTCATTTGGTTACCGGAAGGTTTTCGTGCATTACGGGAAAAGTTTCGGGCTCATCGGTTGTGTACTGGGAGTGCCGGGAGGGGTGCCGGGGACTGTCAGGAGGGGTGTCACGCCCCAAGGGGTCTCATGGGCTATGGGAAGAGATAAACCAGCCCCTAGTGGGCAGGAATAAGTTCCCGCTAAGGCCCATAAGGCTTGAGAAGGAAAAAACACAAGGTGGAAAGAGTTTCCAAGTGGGAAGGTGGAATCCTACTCCAAGTAGGATTGGAGTAGGACTCCTCCACCTCCAATTTCGGCCAAACCTTTAGGTTTTGAGGATGCCTCCTCCCCTCCCTCCCTCCTATATATAGTGGGGTTTTAGGGCTGATTTGAGACAACTTTTGCCACGGAAGCCCGACCACATACCTCCACGGTTTTACCTCTAGATCGCGTTTCTGCAGAGCTCGGGCGGAGCCCTGCTGAGATTAGATCACCACCAACCTCCGGAGCGCCCTCACGCTGCCGGAGAACTCATCTACCTCTCCGTCTCTCTTGCTGGATCAAGAAGGCCGAGATCATCGTCGAGCTGTACGTGTGCTGAACGCAGAGGTGCCGTCCGTTCGGCACTAGGTCGGAGCGTATCGTGGGACGGATCGCGGGACGGTTCGCGGGGCGGATCGAGGGGCGGATCGAGGGACGTGAGGAAGTTCCACTACATCAACCGCGTTTCTTAACGCTTCTGCTGTGCGATCTACAAGGGTACGTAGATCGGAAATCCCCTCTCGTAGATGGACATCACCATGATAGGTCTTCATGCGCGTAGGACAATTTTTGTTTCCCATGCGACGTTCCCCAACAGTTGTCATCAATTACCAAAAAAGGGGACGATTGAAAGCACATATGTTCCCTTGGTGGTCTGGATAATTCATGACAACATACATTATCTCTTGGATTAACACTTTTACATAGTAAATTTTAGGAATAGTCCATAGAGAGCATTGGCTAAAGGCTTATGTGGAGATGCACCTTGATGCAAGAAAGGAATAAGATTGGCCCAAGCATCAAGCAAGAAGACTCTTCATTTTATATTTGTGAGAAATCCCTTTTGGATCCATAGGAAAGCCAATACTATTAAAAGGGGGTGAGGTATAAAAATGAACCGGTTGCTCAAGTGCTCAGAGATAGCCACCAAAAATATTCAGTCGTTTTCCCACATAACCATTCTGTCCAAAGCATCATACACAAAATCGGTGCCACCAAGTTTCTCAATTCTGCCCTACCGATTTTCATCGCAGACAGAACCCTAGCAAAAGCCAACATATCGGTGCAATCAAAACCATGTCGATGCTACCGAGTTTAGGTGACCAACTTTCTGTTGCCTCGGTACACAAAATCGAAATTTCTGTGTTTGGGTATCGGTGTCACCGAGTTGTGTACTCTCACGGTTAGCCACCTTTTCATTATCACCGAGTTGTGTATATCGGTTCCACCGAGATTCAAAATTTGCTGCCTTTTGTGCAAGTCGGTACCACCCAGTTCATGACTTCGGTGTCACCGAGTATGTCACTTTAGGTGCAACGGTTGAATTTTGGGGACTGCCTATATATACCCCTCCACCATCTCTCATTCGGGAGAGAAGCACTCAAAACACACACTTCATTGCCAGATCCATTTTTTGAGAGAGATCCACCTACTCATGTGTTGAGATCAAGACATTCCAATCCAATCATTTGAAACTTGATCTCTAGCCTCCCCAAGTTGCTTTCCACCAAATTAACCTCTCCTACCCATGCCTATACTGAGAGAGAGATTGTGTGGTGAGGAGACTATCTTTAGAACCACAAGAGCAAGCAGTTCATCATTCTACCACATCTATTACCTTTAGGAGGGTGGTGCCTCCTAGATTGGTTAGATGTCGCTTGGGAGCCTCCTACTTCGTGTTGTGGTGTAGAACCAAGATGTTTGTAAGGGAAATGAGATCGCCTTCTCCGTGAAGATCTACCGTGAGTGAGGCTAGTCCTTCGTGGGCGGAAGCCATGCTGGAATAGACAAGGATGCTTCTTTGTGGACCCCTTGTGGGTGGAGCCCTCCGTGGACTCTCGCAGCTGTTATCCTCCGACGGTTGAAGTCTCCACTAACATGGACGTACGTTACCGCCACCTATCGGAACCATGCCAAAAATTGCCATGTCAACCTCTTTGCGTTTGATCTCCTAAACTCTACTCCTTTCTACATGTGCAAAGTCTTTACTTTTCCGCTACCATATATGTTGACTAGCATGTGTAGGGTGTACTAGACTTGTTATAATTGCTAAAATCTGCCAACCATAAATTTGGGAAAAGGCTAGGATTTTAATCTTGTCAAGTAGTCTATTCACCCCCTCTAGACACACCTTCTATAGATCCCACAGAGGAGAAGCAAAATCCTAAGCTTGTGGATGCCCAAGGCACCCCAAGGTAATATTCTAGGAAGACTCAAACGTCTAATCTTGGGGATGCCCCATAAGGCATCCCCTCTCTTCGTCTCAAATCCATGAGTATGTTACTTCGAGCTATATTTTTATTCATCACATGATATGAGTTTCGCTTGGAGTGTCATTTGTTTTTTTTCTTTTACTTTCAGTTTACCACAATCATTGTTTTATCGACACACCTATTTGATAGAGATACCACATCATCGCAATTTGTTAGAATACTCTATGTGCTTCACTTATATCTTTTGAGCTTAGCACTTGCTCTAGTACTTCACTTATATCTTTTTGAGCATGATGGTGTGTAGATGTTATAGAAATATTATGCTCTCGTTTTCACTTATATTTGTTTGAGATATGGACAAATAGTGACGGTGATTTGCATGGGTCATAAGGCTAGGTCACAAATAATGAGTATTCAATGAGTGATAATAAAAACCATCATGTAGCACATATAGATAAATTGTGGGTTAATGATATTGTTGTGGTGATATAAAAAAGGTGTGAGTACATTATTATTAATTCAGATAGGTGTTGATATTAAGAGATGTTAAACTCCTTGTTTATCTAAAATACTAAAAAAGGCATGGTGATGATGTGTGAGCATTTCTATTCCTCGTTGAAATCCTAGTGTTGTTTTGAGTCGGAGTCGCGCAATGGTTAATTCCTACCAACCCTCTCCCTCAGGGCATGCGAGTAGTACTTTGATTTGTGATAAACTAATAAAACTTTGTAATAAGTATATGAGTTCTTCATGACTAATGTGACACCTTGGACATACACAATCTCACCTCCTCACATTTGCTAGCCTATTCGGTACTATGCATCGCCCGTTCTCACCTTGAGGATCGATACAACTTCCGCCGGTGTATCCAAACCCTGTGACATGACACACTCTGTTGCACATAAACCTTTTTATATACTCCTCAAAACAACCACCATACCTACCTGTCATGGCATTTCCACAGTCATTCCGAGATATATTGCCATGTAAATGCCATCGTCACTTCATTTGACTAGTTCGTTCACCATCATAATGCTTTGCATGATCATATAGAGCTGACATAGTAATTGTGGCAAAGCCATTATTCATCATATTTTTGATACATGTCATGCTAGATCTTTGCACATCCTGGTATACTGCCAGGGGCATTCATTCAGACTTATATTGTCCTATCACCTTTCATATTGAGTTGTAAGTAAATAAAAGTGTGATGATCATTATTATAAGAGCATTTCCCGAGTGAGGAAATAAAAATGGGGGAGGCCAAATGAGCCCACCATAATAAAAAATGAATGAGAGAAAAAAATAAAAGGGACTTTGCTACTATCCTTTACCACACTTGTGCCTCAAAGTGGCATCTTGTTCTTCATATAGAGAGTATCATGTTATATTATTTATATAATTGTGGGAATCACTTTTTCATAAACTTGGCTTGTATATTCCAATGACGAGCTTCCTCAAATGCCTGAGGTCTTCATGAGAAAGTAAGTTGGATGCACACCCCACTTAGCTTCAGTGGAGCTTTCATACACTTGTAGCTCTTATGCATCATTTGCATGGAAATCCCTACTCCTCGCATCGATATCTATGGAAATGCATCTCCATAGCTCGTTGGTACGCCTAACTGATGTGAGGCTATATTCTCCACTTTTACCCCTTTGAAACCTACCACCATATTCTATTCCACCTTTATGATGTGTCCAATGGTTCATGCTCATGTAGTGCGTGAAGAATAAAAATTTGATGCATATTGAAAATGTATGATCCAATTGACTGACTTGGACACTGTGGTTCTTGACATTTTATTAATGTGGTGAAGATTGATCCATGCCTTGCTAACATAATAAAGATGGATGGGGGGTAAAACAATCTTTGAGGATCGTATACTTTGAAAAAATAATGATTTGCTGCTTATACCTATAAGTATTGATGTGTTAATATGTTTGTTAATTCATCGTTTCTCAGTAAGCGTACATGCATAAGGTTACATCATGGATAGCATGTCACATCAAAAATTATGTTTTTATCATTTACCTACTCGAGGACTAGTAGGAATTAAGCTTGGGGATGCTGGATACGTCTCCAATGTATCTATATTTTTTTATTGTTCCATGCTGATATATTATCATTCTAGAATACTTTTGGGGTATTTATTTACCAATTTATATTATTTTTGAGCACTAATCTATTGACCTAGTGCCCAATGGGAGCTGTTGTTTTCTGCGTGTTTTTCAGTTTTCACATTTTCCATACCACACGAAGTCAAATTGCCCTATAACTTTTTGGTGATTTTTTCTAGACCAAAAGAAGACCAACGAGCATAAGAAGAAGGTGGAAGCCTCACGAGGGGCCCACAAGCGAACAGGGCGCAACCTGGGGGTGGGGCGCCCTGATGGCTTGCCCCTCCCTTGTGGCCCTCAAGACTGTGTTCTTTGGCTTATAAGTTCACATCTACCCTAAAAACACGAGAGGGAGTCCTCAAACACTTTTACGTGGCCACAAGTCTCTATTCCGATGGGAGGCCATTGGGAGATCCGTTCCGGCACCCTACGGGAGATGGGATCTATCACGGAGGTCCTCTTCATCGACCTTACTGCCCTCACGATGATGTGTTGATTACGAGTTGATGGATATACTTCTCTCCCTTAGTTGGTTACCCCAAGTGGAAGGTTGAGATGTAGTCAGCAGCAGATTTCCCTTACACATGGACTGTAAGGTTTATCGAACCAGGAGGACACCGAGGATCAACAAGTAGGTGTCTTCTGCTCTTGCACTAGCAGAAGACGTGGACCTGCACACACAACAAATAACTTTTCTCCCAACGAGTTCAGAGAGGTTGTCAATCTCTCCGGCCTTGTAGTTTGCAAAGGATCAAAACACAAGCGGGAATAGCGATAGTGATTGCAACGGAAAAGTAAATAAAAACAGTAAATGGTGGAGGTGTAAACAATGGTGCTAACATGGACCAGAGTCCCATGATGTTCACTAGTGATGTATCTCTCCCAAAAGACGATAAACAACTATGTTGGGTAAACAAACTACACCTGGCAATTGACAGAATTATAAACGAACCGCAATGCTAATCATGCTACTAGAAAGTTAGAGGCTCAAAAGTGATGGGAAGTACGCCAAGACAAGTAGACTGTTTACCCATCAGCATATACTCTCTAATCATCCACCTTGAGATATCTATCCAGAAAATCTCGCTGGTATTAAATTGCGAGCCCCACCCAAAGTGTAAACTCAAAGCAACGGACAACTGCATTAACGAACTTTGCGTATGGTTACAAGCATCGTTGTTTTCTCCATGGTGGCAACAACACATCCCCTATTCTCATGTTTCTGTCACTCAAGCTAGACATCAGGGGGCATGAGCCCACAATCATGCATAATGCTCCCTCTTGGAGTTACAATCTACTACTCGGCCAAAGCAATAAAAAGCAACGGAGAATATGCATGAATTACTCAAGAACATAATATAAAATGAGAACCAAATATATAACTCTTCACAATCTGAACACAATCTCACAATCCATAGGATCCCAACAAACTCAGCATAGCAACAACAGGTAAATTACATAGATGCATTGATCATGTAGGGCAACTCACAAGGGCTAAGCATTGAAGCACAAGATTGGAGAGAAGACATCACATAGCTATTGGTCATGGACACATGGTCCAAGAGGACTACTCACGGCACGTCCAGTAAGCGTCCATGGTGGTGGAGAAGCTCCCGGAGATCAATCCTCCCTCCGGCAGGGTGCCTCGAAGAGGACTTCTGGCGCTCCCGATCTCGGAAGCACTGTGGCAGCGGTACGGTGGATAAATTCGCGATTCTGGATATATCTTTAGGGTTTTCCATCCAAGGGGTAAATATAGGACAAAGGAGAGCGCCAGGGGTGGACCCTCCACTGAGGCGGCCTGGTGCCGCGGCTAGGAGGGGGGCCGTGTAGGGTGGCCGCCTGGGTGAGGCATGGCTCCCCTCTGGCCCACTTTGGTGCTTCTTGGAGCTTCCGTCATGCTGATTTTTATATATTTTTCTCGGGATTTTTGGGGCTCTAAAAATTGGGGTAAATTCCCTGCAATTAAAAGACATCAGCAGACAGAAACTTGCACTGGGTGCACTGAGTTAGTAGGTTAGTCCAAATATGTGTAAAAGGTATGAAAGTGTAGCAAAACATATAACAATGTCACCCAAAAGAGCATGGAACAAATAGAAATTATAGATACGTTTGGGACGTATCAACATCCCCAAGCTTAATTCCTGCTCGTCCTCGAGTAGGTGAATGATAACACAAATTATTTCTGTGGTGACATGCTAACACACATATAAGAACTTCAAAGTAAAGCAAGTAATATATGCAATTCAAGTCAAGACAATAACATGTAAGAGTCTATATCTAGTATTGAAATTAGCAAAGTAAGAACATAAAGGTGCAAGAGCTCTCGCTGTCCATGACTCGAATGTCTCCAAATGGTGTTTGCATGCAAGAGATGGGTTTAGAGCATAAATAATATTATATAGTTTAATTGAGAACTAAATCTACTAAAACTTCACACATGGTCTCCTTCGGAATCTTATTTTGATTCATCCTCAGACCACTAGTCAGGCACAAGTCAAAATGATCCTCTCCCTTTCGACTTTGAGAACTCATGCAATGGATGAGCACAAGCAATATATGTTGGCACTTAGGATGGCAAAGAGAATAACGATGGGAAAGGAATACAAAAAGGTGTGAAAGGCTCACATCAATGAGGACAACCATAGGCGAGAGAAAGCCAAATGATAGATATGATGTGAGGAGTAGGGATTGCCATGCAACGGATGCACATATGAGCTAAGGTAAGCTCTCCAATGGAATTAGTGGGGTGTGTCCAACTTGCTTTCTCATGAAGACCTAGAGCTCATCTCAGGAGGCTCATCATTGGAATATACAAGCCAAGTTCTATAGTGCAAGGGTCCCCACATAGTTATGCATGAATGATAATCTCTATGGAGTACAAATATAACAATGGAGTACGAGTGTGGATCTTTCCAAAGGAATAGTAGTGTTGCCCCCTTCTCTCTTTTTTTTCTTTTTTTATTTGTTTGTGGCCTCTTTGGCTCTTTCTATTTATCTCTCATTTGTCCTCTTTGGGATCTTTTCATGTGTCATCTTTGGGATCTTTTAATTTGTCCTCTTTGGGATCTTTTCCTCACTTAAGGGCAACACTCTAGGTTTTAAAAGAATAAAAAGAATTACTCAACATAAAGACAAATGAAAACGATCATGATGTATGCAAATGTATGCCTCTACGAGTGTGGCAGGATATGCAATGATACTAGCGCGTCATGTAGCAATAATAAGGGCAAGGCCCAACTAGCATGCGGCTCCTCGATCAAGAAAAAGAATGTATGACATGAAGATCAAGTCATGAGATGGTGGATGTTGCATGGCAATGTATCTCGGAAAGGCTATGGAAATGCCTTAATAGGTAGGTATGCTGGCTGTTTTGAGGAAGGATATAATGAGGCATATGATGACAGAGTGTATCATGCCATGGGTTTGGATGCACCGGTGAAGTTTGCACCAACTCTCAGGATGAGAAAGGGCAATGCACGATACACAAGAGGCTAGAAAAATATGGATGGTGGAAGTACCAACAATCGAATACTCACATTAGTCTGAAGAACTCATGCACTTATTATCGGTAACTCTTTATCTAGTCAGGAGATTCACAAAGAGACAAGTACCCCGAGGAGGAGTGTTTGGGGGTTTGGTTATCCTTGCGCATCCTCGACCCATGGTAACGTGAGGGTACTCTATATATTCCAACCCCTCCAGAGGTTAGCGATCCATCTAGTAGCTAGAGTTCTCAACTAATTCTTTTTGTTTTTGAAAATACACACGGATTTCCCAAAATACGACACCTATCACTAATAGGCTCAACCTCTTGACACCAATAGTCCAAACATTACTCAAATCAATACATCAAAACTATTGCAAGTTACTACTATACTTAAATAGCAACGTCAATTACCTACTCATGCAAGACACACAACTAAGTGCAACAAGCCAACCCTCTAGACAAGATAAGCATGGTAACTCAAGAGAGTTCCAAAAGAAACCTAAATAAAATCTCTTAAAAATATAAAGCATGAAAACTAAGAGCTAAGCATGACAACAACTATGAAAAGATAAAGAACACACAAAAAGATAAGCATGAAAACCTATGTTGTGTTCTAGGGTGGAGTGGAGCGTGTTTCTCTCCCAAACAAAGAAGGCTAGGTTCCAACTTGTTATGAACAGCAATCAAAACTAAAAAAAACTAAAAAGTAAAGAGCGGGACGCTCCAAGCATAACACATAACATATGAAGTGATAAAAATATAGCATGGAGAAGGGCGAACTGATGATTGTTGATGAGAAGGGGATGCACGGAGGCATACCCAAGCATAGACGCTTGAGTCTCCTTGAATATTTCTTGGGGTGCATGGGTGCATCCCCAAGCATGAGCACTTGACACTCCTGGATCTTCTTTCATCATCTTCCATCGCATACTTGAAAACTCCCTTCATACAAAACTCATCATAAGCTGATTAGAGTGGTTAGTGCCCATAGTGAAATAATTTATTCTCTACTGGAAATAAAGATTTTCAGGAAAAGATACTATTTCTCAAGATTGACAAAAGGTTTTTGCAAAGAAAAATCAATCTTAAGATTGGCAAAACAATGAAAACGCAAAACAGGGCAGAATGTGGGAAAAACATAACAGCAGGTAGTAAATAATTTCTCCGGGGCACTTCTGCAACTCAAATAAAACAACTCAGAACAAACTCCAAAAAGAAAATTATATAGAGCATATTGTCCAAAAAATTCAGATCAAGAAGATGATCTGGTGATTTTTGGTGAATTTTTCTGTCAAGCAGACAAAATCTGTTTCTCGACAGCATGTCACAACTTTTGATCTTGCAATCGGAGGCTAAAACTTGGCACAAAGCTTGAAAGTAAAGATACAATGATGTTTCTACAGTAGTAAGAAGCATCAAGACCACTAAAACTGAAAGTAAAAACAAATTGGGTTGCCTCCCAACAAGCGCTTTCTTTCATGCCTTTGAGCTAGGCATGATGCAAAAAGATCAAGTATTATCAACTCCAAAAGAATAACTTGCCCGAGTAACGGACTCATAAGGTAACTTAACCTTCTTTCGAGGGAAGTGTTCCATCCCCTTTTTAAGGGGAAATTGGAATCTAATGGTCCCTTCTTTCATGTCAATGATAGCACCAACATTGCAGAAAAAATGATGTCCCAAAATAATTGGACATGAGGGATCACACTCAATGTCCATAATAAGAAAATCAACGGGAACATAATTATCATTCAAAACAATAAGAACACCATCAGTTCTCCCTAAAGGTTTCTTTATGGAAGAATCAACAAGACGAACACAAAAAGAACATTGATCAAAAGGTTTCAAATTAAGCATATCATACATTCTTTTGGGCATAACGGAGGCACTAGCTCCAACATCACATAAAGCAAAGCAAGAGAAATTATTCAATTTAATCTTGACCATAGTATCCCTACCATCTTCTAGTTTTCTAGGAATAGAAGTCTCTATCTTGAGCTTCTCCTCCCTAGCTTTGACAAGAGCATTGGTAATATGCTCGGTGAAGGCAATATTGAGTGTACTAGTGTGGGGGTCTTTATCCATTCTTTGTAAAAAAAGTGATAACTTCGGAAAGACTACAATTATCAAAATCAAGATTACTACCATTAATTAAAGTGGTGGTGATGTCATTTAAGCTCATTCTTTTTGTAGTCTCTAAGTTCAAAGGACCTTCTTGTCCTAAAGTTGAGGTATTAGCATCACCATTCATATGTCCATTGGGACTAGGGATGTGATGGGTGCTAATAGTTTTTAGATCCTCAACAACTTGTATAGTAGCAAGGGCAGTGTGTGTAGGAAGGCTTTTAATCCTATCTTCCTCTTATTTTTCTCTAGCCCATCTATCCTTAGGTTTAGCTAGCCTTCTTATGTTCTCATTAATTTGGACTTGGATAGCATTCATGGGTGTGGTTTTCCTTTCCTCAAGGGGGAAGTTCTAATTTTAAGCATTTCTACATCATGAGCTATGTTGTCTACCTTCGAAGAGAGACTATCTATTTTTTCTAATTTATCTTCTACACTCTTGTTGAAGACTTTTTGATAAGTGATAAAGTCTTTAAGCATGCTATGTAATTCAGAAGTGGAGTTTTTGGTGCTAGGATAAGTGTTGTTATTCCCATAGCTTTTGGATGGAAATGGTCTAGGATTGCTACCAAAATTGCTCCTATAGGCATTATTATTAAAGTTGTTCCTAGAGAAAAAATTAACATCAGCTTGCTATCTTTCTTGAGCAACCAAAGAATTTGAAGGAACATCATGAGGATCAATAGGAGCTTGCTTAGTAAGTAAAGTCATGATCATGTCAACCTTATCATTAAGGGATGAGATGTCCTCAACAGAGTTTACCTTCCTACCTGTTGGAGCTCTCTCGGTGTGCCATTGAGAATAATTTGTCATCATCTCGTCTAGCTTCGTGGAAGCACCAAGTGTAGTTGACATAAAGGTTCCTCCCGCGGCCGAGTCCAACAGATTCCACGAGGTAAAGTTCAATCCTGCATAGAAAGTTTGGATAACCATCCAAGTAGTCAAACCATGTGTAGGGCAATTCTTAACAAGAGATATCATACGTTCCCAAGCTTGGGCAACGTGTTCATTATCTAGTTGCCTAAAATTCATAATGTTACTTCTTAACTGGATAATCTTAGCAACCATGTAATACTTCCCAATAAAAGCATCTTTGCACTTATCCCAAGAATCTATGCTATTCCTAGGCAAAGATTGAAGCCACACTTTAGCTCCTCCTCTCAAGGAGAAAGGAAAATGCTTAAGTTTAACAATATCACCATCTACTTCTTTGTACTTTTGCATATGACAAAGCTCAACAAAATTATTCAAGTGCAAAGCAGCAGCATTTCTAGCACCAGAGAATTGATCTTTCATAACAAGGTTCAGTAAAGCAGGTTTAATCTCATAGGAGGTCGCCTCAGTGACGGGAGCCATAATAGGAGTGCAGATAGAGTCATTGTTGTTGTGACTAGTGAAGTCACACAAGTTGGTGTTCTCAGTGGAACCCATAGCAGTAGCAACAAGCAAGAACAAAGCAACTAATTTTGTTGTTGTTTTTGGTATAAGAATCTAAAGCAAAAAACTTGAAAGAAGATTAACAAGACTAAAAAGCAAAGGTAAAAGATAGTGTGCAACTCCCCTATCTTGAAGATTGGACTCCCCGGCAACGGCGCCATAAATTTTCTTGATGACGAGTTGATGGATATACTTGTCGCACCTCGTTGGTTACCCCAAGTGGAAGGTTAAGATGTAGTCAGCAGCAGATTTCCCTTACACATGGACTGTAAGGTTTATCGAACCAGGAGGACTCCGAGGATCAACAAGTAGGTGTCCGCTGCTCTGGCGTTAGCAGAAGACGTGGACCTGCACACACAACAAATAACTTTGCTCCCAACGAGTTCAGAGAGGTTGTCAATCTCTCCGGTCTTGTAGTTTGCAAAGGATCAAAACACAAGCGGGAATAGCGATAGTGATTGCAACGGAAAAGTAAATAAAAACAGTAAATGGTGGAGGTGTAAACAATGGTGGTAATATGGACCAGAGTCCCACAATGTTCACTAGTGATGTCTCGCTCCCAAAATACGATAAACAACTACGTTGGGTAAACAAATTATAGCTGGGAAATTGACAGAATTATAAACGCACCGCAATGCTAATCATACTACTAGAAAGTTAGAGGCTCAAAAGTAATGGGCAGTAGGCCAAGACAAGTAGACCATTTATCCATCAACATATACTCTCTAATCATCCACCTTGAGATATCTATCCAAAACATCTCGCTGGTATTAAGTTGCGAGCCCCACCCAAAGTGTAAACTCAAAGCAACAGACAACTGCATTAACGAATTTTGCATAAGGTAAACAATCCTTGCAACCGTGGTTACAAGCACCATTGTTTTCTTCCTAGTGGCAACAACACATCCCCTAGTCTCATGTTTCTGTCACTCAAGCTAGACATCAGGGGCATGAACCCACAATCATGCATAACGCTCCCTCTTGGGGTTACAATCTACTACTAGGGCAAAGCAATAAAAAGCAACGGAGAACATGCATGAATTACTCAAGAGCATAATATAAAAGGAGAACCAAATATATAACTCATCACAATCTGAACATAATCTCATAATCCATCGGATCCCAACAAACTCAACATAGCAACAACAGGTAAATTACATAGATGTCTTGATCATGTAGGGCAGCTCACAAGGGCTAAGCATTGAAGCACAAGATTGGAGAGAAGACATCACATAGCTACTGGTCATGGCCTCATGGTCCAAGGAGGACTATGCATGGCACGTCCGGAAAGCGTCCATGGTGGTGGAGATGCTCCCGGAGGTAAATCGTCCCTCCGACAGGGTGCCGGGAAGAGGTCTTCTGGCGCTCCCGATCTCAGAAGCGCTGCGGTGGCGGAACGATGGAGAAATTCGCAATTCTGGATATATCTTTAGGCTTTTCCATCTGAGGAGTAAATATAGGCCAAAGGAGGGCGCCAGGGGGTGGACTCTCCACCCAAGCGGCCTGGTGGTCTGGCTAGGAGGGGGGTCGTGTAGGGTGGCCGCCTAGGTGAGGCCTGGCTCCCCTCTGGACCACCTTGGTGTTTCTTGAAGCTTCCGTCACACTGATTTTTGTAAAAAAAATTCTCGTGATTTGCGGAGCTTTGAAAATTGGGGTAAAGTCCCTGCAATTAAAAGACATCAGCAGACAAAAACTGGCACTGGGTGCACTGAGTTAGTAGGTTAGTCCAAATATGTGTAAAAAGGTATGGAAGTGTAGCAAAACATATAACAATGTCACCCAAAAGAGCATGGAACAAACAGAAATTATATATACGTTTGGGACATATCATGTGTGACTAGTTCACCACAGACCTATGGGTCCATTGTGAGTACCTAGATAGCAATCTCTCTCTCTCTTGGCCTTCAATACAATGATCATCACATCTTCATTTTGATCTATTCAGTGTAAAAAAATTGTGCGGTGCGTTTGTTGGGATCCGCTGAATTATGGGTTTATGTTCAGACGCCCCTTATATTTTTTTTTGTGCGATGCGTTTGTTTTCCTCTCCACCACTTCACAAAAAATGCCTTTTTATTTTCCCTCTTTTGTTTACCATTTGATTGCCGCATCTCTTGATTGCTTGTGTTCGTGCTTGCGTCGTCACGATGACTCAAGAAAACACTAAGTTGTGTGATTTTTTCAATACCAACAACAACAATTTTATTAGCACTGTGATTGCTCCTCCCACCACTAGTGCGGAGTCGTATGATATTAACGCCGCTTTGCCGAATCTTGTTATGAAAGAGCAATTTTTCAGTACTCCTAATGAGGATGACGCGTCCCATCTAAACACTTTCATAGAATTGTGTGATATTGAAAAGAAGAAAGATTTGGACAATGATATTGCGAAGCTGAAATTATTTCCGTTCTCTTTGTGTGATCGTGCTAAAATTTGGTTTTCATCTTTGCCACGAAATAGTATCAATTCTTCTAACAAGTGCAAAGATGATTTTATCACAAAGTATTTTCCTCCCATGAAAATTATTTCTCTTAGAAACCAGATTATGAATTTGAACAACTTGAGCATGAGCATGTTGCCTAATCTTGGGAAAGGGTGAAATTGATGATAAGAAATTGCCCAACTTATGGTTTGAATTTGTGGATGATCATACAAATTTTTATGCGGGATTGAATTTTGTTTCTAGAAATCTTTTAGATTCTTCCATAGGTTGTACTTTTTTGGAAATTACTTTGGGTGATGCTACTAAATTTCTTGATAATATTATGGCTGACTATTCATAATAGCATACTCAAAGAGCTCCTACTAGTAAAAGGGTTAATTGTATTGGAGAAATTGGTGCTTTGAGTGAAAAACTTGATGCTCTTATGAAATTGGTTGCTAGTAAGCATGCTACTATTGATCCTCATGGTGTGCTATTGTCTACTTTGTTTGAGCAAAACAATGATCCCATATATGTGAATTTTGTCTCGCGAAACAATTTAAACAATAATGCTTATAGGAACAATTTTAATCCTAGGTCGTATCCTGGAATTTCTTTAAATAATTAGGGTAATTCTCATAATAATAATGCTAGGATACCCTATGATCTTGAGATTAATATTAAGGAATTTATCAATGCGCAAAAATATTTCAATACTATGATAGAAGAAAAGTTTAATAAGATTGATGATATATCTAGAAGCATTGATAGAACTTCGCATGATGTAGAAAATCTCAAGAATATTTTTTTCCGAAGGTTGATATTAATGAATCAATTAAAGATTTATATGTTTCCATAGATGAAATCAAGAAAAGAACCACTTTGCTTAGGTCTAAAATAGAATTTTTAGAAAGAGCGTTTCCTGATTGCTTTCATAAAAATGATGAAGATATTAAAATGGTTGGTGTTTCTTCTATTGATTTCCTGTTTAATAATATTAAAATTAATGACGAGCAAACTGAAGAAGTGTCAACTTTAGCTAGAGGGCGTTTCCATGATTTCAAGGGTGAAAATTTTATTGAAAAATTTGATAAAAGGGGGATTGAAGAGGTCAAAACTTTAGCTAGTGATGCACCCACTATTTTGGATTGCAATTTTATTATTTTGATAGCTTCTCTTTGATTGAGTGTATTTCTATTTTGCAATCTATGATAGGTTCACTGTCGGGGCCCCGATCCTAAAAAATACACGTCTAGCATGTAACACATCATATAGCTTTGCGGCCTCACCATGGTACACAAAGGCTGCCACCTTACCTTGGCCAGACCGTTTGCGCCTTTTGGCTCACATATATGATTATGTCGCTAGCATCCATATGTCAAAGAACTTGGGTTGACATGACTAGTTATAGATACAGGTGGCACAACCATACAGGGACATGCATACGTAACCTAGCAATGCAGGTGTCGGTCATTAGCGTGTCTAGACGAGTCATAGCAAGCTACATGGACTCCATTACACTGCGTGACATTTCCCCGCGGGGACAGACATAACAACAAAGAAGGATACATGCCGGTCAATCAATGTGTCCGGAGCAGTAGCAAGCTACCAAGGCTTAGTGCAAGCACAAATAGGCAGTTCCCTATAAACGAGGCTACTAAAGGCATACAACTAGGTGTCGAATCCCACACATACAATGCATTTCAAAACATACACACAATATGCATGATATTGTAGATACAACATGGCATCACAACGCGATTTTACGACTCAGGCATTTATTAAAGACTCGTAAGAGTCATAATAGTGTGATATTACAAACAGGGGTCACATGACCCAACATTTAAGTCATACAAGCATCAAGCGGAAGCATAACATGTCTGAGTACAGACATCTACTAAAAGTGGATGGAGGAGCCTGGAAATATACAACGACCCTACCAAAGGAGCTAGACCTCTTTGTGAGATTCCCAAGCTATTCCGGTCAACATCGAACACATCGCGTAGAACCAATAGTGAGACTAATGTCTCCTGTGCAAAAACATAAATTAAGCAACTGTGAGTACAAAGGTACTCATCAACACTTACATCAGAACCATCTACATATGCATCATTATCAACAAAGGGGTTGTGGAGTTTATTGCAGCAAACCATCGTTGACTCTTGGCTAACCTGTACTACGACCATGAACACTTTCTTTGAGGTGGGTAGTGCAAATGAGTCCACATATTCACGAAATAAATACACCACTATGGATCCATTCTCGTCTCCCTACGAGAAGGCCATCCATAGCACTCACACTTATCTTGCGCATTTTGGAGTATCCATTTCAAGGTTCTATGTACCACATAATGTTTCCAAGTAGTCCATATCCGAGGACGCGACTATTTGAACAGATTATTTCGCCATGCAGGGGCATACTTCTTCACACACGCTCTCACCACTTATCACCATATGTACGTCATGCATCTCGGCAACCTTCAAGTGAAACCACTGGCGTGGGCATCAGCAACGACCATTAACCACACAAGACTCTAGTCTAGGTTTATCGTCTATTTGAGACTGAACCCACAAGGAAGTCCGACCAGAGTTTCAATTATGGCCCCAAACGATGTGTACAAGGTTCCCAAGCCCACCTCGACGGATGGTTCTACGATTGGTACACCCAACCACGGGTGCATATACCGCGCCATAGCCTACGCCTCCGATCAGCGCTATGCACGGCCGACAGCACATCCTACAAACACTAGAAACTAGTTTCAACTCCTGGACAGAGATCAAGGCGATTAATAAGTCGAGAGAGTCAATTAAGGATCCCAATGTGTGGTAGTATCTTGTCTTGGATAACATACATAGAACTTAGTTCTTAAGGACGGTCCCAATGAGACAACCCACCATGTACTCCTACATGGCCTCTCATCGCTACCTTTACCAAATAGTATTCACACACTTAGCTCTCACACAACAGGACATGAACACATCCATTCCGATTCATCGCCTAGATGAATCAGACCTGACACGACTCTAAGCATAGCAGGCACAGTAAGCAAGCAGGGTGAGTAAGCACAACAAGGCTCAAGTAGTCGCTACTCATGCAAAGTGATTTCAACTATTTACTGTGACAAGGACAGGTCATGCAAAGGAATGGGTTCAACTACCGAGAACATGTAATAGTTGATTCGTTGTTGTCCTAATGCATTTAAAAGAGAGTAGGAGCGAGAGAGTGGGACTGTATCGGGATGCTCAAGGGGGGTTGCTTTCCAGACAGTTTTGAAGATAGTAAGGATCTTCGTCAATGTCAACGATCACATCGTCGGAACCATCGTCTACCGAGAAGGAACAACACTGACAAAACAAGAAAAGAACACATTCAATGCAATGCAGCAAACATGATGTATGATTTGGCATGTTAAGGTACTGAATTCACCTAGTTCATTATCTCGTCATATTAATTGAACTGGAATTCAAATAGACATCAAATTCCAACTCCAAACTATTTATAAAATTGGTCCTAATCATGAATTATCCTACTTGGTGATGTTAAATTGCTTAAACATGCATGAACACAGCATAAATAGATTCCTTGTATTATTCTGATCATTTTTCATATATCATTTATTTTCATTGGACTTACGATTGAATTTCTATGATTTTTAAATTTTGTAGATATTTTCTGGAATTCCCAGAATATCTTAAATATGAGAAATAGTTTTACTGCATCACCTCTGCATCATGCCTACATCAGCAGGTCAACGAGGCGGTCAATTCAAATCTGACGTGTGGGGTCCACACGTGAGTGGTTTTGTTAAATAACAGGGTTTATTTACTTACTAATTAAACTAGTTAGCAGTGGGGCCCATATGTCACTTCATGTGAGGGATGGTTAGGGTGGGATTAAGCCCTAATTATGGTGCCACATCAGCATCGCCGGCGGCGACCATCCGGCACGGCGGAGGCACGCTAGAATCATGCTCTGGGCATCGGGTGGACGTGCCGAGCGCACGGGGATAAAGCTCATGCTCACACACATCGTATAGGGCACGCGGGAGGCCGAGGGGGTGCCGGAGCTCGTTGGGGGCGAGCCCGTGGCGGCTGCCGGAGCTCGACTATGGTGGCGCTACGGCCTAGGGAATGCAGAGGAGCTAGGGAGGAGGGTGGAAATAATGCGATGTCTCACAATGGTTCTAGCAACGACAATGACGAGCTCGGGGAAGACCTGCGTGGGGCGAATCGATGATGCGTTGTTGGCGTCCGAAGCTTGGAGACGGAGTCGACGCCGACATTGTGTTGCGTGCGGGCTCAATTCCTTCAGTTCGGAGGAGCAGCACAAGTTGGCTCATGTGTTGGGCATCTTGGGGAGGCGAGGTAACGACGGCAGCTGCGGTGGTGCTCATCGGCATGCTCTCGGATGGGAGAGAGAGAGAACAGAGGCGAGGGGGACAGAGTAGGAGAAGAGTGAGAGAGAGAGACCAGGGGGCGCAGGGCGTCGTCTAGGAGCACCAGGGCTAGCCAAGCAGGTAAGGAGGAGTTGGCTGCGTCGACGCATTCGTGGGTTACACGCGTGTGCAAGTAGGCAGAGGTGGAAGACAAGCATCGCTCCTAGTGGGCTGGGCTCCTGTGGCCCGCGAGGTAACTTTTCCTTTTTCTTTTATTTCTGTTTTCTGTTTTTTGCAATTTGTTTATATTTTGTTTTTAAACCAAACTATTTTATATGCTTCTGATAATTATTTTGGGAGTTAATATAATTATTCCTAGACCCCACAAAATGTTAAATAATTATTGGAGCTATGAATAGTTTTATAGCCATTTATTTGCTCCAATTCAAATACATCATGTATTAATACAAAATCCAAAATGACTAGGGAAAATGTGCATCACCTTTGGTTGATGTTTTTCACATTATCCCAAAATGATGGACATTTTTGGAAGGCCATTTTGGTTCATTGAAATTATTATTTTATTTATTTATTTATTTTTAAGTTGAGCGAGGTTGAAATTCATTTGGTGCTAGGGTTTGATCATACCCATATCAGATTCATTTGAGTTTAACATGATGCATGGATTCTCACTAATGGAGCTAAAATAAATATTTGCAAACAAGTTCTAGGGCTGTGACAACTCAGCCCCACTAAACAAGAATGTTGTCCCGAGATTCAGGCGTAGGGTAAGACGACTAAAGGGACACTAACTTATCACAATCTTCATGATCCAATTGCCCTTCTTCAAGATGTTGATTCATCGCATCATGTTGATCCTGATATCTTTGCCTTTGAGATATTCACCTAAGCACCACGACAAAGGAAACAGAAAGTTCTACGGAAATCGAATTTCATGAAGATCGAACAACTCGCGATCAACTCATGGAATGAGACATAGAAACATCTCTTGAAACGAGACACAAAACATACATCAAGAATGATGGAATAAGGGAGATAACGGAGGTTCAATTCGTAGGCACCAATTCCACGCTTAAAATAGATGGTGAAGAGGTTTAAAAGTAGCGAGGAGTTAAGTTGCCCTTCATACCATAATGGGGCACCTTAGGAAGGTGACTCGTAGAGTTATTCCCTTAAGTGGCAAAAAGAATTACTTTTGATCGAGATATCATTGAAATCTTCATACCATATTAAGGCAATTCAAAACGATCGTTTGAAGGATTTCGAACGAATAGCATACTCAGTTTGAAAAGGAAACTAGAGTTATAGAACAACCCGGCAATGGAAAGCACATTCCAATTGATACCGAGGATATAACCCAGGGTCTGAGCATGCTATCAAGAACTTGAGCATTTCCATATTCACCAGGGTTTTAATCTGCGTCAAGATCTTGGTGACACTTCATACTACCATGACGAATAATTATGCAGGATGCAGATGCAAAGGAGGACAACATGTTCTCAGATTTCACCTTAGCTATGCCAAGAAAACGAAATCTGTATGATCGACCGAGAGACATTTAACACTCCGCTTCTAATGTTCTCCTTGATGTAATAGCATAACCCAATATAGAAAATGTTGGGTATCTACAACATCAAGTAAAAAGGTCGTACTTCGGGGGCTTAAAGGGGGTCCATGAGGAACAACTTCTAGAATGAATCATACACGGTCCTCATGGGGAGGTGGCCAATGTTGCTGATACAAGATATTATAATAATAGCTCATGCGACTAGGTGTGTTAGCCGTGACATTACCTTACCGGGTTACAGAGATACCAATATTATAATTCTTGGGAAATGTTCCAACCATCATATCTGCCTGAGATTTAGATCTGGTTGATGTCACGATATTCCCGACTCAGCATGTCTAAAAGTGAAAGGTTTGCAACACAAATCGACGAGATAATGTTGTGAAATTCTGGAAAAATGATCCACGGGAGCCATCTCCAAAACATGAGCTAGATTGCATGATACACATGAACACACTGTCCAAGACAATGATGACCACATGGAAAGTCTTACAACAAAACACTACCGAGCTCTGGTTTGAAACCATCATCGAGGATAGCGAAGTCTTGTGCATTACCATGGATTAGCACTTAACTTATTTTCCTTGAACAATTCAATCAGTGGCTTGGTGTGCTGGGAGATACATATGGAATGGAGATGACTGGTCTACCAAACCATAGAATACTTCGCACGTGCATGACTAACTTGGGATGATTCCAAAGGAAGCAAAATAACTTTTCTCGAATTCATGGCGGCAACTTGCATCAAATTCACGTGAATGGAGAGTAAGTCACTTCTTACACCTAATATATGCTTCATGTACGGAACACGAAGATATTACCTACAAAGCTTCGAACACTAGCTTAATGTCCAACATATGTTACGGAGAAGACAAAGGTGTTGCTAATGGGCTCAACAATAGTTCATCAAAATATCCATATAGATGGAATTCCACATCTCATGTGAGAAAGGTGATAGCATTGGACATATCAAAGAATATATTGGTGTATGCTCAAGGAAATCCACGAGTAAGACACAATTACGGAAATCTTTGGTTCTGAATTTGATTTGACGATAGCCCATAGTCAAATAAAAAATTAGACAAGATGATATATGCAACAATTGATCACAAGGATCAACCAATGAGATATCATCTTTCTTGAACACTCACACACACTCACACAAAGATATCTCTTTGGAATGAACTAAGTTAGGCAAAGCGTTTATCTTTCAACTCTCCAAGTTGTTGTTTAGGTTAACAAACTATCAAAGGGGTATCCAACATGAGTCCTTGGAGAAAAAGGGTGGTTACAAGAAAAACCAACTTCATCACGAACTCAACATAACGGTCAGGGAAAGCCTCTGGTGATACTTCCGAGAAGATATTCGGAAAATCTTGAACCACCGATATGTTTTTGAGATCGAGAACAATCTTGCTTTTCAAGGCAAGAAGATATGATCAAAGAGTGAAGAACTCACATTCCTAACCCATTGAACAAGGAGTGCACCAGGAAAGATGGACTATGTGACACGACCAATCTTTAGAATGATGATTCAATGATCAACGTGCTAAGAATGAATTTATTGTCCACTAATTACAAAGCAACAGGGTTATTAGGAGTATTAACTTCACACATCACGGTTCACTTGTCGACATTCCGATTACAACCAACACGGAGACCGGGGAATTAATAAGGATGGCGAGAAGTACCACAGTATCAAGAGTTCGTAAGAGATGGTGCAATTCTCACAACATTCTTGACATAAGAGGATAATACTCCAAGGTAGAACAGAACAAAAGTTGGATTGGCATTTGATCTGCAAAATGCAACTACTTTGACCCAATCCAAGGAATGGATGAGGCACTGGAGTTTGTTTCTCCTAGACATTATAAAATAGAATGACTTGAGGGACCACAAAAATAATATGCATCAATGAATACAGAACCACAATACTCTTGACTATCCACTGATAGCTAAAGGTCAGAATACAACTGAGGAGGGACATCTCAAAGAGCACATAATTTTTCTGAGTTATCGATGCATAGATTAGCATGTCGAATGAGTTCAACATAATTCTTCTAGATAATCCACGGAGAAAGGAAGGATTAGTAGAGTCGCCAACATGGAATGGAAAACTTATCAAGAGCACTCATGTTGTTATCATTAGCTCACGAAGAACTACTGCCGCAGTTGGTTCATGGCATTGGAAGAATGATAAACCATGAACCTTGAAGACTAGAACAAGTTACTACTATCCTAAAGGCACGAGCAAACACTATCAACAGGAGTAAGCAGAATGATCCATGGGTACAAGAACCGAGAATTAGAATTCCTACTACTATATAACATCACGGGATGCTTTCGATAATGAGGGCTAGAATTATCACACTGGAAACACAAAACAAAACTAGACTATTGGGTGGTTCTCTGAGATAACATGGTTTCCTAACAGTTCCAACAAATACTTCGAGGTAAAGGAGTACCTCAACACAAAAATTAGTGTGCTTTGTCTAGCCCAAAAGACAACGGAATAAAATGAAGGATTTTACAATTGCATCAGATTATTTAGAAATCTTAGATAAATCGGACATCATAACGGCTGTACGGGAAAGAAAAATGAGGAAACCTGCAAGATAACTGACAATAAAGCACGGAATTCTTATGGAGACAGTAATCTAGAAAGACAACAACTTTCCTATAAGTCTCCAGCATAGTAATCCGTCATCCGGATAGATAGATGAGAAATCCTAGTTCGTAACCCTAGTATAATAAAGAAGAGGGTGACTCAGAATAAGAATGAAACAAGGAAAGGAGTAAAAAGAGCCTTATGTTCCCTTCCACAAGCAATTCCCTTATATAACTAAAGGATTGCTAGGCTCAACATCGATCAGTTTGGCTTGGTTGTCCTACACGCAGTAAAGCTCTAATACCAACGCTGTCGGGACCCTGATCCAAAGCCATACAGATCTAGCGTGTAACACATCATATAGCTTTTCGGCCTCACGCACGGTACACAACGGATGCCACCTTACCTTGGACGGACCATTTGCGCCTTTTGGCTCACATATACGCTTATTTTTCTAGCATCCATATGTCAAATAATCTAGGTCGACATGACTAGTTATAGACCCAAGTGGCACAACCGTACAGGGACACACATACGTACCCCAGCAATGCAGGTGTCGGTCATCAGCGTGTGTAGACGAGTCAAAGCAAGCTACATGGACTCCATTACACCGCGTGACATTTCCCCGTGTGGACAGACACAACAGCAAAGAAGGATACATGCCGATCAATCAATGTGTCTGGAGCAGTAGCAAGTTACCAAGGCTTAGTGGAAGCACAAAGAGACATTTCCATGTAAAGGAGGCTACTAAAGGAATACAACTAGGTGTCAAATCCCACACATACAATGCTTTTCAAAACGTACACACAATATGCACGATATGTGTAGATACAACATGGCATCACAACGCGACTTTATGACTCAACCATTTCTTGAAGACTCATAAGAGTCAACATAGTGTGATATTACAAACAAGGGTCACATGACCCAACACTCAAGTCATGCAAGCATCAAACGGAAGCATAACATGTCTAAGTACACACATCTACTAAAAGTAGTCAAAGGAGCCTGAAAATATACAACGACCCTACAAAAGGAGATAGACCTTTGTCTGGGATTCCCAAGCTAATCCGGTCAACATCAAACACTTTGCATAGAACCAATAGTGAGACTAATGTCTCCTGTGCAAAAACATAAATTAAGCAGTTGGGGGACGTTGCATGGGAAACAAAAAAATTCCTATGCACACGAAGACCTATCATGGTGATGTTCATCTACGAGAGGGAGATCGGATCCACATACCTTTCTAGATCACTAAGAGGGAAGCGTTAAGAAACGCGGTTGATGTAGTGGTACAGCTTCGTGATTCAAATCACCGTCGTTCCATGATCCACCCCACGATCCGTCCCGATCTAGCACCGAACGGACGACACCTTCGCGTTTAGCACACGTACAACTCGATGAAGATCTCCGCCTTCTTGATCCAGCAAGAGAGACGAAGAAGTAGCTGAGTTCTCCAGCAGCGGGACGGCGCGCCGGTGATGGTGATGATCTATTCCTGCAAGACTTCGCCCGAGCTCCGCAGAAATTCGATCTAGAGGAAGAACTACGAGGTATAGGTTTGAGTTGCACGTGGCAAAGTTGTGTCTCAAAAACCCTAAAGCCTCTAGTATATATAGGAGGAGGGGAGGGGCTATTCTTGGGGCTCAAGGGAGCCCCTAGGGCGCCGGCCGAAGTGGAGAGGAGGAATCCAACTCCAATCCGGTTTGGGGAAGGAGGATTCCTCCTCTCCCTTCCCACCTCCCTCCCTTTTTTTCTTTTCATTTTTCTTCTTCTAGTGCCATAGCCCTCTTGGGCTGGCCTCACCAGCCCACTAAGGTCTGGTGTGCCACCCTAGGACTATTGGGCTCACTCCCGGGTGGGTGGGCCCCTCCCGGTGAAAACCCGGAACCCATTCGTCACTCCCGCTACACTGCGGTTATGCCGGAAATCTATCCGAAGACCAAATGAAACCATCCTATATATCAAGCTTCATTTCCGGAAACCCTCGTGACGTCTGTGATCTCATCCGGGACTCCAAACAACCTTAGGTCACCAACTCCTATAACTCAACTATACCTAAACGTCACTGAACCTTAGGTGTGCAGACCATGCGGGTTCGAGAACTATGTAGACATGACCTGAGACACTCCCCGGCCAATATCCAATAGCAGGACCTGGATGTCCATATTGGATCCTACATATTCTACAAAGATCTTATCGGCTGAACCACTATGCCAAGGATTCATATAATCCTGTATAACATTCCCTTTGTCCTTCGGTATGTTACTTGCCCGAGATTTGATCGTCGGTATCTCTATACCTATTTCAATCTCGTTACCGGCAAGTCCCTTTACTCATTTTGTAATACAAGATCCCGTGACTAACACTTGAGTCACATTGCTCGCAAGGCTTATATGTGACGTTGTATTACCGAGTGGGCCCCGAGATACGTCTCCGTCACACGGGGTGACAAATCCCAGTCTTGATCCATGCTAGCTCAACGGACACCTTCGGAGATACCTGTAGAGCACCTTTACAGTCACCCAGTAACGTTGTGACGTTTGATACACACAAGGTATTTCTCCGGTGTAAGTGAGTTACATGATCTCATGGTCATAGGAATGAATACTTGACACGCAGAAAACAATAGAAAGAAAATGACACGATCATATGCTATGTTCATAGTTTGGGTCTTGTCCATCACATCATTCTCCTAATGATGTGATCCGGTTATCAAGTGACAACACTTGCATATGGTCAGAAAACCTTAACCATCCTTGATCAACTGGCTAGCCAACTAGAGGCTTGCTAGGAACATTGTTTTGTCTACATATCCGCAGATGTATCTATGCTTTCATTCAATACAATTATAGCATGGATAATAAACTATTTTATTTAAACAGGAAATATAATAATTTTATCATTGCCTCTAGGGCATATTTCCAACAGTCTCCCACTTGCACTAGAGTCAATAATCTAGTCTCACATCGCTATGCGATTTACATTGGAATGAATCTAACACCCATACAGTTCTGGTGTTGATCATGCTTCGCTCGTGGAAGAGGTTTAGTCAGCGGATCTGCTACATTCATATCCATGTGCACTTTGCAAATATTTACGTCATGTCCTTCGACGTAGTTGCGAGTGAGGTTGAAGCATCGTTTGATGTGTTTGGTCTTCTTGTTAAACCTTGGTTCCTTTGATAAAGCAATGGCACCAGTGTTGTCACAGAACAGAGTTATTGGATTTAGTGTGCTCGGCACCACTCCAAGATCCGTCATGAAATGCTTCATCCACACACCCTTCTTAGCTGCCCCCGAGGCAGCCATGTACTCCGCTTCACATGTACAATCTACTACGACGCTTTGCTTGGAACTGTACCAGCTTACCACACCCCCATTAAGAATAAATACGTATCCGATTTGAGACTTATAGTCATCCGGATCACTGTCAAAGCTTGCATCAACGTAACCCTTTACGACGAGCTCTTCGTCACCTCCATAAATGAGAAACATTTCCTTAGTCCTTTTCAGGTACTTTAGAATATTCTTGGCCGTCGTCCAGTGATCCACTCTTGGATTACTTTGAAACCTGCCTGCCATACTTATGGCCAGGCTGACGTCCGGTATTGTGCACAAAATTGCATACATGATAGACCCTATGGCTGAAGCATAGGGGACGGTACTCATCTTTTCTGTAGCTTCCGTAGTTACTGGACACTAAGTCTTACTCAACTTTATACCTTGTAATACTCGCAAAAACCCCTTCTTGGACTGCTCCATTTTGAACTTCTTCAAAACTTTATCAAGGTACGTGCTTTGTGAAAGTCCCGTTAGGCGCCTCGATCTATCCCTATAGATCTTAATGCCTAATATGTAAGCAACTTCTCCTAGGTCCTTCGTTGAATTTTGTTTGTTCAAGTAATCTTTTATGCTCTCTAAAAACTCCACATTGTTTCCAATCAGCAATATGTCATCCAAATATAATATTAGAAACGCCATAGATCTCCCACTCACTTTCTTATAAATACAAGATTCTCCAACAACTTGTATAAACCCAAATGCTTTGATCACCTCATCAAAGCGCTTATTCCAACTCCGAGCTGCTTGCACCAGTCCATAAATGGATCGTTGGAGCTTGCATTCTTTGTTAGCATTGTTTGGATCGACAGAACCTTCGGGTTGCATAATATACAACTCTTCCTTAAGAAAACTGTTAAGGAACGCTGTTTTGACATCCATCTGCCAGATTTCATAATCAAAAAATGCAGCTATTCCTAACATGATTCAGACGGACTTAAGCATCGCTACCGGTGAGAATGTATCATCGTAGTCAACTCCTTGAACTTGTGAAAAAACCTTTACCACAAGTCGAGCTTTATAAATGGTCATATTATCGTCTGTGTTCGTCTTCTTCTTAAAGATCCATTTGTTCTGAATAGCCTTGCGACCTTCAGGTAATACTTCCAAAGTCCACACTTTGTTTTCATACATAGATCCTATCTCGGACTTCATGGCCTCTAGCCATTTGTTGGAATGCGGGCCCACCATTGCTTCTTCATAATTCGCAGGTTCATTGTTGTCTAACAACATGATAGATAAGACAGGATTACCGTACCACTCAGGAGCAGTACGTGATCTTGTCGACCTGCGAGGTCCGATAGTAACTTGATCCGAAGCTTCATGATCATCATCAACAGCTTCCTCCTCAACCGGTGTTGCCTCGACAGAGGTTCCCCCCTGCCCTGCACCACCATCTAGAGGGAGCAGAGGTTCCTTAACCTCATCAAGTTCTATCTTCCTCCCACTCAATTCTTTCAAGAGAAACTCCTTCTCGAGTAAAGCTCCGTTCTTAATTACAAACACTTTGCCCTCGGATCTGAGATAGAAGGTGTACCCAACTGTCTCCTTTGGGTAACCTATGAAGACGCACTTTTCCACTTTGGGTTCCAGCTTTTCAGGCTGAACCATTCTGACATAAGCATCGCATCCCCAAACTTTAATAAACGACAACTTTGGCCTCTTGCCATGCCATAACTCATATGGTGCCGTCTCAACGGATTTTGACGGTGCCCTATTCAAAGTGAATGCAGTTTTCTCTAATGCATAACCCCAAAACAATAATGGAAAATCGGTAAGAGACATCATAGATCGCACCATATCTAACAAAGTATGATTACGACGTTCGGACACACCATTACGCTGTGGTGTTCCAGGCGGTGTCAAGTGTGAAACGATTCCACATTGTCTTAAGTGAGCACCAAACTCGAAACTCAGATATTCACCCGCTCGATGAGATCGTACGAACTTGATCTCCTTGTTATGATGATTTTCAACTTCACTCTGAAATTGCTTGAACTTCTCAAATGTTTCAGACTTGTGCTTCATCAAGTAGATATATCCATACCTACTCAAATCATCAGTGAAGGTGAGAAAATAATGATATCCGCCGTGCGCCTCCATACTCATTGGACCGCACACATCAGTATGTATGATCTCCAACAAGTCACTTGCACGCTCCATTGTTCCGGAGAACGAAGTCTTAGTCATCTTGCCCATGAGGCATGGTTCACACGTCTCAAGTGATTCAAAATCAAGTGACTCCAAAAGCCCATCGGTATGGAGTTTCTTCATGCGCTTTACTCCAATATGACATAAGCGGCAGTGCCACAAAAACGTGGCGCTATCATTGTTAACTCTATATCTTTTGGTCTCAATGTTATGTATATGTGTATCATCACAATCTAGATTCAATATGAACAAACCCCTCACATTGGGTGCATGACCATAAAAGATATTACTCATAAAAATAGAACAACCATTATTCTCTGACTTAAATGGGTAACCGTCTCGCAATAAACAAGATCAAGATATAATGTTCATGCTTAACACAGGCACTAAATAACAATTATTTAAGTTCATAACTAATCTTGATGGTAACGGAAGTGAGACTGTGCCGACGGCGATTGCATCAACCTTGGAACCATTTCCCACGCGCATCATCACTTCATCCTTCCCAGCCTTCGTTTATTCCGTAGTCCCTGCTTCGACTTGCAAATATGAGCAACAAAACCGGTATGAAATACCCAAGCACTACTACGAGAGTTGGTTAAGTACACATCAACAACATGTATATCACATATACCTAGTTTGGCGTTGGCCGCCTTCTTATCAGTTGAATACTTGGGGCAGTTGTGCTTCCAATGACCCATCCCCTTGCAATAATAGCACTCTGTTTCCGGCTTAGGTCCAGCCTTGGGTTTCTTCGTCGGATTGGCAACAGTTTTGCTGCTCTTCTTGGAGTTACCCTTCTTGCCTTTGTTGTTTCTCTTGAAACCAGTGGTCTTATTGACCATCAACACTTGATGCTCTTTCCGGAGTTCTGACTCTGCGACTTTCAGCATCGCGAATAACTCGCTGGGTGACTTGTTCATCCCTTGCATGTTATAGTTCAACACAAAGCTCTTGTAGCAAGGTGGCAGTGATTGAACAATTCTGTCAGTGATAGCCTCTTGCGGGAGTTCAATCCTCAGCTCAGCTAGACGGTTTCATTACACACACATTTTGAGCACATGTTCACTGATAGACGAATTCTCCTCCATCTTGCAAGCATAGAATTTATCAGATGTCTCATACCTCTCGATCCGGGCATTCTTCTGAAAGATAAACTTCAACTCCTGGAACATCTCATATGCTCCATGACGTTCAAAGGATCGTTGAAGTCCCGGCTCCAAGCCATACAAGACTGCACATTGAACTACTGGATAGTCCTCCTTACGTGATTGCCAAGCGTTCAAAACATCTTGGTCACACGTAGCAGGTGGTTCATCTCCTAGCGCAGCATCAAGGACATAATTCTTTTTCCCATCTTGTAGGATGAGCCTAAGATTACGAACCCAGTCTACAAAGTTGCTACCATCATCTTTCAACTTAGCTTTCTGTAGGAACGTATTGAAATTCAGGGTTGCTACTGCGTGAGCCATTGATCTACAACATAAAATATTGCAAAGTGGACTTAGACTATGTTCAAGATAATTAGAGTTTAACCAATCAAATTACTAATAAACTCCCACTCAAATAGACATCGCTCTAGTTACTTGAGTGTGGCATGATCCAAATTCACTAACTCAAATCCGTTCATCACGTGAGTTGAGTATAGTTTCAGTGGTAAACATCTCTATGCTAATCATATCAACTATATGATTCATGCTAGACCATTCGGTCTCTTGTGTTCTGAGGCCATGTCTGCACATGCTAGGCTCATCAAGTTTAACCCAAGTGTTCCGTGTGTGCAACTATTTTGCACCCGTTGTATGTGAACGTTGAGTCTATCACACCCGATCATCACGTGGTGTCTCGAAACGACAAACTGTTGCAATGGTGCACAATCGGGGAGAACAGAATTTTATCTTGAAATTTTAGTGAGGGATCACCTTATAATTCTATCGTTGTTCTAAGCAAGATAAGGTGCATAAAAAGGATTAACATCACATGCAATTCATAAGTGATATCTTGTGCTTCTTGATCTCCATCACCAAAGCACCGACATGATCTTCATTGTCACCGGCGCCACACCATGATCTCCATCATCGTGCCGCCATCGAGGTTGTTGTGCTATCTATGGTATTACTACTAAATCTACAACCTAGAAATATAGTAAACGCATCTACAAACACAAACTTTAGCTTAAAGACAACCTTATGGGTCTTGCCGGTTGCCGTAGCATCGACGTGCAAGTCTATATTAACTATTACAACATGATAATCGCATACATTCAATATATCACATCATGTCTTTGGCCATATCACATCACAAGCATACCCTGCAAAAACAAGTTAGACGTCCTCTAATTTGTTGTTGCATGTTTTACGTGGCTGCTATGGATATCTAGTATGATCGCATCTTACTTACGCAAAAACCACAACGGAGATGTGCAAATTGCTATTTAACCTCTCTCCATGGACCGCCTCGGTCAAATCCAATTCAACTAAAGTTGAAGAAACCGACACCCGCCAGTCATCTTTATGCAACGAGTTGCATGTTGGTCGATGAAACCGGTCTCTCATAAGCGTACGAGTAATGTTGGTCCGGGCCGCTTCAATCCAACAATACCGCCGAATCGAGAAAAGACTAAGGAGGGCAGCAAATCGAACATCAACGCCCACAAAACCTTTTGTATTCTACTCGAGATAACATCTACGCATGAACCTAGCTCATGATGCCTGTGTTGGGGAACTTTGCATGGGAAACAAAAAATTTCCTACGCACACGAAGACCTATCATGGTGATGTTCATCTACGAGAGGGAGATCGGATCCACCTACCCTTGTAGATCGCTCAGCGGGAAGCGTTAAGAAACGCGGTTGATGTAGTGGTACAGCTTCATGATTCAAATCACCGTCATCCCACGATCCGTCCCTCGAACCGTCCAACGATCCGTCCCACGAACCGTCTCGCGATCTGTACCACGATCCGTCTCGATCTAGCGCCAAACGGATGACACCTCCGCGTTCAACACACGTACAACTCGATGATGCTCTCGGCCTTCTTGATCCAACAAGAGAGACGGAGAAGTAGATAAGTTCTCCAGCAGCGTGACGGCGCGCCGGTGTTGGTGATGATCTATTCCTGCAGGGCTTCCCCCGAGCTCCGCAGAAATCTAATCTAGAGGAAGAACTATGAGGTGTAGGTTTGAGTTCCACGTGGCAAAGTTGTATCTCAAACATCCCTAAACCTCTAGTATATATAGGACGAGCCAAGGGGTGGGGCAAGCCCTTAGGGCGCCGGCCAAGAGGGCCTCCTTGGGTCGGCCGACTTGGGGAAGGGAGGAGTCCTTCTCCAGTCCCACTTGGATTAGGACTCCTTCCTTATTTTCCCACCTCTTTTGGATTTCCCACTTTTTCCTCATGAACTTTCCTTGGATGACTTTGTCAGCCCATTATACCTTATTGTACATCCAATAAACCCACGTGGACCCCTTGGGGCGCGGTGGGCCCACCCAGTGGGCCCTGGAACCCATTCATTACTCCCGATACACTGTCGGCAATGCCCAAAAACCTTCCGGAATCCAAACACCAACTTCCTATATATCGATCTTCATTTCCGGACCATTCCGGAAACCCTCGTGCCATCTGTGATATCATCTGGGACTTCGAACAACCTTCGATCACCAACACATATCACTCAACTATACTAAAACGTCATCGAACCTTAAGTGTGCAGACCCTGCGGGTTCGAGAACTATGTAGACATGACCCGAGACACTTCTCGGTCAATATCCAATAGCGGGACCTGGATGCCCATATTGGATACTACATATTCTAAGAAGATCTTATCGGTTGAACCTCTATCCCAAGGATTCATATATTCCCGTATAACATTCCCTTTGTCCTTCGGTATTTTACTTGCCCGAGATTTGATCGTCGGTATCCCTATACCTATTTCAATCTCGCTACCGGAATGTCTCTTTAATCGTTCTGTAATACAAGATCCCGTGACTCGCACTTAAGTCACATTGCTTGCAAGGCTTTGTGTGTGATGTTGTATTACCGAGTGGGCCCTGAGATACCTCTCCATCACATGGAGTGACAAATCCCAGTCTCGATCCATGCTAACTCAACGGACACCTTCGAAGATACCTGTAGAGCACCTTTATAGTCACCCAGTAACGTTGTGACATTTGATACACACAAGACATTCCTCCGGTGTCAGTGAGTTACATGATGTCATGGTCATAGGAACGAATACTTGACACGCAGAAAACAATAGCAGCAAAATAGCACGATCACATGCTACGTTTATAATTTGGGTCTTGTCCATCACATGATTCTCCTAATGATGTGATCCCGTTATCAAGTGACAACACTTGTCTATGGCCAGGAAACCTTGACCATCTTTGCTCAACGAGCTAGTCAACTAGAGGTTTATTAGGGACAGTGTTTTGTCTATGTATCCACAGATGTATTTGTGACTCCAGTCAATACAATTATAGCATGGATAATAAATGATTATCATGAACAAAGAAATATAATAATAACTAATTTATTATTGCCTCTAGGGCATATTTCCAACACCACCTCCCTCCCTTTTTTTCTTTGGGTTTTTCTTCTTCTAGCGCCATAGCCCTCTTGGGCTGGCCTCACCAGACCACTAAGGGCTGGTGAGCCACCCCATGACTATTAGGCTCAATCCCGGCTGGGTGGGCCCCTCTCGATGAAAACCCGGAACCCATTCGTCACTCTCGGTACACTCCCGATAATGCCTGAAATCTTTCTGGAGACCAACTGAAACCATCCTATATATCAATCTTTGTTTCCCAATCATTCTGGAAACCCTCGTGACGTCTGTGATCTCATCCGGGAATCCGAACAACCTTCGGTCACCAACTACTATAACTCAACTATACCCAAACGTCACCGAACCTTAAGTGTGCAGACACTGCGGGTTCGAGAACTATGTAGACATGACCTGAGACACTTGATACGTCCATTTTGCATCATGCTTTCATGTTGATATTTATTGCTTTATGGGCTGTTATATTACTTTGTGGTACCATATTTATGCCTTTTCTCTCTTATTTTGCAAGGTTTATTTGAAGAGGGAGAATTCAGGCAGATGGAATTCTGGACTGGAAAAGGAGCAAATCTTAGTCCACTATTCCGCACATCTCCAAATACCCTGAAAAGTTACGTGGATTTTTTGGGATTATATAAAAAATACTGGGCAAAAGAACTACCGGAGGCGGGCCACCAGGGCTCCACAAGCCCTGCCACCGCCACCACCCCCCTGGTGGCGCAGGGCAAGCTTGTGGGCTCCCTGACGGACCACTAGCCCCCCTCTTTTGCTATATGAAGGGTTTTGGTCCAGAAAAAAATCATACGGGAGCTTTTTCGTGGTTTCGCCGCCGCCACGAGGCGGAACTCGAGCAGATCCAATCTAGAGCTCTGGCGGGACGATCCTGTCGGGGAAACTTCCCTCCCGGAGGTGGAAATCGTCGCCATCATCATCGCCAACACTCCTCTCGTCGGAGGGGAGGCATCTTCATCAACATCTTCATCAGCACCATCTCCTCTCCAATCCCTAGTTCATCTCTTGTAACCAATCTCCGTCTCACGACTCCGATTGGTACTTGTAAGGTTACTAGTAGTGTTGATTACTCTTTGTAGTTGATGCTAGTTGGATTACTTGGTGGAAGAGTTTATGTTCAGATCCTTGATGCTATTCATTACACCTCTGATCATGATTATGATTATGCTTTGTGAGTAGTTACTTTTGTTCCTGAGGACATGGGATAAGTCCTGTTAATAATAGTCATGTGAATTTGCTTTTCGTTCGGTATTTTGATATGTTGTATGTTGTCTTTTCCTCTAGTGGTGTTATGTGAACGTCGACTACATAACACTTCACCATACTTGGGCCTAGAGGAAGGCATTGGGGAGTAGTAAGTAGATCATGGGTTGCTGGAGTGACAGAAGCTTAAACCCCAGTATATGCGTTGCTTCGTGAGGGACTGATTTGGATCCACTAGTTTAATGCTATGGTTAGACTTTGTCTTAATTCTTCTTTTGTAGTTGCGGATGCTTGCGAGAGAGGTTAATCATAAGTGGGATGCTTGTCCAAGTAAGGGCAGTACCCAAGCATCGGTCCACCCACATATCAAACTATCAAAGTAACAAACGTGAATCATATGAACATGATGAAACTAGCATGACAGAAATTCCCATGTGTCCTCGGGAGCGTTTTTCCTCTTATAAGACTTTGTTCAGTCTTTTCCCTTGCTACAAAAGGGATTGGGCCACTTGTTGCACCGTTTCTACTACTTGTTACTTGTTACTCTTTGCTTGCTACGTTTCACCTCACTACACAATCACTTGTTACCGCTACTTTCAGTGCTTGCAGTTATTACCTTGGTGAAATTCGTTTATCAGAGCCTTCTGCTCCTCGTTGGGTTCAACACTCTTACTTATCGAAAGCACTATGATTGATCCCCTATACTTGTGGGTCATCAAGACTCTTTTCTGGAGCCGTTGCCGGGGAGTGAAGTGCTTCGGTAAGTGGAAATTGGTAAGGAAACATTTTTATATTGTGCTGAAATTTATTGTCACTTATCACTATGGAAACTGTTCCTTTGAGGAGTTTGTTCGGGGTATCTTCACCACGAGCGGAAGCATGAGGAGTTTTTCCTCAACCTGAGGTACCTACTGAAAATATCTTTTATGAAATTCCTTCGGGTATGCTTGAGAAACTGCTGGCTAATCCTTTTACGGGAGATGGATCTTCACATCCAGACTTGCATCTGATCTATGTAGATGAAGTTTGTGGTTTATTTAAGCTTGCAGGTTTGCCCGAGGATGAGGTAAAGAAGAAATTCTTTCCTTTATCTTTGAAGGATAAGGCGTTGACATGGTATAGGCTATGTGATGATACTGGATCATGGGGCTACAATCGGTTGAAATTGGAATTTCATCAAAAGTTATATCCTATGCATTTAGTAAATCGTGATCGGAACTTTATTTATAACTTTTGGCCTTGTGACAGGGAAAGCATAGCTCAAGCTTTGGGGAGGCTTAAATAAATGCTATATTCATGCCCCAATCATGAGCTCTTGAGAGAAATCATCACTCAAAATTTTATGCTCGGCTTCCTCATGAAGATCGTACCATGCTTGACACTTCTTGTACCGGTTCTTTTTTGAAGAAGGATATTGATCACAAGTGGAATTTATTGGAGAGAATCAAACGCAACTCTGAAGATTGGGAGCTGGAGGAAGGTAAGGAGTCAGGTATGAATTTCCAGTTTGATTGCGTTAAATATTTTGTTGGGACAAACACTTCTAGAGATTTTAGCGCTAAGTATGGACTTGACTCTAAGATAGTAGCTTCTGTATGTGAATCTTTTGCTGCTCATGTTGATCTTCCCAAAGAGAAGTGGTTTAAATATCATCCTCCTGTAGAAAGCAACATAGCCAAAACCAATCTAGTTGAGGAGAAAGTCATTGCTTTTAGTGATCCTGTTGTTCCTTGTGCTTACACTGAGAAACCACCTTACCCTGCTAGGATAAAGGATTATTCTAAAGCTCCAACTGTGATACGTAGGGGTTACATTAGACCACTTGCATCCCCTGAGGAGACTAGAGTTGGACCTAGTGTTGCTATTATCAAAGATCTTTTAGCCGAAGACATAGACGGGCATGTTATCAAATTCTGTCAGGACTCCGCTAGAATTACTAAACCTCACGCGAAAGACAAACATGGACCTGTAGTTGGCTTGCCCGTTGTTTCTGTGAAGATAGGAGATCACTGTTACCATGGTTTATGTGATATGGGACCTAGTGTTAGTGCAATACCCCATTCTCTATATGATGAAATCAAAGATGAGATTGCACCTGCTGAGTTAGAACCCATTGATGTCACTATTACGCTAGCTAATAGAGACACTATCTGCCCTGTGGGAATTGTGAGAGACGTAGAAGTCCTGTGTGGTAAGACGAAGTATCCTACTGATTTCCTCGTCCTTGGTACTGCACAAGATAGCTTTTGTCCCATCATATTTGGTAGACCCTTTCTCCACACTGTAAATGCTCACATTGATTGCATTAAGCAGAATGTCATAGTTAGTTTCGAGGGTGTGTCTCATGAATTTAACTTCTCCAAGTTTGGAAGACAACCCCATGAAAGAGAGTCGTCTGGTAGAGATGAAATTATTGCTCTTGCCTCTATTGCCATACCTCCTACGGATCCTTTAGAGCAATATCTGCTTGAGCATGAAAATGATATGCATATGGAGGAGAGAGATGAGATAGATAAATTTGTCTTAGAACAGTATCCTATTCTCAAGAATAATCTGCCTGTTGAACTGCTTGGGGATCCTCCCCCACCAAAGGCTGATCCTGTGCTCGAGCTTAAACAGTTGCCTGATACTCTTAAGTATGCCTATCTTGATGAGAAGGAGATATATCCTGTTATTATTAGTGCTCTCCTCTCAGAGCTCGAAGAGAAGAAATTACTAAGAACTCTGAGGAAGCACCGTGCTGCTATTGGATATACTCTTTATGATCTTAAGGGTATTAGTCCTACTCTATGTCAGCACAAGATTAAAACTGATCCTGACTTCAAACCAGTTGTTGATCATGAAAGGAGATTGAATCCTAAGATGAAAGAGGTCGTTAGAAAAGAAATATTAAAGCTTCTCGAAGCAGGAATCATTTATCTTGTTGCTCATAGCGATTGGGTAAGTCCAGTACATTGCGTACCTAAGAAGGGAGGTATCACCGTCGTTCCTAATGATAAGGATGAACTAATCCCACAAAGGATTATTACCGACTATAGGATGGTGATAGACTTCCGGAAACTGAACAAGGCAACCAGGAAAGATCATTATCCTTTGTCGTTTATCAACGAAATGCTAGAAAGGATATCAAAGCACACACACTTCTTCTTTCTAGACGGTTATTCAGGTTTCTCGCAAATACCTGTTGCACAATATGATCAGGAGAAAACCACTTTCACCTGCCCTTTCGGTACCTTTGACTATAGACTTATGCCTTTTGGCTTATGCAATGCACCTGCCACCTTTCAAAGATGTATGATGGCTATATTCTCTGAGATTTGTGAAAAGATTGTCGAGGTTTTTATGGATGACTTCTCCGTTTACGGGTCTTCCTTTGATGATTGCCTCAGCAACCTTGATCGAGTCTTACAAAGATGCGAAGAGACCAACCTCGTCTTGAATTGGGAGAAGTGCCACTTTATGGTTAATGAAGGTATCGTCTTAGGACACAAAATTTCTGAAAGAGGCATTCAAGTTGATAAGGCTAAGGTTGATGCAATTGAGAAAATACCTTGCCCCACAGACATCAGAGGTATACGAAGTTTCCTAGGTCATGCTGGTTTCTATAGAAGGTTTATTAAAGACTTCTCTAAGATTTCTAGGCCTCTTACCAACCTCTTGCAGAAGGATGTTCCTTTTGTTTTTGATGAGGATTGTGAGGAATCCTTTGAAATACTTAAGAAGGCTTTGATAACCGCACCTATTGTTCAACCACCTGACTAGAAATTGCCCTTTGAAATCATGTGTGATGCTAGTGATTATGCTGTTGGTGTTGTTCTAGGACAAAGAGTTGACAAGAAGTTGAATGTTATTCACTATGCTAGTAAAACTCTAGACAGTGCCCAAAGAAACTACGCCACTACGGAGAAGGAATTTTTAGCAGTCGTGTTTGCATGTGAAAATTTCAGATCTTATATAGTTGAGTCCAAAGTCACTATTCACTCTGATCATGCTGCTATCAAGTACCTTATGGAGAAGAAGGACGCTAAGCCTAGGCTGATCAGATGGGTTCTCCTGCTACAGGAATTTGATTTGCACGTCGTTGACCGAAAGGGTGCTGATAACCCTGTAGCAGATAACTTGTCTAGGCTAGAGAATGTCCTTGATGACCCACTACCTATTGATGACAGCTTTCCTGATGAGAAATTGAATGTCATCCGCACTTCATATAGTGCACCGTGGTATGCCGATTATGCAAATTATATCGTAGCCAAATACATACCACCCAGTTTCACCTATCAAAAAAAGAAGAAATTCTTCTTTAATTTGAGACACTACTTTTGGGATGATCCTCACCTTTATAAGGAAGAAGTAGATTGTGTTATTAGACGTTGTGTGCCTGAACATGAACAGGGACAGATCCTGCAGAAGTGTCATTCCGAAGCCTACGGAGGACACCACGCTGGAGATAGAACTGCCCATAAGGTATTGCAATCAGGTTTCTATTGGCCCACTCTCTTCAAGGATGTCCGTAAGTTTGTCTTGTCTTGTGACGAATGCCAAAGAATAGGGAACATCAGTAAGCGTCAGGAAATGCCTATGAACTATTCACTTGTCATTGAACCATTTGATTTCTGGGGCTTTGATTATATGGGACCCTTCCCGAGTTCCAATGGGTACACTCACATCTTAGTTGCTGTGGATTACGTTACTAAGTGGGTAGAAGCTATCCCCACTAAAAATGCTGATCACCACACCTCTATTAAGATGCTTAAAGAAGTCATATTCCCAAGATTTGGAGTCCCTAGATAATTGATGACTGATGGTGGTTCACACTTCATTCATGGTGTTTTCCGCAAGATGCTAGCTAAGTATGATGTCAACCATAGAGTTGCATCTCCTTATCATCCTCAGTCTAGTGGTCAAGTGGAGCTGAGTAATAGGGAGATCAAGTTGATCCTACAAAAGACCGTCAATAGATCTCGAAAGAACTGGTCTAGCAAACTTGACGATGCACTATGGGCTTATAGGACTGCTTATAAGAATCCCATGGGCATGTCGCCGTATAAAATGGTTTACGGTAAGGCATGTCATTTACCTCTTGAGCTGGAACACAAAGCTTATTGGGCAATCAAAGAGCTCAACTTTGATTTCAAACTTGCCAATGAGAAGCGGTTGTTTGATATCATCTCGTTAGATGAATGGAGATCCCAGGCATATGAGAATGCCAAGTTGTTCAAGGAAAAGGTTAAGAGATGGCACGACAAACGAATACAGAAACGACAGTTCAATGTAGGTGATTATGTCCTGCTATGCAATTCTCGTTTGAGATTCTTTGCAGGCAAGCTTCTCTCTAAATGGGAAGGTCCTTATGTTATCGAGGAAGTATATCGTTCCGGTGCCATCAAAATCAATAACACGGAAGGAAATTTTCCTAGAGTGGTAAATGGGCAAAGAATCAAGCATTACATCTCTGGTACTCCCATAAATGTTGAGACCAATATCATCAATGTCATAACTCTAGAGGAGTACATAAGGGATGTTTATCACCCTGTTTCAGACCCTGAAAACGAAGAGGTGTCTGTTTCAGTAAGAAATTGGACTCCGATGCTTTTCCAATAGGAAATTTCCTCCATTTTGGAATTATTGGAAAATTAGAAAAATAAAAAGCAGTCCGGAGAGCGAACGAGGCGGCCACAAGCCCTGCCACCGCCCCTACCCCCTGGTAGCGGAGGGCAATCTTGTGGGCACCTCGTGTGCCTCCCGGACTCCGTTTTCTTACGGAGGACTCCTTCTGGTCCAGAAAAAATCAATATATACTCGTCCAAAGGTTTTGATCTCCGTATCTCTCAGTTTTCCTCTGTTTTCGTTTCGAGCTTGTTGTCTGCCGTAGATTTAGAGCAAAGATGTCTCAGGAATCTGTCGGGGAGAATTATCTTCACCAAATTCATGAAGAAGTAGATGCTGATCTGAAAAGAGTAGAAGTCACGGAAGCCAGGGACCAAGCTAAGGAGAAAACCCAAGCTAGGGAGGGAGTTCAACCTATGTTCAACATTGAAGACGTTGAAGGAGTAGATTTTCTCCAACCCTTCCTCCACGTGTTGTCTCCATCCTTGATTGAACTCTTGAGGTTTTGCGAAACAACTCGTGCTCGCAATATTTCTCTTTCTCGTGAAGTTGTTTTGCTGGAAAACCATGTCACAGATCTCAAAGGTATAAATTAAAGATTGATAGCTCTCTTGGAATCAAACGCGACAACTCCACCATCTTCACCACCAAAGGAAGACAACTAAGCATTGGTATGGGCAATACCCTTGGCTTCTGCCAAGCTTGGGGAGTTGCCCTGGTATCGTATCACCTTTATATCTTTTGCTTTTACCTTTGTTTTAGTTCTTTCCTTTTCAGTTTTTATTTCTTCTCTTAGAGGAATAAGTCTTTAGTTTTTAGTTTGAGTCTTTTGCTTTTGCCTCTCCCCCGATGTATTCGACCTTGCGAGCTATATAATAAAGAGTATCTTAGTCAAGGGCTTTGCTTTGTGCCATGATCAATAGTATGGAAAGAACGATAGCATGAAAGATCATGAGACGATCTTATGAAAAGTGATAGCTTCACATATGACACGTATGATGATTGAAACTTGTTGAGAATAAATCAACATAGACCTTAGTCATTGTTTCAATTAATAAGAAGTAATAAGGAAAGAGAGGTTCACATATAAATATATCATCTTAGACACTTTTTACAATTGTGAGCACTCACCAAACTATTACATGCTTAGGAGTAGATGTTGGACAAGGAAGACAACATAATGAATTGTGTTTGCTTGGTTCCAAACAATGTTATATGATTAGAGATCCCTTAGCATGTGACGATTGCTTCCACCTCACATTAGTCAAAACTCCCGCACCAAGTAGAGATACTACTTGTGTATCCATAAACCTTCAACCCAGTTTTGCCATGAGAGTCCACCATACCTACCTATGGATTGAATAAGATCCTTCAAGTAAGTTGTCATTGGTGCAAGCAATAAAAATTGCTCTCTAATATGTATAATCTATTAGTGTGTGGAAAATAAGCTTTGTACGAACCTGTGATAAGGAAGACATAAAAGCGACAGACTGCATAGTAAAGTTCTTTATCACAGGAGGCAATATAAAGTGACGTTCCTCCGCACTAAGAGGACACGCATTCAAACCTCAAAAGCGCATGACAACCTATGCTTCCCTCTGCGAAGGGCCTATCTTGTACCTTTACTTTTTGCCCTTGTAAGAGTCATGGTGATCTTCACCAATTCCCTATTTTTGCCTTTGTCTTGGCTACCGTCACATGCTTGGGAAAGATCTATATTCATATATCAACTTGGAGTTGAGTACTCATGCTTTATTATTGTTGACTTTAACCTTGAGGTAAACCGTTGGGAGGCAAAACTATAAGCCCCTATCTTCCTTTGTGTCCAGCTGAAACTTTGACACCATGTGTACCACGTGAGTTGTAACAATTCTGGAAAACAAAAGATATGATTGAGTATGTGGATTTTCCTTACAAGCTCTTATTTGACTCTTTCTGATATTGTGATAAATTGCAATTGCTTCAATGACTATGGATTGTTGTTGGTTACTTCTCGGTAAGGTTTTTGCTTCAAGCTTTGCTTTGTGAAGGAATTGTTACTTTCCCATAAGAGTCTTTATGATGTATTGTTGTTCTATGTGTGATCATGATGCCCTCATGTTCGTATTATGTTTTATCGACACCTTCGTCCCTCAACTGTGGACATGTTTATGGAACTTGGTTTTCGCTTGAGGACAAGCGAGGTCTAAGCTTGGGGGAGTTGATACGTCCATTTTGCATCATGCTTTCATGTTGATATTTATTGCTTTATGGGCTGTTATATTACTTTGTGGTACCATATTTATGCCTTTTCTCTCTTATTTTGCAAAGTTTATTTGAAGAGGGAGAATTCAGGCGGCTGGAATTCTGGACTGGAAAAGGAGCAAATCTTAGTCCACTATTTTGCACATCTCCAAATGCCCTAAAAAGTTATGTGGATTTTATTGGGATTATATAAAAAATACTGGGCGAAAGAACTACCGGAGGGGGGCCACCAGGGCTCCACAAGCCTTGCCACCGCCACCACCCCCCAGGTGGCGCAGGGCAAGCTTGTGGGCTCCCTGACGGCCCACTAGCCCCCCTCTTTTTCTATATGAAGGGTTTTGGTCCAGAAAAAAAATCATATGGGAGCTTTTTCGTGGTTTCGCCGCCGCCACGAGGCGAAACTTGAGCAGATCCAATCTAGAGCTCCGGCGGGACGATCCTGCCGGGGAAACTTCCTTCCCGGAGGGGGAAATCATCACCATCATCATTGCCAACACTCCTCTCGTCGGAGGGGAGGCAACTTCATCAACATCTACATCAGCACCATCTCCTCTCCAATCCCTAGTTCATCTCTTGTAACCAATCTCCGTCTCGCGACTCCGATTGGTACTTGTAAGGTTGCTAGTAGTGTTGATTACTCTTTGTAGTTGATGCTAGTTGGATTACTTGGTGGAAGAGTTTATGTTCAGATCCTTGATGCTATTCATTACACCTCTGATCATGATTATGATTATGCTTTGTGAGTAGTTACTTTTGTTCCTGAGGACATGGGATAAGTCATGTTAATAATAGTCATGTGAATTTGATATTCGTTCGGTATTTTGATATGTTGTATGTTGTCTTTTCCTCTAGTGGTGTTATGTGAATGTCGACTACATAACACTTCACCATACATGGGCCTAGAGGAAGGTATTGGGGAGTAGTAAGTAGTGTATGGGTTGCTGGAGTGACAGAAGCTTAAACCCCAGTCTATGCGTTGCTTCGTGAGGGGCTGATTTGGATCCACTAGTTTAATGCTATGGTTAGACTTTGTCTTAATTCTTCTTTTGTAGTTGCGGATGCTTGCGAGAGAGGTTAAACATAAGTGGGATGCTTGTCCAACTAAGGGCAGTACCGAAGCGCCGGTCCACCCACATATCAAACTATCAAAGTAACGAACATGAATCATATGAACATGATGAAACTGGCATGACAGAAATTCCCGTGTGTCCTCGGGAGCGTTTTTCCTCTTATAAGACTTTGTACAGGCTTGTCCCTTCCTACAGAAGGGATTGGGCCACTTGCTGCACCGTTACTACTACTTGTTACTTGTTACTCTTTGCTTGCTACGTTTCACCTCGCTAAACAATCACTTGTTACCGCTACTTTCAGTGCTTGCAGTTATTACCTTGCTGAAATCCGTTTATCAGAGCCTTGTGCTCCTCGTTGGGTTCGAAACTCTGACTTATCGAAAGGACAACGATTGATCCCTATACTTGTGGGTCATCAACACTCCCCGATCAATATGCAATAGCGGGACCTGGATGTCCATATTGGATCCTACATATTCAACAAAGATCTAATAGGTTGAACCTCTGTGCCAAGGATTCATATAATGCCGTATAACATTCCCTTTGTCCTTCGGTATGTTACTTGCCTGAAATTTGATCGTCGGTATCTCTATACCTATTTCAGTCTCATTACCGGCAAGTCTCTTTACTCGTTCTGTAATACAAGATCCCGTGACTAACACTTGAGTCACATTGCTTGCAAGGATATTATGTGATGTTGTATTACCGAGTGGGCCCCTGATACGTCTCAAACGTATCTATAATCTTTGATGTTTGCACGCTGTTATCTTGCCTTCTTTGTATGTTTTATGTACCTTTTTATATCTTTTTGGGACTAACTTATTAATTCAGCGCCAAGTGCTAGTTCCTGTTTTTTCCGTGTTTTCGACTCTTTTCAGATCTGATTTTGGAACGGAGTCCAAACGGAAGAAAAACCCCGAAATGATTTTTTCCCGAACGGAAGAAGTCCAGGGGGATTTTGGGCCAAGCCAGGTGGGCTCCAGGGAGCCCACAAGCCCCCACTCCGCCGCTAGGCGGAGGCGGCGGTGGGCAGGCTTGTGGCCTCCCTGGCCGCCCCCTCACCTAGGTCTTTGGCCTATAAATTCCAAAATATTCCGCAAAAAATCAGGAGAGGCTCAAAAATACTTTTCCATCGCTGCAAGCTTCCGTTTCTGCGAGATCTCATCTGGAGACCCTTCCCGGCGCCTTGCCGGAGGGGACTTTGGAGTTGGAGGGCTTCTTCATCATCATCATCGCCCCTCCAATGACTCGTGAGTAGTTCACTTCAGACCTAAGGGTCCGTAGTTAGTAGCTAGATGGCTTCTTCTCTCTCTCTTGGATCTTCAATACAAAGTTCTCAATGATCTTCATGGAGATCTATCTTCAATACAAATTTTCTTTGGCGGTGTGTTTGTCGAGATCCGATGAATTGTGGACTTGTGATCAGATTATCTATGATATATATTTGAGTCTTTGCTGAGTTCTTATATGCATGATTTGATATCCTTGTAAGTCTCTCCGAGTCTTGGGTTTTGTTTGGCCAACTAGATCTATGATTCTTGCAATGGGAGAAGTGCTTGGTTTTGGGTTCTTCCATGTGGTGACCTTTCCAAGTGACAGTAGGGGCAGCAAGGCACACATCAAGCAGTTGCCATCAAGGGTAGGGGTTTTGTCATTGGTTTGAGATTATCCCTCTACATCATGTCATCTTGCTTAAGGCGTTACTCTGTTCTTATGGACTTAATACACTAGATGCATGCTGGATAGCGGTCGATGTGTGGAGCAATAGTAATAGATGCAGAAAGTATCGGTCTACTTGTTTCGGACGTGATGCCTATAGAAATAATCATTGCATAGATATCGTCACGACTCTGCACAGTTCTATCAATTGCTCTACAGTAATTTGTTCACCCACCGTCTACTTGCTTTCATGAGAGAAGCCACTAGTAAACACTACGGCCCTCGGGTCTATTCGCATCCATCGTTTACAACTCCGCTTTTACTTCGCTTTGTTACTTTGTTGCTTTCAGTTCTCACTTGGCAAACAATCTATAAGGGATTGACAACCCCTTCATAGTGTTGGGTGCAAGTTTTTGTGTTTGTGCAGGATCTTGAGATACTCCTCTGCCGGATTGATACCTTGGTTCTCAAACTGAGGGAAATACTTACCTCCGCTGTGCTACATCATCCTCTCCGCTTCGAGGGAATACCAATGCAGAAGGATTACTGGTGCCGTCAACGTGCCCATTTCTGGCGCCACCGGAAGGTCTTTTGTGCAGTAGCATAACGGACATCAGAAGCATTTCTGGCGCCGTTGTCGGGGAGGAGAAATCAAGATCTATCCAAGTAGGTCTCACAAACTCTTCTCTTGCATTTACTTTTGTTGCTAGTTGCCTCTCGTTTTCCTCTCCCCCAATTCACATTTGCCGTTTTCATTCGCTTTTCTCTTTCGCGTTTTCTCTTGCCCTTGTCGTTTTCCATTGCCGGTTTCTTGCTTGTTTGTTTGTTGAAGACATCATGTCTGAAAACACCAAACTTTGTGACTTCTCGATTTTATTAGTACTCTGATTGCTCCCGCCACTAGTGCGGAATCATATGAAATCAACGCAGCTTTGTTGAATCTTGTTATGAAAGAGCAATTCTCTGGCCTTCCTAGTGAAGATGCCGCATCCCATCTCAATACCTTCATTGAGCTTTGCGATATTCAAAGAGATGTGGATAATGAAGTGATTAAGTTGAAACTTTTTCCTTTCTCGTTGCGAGATCACGCAAAAACTTGGTTTTCTTCTTTGCCTAAAAATAGTATCGATTCTTGGGATAGGTGCAAGGATGCTTACATATCCAAGTATTTTCCGCCGGCTAAGATCATCTCCTTACGTAACGATATCATGAATTTCAAGCAACTTGATCATGAACACGTTGCACAATCTTGGGAGAGGATGAAGCTTATGATTAGAAATTTTCCTGCTCATGGCTTGAGTTTGTGGATGATTATACAAATATTTTACGATGGCTTGAATTTCGCTTCTCGCAATATCTTGGACTCTACCTCAGGTGGAACGTTCATGGAAATCACGTTAGGAGACGCTACAAAACTCTTATACAATATCATGACCAACTACTCTCAGTGGCACACTGAAAGGTCGCGTGCTAGCAAAATGGTGCACGCTATAGAAGAGATTAACTCACTTAGTGCTAAGATGGAGGAGTTGATGAATTTGGTTGCTAGTAGAAACGCTGCCGTAGATCCTCATGAGATGCCACTATCTTCTTTGATTGAGAGTAGCAACGCTAGTTTGGACGTGAATTTTGTTGGTAGGAACAATTTTGGCAACAACAATGCTTTTAGAGGAAACTATGTTCCTAGGCCATTTCCTAGGAACTCCTCTAACAATTATGGCAATTCCTACGGCAACACATATGGAAATCACAACAAATTACCCTCTGATCTAGAGAGTAATATCAAAGAGTTCATCAACTCTCAAAAGATTTTCAATGCGTCCATAGAGGAAAAACTACTCAAAATAGACGATTTGGCTAAGAGCGTTCATAGGATGTCTTGTGATATTGATGCTTTGAGAGTTAGATGCGCTCCTCCCAAGATCAACTTGGCCGAAACTTTGAAAGCTGTGGGTATCTCCATGAATGAGAGCAAAGAAAGAACCGCCCAAATTCGCGCTAGACATGAATGCTTTAAAAGGGTGCGTTCTAGTGATGCAAATCACGAAGATCTTAAAGTGCTTGGTGTGTCTCCTCTTAAATCTTTGTTTTCGCGTGACAAACCTACTTATGGAGGGGTTGGATATGAATCCACTTTGGTTGAAAAACGCCCCGATGATTCGGAGTCCACCTATCTTGATGATAAAGGTGTGGAGAGTGGAGTAGAAGAAGTCAAAATTTTGGGTAGTAATGAAACTCCCACTTTGGATTTCAAGGAATTCAATTATGATAATTGCTCCTTGTTTGAATGCATTTCTTTGATGCAATCCATTGCAAACTCTCCACATGCTTATAGCCAAAGCAAAGCCTTTACCGCGCATATCGTAGATGCTATGATGAAATCTCTTGAAGAGAAGCTCGAACTAGAAGTCTCTATACCTAGAAAACTTCATGATGAGTGGGAACCTACAATAAAAATCAAGATAAAAAACTATGAGTGCAATGCTTTGTGTGATTTGGGTGCTAGTGTTTCCGCGATTCCAAAGTCTTTATGTGATATTCTTGGTTTTCATGAGATTGAAGAGTGTTCTCTTAATTTGCATCTTGCGGATTCTACTGTCAAGAAACCCATGGGGAGGATCGATGATGTTCTTATTGTTGAAAATAAGAACTATGTACCCGTGGATTTCATTGTACTTGACATAGATTGCAATCCTTCATGTCCCATTATTCTTGGTAGACCTTTCCTAAGGACTATTGGTGCTATCATCGATATGAAGGAAGGGAATATTAGATTTCAATTTCCCTTAAAGAAGGGCATGGAGCACTTTCCTAGAAAGAAAATAAGATTGCCTTATGAATCTATGACGAGGGCTACCTATGGTTTGAGCACCAAAGATGACTATACGTGATTCCATCACTTTCGCCTAGCTAAGGGCGTTAAACAAAAGCGCTTGTTGGGAGGCAACCTAACAAATCAATCCTTTTTCTTTCTGTTTTGTGTTTTCCACACTTTCATAATTCTGCTATGATTGTGTTTTTGTGTTTCTTTTTGCGTTTGTGCCAAGCAAAACCATTATGATTAGTCTTGGGGATGATCGTTTGGTCATGCTGGAAAAGACAGAAACTTTCTGCTCACGAAAATAATTTTCATTTTTTTTGTAAGAGCTTTTGAGTTTATTCTTTTTGCTGCTGATTGCTACGCAAATTCTTAAGACTGTCATAATTGTTCAGAATTTTTGAAGTACGAGAGGTATACGAAATATACAGATTGCTACAGACTGGTCTACTGTTAACAGATTCTGTTTTTTGTTGTGTTGGTTGCTTATTTTGATGAAACTATGGATAGTATCGGGGGGTATTAGCCATGGAAGATTGAAAGTACATTAACCCAACATCAGCACAAGTAGAATTTAAGTTTTCTACAGTACCTAAGGAAGTGGTGGTTTTCTTTCTTGTACTAATGTTATCACGAGTTTCTGTTTAAGTTTCGTGTTGTGAAGTTTTCAAGTTTTGGGTGAAGTTCTTATGGACAAAGAGATAAAGAGTGGCAAGAGCTCAAGCTTGGGGATGCCCAAGGCACCCCAAGAGATTCAAGGATGCCGTAAAAGCCTAAGCTTGGGGATGCCCTAGGAAGGCATCCCCTCTCTCGTCTTCAATCCATCGGTAACGTTACTTGGGGCTATATTTTTATGGGATATTTAAATTAGTGCCCCTGGTTCCTTAGTTGTGCTCACTTTTACCCACGCTCCAAACGTTTGCTCACTTTTCCCCTCTTCCTTAGCTGAAACTCTCACAAATGCTCATAGCGGCCGTTTATCGTCTTGACCATCCATTGACCGTTAATTGCTGACGAGTCGGGCCAAGTCTTCGTCTGACTGTTGCTTGCTGACGGGTGTGACCGCAAGGAGACACGTATTGGGCAGCTTGTCTGAATCTGAAACATATCTAGACAGGCCGCACTGCACCGCGCCGTCCCGCCTCCTCCGTCGGCGTCCTGCCGCGTCCACCGCTGTTGTTTCCTCCACCCTATGCCCCTATTCCGTTCGTCGGCGACGCCACGTCTCCGCCAGATATAGCCCACCTCCCCATCTAGGATTACATGGCGATGTTGAGTGAGGACGCCCGGAATGCAGTCGACCGTGGAGAGGATTGGGTCGAATCCACGGCAGATAATTCATGGATTAAACCTGGGTAAGCATTGTTTCCTCTCGACTCGACGTTCTAAGTCGTATTGTAGGCCGTATTTGACTTCTGTTTGCTTGAATCGTTCGAATTTGTGCTCGATTTTACCCGGCTAACTGAAGCCTTTATTTCCTTCAACAAAATAGGATTGATCCCGCGCTGGCTTTCCGGCTGGCGATTAGAATGGAAACTAGTGTGCTACGTCGTACTAAACCGCATTTGATTTCATCATTTTTCTATCCCAAAGTGGTAGAAACCAGCATATCTTTCAAAGATTTGCAAGTTGAGCTAAGAAACACCTATCCCTGGAGTGATGCCGATGTTGTTGAACTGAATTACTTCAGCAGTGACGAGCAAAGATTTCTCCCACTAACTTGCGACGATCATATGCCGTTGCTTTTTGCTGGGATTGCTGGTTGCCGATTCGGTAAACTCCAAATCGATGTGCTTCAGTCACGCGCAGAACGGGTGAAGGGGAAGGGAGTTCAGACATCATCTGTCTGTGCTAATAGCCAGCACCCCGGCACTCCTTGTAGGTCGACACCAAGTAAAGCAAGTGGTTCATGGAGCCACAACATGCCTGCTGCCAATTGTGGTTCCGATTCAGGTGCTGCTTCTCGTGTACCTTCTGCAGTTGGTGTAGAAGAGGATGCAGAACCTGACGAGGCAGTGCCTACAAATGATGATGAAGACGAGATGATGTTCCCTGAACTAGTCAATGTAGCCAGTCGGCAAGCAGTGGATGAGGAATATATGGAGGAGCCCATCAGCCAAGCTAGGTTTGATGACACTGACGATGAAGAGAAGGTGGAGAACATGGACAGCTTAATCGAGGATGAATACGATGGTGATGACATGCCAACAATTGAGTGGAACATGGAAAAACCTGAGCTTAGTGTAGGTACCATTTTCCAATCAATGGTGGATTGTCGGAATGCAGTGACAACATGGTGCATTATATCTGAAAAACCTATAGGATTAAAAGGAGTGAGCCAGCAAGGTTCACAGTTTTTTGTCCATATCCTAGGTGTAGGTGGAAGTTGCATGCATCTCGTATGAGAAAGAGCAAATATATTCAGGTAATCCAAGTTCAGTTAGTAATTTAGTTTCAGATTGTTGAGTAAGGTTTCTTAACTGTTTTTTACCCTTTTATTTTGTTTCAGATAAAGAAAAACCCACACAAGCACACCTGTCCACCTGGAGGGGGAGGGGGGAAGGCCAAAACCAAGCTAGCAAAAACTAGGTGGGTGGGAGATGCTATATTGGATTGGCTGAGAGAAGAACCTGGACTTGGTCCAACAGCACTCCATGGGAAGCTTTTTGAGAAGTACAAGATAGAAATTCCTTACATGAGAATTTTCAATGCTAGGGAAAAGGCTCTTGACAGAAATAATGGTCAATGGAATGACAGTTTTCAGCTGCTTTACACTTTCAAAGCTGAAGTGGAGATGGCAAGTCCAGGGAGTGTTGTAGAGATTGACAAGCATACAGTTCAATTCAAAATAAAAGGGAAGTCATTTCAGAAGGAGTGCTTCAGAAGGGCTTTTGTTTGTTTCAAGGCTTGCTGGCAGGGGTTTCTAGATGGTTGCATGCCCTATTTGGCTGTAGATGCTACACATTTGACTGGAAGATGGAGAGGACAGCTAGTAGCAGCTTCTGCAGTTGATGGACACAACTGGCTATTCCCAGTTGCATTTGGTGTGGTGGAGGCAGAGTCTGAGGAAAGTTGGGGCTGGTTTCTGCAGCAGTTGCGCAACATTATAGGCACACCCCCAGGTTTAGCTATACACACAGATGCTTGCAAGGGTTTAGAGAGTGCAGTGGAAATTGTATTCCCTGGACTGGAGCATAGGGAATGTATGCGACACCTAGCGCATAATTTCAAAAAGAAGTTCAAAGGTAAAGTTTATGATGAGAACTTATGGCCAACATCATACACATGCAGCAAAAGGAAGCATGAACACCATTTGAGAGTGTTGTATGCTCAAAATCCTCTTGTGAAGGAGTACATGGATGCACATCATGGTAAGGTGTGGTCAAGAAGCAAATTCAATGAAATCTGCAAAGTAGATTATGTGACCAGTAACCTTGCAGAATGCTTCAATTCAATGTTCAAGTCAGTGAAAGGGCTCTTGTTGTGGCAAGCATTTGACAAGATGAGGCAAATGATCATGATAAAGATGGTCTTCGCAAAAGAATTGCAGAAACACAATATGTTGGTCGTCAAATGCTCCCATCACTGATTAAGGCATTGCACTTGAAGGCAAGAGGCCTGAAGATGAAATGTATTCGATCTGGTACATATGAGGGAGAGGTTACCTATACTGACACTAAAAATAGGGTATGGAGGTATCCTATGAACCTAAGTACTAGAGAATGTACTTGTAGGCAATGGCAGATTCGTGGGAAGCCATGCATACATGCCCTATATCTGATGACCGTTATCGGGGGTGCAAATGGTGAAGTTCATCAATATTGCTCTGAGTATTTCTCTGTTGCCAAATTTATGGCTGCTTATGCTGACAATGTGCGTGCACTATTGGGGAAAGATCAATGGAACATAGTAGATCCAGGGTTCAAACCACACGCTCCTGTCATTACTAGACCACCAGGAAGACCGAGGAACCAGAGGATTAGAGCAGGTGAGGAGGGTCGTCTACCAAAGAAGCGTGCTTGCAAAAAATGTGGACTTCTGGGGCATATTGCTAGGCTTAGTACCAATTCAGTGGATGGATCATTTGGAGAGGAGGAAAGATGGACAGCAGCCAATGCTGAGGAGAATGCATTAGCAATGGAGATTGAAGATGCAGCGGAGAATGCAGCAGCAATGGAGATTGAAGATGCAGTGGAGAATGCAGCAACAATGGAGATTGAAGATGCAGTGGAGAATGCAGCAGCAAATGAAGCAGAAGATTTTGAAACCATGGACTTTGATGGTTTTGAAGCTATAAGAGAGGAAGAGGAGGGGGTAATTGTTCCAATTGTGCCTTTAAAGATTACTGAACCCATAGATGACCGTCAAATGGTCGTCAAGTGCTCGGCGAGTGGAACTACTCCATCAGCACCTCCACGGGGAAAACACCAAGTAAAGCCCAAGATCAAAATGAACAAGGTCTGAAAGAAAAGAGCATCTCAACTAGGGAAACCAGGAGCAAGACGGTGAAGCCAGCTGCAAACACAAGGAGCAAGTCAAAAATTTGAATTAAGTTGTTGGAAAATGTTTGTGTTGTCAATTTGAGGGCGAGTCGATCGCTTAAAACTTGGTAGATTTGTATTAAGATGTTGGCATCTTAAAACTTGGTAGCTTTGAGCTACTGTAATAATGTTGGCATCAGTTGTAATAATGTTGGCATCAGTTGTAATAATGTTGCTTCTACTTTGGTTCCTTATTTGAGTCAAAATTCAAATTTCCATCAAAATTTGAATTCAAATCAATATTTGAATTTGGGCTAAAATTTGGATTCGAGCCAAAGTTGAAGTTGAACATTGGAGGTTCATTGCTGTGTGCGGTGTATTTGATCGAGCATTTCAAGTCCAATATTCTTAGGTGAACAGTCCGAATGAGAAATGTGCTAGAAACGACCTCGAAAGCTAGGGTAAACAACCCTATTTGAAATCAAGTTTTTTTTACCTTCCCTAAATGAGACATATATTTTTTTATTAACACTTGTTCCATATATATAGGGTAAAAACGAAGTCTCACTATTTATTGATTAATATTCATATTACTACATTTTTTTTGAAAAAATATGCTTTTAATTCAAAACCGTCAAATAACACGTTTTAGATATGAGAATGAAAAAGTAAGTTCAGATCCTTCTTATTCACTCCAAAATGAAGCTATGGAGATTTTTCTGATTTTTTTTTAATTATTTTAATTTTTTTCAAACCCTAAACCCTCTCTCCCTATTCTGCGAACTCTGAAAATGTTCATAGGTGATAGCTCATTTCTGTTAAGGCTTTTTTAATGAAAATGACCTACACCAAGTTTATATTTTTTTCTCATAACCTTGTCACATATGACGGCTATGTGCGCAAGAATTACAACATTTTGATTTTTTTGTTGAATTTTTTAAAAACATTTGAACTTGATTTCGACAGGTCACTTCAAAAAATGACTTTTCAAAAAAACGCCCCTATACCGAGTTTATATTTTTTTATGGTAACTAGGTCTCATAAACAGACGAACTACGTTTGTTTTATATTTTTGCGATTTTTTCTAATTTAGTTATGGCCATTTGAAATCTGGTCAAACCCTAATAACCCCATTGACTCGCTCATAACCCCGCAGAAATGCTCCAAACCCTAGCGTCGAGCGTCCGCCGTCGGATCCTACCCTAGCGCCAAACACCACCCGTTAGATGTGGGCAGGCATCCGCGATCCGCGTGATGCATCCTGATTGGCTACTGCACTGTCCTTCTCGGGTTTTTACGATCTGCCCCACTTTACATATGAAATTGTATTTTTTGCACATGACCACCACATGTCAGTGTTAAGAGTTGGTTCAAATATTCAAACTGCAAAATACAATGTGGCAAATCGTCAATATAGCTTCCCCTTCTCCTCTTCTCCATCTGACAGACAAAGGCATCGAGCAGATCGAGCAATTCCTCTGTTTCTTTCCCCATCTTCTCGTTCTTCTTCCTCTCGACCAATTCCTGTGTTTTTTCCTCTCGGGCGATATGTCGACCTCCCGTCAGCCCCCCGTTCCATGTGGCCGGTGTATGGTCCAGTGCCGATGACTCGATTCACTGACTGCCCACGGACTGCGCCACTGAAGCGGTTGACTTCGAAGGAGGAGAAGAATGGGAACTTTGGGCGCGAGTTCGTCAAATGCGAGAGCAAGCCGGAGGGGCAGGTTAGATCTGAGTTTTCCTCGCATCCTTTATCTCTGTCAGATTTGGATTTAGGTTACATGATTTCGTTTTCAGATCGTGAAGAAATGCCACCATTTCGAGTGGATGGATGATTACATCCAGAGGCTTCAAGGGTTGGGCTTGCTGGATTCGAGGGGGGATGCAATCCGCGAGTTCAATCTGCCCCATGACAGTGCCGCTCCGGCAGCAGCAGCGCGTCCGGAATACCCGACGGTGTTAGATGTCGAACTGAATACGGAATTGAAGAAGATGAACAAGAACTTCAAGCAGCTGATTGAGTTGAAGAAGCAATCCAATCTGATAGCTTTAGGAATACTTGCTCTAGAAATTTTTTACTTGATGGCCATCTCTCGTTAGAGATGTTTGTCTACTGTTGTTGCCACTGTTTAGCAATCCTCATCTGTTTATCTCAAATGCAACTCTGTTTAGTGCAACTGTCGATCTCTGAATGTATGTAGTTTACTGTTAAGTTTCGACACTTTCAGTTTCGACAGAAGACAACTACCAGTTCCGTGATAGGATTATTTTGTTAGCTAATAACCTCGAGTGTTGGATCATACCCTAGCTCGTCAGATTACAGTAAGAAATACTTGAGCAGCACAAGGGATATACATCAAGTTCATCTCTTCTCTCTCGCACTTGCCAAACTTTTGTCCTCGAGTTCATCAGTTCTGCTACAAAAAAACCTAGTTCGCGGGCCCAAAGAGAATCAAGGTGCAATAGGCCCACAAAGGATAAATGAGGCCCAGAAACAAGTGATGTTTCTTTTTTTTGTTTAGGAACGATTGCTTTGTTCTTTTTTATTTCTGATTGCTTTTTTCTTTAATTTGATTGCCCAATCTCTTCTATCTCATTGAGGAATTTTTTTGGCTTTCCTTTATGGTCCCCTTCATTTATCCTTTTGACTAAAGCCAAACATCTCAAAGTGTAGTTTTCTACATAGTGTAGTTTTCTACATAGTGTAATTTATACTTCATGATTGGAAAAAGAGGTCCAACCATACTTCAAACATAGTGTAGTTTTCTACATATTAAAGTAGGGATTAAAGTATATAAAACTACACTTTTGACTAAAGCCAAACATCTCAAAGTCTTTGATACTTCAATATTTCTGAAAACCAAAGTATTCTTGGAATACCTAAAAAATACAGAGCTCAGCAAACCAAAGCCGTGTACAAATGTACAATATGTTCTTATTTTCAGAAGGCATCTATAAACACATCATTTTTAGTTAGTTTGGTTAATTTTTCCCACGCCAATTAGCCGTGTCTAAACTTGGGACAAACAAAATACAAACATAACAAAGCATTAATATAACACACATAACTTAACTTAGATAGGGTTGCTAGGGCAACATAAGTTCTTACATATAACACGACACCAATTTCTTACATAGATAATAATAATTAGGGTAGCTAGGTCGGGCAACACACACACCAAACTAATACTACATAGTAGATAGGGTAGCTAGGGCAACACCGCCATGTCTTCACCGTCGTCTTCACCTTAACCGCCGGCTTCACCGTCTTCTTCGCCGCGGGCTTCAGTACTCCTCCTCCTCAAGGCCGTTGTCGCCGAGGTAGTACGGGAGGTTGTGCATGCGGTCGCAAGCGGGGAAGATGCTCTCGAAGTCCGTGAAGATGTTATAGGTGGTGAATGCGATGAACTCGCACCCACACCAATACACCTTGCCGAGCAGGTGGTAGGCATCGAACCTGTTGGTGAAGTGCACGACGAGCCCTACCGAGGGAGCGTTGGCGTGGGGACGCTGCTCCACGAGGTTGAACATGGGCGACAAGCCCGCCGGGAGGTGGTGGAAGCCCGCATGGAGGAACCCCCGTGCAAGCTCAGTGCTACCCCTCCAGCGTGAGAACGCCCACACGCGGAGCGATTCCTCGACGACGACGTTGGCGGGGTACCGCCATTCCGGCACGGTGGGAGGCTCTTGGAACGTCGGCCCGTAGAACTGCATCTTGAACGCTTCGCTGAGTCGAACCGCTCTGGCTTTTGGGGGAAGAAGAGAAGTGGGAGGCGCAGATGGATCTGTAGAAGAAGAGGCAATGAATGGGAGTTTAAATAGCCGGGGGAGACGAAGTGGGTACACGCGCAAACGGCGTAGATCGTGACTCAGTGCTGCTGTGTGAACCGATGCGATCATCATTGTGTGAACGTGAATCGAAGCGAGCGTGCTCTGCGTTGGCGGCTCTGCGTGCTCTGTGTTGGCGGCTCTGCGTGCTCTGCGTTGGCGGCTGCCTCCCCCAGCTGCGTTGGCGGCTGCCTGCCTCCCCATTCTGCGTGCTCTGCGTTGGCGGCTGCCCCTTCTGCCTGCCCCTTCTGCCACCGGCACTACTGAATCGAGCGGCAGCCGTGCAGCATGAACTGATGCCTCGACATATGGACACGAGCGTGCGAGCGTGCGTGCAACCTACCCCTTCTGCCACCGGCACGTATGCCTGCGACACGTGAAACGACATTGCGGAGCGACTGAATCCACTTGCAACCATGCGACACGGATCGATGCGTGCGTGTAGGCGTGCATGCATGCGTTTAGGTCTAGGTCACTAGATGTGTGCGTGGCGGTGTTCGCATGCATAGCAGGCTACATCGATGCCAAAGTCGGGCAGGCATAGCAGGCTGCATCCATCGATAGTAGGCTTTTTTTAATTTATTACCAACAAACTAACGGGCCCGTCCTATGAACACGAATACGGCCCAACCAGCGAAGCCACAGCCACAGTCAACAGAGTCCAACATGGCCCCACAAGTCAGTTAACGGCCAAGACGGCAAACACCTGTTATCAACATTTGTGAGAGTTTCAGCTAAGGGAGAGGGGAAAAGTGAGCAAAAGTTTGAAGCATGGGGAAAACTGAGCACAACTAAGGAATTGGGGGCACAGATGGAATAATACCTATTTTTATTCACCACATGTTATGTGTTTTTGATTGGAGTGTCTTGTATCGTAGGAGTCTTTTATTTTTGTTGTGACACAATCATCCTTGCTGCACACCTAGAGAGAGAGACAAGCACACACTGTGATTTTGTCGAGCTTCACTTATATCTTTTGGTAGACAATTCATCTTACATGTGCTTCACTTATATCTTTTGAGCTAGATACTTTTGCTCTATGTGCTTCACTTATATCTTTTAGAGCACAGCGGTGCGTGGCTTGGTAGTTGATCTATGCTTTGAAAGTAGTCTCAAAAGGGGTAGTTATCCAAAGGGATACAAAAACTTCCACCTTCATGTGCATTGAATAGTTAGAGAAGTTTGATTCATTTCAATTAGTTTTGAGTTGTGGTTATGGTAATATTGAAGTCATGCTAGTAAGGTGTTGTGGATCTAGAAATACTTGTGTTGAAGTTAGTGATTCCCGTAGCATGCACGTATGGTGAACCGCTATGTGATGAAATCTGAGCATGATTAGTATATTGATTGTCATCCTTTGCGTGGCGGTCGGGATCGCGCGATGGTTTATACCTACCAACCCTTCCCCTAGGAGTATACGTTGAATGCTTTGTTTCATTACTAATAAAACTTTTGCAACAAGTATATGAGTTCTTGATGACTAATGTTGAGTCCATGGTTTAGATGCACTTTCATCTTCCACCATCACTGTCTTATTAGTGTCGTGCAACTTTCGCCGGTGCACAAAACCCACCATTAGCCTCCCTCAAAACAGCCACCATACCTACCTATTATGGCTTTTTCAAAGTCATTCCGAGATATATTGCCATGCAACTACCACCATGACATGTGCCACCATGTCTACATTGCCATTGCATGATCGTAAGATAGCTAGCATGATGTTCCCACTAATGTCTATGCCATGCTAGATCATTGTCACGGTACACTACCGAAGGCATTCCATATAGAGTCATCGTTGCTCTAAGTTTTGAGTTGAAAGTGTGATGATCATCATTAATGGAGCATTGTCCCATGTGAGGAAATAAAAGAGGCCAAAGAAGCCCACCAAAATAAATAAAAAAGAGGCCAAAGAGCCCACCAAAAAAATGAGAGAAAAAGAGAGAAGGGACAATGCTACCACTTTTTCCACACTTGTGCATATTAAGCACCATGATCTTCACGATTGAGAGTCTCTCATTTTGTCACCACCATATAGCTAGTGGGAAATTTTCATTATATAACTTGGCTTGTATATTCCAATGATAGGCTTCCTCAAAATTGCCTTAGGTCTTCGTGAGCAAGCAAGTTGGATGCACACCCACTAGTTTTCTTTAAGAGCTTTCACATACTTGTAGCTCTACTGCATCATTTGTATGAAAATACCTACTCATTCACATTGATATCTATTGATGAGCATCTCCACAGCTCATTGATATGCCTAGTTAATGTGACTATCTTCTCCTTTTTGTCTTGCAACCTCCACCACATTCCACACCATCTATAGTGCTATAACCATGGCTCACGCTCATGTATTGCGTGAGAGTTGAAAATGTTTGAGAAAGTAAAGGTGTGAAACAATTACTTGGCCAATACCGGGGTTGTGCATGATTTAAATTCGTTGTGCAATGATGATAGAGCATAGCCAGACTATATGCTTTTGTAGGGATAACTTTCTTTTGGCCTTGTTATTTTGAAAGTTCATGATTACTTTGCTAGTTTGCTTGAATTATTATTGTTTCCACGTCAATAGCAAACTATTGTTTTGAATCTAATGGATCTGAACATTCACCTCACATAAGAGGAATTACAAAGGACACCTATGCTAGGTAGCATCAAAGCATCAAAAATTCATTCTTATCACTTCCCTACTCAAGGACGAGCAGGAGTTAAGCTTGGGGATGCTTGATACGTCTCAAACGTATCTATAATTTTTTATGTTTTCACGCTGTTATCTTGCCTTCTTTGTATGTTTTATGTACCTTTTTATATCTTTTAGGGACAAACTTATTAATTCAGTGCCAAGTGTCACTTCCTGTTTTTTCCGTGTTTTTGACTCTTTTCAGATCTGATGTTGGAACGGAGTCAAAATGGAAGAAAAACCCCGAAATGATTTTTTCCCGAACGGAAGAAGTCCAGGGGGCTTTTGGGCCAAGCCAGGTGGGCTCCACGGAGCCCACAAGCCCCCACTCCGCCACCAGGGGGAGGCGGCGGTGGGCAGGCTTGTGGCCTCCCTGGCCGCCCCCTGACCTAGGTCTTTGGCCTATAAATTCCCAAATATTCCGCAAAAAATCAGGAGAGCCTCAAAAATACTTTCCCGCCGCCGCAAGCTTCCGTTTCCGCGAGATCTCATCTGGAGACCCTTCCCGGCGCCCTACTGGAGGGGACTTTGGAGTTGGAGGGCTTCTTCATCACCATCATCGCCCCTCCAATGACTCATGAGTAGTTCACTTCAGACCTACGGGTCCGTAGTTAGTAGCTAGATGGCTTCTTCTCTCTCTTGGATCTTCAATACAAAGTTCTACATGATCTTCATGGAGATCTATCCGATGTAATCTTATTTGGCGGTGTGTTTGTCGAGATCAGATGAATTGTGGACTTGTGATTAGATTATCAATGATATATATTTGAGTCTTTGCTGATTTCTTATATGCATGATTTGATATCCTTGTAAGTCTCTCCGAGTCTTGGGTTTTGTTTGGCCAACAAGATCTATAATTCTTGCAATGGGAGAAGTGCTTGGTTTTGGGTTCTGCCATGTGGTGACCTTTCCCAGTGACAGTAGGGGCAGCAAGGCACACATCAAGCAGTTGCCATCAAGGATAAAAAGATGGGGTTTTTATCATTGGTTTGAGATTATCCCTCTACATCATGTCATCTTGCTTAAGGCGTTACTCTGTTCTTATGGACTTAATACACTAGATGCATGCTGGATAGCGGTCGACGTGTGGAGTAATAGTAGTAGATGCAGAAAGTATCGGTCTACTTGTTTCGGACATGATGCCTATAGAAATAATCATTGCATAGATATCGTCACGACTCTACACAGTTCTATCAATTGCTCGCTAGTAATTTGTTCACCCACCGTCTACTTGCTTTCATGAGAGAAGCCACTAGTAAACACTACGACCCCCGGGTCTATTCACATCCATCATTTAGAACTCCGCTTTTACTTTGCTTTGTTACTTTGTTGCTTTTAGTTCTCACTTGGCAAACAATCTATAAGGGATTGACAACCCCTTCATAGCGTTGGGTGCAAGTTTTTGTGTTTGTGCAGGATCTTGAGATACTCCTCCGCCGGATTGATACCTTGGTTCTCAAACTGAGGGAAATACTTACCTCCGCTGTGCTACATCATCCTCTCCGCTTCGAGGGAATACCAACGCAGAAGGATTACTGGTGTCGTCAACGTGCCCATTTCTGGCGCCACCGGAAGGTCTTCTGTGCAGTAGCATAACGGACATCAGCCCCGAGATACCTCTTCATCACACGGAGTGACGAATCCCAGTCTTGATTGATGCTAACTCAACGGACACCTTCGGAGATACCTGTAGAGCACCTTTATAGTTACCCAGTAATGTTGTGACATTTGATACACACAAGGTATTCCTCTGGTGTCAGTGAGTTACATGATCTCATGGTCATAGGAATGAATACTTGACACGCACAAAACAATAGCAACAAAATAACACGATCACATGCTACGTTCATAGTTTGGGTCTTGTCCATCACATCATTCTCCTAATGATGTGATCCAGTTATGAAGTGACAACACTTGCATATGGTCAGAAAACCTTAACCATCCTTGATCAACTTGCTATCCAACTAGTGGCTTACTCGGGACATTGTTTTGTCTATATGTCCACACATGTATCTATGCTTTCATTCAATACAATTATAGCATGGATAATAAACGATTATCTTGAAACAGGAAATATAATAATAATTGTTATATCATTGCCTCTAGGGCATATTTCCAACATAAGCAACCGTGATTACAAAGGTACTCTGCAAGACTTACATCAGAACTATCTACATATGCATCATTATCAACAAAGGGGTTTTGGAGTTTATTGTAGCAAGCCAGCTTTGACTCTTGGCTAACGTGTACTACGACCATGAACACTTTCTTTGAGGTGGTGTAGCGCACACGTGTCCACATATTCACCAAATCAATACACCACTATGGATCCATTCCCATCTCCGTGTGAGAAGGCCATCCATAGCACTCACACTTATCTTGCGCATTTTTGGTTATCCATTTCAAGGTTCTATGTACCACATAATGTTTCCAACTAGTCCATATCCGAGGATGTGACTATTCGAACAGATTATTTCACCCTACAAGGGTATACTTCTTCACACATGCTCTCACCACTTATCACCATATGCACGTCATGCATCTCGGTAACCTTCAAGCGAAAGCACTAGCGTGGGCATCGGCCACGACCATTAACCACACAAGACTCTAGTCGATGTTTATCGCCTATTTGTGTAAGAACAACAAGGCTCAAGTAGTTGCTACTCATGCAAAGTGGTTTAGACTATTTACTGTCACAATTACATGTCATGCAAAGGTATGGGTTCAACTACCGAGTAAGGTAACAATTGATTGATTATTGTCCTAATGCATTTAAAAGAGCGCAAGAGCGAGAGAGTCGGATTGTATCGGGACGCTCAAGGGGGGTTGCTTGTCTGGCAGTTATCAAGATAGTAAAGCTCTTCATCAATATCAATGATGACATCATCAAAACCATCGTCTACCGAGAAGGAACAACACCGACAAAACAAGAAAAGAACAGATTCAATGTAATGCATCAAACATGATGTATGATATTGCATGTTAAAGTACTGAATTCACCTAGTTCATTATCTCGTCATATTAATTGAAGTGGAATTCAAATAGACATAAATTCCAACTCCAAACTATTTATCAAATTGATCCTAATCATGAAATGTCCTACTTGGTGATGTTAAATTGCTTAAACATGTAAGAACATGGCATAAACAGAATCCTTGTATTTTCCTGATCATTTTTGATAAATAATTCATTTTCATTGGACTTATGGATGAATTTCTATGATTTTTAGAATTTTAGATATTTTATGGAATTTCAAAAATATTGTAAATATGAGAAATACTTTTACTGTGTCACCACTGTGTCATGCATACATCAGCAGGTCAACGAGGCGGTCAATTCAAATCTGACGTGTGGGGTCCACACATTAGTGGTTCTGTTAAATGACAGGGTTTATTTACTTACTAATTAAACTAATTAGTAGTGGGGCCCATCTGTCACTCGCTGTGAGGGGTGGTTAGGGTGAGATTAAGCGCTAATTACGGCGCCACATCAGCATCGCTGACGACGACCATCCGGTACAGAGGAGGCACACCGGAATCGTGCTCTGGGTGTCGGCTGGACTTGCCGAGGACACCGGGGTGAAGCTCGTGCTCGCGCACATCGGACGGGGCACGCAGGAGGCCGAGGGGGCACCAGGGCTTGTTGGGGGCGAGCCCGTGGCGGCTGTCGGATCTCGGCCACGGTGGTGCTACGACCTAGGGAACGCAGAGGAGCTCTAGAGGAGGGGAAACGACGCGGTGGCTCACAACAGTTCTAGCAATGACAACGGTGAGCTCGAGGAAGGCCTTTTTGGGGGTGAATCTACGACGTGTTGTCGACGGGCGAAGCTTGGAGATGGACTCGACGCTGGTGTTGCGATGCGTGCGGGCTGGATTCCTTCGGCTCGGAGGAGCAGCGCGAGTTGGCAGAGGTGTTGGGAAGCTCGGGGAGGGGAGGTAATGACGGCGACTGCGGTGGTACTCGTCGGCGTGCTCTCGGGTGGGCGAGAAAGAGAGTAGAGGGGAGGAGGAGAGAGCAGGAGAAGAGTGAGAGAGACCAGGGGGTCCGTGGCATCGTCTAGGAGCGTTGGTGCTAGCCAAATAGGCAGGGAGGAGCTGGCCGCGTTGACACGCACGCGGGCGACACGCGTCTGCTAGTAGGCTGAGGTGGAAGACGACCACGACTCTCTTGGTGGGATGGGCTCCTGTGGGCCGCGAGGAAAGTTTTCATTTTCTTTTATTTCTGTTTTCTGCAATTTGTTTTAATTTGGTTTTAAAACCAAACTAATTTATATGCTTATGAGAATTATTTTCGAAGCTAATATAATTATTCCAAGACCCCACAAAATGTTTTTAGAATTATTGGAGCCATGAATATTTTTATAGAAATTTATTTGCTCCAATTCAAATATATCATGTATTAATACAAAATACAAAATGAGTAGGGAAAATGTGCATCACCTTTGGTTGATGTTTTCCACATTTTCCCAAAATGATGGACATTTTTGGAAGGCCATTTTGGTTCTTTGAAAATATTATTTTATTTATTTATTTATTTTTAAGTTGAGCCATGTTGAAATTCATTTGGTGCTAGGGTTTGATCATACCCATATGAAGTTAATTTGACTTTAACATGATGCATGGATGCTCACTCATGCAGCTAAAATAAATATTTGCATACAAGTTCTAGGGTTGTGACACTCACCCAATGCCTATGAACAAAATAAGGATTTTACTAAACATACTTCGGATGCGGTGATAGAAGCTTCCGAAGAAAAGATAGAGCTAGAAATTTCAATTCCTAGAAAATTACATGATGAACGGGAACCCACCATTAATATCAAAATTAATAATTTTGAGTGCTATGCTTTATGTGATTTGGGCGCTAGTGTTTCCACAATTCCGAAATCTCTTTGTAATGTGCTTGGTCTCACCAATATTGAATTATGTTCTCTCAATTTGCACTTGGTGGATTCTACTATTAAAAATGTATGGTAATATATAATGATGTTCTTATTCTTGCAAATATGAATTGTGTGCCCATAGATTTTTTGTTCTTGATACTGAGTGCAATCCGTCTTGTGCAATAATTACTGGTAGACTGTTCTTGCGAACTATAGGGGTCGTGATTGATATGAAAGAAGGGAATATTAACTCTTAGTTTCCACTAAAAAGGCATGGAACACTTCCTTATAACTAAAATTAAATTACCATCTGAATCAATCATGAGGACAACCTATGGATCCATCGCTAAAGATGACATCACTTAAAATCTATGCTAAATGCCTAGCTAGGGGCGTACGACGACAGCTCTTGTTGGGAGGCAACACAATGAATAAAATTTGTTTTCACTTTTGCTTTCTGTTCTTGAGTGTTTGCACAATTATTATAGTGTTATAGTTGTGTTTTTTGTGTTTTATTTTGTGTTTGTGCCAAGTAAAGCCTTTGGGATCATGTGGGGTGTTAGTTGTTTTAATCGTGTTGAAAAACACAAACTTTTGCGTCCACTGGAAGAAACCCTAAAAATCATATATAGGTCACAAGCATTTGAATTGTTTACACAAGATTATTATACAAATTCCCTATGTTTTCCTAATATTTCAGAATTTTTGGACATACAAAAGTATAAGTAAATCTCAAGTCTTTAGAGACCGTTCTATTTTTAAGAGATTCTGTTTTCTTTGCATTACGTGCTTATTTTAATGATTCTATGGTTTATATCGGGGGGCATAAGTTATGTGAAAGTTATAATATAGTAGTTATAATGCAAAAAAACAAAATTGGAATAGGTTTTCAACAGTACTTATAGTAAAGTTTGGTTTCTTATACTAACGGATCTCACAAAATTTTTGTTGAGTTTTGTGTGATTGAATTTTTCAAGTTTTGATTGAGATCACGATGGATTAAGGCATAAGGAGTGACAAAATCCTAATCTTGGGGATGCCCATGGCACCCCAAGGCAATATCTAAGGAGTACTAAGCAGCTAAGCTTGGGGATGCCCCGGAAGGCGTCCCCTCTTTCTTCAAAAAACCATCGGTAATTTTACTTCGAGCTATATTTTTATTCGTCACATATCATGAGTTTTGCTTGGGGTGTCTTGTATCATTTGTGTATTTTATTTCTTTGCTGGTTAGTTTCTCATAATAAACCTTGCTGGACACACCCATTTGAGAGAGCTAAATGATGCTATGATTTGTTAGAATCGCTCTCTATGCTTCACCTCAATTTTTTGAGCCATGGAATTGCTCAAGTACTTCACTTATATTATTCTGAGCACGGTGGTGCTGTTATTTTGAAGAAATTTTCTCTCATTCTTCACTTAGATTATTTTGAGAGTTGCTTTAATTTTGAAGAAATCTTCTCTTGCTTCACTTATATAGTTTTGAGATTTGAAAATTTTAAAGAAACTTGTGCTCTCTTTATTCAGTTATACTTGTTTGAGAGCTTGTTATTTTCAATGTCAATTTTCCTTAATTGAAAACTAGGTCCAAAGTGATGAATGTCCAAGAAATATACAATAAAAACTTTCATGAAGCGTGGATATTAAGCTTGATTCTTTGCAATAGTTTTACGATATGAAGATGGTGATATGTGAGTTATGTTGATGAGTAATTATGCTCTAGTAATAATATTGGTGTTAAGGTTTGTGGTTCCCTATGTATGCCCATGAAGTCAATAGTTATGTTATGAAAGTACATCCTACTTGTGTTGCACTATTCGGTGTTAGTTATGTTTAATGTTCACTTATGAAGATTTTTGTTCCTTGGTTGGGTGCTTCTCAATCTATTGCTAGCTTTCACTTATACTAAGCGGGAATACTGCTTGTGCATCCAAATTCTAAACCCAAAGTTGTGCCAAACGAGTCCACCATGCCTACCTATATGTGATATTTCAACACCATTCCAATCAAAGTTGCAAGTCCCAACTCTAATGTTCAAAATAAATTTCTATTTTGTATGCCCGTACCGCTCATGAAGCAGCGAGGGGTGATCGATATCTTCCATGTTAAATAGGTTATTCTCAAGATGAGTGTTTATTCACTTATCATTGCATGAGAGTATGGTGGTAAAAGGGATGCCTAGTCCCAAAATACAAAAAAATATACCTTATGTTGTCAAATAATAAATTCCTTAGGAAGTGTTGGTATGGACGGTACCCTTGGATACGGCTAGCCGTGGAATGTGAAAGAATGGTGGAAAAGGAAATAAAGTTTATTTTTAGTTTGGGAACTGCCTGTAATTTGTTTAACGTGGAGGATATTGGAAACTCTTAGTCGTTCTCATTGACAGGAAAAGCATACCACCTAACTTTTTTATCTCTAAGCTTTTCACTTTGAGCTGTCGCACCTCTACAAATCCCTGCTTCCCTGTATGAAGGGCATATCTATTTACTTTATGCCATTTTTATTTTTTAATTTGATTCTCCATCTTCTCTTATAAATCACAAACTAAGGAACTCCATTATCATAGCATTGGATGTAGTTAATATTTGAGTGTTTTGCATAAATGCATTAATGATAGAGCATGATGGGCTAGGGATAACTTTCTTTTGCGTTGATATTTTGGAAGACTTGGTTGCTTGTTGATATGCTTGAGTATTGAAATGTTCATGTTAAATTATAGATTGTTGCCTTCCATCATCTACAAGTCCGTATGACCATGCTTAAAAGAAGAAGAATATGATGAACTTGTGAGGCAGCACTCCACATCAAAAAATTTGTTTTTATCATTTACCTACTCGAGGACGAGCAGGAATTAAACTTAGGGATGCTGATACGTCTCCAACATATCTATAATTTTTTATTGTTCCATGTTGTTATATTATCATTCTTGGTTGTTTGATAATCATTTTATAGCAACTTTATATCATTTTTTGGGACTAACCTATTGACATAGTGCCTTGTGTGAGTTGTTGTTTCTTGCTTCTTTTTTTGTAGAAAATCCATATCAGATGAGGTCCAATTGCCACGAAACTTGATGGAAATTTTTTGGGCCACAAGGAAACTTGGGAGCCAAGAATGAGCAGCAGACAAGACCAAGTGGGCCCACTAGACATCAGGGCGCGCCAGAGGCCCCTCGCGCGGCCTGCTGTCTAGTGGGGCCCTCGGGCACCTCCTCCTCTGTGTGTGAGCTCTATAAACACCCCAATATTCAGAAAATCCTAGAGGAGTTCATGACAAATCATTTCAACCGCCGCAAGTTCGAGAGCCACGAAATCCAACCTAGAGTTTGTTCGAAAGAGGAACACGATCACGGAGGGGTTCACCATCCTCATTGGTGCTCCTCCAATGATGCGTGAGTACTTCATATCAGACCTACGGGTCCGTAGGCAGTAGCTAGATGGCTTTCTCTCTTGTTTTGTTTCACAATACAACGGTCTCTTGGAGATCCATATGATGTAACTCTTTCTTTTGTGGTGCGTTTGTTGGGATCCGATGAATTGTGAGTTTATGATCAGATCTATGAAAACATATTCATGCTTGATTATTATAGCCTCATATTTCTTCTCTGATATTTGGATTTTGTCTGGCCAACTTGATCTTTTATCTTGCAATGGGAAGAGGTGTTTTGTGATGGGTTCGATCTTGTGGTGCTTAATCTCACTGGAAGAAAGAGACACGACATGCATGTATCATTGCTATCAAGGATAAAACGATGGGCTCTATTCCTACATTAATAGATCTTGTGTACATCATATCATCATTCTTAAGGCATTAATCCATTTCTCATGAACTCAATACACTAGATGCATGCTGGATAGCGGTCGATGTGTGGAGTAATAGAAGTAGATGCAGGCAGAAGTCAGTCTACTTATCTTGGACATGATGCCTATATACATGATCATTGTTTCGAATATCGTCATAATTATTTGCTCTTCTATCAATTGCCCAATAGTAATTTTTCCACCCATCATTTTCTATTTCTCAAGAGAAGCCACAAGTGAAACCTACGCCCCCCGGGTCTACTTCACATCATCTATTTGCAATATCTACTTTGCTATTTGTGTTTCTATTTTATTTGCTGTTTTGTTTTTAGATCTATATTAACAAAAAACATACCTTTCTGCGTTCTATTTGCTATCACTCTTATTTGCATCTATCAATCTATCCATACTTTACCCACATGGGATTGACAACCCCTCCATGTGTTGGGTTGCGAGGATTTGCTATTTGTGCGCAGGTGATGCTTACATAGTCTTGTGGATCGTCCTACTAGATTGATACCTTGGGTTCTTAACCAAGGGAAATACTTGTCGTCGATGTGCTACATCGCCCTTTAAGCTTGGAGGGAAACCAACACACAAGCGAGAGTTAGCAATTACTGCCTTAGGGTACCAAGACGTTGGCTAAGAGTAACAATGCAGAGGACAAAAACACCCTCATAGTATCTGTCAGGGGGCTAAAGACAATGACTGGAAACTTTTAGGTTTAAAAGCAACCACATAGGAGTTGGTTGCCAAGTGTTTTATTGAGATAATCATAACATGGTCTTTACCGGTTTTCATAGAGGTGATTTATACATTGTCGATTTCACTAAAATATCCAAACCTATTACATATCTTATTGAAAAATCTTCTAAAGGTTGGTTATGGCATAGAAGGCTAGGACATGCTGGAATGCGTAATCTAGACAGGCTTAACAAAGCTGACCATATTTTAGGTGTTAAAGATGTTATCTTTGACAAAGATAGACTTTGGAGTGCTTGTCAAGCAGGAAAACAAGTCGATGGAAGTCATCCCGTGAAGAACATCGCGACTACTAGAAGGCCACTCGAGCTTGTTCACATGGATCTCTTTGGTCCCAATGCTTACAAGAGCCTCAGTGGAAATTCTTTTGGTCTAGTTATTGTTGATGATTTTACCAAATTTACGTGGGTATTCTTTCTTGATGACAAGTCGCAGGTTTTGGTGTCAGAACTGGCTCATCTGGAGTAGGGGGTCTGAACTGTGGGTCCATGGGTAACAAGGGATGAAGGAGATGCTGTTTATGCAGGTTCGGGCCCTCTTCATAGAGGTAAAATCCCACGTACTGCTCTTGTTTTATTGATGAAGTAGCACGAAGTACAATGTTGATCTACCTCAAGATCGACTGTTGTGGTCTCAAACCCTAATCGTAATGAGCTAAATATGTCCTACGAACTATGGACTCATGGTTTATATAGACATTAGGGATGCTAGGGTTAAGCTAAGTCAGTTACATAAAGAAAGGAATACACCGATTACGACAACACCTTGGATGGTGTGCCAAGTCATCGAAAGAGTCCACCTCAATTCTAATATCGTCAATGATGAACGGACGGCCTAGGAGCCCGACCCACGAGAATAGATAAGAGGCCTGAGGACCTATTCGTCCCCGAATCCCTTAGTAGCCCCCGAACTGGCCTCCAACTCTGATACATTTATCCTCCGACAGCTTCATATACATAGAGTCTTCGGCTTGCGAGGCAAGTTCTCTCTTCCTTTAACCGAAGATAGTTCAGCTGTCGATGACCTTCCTTCCTTCAAACATATGGATATATTTATATATATATATATATCAATTTCCAGGCCGGCCGTTAGATGTGAATAGCGTTTTCTCCTCCTCTATTCGAAAGGTAACGGCTAGTCAAGGCCTACAACCCTTTATGAAAGAGCGGTTCAAGACCATTTTTACTCACATGTTCCATCACGGAGATCGTGTCCCTCTTTTCCAGGTATATGGTTTATGATTTGGGTTATCCCATATGCCCATAACCGCATGATTTTGGAATTTCTACGGGTCGTAAAAGGTAGAACCACCATCATAGCCCCCTTATGCGTTCTGGATCTAGCCCCGCCATTGCCATCCCCTGCTTCCAAAGCTCCAACGCTCAAGACCTCCTTCTCTCCCTGTTCCCTCAAGTCCTTCCCTCGATCCGTAAATGGCCATCTCAGGTTCAAAGGGCAAGTGGGAGGCCTCCTATGTCACCGAGAAGGACATCCTAGAGCTGAAGAGCTCTGACTACCTGTCGAAGAACATAGCCTACCGTGCTCCGGAGAAGGGTCAAATTATCCCCATGCCGAAGGGTGGGGAGAGAGTAGTCTTCATTCCTCATTTTTTGAGGTCTGGGATTTCCCCTTCACCCCTTTGTTCGGGGTATCCTGTTCTACTAAGGGCTTGACTTCCATTAACTCCCCCCGAACTCCATTACACACCTCTCAGCCTTCATCATAGTCTAGGAAGCATTTTTATAGGTCCACGCCCCACTTAGGCCTATGGTTGAAGGTTCTCAACGTCAAGCCCAAAGTCGTCAATCGCAAACAAACTGACTGTGGGGAGCGATGATCAGCAAGCTTGCTGGGGTCAAGTGGCCAAAGGGCACATTCATAGACACTGTCAAGGCATGGAAGAAAGAGTGGTTCTACATCATCGAGCCATGCGGCGCGAGAGAGGCTGCTCCTCCAGCATTCAGATATATCCCCCCCCCACCCGCCTTGTATCCTGGACGAAAAAATCCTTGGATTGGGAGGGGCGCGGAGGTGAAGGAGCTCACAAAGAGGATCTCCATTTTAATGGAGAAGAAAATCGAGCTCACCAACGTGATCCACGTGACGCTACATCATCATCTTCTCCCCTGCCAACATCGTTCCGTCCTAATGTGGGATCATAATCCGGAAGATCCGGACACTACGACAGGCGTTGTGCGGAACTTTTTCTGCATTACCCTTGAGAAGTTGTGGAAGGTACTTTTTAAGCCGCGGAAGGCCTTGCCAGCCAAGGAGGAAGACGTAGGCATTTCCGTTTTAACCCTCCCGGGCCAGTAAAGTTCTTATCACATCCCCACTTTCCCATCCTTTCCTTTTAACGAGGTACTTACTTCTTCCTTCCCGTGTACTTGCAGGTCTTGCTGGAAAAGTCTCAACGGATCAGCTATCTCGTGCCTTTGCCCGAGGGCAACATGATGCCCTTATTGGCATCCATGCTCACCGAGAAGTCATACGACCCCGAGGGAGAAGGAGGAGCATAAGAGAGGGAAGAAGAAGGTCCGAGAAGATCTTCGGTCCAAGGGTCCACCGGACATTAGGTCCGAGGAGACACTGTCTCCCTCCAATTTGGAGGGACGGGAGGAAGATGAGGAGGAGGAGATGAGCGACTCCTCCCATACGAGGAAGTGAACAGTGTCCAAAGACGCCAAGGGAGATCCAACTCATGTTGCTCTGAAGAAGCAATGTAGGGCCCCCACAATGCTATTTAAAGATGTTCTGGACTCAGACGAGGAGTCTGAGGATGACGCACCGGTCCTCCGAACGACCCTTAGGGTGAAACCCCGAGCATGAAGGTACTTCTGAAAAATCTGAACACTCGATTCTTTTAAGTGCCTTGGTTCTAACAACTAGGACCATTTTCCGTATTGCGTCCCACAAAGTGACTTCCCCATCGATCAGATTTTGGAGGGGGTTCTTTGCCATCCAACCCCACTGAAAGTGGGACTGGCTCACCCCACACACCTCCCTTTGCCACACAAGAGATCGGGAAGGTAGTGTCCCAAGAAGTCCCCCCCCCGAGCCGGAAACCAAAGCCGGGGGCGACGGGATCATGGATGAGGTTGATACCTCGGCCACAAAGGACCAGGAGGATGAATCCCTCCTGGCAAGAAAGGAAGGTGGGTCCGGACTTTTAGGTCTCCTCCGAAGGCAGCTCTAGAGGCCCTTTCATCTCATGCGCCGTCAGTAGCATTTTCTTCACAAAGGGAGACTGCTATGCCGCACCTGGAGCCATTCACAATGAAGCAACTCCAAACTAGGTGGCCGGCCAAAAGGGAGGAGGGTCTTAATGATTCTTCCATTCCCGAAGAGTGCCACACTTATTTGAGTGCGGTATTGATAAGCATTCAGTCTGTTGACAACGGTCTGAAAGATGCCTTCGACGTATGGTTGGCGGGTATCAAGGTAATCTGTGCACTCCTTTTCCTTCACAAAGTAATTCTGTTTTTCGTATTATCTATAAGCAATCTTATGCTCAGTAGCCCCCGAGCCCTATGTGAGTTAAGAAAAAACTCATGTGGGGGTCAAAATAGTTTGGAAAAAAGTTGCATGTAGCCCCTAAGACTCTGGTAGGATGATAAAAAAAACACCGTAGAAGAGGATGTCGAAAACAATCTGAGGATTGTGAAAGCCTAAAAAAGCTTGTCTGCAGGCCTCCACCTCGGTCGCAGCCCCCTACTCCATGGAGTTAGCGGAAATGAATAAAAACTAAAGGTTTTCGAGGAAGAACTCGACCGCATCAACAAGCGGTCTGAGGATGCACAAGGTAAGCATTCAAATCTTAGTTTTCTCATAAAAGTGACGTGTTTAATAGTTTTGTCTCTAAGTGCGATTTACTTGCGTGACCATCATAGTTGTTGTTGCTGTTGTCGAGCGGCTCAAGGCCGAACTGGAGAAGGCCAAGGGGGAGGCTGCCGAATAGAGGGTGGTGGCCGAACATGCCAAGACTACTAATGAGAGTTCCAAGGCAAGGTGAATGAGGTCCATCAAGATCTCAAGGAAGTCGTCACAAAAAATGAGGCACTTGAGCAAAAGAATAAAGAAAAAGCATCCAAGCTGACCTCGGTAACTGCCGCACTCCAAGAAGCGCGGAAGGAGACACACAATCATCGGAAGGAGATCCATCAGATCAAGTAAATTGCAGATGGTAAGAGATATTTACTGCAATGTATATTCAGCGGACAAAGATTTGCATTGCTTACTCGAGTGTGGAGTTCTCCACGTGTGATTATGGATCTCTTGAAGAGTACGGCGGATGCCTTGAAGCACTATGCATCCCACAAGGGCAAGCCCGACAAAGACTCTTCTGGGCACAATTTCAAGCCCCCGAGCAACCCCTTCTTGTCTCCAATCAGTTGAAACAACTGATGGAGCTGCACAAGATGATAGAGCCGGCAATGAAGGATGTTTGCATCAGGGTTTAGTTGGCAGAGCCGTTATCTAGTAGCTATTTTGGCCTGGTGCAAAAGTCGATTACTGCTGCGCCCCAGATTAATGTCACCTTACCCTTGGAGTTGTTTCAAAAGGTCACATACCTTCGTGGTCCATTGTTTGGTGTGATCTCATGAAACATGTCTTTATCTCTGCTCATGTGACCGGTGCATCCACTGTTGAGTATCCACTCCTTTCTTCTTTCCATGTGGTCTCCAAGTTTTGCCATAAGACTTAGGCTCCTCGTGGTCTTCTTATACTCCATGTCAAACTTCTCATCTTGATCGTAGTAGTCGTGCTCCACATTGTCATCGTCGAATGGAGCATCCTCGTCATAGGAATCAAGAGATCCGTTAGCATTTTGACCCTAAAAATGTTCAATTTTATGAATGTGAATGCCTTCAACAATGATGTTATTGATGGTAATGACATCTCCTTTAGCACACATGAGGTCACGAAGCTTAAATAGACAATTATCAAAGTTTGGATCATTGGGATTTATTTTGTGGAAGACAATAGATTTTTGGAAAAATGACACAAGGTTTTTCAAGTAATAGTCGGGATATCTTTTTTCCAAATTTTTCCACAAAGTATAAACACACTCAAAGTGCTTCATTTGATTAAGCACATTTCTTGGCAGTTCTCTAATGATGAGATTAACAGTTTTAAGATTGCCAAGCATATTAACTTCTTCATCATGAGAAGGATGTAAGGGGTCAATGGGAGGCACATAGGTATTTTTAACATATTTTCTCAAATGGAATTCATGAAATATATCAAGCATTTCACCTTTCCATTATCTATAATACACCCCATCGAGGATAGGCACTCTACAACTAAGATGCCCCAAACTAGACACATCCATCCTCCTCCAATGGTGGTTAAACTAAGGCTATGGAGACCAAAGCTCTCATACCAATTGTGGGATCACTAGAAGGGATGTCTAGAGGGGGGAATAGACTACTTGAAAATTTAAATCCTAGCCTTTTCCCAATTTTAATGGTTGGTAGATTTTACCATTTAGATAAAGTCAAACACACCCTACACATGCAAGTCTACGAGTATAGCCACGGAAAGTAAATACATGAATATGCAAAGTAAGGAGTAGAGTTTAGGAAGATAAACACAAAGATGGACACAGTGATTTTTGGCGTGGTTCCAATAGGTGGTGCTACCGTACGTCCACATTGATGGAGACTTCAACCCCGGAGGATAATGGCCACGCGAGTCCACAAAGGGCTCAACCAATGAAGGGTCCACAGAGAAGCAACCTTGTCTATTCCATCATGGCTTACGTCCATGAAGGATTAGCCTCACTTTTGGTAGATCTTCACAAAGTAGGCGATATCCTTGCCCGTACAAACTTCTTGGTTCAACTCCACAACACGAAGTAGGAGGCTCCCAAGCGACACCTAACCAATCTAGGAGACACCACTCTCCAAAAGGTACTAGATGCGGTAGTACGATGAACTCCTTGCTCTTCTACTTCAAAAGATAGTCTCCTCAACACTAAATCACTCTCTCTCAGATTTGGCTTGGGTAGAAGAGATTGATTGGGTGGAAAGCAACTTGTGGAGGCTAGAAATAAAGATTCATATGGTAGGAATGGAATATCTTGATCTGAACACTTGAGTAGGTGGCTCTCTCTCAGAAAAATGGATATGGCAAGTGTATGTGTATTATGAGTGCTTCCATGCGAATGAGAGATGGTGGATGGGTATATATAGGCATCTCCAAAAATCCAACCGTTACAACATTATTTCCCAACTCGATGAAACCGAAGTAAAACTCGGTGGCACTAACTAGTGCAAAATGTGACAACTTTTGTCTTTTCTGTGAGACCGATATATAATTTTTGGTGGTACCTATATGGGTGTCCTAGGCAGTTTCCAAATCTCGATGAGACTGATTTCCAAAACTCGGAAATTCTAATTCTTGAAAATGGCTAACCATAAAGTTGGTCATGGATTTCGGTTGCACCGAATGGAATGTTGGTGGCACCGAGATGCTAGGGTTTGGCATAGGATTTTTCTCGTGGAAAACTCAGTAGGATGGAGTGGAAAGTTGGTGGCACCCAATTTTGGACTTTGGGGATTTTGACAGAATATTTGTGGGAGAATTTCGTGAGTATTTTTGGTAGCTTTCTCTAAGAACTTGAGCAACCAGACCATCATAGTCACCTATCCCCTTTTAATAGTATTGGCTTTCCTATGGACTCAAGTGTGATTTCTCACAAAATATAAAATGTAGAGTCCTGAAGCTTGAAGCTTGGCCAATCCTATTCCTTTCCTTCCTTGGGGATTCTCCTCACAATCCTTAGCCAATCCTCTCTATGGAATATATCTGAAATATACTAGGTAAAGTTATTAGTCCAAGAGACAATGTATGTTGTCATGAATTATAAAAACCATCAAGGGAGCATATGTTCTTTCACCATCACATAATGCAAGGTGCCACAATTCTACTATGTGGTGCCCTTGAGGGCGAGAATCGAAACACTTACAGACAAGGTTGGGTTAATCTACACAACTTAATTGGAGGGTACCAACACCACCACAAAGCTTCACCACAATGGGTGCCCAAACACCCAAGAGTGACAAGATCCATATGAGAAAAACTACAGCGAAATCAATTTTTCTTTGATGGAAGTGTATATCTAGGTCTCCACCATCGATCCCTAGCAAATCAACATGTTTGGTTCGCTAGATATGGAGATCACGGAAGATAAAGCTTTGGTCGACAATGGAGGAGAGAGATAAGAGGTAGGTGGGAGGGGGAAGAACCCCCTCCTTATGTTGCTCATCCCAAATCTACGTGTTATGTGCAGAAAATGCGGAGAGTGGTACTACCTTTGTCCTATAGGACATCTGCATAAACCAGAGTGGTACTACCACTTGGGTGTCTATTACCATGGGCTAAATACAAATATCCGGAACTATCGGTGGGATACCACGCTATTACCGAAGAGAAAACCCTAAGCGCGGTAGTTGGACCGGTGCTTGGAATGATAGTGTTGCTCCAACAAGGGGGCGGTATTACCACCCAAGTAAGCGGCACCCGATGTTCTGTAAGTGCACATGGTTTAGTTGTAACTTTTTTTAAGTAAGAGTATCGATCCCACAGGGAGCACGTGAATCAATCTTTTGTCTTTTGAAGGGCTTAAATGGTGTGCCTATAAATTTTAAGTTACCCAGAACACCGGTTGGATAATGGAAATAATGTGGGAAACATAAAGTTGAATAATACAACTCGAGTAAATAACTAGAATTGTAAATGGGAGACTTTGAACAAATGATATTAAAGCATTCCCGGGGGTCCGAAATCCCCTCTAGTGTGCATCTATAGTGGTGCCTAAACACAATTCTATTTTGGATTCCCAAGCCACTTTACAAATACGTGCATACACACGACAACTCTGTATGACATAGTCCACCACCGTTCTTCCCCACTCCGATTATTAAATGATGATTAAGGGGAAAGATGTCCCCATGGACCCACCCAAAGTGGTCTCAATTTTACCCATATTGTAATGATCCACTACAAAGTGAAATGGGGCGTGTCACACCACCCACCTCCACAACCACGTGGTTCGCCAACACTATTAACCTTCCATCCAAAGTTAGTATACATTGGATGGTCGACTTCACCCAATGTCAAGAAGATCATTAACACAAACATGTAAAGAGGAAATTAAATTCTAATATCAATCGCTTTATTAAATACTAGGGTTCATCCATATCCCGGAGAACTAAGGGAATTACTCACTCATGAAGGCAACCAACATCATACCACCAGGATGGAGAACATGACCGAATCACATATGTAATACAGAAGGTATTCCACTAGGGTTCTTGAGATTACAATAGGGAAAATTTAGGTGGTGATGATGACAATGGGGGTGATGTCACAACCCTCTTGATGAAGATGGTGGAGGCGGCGGCCTCCGCTTGCCGGTTCCTGCCTCCAGATCACTCCAGCAGCGAGGGTTCCTGCTTCTGAATGAGTTTCTCGTGTCTGTGGGTCTCTGATTCATGATCCGTCTTCACAGGGTGAATATAGTTGATGAGGCAGCGGTGATGGCACTCCATATGACCACTCATATGGACGGGCGAGGTCGTATGTGTTGGAGATATTCCCTAGAGGCAATCATGTATGATGATATTTCCTATGTATTTATGAATAAAGATAGTCCTTGGACATTATCAATATGTGTATGAACAAGTATGTGACATGTTTGTGAGACTATGCATTGTATGATGCCTGTTCTAAATGGTCCCTAGTCAAAAGGGTTGTGTGGATGCGCAACCAATTAGAGTAGCATTTGACACGATGGATGGTCCGGTCTCAGTGACCATTTAGAATTGGATGCTAGCCAGATAATATGGACTCATAAAGATCTCACGAATCCGAGTTGAGATAAGGTCTGAGTTGGACAGACCCGACCATGGGACGCAATGATAGGTCATCTGTGAGTCTCTAGTATAACTTACGTTATATGTCCTAAGACCTGAGCTGGCATTCTCGTGATGGTGACAGGCCTACTTTGGGACGACCAAAACGCTACTCCGTGACTAGGTATTTACAAGGTAAGTTTTGGGCTTGTCCACACCCATGTTGCGTGACATGGTCGAGCAAGATGGAATTTGCGCCTTCGATCAGGAGACATATATTCTCGACCCATCGGGTGATCCGATCTGGATAAGGATGGCCATGCGATGAGGATTATGAGATAATCCGAAGTGTTGCTTGGATTCACCGGAACGAGCAAGAGGTCAGGCTGCAACAAGGATGACCATGTCGCCTTGAGCAGAACAACATATATCGTGTAGCAAAGGGAACGGAAGCGTGAAGTACACGTTCGCCTAACCAGCTTCATCGAACACTTCGAGTCAACATGCTTTGATAGAGGTCGCTACCGACTAGCCGACCCGGATGTGATCTAACTCGCGACCAAGTGAACGAGAACCTAAGGGGGCGCGCTCTTAAGGGAAGGAACTTATGGGATATTAGGATCCGTGCGAGGCCCAAGAGTTGAGCCCATGATGGAAGCCTATAAGTAGTGGAGGTGCAGCACACTCATTTAGTTGATCACTTTGGCGCTGTCACTAGGACTTTGCATGTGATTCAACTATACACCTCCACTTGCCGCCGACTGTGTGATCGGACCTAGCCATCCGTCGCATGGTGTTCCTCCTGCACGCACGGATACCGTCAGAGGCGCTGCACTTGCGCCTCTCCGGTGAACCTCTACGTGGGATCCGGCGACCGGATGTTCGAGGGAGATCAAACGAGGAGGAGACGGACCTCTCGGACGTGATGTCCCAACTATACGTCCGATGCACGGCACTGCACGTCTAATGGTAACGACCCATGATGTATCTCCATAGCATGTTCTTGGTTGTTCTACACATAGGAAAATTTTATATTGCATGCGATGCACCTACGAAAGAACCAAACAGTGGTATAGGAGCCTCTCCTATATGATTTGGTTTCAGATCAGATGCATATTTGATATGTGGAGGCGACATATGACATATGTTATCGTTCATGAGATCGGCTATGTGCACGTTTGATGAGATCAACTGCGCATGGGGATGATCGACTGTAACACCCCCGAACCGATGCTCTAGAAGATTCCCCTTTATTATGTTATTGTCGTGTGATTTATTTGTTTGTCGCATTCATTATCGCATCATGCGCATCATCCGCATTGCATCAACATTTCGTTGTCGTCTTTTTTCAAAACTTGCATCCGTTATATACTACATAGTATACGTACATACTCTCTGATTTGATAGATACTGCATACAACATACAAAACACAAGTAATGTTAACTACCAACGGTGGTAGATAAAATTTGTATATATATAGGGGAACGCTATTTCTCATCTTGGGTGAGAAATAGTTTTTCTTCACTCCCTCTATTTTAATATCAATACACGATAATTTCACGTTCAGTATTTTTTCTCTTACTTAATACATAAAAAGAGATTGTAAGAAAATGTATAATTACCGTAAAAAATATGTTATGTATTATAAACGTAAAACAATAGTGTAAAATATACAATAAATTCAATTTTTCTGGCCTTGTGACTTATATCTTTATTTTCTTATGTCAAATTTTACATAGTGAGTCAAAATAAATGTAACTATTCGTTTACTAAATATAATTTATTTATAAATTGATCGTAAGATTATCTCGGGTGAAGAATAACTAATTCCACACCTTGGGTGATGAATAGAGTCTCTCTCTCTCTCTCTCTCTCTCTCTCTCTCTATATATATATATATATATATATATATATATATATATATATGGCCGCGCTATTCGTCACCGTGGGAGGAATAGTTATTCTTCACCCCTCTATTTTAACATCAATGCACCGTAATTTTGCGTTCCGTAAATTTTGTTTTATTTTATATGTCAAAAAGAGACCGTAAAAAATTTAATCAATGTAAAATATTTTATGTCACGCAAAATTATGAACATACAATAATAGTGCAAAAAAGTACAATAAGTTTAATTTTTTTGGTCTTGTGACCTATATTTTTGTTTTTCTTTTGTCAAATTTTACGTAGTGATTCAATATAAATGTAAATATTTGTATTTCAAATATAATTTATATATAATTTGATTATAAAATTATCTAGGGTGAAGAATAAACTATTCTGCACCCTGGGTGATAAATAGAGTTTCTATATATATATGTACGTATGTATGAACGTATGTATATATATATACATATATATATATAGGAAAAATATATCCTATCACCGAGGGGTAGTTTACCCCACATGTTCCATATAGTACCATGCGGTACTATATATACTAATTTATCATTTTAATTATGTTTATATACTATATATAAGATTTTTCAAAGTGAATTATGTGAAAAATGACAAGTTAATCCACAGTTTTATTATATTTGTGAAATACATATATATTTGTACGTAAAGACGAGCATATATAAAATATGATATATACTACCAAAAAATAGTGTATATATAGAACTAAACATTATTATATCTTACGTACTACGCATATATACTCTCCGATTTGATAGATACTACAAACAACATACAAAACACAATTGATGGTAACTACCACCGGTGTTAGATCAAATTCTGCTAATATTAGCAGAATAGCTATTCTGCAAACACTTCAGCACTGCATGCCCAACGTATGTGCACTGCCCTCTACTATGCATACTTCAATACTTTACGAGAGAACTGCTGCAGAGTTTTGCTGTCCGCCCGCGAGTTCTGTGCGCAATTGGATTTCGCGGGGTGATTTAATTTGTTTCTAGATGGGAGTTGACCTTTATTTTCATGAATTTACCACGAAAAGCACTAAAATTATGCAAATCGAGGGATTTGGCGGGCGAGATTCGTTCTATTCGTTCGTGTTTGTGTCCGGTGCAGTTTTTTCGCGCACAGATGTTGTTTTTTAGTAGGAATTCTTTGATTGTGTTTGTTTAATCCCCCCTTTACTCTAAATTTGTGTATTTTTTAGGAATTAGGTTTCAATTTTAGCGAAATCGATTGTGGGGGTGTACGAGCTTCGTTTGCTCCTCTGTTCTTTGTTGATTTTTTTGCATTATGTGGTTGATTCTTTTTCAATCTTGCCTTAATTCACTGTGTTGTTTGAATTCATTGTGTTGCGCGTGTAATCTTCAAAAAAATTTGTTTGCTTTTCAAGGAATAGCCTATGTTGTTCATTCAAGTGAACGTGGTTTTGATTTAATTGTTTGCGGGGTATTTGGGTATTCTTCAAAATTGTGGGAGTGTGCATTTTTTAGTCGACTTATAGAACTGCGGGTGGAATTGTCACCTCTATTACTCTCCCATGTATTTGGATCTGTATATCTTTTAATTTTATGGTTGCAGTTTTGTAATGCGTTGTAGTGTACTCAATTTTTGCTAGTAGTGGACTTCATTGTAACTGTATTGCAGTGGACTTGAGAGCTTATATGATTTTCTATTTTCTTAAAATGTGTTATGTGTTTAATAGAACTGCATATTATGCACTATCATACTACATTGGAAGTACACTTTTTGTGGTATTAATGCTATTATGACAATTCTTATGAACCGTGTACTATTTACACTTCTTTTTGAACAGGATATGCATTTCTGACAGCGGCAACTTTGTGGATCTCTGATTCAGCAACATTTTTTTTCTAAAAGGGTGATAAGATGGTGCAGATGAGGTCGCATACTTTGAAAAGGTATCGTTGAAAGCGTTTGATGGACATAATTTTAAAAGCATACAAGATAAACAAATCACTAGTACATGACACATGTTGCTTGCCACACTGTAGTAATTTGAACTGCAATTTGACAAGCAGCTTGTGAAAATAGTAGTAAATTGATACAGATCAGTTCACATTCATTGAAAAAGGGACCATTCAAACTGACTCAAGAACATAGATTTGTGTTGCCCGATAAACATAATTTTAAAAGCATGCAACATAAGCAAGCATTACAAATGTGCCACAAAGGGCTTGCTTTAACTTATACATTATTCAATGCAAAAATCATAAATTTCAGTGGGACTAACTCCTTGCCCTTAGTCTGTTCTTCTCTGTAGAACATCATTATCACCACTTCTCCCGTCTCAAACCCATTAAGGGAGACAAACTCCTTCCAGCAAGCAGCTATGTTGAAGCAGTCGTCGGAGTCAATGTGGTAGTCAACTTGTATTTCTTCATAGCCATTCTTGTGCAATGTCTCCAAGTTAAGTCTACCTGATCTTGGAGCAGTAAACCTCATTATGGATGAGAGTTTTTGTAGTTCTGCATGGATAGAAAAAGAATTTGTATGAGTTAGTACCACATAGTACTAGATCTTAGTACAATCTTTATATGCATAAATTCAATTTTTTTTGGAAATATGGATACTACTAATAGAAACATGTGCAACTTTTGAATCAAAATGTAAACTGAGTTGGATGCTAACTCTTGTAAAATACATAGTATTCTTTTAGCAGTACCGCACCGCTATATCGGTTAATACATACTGCAATTTATCTCAAAGGGAACTGCATTAATGCTCGATATAACTGCTTTGATTTGTTGTTGTGTTCCATCTTGATAGTTTCGGATCTAATTAGTATGTACATCTAGCGGGTTTGGATCAAAAGAAAAATAGATGGAACCACACAGTGTTAATTACTGAAGACCTTGTAAAAAGGACATAGCTAGACATTGTTTGTGAGACTGGTTAAGGTGACGGAAATATAGATTTATTTGTTGATTAGGAACCTAAAATGGCGAAGAATAAATTGTTGAAAGGCATACCCATGAATCATGCACGTCTACAGCTGTGAGACGATGGAGAAATGGGCCCCTCAACCCACGGTTCTCGGTGAGTAGGCATGAGAGTAGGCTGCGTCACTCAGTTTGAGTGAGCTCGAGACCATCAGAGTACACGCATGCCTCCCCTATCGACACCATCCTAGCTACGCAGCCACAGGAATAGTCTTCCATGATGAGATCAGGTGAACGGTAGGAAGCATGAGGGTGAGTTGGTGGAACCCTAGATCTGTTTTTTGGAGATAAGATGAAGAGGGGTCTGCCGTGTAGGTGTGGAGGATGAGTGGATGGGCTTTGTAGGCAGTTTCCCAGTATTAAATGATGTTGTAGGTGGCAAGCAGTACAAGGGAAATGCATTTCAAGCCAAAAAACACACTTTCGTGAACACACTAACTTCATGTCTGAAATGTGCGAACTCATTTTCTTTTTGTTTGAAGTTCTATTTCTAATACAGAAAATGGACTTATTTGTCTGCATACGGTACACTGTATTTTTTCAATGCTCGGATCTTCCTGTACAAGAATAATAGCACCGCATGGGTTATGCACTCTAACTGTATTACAATGGGCTTGAGAGCTTATGTGATTTCTATTTTTCTTTAAATGCATTCTGTGTTTAAGAGAACTACATAATATGCACTTTCGAACTACATTAGAAGTACAGTTTTTGTGGCATTAATGCTATTATGACAATTCATCTGAACCGTGTACTATGACACTTCTTTTTGAACACGATACGTTAACTACAATGTTTAGACCATTGGCATTACACTCCTAATGTTCAGATCACTGCATTTTTTGAATAGGATAGGTTTTATGCACCCATTTTGAGCAATGAAATTATTAAATGTTGTGGTGGGTGTTAGGTGGTTGAAGTATTCTAATTCAGTTTTTTGCCAGGATGCATTCGAGAAACAAGAGGACTGCTTAATTCGTTCCAGTGAACCGCAAGCACTTATTGTTGGGGAACCTAGCATGGGAATCAAAAAAATTCCTACGCACATGCAATACCTATCCATGGTGATGATCATCTACGAGAGGGGAGAGTGAATCTACATATCCTTGTAGATCGCTAAGCGAAAGCGTATATAACGAGGTTGATGTAGTGGAACATATTCTCGATTCAAATCGCATCCTGTCCCGCGATCTCATCACGATCCGTCCCGCGATCCCATCACGATCCATCCCAATCTAGTGCCGAACTGACGGCACCTCCGCGTTCAGCACACGTACAGCTCGATGATGACCCATGCCTTCTCGATCCAGCAAGAGAGACGGGGAAGTAGATGAGTTCTCCGGTAGCGTGACGGCCCTCCGGTGACGGTGGTGATCTATTCCTGCAGGGCTTCGCCTAAGCACCGCAGTAATCCGATCTAGAGGAAGAACTACAAACTAGAGGAGATAGTAGCATGTGGCTGAAATTGTGTGTCTCAAAAACCCTCATTACCTCTAGTATATATAGGATAGAGGGAGGGGAGGGGGCAGCCTCAAACCCTCAAGGTTTGGCCGAAATTGGAGGTGGAGGAGTCCTACTCCAATCCTACTAGGAGTAGGATTCCTCCTTTCCACTTGGAAACGCTTTCCACCTTTTCCACCTTTGGGTTTGCCTCTCAAACCTCATGGGCCTTAGTGGGAGCTTATGTCAGCCCACTAGGGGCTGGTTTGTATCCTCCCACAGACCATAAGGCTCGTCGGGGCGTGACACCCCTCCTGATGGTCCCGGTACCCTCCCGGCACTCCCGGTACACTACCGATGAGCCCGAAACTTTTCGGTGACCAAAACAGGACTTCCTATATATCAATCCTTACCTCCCGACCATTTCAGAGCTCCTCGTGACGTCCGAGATGTCATCTGGGACTCCAAACAACTTTCGGTTAACAACACCTATAACTCAACTATACCGAAATGTCACTGAACCTTAAGTGTGCATACCCTGCGGGTTCGAGAACTATGCAAACATGACGTGAGACATTCTCCGATCAATAACCAATAGCGGGACCTGGATGTCCGTATTGGCTCCTACATATTCTATGAAGATCTCTATCGATTGAACCTCTATGTCAAGGATTCAGTTGATCCCGTATGTTGTTCCCTTTGTCCTTCGGTATGCTACTTGCCCGAGATTCGATCATCGGTATCTCCATACCTAGTTCAATCTCGTTATCGGCAAGTCTCTTTACTCATTCCGTAATACAAGATCCCGTAACTAAGTCCTTAGTCACATTTCTTGCAAGGCTTGTTGTGATGTTGTATTACCGAGTGCGCCCCGAGGTACCTCTCCGTCACACGAAGTGACAAATCCCAGTCTTGATCCATGCCAACCCAATAGACACCTTTGGAGATACCTGTAGAGCACCTTTATAGTCACCCAGTAATGTTGCGACGTTTTATACACACAAGGTATTCCTCCGGTGTCCGAGAGTTGCATGATCTCATGGTCATAGGACCAAATACATTGACTTGTACAAAAACAGTAGCAATGAACTAACACGATCATATGCTACATTTATAGTTTGGGTCTTGTCCATCACATAATTCTCCTAATGATGTGATCCCGTTGTCAAGTGACAACACTTGCCTATGGCCAGGAAATCTTGACCATCTTTGATCAACAAGCTAGTCAACTAGAGGCTCACTAGGGACAGTGTGTTGTCTATGTATCCACACATGTATTTGAGCTTCCAATCAACACAATTCTAGCATGGATAATAAACGATTATCATGAACAAGGAAATATAATAATAAACAATTTATTATTGCCTCTAGGGCATATTTCCAACAGTCTCCCACTTGCACTAGAGTCAATAATCTAGTTCACATCATTGTGTGATTGTAGTGAATTTAACACCCATATAGTTCTAGGGTTCGATCATCTCTTGCTTGTGAGAGAGGTTTTTAGTCAACGGATCTGAACCTTTCAGATCCGTGTGTGCATTACAAATATCTATGTTATCATATAGATGCTGGTACTACGTGCCATTTGGAACTATACGAATCTGGTTTACTACTCGGAGTTATTCGGATTAGTGTCAAAGCTTGCATGAATGTAACCCTTTACGACGAACTCTTTAATCACCTCCATAATCGAGAAAAATTCCTTAGTCCACTAGTTACTAAGGATAACTTTGACCGTTGTTCAGTGATTCAATCCTGGATCACTCTTTGTACCCCTTGAGAGACTCATGGCAAGGCACACGTCAGGTGTGGTACACAACATGGCATACTTTAGAGCCTACGGCTAAGGCATAGGGGACGACCTTCGTCCTTTCTCTTTCTTCTGTCGCGGTCGGGCTTTGAGTCTTACTCAAATCCACACCTAACAACACAGCTAAGAACTCCTTCTTTGCTCATCTTTTTTGAACTCCTCCGAAAACTTGTCAAGGCATGCATTTCATTGAAAGTTATATTTAGCGTTTTGATCTATCTCTATAGATCTTGATGCTCAATGTTCAAGTAGCTCTATCCAGGTTTTCCTTTGAAAAACTCCTTCCAAACAACCCTTTATGCTTTCCAGAAATTCTACATTACTCCCGATCAACAATATGTCAACCACATATACTTATCAGAAATTCTATAGTGCTCCCACTCACTTCTTTGGAAATACAAGTTTCTCATAAACCTTGTATAAACCCAAAAGCTTTGATCATCTCATCAAAGCGTATATTCCAACTCCAAGATGCTTACACCAGTCCATAGAAGGATCGCTGGAGCTTGCATACTTGTTAGCATCCTTAGGATCGACAAAACCTTCTGGTTGTATCACATACAACCTTTCCTCAAGGAAACCGTCGAGGAAACAATGTTTTGACATCCTATGTGCAATATTTCATAAATAATGCAGCAACTGCTAACATAATTCCAATAGACTTTTAGCATCACTACGAGTGAGAAAGTCTCATCATAGTCAACTCTTTGAACTTGTCGGAAACATCTTTGCGACAAGTCGAGCTTTTCTTAATGGTGACTTTTCACCATCATCGTATGTCTTCCTTTTAAAGATCCATATGTACTTAATAGTCTTACGACCATCAAGTAGTTCTTCCAAAGTCGACACTTTGTTTTTATACACGGATCCTCTCTCGGATTTCATGGCCTCTAGCCATTTGCCGAAATGCAGGCCCACCATTGCTTCTTCATAGCTCGTAGGTTCATTGTTGTTCAACAACATGACCTCCAAGACAGGGTTACCCTACCACTCTGTAGCAGTACACGACCTTGTCGACCTACGAGGTTTGTAGTAACTTGATCCGAAGCTTAATGATCACTATCATCAGTTTCCACTTCAATTGGCGTAGGCGCCACACGAACAACTTCCTGCGCCCTCCTACACACTGGTTGAAGTGACGGTTCAATAACCTCACAAGTTCCACCACCCTCCCACTCAATTTTTTTCGAGAGAAACTTTTCCTCGAGAAAGCACCCGTTTCTAGAAACAAACACTTTGCTTCCGGATCTGAGATAGGAGGTATACCCAACTGTTTTGGGTGTCCTATGAAGATGCATTTATCCGCTTTGGGTTCGGGCTTATCATGCTGAAACTTTTCTACATAAGAATCGCAGCCCCAAACTTTTAAGAAACGACAACTTAGGTTTCTCCAAACCATAGTTCATACAGTGTCATCTCAACGGAAATACGTGGTGCCCTATTTAAAGTGAATGCGGTTGTCTCTAATGCATAACCCATAAACGATAGTGGTAATTCAATAAGAGACATCATAGTATTCACCATATCAAATAGGGCGCGGCTATGACTTTTGGACACACCATCACACTGTCGTATTCTAGGTGGCATGAGATATGAAACAATTTTCACATTTGTCTTAATTGTGTACCAAACTCGCAACTCAGATATTCATCTCTATGATCATATCGTAGGCACGTTACCCTCTTGTCACGACGATCTTCAACTTCACTCTGAAACTACTTGAACCTTTCAATAATTCAGACGTGTGTTTCATCAAGCAAATACACTAGTATCTACTCAAATCATCTGTGAAGTAAGAACATAACGATATCCACGGTGTGCCTCAGCACTCATTGGACTGCATACATCCAAATGTATTGCTTCCAATTAGTTACTTTCTAGTTCCATCTCAATGGAAAACGAGGCCTTCACTCATCTTGCCCATGTGGTATGATTTGCATGTCTCAAGTGATTCAAAATCAAGTGAGTCCAAACGATCCATCTGCATGGAGTTCCTTCATGCGTTTATACCAATAGGTATGGATTGCATGTCTCAAATGTTTCAAAAATGAGTGAGTACAAAGATCCATCAGCATGGAGCTTCTCCATGCATTTTATACCAACATGACTCAAGCGGCACTGCCACAAGTAAGTGGTACTATCATTACTACTTTGTATCTTTTGGCATCAATATTATGAACATGTGTAGCACTACGATCGAGATTCAATAAACCATTGAAGGTATTTATTCAAGCAAATAGAATAACCATTATTCTCTTTAATGAATAATTGTATTGCAATAAACACGATCTAACCATGTTCATGCTCAACGCAAACACCAAATAACAATTATTTAGGTTTAACACTAATACTGATGGTAGAGGGAGCGTGCGATGTTTCATCACATCAACCTTAGAATTACTTCCAACACACATCGTCACCTCACCCTTGTTAGTATCCATTTAATCTATAGCTATAATTTCGGGTTACTAACACTTAGCAATTGAACCGGTATGTAATACCCTGGTGCTACTAGGAGTACTAGTAAGGTACACATCAATATAAGGTGTATCCAATATACTTTTGTTGACTTTGCCAGCCTTCTCATGTACCAAGTATCTAGGGAGTTTGGCCTCAGTGACCGTTCCCCTCATAACAGAAGCACTTAGTCTCGGGTTTGGGTTCAACCTTGGGTTTCTTCACTAGAGCAACAACTAATTTGTCGTTTCATGAAGTATCCCTTCTTGCCCTTGCCCTTCTTGAAACTAGTGGTTTTACTAACCATCAACAATTGATGCTCCTATTTGATTTCTATATTCGCGATGTCAAACGTCGTGAATAGACTAAGGATCATCATATCTATCCTTGATATGTTATAGTTCATCACGAAGCTCTAGTAGCTTGGTGGCAGTGACTTTGGAGAACCATCACTATCTCATCTGGAAGATTAACTCCCACTCGATTCAGGCGATCGTAGCACTGAGACAATCTGAGCACATGCTCAATGATTGAGCTTTTCTCCCTTACTTTGTAGACAAAGAATCTTGTCGGAGGTCTCATACCTCTCAACAAGGGCACGAGCATGAAATCCCAATTTCATCTCTTGGAACATCTCGCATGTTCCGTGACGTTCAAAACGTCTTCGGTGCCTCAATTCTAAGTCGTTTAAGCATTACGCACTGAACTATCATGTAGTCATCAAAAAATGTGTATGTCAGATGTTCGCAACATCCACACACAATGCTCGAGGTTCAGCACACCGAGCGGTGCATTAAAGACATAAGCCTTGTGTGCAGCAATAAGGACAATCCTTAGTTTACGGACCTAGTCCGCATAATTGCTACTATCATCTTTCAACTAAATTTTCTCTAGGAACGTATCAAATATAGTATAGCTACAATGCAAGCTTCAACATAATTTGCAAAGACCTTTTGACTATGTTCATCATAATTGAGTTTAGCTAATCATATTACTAATAACTCCAACTCAAAATAGACATCCCTATAGTCATTCAAGTGGCGCATGATCCAAATCCACTAACTCAAGTCTGATCATCACGTGACTTGAGTATAGTTTCAGTGGTCAACATCTCCATGTTGATCGTATCAACTACATGATTCATGCTCGACCTTTCGGTCTCCTATGTTCCGAGGCCATGTCTGCACATGCTAGGCTCGTCAAGTTTAACCCAAGTGCTCTGCTTGTGCAACTGTTTTGCACCCGTTGTATGTGAACGTTGAGTCTATCACACCCGATCATCACGTGGTGTCTCGAAACGGCGAACTGTCGCAATGGTGCACAGTCGGGGAGAACACGATTTTATCTTGAAATTTTAGTGAGGGGACACCTTATAATTCTACCTTCATTCTAAGCAAAATAAGGTGCATAAAAGGATTAACATCACATGCAAATCATAAGTGACATGATACGGCCATGATCTTGTGCTTCTTGATCTCCATCACCAAAGCATCGGCATGATCTTCATCGTCACCGGCGCCACACCATGATCTCCATCATTGTGCCGCCATCGGGGTTGTCGTGCTATCTATGCTATTACTACTAAAGCTACTACCTAGCAATATAGTAAACGCTTCTGCAAGCACAAACGTTAGTTTAAAGACAACCCTATGGCTCCTGCCGGTTGCCGTAGCATCAACGTACAAGTCGATATTTAACTATTACAACAAGATCATCTCATACATCCAATATATCATATCATGTCTTTGGCCATATCACATCACATGCATACCGTGCAAAAACAAGTTAGACGTCCTCTAGTTTGTTGTTGCAAGTTTTACGTGGCTGTTATGGGTATCTAGTATGATCACATCTTACTTACTCAAAGCCACAACAGTGATATGCAATTTTCTATTTAACCTTCTCCAAGGACCGCCTCGGTCGAATCCGATTCAACTAAAGTTGAAGAAACAGACACCCGCCAATCATCTTTATGCAACAAGTTGCATGTTAGTCAATGAATCCGGTCTCTCGTAAGCGTACGAGTAATGTTGGTCCAGGACGCTTCAATCCAACAATACCGCCGAATCGAGAAAATACTAAGGTGGGCAGCAAATCGAACATCAATGCCAACAAACTCTTTTGTGTTGTACTCGATATATCATCTACGCATGAACCTAGCTCATGATGCCACTATTGGGGAACGTAGCATGGGAAACAAAAAAAATCTACACACACGCAATACCTATCTATGGTGATGATCATCTACGAGAGGGGAGAGTGAATCTACATACCCTTGTAGATCACTAAGCGGAAGCGTATATAACGCGGTTGATGTAGTGGAACATCTTCTTGATTCAAATCGTAGCCCGTCCCGCAATCTCATCACAATCCGTCCCGCGATCCCATCATGATCCATCCCGATCTGGTGCCAAACGGACGGCACCTCCCCGTTCAGCACACGTACACCTCGATGACAACCCCCGCTTTCTCGATCCAGCAAGAGAGACGGGGAAGTAGATGTGTTCTCCGGCAGCGTGATGGCGCTCCGGTGATGGTGGTGATCAATTCCTGCAGGGCTTTGCCTAAGCATCGCAGAAATTCGATCTAGAGGAAGAACTACAAACTAGAGGAGAGGGTAGCACGTGGCTGAAATTGTGTGTCTCAAAAACCCTCAATACCTCTAGTATATATAGGAGGGAGGGAAGGGAGGAGGCAGCCTCAAACCCTCAAGGTTTGGCTAAAATTGGAGGTGGAGGAGTCCAAATCCAATCCTACTAGGAGTAGGATTCCTCCTTTGCACTAGGAAACCCTTTCCTCCTTTTCCACCTTTGGGTTTTTTCCTATCAAACCTCACGGGCCTTAGTGGGAGCTTATGTCAGCCCACTAGGGGCTGGTTTGTATCCTCCCACAGCCCATAAGGCCCCTCGGGGCGTGAGACCCCTCCCGATGGTCCCCGGCACCCTCCTGGCACTCCCGGTACACTACCGATGAGCCTGAAACTTTTCTGTGACCAAAACAGGACTTCCTATATATCAATCTTTACCTCCGGACCATTTAGGAGCTCCTCGTGACATCCGGATCTCATCCAGGACTCCGAACAACTTTACCGAAATGTCACTTAACCTTAAGTGTGCAGACCCTACGGGCTCGAGAACTATGCAGACATGACTTGAGACATTCTCCGGTATATAACCAATAGTGGGACCTGGATGTCCATATTGGCTACTACATATTATACGAATATTTCTATCAGTTGAACCTCTATGTCAAGGATTCAGTTAATCTCGTATGTTGTTCCCTTTGTTCTTCGGTATGTTACTTGCCCGAGATTCGATCGTCAGTATCTCCATACCTAGTTCAATCTCGTTACCGGCAAGCCTCTTTACTCATTTCGTAACACAAGATCCCGTAACTAACTCCTTAGTCACATTGCTTGCAAGGCTTGTTGTGATGTTGTATTACCGAGTGGGCCTCGAGATACCTCTCCGTCACACAGAGTGACAAATCCCAGTCTTGATCCATGCCAACCCAACAGACATCTTTGGAGATACCTGTAGAGCACCTTTATAGTCACCCAGTAACATTGCGACGTTTGATACACACAAGGTATTCCTTCGGTGTCCGGGAATTGCATGATCTCATGGTCATAGGAACAGATACATTGACATGCAGAAAAACAGTAGCAATAAACTGACACGATCATATGCTACGTTTATAGTTTGGGTCTTGTCCATCACATCATATTTGTGCTATCCATCTTCGTCCAATTTTTTCCATGTTTTTTCTTGTTCCATATCTTTTTTAATATAGGGGTGTGCATTGCTTTTTTTGTTATATCGTTGTGTACTGCATTAATCAGAAAATTATAGTGCACGTGCCCACAGTTTTGCACTCCATGCATCCTATTTTGTGCACTGCATCTTCTTCCATATGTGCATTGCTCGAATCACATACTTTTTGCGTCCATTACAGTATGTTCTAATATTGAACTCTAGTTTTTGCGTGCACTACAGTATGTTCTAATATTGAACTCTAGTTTTGTAACTGAAGTAAACTTAGTCATAACACAAGCAAAGTTCATCATTACAAGCTATTTTGTATGACAAGAAAACCAACTTCAGCAAAAGAAAATGATCATAAACAAACTAACTTTATGTAAGCAAACAACAAAAATTAAATTTGATGATAAATCTAAAACGACGTGCACAATTTTGTAGATACTTTTTTTGCTGACACGTGCAGTCTCCCCAGCTCCTGACGCGCTTCTTCACCACGTGTAGTCTCCCCAGCTCCTGGCATGCTTCATGGGAGTCTCATCCTTCCCCAGCTTTGCGTAATGAAGCATGTCTTGGGTGAGGGTGATGCAGTTCCATATCTTGTATACTGTGTACGTGTCCTTTGCCACGTACTTGATGTGCCTTTTGATAGGGGCAGGGAGCAGCAGCGCATGTGCTCTTCATGGGTGATCTTCTTCTTCATGCCATTGTAGTAGTCGTCGACAAGCATGCCGACGATGTTCGCAAGGGAGTCCAACTCCTTGGTGTCCTCGGGCACCCTCCATTCCTTCTGGATGTCAATGAAGTTGGTCACCTCCAAGTTGACGCGCTCGAGCCCGGTTTTGTTGTCGTCTATGGAGAAGCCAGCAAATGTGTACTTGGGGTCGGCGAGGAAGTTGTCGAAGATGATGCACCTTTCAGCGGTGGTTAGTTGGAAGAGAAGCACCAGTTGAGTCTTGCCAATGGAGAGTTGGACGAGGGTGGGTTTCTGCCTCTTGTCGGGCTCGTTGGTGTACTCCAGATCGATTTCGATAATATTGTGGCGCTGGAGTGTGAGGTGGTGCTCGAACTGCTCCAGGGAGGTTGCCATCTACTTCTTGCCATTCGGGTGGATCACATGCAACTTGTTGTTGTTGTGGGCGTGCACGCCCTCGTACTCGTTGACGAACCCCATCGTCGGCAGTTGTGTACCGCTTGGAGTTTGAAGAGATGAAGGTATTTGGTGGTAGCGCAATGACGACTTGTGATGTTGTGGATGAGATAGCCTTGCGATGGGAATGAATTTAAGGGGGAGTTTTTGACACAAGGGATGATCTGCACGATCTCGAAGACGGTGCGGTTGTGTAGATCGTGGGTTCTTTTGCGTATCTGATCGTGGATTTGTGGCGATGGAGACGCTTGGGATCGGGCAGTTGTTTCTGAACATGGTTTTTTACCGTGGTTTTATGTTATTTTCATCGGTAATTTTTGTTAACCATAATGTTCTCTTCGGACGGGTGTTGTCTCGTCATATGTGTGTAAACATGGTGACCGAACTGCATTCCTTATAGTGATGTACTTCTTCGTCTATATCAATGCACTTCATTATGGATAGATGTCGACTGCACCTATTGCGTGCAGTTGATGCAACTCCTGGCAAGGGGTGGGGGTCGGGACTAGATTCATTTTTTCAATTGTTTTTTGACCCTTATTTGAAGGTAGACTTTTTTCGAGTTTAATTGTTTATACGAACTACATGTATTTCTTTCTTTGATCATCCTAACTTCATTTTCCCTTATAGTAAATTGCATCTGGTTCAAACTTTATTGTCCCTTTTATCCGAGCCATTTTGCGTAGGCCCGTTTACGCAACCTTTTGCATGAGGCCGGAACACGTGGGCCTCGTAGGTGCAGACCTATTTCTCTGCCTATATGGAGAGAGCGAAGAAAAACCTCTGCCCCTCTTGCAGAGCTTCCCGAAACATCTCCCCTTCGTTGAAATCAGCGTCGCCCACAACAACCGTCGTCGTCCACATCAACCGTCGTCGCCAGCGAAATCATCGTCCTCCATAGGCCTAGAATCCTGCATTCCGCGCCCCCTACGCTCTCCAGCCCTTTCCCCTCCCGCCACCTCCAGTCGCCACCCTCCACGCCCATCATTCATTCCCTTGGTTGTGGTCCGTTTCTCGAGGCCTTGGTTTGATTCCCATAGCGGCAGTGTTTTTGCTAATGTTTTTTGCGTGAACAGGCGATTTTTTATCTATTTCTAGTCGTTAGTCTGGTGGGATCTATGGAAAGATCAAGGTGCATCTAGGGTTTAGTCATTTTTCGTCGATTTTGTTCTGATATTTGTCACTCTATCCTTGCACTGCATGCAAGCGCCATGTCTTCCCCAAGCAGAGTAGATGGGGGAGTTCAAGGTATGTGGAGTGCTTGATTGGGCCTTTGTTTATTTTTTGTCCTGTTTATCAATTTTGTCTATTTCATCCTGAATATATTGTTTATGGCGTGTTACTTCTCAGCGTGGCTGGCATTATTTGTCATTTGATGTCTTTAATTTTTGTTTCTTTATTTTTATTGAATACATTAGGCGATTTTGATGGCACTTGTCATAATGATTTTGTTCTTGATATGCCAATTGGTACTCGTATTCCTAGTGGCAAGGATCATGCTGGCAAGACAGGCTAGGAAGTGAATTCAGCAATTGATTGTTCTCCTATAAGTGTGGTCGCTCCTATTGGTATGTTGTTTGTTCTTTTTCTTATTTAGTTTGCCAAATTAGTTGTATTACTCTATTCCTTTGTAAATTTCATATGTGTCCTGTGAATTTTGAACTGCATTGATCTTATATGTACTTGTTGTTTTTGATGTGCACGCTTTGTTTATTGTGTATGTTGCTTACATGATGTTTGTACAAACTGTTGCTGCCTTTCTGAAGTTAATGAGGTTTTTCTGGAAACAAACGTGTAGCTACTGTGTGCAACACTGCATTTATTTGAATATGCATGTGTACTCCACTTCATGTATGTGTGAACTTCATTGACGTTTTATTGAGGTTGTGTATGCATATGGGTTAACTCTATTACAAATATTTTATGAACTGCATTGTTTCTTATTTAGCTTGTGTTTGCAGCCCCGCATTTACATGTATGTGTTTACTGCATTTGATCCCTTTTTTGCGCACTTCTTAATGACCATAGATAAACTTCATTTTTTGACACAGTGTCTAATTTTAATGCTGCGACGCCTGGGTTTGAGGAGGTTTCTCAATTGATTAACCTTTATTTTGCACTGGGTGACATTGGTGTGAGATTTCACCACAGAATTCAGCGTCCCGTATTGTCTGAAACTTAGTCACAATCTGTTGATGGCACAAAGGAAGTTAAGCAAGAGTGGATGGTCCGGGATCAGCTTCGTGAATATAAGTTGAAGCAATGCAAGAAAAAGTTGAGGTTTGAAAGTGACTCAAATGAGTATGCGAAGAAAGAGAAGCAGAGGAGGGCTGCAGATGGTGCCGAGGGTGCCAAATTTGGTAAATTCAAGAAGAGGTTGAGTTCTGTTGCCGAGGAAGGTGGTACTCCTCGGTGGAGTCCTCGTGTTGCTTGCATGGACAAGAACCTTCGTAAGAGAGCTGCTGAAGTTGGTTCACAGGATCCTCAGCGGGAGCGACCACATGTCAGTGAAGGGCCCAACTCTGGCGATGATGACTTTGTGCTTGTTGATTTTGTGAGGGATCTTTATTCTGCTAGAAGAAAATATGGTTTTCCATCTATGAGTCAACCTAAGCGGCCCTGTGATGATGGAGATGATGATGCGGATGCTGACTCTGATGGGGAGGCAGATGCTGCTCCAAAGGTTTGTTGAAGTGGAATCCATTTGTTTCTTTCATTGTTATTTAATGTGGCTAACCTTCTAATGTGGACTGCATTTTCCTTTACATAGAGGAAGAATACAAGTAAGAGCAAGGGGACTGTAGATGACGGCGAGGGAGATGATGCTCGATTTAACAAGACAGTACGTTTGTCCCTCCCCATTGTGTGCAAAGTTGTTGCTTTATTGAAAGAAGCACACCGTAATCGTGTCTGGGATGCTGGCTTTGGCGCTGGCTTTGAGTTGACACTAAAGAAAAATGTGTCGCGCATTCTTATGTGCTATCTGATGGGTGTGATTGACCCTGCAATGATGACAATGGACTTTGGGAATGACATGGTTCTTCGAATCAATCGTGCTGCAGTTCATCATAATTTTGGTTTTCCTATGGGATCTCGCACTGCACCCATGCATGCTACCAGTGCCCTTGATGAATCATTGTCTACCATCAAGGATGAGCTTGGCTTTCGCCATTCACAAAGTATAGGTGTCAAGGACTTGGTTCAGAAGCTGGCAGTGTTGGTGGAGGATGATGATCATGTGACGATTGATCTTGCTATCAAGGTATTCTTCATGATACTTTATCAGAATTTGTTGTGCCCCGGGCCTACATTTCGTTTGGGCAGGGTTGCTACCATGGTTGCGAACATGGATTATGCGGCTATGGCGCAGATGGACTTTTTTCAGCTTGTTGTTGATGAGCTACACGTAGCTGTGGTGAAGTGGTAGACAGATGGTAGAAAGCAGAATTGTGCATAGGGTTGTGCCATTGTGCCCCTGATTATGTATCTTGATTGCTTGAAGCTTCCCAAATTTTTAGTTTTGCACAAGTTGACGCCACGATCGTCATTCCTCATGTACAAGGACCTAATGAAGTAATACAACGAGGATATAGTTTTCAAGCGAAAGATTTATTCAGAAACTTACAAATTTGGGAGGTTGTCAGTTAGTGCATCAGAGTTTTTTTTTATTTGCAGTCATTATAAATCTGAAGTTTCTAGTATTCACATGTGTACTTTTTTCCTATTTATGTTTTCGCAGTGGAAGGCGTCAGGCAATATTGTGTACTACCGTCCTCCTGCACGGCTGTGTGGCAACTTTGATGCGGGGCCTAACAGTCTTGTTGTGTTCTCTGAGCCTATCTGTAGCCAGCTTCCTGCATGTGGTGTTGAGCCGCCACCTACTCGTGCGTTCACGGATCGTCGGATGTTTGATAATAGAAGCACTTCTGAACACACATTTGGTGATGGCAAAAAACAGGAGGAGATTGATGAACTTCTTGTGAAGGTTTTGAAGTTAGCTGAAGAGTTACCAACCTCTAGTGACAGGTTGAGGACAGTTGCTGGATTTTTCCCTGCTGGTCATGGCCCCCGCGAAGAAGATATTGTTGCCACACACAACTTTGATTGTGGCGTGGTTGAAGGCTTGAAGATTGCAGTGACGAATATTCAGTCTTCTTTTGCTCAATTGAAGGATTCACATAGAGTAAAATATGCTCGGTATGAGAAGGATGTTGAGCACATTTTGGAAGAAATGAATAGACAAGACGCTGGTGCGGCCGATGATAATGTACGTTGTCTTTGTTTTTGTTCGTTTAACCTCTTTTTGCGTATTTATGTGGACTGATTCTCACTCTTTGTTTTTGTTATAGGATGGAATGGAATCTGTTGGTATTCATGCATGTGGTGACGTTGGACTTGGACAGGTATAAGTACTTCTCCCATGTTTGTTCTACTACGTGCTTGTGCTCTTGAACTTGTATTTTTTGCTTTCAAAATGTGTACCTCTTGTTTGTTAAATGTGTACTGCTTGTGCATAGTTGTAGTTTTTTTTCTATTTTGGTTGTTATCATCTTATTTTCATTTTTGTTTCTTCTGTGCTTCTAGCCTATATTTGCTGCTTGTGATGTGCTCAAGGATTCTTACAACGGATTTGAGAAGGATGAGGACTTGGCTAATGCGTCTTCCCCTCCAGATGTTGTAGTTGATAAGCTTTAGTGTAATTACTTTTTTTGTTAGTGGGTTGTAATCTAATTTTTTGTTGTTGTTATAAGCTAGATGTGCGCTGATTTTCTGTTCACCAAGATGCACTCATTTTACACATGTGAGCTGCATAGTTTCACATGTGTGAGCTACAATCCTTGACACAAGTGAACTGCAGTTCAATTTACATATGTGGGTTGCAATCCTTGACACAAGTGAGCTTCAATCTTTTTACAAAAGTGAAATGCAGTTATTTTTACATATGTGTGTTGCAGTCTTTTGATATAAGTGAAGTTCAGTCTTTTTGGCAGAAGTGAACTGCACTTCAATTTACAAATGTGGGCTGCAGTCTTTCTTACGAGTGAGCTTCAGTCTTTTCCAAAAGTAAATTGTAGTTCAATTTTACACATGTGTGCTACAGTTTTTGACATAAGATAACTACGTGTTGTTGTGTTAAATCTCCCCTCGTTCATTTGTTTTATTGTGGCATTTTTATAAAAAAAATGCATCTTGGAGATGAAAACATAGAAGTTTGTCAATCGGTTGGCGTTGTTCATGTTCATGTGAAGCAGGGGGTTGTGTTGTTGGTGGTGGAGATGGTGCGAATGCTTATGTATCATTTGTTGTTGAAAGTGCAACACCTTCTGGAAGCACAATTGCTCCCTAGGGTTGTTTCGATAATTGATCACAACATATGCATCATTGGACTAATATGTTTTCCAAGTATATTTCAGAAAAGTTCAAAAGATGCTATGCCTAAAGGCTTATGTGGAGATGCCCCTTGATGCAAAAAAGGAATAAGATTGGCTAAAGCTTCAAGCTAGAAGACTCTTCATTTTTAATTTGTGAGAAGTAACTTTTGAGTCCATAGGAAAGCCAATACTATTAAAAGGGGGTGAGGTAGTAAAATGAACTAAGTGCTCAAGTGTTCAAAGTTAGCCACCAAATTACTCAGTCATTTTTTCCCACATAACCATTCTGTCCAATCTGACATACTTCAATTCGGTCTCACCAACTTTCATATTTCGGACCGACCGATTTTGACCTGAGACAAAAACCCTAACCATCCCTACCAAATCGGTGCAACCGAATCAATATCGGTGCTACCGAGTTCATGGTGACCAACTTTTTGTTGCCTCCGTAAACAAAATTGGAATTTCCGAGTTTGAGTATCGGTGCCACCGAGTTTGGACATCTGACCGTTAGCCACCTTTTCGGTGCCACCGAGTTGTTTATATCAGCCCCAGCGATATTCAAAAGTTAGTGCCTCTGTGTGAATCGGTACCACCAAGTTTATGACTTCGATGTCACCGAGTTTGTCAATTTGGGTGTAACGGTTGGAGTTTGTGTGCTACCTATATATACCCCATTCACCCACCTCTCATTTGTGGGACAAGCACTCGGAACACACACTTCATTGCTAAATCCATTTTCTGAGAGAGAACCACCTACTCATGTGTTGATACCAAGAAATTCCAATCCAATCATTTGAAGCTCGATCTCTAGCCTCCCCAAACTGCTTTCCACCAAATCAATCTCGCCTACCCATGCCTATTCTATGAGAGGGTGATTTTGTGTTGAGGACACTATCTTTAGAAGCACATGAGAAATGAGTTCATTGATCTACCACATCTGTTACCTTTTCGAGGGTCGTGCCTCCTAGATTGGTTAGGTGTCGCTTGGGAGCCTCCTACTTCGTGTTGTGGAGTTGAACCAAGATGTTTGTAAGGGCAAGGATATTTCCTACTTCGCGAAGATCTACCGTGAGTAAGGCTAGTCCTTCATGGACGGAAGCCATGGTGGAATAGACAAGGCCGCTTCTGTTGAAGTCTCCACTAACATGGACGTACGATAGCGCCACCTATCGGAACCATGCCAAAAAATCGTCGTGTCAACCTCATGCGTTTGATCTCCCTACCTTAATCCTTTACTTTACACTTGCATGTTTTACATTCCGCTGCTATACTCTTAGAACTGCATGTGTAGGGTGTACTTGACTTGCTATAACTGCTAAAGCTGCCTCTCAACTAAAATTGGGAAAAGGCAAAAAATTATCTTGTCAAGTAGTCTAATCCCCCCTCTAGACATACTTTCGATCCTACAAGTGGTATCTAAGCTTTGGTCTCCATTGCACTGGTTTCACAACCTAAGAGAGTATGGCATCCAGTGAGGGAATTAACACCGTAGAGGTACATATTTCGATGTCACTATTTTTTCTAGTTAGAAGCATAAGATGAAAATGCATATTCCTGGCTTTAATCCTCATGTTTGGGTTGTTATTCGTCTTGGTGTGCAAGGTAACTTCTTTCGAGAAGGGCATGAACCTGATCGTGATGCGTCAGTCGATGAACTCAAGATGTTACAACTCAATGCTCAAGCCTGCGACATCATCTTCAACTGTCTATGCCCCGAAGAATTCAACAAAATCAGTCGTCTTGAGAATGCAAAAGAAATTTTGGGATACTTTTGTCGATATGCCCGAAGGTACTTATTTCGTCAGAGAATCTAAATTGGATGTGCTTCAAAGTCAGCTTGACAAGTTCAAGATGAAGGATGGTGAAGGTTTCTCTAAAATGTACTCTAGGCTAGCTCTCATCACCAATGATATTTCCACCTTAGGAAGCGAAGAGATGACCGAAAAATTCATCATCAAGAAGATACTTAGATCTCTTGATGGAAAATATGACACAGTGTGCACATTGATTCAAATGATGCCAAATTACATAGATCTCAAGCCAACTGAAGTCATTGGTAGGATTGTTGCTCATGAGATGTCACTCAAGGACAAAGATTAGCTGCGTAACAAGTCAAGCGGTGCTTACAAAGCTTCATGTGATACTCCCGCTACTTCAAAGGACAATCTTGTCACTGATGAAGAGATAAGCCTCATGGTCAGAAAATTCAACAAGTTCTACAAGAGTAGAGGCAAAGAGAGAATCTCAAGCTCAAGACATGATGAGAAGCGTTCGTCAAGTCGTGACCGAAACTGCTACAATTGTGGGAAGCTCGGACACTACTCCAATGAGTGCTCGACTCCCTACAAAGGAAGAGAAGAGTCACCTCGAAGACGAAGCGGAAGAGATGAATCACCTCGCAGAGAGAGAAGGATTAGAAAAGATCATTATGAACGAAGACACTCACGGAGTGGCAAGGAATCGGAGAAGAAGGACGAATACACCAAGAGCATCTCAAGAAGAAGACATTAAGCTCATGTTGGTGAATGGGTTTCTGGTTGTGAGTATGCAACCATTTCGAGAGAAGCTATCACTCCAACTCCGACTATAGTCAAGATGAAGGTGTTACTGGCATTGCACTTGTTTCCTCCAACTCCTACGACATATTTGATTCACCAAATGAGGGGTTCGGAAACTACTTCTTGGATAAAGGCCCCAAGGTATCACACCCCGAGTATCTTGATTTCAATAGCGATGCGGATGACTTGTTAGGATGAGATGACTTGCTCTTTAATAAAACTAGTGACTGCAATGAAAATGAACTTGCTAATTATCATGCTAGTCAAGAGAAATCGAATGATGATGATAAGAAAGAAGTTGAACGACTAACTCCAGAATTAAAAACTCTTAAGTTAGCTCTTGAGACTACTCTAGAAGATCATAGAGATCTTGCAAGAACCAATGAGAAGCTACGCTTCGAGAAGCTCAATTTGGAGCAAGAACATGAGTTCTTAAAAGTGATCAATGATGATCTTCAAAAGAAGAGTTGTTCTTATCTAGCCAAATGGTTACTCTTGTCTAATTTTGTTCCACAAGTTAAACCTAGGAACACTAGTAACAAAGGCAAGAAAGTTTCTTCATCTAGTAACAACAATGCTAAAGCTAAATCTAATAATGTGGTTGCTAGTAGCTCTCTTGATTCCACTAATGATTCTCTTAGCCAAGTTACACTTGGGCAAGAAAACGATTTATTGAAAGGGATTATAGAGAGAGGTTTCTTCAAGAGTCTTGCCAGAAGTAAGAAATTTGAGGGAATTGTATGCGATCAAGGAGGACATCGGAAGAAGCAAGGTGTTGGCTACTTCAACATCAACGGAGATGATTGGGAAGAAGGTCCATACCCCACTTCTAAGTTTGATCCCCAAGAGGAGAAGTATGATCCTACTCCTCCCGAAGGAACAAGCTCACAAGATGGACTTCTACCACAAGACCACAAGGGCAAGGGAAAGCTTCAAGATGACATTGACCTATTTGAAGAAGAACCCCAAGTCAAGGTGAAGTGGATTCCCAAGGACACTACTAGCTCTAACTCATCTAGTGCAACCACAACTCCAAGGATTCCCATCAACTTGATGTGGATTCCCAGGAGGAAGATCTAGAAAGTTCTTGAGAGGTGACTCCGCCAATGTAATTATTTTTTATTCATTTTGGCAAGAACTATATGCAATCAACCTCAACCATATGCATTAGCTCAAGGAGTCGCACATTCCCTCAAAGGTAAGCAAGGAACAAGGTAATTGATGCATCTTTGGACATCATCCCATGTGTGTTTCACTCCATGTCCATAAAATTCATGCATATGTTCCATTTGCTTTGGGACAAACCCATGTAAGTGAGAAGAGTAAGAAACAACAAGGATTGCTCCCAACTCAAGATGATCTTCATCAACATTGAGCATCCACCACTACTTCACCTAGTTGAAATCTTCTACAACAAAACCCAAGGTTAGTTTATCCCTCTTAGGGGGATGTCATATCAAGGGGGAGCTTTACTCTAAATCTCGAGTTTAAGCATCTCCTAAGGATATGAACATGTTCATGCTTATGTAAAAGTGGTAAACCCACTTGTTCTTAACAATGAGTATGACATATGATCAAGTATTCTTACTTGGCTCATAAGTCAATATACTCATATATAGATGACTTTGTCATCGCCCAAGTGCTTGATAGCTGCAAGGATGTTTGTGCATGTTCACCATATTTTTCTATCATTCTTGTTGTGTGACCATGTTGGTCTCCATGTGTTTGCTCATTCGAGGACATCCAATTGTTGTTATTTAGCTCTTGATTTATCTTTTGCCAATTGGATGAACAAGAATGCCTAGGATCCTTCTCTAGCTATCTATGTTATCTCATCTCAAGTTCTATTCATGCTTCATCACAAAACTTGAACAAGCACTTGCCGATCCCTCTGTGTGAAGGTGCACTTGGAGTTCCGTATCGTCAGAGGCTGCCTTCCAAAACCTCTTTGAAAATCTCGGTGAGACCAACTCCACAAACTCGGTTCCACCGAATTTCCAAAGCTGATCTGGTTTTTCAATCTCGATAATACCGAAATCACCAACTCGGTTACACCGAGTTTCCCTGTGAACTGACAGTAGAGGAACCCGGTGACACCGATTTCGTAATCTCGGTGACACCAACAGGGAACAGGTATATAGTACAGTGGACGGGTTCTTTGAATTCAGATAGTCAAACCTGGTTTTCCTCAAAGCCCCAAGCTGCCCCGCAAGACCCCTGGTCATCGCCTTTGCCTTCCCGAGTGCCTCTGCCGTTGGGACTCGCTGCCGTCGATGGATTCTACACCGTTGTTGCCGCCATAGTCGGACCACCACCAAGTTAGGGTACGGTTCTGATCTCCTTTTGTGTTCCCCTATCCGATTCTTATGCATTGGGAAAGTTCTTCTACAAACCACCATGTGCAAACCCTTCCATTCCACCAGAGTATCTCGTAGCATAGAGGAAGTTAAAATTTTGGATTTGATCTGTCGCAGCATGCAACTCGGTGAGACCGAGTTTGGAAAATCGGTTCCACCGATTTCCCTTTTAGGATTCCTGAGAAGCAACTCGGTGAAACCGAACAGCTCTATATGGTCCCACTGAAACAGACTGTCAAGTTTCTGTTAAGCGAGTAAGCCTTCTCGGTGACTCAGAAAATGCCACCTCGGTGCCACTGATTTCCATCCTACAGAAGATCATACCATAAGTTTCAGACTTCAAATTTTGAAAGTTCCTTTTGTGTTTTGTGATGCTCAACCCTCCTACCTTTCCTATATCTACTTCACAGGTTTGCTGGTTTGCTGCTGAGTTTCTCCTTGTCTGCCAAGATGTTTGGATGAGAAGATTGGTAGAATGATTTCAGAGAACCAAGTGCTGAGATGGACCCAGGCACTAGTCCAGAGAAGACTCACTCTGACCCAGGATCTTACAGGTCCCATGGCTTGCCCAAGGCAGCCAACAGTCAGAGGAAGAAATTGAAATCAGATGAAGAAGACTCAAACTTTGTGCGAGAGGAAACTTCAGCTCCTCCAAAGGCTCCCGTCAAGAAGGTTGTCAGGAAAAAGTACGCAAATCCTACAGAACTTAGAGCCCCTTATCATGCAAGGTAAGGGATGACACTTTCCCTTGACAATCCTCCTAAGAAGGTTGGTGCAAAGAGAGCAAGGAAGAGGGTAGTTCATGTTGATGGAGACAGACTTCCATGTATTATAAACCTAAAGAAGATGCTGGTGAAGATAAGATCCCATCTCCTCCTAAGAAGAAGAAGCTCATGGCTGGTGTCATGCCCAAGAAACCTGCTCCTAAGCCTCCATCCAAGGCTAAGAAGGTTGTAGCTCATAGAAAGACTACAAAGGATATTCCTGCAGCTGCCAAGGAGAAAGGCCCTGCTTCCAGTGCCCCTGCTGCAGAGGAAGAAGATGAGAATGCACCTATTCTCAAGAAGCTCTGGCCAACTTTGCCAGTACACAATGTTGCTCACACAGTAGCAGAAGATATGAGGAAGAGAAAATATGCAGGTTTGAGGAAATGGAGAGTTGTTGATCCATATGCCATCTGGAGAAGAACTGCTGGTGATCCAAGGTTTCACACCAAGGAACAACAAGATTTTTATGAGACTGTCCTGTTTGACAAGAGTCCAGCTATCACTGATATGAGATATGTTGACTGGGCTTACATCAAGGAAAATGCCCAATGTGCAAGAAAATTTCAGGCAAGTGAACATTGAAGATTTTGTTGGAAAAGAGATGACCCCATGGAACGATGAGCTGATCATGCAATTTTACCCAGTTGTTCATTTCTACGGAGATGGTTCTTTTGTCTAGATGACCGATGGTCACAAATATGAGTCTACTATTGATGAGCGGGCCACTATCATGGGTGCCCCCAAGCAGAAAGAGAGTGATGTGGATGTGTATTCTGAAGCAAAGATGAGCTACAACACCATGGCCAATATGTACAAGCCAACTCCTCACAAGTATTTGGCTAGTCACAAGATGGGCTCAGATTACTTTTTGCAAGCAGGGATACCCACAACTAACACCATTCTGAGACACACCTTGATGCCTAAATCAGGTGATGATATGATGATTCGAGGACACTGCATCAATATGCTGCACCATTTGGACTCTCACACTAGATTTAGAGTGATGGACTTGATAGTAGAGACTATCCGGAGGACTGCTGCTGATCATAAAAGATCTTGTGGATATTCCCCTTACATTCATATGCTTATCAATGCCAAGCTAGGCAATCATGCATATCTCCTTGATCATCCCCATCTACACCTTCAGCCAGAATTTGAAGACAATGTTGTGGTGATGGATGGAAATGATCCCAGCTCAGCTGCAGCAAGAAAGGTAGCACAGGCAGCAGAAGCTGAGGCTGCTAGAAATGAGCCACCACCAGTTCCACAGCTAAGTACTCAAGCTGAGCAAACAGAATTTCTAGTTAGCTCTATCCAAGGTATGGAGAAGAACATCCAGGAGATACTGCAAAATCAGAAAAGCCTTGAGAGAGTCATGGAAACAAAGTTTCATGATATGGATGTCAAGGTAACGGAGTTTACCACTATAGTCAAACAGCTTCAACATGAAGTTGACTCAATGGAAATCCCATGTTCAGATGATGATGATGATGAAGAGTCAGCTCCTCTCACTACCACACGGTTCAGCACCCATCCTAGATTACTTGTTGTTCCTGCCCAGGAGACAAGACAGACTTCTTCAGCTCAAGCATCAGCACCTTCAGCACTAGCTCTAGCTCAAACACCTCTAGTATCCACTCCTCCAGCTCCAGGACATTCAGCAAATGCCTTCGTGGACGCTCTTCTATCGACTCCGTAATCAACTGCCTAGAGAGACGAGTAGTTCTATACTTTTCAAACTTTTTGGTAACTTGTTGCTAAAGGGGGAGAAATGTATTGATCATAGACTGAGAGAGAGAGAGAGAGAGAGAGAGAGAGAAAGATCTTTTGACTTTATTTGCTCTCATTTGGTTTCAAAACTTTGGTCTTTTGGATGATTTTGTCCTTTTATCTATGTTTGATCATACACTATTATCTTTCAGCTATCTATGTGATGATCATTCACTTATCTTGTTGGTGTCATGTGCATTACCATTTATTCTTATCTTGTTTGCGCACCACCAAGATGTATGTGACATGGAAGAGTGACCCATGATCCTAATCGATTGTGCATTTGCATTCAAACGCAAATTTTAAATAATGCACAAATTTAGGGGCAGCTCTTGCTTTTCACATACTTCTCAAAGCATCGATAATAATCATTGTTTACATCTTTTTTCGAAGCTTTGATCTATATCTTGTCATCAATTAGCAAAAAGGGGGGAGATTGAAATCACAATTGCTCCCTAGTGTGGTTTTGATAATTGATCACAAATATGCATCATTGGACTAATATGTTTTCCAAGTATATTTTAGAAACGTTCAAAAGATGCTATGGATAAAGGCTTATGAGGAGATGCCCCTTGATGCAAGAAAGGAATAAGATTGGCTCAAGCTTCAAGCTAGAAGACCCTTCATTTTGTATTTGCGAGAAATCAGTTTTGAGTCCATAGGAAAGCTAATACTATTAAAAGGGGGTGAGGTAGTAAAATTAACTAAGTGCTCAAGTGTTCAAAGTTAGCCACCAAAATACTCAGTCATTTTTTCCCACATAACCATTAAGTCCAATTCCACATACTTAAATTCGGTATCACTAACTTTTATATTTTGTACCCAGCGAGTTTGACCTCGAACACAAACCCTAGCCATCCCCACCACATCAGTGCAACCGAATCCATATTAGTGCTACCGAGTTTAGGGTGATTAACTTTTTGTTTCCTCCATACACAAAATCAAAATTTCCGAGTTTGAGTATCGGTGCCACCGAGTTTGGCCATCTAGCCGTTAGCCACCTTTTCGGTGCCACCGAGTTGTATATATCGGTCCCACCGAGATTCAGAAGTTATTGCCTTTGTGTGAATCGGTACCACCGAGTTTATGACTTCATTATCATCGAGTTTGTCACTTTAGGTGTAACAGTTGGATTTGGTGTGTTTCCTATATATACCCCCTCACCCACCTCTCATTCGTGGGAGAAGCACTCAGAACACACACTTCATTGCCAGATCCACTTTGTGAGAGAGAACCACCTACTCATCTGTTGAGACCAAGATATTCCAATCCAATCATTTGAAACTTGATCTCTATTCTCCCCAATCTTCTTTCCACCAAACGAATCTCACCTACCCATGCCAATTCTGTGAGAGAGTGATTTTGTGTTGAGGATACTATCTTTATAATCACAAGAGCAAGGAGTTCATTGATCTACCACATCTATTACCTTTTGGAGAGTGGTGCCTCCTAGATTGGTTAGGTGTCGCTTGGGAGCCTCCTACTTCGTGTTGTGGAGTTGAACCAAGATGTTTGTAAGGGCAAGGAGATCGCCTACTTCGTGAAGATCTACCGTGAGTAAGGCTAGTCCTTTGTGGGCGGAAGCCGTGGTGGAATAGACAAGGCCGCTTCTTCATGGACCCCTTGTGGGTGGAGCCCGCCATGGACTCTCGCAGTCGTTACCCTCCGTGGGTTGAAGTCTCCAGTAACATGGACGTACGATAGCGCCACCTATCGGAACCATGCCAAAATCCTCGTGTCAACCTCATGTGTTTGATCTCCCTACCTTCATCCTTTAATTTACACTTGCATGTTTCACTTTCTACTGCTATACTCTTAGAACTGCATGTGTAGGGTGTACTTGACTTGCTATAACCGCCAAAGCTGTCTCTCAACTAAAATTGGGAAAAGTCAAAGATTTTATCTTTTCAAGTAGTCTAATCCCCCCTCTAGACATACTTTCGATCCTGCACCTTTTATAGCTCAGGAATCTCTCCATGTTGTTGCCCCTAGTCAACACGAAGATGCTGATGTTGACATTGAAAATCCACTGGAGAATGACGTCCTTGTTGATAGTGTTGCCAGTTCTTCTGTTTGTCTGGCATCCAACATTGTTCCGAATGTATTCAGAATGGAGCCTCATGTTAATGTGTTATCTGAGGACATTGCGGTTGTCCGTACTGTTGAAAATCCAGACAATGCTAATGTTGATAGAGTAGGGCAGTGCAATGAGGTTGTGGTTGTTTCTAGCAACCTAGTGGAGAAACTATTTTGGTTATTTCTGAAGAACAACAACATGAAGAATCTGACAGTGAAGGCAAGTGTTTTGTTTCGAACAGTGTAGTTCAAGATTTTCTCATTCATTTTTTAATTACTATGGTAGCTACATAAGATGTTTTAACGATAAGCGGTCCTCTTCTTTTGTTGGTGATTATTCAAAATAGTTGCTAGCTAGCAGATCTCCTCATCTTTTTTAACCGAACTTCGTATTTTTATATAGGTGAACTTCAAATTTTATTTGTTCCTTATTGCACCGTCAAGCATTGATCTAGCTCTTCTCAAAATATACAACGAGTTGTACACCGCTGTTACTAGGGCTCAGAAGGACAAGAAGAAGTATGGCTTTTTATAAAAAAAATTTGTTAATTTGTATTTTCTAGCCGCGTTATTTTGCCCTTTTCATTCTTGTTATTTTTGTAGTATCTTACATTTCTTTGTTTTATTCAAAATAATAATAATTCAGGGACATGATTGCTTCTAAAACTGAGGTGGATGATATTATAACTCGCAAAGTTGGACAATCTTTTTGGAATAGAGGAATGCTCACTATAGGCCTTGTAAATTTCTGGGTTTCTTTGCTCGTATATAAGTTTAAGGGATCTCCGACGATGGTTGTCCCGTTCCATATTTGTGTAAGCATGCAGAACTTTTTTGTTTTGTTGTTTTGATTCTCTTTTCTCGATTTTTGTATGATGACCTGTTTGCTTCAACGTTGTTTCTTGTTTGGTTTTGTTTTTTCAGTCAAGTATTTGGAATGGTTGTAGTGTACGCACGAGTGTGAAATTGATGTTCTCTTCAAAAGCCGAGGAACGTGTCGATAAAAAAGATATGGTGAATAATCTTTTTATGTGTCCGAAAAACATTTTTTGTGTGTTGGATTTATAGTGTTCTGTTTCTTGTTCTTGTAATACTTTTATTTATTTTTACTTCGAACAGGTCGTGTTTGCAATATTTGATCCGCCGGAGATGAGGGATGGTGTTGGCCATTATTGTGTAGTTGCCTTGAATGTGAAGGAAAGACGGTTTTAATTTCTTGACTCGCTAAATAAACCTGGCAGCTCTAAAGCAAACAGGGTTTTTAGGAGGATGGTTAAAAATATCAAGCGTGCATGGAAATAAGGTAGCTCAAGTTCCGATGAGGCGCTAGATCCTCCTACACTTGATGGATTTACGTTGAAACATGTGGTTCTCCCAATTCAACCAAATGGGTATGTTTCTTGTATCCCCTCTCCCCCCATACCCCTCAACCATTATTTTTATATTTATATAAAACTAATGTTTTTGTTCTTCTTTTTGCACGCATGATTGTGTATTATATATGTTTCAATTCTTGCACACCTGGGATGGTGTTCAAGTTACTCAGTTTGGGGTGGAACATATTGGCTACATCAAAGAGGCCATGTTATACAGCTAGCTTACCTTGACACAGTGTTCCCTTGATTTATCGTCACTTTTAATTTTTGAACATAAAGGTTGTGTTAGTGAACTGCTTTATTTCCCTTTTTTCTACTGCTTTTGCTTATGCCTCTTAAGGTTTTTATTTATTAGTGTGCTAGTGAAATGCATGTTTTGGCACTAGAGGGGCTACATATTTTGTTGTCTAAGTCAGCTGCATTGTTGTAGACAAGTGAACTTTATTTATGGGCAAGTGGGATTCATTTTCGGGGGCAAGTGTGCTGCATTATATTTAGACAAGTGGGATGCATTGCTCTAGACAAGTGGCGTGCATTTGCTATGGACTAGTGGACTGCATTGTTATAGACAATATAAAAGGCTTTGTTAGTGAACCGCTTTATTTCACTTATTTTTGTCTACTGCTTGCTTATGCCTCTTAAGGTTTTTATTTATTAGTGTGCTAGTAAAATGAATTTTTTGACAGTGGAGGGCTACTTTTTTTTGTAAGTGAGCTGCATTGTAGTAGACAAGTGAGTTGTATTTTGTGGGCAGGTGGGCTGCATTTTTCGGAGGGCAAGTGTGGTGCATTGTTCTAGACAAGTGGGATGTATTATGTTCTTTCCTGAACTTCCTTTTATTTTTCCTGAGCTGCATTTAATGATTTTCGGTTTTGTATTTGTGCTGAGTGTCCCCATGTTATTTCCCACTCATTATCAGGTTTTGATGTAGGTCTCCATGGAGGTTGTACATTGTTGTCTGAGTCCCAGGGTTCTTAGGCAGCTATGGAGGATTTTTCCATTGAAATCTCTCGAGATAATTTTGGTTCTTTGGCCGGAGAAGTTTTGAATAGGATGTGGCATTTGGACCTGATGGTGGAAAGGTTGCTCCAGCTAGCTCTTCACATGAGGTAGTTGATATTGATGATGATTTTGTTACGCTAGTGCCATGCGTCACTAGGACTAGGAGTGCAGCAATCAATCGTCTCCCCGATGAAGAGGCACAAGTATTTTCGAACAAGAGGGCAGGAGAGAGGGATTTTAAGTTGAGAGACTCTTTAGAGAAATTGAGGCCTCCAAAGTTTAAATATATTGATGAGGCGAGGAAAATAAAGCGTCTCGTTCTCAGCCAAGGTTTTGTAACCAAATACAACGAGTAAGTTCTTTGTGTGTGCCCTTTTCACCCTTTTGTGTGTGTTTTGTTTTCAACTTTATTTTGATCCCATATGCGTATCTTTATCACAGTAACGCGCTCTTGATGGTGAATGCTGCTTTCGGTGACGTCGAATCACTCAAAGTTGACTATTTGTCTAAAACATTTGGCACAGGAGCTTGCATGGACTCATATCTCATGGATTATATCATTAAGTACTCGAAGCAAGATCCTGAAATGAGTTTAGTTTATCGTTCTCGTGAACGTGTGGTACTTTCACCTCTATTTATCACGGTAAATGTGTATCTTGTCATGTTTTTTCCTTTCTTTGGTGCATTTTTTCTATTGTACTTAAATCTTTATGTCAATGCGTGCATGCATCCTATTCTTTTTTCTTGTCCCATTTGTTCTTGTTCTGTGCAGTATGTACTTCAAATGGAATTTGTGGTGAATAAAAATGATGAAGGATACCCTGTGTTGTCGGTTGTGCATATCCCATTTATTTTAGATGATGCAGTTAAACATTTCAAGTTTTTTGTTGGGAATGAAAACATATTGGATGCAAAACTAGTAATGCCATTGTTTGCATCTTTTCTTCTTCTCTATTCATTTCTTTTTGTAGTTATTTGGAGTTGTGGTCCTAATGCTGTGTGTGTGGAGTGAACTTCATTTGTCATTTTTTTGCTGCGACAGATTTTGATGTTGTGCTGCAAGGATGGACATTACACCATATACACGATGAACCTGTATGGTGAGACGATTGATAACCATGACACCAGGAGGTACACTGGCAATGCTGATTACACGACAAAGTGGCGCAGGAGCGACTACCACTCAGATTGCACTGAAGTGGTATGTCATGTTTTTGTCATTACGGTTTACCAAAAATTTTCTTTTTACTCGTTGTGCTTCAATCGTTTATTGGTTTTTGCTATACATTTTAGCCAACTGTAAAGCTTGTTTTTGTCCTACTGCATTTTGTTGACTACACTGGTTGTACACATTTACCACACTTGTTAATATAGTGCACTTCAACATCTCTGACACATAACTGCATTTTATCCCACCGCCAAACCTGGGTAAAATAGTGATAAAACGATGAAGTTACATGCATTAGACGAGGGATCGTCTAGACGTTGTGAAGAACTTGTAGTTGCATCATGTGATAGTTATAACTTATTCATATAATTTCTCTGTTTTTTGTTATACCTTTTTTTTATTGATCTCTCACGTGTTTATTTTACTTCGTGCTGCTTGTTCTCATTTTTGCTAGATGAGGAGGATGACTCAATTGATGAAGGGGTTTTATGGTAAAAAGGTATATATGTTGAGGTACATTGCATGGGAAACAAAAAAATTCCTACGCACACGAAGACCTATCATGGTGATGTCCATCTACGAGTGAAGATTAGATCTATGTACCCTTGTAGATCGCACAGCGGGAAGCGTTAAGAAACGTGGTTGGTGTAGTCGAACGTCTTCACGTCCCTCGAACCGTCCCACGAACAGTCCATCGATCCGTCCCATGAACCGTCTCGCGATCCGTCCCACAATCCGTCCCGATCTAGCGCCGAACGGACGGCACCTCCGCGTTCAGCACACGTACAGCTCGATGACGATCTCGGCCTTCTTGATCCAGCAAGAGAGACGGAGAAGTAGATGAGTTCTCTGGCAGCGTGACGGCGCGCCGGTGTTGGTGATGAACTATTCCTGCAGGGCTCCGCCCGAGATCCGCAGAAATCTAATCTAGAGGACGAACTACGAGGTGTAGGTTTGAGTTGCACGTGGCAAAGTTGTGTCTCAAAATCCCTAAACCTCTAGTATATATAGGAGGAGGGTAGAGACAGCCCTAGGCAACCTTGGCGCACCAAGGAGTCCTCCTTGGGTCGGACAAAGTGGGAGAGAGGGAGGAGTCCTTCTCCAATCCCACTTGGATTAGGACTCCTTCCTTATTTTCCCACCTCCTTTGGATTTTCCACTTTTTCCTCATGGGCTTTCCTTGGATGGCTTTGTCAGCCCATTATACCCTATTGTACATCCAATAAACCCACGTGGACCCCTTGGGGCTTGTTGGGCCCACCCAGTGGGGCCCTGGAACCCATTCGTCACTCCCGGTAGACTGTCGGCAATGCTCGAAAACTTTCCGGAATCCAAACACCAACTTCCTATATATCAATCTTCGTTTCCGGACCATTCCGGTAACCCTCGTGATGTACGTGATCTCATCCGGGACACAAAACAACCTTCGGTCACCAACACATATAAATCTACTATACTAAAACAACATCGAACCTTAAGTGTGCAGACCCTACGGGTTCGAGAACTATGTAGACATGACCCGAGACACTCATCGATCAATATCCAATAGCGGGACCTAGATGCCCATATTGGATTCTACATATTCTATGAAGATCTTATCGGTTGAACCTCTGTGCCAAGGATTCATATAATCCCATATAACATTCCCTTTGTCCTTCGGTATGTTACTTGCCCGAGATTTGATCATCGGTATCCCTATACCTATTTCAATCTCGTTACCGGCAAGTCTATTTACTCATTCCATAATACAAGATCCACGTGACTCACACTTGAGTCACATTGCTTGCAAGGCTTATATGTGATGTTGTATTACCGAGTGGGCCCCGAGATACCTCTCCGTCACACGGAGTGACAAATCCGAGTCCTGATCCATGCTAACTCAATGGACACCTTCGGAGATACCTGTAGAGCACCTTCATAGTCACCTAGTTACGTTGCGACATTTGATACACACAAGGTATTCCTCTGGTGCCAGTTAGTTACATGATCTCATGGTCATAGGAATGAATACTTGACACGCAGAAAACAATAGCAACAAAATAACACGATCACATGCTACGTTTTATATTTGGGTCTTGTCCATCACATGATTCTCCTAATTATGTGATCCCGTTATCAAGTGACAACACTTGCCTATGGCCAGGAAACCTTGACCATCTTTGATCAACGAACTAGTCAACTAGAGTCTCACTAGGGACAGTGTGTTGTCTATGTATCCACACATGTATTTGAGTTTCCAATCAATACAATTCTAGCATGGATAACAAACGATTATTATGAACAAGGAAATATAATAATAACTAATTTATTATTGCCTCTAGGGAATATTTCCAACAATATACCTTTGAGAAGCATCCTAACTGGGTTAAATTGGCAGAGAAGCCCTATTACCTGGTCGTGCTAGAGCAGGGGCCAAATGAGTGTGGAATCTATGTTTTGAGGTTGTCGCAGCTATATGACGGTGTGCGTTTAGTGGAGAGAATTGTGAAATATGACGTAATACTTTCTATGTCTCTTCCTTTTTGTTACTATTTTTTATTCAATGATTTCATTTTTTGTTTTTCATCACAACATTTGAATTACTTATGTGCATTCTTTAATTTTTGAAACCTTCTGTTTAAGATTGGAAGGCGGAGTACATTTTCCAACTATTGTTCAATCCTTTGAACATGTTGTATTATGGAGACATGCCAACTCAGCTACGAGATCTGATTGAAAGCATTGGTGTTACTTCCCTGTCACAATCGCAGTCGCATTCGCACACGCAGTAACAGTCGTTGACATAGTCCGGTTAAAGCCTTGGATTTGGACGAGAGCTAGGTTTTTATGGTGTGTACTATGTGTTGTCTAGGGGTAGATAATGTGTATGAAGACTTCTTTTTATTTCTTATGTACCATCTGTTTCTACAGTTTGTACATTGCTGAAACTACATGTATTTTATTTTTGTAAAAATGTTTTATATATGTGAAATCTTGTTTTTGCTTATGCGTGTTTTTGCTTGTGATAACTTCAAGCATGCTCGCAAACTTGCCAAAAATGAGATGATTGTGTTTTTTTGTGGATTTTCTTAATAAGTTCACTTCCTCGTTATCTTGATAGAACTCCTTATGTTCATAAATTGTATTGCATGTAACTGATTTTATTCTTCGTATAATGTGTTGTATCATATCTCAAAATTTATACAGATGTAAGTGCACTGCTTTTTTTATGGAATTCATTTTTTATTTTTTCTTATTTTTCCACAAGCAACGGTGATCAAATTTTTATGGGGTTGGAGTGTTGTGTGGGTAGGTGTATCGGACTGCTTTGTTTAACTAACCGGGCTGCATTCTTTGTTTTAACTGAACTACAATGTACTCCGTGCTTCACCTGGACGAGCTGCATTTATTGTAGTCCGTGGACCGCATTTGTACATTTACTTGGGGCTCCCTTTATTTATTTATTAGAATGAACTTCAGTTTCTCGCAATGCCCACACAAAATTTTTTGTAGTCGCTTTTTATTTTTCTGGGTCGTGGTATTTTAACCACTCATGCGTGTTGAGCTTGTGGCTGGGAGCGAAGATGCATTCGGCCCAAGTAGGCCTGCTGGCACGGGAAAAGTGAGCTTCGCGGTGTGCTGTGTGTATGCGCTAAGGTTTAGTCCCACCTCGCCAGCCGAGAGCACCCGTGAACAGTTTATAAGCCACGGCGAGGCAACCGTTCCAAACTCCTCTAGTTACTTATTGGGTGCTTATACACAACGCTCCTTGTCCCTGACCTATGGGCCCTTGTGTGCCAGGCCCCATGCATCATGGCGCAGAACTCACACGCATTTACTGGTGCGGGCCTGGTTGCACATGGGCGGTCAATAATTTTTTTCTTTTTCCCATCGAGTGCAATTTCTCTTGCACACGATATAAAAACCTTGTGTGCTCCCTGCTATTACTTTTATGAACTAGATTCACCTTTTGTTTAGGATGGTTTGTGAATCATATTTTTTTAGAAATGTAAATATCAACGAGCATTCACTTTCGTAAACTGCATTCACCTTTTTTATAGGATGGTTTGCGAATCATATTTTTTAGAAATATAAATATCAACGAGCATGTTGTTACGCTGGTGAAATGCAATCTTTTTTGTGGACTACATTATTTTTTGAGAAAACTATGCTGGCAGGCTCCCTTTTATGTTTTGTCTAATTTTCAGTGTTCCTTCGGCACTATTTAGTATTGGAAGTACTTACGTGTCAACTAAACTGTACTTGGCAGTTTTGGAGCACTGGTACTGTTATCCTTAGACTGTCAGCACTCAACATGACAACTTCAACATGACATGGTTGTTGTATAAACATAATAGCAAGCAAGCTAGATAACTTGTTCAATCACATAAACAAACTACATACTTGACATAAGCAAACTTGTACGACTTGATACACATGACATTACGAAACTAGTTCTTTCTAACAAAAGCAAATTATGAACTTCAAACAACAGAAAGGACAAGCACAAGCTTAAGCAATTCCAAGGCCATATTTTGATGTTTTCGCCATTGCATTTAGCCGTAGTAGCCGTAGTCATGATCCTCCTCCTCCTCTTTTTTCTTTTGAGCACTCCAGACCTATTGTGATGTTTTCAACTCTCTTCCACGACTCATAGGTGGCGTACGCATCTATCACTGCATACTCGATGAGGTAATCCGGCAGTGGGCTCATCCCCCACAGTTTATGGTCTTCTTCCCTGTGGATCTTGTACTTCATGTGTTTGTAGAATGGGTGGATCATGCTACCTGCAACATCAGCCAAAGAGTGGAACCTCTATCCTCCCATGAGTGGAACTGTCCATTTGCCTTTCACGTCGATGTACTTGTCGGGGTTGATCTCCAAACCAGATTCCTTTAGAATCTCCTTGTCACTCCCAATGCTGAAGCTGACAAAGGTGTACAACTTCTCCTCTTTCAGGAGCGGGTGGAGGTCGTTGGGCCTGCAATGGAGAAGACATATTGAAGATGAATCCATCAAGTACTTGCTTATATAGTATAATTCATGGATGAATAAGTTTCAAAAATTCAAGCACACCATGTTATTTTTCTTTTGGTATTTTAGAGTTGAGTCAATGATCTTTCTGCTGCTTAGTACTAGTTTAGTTTTCCTTGTTTAACAAAATAAGATATACCAACGCTTCACCAATTTCTTTTACATTTTTTCTGATGAAAAAAACGTCAAGCAGAATTGAGAAACTAGTTTACCTCATCAATTCCAGAAACTACTATTGCATGAAGATCAGAAACTATACTAGTACATCAAATTTCACGGTGTATAACTAATTAAACAGATGCATGAAAGAGGATGAAATGAGTGGGATGGTTCACCATTTTGTTGTCGTGGTCATGTGGTATACCTCGCAGAGTTCCTCCATGCATAACTGCAGAACTGCAGCCCTCTGCGGAGGTTCGTCTTCCCTGGTATACTCCACATCAACATCGATGTACTGAGGGTACAGGCCAACTACCCTCATCCTGATCATGTTGATCATCTCATTGGCTTCGGCTTGATTGTTGGTGCAGACGACATCCAACTTCTCTTTGCCGTGGATGTCAACCTCATTGAGGCACTTGGTGTAGTCGAGCTTCTGACCGAGGACCTAAACATCGTCGACCTCGATGTTCTGGTCGGACGTCTCACCAAAGGGACGCTTGGCACATGGTTCCTCCGCCATTGCCCTCCTCCAGCGATGGCGGCCTTGAGACAGAGATGTTGTGGGGAGTTGCTAGTTGAGATGGAGCGGCAGTGATGTTTTCGGAATGGAGCGACAATGGAAGCGCATATGACTTTTTGTGGTGTGGTGTGGGTCGTGGCGTTGGCGGTTGGACAATGGCTCGTCGTGGTAGTGGAGGTAGTGGACGTGTGCTCGCTGTTGTAGTCGGTGGAGAGGCAAGGGCGATGGCGGTTTTCGGGGGACGAAGGAGTTCTGATTTTTTTCACGTATAGTGGTGGGGTGGTGGTTTGTGGGGTGGTGGTGTAACGCATAAAGTGGTAGCTAAAGATAGGATGTGAGTGGGGTGTATGTTTTGTTAGTGGCCTCGAAATCTGAAATGGTGTCCCCTCTTTTTTTCCACACGCAATTGATAATTGTCTTCACTGTGTGGAAAATAGAAAAGGACTTCATTCGTGTTCATACCGTGCTGCTTTGCTTAACTAACCGGGTTGCTTCTTTATTTTAAGCAAACTGCAATGTAGTTCCTGCTTGAAGTGGTCAAACTGCATGATTATAGGCCGCGGACTGCATTTGTATGTTTACTTGTGGCTCCCTTTATTTATTTATCAGAATGAACTGCAGTTTCTCGTAGTGCCCACACACATTTTTGTTGTTGTCGTTTTTCATTTAGAAAAACTTTTTAATTTTTCCTGTTTTTAATTTTATTTTTTTATTTTTGTAGTCAGTGTTTTATTTTAGTGGGTCGTGGTTTTTTAACCAGTTTTTGCATGTTGGGCATGTGTTACGCATTCGGCGCAAGTAGGCCTGCTCGCACGGGAAGCACGTGTGTTGTGTGTATGCGCTAAGGTTTAGTCCCATGTCGCCCGCACACAGCGCGCGCAAACAATTTATAAGCCAGGGCTTAGCAACCGTTTCGAACTCCTCTAGTTACTTATTGGGCGCTTATACACGACGCTCCCTTCGCCTAACCTATGGGCCCATGTGAGCTAGGCCCCACGCATCGTGGCGCAGAACGGACACGCATTTACTCGTGCGGGCCTCGTTGCACCTCGGTGGTCATTTTTTTTCTTTTTTCCTATCTAATGCACCTTTTCTTGCACTGTCTGCACACACCTTATGCATTTCCCAATATTACTTCCGTGAACTCCATTCACATTGTGTTTTAGGAGCAGCTTGCGAATTATAATTGTTTAGAAATATATATATTAATGAGCTACGTTTAGTGGGCGGTCAATTTTTTCCCGTCCAATGCACTGCATGTACACACCTTATGCACTGCCCGACATTACTTCCATGAACTGCATTCACGTCTTTTTAGAAACGTAAATATTAATGAGATCCGTTTTAGTGGGTGGGAGGTGCCGAAGTCAAAGTACACCTTTTTCAAGTCTCCCTTTCTTGGTAACATAAGTTTTATTTATTGTCCTTCATTCTTGGTAACATAACTTTTATTAACTCTCATTTAATTTTGATTTTAATTATTCTGCATGACTAGACTTTTTGCCTTCCTCTTATATATAATTAGGCCAACTTCTAACCTTTGCTTGCATTTTCATCTCCCCTGTTGCCGCAACTTCTCTCATTCCTCCAGTTTCCCTTTCTCGCTTTTCATTTTGCAGGTTTTGTTGCAATGGATCCAGGCCCCCGCCCGAATCCCTGCTATGGGGCCATGGTTGTGGTGTGCCGATGCGTAGCGATTGCTCAGCTTGCTCGCAGGCCCGTCGCGCTCACCAGGCGGGCAAGGTCTTGTGCCTAGCTGGGCAAGCGGAGCAACTTTCGTACGGCACAGTTTTCACGGAGGGATTGGATCTGGTCCATATCAACCGTCCATCAGTTTACGCCCACAAACGTCGAGACTCACTAGAAGATGGTAATTTTCGTTTGACCTATTTTTTCTTTGTCACTTTCATTAGTTTGTACAATTTCATTCTTTTTATGAACTTCTAGTACCTTAGGAGCGTACTTCTTTTGTTTATTGAAGTGTACTGCATGGTGTTCTTATATCTGGTTTTTATTTTATTTTCCTGGCGTGTATGGAGCTCATGTTTTTGTTTTTTAGATTTACTATGATGCTCCATGAATATCGAGTTCGTACTACATGGTTGCAAGATTTGAACTGCATATGTATGAGATGAGCACTACCAGCTTGTACATTTTCCCCCAGTGTGTTCTGTGAACTACATACAACTATACTTCGCAAACTGCATGCCTGTTAAAAAGATTACTGCAGTTTGGCATGTTCAGCACTGCATGTACCTCGCTTACATAAGAGGTTCCGGGAACTGTGTGTGTGTTCTATCTGTACTCCTTGTTAGTCTGTATGTGCACTTGATATAGCTCACGTATGTTGTGTGTGTAGGTTTGTTTCTTCTGTGTGCACAAATATGAGAATTGTAGTGCTAGTATCGTCCTCTAATGGTTTTATTATTTTTTTGCAGAAAATCCACCAACGAGATGTTATGTATCTCTGGCTCAAGAAGAAGGGCATTCTCCATGTTATTCTCGGCGATGGACACCCGAGTCGAGTCAAGTACCGTGTAGGCGTTGATGGCCAGCTGTATCTGCAGAAAGGCTGTAAGGAATTCGTCATTGGAAATGACCTGAAGTCTCAGGAAGTTATTGTCCTCAACTTTTTTGAACCCGAGGATCGCTTGTTTGAAATCATGTTTGACGTGATTGGTTAAGATTTATGAGGTTGATTGTAATAAGTACTTCTTGCGTATTGAATGCTTCATCTTTTTCATGTGATTGTAATAAGTACTGTTGTGATCTGCACTGGCTGGCATATATGTTAGAATTTTTATGCTTTATATGAGGTAACTGGATTGCTTTTTTATGTTTTCTATGGATCAAACTGCGTGAATGCTTAGCCCAGACTACTACGTATATGGTTTTTTGCATACATCATTTCCCTCGAATGGTTTAGTGGAAGAACTCACCACGAAATTCATACACATATGCAAACTGCTATATATATGATTAATTTATTGAACTGTATCTATTTTTGTCGTTAACATGTTGTTTCTTTGCGGTGACTGGAATGTGTTCAATGTTGCACTTTGTCTTGCTTTTCGTGTCCGTGTTGCTTCTTTTGGTGTTTTCACCATTTTGTTTGCAACCCCTTGCCTGGTTGTCGATGGTTGTTTTTGTTTTCCAGCACTGTGATCTGCAATCTTTTGTGCTCCTCGCGTGCTTGTTGATGGCGATTTTTGTTTTCCAGCGTTGTGAACTGCATCCTTTCGTGCACCTACCTTGTTTTTTGTTTGTTGTGCTGTTCTCAGTTGTTTCTGTACGGCAGCATCCCCTTCTGTTTTCTATTTCTTGTTTGGTGGTCTTGTGGGCATTGTTTCTTCATGTTCTTCGTCCTCTTCACTCTCTTCTTCTTCCTCATCCTCTGCTTCGTTTGCTTCTTCGTAAGCCACCACTTCTTCTTCAGTTGTATCACCATCTTCTACTGTGATTTGATCTTCTTCATCTTCCTCTTTTTGTGTTGTTTTATCTCGGCAGGTTCTTGCATTGTATCTCTTCCTCTTTTTACAGATGCTGCAAAGTCTCAGTTTCGTCCATTTCTTAGTGTCCTCACTGGAATCTCTGTTTGGTTGTGCATCACCATGGCCATGGTTTTCTTGTTCATGCTTTCTTTTACATGTCCTGGAATTGTGGCTGATGGGGTTATAGTCCCAGGGTAGGGTCATAGGCCTGCCCTATAGGTCCTACCCAAGGACTACCCTTCATAGAGGGAAAGGCCCTTAGACAGTTCCGACTGAACTAAGGACCCCCCCATCATCCAGTCGGTGATGAGCATTCGGAGCATATTTATCGTACCGACTGAATTCTACTCTGTACATCGTAACCTCCCAGGAGGGCAACGGTCATACGTTTTCATACACCATTATTAGCATTTAAGGCATACGTTACCTGTAACGTAGGCATTTATTCGCCACTACTCCACCCCTGTCCACCGGGCCGTTGTGAAGGGCAGCGCACTCTATATAAGTCGCCCTTCCCCACTGGTGCAGGTGTTGGCATTTACTGTAATCCTATATTCCACTCGACACTAAGCTCCCAAGAGCACTGAGACGTAGGGCTTTTACCTCCACTGCAGAGGGGCCTGAACTCATACAACCTCGCCGTAGCTAAGGCTCTGCCCATCCTTTCGTACCCTACACATCTACTGTCAGACTTATACCCACGACAGTTTGCGCCCACCGTGGGGCAGGCGTCTAAGCGACTTCTGGCGAGTTTGCAGCTTCATCTTTTCATCATGTCGTCCGGCGGAGATTTATGCATGGGTCGGGAGATCCTCTTCAGCGCACTCTCCTTCATCATCGACGATTCGGCATGGCTTCGGGATGCGTCTCTCGACATCAAGGCGCTCCCCAGTCGCGGGGCTACGCACTTCCGTGCCGGTGCCCGCGGCGTCCTTCTTCTCCAGCAGTCGGCCCCGGTGTCGACCTTCGCCCCCGTCACGCGCTGCAACAAGCGGTCCCGCCGTCCGCGGCTCCAGCGTTGCGTGTGACACGCCCAGGCGCGCCAGAACGCGTCCTCTCAAGTGGCGGTCCTCGAGTCGGTTGTGGTCGCGCCGCCGTCCCAGTGCTTGGACTCAGTTCCAACTGAGTTACCTTCCAAGTACTTGGGTCGCGGGCCTGCAGCCGAAGTTCTCATGGCAAATTCCCATGAAAGTCCCCACCGGACTGGCCGGAACGAGCACGAGGTCGGCGAATCGTCCGGCGCTCGCCGTCAACACCACCGTTCTGCCAGTCGACACAGTCGTCAGAGCAACGTCGAGGTGTTCCGTACACCCGTCCTCAACCTGTCTGCCGCTGCCAAGATAGCCGATTCCCTCCAACCGACTGATTCGGAGGCTGGTAGAGGGATCGAGCAGATCCGTGCCCTGTTGCACACGGCGCAGCAGCACAATTCGGCGGTCTCCCAGTCGCACAACAGGATCCACAACAGTTATGTTCACGCGAACACGCATCGGTCGGTTTACAGCCCCCACTCTCATTAGCGATGCAGAGGGGGCAGCCGTTCCACGAATCCCGAAGATCGTCGCCGTTCACGCACCCCTCCGCGGGGTGGGCCTTACGGGCCCCAACATCATGATGATCGGCGTTCAGTCGGTGACATGTATGATCCAAGGCCCGACGGAAGAGGGTACATCGCCCAGAGGAAGGTCGACAGGAGTCGAGCCCGCCGTGATGGTCACGATAGAGACCATCCGAGTGGAAGCAGGACCATCGTCTCTGGCCCCGACTGCTTCAGTCGGGCCATCCATTCAGCTGACATCCCTCCCAACTTCCGATTGGCGACGGGGATCAGCAAGTTCACAGGAGAATCCAAGCCAGAAACGTGGCTGGACGACTACCGAGTGGCGGTCCAGATCGGTGGCGGAGATGACCAAGTCGCCATGAAACATCTCCCCCTGATGCTCGACGGCTCGGCACGAGTGTGGCTGAATCAGTTGGCTCCATCAAGCATCTATAGCTGGGCAGATCTGTCCCGAGTGTTCATCAGGACCTTCGAGGGCACGTGCAAACGCCCTGCTGGTCTCGTGGAGCTCCAGCACTGCGTCCAGAAGCATCAAGCAGTCTGTGCATTCAAGGCAGGCTTGCGGTACAGAGATCTGTACCTGAAGTTCGGTTGGACAGGCGACATCTCCATGAGCAAGATGATGGAGATAGCCGCACGCTATGCAAATGGCGAAGAAGAGGACCGCATACGTAGCGGCAAGCACAAAGCAGTCGCCGACGGAGATGGGAACAGCAATCGGAAGCAAAAGCAGAAAGCTCCGTCCACTCCGCAGGCAGAGGCAGCTGCCGTTACAAATGCCAAGTTCAAGGGCAAGGGGAAAGCTCAGTACACCCCCAAGAAGAAGCAGTTCGAGAACTCCATCCTGGATCAGCCATGTCCAATCCACACGAAGATGGATGAAGAAGGCAACGCCATATTCCCGAAGCACACCACTCGGCAATGTCGCCTCCTGATCCAAGGGTTTGGCGAAGGGCAGCTGAGTGAAAAGGACAACGAGCAGGATGATGAGGACAAGGAGGATCCATTCCCTCAAGTCCATGCAACATTGATGATTTTTGCTGACGTGGAAAGCAAGAGTCTACTGAAGCTGGTGAACAGGGAGGTGAACATGGCCACCCCGACCAACCCCACATTCCTAAAATGGTCTCAGACTGCGATCACCTTTGATCAGTGGGATCATCCAGCACACGTGCCCACCCCGGGGAGGCAGGCTCTGGTAGTCGACCCAGTGGTGGAAGGAGTCCGACTGCGCAAAGTCCTCATGGATGGCACCAGCGGCTTGAACATCATGTACGCTGACACTCTCAAGGGGATGGGCATTCCTATGTCCAAACTTAGCGAGAGCAGCATGCAATTCCACGGAGTCGTCCCAGGACGAAAGGCCAAGTCACTCGGCAAGATCGCGTTGGACGTCGTTTTCGGCTCCGACAAGAACTTCCGCAAGGAAAAGCTGACATTCGAGGTGGTGGACTTCCAGAGTGCATACCATGCAATTCTGGGCCGTCCAGCGTATGCACGTTTCATGGCCCGTCCATGTTACGTGTATTTGAAGCTGAAGATGTCGGGTCCCAAAGGTGTGATCACCATCACAGGCAATCGGCAGCGGGCCGAAGAGTGTCTGCAGCAGGGGTCGCGGATTATCGATCAGCAGATGGCTATCCTCGAGCTCAATGAGTACAAGAAGACGGCCGACCCCGCTGACTTGATGCGTTTGAAGAAGCCAGCTTCGGAGTCCGCATTCCAGTCGTCGGGCGACACGAAGAAAGTCAGCATCCACCCGACGGACGACACCGCCGCCCCGACGAACATCTCCACCACCCTTGATCCAAAATAGGAAGCCGAGATCATCCAATTCCTCCATGAGAACTAGGACATTTTCGCATGGAAGCCCGCTGACATGCTAGGTGTATCGAGGGAGTTGGCTGAGCACCGACTACATGTGGATCCTACCGCTCGGCCCGTCCCAGAACGCCTACGTCGGTCCGCCGCGCACAAAAGGAAGGCAATCGGAGAGGAGGTGGCTAAACTTTTGGCAGCCAACTTCATTCGCGAGGTACACCACTCCGAGTGGCTCGCCAATGTTTTCATGGTGCCCAAGAAGGACAAGTCCATCCGTATGTGCATCGACTTCAAGCATCTCAATAAGGTCTGCCCGAAAGATCATTTCCCGCTCCCCCGCATTGATCAAATTGTCGATTCGAGTGCGGGTTGCGAGCGTTTATCATTCCTTGATGCCTATTCGGGCTATCATCAGATCCGTCTGTATGGTCCAGATGAATTAAAAACAGCCTTCATCACCCCATTCGGGTGTTTCTGCTACATCACTATGCCATTTGGTTGGAAGAATGCAGGAGCAACTTTTATGCGCATGATCCAGAAATGCCTCCTTGACCAGATCAGTCGAAATGTGGAGGCATATATGGACGACATCGTAGTCAAGTCACGCAAAGGTTCCGACCTGCTGACTGACTTGGCAGAAACATTCGCCAACCTTCGTAGGTACGATATCAAACTCAACCCTGCCAAGTGTTCATTCGGTGTTCCCAGCAGAAAGTAACTCGGTTTCTTCGTTTCCGAACGAGGAATCGATGTCAACCCCGAAAAGATCGGGACCATCGTCCGAATGGAGTGGCCGGTCAGAATACATGATGTTCAAAGGCTCACAGGTTGTCTAGCGGCTTTGAGCAGGTTTATCGCTCGACTCGGCGAGAAGGCGTTACCTCTGTACCGACTCATGAAGAAATCAGATACTTTCGAGTGGACAGACGAAGCCCAGATCGCATTCGACGACCTCAAAGCCCTGCTTTCCACCCAGCCGGTTCTTACTGCCTCGCTCAGTAAAGAACCCCTTCTTCTGTACATCGCGGCTACAAATCAAGTCGTCAGCACTGTTCTCACAGTTGAACGTGAAGAAGAAGGCAAAGCGTACAAGGTTCAGCGGCCAGTATATTATGTCTCCAAAGTCCTGACTCCTTCCAAGCAGAGGTATCCCCATTATCAAAAGCTTATTTATGGGATCTACATGACTGCAAAGAAGGTGGCTCACTATTTCCAAGACAACTCGGTGTCTGTCGTTTCTGATGCTCCGTTGTCGGAAATCCTCCACAATCGAGACGCATCAGGTCGAGTGGCGAAGTGGGCTATGGAGATGTTATACTGCGACATCAAGTTTGAAGCCAAGAAGGCTATAAAGTCTCAAGCTCTGGCTGACTTCATAGCAGAATGGGTAGAACAACAGCAACCGACTCACATCTACTCGGCTCATTGGACTATGTTCTTCGATGGGTCCAAGATGCTGAATGGCTCCGGCGCTGGCGTAGTGATCATATCGCCAAAAGGTGATAAGCTTAAGTATGTGTTGCAGATAGATTTCGATTCTTCCAACAATGAGGCAGAGTATGAAGCTCTCCTTTATGGATTGCGCATGGCCATCACACTCGGCGTCCGTCGCCTGATGGTCTATGGCGATTCAGATTTGGTGGTTAATCAAGTGATGAAGGAGTGGGATGTCAGGAACCCCACCATGACTGCATACTGCAACGCAGTAAGGAAGCTCGAGAAGAAGTTTGAAGGTCTGGAACTTCACCATGTTCCGCGACTAAAGAACCAAGCAGCTGATGAGTTGGCAAAACTCGGATCCACTCGGAGACCAGTCCCGAGTGATGTCTGCCTCGAGCACCTACATCTCCCTTCAGTGAAAGAAGATCCTTTTACAGAGGAGCCGGTACAACCGAAGAGTTCAACAGATCCGACTGAAGTCGAGGTCCCCGTTGTGGTTGATTTGATCATGGAGATTCTTGCTATCATCCCCGATTGGACCGTGCCGTTCATTGCATACATCGTGAGGCAAGAATTACGAGAGGACAAAATCCAAGCGAGGCAGATCGTCCGCAGGTCGAAGTCCTTCACCGTCATTGATGGCCAGTTGTACAAGGAAAGTGTTTCAGGAGTCCTTCAGCGATGCATCTCCCCTGAGGAGGGACAGTTAATCCTGGAAGAAATTCACTCGGGAACTTGCGGCCATCATGCCTCCTCAAGAGCAATCGTAGCCAAAGCATTCAGAGCTAGCTTCTTCTGGTTGCAGGAGAATGAAATGGCAAAGGATATGGTCGACCGATGCGAAGGTTGTCAGTTCTATTCGAACAAGTCCCACAAGCCAACGTCTGCGCTAAAGACAATCCCTCTTGTTTGGCCGTTCGCAGTGTGGGGATTAGATACAGTCGGTCCATTCACAACTGGCCAAGGGGGATTCACTAATCTGTTGGTGGCAGTCGACAAGTTCACCAAGTGGATTGAAGCCAAGCCCATCAAGAAGCTCGATGCCCTTACGACCATCAAATTTGTCAGAGACATCATCTCCAGATTCGGAGTCCCGCACAGCATAATAACTGACAATGGCACAAACTTTGACTCGGACAGATTCAAAGGTTTTTGCACAGGCCAAGGTATCCGAGTGGATTTTGCATCTGTGGCGCACCCTCAAACCAACGGGCAAGAAGAGCGGGCGAACGGACTTATTCTTCAAGGGTTGAAGCCTCGACTTTTGCGAGAAGTTGGACATGCCGCCGGCGCATGGGTCACCGAGCTGCCTTCGGTGTTGTGGGGCCTCCGCACAACTCCGAATAGATCTACAGGGCGATCCCCGTTCTTCCTCGTTTATGGAGCAGAGGTAGTCCTTCCGAGTGACTTGCTTCACAACTCCCCATGAGTCGAACTCTTCTCCGAAGCCGAAGCGGAGCAGGCCAGGCAAGACGGAGTGGATCTACTAGAAGAAGAGCGCGAGATGGCACTGACTCGCTCAACAATTTATCAACAAGATCTGCGGCGTTTACACGCGCGGCACGTCAGGAGTCGCACATTCCAAGCAGGTGACCTGGTGCTCCGAGTGGACCAGCAGAGGCCTCACAAGTTGGCTCCCGCCTCAGAAGGACCCTTCATCATCTCTAAGGTGCTGAACAACGGAGCATATCGACTCTACAACCTCGACAGGGAAACGGACGAGCCGCGAGCATGGAACGGAGATCTCCTGAAGCGTTTCTACACGTGACCGCCGACGGAGGCAATGTAAAGAACAAGTATCATTGAAGTAATACAAAGCAGACTGATTTTTTGCAGGTCCAAAATTCTTCCGTGTTTGCAGACTCCGGTCAAAAAAACTCTCTCCGAGTGTGCGCTAACAGCCGCACTCGGGGACTTAGCTGCGACCCACAGTCTCCTAAGTAAAAAACTCTCTCCGAGTGTGCACTAAAAGTCGCACTCGGGGACTTAGCTGCGATCCAGAATCGCCTAAGTACAAACTCTCTCCGAGTGTGCACTAAAAGTCGCACTCGGGGACTTAGCTGCGACCCAGAGTCGCCTAAGTAAAAAAACTTTCTCCGAGTGTGCGCTAACAGCCGCACTCGGGGACTTAGCTGCGACCCAGAGTTGCCTAAGTAAAAAATTCTCTCCGAGTGTGCGCTAACAGCCGCACTCGGGGACTTAGCTGCGACCAGAGTCGCCTAAGTAAAAAACTCTCTCCGAGTGTGCACTAAAAGTCGCACTCGGGGACTTAGCTGCGATCCAGAATCGCCTAAGTACAAACTCTCTCCGACTGTGCACTAAAAGTCGCACTCGGGACTTAGCTGCGACCCAGAGTCGCCTAAGTAAAAAACTCTCTCCGAGTGTGCGCTAATAGCCGCACTCGGGGACTTAGCTGCGACCCAGAGTCGCCTAAGTAAAAAATTCTCTCCGAGTGTGCGCTAACAGCCTCACTCGGGGACTTAGCTGCGACCCAGAGTCGCCTAAGTAAAAAACTCTCTCCGAGTGTGCGCTAACAGTCGCACTCGGGGACTTAGCTGCGACCCAGAGTCGCCTAAATAAAAATTCTGTCCGAGTGTGCGCTAACAGCCGCACTCGGGGACTTAGCTGTGACCCAGAGTCGCCTAAGTAAAAAACTCTCTCCGAGTGTGCGCTAACAGCCGCACTCGGGGACTTAGCTGCGACCCAGAGTCGCCTAAGTAAAAAACTCTCTCCGAGTGTGCGCTAACAGCCGCACTCGGGGACTTAGCTGCGACCCAGAGTCGCCTAAGTAAAAAACTCTCTCCGAGTGTGCGCTAACAGCCGCACTCGGGGACTTAGCTGCGACCCAGAGTCACCTAAGTAAAAAACTCTCTCTGAGTGTGCACTAAAAGTCGCACTCGGGGACTTAGCTGCGATTCAAAATCGCCTAAGTACAAAACTCGCTCCGAGTGCGCACCAAAAGCCGCACTCGGGGACTTAGCTGCGATTCAGAATCGCCTAAGTACAAAACTCGCTCCGAGTGCGCACTAAAAGCCGCACTCGGAGACTTAGCTGCGATCCAGAATCGCCTAAGTAAAAAGCTTCCTTCGAGTGTATCCTCGAGATCCACTCGGAGGCTTAGCAGACCCTCATTGAGGCTCATGTGGATGTGAAGACAACTGACAATTACATGCTCCGCATGTTTGCCATTGGCTTCACCAAGAAACACCAAACAAAAAACCACGAGCTAAAATCGTGTCAGAAAATAAACTTGGCGAAAGAAGAGCAAAATATTCTATTCGAATTTAAAGTTGGATCTACGATAGTCGGCTCGGTGTGGATCAAGCTTATCCACACCAAACCACGAATGTGACGGCCAACAGCAGTGGCCCAAGTTTGATACAGATACCACTCGGCATACCGAGGTAAAGTTTTTCAAGCGTCATCAGGACTGGCACCGGGACTGGCAGGCTCCACAAAGGTCTCAAGATCGATCCCGTCCGCGATACGAGTGGCTGTCTCGAGGAAGGTCTCCATGAAATCTTCAAATCGAAGCTTCTTGGTGTTGGCGACCTGCAACGCCTTCAGCTTTTCTTCGCGAGCTTCCTTGCAGTGCACTCGGACCAGCGATAGCGCCACGTCTGCACCACAACGAGCGGCAGACTTCTTCCATGCCTGCACTCTGTTCGGGACGTCCTCCAGCCGAGTCATCAACCCTTCTATTTCCTGCCGGGAATCGTCTTCGTGCCACAGCTCCTTGTCGATCCGGCCGATGACTTCTCTCAGACGGCCGATGAAAGGTCCCACTCTGCCAAGGCGAATATGTGCTTGGAGCATGTCCCGATTGGCTTCGTCGCCGAGTGGAACATTCGGAACAACCGACCGTTCAATGTCGGCTGCTTCAGCCTCAGCGTCCAGACAAAAATCTGCAAAGAAAAGAAGAGCAGAAAGTAAGCGCAGAATGAATTACAAAGTCAAGAAGCACTCGGCAAAAAGCTTACCACCGAGCAATGCAATCATCTTCCTTGCCCAGTCGTTGACCTACTTCTCCTGCGAAATGCATCGACGGTTCATCACCTTCATCTGACCCATTAGTTCCGTTCTTTGCTTGCCCATTTTCTCAATTTCGGCCACCAATGCCTTGTTGGTCTCCGGGACTCCTCCAAAGACTTCTCTCGGTCATCAAGAGCCCCCTTCACACCAACCAAGTCATTCACAGCCACCTCCAATTCCGCAGCAAGCTGAACCTTTTCAGCCTTCAGAGTATTGTACGCGGATCCCATTTCGCAAGTCTTCTACCAAATCAGCACAAAGGGAAGCTCAGACACATTCAACAAGGAAAACAAACAAATCTCAAAGTTCTTCAGACCCCTGCCGATGCAAGCACTCGACAGCGGTCTCGGGGACTACACCCAGTGGGTTCACTAAGAGTGACCCCAGTGGCATGAAGCTCGAACAGGCAGGCCCTATTGAGCTACATGACAAACAGACAAATCTACGAGAATGCTATTACCCGACCTGAGTAACACTACTCTCGGGGACTACATCCACTGGATGCACTCCGAGTGCCCCCACTGGTAATATTCGGGCAGACCAGCTCTGATCTGCTCAGATAACTGAAAATGCATATAAAGACAACTGCCGGTGCAAGCACTCGACAGAAGTCTCGGGGACTACACCCACTGGGTTCACTCGGAGTGAACCCACTGCAAAATAATCCTACTGTATCCGAGTATATCACTTAAACCCCCAGTGGGTTACAAGAGGAAAGTAAACACTTACTAGCGCACTTACTCGGATATCGTCCCGGAGCTCCAAGCTTCTCTTGTACAAAGACGCGATGGAGTCGTACGCTCCCTTGGCATCACCCACCATCAACTCCACTTGCACCATGGCCTCCTTGGCGGCTCCCACTTGGTCTTCCGGGAGGTGTCGGGCGTCGTACTGGACGGTCGATGGACCTGGCACGACAGAAGACTCCTTGGGCATCCCAAGTCCCGCTCCAGTCGGTTCCGCCGCGAGGGGCACCGCCTCAGTCGACGGCATCGTTTCGGTCGGCGGCGCGTCCATGGTGGGAGTAGCAGCAGATGGCAGGGGCGGACCTACATTGAGGTGAGTGGGGGCCTAGGCCCCCACTCAAAATTTGAATCTCTAGTAATATTTGCTTGTGCTTTTTGAAAAATATGCTAAAATTCTTTGAATTTTGAACGAATATGCCCCCACTCGAATACTTTGCCCCCAGTTAAAATACTTTCTAGGTCCGCCACTGGCAGAAGGAACAACCTCAAGGACAGGCGCCAAAGTTGGCCCTGATCCCCTTTGGTCGTCCTCCTCTAGATGAATCACCTCTGAAGGAAGCCCGACTGAACAACATGAGGTTACTGAAAAAGGGCAAGATTAAAGGCAGCACTCGCGAAACAATAATGCAAACTCTCGGAGTCGTCACAACGTACCTTGCTGGGATGTGGCAGCGTTATCCGTATCCATGGGATCATCGTCCTGGCGCGGCAGAGAGGTGGCGGAGGTAGCAGCTCTGTCGAGTAAAATTCACTCGACCGATAAGCATGAGTTCAATCAAATACTGAAAGAAGATGGGAGAACAAGACACTTCCGCTGAGGCAACTGGAACAGCGATCCTCATCCGAGGCAAAGCTTTCCGAGGCTTGGACCCACTCGGTTTGGCCACCTTGGACGGTTGGTCCGTTGGCTCGGCAGCAGCGTCCCTGGTCCTCTTCACGCTTCGAGCACTCGGAGCCACGGGAGGAGCTGACGGAGCACTCGAAGCCACGGGAGAAGCAGGCGGAGCACTCGGAGCTGCTAGAGGAGCCGGCGGAGCCACGGGTTCGTGACGGCGCTTAGTTCGAGGCTCTGATGGTGGAGGTGGCGAGCTCTGCTCCCCAACCTCGCCCTCCTCCTCTCCAGACTCCTCCTCCGTTTCCCCACTGTCGGAGACGTACTCGGCGCTATCCATGCTGCCCTCCTGGCTGCCCTCCTCTTCCTCAGCGGGATTCCCGTTCGAGACGGGAGAGTGCCAGTTGGTCCACTCCTGGACAAAATACAGTCGACAACGTCAGACACCAGGCGGCGACACAAGAAAAGCGATAGATCTAAGAAGATTGAAGGCACTCGACAAGATGCACTCACCTCATTCGGAGGAGGATTGTCGGCGCGGAAGGGCCTCACTCGCCGGGCTCCTTGGGGGTTGTCACATGCACATGTAATGCCGCGGACCCACGCTGTCATGGTCTCCCCGGTCACGCACTCTGGATGAGTCCGAGTGGAATCCTCGGACCCCCCCCCCCATCATCCAGTCAGTGACGAGCATTCGAAGCATATTTATCGTACCGACTGAATTCCACTCTGTACATCGTAACCTCCCAGGAGGGCAACGGTCATACGTTTTCATACACCATTATTAGCATTTAAGGCATACGTTACCTGTAACGTAGGCATTTATTCGCCACTACTCCACCCCTGTCCACCGGGCCGTTGTGAAGGGCAGCGCACTCTATATAAGCCGCCCTTCCCCACTGGTGCAGGGGTTGGCATTTACTGTAATCCTATATTCCACTCAACACTAAGCTCCCAAGAGCACTGAGACGTAGGGCTTTTACCTCCACCGCAGAGGGGCCTGAACTCATACAACCTCGCCGTAGCTAAGGCTCTGCCCATCCTTTTGTACCCTACACATCTACTGTCAGACTTATACCCACGACAGTGGTCGTTGATTGTTTTACATGACTTGCACCTTCTTGTTCCGGGTGACCGACCATCAGTGTCCAACTCAGGTTGTGGCTTACTATTTTTGTCGTCATTTTTCTGCTTGCAGGCAGCCATTTTTTAGTTGCATCACCTTTTTTCTTCCTCCCTCCCGTGTTGGAAACAGGAGGTGGAAGAATTGTTTCTTTTTTTATTGCACGAGTAGCGTTGTGTTGAGCATCTCCTACTTGATTGGTATTCTTGTCAAGCTTGGAATTCTCTGCTAGTTTTATTTTTGCTGCTGCTTCTCCTTCTTCTTCATTGAGCACATAAACTTCTTCGATCAGTGACCACATACTAGACAATGCTCTGTGGTACCCCGCGTCGGACCTCGTCCCTCTGCTTGCAAGGTCCATTGTTGTTTCTGACAGCAATTTTCTACGGCAAAACAAAGAACTCCCATCTGGTGATATTTGTTCGTAGTCTCTTCTGTCAAATGATGGATTTGATCTTGCATTCCTGGTGTATCTTTTCAAGATGTACATCTTAGGAATCCTATCTACTCTTAGGAGATGGAGCATGCATACCACATGTACGCAAAAGAGCCCTGCAGACAACACATGTTTTCTTTGTTTTGTAAGTTAACTGCATGAAGTTAGTAAACATGTTTTTTTTATTTGTTCATTTTGCGGAAGTGAATTTCACTTTCGGTTTTAAATTTTAGTAAGTGAGCTTCATGCATAACTTTCAGAAATTAGGATTTTTTGTGCTAGGGAGCCACACGTGTGTGTGTCGGGAGTTTGCATTCACATTCATAGACATCGTTCTTTTCATCGGCGACCACTTGGAATTCATGCATTGCCCAATCAAATGCATGTGATCTGTTGTAGTGGTGAACGAGGTACTTTGTTGGGTTCTCAGCGCACTGTTCTTCTCCGAATGCAGTGCTACGGTAGAGTGTTTCTTTGAAATCTGCAAAAACTGCCCTTGTGTATACTTTGTAGCTGAACTTCGAACCCAAACTGGGTCGTTGTATTTACCTCTGACTGCATGATAAGCAATGCAGTGTTACGAATCAGAGAACTGAAAATATTTTTTGTTTTTCTAGTTATTTAGCAGTTTTTTATGGACATTTTATTTTACCTCATTTGCAACTGTCTCTTCATGCTCGACGACCTTCCTAGTCTGAATGCAATTGTCCACTTGTTGAGAAAATAGATGTAGATCATGCTTTTCTCTAACGAAGCTTTTCTTCAATATACGGTTCATGCTTTCGCTTCTCTGCGTGGAAGTCATCCGAGCACATAAAATTTCCTTGTAGTAAGCTGAGATCCACTCGTGCCTGTCATCCCACAACGAATTCATCACTTTGTTGTCTTGCAAGTTGTATTTCTGCATTAGGTCCTTCCAAATTCTAATGGCATTAGTGGGTGGTTCATAACTGCAGTGAGTTCATCCTTGAGTTTCTCGTGCGCCTTATACAACAAGGCGAGGTGGTATTTGTACTTCTTCGTAATGTGCCATCGACACAACTTATTTAATGTATCAGGGAGGGTAGTTTTCATTGCTTCCGCCATCAAGAACACTGGTCTGAGAGGCACAAGTAGTGTATTTTTACCTATGAGCAAGACGGAAGAAATAGAAGTGTACCAAATAAATGTAAGGATACATGTGTTGTATTTTGTACCCGTGAGCATGCAGATTGGTGGCTTGTACTCCATACATCTCAAGAATCTTTTGAAAACTCACTCAAATGACGGTATCGCTTCATCTCGCACAAGGGTGACAACGAATACGGTGCTCTATAGATGATGGTTCACACCTATGACTCCCAGGGGCATGTGGAATTTGTTAGTTTTATATGTTGTGTCAAATGTAACGCAGTCTCTTAAATCTTTGTATGATCCTCTGCAGCTTGTGTTGGACCAAAGTATGTTTTTCACACAATTATGGACATCCACATTGTAATCATAAAGAATTCTGGGTTGGTCTTCTTCATCTTCTCGAAGAATTCCAAAATTTTCTTAACGTCAACTTGAGACTCTTCTCTAGCAAACTTCTGTTTCCTGCATTTCAAAGGCAATGCAAACTCATCTTATAAAACAGGAAATAAGTATCCCACAGAATGCTCAAGCGATATGTTCTCTCTTGTTCTTACTTGTTGACCGAGTCGCGACTAGTATGTCTCATGAACCGCCGACTGCCGGACAAACGCGACAGCGTTGCCATCATTTTTGCTTGCGTGTGGTTGTCTAGCTGCATGTCCTTCACCAACTGGTCAATCAAAGGATCGTCTCTCTTGTGTGAGCGCATGTGCAAAAGCATCCCGGGGCTTTACAGCATCTTATGATTGTGGTTAAGATCAACCCTTTCTATCCCAAAAGTCCCATTCTTCCTCTTTTTGACTCTAAACCCTGTATTGCAGCCAATCCTTTTGGATGTCTTGTCGCGTTTTCGGTCATAATCTGCCACACTCTGCTTGTGTGTCCCTTTTCTTGAGAAGACAATGTAGGCATTTGTCTTGTGTTTTGACTTCTTACGTATACCAAACCCTGCATATCTTGCATAAGTGTTGTAAAATTCTCATGCACTATCGTACAAGGTGAACTTCATTCCAGCTACAGGTATGAGGGTTGACGACATGTTTTTATCGTGCATCAACTTTTGCATTTCTCTATGAGAAAAAGTGCACTCTTCTGTTAAATTACAAGGACTGCATAATAGTTAAGAAAACATTGTAGTGTTACTCAGTTTTCGGAAGAATCGACTATATTAGACGTTTGGCCAAACTTCACATAAAATGTGAGTGTGCACTGCAATGTTATCTCAATGTACTACAACTATTTATTTTTCAGGACATAAACTTACATATGTGTAATGTCGTTCATCCATTGGTATTTGTAGCTCGCCTGGTTGTATTGGACCTCGTGGGGTTATAGCAGATCCGTGTAGTTGACGATCTCGTGCTGGCAGTAGTGAGGAGAACTTGTATTTGCCGTTGACTTCTGACCGAGGCACCCTTAGTGAGGAGGACTTGTACCTGCTGTTGACTTCTGACCGAGGCACCCTTGTTAGTTGCACTGTTGCACTTGTTTCCACAGGTGCATTTGGAGCTATGTTTCTCAGTGCAGCAGGTGCACGCTGAGCTCTGTTTTGGGGTGCAGCAGGTGGACGCGGTGCTAGTCCAATGTTGTGATGATGTCTCAATAGTTTCATTTTAAATTGCTCAAGCAGTGGCACATCATCGTAATCATCGTCTTCTGCATCATCATGGTCAATAGCATCATTGTTGTCTGTTGGGACATGTTGTCCAAATGTAGTCAACTCATGTTTGTACTCTGGTTTGAGAACTGTTATTGGCTCATCGTCATCGTCATCGTCTTCATCATTATGTTGGTGAGCGCCCTCCCACATGATGGTAACATCGTCGCCATCTTCATCTCCTTCTTCTTCCTCGAAGAAATCTTCATCCGGAGAGTAATCCACCCTCTTTGTTGTCATGAAGAATCCTCAAGGCATCTCAGGGGTAACCCATCTAGTTTCTCTTGTGTAAAAAGCCTGATTCTTGATGGTCCCTTGGTTGTCCATTATGTGCGGCACTTTGTTTCTGGTGAACGTCGCTTCCTACACAAAAAACGGCCGAGCTGCATTGTTAGGTAGAGCGAACTGAATCATAGGAACTGCATTTTAGTTAAAAGGGCAATGCGGACTAAAGCACGGGGCTGCATCATCCAGAAGGGTGAACTTAAGTAACTGTACTGCTTTGTTTTGAATAGTGAACCTACATAATCGTACTCCATAATCGAGCAACTGCATTGTCAGTTAGAACAAACTGAATCTTAGGAACTACATTTTGTTTAGAAGGCACTCCGAACTAATGCACGCAAATTGCATCATTCAGAAGGGTGAACTAAAGTAACTGCACTACTTACCTCGTGTTGCAGAGCTTCCTTGCGTTGGCAGGAGGAAGTTCCCTTCGCGGTCGTCTATAGTACACTTGTGTTCACTCGTGCACTTCACTTGCCCTTCAGGAGTTCACGAAGATTTTGGACATTGCTCACTATGAGTGGAGACGGAGGATATGTGTTGTAGGTCGTCACAGCCTTCATCCAATAAGCTGTGGTGGATGAACGAACCTTGCGCACAGTTCTCCTTTGTCGAATTGGTGCTATGTCGAGGCAGCACCAATCCACATCTGATGAAGTACACATAATTGGAGATGCAGTGCTCATCGTCATGGAAGAAAGCCTGGAGGAGATCGGCAGCGGCGCCACTCGTATGCGAGCGGGAGAAGGTCGCCACCATGGGAGAAGGCCGCAGCCACGCGAGAAGGCCGTGAGGAGAGGGCGGTTTCGCCCCCAAGTCGCCGCCTTCGCGGGAGAAGGCCGGGAGGGGTAAGGCGACATCACTCCCAGGCCGTCGGTGCAGGAGAAGGCTGGGAGGGGAGGTGCGCCCGTGCTCCGATACCACTGCTGCGGTAGAAGGCCAAGAGGGGCGGGGTGGCGACGCTGCTAGGACGCCACCACGGAAGAAGGTGAGGAGGGAGGTGCGGCAGCGCCCCCAGGCTGCCGCTGCAGAAGAAGGCGAGGAGGGGAGGGGCGGCGACGCCTCCAGGCCGCCGCCATAGAAGAAGGCGGGGAGGGGAGGGGTGGCTGCGCTGCGAGTCCGCCGCCGGCGCGGAAGAAGGCGGGGAGGTGAGGTGCGGCGGCAATTTTGTGGGTGTTTGCAGAATAAGGGTGGGTGGATGCAGAATAAGGTCTTAAGGGGTGTTATTATATATATATATATATATATATATATATATATATATATATATATATATATATATATATATATATATATATAGGGTCGCGCTATTCGTCACCCTGGAATAGTTATTCTTCACCCCCTCCATTTTCACATCAACGCATCGTAATTTTACGTTCCGTATTTTTTTTCTTATTTCATACGTAAAAAAAGACTGTAAGAAAATATATAATCATCGTAAAAAAATTTGTTACGTAAAATTACAAACGTAAAAACATAGTGTAAAAGATACATAAAATGCACATTTTCTTGTCTTACAGCCTATATTTTTAATTTTTTTATGCCAAATTTTACATAGTGGGTCAATATGAATGTAACTATTTGTATTTTAAATGTAATTTATTTAGGAAAAGCTCGTAAGATTGCTTCGGGTGAAGAATAACCTATTCTGCACCCTGGGTGATGAATAGAGTTTCTATATATATATAGAGGTAAATTATCTAGAGAGAGAGAAACACTATTCTGATCCTGGAACGAGAATAGTTATTATGATCCCATTGGCCCTGTATAGGAATCATGGATGCTCCCGAACTCCTCAACACGCGGAGAAAAAGAAAAAAGAAAATCCCTCCTGACCTTATCCCCATGCCCTCCTCTAACCTCCCACCCATCAGCGCCGCACCCACCTCCGTCGTCGGGCAATGGGCGCTGCAGCCACCACCTCCCTCCCCAAGCAGCAGACATCACTGTCCCCACCTCCTTCCGGCGCCAGAGTGTCGACGCCCCCACATCCCTCCCTGCCATATGCGTCTTCGCACTCATCTCCCTCCTCACCGGACACACTGTTGCGCACCTCCACCTCCTAGATGGGCCGTCGCGCGCCTCCACCATCCTCCCCCGACAGCACGCGCCGCTGCCCCAACCTCCCTCCGGCGGCAGATATGCCCCCCGCTCCCACCTCCCTTTCTCCTGACGGTGTAGGAGGCCTCCTCCCACATCCCATCTAGGGATCCCGCCGCCGCGATCGTGTCCCGAACCACCTCCCCTGGATCCCCAACATCCCCAGATCCACTCCCCGCAGAGCTCCCGCTCCGCCCTGTCCTCTTCGTCGGCTCCGCCACCAATGCGCCCCAAGCCATACCAGTAACACCCCCTCGCCTGCATCTTGCCTACTCCTACCACCACGTGCCACCCTACCCGCAGCGACGCAACCACCAGCCCTTGACGCCCTAGACGACAAGCACCATGATATCAACTCAAGCGTTCTACTAGCCGAGAGATGGCACTGGCAGCCGTTGCTCCCTGTCATCTGGATTAGACGCCTCCGGGGCATTCCCTGTCGTCGACGCGCCCTACACCACCAGCATGCACCATGGATGTCCCTCACGCGATCTAACGAAGCACCTCCGTCGCAATCCAAGGGCGTCGGTGCTCTCATGTCGCCGAACGACTGCCATCCCTCCCCAACTAGATGCCACTGGTGTGCGATCTATACTGCCTCTCCGATCTGCACTATCCACATGCCCGTACATTCTGTGCCGGCAGTCCATCACCTTGCTCGCGAGAAGTCCATGCGGGCAGTCCAGCGCCTCGCTCGCGAGAAATCCCTGCGGGCAGTCATCCCTCCTTGCTGTTTTGATTTCTTGCGGTTCTTAGCAAGATTTGTTTGTTGGGGCAGTGAACTTTGCAAAAATTTAGTTCATGTCATACGCTTTAGCCAAAAATGTAATAAAGCATAATATATTAGTGTCCCTTATTTCCTGTTGTGGTTCATCTAGTTCGTCAAAAAAAGAGTTATTAAAATGGATGATGGACTTCTGGTGCCATGGATGTTGAATCCCCCAAAAAAATATGCCTCGCCCGGTGAACACCCTTGCCATTCTGGATTTGCTATGTTGCTTCACTTTTGTCGCTCTTTCATGTTGTTGAAGGACGTATATTGACAAAGACAAATGTGTGCATGTTTATGTAAAGGGAGTAATTATGTGTTGAGAAAAATCATGTAAAGATGTCGAAGAAGTTCACCTATGACATCTCTCACCTATGTGTTTTGCAACTTATAATTTTTGATTTTTTCGAGCAAAAAAAATTCTACTCCAAAAAGAGCGGCTCAATGAGCATTATAGGTATGTAGTATGAAGTTCAATTTAAAAAAATAAGAATTTCAAATTAAATTAATAGAAAAGTTTGAAGTTTCAGAAAAACTTGGATTTTTTCTCGTTACTAAAGAATAAAATGAAGAAGTTCAAATTAAAATAAAAGGAACAACTAATAATTCGATGTGTTTGGTGCTTACTTAAAAACATTTTTTCTAACAAATAAAACTAAGAATTTGAAATTAAAATAACAGAAAAACTTTTAAGTTTATGAAAATAAAGAGTAAAATGAAGAAGTTCAAAAAATCTGAGAAGTTCAAACTAAACTCGTGAAATTTCCTTACACGGAAAAATACATTAGTTTTATTTTCCTTGTTTATAAAATAAATACATAGAAGTTCAAAATAAAAAAGCTTAGAAGTTCAAATTAAAATTATGGAGTAATTCGACATGTAAAGCAACCCGAATTGTTTTCTTTGCTAAACTAGGAAAAGTGAGAACTTCAAACAAAGATGTGATAGAAGTTCATATTGAAAACAACGAGATGTTGAAGTACTACAAGGAGTGTGTTTCTAATGAGAATAAAAGAATAGAAAATAAAAAGCTTAAAAGTTTTGTTGAAAGAAGTTCAAGGGCTTTGCCCGAGGAAGTCCAAAAATTCTCTCAAGATAGTTTCACCTTGTATTTACATGTTTAAAAATACAAAAAAAACTATATTTTGTGTTTTAAAATAATTCTCTCAATCCACAAATAAGTTCAATTATTATTAGGGAGCAATTCAGTTTCAAAAAATAAAAATAAAAAATTCAAATTACAAAAATGAAGACGTTCACGTACTACATGATGTATGTTTAATAGAGAAAAGTGAATAGAAAGGGAAGATCCAAAAATTTTGTTGCTATAAGTTCAAGTCCTCGGTCGGAGAAAGTTAAAAAAATATTGCGACAGAGGTTTATGCAAAATGTATATCATTTGTGTAACACCGACGAATGAAAGAGTAATCAGAAACGAAAATACGTGACACAAGGTCAACTACTACACTAAATGAATGTCACATGAAAATCTTTTAAACCATCGCGAGTATAAAAAAGGATCAATGTGGAAAAGTTACTTCTTTACAGCAGCTTTCCATCCGTATATCATTTGCTCAATTCTGATAAGTGGATGGAGAGTTACGAGAAGAAAACAATACGTGAAAAACAGAGTGAAGTATAAATAGACAAACCAGGAAGTTCAAGTTCTTCATGTTGTGTATTTTTGACAACCCTATTATGCGGTATAGGCATAACGCATGATCTCGCTGTTTTCAAGATTGCTTAAAAACGACTAGGGATGAGAGAAAACTATATAAATGAAAAAGTTTTGCATTTTCCGTAGCTTTTCAACGGTATATTATTTGCTCCATTCCAATAAATTTTGTAAAAAGTGCAGCCAACAAACGGTTTTAGCAATTTTTAAAACTGACTTAAAACCGTAAGGAATTCGAAAAAAACAATCTACACAATTTTTTTTCACATTTCTTCAAGCTTTCTAACGCCATATCATTTTCTCTGTTCCGACAAACGATTGAGAAATTAACGCAAAAATACAAACTCGGTACAACTTATATCGTTTTCTACATTACTTTTAAACTGTTCATTGTTGGAATGAACTTTTTATATGAAAAACTGCGCATTTTCATAAGCTTTCCAATGCCATATCATTTGCGTCGATCGGCTAGCCATTTTCAAATTAACCCCGAAATACGAACCCGGTTGTTTGGTTTTAGAAATTTTGCCATTTTTGAATGTCCTCTTTAACCATATGGAATTTGGAAAAACTTTCAACGTATGAAATGAGGGGATTTGCAACATCTATTCAACGCCATCTCATTTGCCTCATTCCAACAAATGGTTTAAAAATAGGATCAAAAATATGATTCATGTTTTTTTGTATGAACAAAAACTATTTTCAAAACTGCTCTTAAACCTTGAACATTTTGACCAAAATTCAATCTAGGCTATTACCAGGGTGTCCATAGCTTTCAAACTATATATTGCAACCCCCATTTGAAGAATATTAGCGGAAGTACAACCTAGCAGCCGGGGAAGGTCAACTGCTACACTCCATGAATGTCATATGAAAATCTTTTAAACTGTCGCTAGTATGAAAAAAAAGCATCAACACAGAAAAGTTGCTTGTTTAGAACAGTTTTTTGTCAGTATATCATTTGCTCAATTCCGGTCAGTGGATGGAGTGTTACGAGAAAAACCAGCAAGTGGAAAACAGAGTGAAGTTCAAGTCCACATGGTTAGAAGGTCAAGTTCTTCACGCCGTGCATTTTCGAAGGATGTGTTTCGTAAAAAAGGCAGAACATGTGATCTTACTGTTTTTGATATTGCTTAAAAACGTTTATAAATCATAGAAAACTACGTACATGAAAAAGTTTCGAATTTTCCGTAACTTTTGAACGGTATATTATTGCCCCATTACGATAAAGTTTGTAAAAACTATGGCCAAATTTTTTTAGCCATTTTTAAAACTGAAATAAAACTGTAAGGAATTGGAAAAAACAATCCACATATAAAAGTTTCGAATTTTCTCAAGCTTTCCAACGCCATATCATTTTCTCCATTCTGAGGAACCATTGAGAAGTTAAAGTAAAAAAACTTGGTACAACTTCTGTCGTTTTCTAAATTACTTTTAACCTGTTAATAGTTGGAAGAAACTTTTTTATATAAAAAACTGTGCATTTTCATAATGTTACAAACGCCATATCATTTTCATTATTGGACTAGCCATTTTTGAATTAACCCGAAATACTAACCTGGTTGTTCGGTTTCAGAAATTCCGCCATTTTTGGAACTCTACTTTAACTGTAGGGAATTTGAAAAAACTTTGAACATATGAAATGAGTGTATTTGCATTAGCTATCTAATGCCATCTCATTTGACTCATTCCGATAAACGATTTAGAAATAGGATCAAAAATATGATTCACATTTTTTTTGTATGAACAAAAACGATTTTTAAAACTGCTCTCAAACCGTGAACATTTTGATAAAAACTTAATCTAGGTCGTTACTAGGGTGTCCATCGCTTTCAAACGGTATACCGCAACCCATTTGGACACTTTCACGAAAGTTCAACCGAGCACCCTCGGAAGCTCAAGTGCTACTGTTGGGACGAGTCAACGTGGGATCAGAATATTTATTCTCATCCCAGCATCATAATAGTGTTTATATATATATATATATAGTCCGTCTATTCTGCTACTATTAGCAGAATAGTTATTCTGCACACACTTTCCAACTGCACGCTCAATGTTAGTGCACTCCATCCCTATCAAACGAAACAGTGCAATGTCACGAGAAAAAACTCCACGCGCTTTTTCAACACCGTTTTGGCTCCAGTTTTTAAAACGTTTGTCGAAATGAGGTGTATAATACACTGTTGGATTTCTACGAAAAATCCCCAACTCCTCGTGTTGAACATTTTTCGCGATTCCTCGTGGTTTGAGAGTAGTTTCGAAAATGGTGTCCTCATGATGGGCTGCAGCGAGCGTATCTTCGCGATTTTTTCTAAACCGCTTGTCGTAATGAAGCAATCGATATGGCGTTGGAAATTTATCGTCGAGACACATCTTTTTCAGGTAGATTTCTCTCTCTAATTACTTACTGTTTGAGAGTAATTTTATATTTACTAAAAACGGAATTCTGTTTTTCAATTTTTTTGATTTTTGGTACGTTTTTCACAGCAGTTCTTCAACCGCCCATCAGAATGAGGCGTGTGATACAATGTTGAAAAGCTGAGTAATAGGAGCAACTTTCATATGTTGGTCATTTTTTGAGTTTCCTCGTAGCTTTTAAACGAATTTTGAAAACAGTGCGGCTGCTTACAAGTTGCGGTGAGCGTATTTTCATATTTTTTCCAAATCGCTCATCGAAACGATGCATATGATACGACGTTGGGAAAATATCGACGAGACACAATATTTTCATGTATATCACTCTCTCTAATTCCATACGGTTTAAGAACAGCTTTGAAGTTATCAAAATGCGGACACTGTGTTTTTCGCGGCACCAAAATCATCGAGGAAACTGGATGAGACATAAGAACGCACTACTTCGGAAATAAAACCACACTGCATCGGACGGGCGAGTGAACTTCATGCTTTTTTTGTAAGACATGAATTTTTCTCAGGCGAGAAAGTGGAGTGCACTTCACATCGAACGTAAGCGTACCACAACGCTATCGAGAAGTGACCCACATTACTTTTGTGTCGTTCTTGTAACAATTTTTCTACACTTACAAGATGAACAACATCAGACGGGCGACTGCATTACTTTAAATTGAAAACCGCACTACATCTGATGGGCAAGCAAACTGTATGCTGTCTTTTTTACCTTTTTCTAAACTTTTTACACCAACATCATTAATTAGCAATCGAGCACCTATAGAAAAGGAGGGTTTTTATGGTACCCTATACTGCTAGGAGAAGGGAGCAGTATATATTTAATATCACCGTTGATTCCTTGATGGTATTTTAGTCCCTAATTTTCAGATTAAAACTCTTCGTTTGTATCTATCGAGAGAAAACGTCGCCGCCTAGCAATCTCACCTCACGTCGCGGCCCCAAGCAGCCAAGCTTCACCTCAATCCCAACGCGTCGTCCCCATATGCCCATCCGAACTGTCCAACTCCCCTCAGCCCCTATTGCCGCTGCTGCTGCCATTGCATTAGGTGGCTCCGTCCAATTGCTATGCTCCTCTTGTAGACCTTGCAGGATCGTACATCGGTGACCTTTCGGCAGGTCTCGAACATCCGCTGCCTTGTTATGGATTGAAAGTTCAGTTATTCATGATTGGGTATAAATTTTCTTCCAGGTGCTAGGAAACAACCGAGCATCACTGGGATTGTCAACAGGCTAAACTAATGTACTTTACAACTTAAAACCTGAATTTAGGGTGGACATGGACAACTCCACAAAGGTGAATACTAAACTATCCATGAATACCTGTCGCCTACGTACTGTTGTCTTGGAGCCAAGGCGGAGGATGATGCATTTCTATATGGCTTTCTTTTCGACGTCGACGAGCTCGTGAGTGGCGTCTGATGTTTTTGCTACTACCGCCATGAATCAGGACACAGTGAGTAGCCTAAGACAGCGCCTCACATACAATTTGGTGAGGGGGACGTCTGGGCGTGTAGGAGACGTCAGGTGAGACCTGCATCAAGCCACCAAGCGTCAAGTCCACGAGCACGACTAATTCATGAAGGAATGGGAGATGGGCTTGCGGAGATGGATGCCCGCGACGGCGGAAAGAGTGAGAGAGAGAACAAGGGGATCGCATCAATCCATCTCACGAGTTGAAAATATCTTCCCAAATTGCTCACTAATCTCATATACTGCTCGCGTTAAACGAGCAGTGCACGTTGTACTGCTAATCCAATTCAGGAAGTGTACATCTCTTTGAAACGTTGGATCTTCAAGAATGAACGGCCAATATTCATTTCAGGGTACCATAAAAGAGCTCTAGAAAAATGTATGTTGTATTTTCTAATTAGCAATCAAGAACCAACATCTATTTGCACAGCAAAAAACACAACAAAAAATTGACATCAATTCAGAGACGGGATGCATTATATCCCCAGCCACATCACATGGCATTCAAAGTGACTTCATTCAAACTCTGAATGGGCTGCAGTTTACAATGAGCTCCACCACTTAACATTTTTTCAACGAGCTGCAGTTTTCAACAATTTTTTTTAGAAACGGGGCATCCAACCAAACTGCACCACCCTTCCTTCTCCAAGTGGAGTGGTCATTGGTGTTGTCTCCCTAGAGAACAACATACTGAATAAGCTGCAGCACCAGACCGAGTGCACCGCACATGCTGCACCCATGAACTGCAGCCCAAATGGATCCCGCTCGTCCCACACGACGGTTGCAAGCAGAGGATGCGGCAGCGGAGGATGAGCGCTGCCCTGGTGTTGTGGTGTAGGGGAGCCCATGCCATCGTCTCTCCAGCCACCGAAGGGGCACCAAGAAACAGACACCGAGGATCTAGGCGAACTCAGATTCATGGAGCAGGAGACTCGCGTGGGCATCGAACCGAACTCCACCACTTCATCTTTCCTTCAAAAAGAGGCAAAATGAACCTAAAGAGGAAACCAAAGGGAGCTACATTTGGACATGTGGAGAATAGAGTGTAGAGGAGCAGAGGACAAATTGTGGGTTGCTTCGGCAAAGGTCGGCGCCCACAGCAAGAGATCCTTAGCAGTGCCAACGATAACAAATGGATCGAGTGGGGTCACTGTCAGCCTACCTCATCCGATTTTCAACGGGGCCTCAGCTCGCGTCGTCGGAGACATTCACCTATTGGAGAATGGGCTCTCGCTAGGGTGCTGGTTCAGGCCAGTGGGCGCGTCCCGACCAGTACACCACGGGCCTTTCCCTACGACTACATCTGATGAGGAGGAAGGGATGGACGGAAGTGACAACGGCATGTCGTCGTCCATGGTGGATATGGGCCGGGGTGGCCCGTCTCTGTGGCATGGAGGGCAGCGGCGGATCGGGGTGCCGAGGTGTGGTGGCGCGTGGGTGTCGGGCGGTCGGGCCGCGAGATTCATGGTGGCGCATGGGCCAGGGGGCTTGTTGGCATTGCGATGGGCGGGAGTTCCTGGGTGTCGCTGGTGTCGAGGAAGCGGGCGGAGAACACGGGGTTGCCGTGGGCGTGGAAGGGAGCGCCGGAGTAGGTGGGGCAGTTGGGCGGACCTGGTGGCGCGTTGGGGCACCGGAGGTGGGTGCTGGTGGGGCGCCGGGGGTCAGTTGGGCGGAGCACGACCGGTGGTGGGTGGGTGGATCGGGGGCTGGGGTGTGGGAGGAAGAAGGGTGATGGGAGGGGGTCTAGGAAGGAGTGGGGCTCGGGGGAGAGTGGTGGGTGGTTGTGGGAGGAGGGGTGATTTTTTTCTATTCAATCCGTCAATGCAGAGTGCTAGTACAATAAACGAAAGTGTGTGCAGAATAAGGGTCTTAGAGGGTGTTTGTGAAACCAAATATACGGGATCTTTAAAATATTCGGAATAATTAAAATATTTAAAATTAATCTAAACTAAATTAAGTTATAAATTCAGGTTTTAATGTTGATATACGTGATTATGTATACGAGTTATTAAAGTAAATACAAAGCTATTTATTTATTTTATATTATTTTAACACGAAGTGTTTTTAAATTATTTCGCTTATATTGCAGGATCTTTGAGGGGCTGTCGAGGCCAACAAGACGACTGAGGTGTACGTAGTGGTGTAATATCCTACTCAGTACTCACCATATTTATCATTATGTTGTTTCAGATGTAGCTAAGTTTGTTCACTTGATGTTTTAGTTGCAAATTTATGGAGTAAATTCCTATCGTCTTCCCAGGCAGTTCCACTCGAAGGGAACACTTCTCTACGGCCATAAGGTTCTCATTCAAATGCCATAAAAGGCTACACAGAGAACTACCGGCAGAGTTTTCTCCTATAGGATCCCTAGCATAAGAACTCGTTCCATAAATTCAAAAATAAAATACCAAGTGAAAACACGAAACTACATCATTTCCACAACATAATTTACATATGGTTTTCCCTTTCGGGAACCCCCGAAGGGTTTACACAAGGATAAAGAAATTACCTTCTAACTACCTTCGCGAGCTTACAAATGCTCTAAATTGTAGCTCTTTATTACACGATGAGGAAGTACTACTACTACTACTTGAGCAAAGAGCTTGCTAGCTGAGTTGCAACTCTGTGCTCTATCTGTGGCTGGTTCTTCTCCGTCTGGTGTCTCTCTTCGCAGCAAGGCTCCTCCTTTATAGGCAAGAGAGCACCTCTTGGATGGCTTCCGGGAGAAGGCTCATCTATTATTTCCTCCTTCTTTCTCCTTATCCATCATGCACCTAGTTTTTAGGCCTTCTAGGCTTTATAGGCTTTGTAGCCATTATAGCCCTTCTTTCTAGGGTATTGAGTGCATGTTGGAGAGGTTTGCACACCGTGTCTTGGCTGCCAATGGAGGTGGCATTGTCTTCTTTTTTGATTTTCTTCTTCGTCATGATTTTGTCTTGGACTTTAATCTTCAGGAATATTACAATCTTTGGATATGCATGTGCCCGTACACTGCCTGCTGATATGTGTATGCGGGCATACTTGGCTGGAAACATGCACATGTGTGTGCATTGGCTATTGATATGCGTACGCATACATGCTGCATTTTTTTTTTGAGGGGGGGTCTTCCCTGCCCATATAATTGATATTTCATATCAATATACACTAAGATTCTAAATTCCTATCAGCATTCAGTTGGAGTATATGTCCTCCGCGCCCGAATAATTGATAGTAATATCAATTCAAATTCAGTGACATTTGAAGTTGAGTTTTACTCAGGTGGCTGCCCATGCCCTGCGATATCCATATGATCCTCATCTAAGAGATGGAAATCATACTTCGTATCACATTCTTTCTTTATATCTTCAAATCTTATTTTCATTTCAACCCTTATTTCTTCTAATATCTCTTCCTTTAATTCTTTCTTCATTATTTTTGACAATTCTTCAAATCTTTTGTCCATTTCTTGATCTATATATTCACTATCCAAAGGGTCTAGGCCCTTCAGAAGGCATTCTTTATATGTATAATTTTTTGGAGAACCTTCTTCCTTTATATTCTTTCCTGATGATTCTCCCTTGGTTATTTTAAATATTGGCATATTAGATGCATTGTTATCTGCATTCTTTCTCTTCTGGATATAATCTTTAGCCTTGGGGTCAATATAATAGTTTTCCCCTATCATTTTTCTTGCCCAAAACAAGGCCTCATCAATACCTTCATATTTTTTGAATGTTAAGTCTTGTCCCATTCGTTTTGCATCTAGTTTCTCTATCATGATGTCTTCCCATGTCAAATATATTCCGGGTTTATTTCCGTCAAACAAAACATATAATATTTCTCCTTTTTGTATTTCAGCCCTTTCTAGTTTTGCCGCCTTCATATTCATTTGGTTAAAATATTCTGCCAAGCTATTTAGAATTGATAGCATATATCCTTTTTCATCTCTCTTATTGGTATATTGGAACCAGAAATTGTCCAGTATGCACCTCTGTATTTCATCAAGCTTGATATGGGCCTTTGGCTTGAAATTGAAGGTATTTGGCTGAAATATCTTCAGCCTGTTCTCCTCTCCAAAGAAGAAGCATTCGTCCCGGGTGGGGAATAATCCTTTCTTCATTTCTGCAAATTTGATGCACGAGAAAATATGTCAGGTAAAGTATTATCTTTTCCCTTAATATGCTCAAAAATAACTTTATAACCATTCCCAGCTATGGTGTCTTCAAATAAGACCCATCTTCTGGTTGAACTTTTCTTACTATTAATTTTATTATAATATCGACATATGGCTTCACAATCAGTTCGCACTGTAAATTCTTTGAATCCTAGATATAACCTAAAAGCATTTATTGCATTTACAACTGCAAGGATTTCTCTATCAATATTATTTACCGTTTTTAACTTGTAACTTCCTGAAGCATATCTACATATTTTTTCATCTGCTTTCGGGGAATATTTATTAGGTTTTTGTTTTAATATAGCACCCCATCCTACTTTAGATGCGTCTGTTTCAATAATAAAATAATTATCTTCTAGAGGCAATTCTAGGGGCTTTAAATTCTTGAGTTTTTCTTTGATGTCCTTTACTAATTTTATATCTTCAGAGTTAAAATATCTCTGACCATTCTTTCTTAATTTAGCATATAAAGGTCCGGCTAGCTTTGCTAGGTTATCTATGTAATTTCTTGCATAGTTTACAATTCCTAAGAATTGTTGTAGAACTTTTTTATCACTCATATTATCAGGAAACTCTAAAATTTTCTTTGCAATGTGTTCTTGCAAATATATTTTTCCTTCTCCTATTTCATGACCAAGGAAATTTATTCTTTCTTTACAAATTTCCATCTTCTTTTTTGATAATATGAGCCCATTTTGTTCTACCTTGCGAAAGAACACTTCGAGATGGGCTATATGCTCTTTATATGATTTTGAGAATACTAACAAATCATCTACGTATACTAAGATAAAGGCTTGGTTCTCATTAAATATATTTTGCATTTTCCTTTGAAATAGTGCAGGTGCATTCTTTAGACCCAATGGCATTACTAGCCATTCATAATGGCCTTGTGGACAAGTAAAGGCAGTCCATGGAATGGATTCTTCGGCCATTTTCACTTGCCAAAACCCTGCTTTTAAGTCAAATTTAGAGAAAAATTTGCTTCCTTGTATTCTATTGATCCATTCCTGTTTATTAGGTATGTTGTATGCATCATCTATCGTATTATCATTAAGCCTTTTAAAGTTAATTACCATTCTGGATTTACCTCTCACCTCTTCAGCATGATTTCTCACTATAAAAGCAGCAGACCTATGAGGACTTCTACTTTCTCTAATTGCTTTTAATTTTAATAATTCTTCAATATGCATTTTGAACTCTTCAATATCTTTAGGAGTAGCTTCTATTGGCCCTGACTTAATGATATAGTCTGGATTTATAATATTTATTTTGCAAACTATAGAGTTCCTTTCCCAATGTTTCATCGGTATTTCCCCTATAATTTGTATGTTTTCTAATCTTTGCACTATCTTATCTATATCTTTTTTGGATTTTATGTCTCTATACCAATTTGGTGAAAATGATTGTAATGCTATGCATTCTGTACTTGTATTTTCTATATGATATTCTTCTATGGTCTCACTAAGTTCTTCATCTTTACAGAATTCAAGGGCTACCTCTGGACTTGTACTATATTCTCCATCCAAATTAGATATCTCTACATTTTGCAAAGCTTTTCTTTGCTTTCTTACTTCAGATATGTATGGGAGATTATCTTGATAAGGGATAAATGTAACCCCTTCTTCATGTATAATTGTAGTTTGTAAAGACTGTTGTAAAAACCTTAACCCTATTATCACGTCATCATTTATTACTGATAAATCTCTTATTGTAATTTCATCTATTATATATTTCGTGCCATTTATGTATGCTTCAATATTATATGCTAACTGGTTGTGGATTTTCTTTATTCCTGACATATCGGTAGATACTTCAGCTTTATTATTATCTATAGTTTCAACTATTTCTGGACATCTCATGAAATATTTATCATGTATGATGTTCTTTGTGCAACCCGTATCTAGTAGCGCTAATACTTTATAAGAAATGTTTGGCTTTAGAACTATTCTAACTGGGATTCTTATCCCTAACACTTCTTTGAATGGTAATCGAACAATATATTTGTTTCCAAAACTAGTTATTGCATCTTTTAATTGTATTAGTTTATCTCCTTTTTTATCCCTTATTGTTATCATTTGTTCTTTCATCTCTGTGATTTTTGCAACCTTATTATCTTGCTCTTTATTATCTTCTAATTCATCCTTTAGCTTTTCTAGTTCTGCTTCTAGCTTATTTATTCTATTTTCTAAGTTTCTAACCCTGTTGGATAATATTCTTTCTTCTGGCTCCCATTCTATTTCCTGTCTCCATTTTTGATTACTGACTTTTAGACAGGAGGTGCATGCTTGCTTTAAGCATAAACTACATGTGAATCTATTATCTTGGCTAGGATAATATATACAGAAAGCACATTTTATGTTATAATCCCCTTTTCCTTTAATCCAGTCATGTTCACAATCTACTTGATTCATCATTTCGATCTTTAAACCGGCTAATTCATCAATTAGGTCTATTTCATCATCGCTTGATTCATATTCTGGAGTCTCATTTTCTACTTCATCTGTCTCTATGATTGAATATATTGACTCGTCGTCTTTTATTTCATCATCACATACCAAAATATTCTCATTAACACTATCTACTATTAATACTCTCTCTTGCTCCTCATATTTGCTAGAGTACCTTTTCTGGTCTTTATTAGGGCAAGTTCTACTTAAGTGATCGGGAGAGTTACATATGAAACACGTGCATGTTTTATCATATGATTTCTTAGGATTATATCTTCTTACATTTCTTTTATGCAAGAATGGGGCTCTATTATCGGACCTTCTCAAGAAATATCTTTTCTTTGTTCTAAAATTTCTATTATCTCTCCTTTGTGGTTTATAATATTTGTTTTTCCGATGCATTTCTTCTCCATACGTAAGCGGTATTTGGACAATGTTATTGCAGAAATTGTAATCTGACTTCTTCATAGACCTTTGGGCTTGTATGCCTGTACATACCTTTCTTAATTGTTTAAAAACAAATGTTATGGCTTGAGATATATTTACCACGTTTCCGCCTGTTTCTTTTTTATATTCTTCAAATATTATGGATCCTAGAGGGTCTGGCAACTTATTAAAATATCTTTCTACAACACCTACATTAAACCCTTGCTTCGCAGTGGTAGCATTATATAAATAATGTTGAGAGAATTCTTTTATTCCTTTCCAGCTAGTTAATGTTAGTTTTTCTATTTCTCTCAACCTTTCGTTTTGTAGTGAGGTATATCCTAATTCCGGGTCTTCTGCGATGATCATATTTGAAATAACATTTGCAAAGTTATTAGGGTTACTTCCGGCCCTTTTTAATTCTTCATACTGATTAGGATATGTCTCTACCCATTGTTCCCATAGAACTTTTACAGATTCTCCTAAAAATGTTTCAAGATATGTTAACATATCTTCTACCTTAGTTCCTATATTATACTGATTTTGTATATATTTTTGAACTATTAAACCTTTCCATATGCTGATTATATTCGGCCAATCTATCGGGTCATGAGCTGCTAGGTTTAAAATAGCGCCATCATTCTTATAATTTTGAAATTGCACTGGCTTTTCAAAATCTCTTCTTTTAGCACCCATATATCTATATTGTCCAGGGTTATATGTAGGTTGATAATCATCCTTTTCTGGAGGCCATTGTCCAGCTGATCTGGTAGGTCTCTCTCTCTCTCCTTCTCTTTTTACCGAAGACTCGCCATATCCCTTTCTTCTTTTGTTACTACTTTCTACTTCCATAGCTTCCATTGCATTGTCTAAATTTTGTAGTCCCACATCATCTAGTGAGTTATAAAAATCACTATTCTGCTCCGAATCATTATAATTTTCATCTTCTAACCACATATCTTTTACTAATTCCTCTTCCTCTTCATAACTTTCTAGTAATAACTTATTATTTATATCCCATTGCTCTTCTTCACTAACAACTTCTTCTTCCTGAGCAATATTCTTATCTCTATTAGTGATAGCATCATTATTACTACCAGCATGTTCTCCCCTTCCAATTGATGATGTATTTGGCATAATTGAACCACTAGTTACCAACTTTTTCTCATTTTTTAGTTTTTTTAACCTTGCAATTTCTCTAATTATAAACAATTCTCTTTCTCTTATCTTAGGCCAATCTTTTGTCATAGAATTTTTATATTCCCAATCTATATGCTTTAGCTTATTTTCCCAGTGAATTATTTCATCATCTAATTTAGCCTTTTCCATGCATTCGGTCACACCTTTATTCTTATCGTCAATAGATTCTGTTTCTGACATAAAGGATTCTGCGTCTTCTATTGATGCCGATTTATAGTTCATAAATCTAATGCTACTACTTCCTTCACAATTTTGATAACTTATATAGTTTTCAGGTTGCTTTAATTCTTTTTTCTCTATTAATTCACCAATCTTCCATTCTTCTCCCGCTCTTTCTTCAGAACCAATTTTAAGTGGATTCATAAATTTAATACCCTTTGATTGCATACTATCAATTACATCGCTCACATTAACTCTATATCTAGAGTTACTTCTGTTAGTGAGCCTTCCTATAAATTCTATGCTTACTAACAAATTTGTTCCTTTAAAATCTTCATATCCCTTAGTTTGGAAACCAAAACTCATTTTTTCAATAAATTCTTTTACAGGCATCATTAGGTCTGGAGCTATATAGGTTATTAATCTATTTTCATTCATGTCTCCTTCTAAAAATCCTAATGCTGCTTTATCTACTGATTCCCACCTTCGGTCTAATAGAGTTATAAGCACCTTTGCTCCTAATTTATTTCTTGTCATACCTTTAACTCCTATAATATACATACCTTGATGAATATATTTGTAACCACAATATTTTAGTTCATTTTCAATATTTTTGCTTACTATTCTTAAATCAACTGGGTGTGTTAACACACTTAGTTCTACTTCTCTTGATATTCGGTATAACCCGCTCTTACTCTCAAACATACCCATGTGATATACCTGTTGCGGTTTTATTTTTCTTAGGGTATCCTTTTGATATCTTTCGAGGTCTCTCTGAATATCTATAACTTCTTCAATACTATCAATATCATCGGCTTTACATGATAATCTATGCTTCATTGCGAGTGGTCTTGAGTCTTGCCTTACTAACTGGAGGGTTTTATCTCTTCTAAGGAAGCCTTTAGATATGTCCATTTTTCTGAATTAATATTTCTTGATGATGTTACGATTCCAGATGACGATAGCATAATTTCTTTGTTGTTTTGGACACTTTTTAGCTTGTCTAAAACTTGAATTAATAGCTGAAGAATTGTATTATTTTGTCTTATTATAATTTTAGAGTCTTCTTTTGGTGAGTCGTGATCAGAAAATCCTACAGGAGGTGACAAGTATTTGGCTACTTCGTTTAATGCTTGGCTATATTCAGTCATATAATTATGAGACAATCAAAGTTTTAACTTCTTGTAGCAACTTCTTTATATCGAGTATATCTTGTCTTGCTTCTGTGCGAGGGAGTGAGTCTTTGCCTTTACTTAGGTAACGGCCAATTGACAACACTTCTTCTTTAATATAATCGTTATTCTTGCAAAGTACGTTCTGCCTGGCCTTTGCTTCTTCTAGCTTATGTAAGGCGAGATCAATTTTATTGTTCAGACCAGAATATTTATCCGCAAGCTTTTGGTATTCTTTGGATAAACTCTCAAATTTTTGGTCTAAATTATCTTGTCTTTTCCCCCAAGATATGTAAAAGTTATATATCAAATCGACAATTGTATTTAGCTGGCTATGAGATGTATGCCACGTATGCTCTTCAGAAGGATTTATTCTGCACCTTATATTAATATTCTCTTTAGTATTTATTACCTTACCTGCGCTAACTTCTAAATTTAAATACTTTAACCTATCAATGTTTAAAACGCTGGACCTGATACCAAATATACGGGATCTTTAAAATATTCAGAATAATTAAAATATTTAAAATTAATCTAAACTAAATTAAGTTACAAATTCAGGTTTTAATGTTGATATACGTTGATTACGTATACGAGTTATTAAAGTAAATACAAAGTTATTTATTTATTTTATATTATTTTAACACGAAGTGTTTTTAAATTATTTCGCTTATATTGCAGGATCTTTGAGGGGCTGTCGAGGCCAACAAGACGACTGAGGTGTACGTAGTGGTGTAATATCCTACTCAGTACTCACCATATTTATCATTATGTTGTTTCAGATGTAGCTAAGTTTGTTCACTTGATGTTTTAGTTGCAAATTTATGGAGTAAATTCCTATCGTCTTCCCAGGCAGTTCCACCCGAAGGGAACACTTCTCTATGGCCATAAGGTTCTCATTCAAATGCCATAAAAGGCTACACAGAGAACTACCGGCAGAGTTTTCTCCTATAGGATCCCTAGCATAAGAAATCGTTCCATAAATTCAAAAATAAAATACCACTCGGACGCGGAGGCTGAAGCAGCTGACGTGGAGCGTTCGATTTGCGAGAACATTCCACTCGGCGAGGACGCCAATCGAGATCTGCTCCGAGCGCACATTCGCCTGGGCAAAGTTGGGCCTTTCATCGGTCGACTGAGAGAAGTCGTCGGCCGGATCGACAAGGAGCTTTGGCCTGAAGACGAGTCTCAGCATGAGATGGAAGGCTTGATGACTCGGCTGGAGGAGGTCCCAAACCGAGTGCAGTCATGGAAGAAGTCTGCGGCTCGCTGTGGTGCAGACGTTGCGCTGTCCTTGGTCCAAGTGCATTGCAAGGAGGTGCGCGAAGAGAAGTTGAAAGCGTTGAAGGTCGCCAACACGAAGAAACTTCGATTCGAAGACTTCATGGAAACCTTCCTTGAGAGTGCCACTCGCATCGCCGATAGGATCGACCTGGACACATTCGTGGAGCCCTCCATTCCTGGCGCCAATCCGGACGACGCTTAAGAAAACTTTTACCTCGGTATGCCGAGTGTTGGTTGTAAGAAACCTTGGCCACTTCTGTTGGCCGTCACATTCTTGGTTCGGTGCGGGTAAGCTTGATCCGCACCGAGTCAACTATCTTTAGGTGAACTTCGAATTTAAATCAAATCTTTTGCTCTTCTATTGCCAAAGAGTTGTTGACACCATTTTGGCTCGAGTTTTTGTTTGGCTTTTCTTGTTGAAGCCAATGGCAAACATGCGGAGCATGTAATTTTCAGTTTCCTTGACATCTGTGTGAGCCTCTCTGAGGGTCTGCCAAGTCACCGAGTGGATCTGTAGGATACACTCGAGGGTAATAGAGTACTTAGGCGATTCATGATCGCGACTAAGTCTGTGAGTGCGACGGATATGCCGCACTCGGAGCGAGTTGTTACTCATGTAATTGTCAGTTGTCTTGACATCCACATGAGTCTCAATGAGGGTCTGCTGAGTCGCCGAGTGGATCTGTAGGATACACTCGGAGGTAATAGAGTACTTAGGCGATTCATGATCGCTGCTAAGTCTTCGAGTGCGACGGATATGCCGCACTCGGAGCGAGTTGTTACTCATGTAATTGTCAGTTGTCTTGACATCCACATGAGTCTCAATGAGGGTCTGCTGAGTCGCCGAGTGGATCTGTAGGACACACTCGGAGGTAATAGAGTACTTAGGCGATTCATGATCGTGGCTAAGTCTTCGAGTGCGACGATCATGCCGCACTCGAAGCGAGTTGTTACTCATGTAATTGTCAGTTGTGTTGACATCCACATGAGCCTCAATGAGGGTCTGCTACTCATGTAATTATCAGTGGTCTTGACATCCACATGAGCCTCAATGAGGGTCTGCTGAGTCCCCCAGTGTATCTGTAGGATACATTCGCGGGAAGCTTTCCCATTTCAACGATTCTTGATCGCAGTTAAGTCTTCGAGTGTGACGAGTAGTGCACGCTCGGAGACAGTTATTACTTAGGCGATTCTTGATCGCGGCTAAGTCTCCGAGTGCGACGTTTAGTGCACACTCGGAGAAAGTTAGTACTTAGGCGATTCTTGATCGCAGCTAAGTCCCCGAGTGCGACGTTTAGTGCACACTCGGAGAAATTGAGTACTTAGGCGATTCTTGATCGCAGCTAAGTCCCCGAGTGCGACGTTTAGTGCACACTCGGAGAAAGTGAGTACTTAGGAGATTCTTGATCGCAGCTAAGTCCCCGAGTGCGACGTTTAGTGCACACTCGGAGAAAGTGAGTACTTAGGCGATTCTTGATCGCATCTAAGTCCCCGAGTGCGACGTTTAGTGCACACTCGGAGAAAGTGAGTACTTAGGCGATTCTCGATCGCAACTAAGTCCCCGAGTGCGACGTTTAGTGCCCACTCGGAGAAAGTTAGTACTTAGGCGATTCTTGATCGCAGCTAAGTCCCCGAGTGCGACGTTTAGTGCACACTTGGAGAAAGTGAGTACTTAGGCGATTCTTGATCGCAGCTAAGTCCCCGAGTGCGACGTTTAGTGCCCACTCGGAGAAAGTTAGTACTTAGGCGATTCTTGATCGCAGCTAAGTCCCCGAGTGCGAGGTTTAGTGCACACTCGGAGAAAGTGAGTACTTAGGCGATTCTTGATCGCAGCTAAGTCCCCGAGTGCGACGTTTAGTGCACACTCGGAGAAAGTGAGTACTTAGGCGATTCTTGATCGCAGCTAAGTCCCCGAGTGCGACGTTTAGTGCACACTCGAAGAAAGTTAGTACTTAGGCGATTCTGGATCGCAGCTAAGTCCCCAAGTGCGACGTTTAGTGCACACTCGGAGAAAGTTAGTACTTAGGCGATTCTGGATCGCAGCTAAGTTTTTTTTGAGACCGGAGTCTGCGACCGCGGGAGAATTTTGGATCTGCAAAATCTCAATCTGCTTTATATTATTTCACCAATACTTGTTCTTTACATTGCTTCAGTCGACGGTCACGTGTAGAAGCGCTTCAGGAGATCTCCGTTCCATGCTCGCGGCTCGTCTGTCTCCTTGTCGATGTGGTAGAGTTTGTATGCTCCGTTGTTCAGCACCTTGGAGATGATGAAGAGTCCTTCCCAGGCAGGAGCCAACTTGTGAGGTCTTTGCTGATCCACTCGGAGCACCAGGTCCCCTGCTTGGAACGTGCGACTCCTGACGTGTCGTGCGTGAAAACGCCGTAGATCTTGTTGATAAATGGTTGAGCGAGTCAGTGCCATCTCGCGCTCCTCCTCTAGAAGGTCCACTCCGTCTTGCCTTGCTTGCTCTGCTTCAGCTTCGGAGAAGAGTTCGACTCGTGGAGCTTTGTGAAGCAAGTCACTCGGAAGGACTGCTTCTGCTCCGTAAACGAGGAAGAACGGTGATCGCCATGTAGATCTGTTCGAGGTTGTGCGAAGACCCCAAAGCACTGAAGGTAGCTCGGTGCCCCATGTGCGAGCGGCATGTCCCACCTCTCGCAGGAGTCGGGGCTTCAAACCTTGCAGAATAAGTCCATTCGCCCGCTCTGCTTGTTCATTGAATTGAGGATGCGCCACGGATGCAAAATCCACTCGGATACCTTGGCTTGCACAAAAACCTTTGAATCTGTCCGAGTCAAAGTTTGTCCCGTTGGCCGTGATTATGCTGTGAGGTACACCGAATCTGGAAATGATGTCCCTGACAAACTTGATGGCTGTTAGGGCGTCGAGCTTCTTGATGGGCTTGGCTTCAATCCATTTTGTGAACTTGTCGACTGCCACCAACAAATGTGTGTATCCTCCTTGGCATGTCCTGAATGGACCGACTGTATCTAATCCCCATACTGCAAACGGCCACACAAGAGGGATTGTCTTCAACGCAGATGTTGGCTTGTGGGACTTGTTGGAGTAGAACTGACAGCCTTCACATCGGTCGACCATATCTTTAGCCATTTCGTTTGCCTGCAACCAGAAGAAACCAGCTCTGAATGCTTTGGCGATGATCGCTCTCGAAGAGGCGTGATGACCGCAGGTTCCCGAGTGAGTATCTTCCAGGATTAACTGTCCCTCCTCTGGGGAGATGCATCGTTGAAGAACGCCTGAAACGCTTTCCTTGTACAACTGGCCATCAATGACAGTGAACGACTTTGACCTGCGGACTATCTGCCTGGCCTGGACTTCGTCTTCTGGTAATTCCTGCCTCAGGATATATGCAATGATCGGCACAGTCCAATCGGGGATGACAGCAAGAATCTCCATGGTCAGATCAACCACAGCAGGTACGTCGACTTCAGTCGGATCTGTCGAGCTCTTTGGTTGTACTGGTTCCTCTGTGAAAGGATCTTCTTTGACTGAGGGAAGGTGGAGGTGCTCGAGGCAGACGTCACTCGGGACTGGTTTCCGAGTGGATCCGAGTTTTGCCAACTCATCAGCTGCTTGGTTCTTCAGTCGCGGAACATGGTGGAGTTCTAGACCTTCAAACTTTTTCTCGAGCTTCCTCACCGCATTGCAGTATGTAGTCATGGTGGGGTTCCTGACGTCCCACTCCTTCATCACTTGATTGACCACCAAATCCGAATCACCGTAGACCATCAGGCGACGGACGCCGAGTGAGATGGCCATGCGCAATCCGTAGAGGAGAGCTTCATACTCTGCCTCGTTGTTGGAGGAATCAAAGTGTATCTGCAGCACATACTTGAGTTTGTCGCCCTTTGGCGATATGATCACAACGCCAGCGCCGGAGCCATTCAACATCTTGGACCCATCTAAGAACATTGTCCAATGAGCCGAGTAGATGTGGGTCGGTTGCTGTTGTTCTACCCATTCTGCTATGAAGTTAGCCAGAGCTTGAGACTTAATAGCTTTCTTGGCCTCGAACTTGATATCGCAGTACAACATCTCCATTGCCCACTTCGCCACTCGGCCTGATGCATCCCGATTGTGGAGGATTTCCGACAACGGAGCATCAGAAATGACAGACACCGAGTGGTCTTGGAAATAATGGGCCACCTTCTTCGGAGTCATGTAAATCCCGTAGATAAGTTTTTGATAGTGGGGATACCTCTGCTTGGAAGGATCGAGGACTTCGGAGACGTAATACACTGGCCGCTGAACTTTCTGTGATTTGCCTTCTTCTTCTCGTTCGACTGTAAGAACAGTGTTGACGACTTGGTTTGTAGCCGCGATATACAGAAGAAGGGGCTCTTTACTGAGCGGAGCAATAAGAACCGGCTGGGTGGAAAGTAGGACTTTGAGGTCGTCGAATGCGACTTGGGCTTCGTCTGTCCACTCGAAAGTATCTGATTTCTTCATGAGTCGGTACAAAGGAAGTGCTTTCTCGCCGAGTCGACTGATGAACCTGCTCAAAGCCGCTAGGCAACCTGTCAGCCATTGAACATCGTGTATTCTGACCGACCTCTCCATTCGGACGATGGTCCCGATCTTTTCGGGGTTGACATCGATCCCTCGTTCGGAAACGAAGAAACTGAGTAACTTTCCGCTGGGAACGCCGAATGAACATTTGGCAGGGTTGAGCTTGATATCGTACCTACGAAGGTTGGCGAATGTTTCTGCCAAGTCAGTCAGCAGGTCGGAACCTTTGCGTGACTTGACCACGATATCATCCATATACGCCTCCACATTCCGACCGATCTGGTCGAGGAGACTTTTTTGGATCATGCGCATAAAGGTAGCTCCTGCATTCTTCAAACCGAATGGCATAGTGATGTAGCAGAAGAACCCGAATGGGGTGATGAAGGCTGTTTTTAATTCATCGGGGCCATACAGACGGATCTGATGATAGCCCGAGTAGGCATCAAGAAATGACAAACGCTCGTAACCCGCAGTCGAATCGACGATTTGATCGATGCGGGGGAGCGGAAAATGGTCTTTTGGGCATACCTTATTGAGGTGCTTGATGTCGATGCACATTCGGAGCGACTTGTCCTTCTTGGGCACCATGACAACATTGGCGAGCCACTCGGAGTGGTGAACCTCGCGAATGAAGTTGTCTGCCAACAACTTGGCCACCTCTTCTCCGATTGCCTTCCTCTTATGCGCGGCGGACCGACGCAGGCGTTCTCGGACAGGCCGAGCGGTGGGATCCACATGCAGTCGGTGCTCAGCCAACTCCCTGGGTACACCTGGCATGTCAGAGGGTTTCCATGCGAAGATGTCCCAGTTCTCATGGAGGAATTGGGTGAGCTCTGCTTCCTATTTAGGATCGAGGGTGGTGGAGATGTTCGTCGGGGCAGCAGTGGCGTCCGTCGGGTGGATGCTGACCTTCTTCGTCTCTCCCGCCGACTGGAATGCAGACTCCGAAGCTGGCTTCTTCGAACGCATCAAGTCAGCGGGGTCGACTGTTTTCTTGTACTCGTCAAGCTCGAGGACAACCATCTGTTGGTCGGCGATTCTTGATCCCTGCTGCAGACACTCTTCGGCCCGCTGTCGATTGCCCGTGATGGTGATCACACCTTTCGGGCCTGGCATCTTCAGCTTCAGGTATACGTATCACGGACGAGCCATGAAACGCGCATACGCTGGGCGGCCCAGAATTGTGCGGTAAGCGCTCTGGAAGTCCACCACTTCGAACGTCAGCTTTTCCTTGCGGAAGTTCTTGTCGGAGCCGAAAACGACGTCCAACGCGATCTGGCCGAGTGACTTGGCCTTTCGTCCAGGGACGACTCCATGGAACTGCATGCTGCTCTCGCTGAGTTTGGACATCGGAATGCCCATCCCCTTGAGAGTGTCGGCGTACATGATGTTCAAGCCACTGCCGCCGTCCATGAGGACTTTGCGCAGTCGGACTCCCTCCACCACCGGGTCGACGACCAGAGCCTGTCTCCCTGGGGTGGGTACGTGTGCTGGATGATCCGACTGGTCAAAGGTGATCACAGTCTGAGACCATTTGAGGAACTTGGGGTTGGTAGGGGTGGCCATGTTCACCTCCCTGTTCACCAGCTTCAGTCGACTCTTGCTCTCAACGTCAGCAAAAATCATCAGTGTTGCATGGACTTGGGGGAACGGATCCTCCTTCTCCTCCTCATCCTGTTCATTGTCCTTTTCACTCGGTTGCCCTTCGCTGAACCCCTGGATCAGGAGGAGACACTGTCGAGTGGTATGCTTCGCATATATGGGGTTGCCCTCTTCATCCATCTTCGTATGAACCGGACATGGCTGGTCCAGGATGGCGTTATTGAACTGCTTCTTCTTGGGGGTGAACTGAGCCTTCCCTTTGCCCTTGAACTTGGCATTGGTTACGGCTGCAGCTTCTGCCTGCGGAGTGGACGGAGCTTTCTGCTTTTGCTTCCGAGTGTTACTCCCATCCCCATCGGCGACTGTTTTGTGCTTGCCGCTTCGGATGCGGTCCTCTTCTTCGCCATTTGCATAGCGTGTTGCTATCTCCATCATCTTGCTCATGGAGATGTCGCCTGTTCGGCCGAACTTCAGGTACAGATCCCTGTACCGCACGCCTGCCTTGAAGGCGCAGACTGCTTGATGCTCTTTGACGTTCTCCACCGTGTGGTAGAGAGTTGTCCAATGCTGAATGAAATCACGCAGGGGCTCATGCTGCTTCTGGACGCAGTGCTGGAGCTCCACGAGGCCAGCAGGGCGCTTGCACGTCCCTTCGAAGGTCCTGATGAACACTCGGGCCAGATCTGCCTAGCTGTAGATGCTTGAGGGGGCCAACTGGTTCAGCCACGCTCGCGCCGAGCCGTCGAGCATCAGAGGGAGGTGCTTCATGGCGACATGGTCGTCTCCTCCTCCGATCTGGACTGCCACTCGGTAATCATCCAGACACATTTCTGGCTTGGACTCTCCTGTAAACTTGCTAATTCCCGTCGCCAACCGGAAGTTGGGAGGGATGTCAGCAGAACGGATGGCTCGACTGAAACACTCGGGACCAGAGACGATGGTCCTGCTTCAACTCGGACGGTCAATATCATAACCATCGCGGTGGGCTCGGCCCTTGTCGACCCTCCGCTGGGCGATATGCCCTCTCGCGTCGGGCCTTGGGTCGTAAGTGCCACCGACTGAATGCCGATCATCATGATGTCGGGGCCCGTAGGGCCCACCCCGCGGAGGGGTGCGTGAACGGCGACGATCTTCGGGATTTATTGGACGACTGCCTCCTGTGTGTCGTTGATGAGAACCAGGGCTATGAAATGACCGATGCGTATTCGCATGAACAGAACTATTGTAGATCATGTTGTGCGACTGGGAGACCGCCGAATTTTGCTGTTGCACCGTGTGCAACAGGGCGCGGATTTGCTCGATCCCCCTGCCAGCCTCTGAATCAGTCGGCTGAAGGGAATCGGCTATCTTCGCAGCCGCAGCCAAGTTGAGGAGGGGTGTGCGGAACAGCTCCACGTTGCTCCGCCGAGTGTGCCGACTGGCAGAACGGCGAGGCGGACGACGCGCGCCGGACGTTTCGCCGATCTCGTGCTCGTTCCGGCCAGCTTGACGGGGATCTTCGTGGGAGTTGGCCATGTGTACTTCTGCCGCAGGCCCGCGACCCGCGTACTCGGAAGGAAACTCAGTCGGAACCGAGTCCGAGCGCTGGGACGGCGAGGCAACTACAACTGACTCTAGAACCGCCACTTGTGAAGACGCGTTCTGGCGCGCCTGGACGTGTTGCACCCAACGCTGGAGCCGCGGACGGCGGGACCGCTTGTTGTGGCGCGTGACGGCGGTGTAGGTCGACACCGGAGCCGACTGCTGGAGAAGAAGAATGCCGCGGGCGCCGGCACAGAAGTGCGTAGCCCCGCGGCGGGGAAGCGCCTCGACGTCGAGAGTGGCGTCCCGAAGCCATGCCGAATCGTCGACGATGAAGGAGAGAGCGCCGAAGAAGATCTCGTGACCCATGCTCGAATCTCCACCGGACGACATGACGAAGTGACGTAGTCGCAAACTCGCCGGAAGTCGCTTAGACGCCTGCCCCACGGTGGGCGCCAACTGTCGTGGGTATAAGCTTGACAGTAGATGTGTAGGGTACAAAAAGGATGGGCAGAGACTTAGCTACGGCGAGGTTGTATGAGTTCAGGCCCCTCTGCGGTGGAGGTAATAGCCCTACGTCTCAGTGCTCAGGGAGCTTGTTGTCGAGTGGAATATAGAATACAGTGAATTGCTAACCCCTGCACCAGTGGGGGAGGGTGGCTTATATAGAGTGCGCTGCCCTCCACAATGGTCCGGTGCACATGGGTGGAGTAGTGGCGAATAAATGCCTACGTTACAGGTAACGTACGTCTTAAATGCTAATAAAGGCACCTGGAAACGTATGACCGTTTCCCTCGAGGGGGGTTACGATGCACAGAGTGGAATCCAGTCGGTTAGTTTGATAAACTCCGAATGCTAATCTCCGACTGGACGGTCAAGGATCTGTTACCGACTGGATGAAGGGAACTCCTTAGTTCAGTCGGAATTGACCAAGGGCCTTGTCCGTTACGAGGGGTAGTCCTTGGGTTGGACCTCCTAGGGCAGGCCTATGACCCTACCCTAGGACAATAACCCCATCACATACTATGCATACATACTCTCCAATTTGATAGATACTACATACAACATACAAAACGCAAGTGATGGTAACTACCACCGGTGGTAGATAAAATTTGTGACAAAAGAAAAACAAAAATATAGGTCACAAGACCAGAAAAAATTGAATTTATTATATTTCTTGCAATATTATTGTATGTTCATAATTTTACGTGACATAAAATATTTTTATGTTGATTACATTTTTTACGGTCTCTATTTACGTATAAAATAAGATAAAATTTACGGAACGTAAAATCACGATGCATTGATGTTAAAATTAAGGGGGTGAAGAACAACTATGCCTCACCGAGGGTGTCGAACTTCTACCATATACATATATATATATATATATATATATATATATATATATATATATATATATATTCTCATTCTAGGATGAGAATAGTTATTCTAATAACTACATGACATGTGCTACAGTAGCGGTTGAACTTCACCAAGTGCTATGTTGAACTTTCGCTAATATTGTTCAAATAGGGCTTGCGGTATATCGTTGGAAAGCTATGGACACCCTGGTAACAGCCTACGTTGAGTCTTTTTATCAAAATGTACACGGTTTAAGAGCAGTTTTGAAAACTATTTTTCTTCATACAAAAAAACGCGAATCATATTTTCGAGCCTATTTCAAAACCGTTTATCAGAGTGAAGCAAATGAGATGGCGTTGGATAGCTGTTGCAAATCCACTCATTTCATATGTTGCAAGGTTTTCCAAATTCCCTAAGCTTAAAGAGTAATTTAAAAAATGGCAAAATTTGTGAAACCAAACAACCGGGTTAGTATTTCGGGGTTAATTTCAAAACGACTAGTACGATAGACACAAATGATATGACGTTCGAAATATTATAAAAATGCACATCTTTTCATATAAAAAGTAGTTTGTTCTAACTATTAACGATTTAAAAGTAATTTGTAAAATGGTAGAAGTTGTACTGAGTTTGTATTTTCATGTTAATTTCTCAATGATTTGTTGGAATGGAGCAAATGATATGGCTTTGGAAAGCTTGAATAAATGTGTAAATTTTATATATAGATTGTTTTGTCCAATTCAATACGGTTTTAAGTCAGTTTTAAAAATGGTTAAAAAGGTTTTTTCGCCATAGTTTTTACAAAATTGACCAGAATGTTGCAAATAATATACCGTTGAAAAGTTACGGAAAATGCAGAACTTCTTCGTGTAGATAGTTTTCTCTTATTCCTAGCCATTTTCAAGCAATCTCGAAAACATCGAGATCATGCGTTTTGCCTATAGCGCGAAATAGAGTCTTTGAAAATGTACCGCATCAAGAACTTGAAATTCTCGGCTTTACTCTGTTTTTCATGTGCTGTTTTTTGCTCATAACTCTTCATCCACTCACCGGAATGGACCAAATGATATACGGATGGAAAGGTGTTGTAAAAACACAACTTTTCCGTGTTGATGTTTTTTTCGTCCTCGCGATGGTTTAAAAGATTTTCATATGATATTCATGCAGTGTAGTAGTTGACCTTTCCCGAATGATAGGTTGAACTCCCGCTAATATTGTTCAAATGGGGCTTGCGATATACCATTGGAAAACTATGGACACCCCGGTAAGGCAAGGTTGAATTTTTGTCAAAATGTACATTGTTTAAGAGTAGTTTTGAAAAATGTTTTTCTTTATACAAAAAAAATGAATCGTATTTTTGAGTATGTTTCTTAACCGTTTATCGGTGTGAGGCAATTGAGATGGCGTTGGATAGCTGCTGCAAATCCGCACATTTCATATGTTGAAAGTTTTTTCAAATTCCCTATGGTTAAAGAGGAATCTATAAAATGGCGAATTTTTTAAAATCGAACGGTCGGGTTAATATTTCGGGGTTAATTTGAAAACGGCTAGTCCGATCGACGCACATGATATGGCGTTGGAAACCTTATGAGAATGTGCATCATTTCATATAAAAAGTTTCTTCTAACTATTAATGGTTTAAAAGTAATGTAGAAAACACTAGAAGTTATACCAAGTTCGTACTTTTGCGTCAATTTATCAATGGTTTGTTGGAATGTATCAAATGATATGGCGTTGAAAAGCTTGAATGAATGAGAAAGTTTATATGTAGATTGTTTTTTCCAATTCTTTACGGTTGTAAGTCAATTTAAAAAATGGTCAAATGTATTTTGACCATACTTTTTACAAAATTTATCAGAATGGGGCAAATAATATACGGTTGAGAAGTTACGGATAATGCAAAACTTTTTAATGTAGGTAGTTTTTTTTGATTCCTAGACATTTTCAAGGAATGTTGAAAACAGCGAGATCGTGCGTTCTGCCTTTATCGCGAAACAAAGCCTTCGAAAATGCACCGCGTGAACTTGAATTTCTTGGCTTGTCTACTTGTACTTTCACTCTGTTTTTTACGTGTTGTTTTTGCTAGAAACTCTCCTTCCACTCCCCAGAATTTAGCATGTGATAGACCGATGGAAAGCTGCTGTAAACACGCAACTTTTCCGTATTGATCTTTTTTTTCATACTCGCAACGGTTTAAAAGATTTTTTAAATACGTAGAAGGTGTTTTTAACGGTATACACAAAACATTTTAACCTTTTATTGGAATGAAGGATATAATATACCTTTGGAAAGCTTATGAATAGGAGGAACTTTTTCATGTAGACAGTTGTTAGAAATTCGTTGTCGTTTGAGAGTACTTTTGAAAATCAAAAATGGAGAAAGCAATTGATGGTCGGACGTCCCATAATATAAATTTTGAACCGTGCATGGAGGAGCACATGAACTTATTGTAGCAAACCTATTAGGATTTTAGTTTCACATCCATTTATTTTTATCTAAAAGCATCCCGTGTAGTAGTTGAACTCCTTGCTGCTTTCACTTTGAACTTCTCTCACGTATTTTTGTTAGTAGTTCCTCACCCATTTTGTCGGAGTTGCACAAACAATATTAAAAAAATCATACTTCTTTTAGTTGGTCCTTTATTTTAATTTTATTTTTATTTTTATTTATTAACGAGAAAAAATTTGAGGTTTTATATACTTCAAACTTCCGTGTTATTTTAATTTGAACTTCTTAGTCTTATTCTTAGGAAGGTAAATATGTTTTTAAATAAGCCTTATTATTTTTCATAGAAACGAAAATAATTTTAGTTTTCCGTTTACATTGAACTACTCCTTTATATTTATTTGAACTTCTTCACTTTTATTCTTGAGTAACAAGGAAAATCCAAGTTTCTAATAAATATCAAACTTCTCTATTTTTGTAATTTGAACTTCTTGGTTTATTCCTATTAGCATCGAATATCCTAGTTTTATAATACATATTGGACTGTTCGTTATTTAAATTTGAACTTCTGGAGTTTTTGTAATTTTTGAAACGATGACAACCCTTTTTATGATTTTGGAACTTCTCTAATTTTAAAGTTCGAACTTCTTATCTTTTATTGTTGAACTTCTCTATTTTTATTCTTTAATAATGATGAAAATATGGATTTTGTATAAATATTGAACTGGTCCTTTTTTTATTTGGACTTCCTGGTGCTTTTTCAATTATTTATTTTTACATATAACTGATCATATTTATTTATTTGAACTTCAACGAAAAAATAATTAGTGTACTGGTCCGTATTAAAATTTAACTTCTACTCTCCGTGTAAACTAATATAAGAGTGTTTAGATAACTAAAATAGGAATCTAAACGCTCTTATATTAGTTTACGGAGGGAGTATATTTTTTTCTAAAGAAACTGTGCAAATTCTTTATGAATTTTGAACTCCTCTATTTTTAAAATTTGAACTTCTTGGTTTTTTATTTTTGAACTTCTTTTTTTACATTCTTTAATAATGAGGAAAACTGAATTTTCTATAATTATGGGATTGCTCCTTTTTATTTTGGACTTGTTTGTTGTTTTTCTCTCAGAAATGATTTTTCATTAATTTATAATAAACATTGAACTGCTCTGTTTTAAATTTGAACTTCTAAGGTATTTTTACTGGAGAAAATTCCTTTTATAAATTTATGTTGAGATGCTTTGTTTTTTTAGTTTGACCTTATTGGGTTGTAATACACATTGGACTTCTTCTTATTTTAATTTATAATTTTTTAAGTAACGAGGAAAACCCTAGGTTTGTAATCGATCAATAGAACAACCCGGTGATCACAAAGTCATAAACACAATAAAACAAAGCTTCACTAATAATCGGCTTCCCAAATAGAAGTTTTGAAAGTCTTTTTTATGTTTGTACATTTCTTTTTATACAACCTTCCTCGGATTAAAGTTTTATTGTTCTTCCTTTAGATACATTTGTTCATCTAGAGTTTCAAACTTCTCAATTTATTATATGCATGAACTTTTCCTCACGGAAATTCTATATTTGTTTTAGTTATCATTATGTTACGGTGAGCTCTGCATTTTTACTCCTCTACAACGACCATGCATCGGGAATTAGAGAACATGTACACATTGGCGTGCTGAAAATCAAACATTTGGACCGCAGTATATTACAATTCCAGTGATACATATCCACACACACACACACACAACGGGCCTACCCATTCGCTGCCAATTTTCACAAATGATGTTACATCTAATCTGAACTGATTAGAAAATGGTCAAGAATAGTTGAGCGTGTGCAACCATACTAATTTCTTATGTGGAATAAGCACAAGCAGCTTAGAGGCATACTTTTTGTTCTTACTGGATGACCTACAGAGCATGTAGGGAAAGATCCAGGGGAAGGACTGATCAATATTGAGCTTGAGCTTGAGCGACCATCTCAACAATAAATCCAAAAGTAGCAGCAACATATATTTCGCTATGCTGCACCTCAAGGGAGATCACATCTACATGTTGAATAGCTTCCGAGCAACAACAAGATCATTCACCCATTCAAAGATCGAGTATCTTCCTCATGAATGGCAACAACCCCAGAATCAAAACCTACAGGAAAGAGGTAGACATGCACAGGCATAACAAGTTCAGCTTCATAGATCAATTACCTTCCCATGTACCGATATTCGAAATCAAGACAACTGTGTTTGTAGCTTCAAGAAATCCCTTGAAATGGAAGTGAACCAACTAGTAATAACACTCCAACACCCCACAAGTGCCAAATAATTCGTAACATATTTAGTACCGACCCATTAGCACGTATATCTCAGTTCATCACATGGTTAATTCTTTCTAACAATATATGAAATAAATTATTGAATCAAATCTCAGAAAGGGATTCTATTTATGCAGATACATACCCAATCATTCATTGTTCTTTTCCTAGCATACTAGAGAAGCATAAATACCAACAATATGAAATGCAAACAATATTGTAGAAACAAACATCAGTGTTACGTGTCGCTTGAAGGAAACAGTGGTTCACAAGTTCAAGCAAGAGACGGCCGGAAGGTCGATCGAAGGGACTGAGCTTCAGTGACTTACTGCCTTTGGGTGTATAACAGGTAGACTTATGAAACACCGTCCATGGGACAGGAGGCTCACCGGACGTGGGGAGGAGGCGCACCGAGGTGGCGGCGAGATCCACTGAGGGTGGCGGCTGTGCGATACAAAGGGGGCGGTGGCGTCATTTGGGGGAGGGGATCGGGGGAGGTCAGAGGTGGGAAACGAGGCGACGGGTGGAGTGGGTTTTTTTCTTCTATCGGTCCGGTGGGTGTGTGTGACAAACCGAGACCGACGTTCGAGAAGATTCCCTCTTTATTCCGTTTCCGTCGTGTGATTATTTTTATTTGTCGCATCATCATCGCATCATGCGCATCATCCACATTGCATCGGCATCCCGTTGCCGTCAGTTTTCAAAAGTTGCATCCGTTGTTAGTTCTCGGTTCTCGTCGTTGTCCGTTCTGAGCCCGACCACACACGCACGCGCTCGCGGCATCGTTTAAATCTTGTTTTCAAAGGTGTGTATAAAACTTTCTCCGATTGGGTTGGAACGTGCCATGCGGTCTTAATATATTATAGGTAGACCGCCTGCCAAATTTCGTCGCACTCGGAGTCCGTCTGATACCCGAACGGTTGACCGTAGCGGCACCATATTCGGTCTATCGTCGGACGTGTTTCGGTGTTTTAAATCTTGTTGCCGCGCCGCGTTATTTCCCTCTCATCCCTACATAGCCCATCTACACAGGCCAGTAGTGCCACCTAGCCACTTCCTCCGTTCGTGGTCGTCGGATCGCGATCGGACGGACGAGGTCCACCCCACCATAGACCAACCCCATATAAGCTCCACCCCATGGAGAGGTCTCTCTCACTTCACTAAGGTTCCCCCTAGTCATTTTTGCAGCCACCCCCCTCAAAAAGCCCACCTGCTAGCCACATCTCCTCTCTCCCCCGAAATCCCATCCCAGGTCAGATCTGGACCATTGGATATCCATCCAAAGGCCCAGATTCGCCCAAAAACCCCACCTACCGGACATGTCCATGGTCAAATCAGACATGTTCGGGCGACCGCAGTCTCCCGCAGGCTTCTCGTGCCTCTGCCCGAGCAGCCACCTGCCGAAGCCCTCCGAAGCGCGTCGCCGGGGCAGCCGGCAGCAGCTCCGTCGGACCTCCCTCTCCCTCCCCCCTTCTCTTTCCCTCTCCCTCTCCTTCTCTCTCTTGGTCTCACCTTCCTCGTCTTCTTCTCTGCAGGCGGTCGAGTTGCTGCAGCCCGATCTCCCAGTAAGGTCGGCCCTAACTCCTCCGCCGGGAACGAACCCCCGAGCACCGGATCTGCCGGATCCGAGACCGCCCCGCCGGATCCGAGACCGCCCCGCCGGATCGGCCTCCTCGCGTCCCTGCCGCATCGGGTGACCCTGCGCGCCGCCGGCGACCTCCTCTCCTCGCAGGAAGAGCACGGGAGAACGACGAGCGCGAGCGCCTCGCTCGCCCGCTACGCGCCTGGGCCGCCTTCGCCTCTGGGCCGCACCAACCGCCACCTGAGACGACCTCCCCGGCCCAGCTCCACCCCGAGGCACCCGCGGCCCATCTCCTCCTTCCACCAGGCCGGCCCCGAGGCCTGAGGTGAGCAGCCTGAGACTATTCCCCACCCCAGGGGCTGCTTAGTTTATAGCGCATGCCCCTTTCGGCCCGTTAGTAATTAGTTTAGGTTTTAGGATTTAATTCCTTTTTCAGGGTTTAGGCTATATTTAAAACGTGTGTAACTTTTAAACCGTGACTCGGATCGCAACGAGTTGTATATGGATCTTGTGTAGATTTTCGCGTAGATTACAAATTTATAACTTGCATGCATGTTTGAATTAGTTTGACGTGGCGAATGCCTAGAAACACGTGTTGTCCTAATAGAGGATTGTTCCGTATTTATTTTCCGTGCGTGTCCGGATTGCTCAAATCCCGTAGATAAAATGCTCATGTTTTAGGAACCCTTTTTCCATGCATTTTAGGGTAGTCATTGGTATTTTTGCATGTAGGTTCCGTAGCTAGTTTATTATTTCACGTTTAGGACATATTCCCGCATATACGTGTGGCGTTGTTTTTATTTTGCAACCCCACATGTTATATATGTTTTTGGGGTAGAAAAATCCATAGAATTTAACTGTGCATTTAGTTTTAGTTTTTGAGCAAGTTAGTTCGCGTGATATTTTGCCATGTTGCCTTTTGTTTATTTTGTGGGATTTATTCCGTGCTCGATATGATTAAGTTGTCAACTAGAGAGTTGTTCTTGGATGTTTAGCCTAGCCCCTAGTAATGTTGGATGCAATAGAAATCCATGTTTAGGTGTGGTTTGTTTGTTCTTTACTTGCTAGAATAGTGTTGTTTTAGAGATGCTGAAATATTTCTAAGTCTGAAATCTGTTATATTTTCTTGTTGTCTTGTCTTGAGTTTATCTCGTGATCTATAGCTCTTTTGAGGTTGGTGCAATGGAGTTAGTTGTAGACTTTAGGATTCTCTAGCATGTTGTGAATTTTAATGCCTTTTGGAGTATTGTAGCTTATGGTTTTGCTGCTGTCAATATGCGTTCAGATCGAAAACTGCAGTTTCATAAACTGTTATTTTCTCTAAGTCTGAAACTGCGTGTGAGCAACCATTTTGTGACTTATGTTCCTAGTGATCCATGCTTCCATGCTAGTTGTTGTTAGTGGTATGTTGTAGTGTATCTTGCCCTCTATCGTCTCATGCCTTGGTTGAGCGTATTGGTTTTGTGTAGCTCGTAGGTGTGGGGTGTATAAAATGCTATGTGGCTGATTTTGGCAGATTGTAGTGATTTCTTGTTTAGCTCGTAGTTGTTGAACCGTTGCTCCGTTTTGATCGTGTCCTATATGAAACTTGCTTAGAATCTCGTGTAGTTTCGTACTATATTGCTGGTTGTCTGTTTTGAGATGCTTGTGACTGCCATTGCACACATATTGCATTCAAGCCATCATATCTTGCGGTGCTCGTATCTTTTGAACCGTAGCTCCGTTGGAGATGTTCTCTATGTGTAAATTGCTTGTAATGACGTATAGAATCACGTGAACCTATTTGTTTTTCTGTTTAACAAACATTTAAACGCGTTAGTACAGATCTGGACAGAATTGTAAATTAACATGTGAGGTCGTCTCGGAGGTGCTATATGTCATTTCCGACCTCATTTAAAATGTCTAGATAGGTAGTTTAATTACGCTTCACCTCTTGCCATGTTTAACCACATTTAATATTGCTGTGTATCTAATCAGGATAGAACTAAATAATCAAATGTGGAGTATCGTCAATATGCAACTCGTTGCATATTGAATTTCACTTAATGTTAGTGTTTGATTGTCGTGAATTGCCGTGCCATGTATTGCATATATTCAGCTGTTCATGCATCATATGTGGATTGCATCTTGTCGTGCATCTGCCGTGGTGAATATCTGTGTTGATGCTTGTTTTTGGTTTCTTTCGTCTCAATAGAGTTCCGCAAGCGTGTCGGATTGTGAGGACCCGTTCGACTACATCGGTTCGTGTGCTTCACGGAGTCATTCTTCTTCCAAGCGGGATCTCAGGCAAGATGGCCATTTCCCAGATACCATTACTATCATTGCCATGCTAGTTTTACCGCTTCTATCGATTATGTCTTGTTGCCTACCACATGTTAAATATCAGCCTCTCAACATTGCCATGAAAACCTTCAACCTGTTCACAACCTAGCAAACCACTGATTGGCTATGTAACCGCTTGCTTAACCCTGTGTTAGCGTTGCTAGTTGCAGGTGCATTGCTTCCATGTGAGAACATGGGTTCCTTGTTATATCACCCTATCAAATGCTATTTAATTTAATGCAACTATATACTTGGTAAAGGTGGAAGGCTCGACATTTCTAGCCTGGTGTTTTGTTCCACCTTTGCCCCCTTAGTTTCGGCTACCGGTGTTATGTTCCATAATTGAGCGCTCCTAACACGATCGGGGTTGTTATGGGGATCCCCTTTGCAAGGCCCAACTTTGGTACTACATTTGCCTAAACACCTAATAAACCCCCGGGCCCTAGTCATTTTTGCAGGGTTGCCCCTAGTCATTTTTGCAGCCACCCCCCTCAAAAACACCACCTGCTAGCCACATCTCCTCTCTCCCCCGAAATCCCATCCCAGGTCAGATCTGGACCATTGGATATCCATCCAAAGGCCCAGATTCGCCCAAAAACCCCACCTACCGGACATGTCCGTGGTCAAATCGAACATGTCCGGGCGACCGCGGTGTCCCGCAGGCTTCTCGTGCCTCTGCCCGAGCAGCCACCGGCAGAAGCGCTTCGGAGCGCGTCGCCGGAGCAGCCGGCAGCAGCTCCGCCGGACCTCCCTCTCCCTCCCCTTTCTCTTTCCCTCTCCCTCTCCTTCTCTATCTTGGTCTCACCTTCCTCGTCTTCTTCTCTGCATGCGCTCGAGGTGCTGCAGCCCGATCTCCGAGGAAGGCTGGCCCTAACTCCTCCGCCGGGAGAGAACCCCCGAGCACCAGATCCGCCGGATCCGAGACCGCCCCGCCGGATCGGCCTCCTCGCGTCCCTGCCGCATCGGGTGACCCTGCGCGCCGCCGGCGACCTCCTCTACTCGCAGGAAGAGCATGGGAGAACGATGAGCGCCAGCGCCTCGCTCGCCCGCTGCGCGCCTGGGCCGCACCAACCGCCACCTGAGACGGCCAACCTGGCCCAGCTCCACCCCGAGTGTTAGGGCATATTTCTCCTAAGTGGTTCTAGTGATTGATGACAATTGTTGTGCGGACTAATCTTGTGTCCTGAGCATTTTAGAATATTCTTCTCTAGGCACAAGATGACTTGACGCCCCTCGGAGGATCTCGAAGACGAATTTTCTTGTGCATTTCTCTTCCTAGTTTGAGTCATAGGAAAGTCTTCTTACCAAGAGGGGGTCCGCGTCGGAAAGGTTTGGGTGGAATCCTCACGCACACACCTCATGCACCCACCCATAGTTTAGCCTCAATAGAGCACCATTGTGTTTTCCTTGCCTATGTGAAAAAGGGTAAGCGGTAGTACCGCTGTCCCAGCGGTAGTACCGCTCTCAGAGCGGTAGTAAATTTTTACTACCGCTCCAGGCGCGGTACTACCATCCCAGGTGCGGTAGTAAACTTTTACTACCGCTCCAGGAGCGGTACTACCGCCCGAAGAACGGTAGTAGGTTTTTACTACCGCTCCAAGGGCGGTACTACCGCCCTCGGTGCGGTAGTATTATTTTACTACCGCACCGACGGGCCGTTTCTCGCATACTTTCCCACGGAGGGGGTGGCGCGGTAGTACCCCCCCGGTACTACCATGGTTGGTGAGGAGTTGAGCTGTAGTACCACTCGAGGAGCGGTAGTACCGCTCGTGCATTTATGTGGTAGGTGGGTAACGGTTGGATCTGCCCCACCTACTGTATAAAGGCATCTCCTTCTTCCTTGAGCCTACCTTTAACCTCTCTAAGCTCCATTGTTGCTCCACAAGCTCATTTTAGCCCGATCTCTCTCCCTAGCCAATCAACCTTGTTGATTTTCTAGGGATTGCTTGAGAAGGCCTTGATCCACACTTCCACCGAAGGATATTTGATTCCCCCTACTAATCCCTTGCGGATCTTGTTACTCTTGGGTGTTTGAGCGCCCTAGACGGTTGATGTCACCTCGGAGCCACATTCCATTGTGGTGAAGCTCCGTGGTCTTGTTGGGAGCCTCCAAGCTTTGTGTGGAGATTGCCCCAACCTTGTTTGTAAAGGTTCGGTCGCCGCCTTCAAGAGCACCTATAGTGGAATCATGGTACCTTGCATTGTGCGAGGGCGTGAGGAGAATACCGTGGCCCTAGTGGCTTATTGGGGAGCATTGTGCCTCCACACCGCTCCAACGGAGACGTACTTCCTGTCAAAGGGAAGGAACTTCGGTAACACATCCTCGTCTTCATCGGTTCCACTTGTGGTTATCTCTTACCTTTACTTTGTATATGTTGGTGTTGTAGAGTATCTCCTACGTGCTTCGTTACTCGTTACTAAGTAGCATCATATAGGTTGTCCTCCTAGTGCCATGTTAGTGAACCTTTATGATTGCTTCTCCGTATTTATTTAGAAAAGCTAAAAATTGCTAGTTGCCTATTCACCCCCCCTCTAGTCAACCATATCGATCCTTTCAATTGGTATCAGAGCCACGTCTCTTTATTAAGGGTTTCACCACCCGAAGAGTATGGAAGGCGAAGAGGGAGTTCCCCATGGGCAACCCAAGGCCATGGACTTGACTTCGGTCACAAGGGACGACTTGAATACGGCTATGGCCGCCCTCAAGACGTCCTTGACGAACAAAGTCAAGACCATGCTTAAAGAGTTAATTGAGGGATTTAAAAGTCCACCCGAACCGACGTTAGTGGTTAAACCCACCATCACCGATTCGGAGGCCAATTCCTCTAAGGAAGCGGCTAAAGGTATGCGACCTTCCTCATCTCTCGAAAAGGATGGGACTGGAACCTATGCCTCAGTTCCACCTCCCATGGTCTATGGAGGACCTGTTCCCACACCGCGTCTTAATCCTATTGGTCCTCCTCCTAAGCTTGTTAAGGGTGATTTTGCTAACTGGGTGTTTTCTATTAAGTCTCATTTGAATCACAGCTCAACAAACTTATGGAGAATCATCGAGCAAGGCTACTATCCTCATGACCCAAGCAACCTCACTCCAAGAGAAGAAGCGGACAATAATATAATCACTTCACATTGTTTATTTTACAGTCCGCAGTACCGCGTGAAGATCTTCCTCACTTGCGCCCCTTCTCTCTGGCCAAGGACTGTTGGGAGCACATTATGGTGCTATACAAGGGAAGCTCTAGCATTCAACGGTCAAACTATGAAGTGGTACTTGATCAGGCTGATGAGTTTGTAATGAAGGAAGATGAGGACCCTCGTGATCTCCATCGGAGGGTGACTGCTATTGGTGTTGCTCTCAAGGATCATGGGAGCAAGGATGTGGATGACACATGGGTCAAGCGCAAGTTTCTTAAGGCCATCATGCCTTTCAACAAAGCCATGTCATCAGTCATTCGCCAACGACCAGATTTCCACTCGTTGTCTTCCAGTGAGGTGTTGGATGAATTCATTGCAATGTCAATCATGAACGAGACCGCTGACAATGCACTTGCTCGAGTTCGGTCAAAGATAGATTCACCTAACCTTGCTTTGAAGGCAAAGGCTGCTTCTGAACAAGAAGAGGAGGATGAAGAAGAGGAGAGCTGCCCTGAAGACACTAAGTATGCTTATCACGAGCACATGGCTCTTGCGTCGAGGCAATTCTGGGGCAACAAGAGGAACTCAAGTCCCAACTTCACCAAGAACAACTCAAGTGGGTTCAAACCCAAGCAACGAGTGAGGACATGCTATATAGTGGTAATGTGAGCCATTTCGTGGCGGAATGTCCTTATGAGAAGAGGGAAGACAACAGAGGCAAGCTCATTCGCAAGGACAAAACAAAGTCATTCCCAAGCAAGAACAACTTTGTCAAGAAACCCCATCCAAAGGGTATGGTGGCACTTGAAGAGTACCCCTCAGATGATGATGATGATGATGATATGGTGGCAACTGCGACTGTCGCCATTGCCACTCCTTCTTCCAAGAAGGTGTCCCTCTTCAACGCCCCCAACGAAAATCACATCGCCAAGTGCCTCATGGCTAAAGGTATCACTCAGGTAACACCCAGCATTAAGACCAACATCACTAGTGCTCACTCATTGTTGAATTGTGTTGATGATAGTGATGTTGTGGAACTTAATGAGCATGATCTTGACAAATTTCTGTGTACTATCAAAGGAGAAACCAAGAGGCACTTTGTTGCCCTTTTGGAACAATTGGGTGAGGCTAATGACCTCATCAAGTCTCATGAGGAGACCATCTCCGAGATGCAAGGTCATAGTCGTGACTATGACGATGAGATTGCTGAACTTTCTATTGCTCTAGAAACAGAGCGCACTCTTCGTTTGGCTCCTGAGGAGTTATACAACGATGACTGCGCTAAATTGCAAAAGAAACTAGATCATGCTACTGTTCTTACTCGTATGCTTAAGTCTGAAAAGGATGCTCTTGGGGTTGACCATGACAGACTCAAAATGGAGTTTGACACACTTGACAAGGCTCACAAGGCCTTGAAAGGTAGTCATTTCTCCCTGAAAGAGTCTCATGATCAACTTCAAGCAAAGCTTACCAAGGAAATCTCTACTTGTCCTCCTTTTGTTTTAATTGATAATGCTTGTACAACTAACCCTTGTTGTGAGCATGTACATCTTGTGGAGGAAAAATGCCAAGTTGAAGGATAAACTTGAGAAGGGCCTTGTGTCATGCATCCAAGGCAAGAAGAGCCTGAATGACCTTTTGAGCAATCAAAAGGGTGTGGTAGGAAAGGAGGGGCTTGGACTTACATCTAAGTCTAAAAGAAAAAGAAAGAACAGGAACAACAGATCCCCCACCCTCATGGACATCTTTGTCAAAGAGGGCGAAGGGACTCAGGAGGTGAACAGGAACAAGGTGGAAAATGGGAGCATCAAGAAGGGCAAAACCATTCCTACCAACACGTTCGACAAATTAAATCCTTCCTATGTTTTATGTCGTGCTGGTGATGGGCATGTTTATGCCAGATTTATTGGTTCTTACTATGAGTACATGGAATGTGCTATTTGGGTTCCTAAGACCCTTGTCTCTAACATTAAAGGACCCATTCAAAAATGGGTACCTAAAACCAAGCCTTGATCTATTGCAGGAGTTTGCTTCCGGAGGGGTGTCATGGTTTCTCGATAGTGGGGCAACAAATCATATGACCGGAAGCAAGGACTTAGTGGTGGATGTGCATCCTTCCCCATCTATGCCCACCGATGTCCAATTCGCCGATGCATCATCGTCAAAGGTATTGGGATTTGGTAAGGTGGTCATCTCTCAAGAGTTATCTATTGAGAAGGTCATGCTTGTTGAGTCCCTTGCTTATAATTTACTTTCGGTTCGTCAACTTGCAATCATGGGCTTCTCCACATTCTTTAATCTTGATATTGTGGTCCTTTTGTGGAGCAAGACTCTTAAAGTAGCCTATGTTGGACATGTCGAAAATGGTCTCTATGTGGTGAACTTTTCAAAGCGACCCACTAAGACTGCGACATGTCTAATGGCTAAAGTTGATGTGGGTTGGCTTTGGCATCGCCGACTAGCCCATGTCAATACGAAATCTTTGCAAAGTCTCCTTAAAGGGGACCATATTCGTGGACTAACAAATGTGAGTTTTGCCAGAGATCGTGCTTGCAGTGCGTGCATTCAAGGAAAAATTCATGAAACTGCTCATCGTCCAATGACTCTCATTTACACTAAGAGACCGTTGGAGCTCCTTCATATGGATCTCTTCGGTCCCCCATCATTTGATAGTCTTGGGGGCAGAAAGTACTGCTTGGTGATTGTTGATGATTACTCAAGATACACTTGGGTATATTTCTTCAAGAGGAAGAGTGAGACTCAACAGACTGTTATCAACTTTGCTAATGAAGCTCAACGTCAACATGAAGCAAAGATTTTGATGATCAGAAGTGACAACGACACCGAGTTCAAGAACTACACCTTGGATGAGTTTCTAGGTGATGAGGGAATAAAACATCAATATTCGACACCATATACCCCTCAACAAAATGGTGTGGCGGAAAGGAAGAACTGGACACTGATGGACGCTGCAAGAACAATGATGGCGGAATTCAAATCTCCATATAACTTTTGGGCCGAAGCCATCAACACATCATGTCATGCGTCAAATCGGCTCTATATCCGCAAAGGCTTGAACAAGACCCCATATGAGATTCTCACCGGAAACAAACCCAATCTCAAGTACTTTCGGGTATTCGGGTGTAAGTGTTTCATTCTCAAGAAAGGTGCACGTTTAGCTAAATTTGATTCTAGAGCACATGAGGGCATATTTGTTGGTTATGCTACAAACTCTCATGCTTACCGTGTCCTCAACAAGTCCACCGGACTCATTGAGGAGACGTGTAACGTGGAGTTTGATGAAAATAATGGCTCCCAAGTGGAGCAAAGTGGTCTATGTGACGTAGGTGATGAAATTCCTCCCCAAGCCATAAGAAGAATGGGGATTGGTCAAATACTCCCCATTGAGGAACCCCTTGTGGCCGAAGGAGAAGGACAATGCACTACTCAAGTGGAGCCATCATCCTCACAAGTCCCACACGCTTCCGATGAACAAAGAGAAGACCCTCAACAACTTGAACAAACTCAAGATCAAGACCAAGTGCCTAAAGATGGTGATGTGCCCCATGAAGTACAAGCACTCACCCAAGGTTCCGAGCCGTCTCAAGATCAAGATCAAGTGCAACCACATGATCCAGACCAAAATAGAAGCACAAGATCAAGATCAAGAGCAACCACAAGAACAAGGACAAACCAGTGAACCTGCTCAAGACGAAGATGGGATGCCGTCTCTCAATTCCCTTCTGCGGCGCCTAAAAGGGGTACTGGTGCCAAGGGAAGATCAAAATGCAAGGGCACGCAAAGCAATCAAGTCGATGTTCCCCAGTTATCCAATGAAGAACTCTTGGAGCGTCGCGCAGCCAAGATTGCGAACAATCTGAGAGTCAAGTCACATCTTATGAAGAATGTACTTGGTAGTTTGAAAAAGGGAGTATCCACTCGTCAACAAATTTGGAATTATTGTGAGCATCACGCGTTTGTTTCGTATTGTGAACCTCAACACGTACAGGAAGCGCTCGATGATGAGGATTGGCTTATGGCCATGCATGAAGAACTCAACAATTTCAAGCGCAACCAAGTCTGGGATTTAGTGCCAAGGCCAAAGGAGGAACATAATGTCATCGGGACCAAATGGATCTTCAAAAACAAGCAAGATGCCAATGGGATTGTGATTCGAAACAAGGCAAGATTGGTGGCTCAAGGCTACTCCCAAGTCGAGGGTATCGACTACGGTGAAACCTTTGCCCCTGTTGCTTGTTTAGAATCTATTCGCATGATGCTTGCATTTGCTTCTCATCATAATTTCAAATTCCAACAAATGGATGTGAAAAGTGCCTTTCTTAATGGTCCTTTAAATGAGTTGGTATATGTCAAACAACCCCGGGGTTCGAACATCCCAAGCTCCCCAATCATGTGTACAAACTTAATAAAGCACTCTATGGCCTTAAACAAGCCCCACGTGCGTGGTATGAGTATCTTACTGAGTTATTACAAGTTCGTGGGTTTGAAATTGAGAAGATTGATCCCACTCTTTTTACTAAGAGGGTCAAAGGGGATTTGTTCATATGCCAACTATATGTTGATGACATCATTTTTGGTTCTCCTAACGAATCTTTCAATGAAGAATTTGCTGCACTGATGACCGAGAAATTTGAGATGTCTATGATGGGTGAGTTGAAGTTCTTCCTCGGGTTCGAGATCAAACAAGGCTTAGAAGGGACTTTCATTAAACAAGCCAAGTACACTCAAGACATGCTCAAGAGGTTTGAGCTAGAGGATGTCAAGCCGGTCAAGTTTCCCATGCCAACACGATGCAAGCTTGACAGTGATCCCAATGGTAAAGCAGTGGATCAAAAGGTATATCGCTCCATGATTGGATCCCTCCTTTATCTTTGTGCATCTAGACCTGATATCATGTTGAGTGTAGGGATTTGTGCACGGTTTCAATCTGCACCAAAGGAAAGTCATTACATGTTTGTCAAACAAATCTTTTGATATTTGGCTCATACCCCAAACTTTGGTCTATGGTATCCCAAAGGAGCAAACTTTAACCTAGTGGGCTATTCTGACTCAGATTGGGCAGGCGACTGTGTGGAGAGAAAGTCAACCTCTGGAGGATGCCAATTCCTTGGTCTTTCACTGGTAAGTTGGTCTTCAAAGAAGCAGAATTGTGTATCACTATCCTCCACCGAAGCTGAGTATGTAGCAGCTGCAAGTTGTTGTGCCCAGTTGCTATGGATGAGGCAAACTTTAAAGGACTACGGTGTCACCTGTGACAAAGTGCCTCTCCTATGTGACAATCAAAGTGCTATCAAGATTTCTCTTAATCCGGTTCAACACAGCAAGACCAAGCACATTGATATTCGCCATCACTTCATTCGTGAACATATCAAGCTAGGTGATATTGAGATTCACTTCATCAACACTGAAGAGCAACTTGTAGATATTTTCACTAAGCCCCTAGATGAAGCAAGGTTCCGGGAGTTAAGGCATGAGCTAAATATCATTGATTCAAGTAATGTGGATTGAAACTAGGCACTTTGCACCTCACTCTACATTACATCTTGCTCTAGATGTAGGCATGGACATAGGGGGAGTGTTGTTCTCTCAATGAACTTTCCCTCCCCCATTATGCATAAATCGATCAAGTATTTCACTTTGGCAATCACCAAATGGCACTTGTGCTTCAAAGACGAGATATGGTCATGAACCCAAGGATAATTCTTCGCGATGTCATACCATTTGTCTCAAACATTGGTGGCCTAGGCCACCGCCCTCTCCCTGGAGTCTCTGTGTTGTTTCTCTTTCTTCGATGTGTCTTTCTTGTTTCCGTGTTTTGTTTTCTCTTGGCTTGATCAAGTTTTTCCATCACCTAAGGAGTAGAGAGCTCTTTTGGTGATTTTTGTGACTTCAAGCACGGTACTACCGCCCCCAGCACGGTAGTAAAATTTTACTACCGCTGGGGGAGCGGTACTACCGCTCACCATGCGGTACTACCGCCCCCAGCATGGTACTAATTTTTTACTACCGCTGTGGGCGCGGTACTACCGCACGTAGAGCGGTACTACCGCGATGACGGCGGTACTACCGCGCCGCCTCGCCAGGGGACTATTTAAAGGGTCGGGAGGCCTTTCTTTTCCCCATCTGCCCCGAGTTCTTCCCTGTCTCTCTCTCCTCTCCTCAAAAACTGCCCTAAGGCATCGCCGGATCTCCCTATCCGGCCATCGTCCTCTGATTCCGACCGGTGGGACTCTTCCCCACGCGCCATGGACACCGGTACTGCCCCTCATCTGCAATCTTATGCTTTGTTCATTGATTCCTTCTAGGGATAGGGCATATGGTCTCATGGCATCGCGATTGGGAGTTAGTGGTAGTTTTTTGGGTAATATGATTCCTTGCATAGGTGGTGTGTGTGCCTAGGCCTGCTTAGGATCCAGATCTACGGTTTTCAATCTACTCCACAAGTTTTTCCCTGTCAAATTTGATTAGATCTGTGATTAGGCCGTCCCGTGCGGTACTACCGCCCCTCGTGGCACGGTACTACCGCTCGAGGAGCGGTACTACCGCTTGTAGAGCGGTAGTAAAATTTTACTACCGCTCCACCTGCGGTACTACCGCTCCCCTTTGTGCACACACACTGATCTATTGTGTTTTATGGGGTTTTTGATCGTTCTTGTTCATTGCCTTGACTTGTTTCTCCCTTCTTTCGTGTTTTGTGTGTTGTTTTGCGTATCCCAGGTGGTGGTTCCCGTCGTTCCAACCCGTCTCGCACTGCCAGCTCCAAGCGACCTTCCTCTGATCCGTCTGAAGGCTCCAATGCCCCCAATTGCTCGTTCAAGAAGCCTGCTCCAAAGAAGCCCTCAGTCAACTGGAACACTATGCCGCTTGTCGAGTTCCAACACCGTCGCAAGCTCAACCCATATGCCAACAATAGGGAGGAGTTCCCTGGCGGTGAACAGTTTTGGACTCGCGATCAATTCTTAATCTATGAAGACGTGCTCAGATCAAAGAAGAACCTCTATGTCCTGGTGCAGTGGATAGATCTTGAACATTTGAGGAAGGACATGACTTATTTTGGGGAGGCCATTGCGATGGTGGAGCAACTTCAGATTGCGGACCTCATCTCGTTTCACCAGGATTTTGATATTTCCATTGTAGCTCACTTCTTTGCTACAATGCACTTTCACCATGATGACGCCCGTACTATGACTTGGATGACAAATGGAATGCAGCTGACTGCTACCTGGAAAGACTTCATGGATCTTCTTCAGGCCAGGGATGATTGGCCTCACTACTGCTGTTGGCTTGCGCCCCCATGCCAAGGCCCAAGCCGCTCCAAAGGAGAAGCTGCTCCCGTACCTCTCTGTGAAGCACACCCCCACTGGCGAGGTATCCTATGTCATGAACCCCTTCTTGGATGTGATGCACCGGATCTTTCGCAACACACTGTTTCCCAGGGTTGGCAACAAGGACCAGGTGCACTCCTACCTGGTAGACATGCTCCTCTTGTGTCAGAAAGCGAAGAATCGTCAGTGTCAGCCCCTTGATGTTTCTCATGTCATGTGGACTGAACTCTACTCTGCAGTCATTAACCGTAAGGTCCCAATCTACGGTCCCTACCTCTTCTATTTTATCAAGGCCACTTGGACCAAGATCTTCCCCAGGGCTGAGTTTGTTGCTCCTGATTGGGTCCGCCATGAGCCCATCAAGCTACGTCAGAAAGACAAATGGGCCAACACCTCCTCTCGTCAGGCTGCCCCAAGGGATTCTAATGACGATCCGCCAGGCGCTGAGGATGAGGCCCCTCCAAAGGCTCCTCGATAGGGTGAGGGTTCCCACACATCTGCGGCACCGTCTTGGGCCACACGACTCACTGACAGGATGAAGACCCTGTTCTGTATGCAGGCCAAGGGCGAGTACAGCACACATGTTGCTCAGAAGGAGAGTCGCCAGCGTGACAAGTTGATCATGAGGAAGCTTGACATGCCCTTCTCCAGCGGTTCTGAGAGTGAGATCACCCTCGAGGCGGCATGGATGGAGAAGCATCATCTTCAGTGGGCTGCATCTGAGGAGGAGGAGGACACCGACGATGGCTCCGATGAGGAGTATCGTGATGAGGAGGACACCGACTGATGTTTCTACCACCTGGGTGTTAGTGCTCCTCTCTGCCTTTTTGGTCTTTCGATGCCAAAGGGGGAGAGAGTGTAGGATTTGCTCGTTCTCTATTTTTTCTGGTCTTTTGGTTTGATAAAACTTTGTTGCTTTCGTTCGCTACTTTTGCTTTATGGTTGAGACTGAGTCGCCAGATCCTATCTTAATGTGAGATATATGTTTTATCTTACTTATCTTCTGTCTCAGTATTATCAGTTTTATCATTTTATTATTAACCTGTGAGACATATTATCTTGTGCCAGTATTCCTTTGCTAACATGCTTTGCCATGCTTCAATATTCTTCATCTCTCGTACGTATGTAGTAAGGATGGCTTAGTCTATATAATCTAGGGGGAGTGTTCTCTCTGTGGTTAGTTGTTGGTATGCACATACCGAGAGGAAACTAGCCCCCTTGTGATATCTTTGAAGTTTGCATATGCCTATCTCTATTTTTGTGTGCAAATCCAACATTGTCATCAATCCACCAAAAAGGGGGAGATTGTTAGGGCATATTTCTCCTAAGTGGTTTTAGTGATTGATGACAATTGTTGTGCGGACTAATCTTGTGTCCTGAGCATTTCAGAATATTCTTCTCTAGGCACAAGATGACTCGACGCCCCTCGGAGGATCTCGAAGACGGATTTTCTTCTGCATTTCTCTTCCTAGTTTGAGTCATAGGAAAGTCTTCTTACCAAGAGGGGGTCCGCGTCGGAAAGGTTTGGGTGGAATCCTCACGCACACACCTCATGCACCCACCCATATTTTAGCCTCAATGGAGCGCCATTGTGTTTTCCTTGCCTATGTGAAAAAGGGTAAGCGGTAGTACCGCTCTCAGAGAGGTAGTAAATTTTTACTACCGCTCCAGGAGCGGTACTACCGTCCCAGGTGCGGTAGTAAACTTTTACTACCGCTCCATGAGCGGTACTACCTCCCGAAGAACGGTAGTAGTTTTTTTACTACCGCTCCAAGGGCGGTACTACCGCCCTCAGTGCGGTAGTATTATTTTACTACCGCACCGACGGGCCTTTTCTCGCATACTTTCCCACGGAGGGGGTGGCGCGGTAGTACCCCCCGGTACTACCGTGGTTGGTGAGGAGCTGAGCGGTAGTACCGCTCGTGCATTTATGTGGTAGGTGGGTAACGGTTGGATCTGCCCCACCTACTATATAAAGGCATCTCCTTCTTCCTTGAGCCTACCTTTAACCTCTCTAAGCTCCATTGTTGCTCCACAAGCTCATTTTAGCCCGATCTCTCTCCCTAGCCAATCAACCTTGTTGATTTTCTAGGGATTGCTTGAGAAGGCCTTGATCCACACTTCCACCGAAGGATATTTGATTCCCGCTACTAATCCCTTGCGGATCTTGTTACTCTTGGGTGTTTGAGCACCCTAGACGGTTGAGCTCACCTCGGAGCCACATTCCATTGTGGTGAAGCTCCGTGGTCTTGTTGGCAGCCTTCAAGCTTTGTGTGGAGATTGCCCCAACCTTGTTTGTAAAGGTTCGGTCGCCGCCTTCAAGAGCACCTATAGTGGAATCACGGTACCTTGCATTGTGCGAGGGCGTGAGGAGAATACGGTGGCCCTAGTGGCTTATTGGGGAGCATTGTGCCTTCACACCGCTCCAACGGAGACGTACTTCCTGTCAAAGGGAAGGAACTTCGGTAACACATCCTCATCTTCATCGGTTCCACTTGTGGTTATCTCTTTCCTTTACTTTGTATATGTTGGTGTTGTAGAGTATCTCCTACGTGCTTCGTTACTCGTTACTAAGTAGCATCATATAGGTTGTCCTCTTAGTGCCATGTTAGTGAATCTTTATGATTGCTTCTCCGTATTTATTTAGAAAAGCTAAAAATTGGTAGTTGCCTATTCACCCCCCTCTAGTCAACCATATCGATCCTTTCACCGAGGCACCCGCTGCCCATCTCCTCCTTCCACCAGGCCGGCCCCAAGGCCTGAGGTGAGCAGCCCGAGACTATTCCCCGCCCCACGCGTTGCTTAGTTTATTGCGCATGCCCCTTTCGGCGCGTTAGTAATTAGTTTAGGTTTTAGGATTTAATTCCTATTTCAGGGTTTAGGCTATATTTAAAACGTCCGTAACTTTTAAACCGTGACTCGGATCGCAACGCGTTGTATATGAATCTTGTGTAGATTTTCGCGTAGATTACGAATTTGTAACTTGCATGCATGTTTGAATTAGTTTGACGTGCCGAATGCCTAGAAGCGTGTGCTGTCCTAATAGAGGATTGTTCCGTATTTATTTTCCGTGCGTGTCCGGATTGCTCAAACCCCGTAGATAAAATGCTCATGTTTGAGAACCCTTTTGCCATGCATTTTAGAGTAGTCGTTGGTATTTTTGCATGTAGGATTCCGTAGCTAGTTTATTATTTCGCGTTTAGGACATATTCCCGCATATACGTGTGGCGTTGTTTTTATTTTGCATCCCCACATGTTATATATGTTTTCGGGGTAGAAAAATCCATAGAATTTAACTGTGCATTTAGTTTTAGTTTTTGAGCAAGTTAGTTCGCGTGATATTTTGCCATGTTGCCTTTTGTTTATTTTGTGGGATTTATTCCGTGCTTGATATGATTAAGTTGTCAACTAGAGAGTTGTTCTTGGATGTTTGTCCTAGCCCTTGGTAATGTTGGTTGCAATAGAATTCCATGTTTGGGTGTGGTTTGTTTGTTCTTTACTTGCTAGGAAATAGTGTTGTTTTAGAGATGCTGAAATATTTCTCAGTCTGAAATCTGTTATATTTTGTTGTTGTCTTGTCTTGAGTTTATCTGGTGATCTGTAGCTCTTTTGAGGTTGGTGCAATGGAGTTAGTTGTAGACTTTAGGATTCTCTAGCTTGTTGTGAATTTTCATGCCTTTTGGAGTATTGCAGCTTATGGTTTTGCTGCTATCAATATGCCTTCAGATCGAAAACTGCAGTTTCATAAACTATTATTTTCTCTAAGTCTGAAACTGCGTGTGAGCAACCATTTTGTGACTTCTTTTCCTAGTGATCCATGCTTCCATGCTAGTTGTTGTTAGTGGTATGTTGTTGAACCGTTGCTCCGTTTTGAACGTGTCCTATATGAAACTTGCTTAAAATCTTGTGTAGTTTCATACTATATTGCTGGTTGTGTGTTTTGAGATGCTTGCGACTGTCGTTGCACACATATTGCATTCAAGCCATCATATCTTGCGGTGCTCGTATCTTTTGAACCGTAGCTCCGTTGGAGATGTTCTCTATGTGTAAATTGCCTGTAACGACGTATAGAATCACGTGAACCTATTTGTTTTGCTGTTTAACAAACATTTAAACGCGTTAGTCCAGATCTGCACAGAATTGTAAATTAACATGTGAGGTCGTCTCGGAGGTGCTATATGTCATTTCCGACCTCATTTAAAATGCCTAGATAGGTAGTTTAATTATGCTTCACCTCTTGCCATGTTTAACCACATTTAATATTGCCGTGTATCTAATCGGGATAGAACTAAATAATCAAATGTGGAGTATCGTCAATATGCAACTCGTTGCATATTGAATTTCACTTAATGTGTAGTGTTTGATTGTCGTGAATTGTCGTGCCATGTATTGCATATATTCAGCTGTTCATGCATCATATGTGGATTGCATCTTGTCGTGCATCTGCCGTGGTGAATATCTGTGTTGATGCTTGTTTTGGGTTTCCTTCGTCTCGATAGAGTTCCGCAAGCGTGTCGGATTGTGAGGACCCATTCGACTACATCGGTTCGTGTGCTTCACGGAGTCATTCTTCTTTCAAGCGGGATCTCAGGCAAGATGACAATTTCCCCAGATACCATTACTATCATTGCCATGCTAGTTTTACCGCTTCTATCGATTATGTCTCGTTGCCTACCACATGTTAAATATCAGCTTCTCAACATTGCCATGAAAACCTTCAACCTGTTCACAACCTAGCAAACCACTGATTGGCTATGTTACCGCTTGCTTAACCCTGTGTTAGCGTTGCTAGTTGCTGGTGCATTGCTTCCATGTGCAAATATGGGTTCCTTGTTATATCACCCTATCAAATGATATTTAATTTAATGCAACTATATACTTGATAAAGGTGGAAGGCTCGGCCTTTCTAGCCTGGTGTTTTGTTCCACCTTTGCCCCCTTAGTTTTGGCTACCGGTGTTATGTTCCATAATTGAGCGCTCCTAACACGATCGAGGTTGTTATGGGGACCCCTTGATAATTCGTTTTAGATTAAGACTGGTATGACAAGGCCCAACTTTGGTACTACATTTGCCTAAACACCTAATAAAATTGCATAGGGACTTTTCGGACCCCGAGGATAATTTAATCAACCCCCGGGCAAGTGCTCCTCATGAGTGTTGGTCCAAACTGGCAGACTACGGGGCCACCGCGGGGCAACCCGAGGTTTGGTTTCTCCTAGTGTGACCCATCCGTCGTGTCCTGAGAACGAGATACGCGGCTCCTATCGGGTTCGTCGACACGTCGGGCGGCCTTGCTGTATTAGTTTTACCTTTGACGAAATATCTTGTGCATCGGGATTCCGGTGATGCTTTGGGTAATCTCAGAGTTGAGGTTTTCCACTAAGGAGTCCAACGAGATTGCGAGCCTCGTGATCGAGGATTTCTATGCGGCTTGTGGTAATTTGTGATGGACTAGTTGGAGCACCCCTGCAGGGTTAAATCTTTTCAGAAAGCCGTGCCCACGGTAATGTGGCAACATGGAAACTTTGTTTAATACTGGTTCTAGACAACTTGAAGTTAACTTAATTAAAACTTGCCAACTGAGTGCGTAACTGTGACTGTCTCTTTCGCGAGTTCCTTCTCCGATCGAGGACACGGTGGGGTTATGTCTGACGTAGGTAGGTGTTCAGGATCATTCATATGATCATCAGTAGTTTACTCCGCTATGTGTAGATCATTCCCCTCTTTATTCTTGTACTCGTAAGTTAGCCACCTCATATAATGCTTAGTCGCTCGCTGCAGCCTCACCACTTAACCATATCTCACGCATTAAGCTTTGCTAGTCTTGATACCTTTGGAAATGAGATTGCTGAGTCCCCTGTGGCTCACAGATTACTACAACACCAGTTGCAGGTACAGGTAAAGATTACTTGACGTGAGTGTGTTGATTGTTCATTTGGAGTTGCTTCTTCTTCTTCATCATCATCGATCTAGGATGGGTTCCAGGACGGCAGCTTGGGATAGCAAGGATGGACGTCGTTCTTCTTTTCTCGTTTGTTTTCGTTCGTAGTCGGACCCTGCTCTTCTTCATGATGATTATGTATTGTATTGATGTGACTCTGATGTAGCTTGTGGCGAGTGTAAGCCAATTCTATATATATCTCTTCTTTTCAGTACATGTACTTCTAACGATATCCATTCTTGCGAAACGATGAGATGCGCTTCTATCCCTGACGAGGCCCTCGTGCCAAATTGAGGATAGAATCGCATCTTGGGCGTTACAGTGTCTACAATCTCAGGAACATCCACTCGCGAATAACTATTCTGATCCTTAGATTACAATAGTGTCATCCTATATATTTCAAATGTTTATATAAAAATGTTCATGGTGTATACATAAAAGATAGAATATGTACGGAAAACAATGACATAAAAAATTATATTTTAAATAAAGGTTAATAGTATATTTGAAAAAAATTCTCAATGTGTACAAAAATGTTTCATCAATATGAGTACATATTAAGCATGTATAATTGTTTCCTCACTCTACACGAAAATAGAAAGAAAAAATCCAATAAAAACCAAAAAATAAGCAAAGAAAAATGAAAACAGATAGAGAAACAAAGAAAATGAAAGAAAAAATAAAACAAAGAAAATGAGTGCAAAAAGAATGAAAACAGTGAAAAAGAGAAAGAAACAAAGAAAAAAACATGAAAAAAAGAGAAAAAATAAGAAGGGAAATGAAAACAAGCAAAATTTAAGAAAATAACAAAGAATAAAGAACAATAAATAATCAGTAAAAGATAAATAAACAAAGCAAAACGATGAAAAGATGAGAAGAAACAAAGAAGCCAAAAAGAAAAAGAAAAAAGAAGAAGCAGAGAACACATAACCAGCACGCGAATGAGCACTAAAAATGGGTTGATGTTATAAGCGAGATATACTCCCTCCGTTCCTAAATATAAGGTGTATTAGTTTAAAAAAAATAAAACCTTATCTATGTTTGACCAACTTTATAGCAAAATATATAATAGTTTATAATACTATATATATCAAATATGAAAATATATTTCATGGCAAATCTAGTGATAATGATTTGATATTCTAGACCTTGATATTTTTGTCTACAAACCTGGTCAAAGTTAGAGAAGTTTGACTTTTAAAAAATAATAATATACCTTATAGTTAAAAATAGAGGGAGTAGTTCAAGCCAGACGTTATGTAATCTCGCTATAAGGATGATATAGTTCTCGCGATAAACATATATCATCAAAATCACTATTTAAGGGTTACCCCTTGCACGGGTTACTCCTCATCTTCCGAGATGCTGATAAGTGACATATTGCATGTACACACTTATCACAACCTTATAATTTTGTCATTTTTGTAGATTCGTATATTCAACCGCGCATCCCAATATTGAACTGTTTTCAGCATTGGATTTTTGGTGTCGGAATCTTCAAAACTAGATCCCATGTTAATAGATTTTAATAAAAAATAAAAAATGAAAATTCAAATTCAAATTAAAAATAAAAATAAATCCATAGGAGAAATATATATGAAAAAATGACACTAAAAATGAATATCAAAAAATGAAAGAAAAAATACGGAGCCCAAAAACGTGATTGATGTTTTCATTTTTTATTGGGGAACACAAGTTGTGCTTTTCACGAAAACACAAAGCACAACCTGTATTTTTTTTAAAGAAGGCACAACTGTGCTTCTGAGCACTTCTCGAGGGAGCAAATTTTTGCTTTCGCGAGAAGCAAATATGGACCTCTCATGAAAAGACAAGTTGTGCTTCTCGCAGAGGAAAATATGTTCCTTCACGAGAAGCATAACTGTCATGCTTTTCGTGAAAGTACATGTTGTGCTTTTCACTTTTTCGGAAAGCACAACTGTAATTATGCAGACTGTGCTTCTTACGGCAAAACACTACATTCCGAAGAAACAATTTTTCAAAATCTAGAGAAAAAAGTAAAAAAAAAACAAAAAAGCTGAAAAAACAAACTCATTAAAACCCAAAACACACCTAGAGAAATAAAAAGAAAACGAAATTCAAAGATAGCGTCCATCATGTGGCACGTGGCTGTGGCTGGGCAGACAACTTGGCCCACTCTCAGACCAAAAAGGTGACCCTTACGGGAGCTCGGGAATAAATAACTCATATTTTTTGGGCAAAATAAATAGGCATATCTTATTTGACGCCACAGGCGTGCATTTTTATTAACTGATGCTTGTGACATTCCCAAGTGGGCCGGCCATCTTGTCGCCGGTTGATGCTTTTTTCTTGAAAATTCTGTGAACTCTTTTACATATCGAATAACTTTTTTAAAATTTCAGCGAATATTTTTTAAGATTTATGAACTTTTCTCTGAAAATCGATGAACCTTTTCTAAAATACTAAAATTTAATAAACATTTTTGAATATCAATGATTTTTTTTAAATTTGATTAACATCTTTTCGAAAAAGGATGAATATTTATCAAAATTGATGAACTTTTTTAAGATTTATAAACTTTTAAAGTTCAATGAACGTTTTTGAAAAATACATGAACTTTTTTAATTTCTATGAACTTTTTTCAAATTTAATGAACTTTTTGAAAGTTTAATGAATGTGTTCCAAATTGGATGAAATTTTTATTCAATTTCAATGAGTTTTTTTTCAAATTGATGAACTTTTTTGAAGTTGATGAACCTTTTTGAAGATATGAGATTTTTTTCAAATGAATGAACCTTTTTGTTTAAATCTAGAAACCTTTTTTTATTTCATATTTTTATTTTCATAAGAAATAGAAAATCAGGGCGTTTTTTTTTCTACTGGATTAACAAAAGAAAATTGATAAAAAAAAACTGGACAGCATGCTAGTGGGCAGGCCCATGCGAGCGATGCTGCAGGCGCCGGATCGTTAATGGATGCCTGCTGCGCTGCATAGGAGTTTTCCAATAAATAACACTTAATTAGTTGTCTCCATATATCATTCGCCGGAAAATAACAGGGTAACGAGTGGGTTGCACAAGCGGAAGTGGCTTACAAGGCCACCCCACCGGAAAACTCTCTCCTCTGCCCTACCAAAGAAGCCCATCATTTCTCTCTCAAAAGAAAAAAAGCAAGCAAGCCCATCATGTTTCTTCAGAGACTGCAGGGCTTGCAATAGTACCGACCCGTACTGCAAAATTGCATCCCCGCAAAAAAGAAAAAAAAACTGCATCTTTTTTTCAGAATTAAATCTGTGCAGCTTTCAGCATTGGCATATCATTTACCTTTCGACACCGGCACATCGTAACATTTCCTATGATTGTATTAGTATCAAACCGTGATGTTACGTAAGTACAGTTTTTTTCATGACAAGTCTACTACGTACTGCTTTGAGGTTATCATCGTATTTTTATATATTATGAACCAAATTCTGAAATGCTTGAAACAAAGGGAGCGGAGGATATGAATTGCTTCGGACCACAGACTGTGATTGTGTATATGATACTCCTTCTTGCCAGTTTAGCTTAACTTACTTTTGTTCTCTTGCTTACCATTCTGCACTGTTTTTGTAGCTCTACTTAAGGCCTTCTTTAATTTGGCGTCCCTCTTCTACAAATACAATATGACACACGCTTTGGGTCGTGTTCGAGAAAAAGAGCGGCGTCCTAAAGCAAAGCACCGAATACAGACGTAGAACTGAATGATGAAAGATATGAGACATTCCTTTTCTTTCCAACAAAAGGACTTCTTCCTGATACCTTCTCCTTTCTTTTCCATTCCTTTTTGTTAATGTTTTTTTTCGGTTTAGAAGCTTTTAGTATTGTATAAGACTTTTCCTCTATCACTCGATCATTTAGAGACTTTTAGTATGCAAAAAAACATGCACGACGTGCTGTCGTTTTAGCTCTCTAGTGACATGCGTGGATTATTGCGTACAGCGCCTCTGCAACAGTATGGGAGTTAGTCTGTCAGCATCCTGATATATGCTATCATGGTTTGATGGCTTTGCCATCTCCTGTTTCCCCGCACCTGTCCAGAGTTCAGGTGAATTCCAGCCTGGTTTATCTCTGGCCCCGTGGCCTTCAGTTTTACAAACAAGCAGCAACTTTGAGCCACAAAACTTGAGTCAAACTAACTCCCTGTCAATCACCGCCTTGCTAAAAGATGATTATGTTGAAGCAAAGTGCGACAAGTCAATACTATCTGATTTGTTCCTTTGGATATGTAGATAGATGATTATGTTGAAGCATTCAGCAACTTGCAATTCAGTTCTTGTTACTCAAGCAGTGTGAGGTTCACTAGTGCGTGCTAGACTGTAAATGGCAATGCTTTTACATCAAGTGCTTTTTGGTTTTCCAGCCTTTAAAGCAAGTATTCGATGATGAAATGCACACATGATGCTTCCCCAGTATGCTCTTGGGTCTTGACCATTGCATGGATTCCAAGCAAGCTGCAGTGTACAGCTGAATCATCGCATTCTTCAAGTACTAGATGATTTTGACAAGCCATGGATAATATATATCATTTGGTTTCTGTTCCTCTTTCTATATCACCTGAAAGCAGAAGCTTCTAGACTAGACACCCCTGCCTACGTCTTTAATGGCCCTCATGATTTGTTGAGCTTTGCTGAATATGCAGCAATTAAGTCTTAGTTTCCGCTTGCAACTCATACAGAAGATGAGGTGGGTCGAACAGTTCGTATCTTTTTTATTTGTTTGTTTCTTCTCAGTGTTTTTTTTCTTCTGTTTCCATCTTAATTAACATCAATGCAAGTAGTAGTGTTGGTTGCAACATACGAGTACTATATAACAGCTGATGGTCCTTATGTCAAGAAATCTAGTATCTGAATTACTACTGCTCACTGCAGAATGCACATTTGTCATGTGTGTTTTTCCAGTGTGTGTGCAAGGAACCTTCCATCAGACAACCCCTACCTGATGATTCTCTGTCGCAGCTCAATAACCATTTCCTGAACTGAACTGAGGAACCAACATATTATATACGTTCTGAATAGGTGATGATGTCAATCTCAACTGAGATGATGCAACCTTGGCAACACCCGCGTGCTTCATTTTCAGAAGCTTCACCGAAACACACCGCCAGGACTAGAAGGCCAAGTGGAGCATAAATTTGCAGCTACACACTTGGTTTTCCCATCATAACATTCTTCTAAGCGCCGCCTGGTTTGCTACCGACGCCACGTTTCTTTCCTCGTCTATTTTGTGCAGTAGGTGCCGCGAGGGAGCACTAGCCACTAGGGAACAGTGCAGAGATATAAGCGAGCAACAACTGCAATGACCTTGTTATCATTATCCCGGTTGAAAGTTCAGGTGCAGGTTCAGGGTTCAGAAATGTGGTTGTTCAGGTGGCTTTGTCAACTGTCAAGCGCCTGCACGCACGGGCCGGTTTTAAGTTATTGCCGAGTTTTTAGTTTAGGGCATCATCTCCTCTTAATTTTGTGCATTAACCACTCAACTTCTCTTAGTTTAGGGCATCATCTTCTCACTCAGCTTGTCTTAATCATGTTTATGCTGCCTTGATAGCGTTCACCCTGCAGTGCACTGATGACCCTCTTCCCTTGTCTTTCTCAGTAGCAGTGTGCGTTGTAATGCCTGCTACGTGTGATCTCTGTCGGTTGTTTGGAACTTCTTGACCTCACCTCATCGTCGCAGCAGCATCATACTGGTGATGGCGACCCTATACTGGTGTGGTGGTGCCTGACTGGGGAGGGTACTCGGTGACACTTTGACGTCTGATGTGGCGTAGCTTTCCGTCTGATTATATTACCTTAATCCTTGTTGTATTAATCAGCGCCTGCTGTAATTTGTTCTATTACTTGTTGGCCTGCTCCTTGACCGGCCCCGGACCCAAAAGTTAGCAATTCTTTTCGTTGCGGCAGCTCAAGGCTTTTACTCCCTCCGTTTCTAAATATAAGTTTTTTTTAGATGTTTCATTAAAAAACTACATACGAATGTATATAGACATACTTTAAAACGTAGATTCACTCATTTTGCTACGTATGTATTCTTCTAATGAAATCTCTAAAAAGATTTATGTTTAGGAACGGAGGGAGTAGTTAGCAATTCTTTTCGTACACTGAGCAACAACATCTCAAACATAGTGAAATCTAACATCAATGTGTTTTGTTCTTTCATGATACATTGGATTCTTTGTAAGATATATAGCACTTTGACTGTCAGAAAATATGGTAGGGCAAAGCTCACTAGTAGTTAGCAATTTTTTCGTTGGGGCAGCTCAATGCTTTGGACTGGAGAGTCCAAAATCACAAGTGCTAGGCGTCCCTCGCGTCGCCCCCGCCCTGGGCGACTCGGGGGCTCTCCAGCCTTAGGCGCCGCCACCGCCCTCTCATCCTCCCCTCCTCGCCACCGTCGGGTGACGCCACCGGGTGAAACCCGCATGGGGCGGCGGGGGGACTTCCTCTCCCGGCTCCCCTTCCTCCGCGGGCGGCGGATCTAGGCGGTTGACGGCGGTGTCCTGTGGCAATCGCGATCGGGCGCGAGGGGGCAGGCCTCGGCGAGCGGTGGCGGGGAGCGGGGCGCACGGCGGCGGCCCTCGGGAGGTGGTGGCGGGGCGCTGGGCTAGCGACGGTGCTCCGGCGTGTGCAGGCGGTGGTGGCCCCTGTGCGCGGTCGGTGGCTCCCTCTTTGACCTGGACGGCGCGGGAGGTGGCGACGGTCCTCGCTGGATGCTGGTGGCCATGGTGTTGCTTGTCCTCGACCCCGATCTACTCCGATCTGCAGCGGATCCGGCCCCTGATGGCTTCTCGCTGTTCTTGGGTGCTGGCCTTGCAGATCCAGTGGTTGGAAGGGTTCCGGGGGAGTCCCTTGGCCGGTGCGGCGGCCACTCCGAAGGCAGCGCCTTTGGGTGTTGTTCCCCTTGTTGGAGGCTTCGGACAGGATCCCCTTCCTTCCACCCCTCCCAGGAGCTCAGGTGAAAACTTCAGATCCCCTTGTTCCAAGCGACGACGACACCGCGGTGGTGTGTTCCTTCCTGAAGGCGTTGCTCGGGGGCTGCTCAAGCGGCGGTGGAGGTGGCGGCGGTTCGATGTCGGCGCATTTTGGCCAGCTTTATCTTGGAGGCTGTGAAGCCGGCGGCGCTCGTCTGGTGGAGCAACGGCGTTGTTGTTTGCGTCATCAGGCTCGGGATGCTCCGGGGGAAACCCTAGATCCGGGTCTTCCTGGATCGGACGATGATGGCGTTTTATCGCCTTCCCTCCTGGGGGCATCGTTTTGGAGCAAGTGTTGGCTGGAGGAATGGTGGAGCGGTGCTTCATCTCACACATTGATGGTGGCGGATATCGGCGGCATTGGCGCTGTGGGGACTCGACGTCCGATGCGTGGAGATGAACTCGCGCATGAGGAGGTAGCTGTCTGGCGTCATGGTGACGTCGACGACAGAGTGGCTACACAAGGTAGAAGCCTCAATATTTGCTCTGAAGACGGACCGGTGGAAGATGACGGTGACAACACACAAGTGCGTCGAGATCGGTGTGCCCTAGACCCGGTATGTGGCAGATGGCTAGACCGGCTCGGCTGGGTCTTCCGGCTTTTGATGTTAGGCTTAGGTAAGTGGTTTGGGTATGTGGCCCAGCTAGCACCACTTCATCATATGGACAGGAGTAGCGACAGATGTTGCGAGGCCGGGGGTCATCCTCCTTTTCTAAAAAAATATATAAAAAAAAAGCTCAAGGCTTTGTGAATTTGACTGCGCAAAACTCAGTTCAAGCTTCAGAAAATTATGCATGGCGTGGTTTGGGTGTTACTGTCACTTTTTGTGCTGCATAGTTGCATCATATGTTTTTCAGAAAGTGGAAGACTGCATTATTCCTGACATCATGTGAGATGAACTTCGTGCACATTTGACTGTCATCAGAAATAATATTATGGGCTTGATACAATAGGGGAGGGGAAATCTCTCAAGTGAAATATGTTAGAAACTAAATTAGTTCTGTGGTACAAATCACTGGAAAAAAAAAGAGTAAAATCTTCAATGGCCAAGTCGAACAAATAAAATGCTGGGTGTAGTAAGGGCAACATTGGCTGCTTCCAGCACGAAGGAAAGAAGCAGGCAGCAGAGAACAAAATGTGACAGCTGGAATCTCAAATTAGTAAATCAGGTGAAGTGAAGGCCAAAATGGCTTGGAAGTGCACTCTTGAGTGAAATCCCTTCCTCTCACAGTTTGATTTGATCTAATCATGTCAGGCAGCTTCCAAGCTGTTTTCTCTAGACTAGTGACTAGCTGGAGAAAACAAAGCCTGTATACAAAAGGGGGTGGCCAAGAAAAAAGCCTCTGGTGTGCCGATGAATAACCGCGCCGGTTGTCAGGAAAAGAAAAAAAAAGCTCCATTCCGCACCTTCTCTTCTGTAGTTCATCAATAGATCATCAGCAGCCTCCGAGCCCAGGCGGTCAGGAATTGTCGTCCGTCATGCCGCCTTTTGTGCCGTGCCGGAAAATGGTTAAAAGAGGGGGGTAGAATCTACATTTTTGTGAGTGACATCAGAAGGGAGGGGAGGGGGGCTGTCTCTACTACGGCCTTCTGCCATACTGCAAAACCATAATGTGGTTAGCGGTTGACATGTCCGGTGCAACCGATGTGGACACGGCGTCTCTCTGGCACCAGATGCTGTCACGGACATGCTGAAGGGTCATGAACGGGGGGAGCGGTCGCCCTCGGCATGTAATCTCCACCTGCAAACACACACATTTTCTCCACTTCAGTTTCAGTGCTGTCAGCAAAAAAAACCTAGACTTCTTCATAGGGCAAGAGAGAAATGATGATGCGCACATGACTCCACACTGATGCATGTACGGGTGCTAGTGAACTGCGACCAAATTAACAAACAGGACACGAAATGGATTACAAGTGAAGCAAAATACTCCTGCTTTAGTAGGGCATCAATTACTGTTACTGTTTTTAAGGTAAGGCGTCAATTACAGTGAGGTGAGGAGATGGATCAGAAGCATCGCATTGCTTCTGGCCAGAGGAACATAGTGATGTGATGGAACTTTCTCCTTTGTGCAACCACAAACATGCATTGCAATTCCATGGCCGATGCCCTATAAAAGTACAGTACAGAAAAGAGCAGGCAGGTCCAAGTGATGCATGCCTGATACTGATGTCGGATTCCCCTGTTAGTTTGTGATGATGGCATTTCATTACCTTCTCCCCCACGGCCACATGTGAGATGCCCAGCCCAACCAACCAAAGCTTAAACCATGCATACTAAACGTGCTTGCAATTGCACAGATCTGAGATGCCAAACTACCGCAACCCTTGATTACCACCTGTCGTGCCCATGAGTGTATACTTTATTTAACTAATCATCAGCTCAGGCTCAAGTCAATGGGTGGAGTCCTAGAAGCAAGTGCTCATCTAAGTAAGACAAAACTTAACACTTACTGAGCCTAATCTACACAGGATGCTGATTGATTGAACGGCTCATCTTCCTTCCTCCCAAACTGCCCAACAACAAGAGCGTGCAAGTATTCCAGCTTCTCTGACCGTGCTTCTCCACCAAACATGCCATTTCCATGGCATGACAAGGACGTCTGGCCCTACCCCTGATTATGATTCTTAGATGATACCGAGAGCGCCACCGACATTGTTGACAATGACAACAGATCATGGTACAGAGCGCAAAATGGATCTCGTGATTCAAATTAATTAATAATCACCAATCAAGCTGATAATTCGTCCCAAGGAGGGGCTGAGCAACCCCTCCTCTCTATGCTCCACCGCTCACTTCCATGCCATCCTGTGTACATGTCTTAGTGATCTGATGTAACCTATATGCTGTCACTCTCCTTCTATCAATGAAAAGATACACAAGCTTTGTGTATTCGCGAAAGGATATGGTTTACTTATGGCGGTATGAGCCACATTACCTAGATGCATGAATGATGAATGGGGCTCATTTGTGGGCACATGTCTACAGGCTGAAGAAGCCTCACCCTTCAACCTCTCTCCCCATGACAATCCATGTAGCAACCAACGGCCTAGCTCAAGTGAAAATTATAATCTGGCATAGCAGACTACCTTTTTTCTTTAGGTGTCAGTTTCAATATATAGGACTTTCTAGCTCATATCAGGACTTGAGAGTAAGATTTCTATGTTCAGTTCATCCATCTACACAACACAGCAGTATAGAGCAGTTTTAACATGCAAGTTCTATATATTTTCGCCTCAAATTAATTTGAAGCAAACAAAAAATTCCTTCGCGTGATGTATTGACTATCTCTAGTACACCGCAAGTGCTTACATGTAGGTCTCCTTATAGTCTAGAAGTACACAACATGAAAATTAAAAAAAAAATCAAGCTAGTGTTGTATACACATATACCTAATAATTAATACATCAGTTGTCCAGTGCATGACCTAATACTAAAACAATATACAAGAAATACGTCATATTTACCTCTAGGCAATCCTAAGCGCATATTTGACATCGCCGAGAGGGTTAATTTCATTGGTTAAGATAGTATAAGCATATAGGAGTAGTATATCTAGTAACATCTGGATATAGGAGTGACACAGAGCATCTAGTTATTTGGCCTTATAGTGAATACAAATTCAACACTAGCTGTTCTCATGCTCATGGGGGAAAAGAGTGGTTCAAATGGCAGCGTTCAGTCTCAAATGGAACTTCGTAGATAACAAGTAGAAATCATTCCTAAGTCCTAGCCACAAATCAGTATGAGTTCAGTACTTCAGTGTGGGATATAATTACCTAATTCTTTGGTAGAATATTATCTTACCAATCTTATGAAGATTGTAGTCATTTTCTAATACTTTGAGATTGAGCCTCTTATTTAGATATATTTTTCAAAGCTCTACTCCTTTTCTTTAAACCAAAAAATACTATCCACCCAAAAAAATGCACAAGGATATATGAAAAAAATTAGATTAAGTCCGTTCGGTATTCCTAACCATATCAAAAACTGCCAGCGAGTCCAAACTCCAAGCTAGCAATAGGACAAGAAGCAAAATAATATGAAGTCCTAGTGTGCTAGGTCTAACGTGATCATGCATGCAGGCGTGCATTTTTCTACATAGAATGCAACCATCTACCAATCAAAGACAGCCAAGCTAGACAAATGGTTATATATAGAAACCTAATCAAGCACCACACACTGAGAAGAAAACAAAAAGGAAAGAACACCCATTACTGATCTGCGAATCTTTAATCGAATCGATTGTGCATATATGACGCCATTTGACGTGCCCAACACTTTGTCAGCAAGCAGAACTATATAAAGACCAAAGATCAGTATGAATTATTGCAATCCTCGAGGCCATGATCAGCATTATACCCAGTTCATAATAGCTGTCCATGTCGTGCCAATTATATGCATGATCATGCATGCACTACATCGGGCACAATAGCCTTATTACTCCCTCTGTCACAGTTTAGAAGGCACGTGTACCTAGATCGTTAATTTAACTTATATAAAATATATTGTTTAATATAAAAATTATATCATTAAAAAATAGAACATCTAAAGTTTCTAATGATATATTTTTTGTTATATATGCCTCTCATTAAGTTGGTCAAATTGACGACCTGGGTATATGTGATGGATTTGTAAGCTGAGACGGAGGGAGTAACAGTCGTGCAAGGAACCAACATAGTCATAGTATGTACTCCCCCGTTTCAAAATACTTGTCGTGGTTTTGTTTTGTAACAGATGGAGTAGATCTCTAATTAATTGTCATCCTTTGGCTTGGTCTAGTTTTTTTCTACACGAGTATGTGAAGTTTCTTCTACTAAGTAGGAGTATATACAATATTAAAAAAAAATCTCCTTTATACATATAGCGGCACTTATTTGGCTTTCCATCATGTGAGCCATGATGCGTGTATGTTTGTGCGGCCGGCCAAACGTCCAACGTCCCTAGCTTTGCCCCCAAAGAAGCAGGCCTAGCTACATCTATCAATGTGACCCACGAGCGACTCTACTGGTAGTAGTACTACTCGCCGAGCACTTAGGGATATAACATATAAGTATTACATTACTATATATCCTATACTTACTATACTCTTCTTTTATGATGTATTGCAAGGGAATTTTTGGCTTTGGTTGATGTGCTAGGTCCCAACCAACCAGTGGCCCTTGTATATGAGAGCTCACACGTTTTTGTTGGGCACTGGCTGCATGCACGAGCATGCACTGCATAAACCCTTTGCCCCCGCTAGCTAGCTAGCGAGGGAATATAATTCTAGCATGGCCACAAACAAGTACCCTCCAACTAACGCTGGAGCCATCAGCATCTAATATAATCATCGTGGGCGGGGTTTCGTACGCACTTGATTAGTGGTTAAGTACGCCTCCGGTTTAGCTGCTAATAGTTGGAGGGACGAGGCGTGCGGCCGTGCATGCAATTAATGCTGCGCTGCACTCCGCTGCCTAGTGATTCAGGTGTGCTTAAAGTGTCAGATTCTGCTGTTGTTGATAGGTTTCTCTCTGCTTGCTAAAAAAAAACCCTCTTAATTCCCAGGGCCTTAATTATTTCCCTTGCAAAATCACCTTCAAATCAACTTGCAACCCCTCTAGTCTAGCTGGCTAATTAATCAGCCTCTCTATCTATAGAACAAAAAGTGGGTTAAGCATATATGCACATGGTCCCTCGATCCATAAAAACCATGAAAAAAGAGAGAAGTGGTGGCAATATATACTCCCTCCGGTCCTCTAATGATTGTCAATTTACACAAAGCAGGACTAAAAGTAGCTAGTTTATTACTACCAGTACCAGTTTTGTTAAAGATATACGAGTATATAAATATCAAAAACTGGAAAAATCAATACTTACGTACTTAATTGGATGCCCTAGTAGCTAGCTAGGCTAGTACGTAGTATGAAGGTGCAATTCTCCACCGCTCCTTGTTTCGAGGGTCTCTAAAGCGCAATGCTTCCACTGCTTTTTAACCCCCTAGCTGCTACGTACTACGGACGACACGTCCGATCCAAGGAATGCATGCATGAGACGGAAATTGCAGAGCTAGCGTTCGTGTCGTAGGAGTAGCAGTAGTTAGTAGTGGTCCTTTTGGCTTTTGTCCATCCGTCTATTCCTTCCTCCTGCTTCACTTTCATTGAGATGCCTCACCCTTCACCAACTTGGCATTATTCTCTCTCTTTCCCTACCCCCCTCGCTCTCTCTACTTCTCCGTCTCTCTCTAGTCTCTACCGTGCACGCATTTCTCGCATGGCCCCACTCCCATGCACATTTCCTTTTTTCTTCTTCTTCTTTTTTTCCTTTTCTTGTCGTCGAAACCAATCATATGAGCATAAAACAAGTGATTTGGTGGATCCGTTTCATTGGCTAACAAGGTGGGGCCACATGCATGCACGTATGTGTAAAAATATTCCACCACAAAGTGCAAGGGCACCCACTTAATAAGGTTCTTCGATTTGTCATCTAACCACACGACCAAAGCTATATATCTAAGCTATCTTACCTTCCCCTTAGGCTTTGTCTCCCATGAGAATTTCTAGTTTGGCTTTCATGAGCTATACAAGGTAGTGCATGCACAGTCCGTTAATACGTGAGGTAAGGTCGACGATGGCATGACGGTATACCATTCAATATGAAGACATCCAAGCCTAATAATATGCTGCACATGCATGAAGGGCATATAGCACATTTCTGGCATACGAAATGAACACCAAGCGCTTATGGACTAGTGGCATGATCGGCTTGAAATTACGGCTAAGTGAATTAGATGCAATATTGTCTCTGAACCGCTGACCATCATAGTGTACATGAGACACACGATGCATTCGATTCGTTCTCAATCAATCCCTATGTATATATTTTCTATCATTAAGCGAAGGCGCGCTATAGGTGCCTGCCACATTAAGTGAACGACTAAGATAGCAATTGAAGGAAAGAGCATCAGACTACTAAAGACAAAGAAGAAAGTACGAGTCGTATGCATATACAAAGTGGTGGAGCCATTTGGTGCATGCATGATGTGTAGTACTCCCTCCGTTCCTAAATATAAGACCTTCTAGAGATTACACTATAGACTACATACGGAGCAAAACGAGTGAATCTATACTCTAAAATATGTCTATATACATCCGTATATAGTCTATAATGTAATCTCTAAAAGGTCTTATATTTAGGAACGGAAGGAGTAGTATATAAAGGCATCCATCAACAGATGGAATCTTTTGATTAGCTAAGAGTTGCCACTAAACACTGATTAATACTACTACATATTATCCTAGTCGCAGCATGGCCACATTCCATATTCTGTCTAGATTGTTAAATCAAACACGCATCCCTAGTCATGGGGAACTTTCACTGCTCAAGACTGACACACGTTTTAACCTGGTAAAACCATCACCCTCTTTTTAGAGAAGAACCTCCTTGATTGACATTAAAGTTCAGATTATAAAGAATTGGCTGGTAGAGACAAAGTTGACCCTGGTAATATTTATTTGAATGGCATCTTTGCTCAGAAGAATAACGAATTGTTATACATGCATGGCGTCGGTTAAACTAGGCCCATTTTTAGGGAGTAGGAGACAATTAAAATGAAAAAAAGGAAATCCTACGACAACTTGCATGTTCAGTTGATCAATCATTCTACGATACATCGTGCGTGCATGCATGCTGATTGACAGAAGCCGTGGTGATACTTGGTTATTGATTTTGTGATTATAGAGGTCATGCTGATTGAATATTAGCGATCCTTTCTATGGTGTGCGCGCTTCGAAAATAATAATATAAGCAAGCCTTCTAATTAATATCTCGCTTTAAGAAAGCATCATAGCTGTAAAATTCAGGAATTTAAATTAGATGTGAGAAGTAATTAGGATTTGCCTACGTTTGACATAGTTCTTCCACATGGTGTGCAATCCTTTCTAAATCATATCCAACTAATTTAAGGTTTATATGCCATTAAGTTGAATAAGTGGGTGTACAAAAGATAACTCACTTGGTTAGGAGAGTGGACGTACATTTCCACTAGCTGGGTTCAAGTATCAATCAGATTTAATGTTAAAAGAGCACAAAAAACATCAATTCATTTAAACTACTTACCAAAAGAGAAGAGCAAAAAATATTCTTTATCTTCCCTTTATTCCCACCAATAATGTAAGTATCGTCTTATTGCATTACATTCTATAAATTTCATAAATAGGATAAACTGTAATGTGAAGCTTGCAACGGAAGTATACTAGATAACACCGTGCGCAATACCAAGAAATTATCAAAAATAAAATTAGAATAGGCGGAGGGCTTGCATGTGGTGGAAAATGGACAACAAAGGTTATTAACTTGCTGCAGAATTTTTGATGATGTGGAGGGCTTGCATGTGATGGAAAGTGGAAAGGTTGGATGAACTTGATGATGTGGCTGGCTTGCATGTGTATTTAAATGGGATAGTTAGATATATAGGATATATGATATTGGTATCAACTACATGGTCGATCCGGCCTTAATTACAAAAAAAATCGTAAGTAACTTGTGCATATGACTGATCAGGCTGAACTTTATTGTTTGCCATAACCCAGTTAATGATAGTTATTTCAGGAATATATTCTCCTCTATAGTACTGGCATGTAGGTTAACTTACTGGTTTTACCTAATTATATGCTTCTATGTAGTAGACCCCCATTTAGTTATGAAAGACCCAAGAAGTTATGGTGAATTTTGGAACTAATAAACTATATTACAATCCAACTGAACTTATTAGTGAAATATTTCAGGCCGAGTGGTGATTGGTGAGTGCATCTGAAACCCATCATATATATAGTTATACCTTATATGTATATGCAATGCCATGGAAGCAAATATATTCGGCACTCGTTGTGGGCGAGACACTATAGCGTGAGGCCTTGCTGTGGTTAGCAGGTCAATTCCAGAAATATATAAAACGGTACATGATATATAAACGCCTCGATATATTGGAGTTCCAAGGAAAAGAAGGATCCTGATATAACTAGGACTCATATGTAGATGCACCGTAATACTTCTGCATACCAAAGATCAAAGATTTATAAAAGGAATGAAGTCTTTCTAACAGAAAGGTGCATGCATACCCAGTACCTCCACGGACGTGTATATATCATTTGTACCTAAATAATTGTAGTTGAAAAGAGATAGTCTAATTCTCTTTAATTACAATTATTTAGATATAGAGGGAGTAGTATATATATCTACACGCATCACCTACGGTTGTTGCAACAGATATATCATACATATATATTAGGCACCTTAAAAGTTGGCTATCTTTCATCGTTGAGTACGGCTCACATATTTGATTACCTAGATATATTGTGAGCACTAATGTATTTCTTTGAGTATATATATTACGCAAGAAGATTCCTACATGACCGTGCATGCATGCATATGCATGAGATTGGTCAAAGAAACAGCCTGGCAATGTAGGAAAGTAAATGAGTAAATTAATAGTAGTATATGGAGAAAACTAAAGATTTATCGTGGGGCCAGTCTGCATGCATGGTGAGTATATTGTGTTTTGTATATGTGTGTACTCCTGAACAAAAAGGAGCCTATATATCATTGCAGTTACTGAGAACATATGCAGGCTTGCTAGGTAGGCCTTTCGAGTGCAAAAGGAAGCGAGATCTCGAGTCATAATGAAAAGGATCCATCACTGTACGTGATGGTGCAGGAAACGGTGTGTGCGCGTTGTGTTGTGGTGCACACACACACACACACACACACTCTCTCTCTCTCTCTCTCTCTCTCTCACGCAGTCATGCAGATACACACACATACAAACACTCGAAAGCCCTACTTGATGCTTCCATATGGTGTGGTGTGGTGTTGTGAGGATGGTGCATAGCTTTCAGTGATGCATGGTAGGTGAAGGAGGCCTTTTCTTTCTCTAGGGCATGCAGCACCATCTATCTCCTCTCCTCTCCTCTCCCTCACAATGCTATAGCTTTACACAAGCGCAGGCAGCCCCACACACAGACGCACACACTAACTAGCCAGGCCGTAGCAAGAGGTTCTCTCTACATGCATGATGCATGCATGTAGGAGTACACATATATGCCTACTCATGTGTCCTATATATGAGCACCGCTCTGAAAGCCTCTGTTGCATGCATGCTAGCCCTTGCTATGCCTCCATTTGAGGCGTTGCACTGGGGAGAAAGGGCTTTAGGCAATGATGAGCTCCTTGGCCATATCCTGACCCCTAGGATGCATAGGAAAAGAAAGAACAGAAAGGCTTGTGAGGACTCTACCTAGTTAGCTACCTAGCCAAGCCAAGGCTCTCTAAGATATACTTCTTCTAATTAATAATTAATTAATACAATATAAATAAGTGTATATATGTACAGCTTTTGTGTTTGCATGAACCGACAGAGAGCAAGAAGAAACAAGCAAAAGCTCCATCACAAGCCTGATAACTAACCATCTAGACTAGTATCTAACAACCTCTCACTAGTCCCTCTTTGCGTCTCTCTCTCGGATGGAGGAGTTCTTGTCAAGTGGTGAGGGGATGATGTGCCACCCAAGACACACACCCCTCACCTACAATAGGAACAAGCACACACTGCACCCTTAATGTCATGCTTGATTAATATTTTATATATTTCATTCTGGAGTGCAAGCATATACTTATGTATGAATAATGTTTTTTTTCCTCTATACCTACATCAGTACCGTACACGTACTGGTAGTCTCTTTTCTAGCTCTGATGTTCCTTTCATCACCGATGTTGGAAAAAGCAAGGGGAAAACAATGCATCTTGGCAGTAACAAAAATAAATAAAGAAGTCCACCATAACACAAAAGACCGGGGAGGGGGGGGAAGAAGAATAAAATGCAAAATGCTACATGAGCGGATGTTAATCGTGCATGTATAAATACCTCTGATTCGTCTTCCAATCCGAGCTTGTTAGCCAGGTACTTGATCAACAATCTAACTGTCACCCTCCCATCTCTGAAAATTATCAAAAATGCAAGGAAATAGTTTGTTAAATTCTCATATTTTCCACGCTGCAGCAGTAACCACAAATTAACGACATTATATCGGAAGCGTGTTTTTGCGATGAATACATCTGATAGCCTCGCAGATTTGGAGGCGCATGCATAGAGAATATGCAAATGCAGGATGAGAGACGACTAATTCAAGCAACATAATAAGATTACAAGGAAAGGAAAAGAGAGAAGAGGTATTACTTACTTGATTCTTAAGTAGCTTCTTGGAATCTGAGGCAAGAACGGCTCCCTCCCTCTGCACAAATCAAGAGGCCAAAAACCAAAAGTCAATAAACACCGACAATTAGTCTTCCTAGCAAAGCAACACGAATCGATCGAAGCAATAAGGATCTAGGAGTCTTAAGAACATGCAGATGAAGAAGGCGCTGCATTTTGCAGGAATTGATGGTTCCAGGACTAATCAACTGGCATGCAGCGAGTGAAAGATGTACTCCTAGGGATGAGGCGGCCGGAGTAAGCAGCGATGAGCACATGGAATGCTCGCGTTAGCCAGCAGTGCAGTCGCAGAGGGTGGTAGGACGACGTGTATGCACTCACTGGTGGGGCGCGGCCTGGAAGACGAACCAGACGCCGGCGTTGGCGGTGGCCGCCGGTGGAGGCAGCACAACCCTGGTGGTGTCGAAGCCGGAGGGCCCCGCGGCCGGCGAGCCAGGCCCGTAGAGCCCGCGGTGTCCGAACGGGAGAAGCAGCTGCGGTTGTTGCGCCGCGTGGCTCCAAGGCGGCAGCCAAGGTGGCCCAGCGCGCGGCACGGACATTTGTAACGACGCCTGCGGAATGCCGGGCATGGCGGGGCGCAGGAAGGCCCCCGGCGGCATGCCCATGCCCTGGAGCAGCTCCTGCCGCGGCCCCGCCGTCCCCGCAAAGAGATCGATCTCGGGAGCTGTGGCACCGGGGTCCGGGGACGCCGGACCGAGGCCGAGGCGCAGCCAGTCCCCTCCCCCGGCGCCGCCGCCCCCGTTGCTGCTGCTGCCGCCGCTGCTGCTGCCGCTTGTGCCGGGGGGGTGGGGCTGCTGCTGCGGCGGCGGAGGCAACACCGCAAGCGCCTCCCCGTGGCGCTCCTCCTGGTGCACTTGCTGCCTCTCCTGCGGCGGCGGCGGCTTTGTCGGGTCCTGGTTAATGGGCTCCTGTGCCATGTGGTGGCTGGGCGTCGGCGGCTGTGCCGTCAGAGCGTTGACGCCGGCGGCGACGTCGCGGATGAAAGGCGTGCCATGCGCGTCGCGGAGGAGCTGCAGGTTCCGAGCCGGGACCATCCGGGCCGCCGCCGGTTCATTCCATCCACCCGGCCGGCCCGGCCCGGCACAGCGCCACCCCCTCTCCTCTCGCTAGAACGTCGGAGAGACCGAGACGCGCGCGAGGCACAGACGACTTGGGCACGCGCGGGACACGTACGTACCTTGGGCCAAAAGATCGGAGGAAGAAGATGACGAAGATAAAAAGAGAGAGAGAGAGAGAGCGAGAGAGAGAGAGAGAGTATTAGGTAGGCACGCGAGGAGAAGTAGCTAGAGGAGGAGGAGGAGGAGGAGGAGGAGCCGTAGCAGCATGGCACGGAGGCAGCAGAAAGAAAGAGGGGGCGGAGAGGGAGACCTCGGTCGATCGGAGATCAAATAGTAGTAGTTTCCAAGGGGGTAAAGAGATAGAGGGAGAGAGAAAGGGGCCGCTCCTCTCTCTCTCTCTCTCTCTTCTCATCCTTTTTAACTTTTGAGTCCTCGCAGTGAGTCGCAGGGACAAAAAGAACAGAAGCTGCAGATATTTAACCGCGGGTTTGCCTACGCGAATTGCCCCCTCGTCCAGGGGCTCCTTTGGAAGAAAGAGCGGTCGTGAGCTGCGGGTCCCGCGCGGCATGCCATGATTTTTACCCTACCTACAGCGCTAAACAATGCGCTGCGTGACTGACATGCAACGGCTGCCGCCCGCCCGGCCTAAAGCTCCGCTGGTCAACAAGGCTTCTGCATGTCCACGCACGGCGGCACGTCCAAAACTAGCCAAGCATTGCGAGCGTAAGCACACTCGAATAAAATGCCCAAACGACCATACTAACGTTTTTGTAATGTACTTTCTTCGTAAAGAAATATAAAAACGTTTAGATCACTAAAGTATTAATATAAACGTTCTTATATTTATTTACAGAGGTAGTACTTTATACGGAATCATATGTTCTTTTACAATAGTTATTACTATTCCTTCTTATATTATGAGAACGGAGAGGGTATTACGTTATCTAGCAGCTTTATTTTTACCTCGCTTATCTCATTTAACAGATGTTTTCATCAGATTTTCTCAGTTCTAAAGTTCTGTGAGCGCCCTAACCAGCAGGACCTGACTTCACATCCACGTGAATGCCACGTCCAAGGACTTTCTCCTTGTCTTCCGCAAAAAAAAAGGACTTTCTCCTTGTGATTTTCTCACAACCAACAGATTTTTTTATCACAACCTTAGAATATCTGGGTGCAAATAATTATACTAGTGAGTATTCATGTATCATATTTATTTTAGTGAAATTTGAATTGAGGAATATTCAGAGCCTCACTTCAAATAAAGGGCTAAGACCCAAAAATTGCAGCCAATATTTTCAAAATGTCTATTTTTAGTTTTCATAATTTTGGCAATAGTTAATATGTAAACCGATTTTTTTGAACTTTTAAAAGGATTTTTTTGGACTTTGGATTTAAATCACTATTGTATTTGAGTTGGATTTATTTCTATTATAAAAAAGTAAAGTCCAAATATTCTGAAAGTTTGTAAGTAGCATTGGATTGGTTTCCTGATTTCACATCAAAATTTACATGAAGTTTATAAAATGATTTGGTTTTCAAATCAAATCAAACAAATAAAAGAAAACATAAAATAAACAGAAAGAAAGAAACCTACATGGACCTTACCTCGCATAAGAGGCCAATCCCACAGTGGTTGAGCCGTTTTCTTTGTGTGAGGAGGACATACAAGTGCGCGGCGAGCTTGTCGACGATGCCTTGCCACCTCCTGCTTCAAACACGCCTTCCCAGCCCCTTTAGACTTGCCACAAAAAGACGCCTCGGAGCCGTTTGAATAGTTTCTCTCCCTCTTGTTCACTCTCTCCTCTCCTCGCTCCCTCCCCCGCAACTATCCGAGCCACCCACAAAGCGTTGCTTGCCGTCGTCACGTTCTCCGTCATTTCCGCGCACATTTCTCGTGCCCAACGCCACCGTCGTCTCACGCAGCTCCTCTACACATATGCGCGCAAGTCGGGACGCTCCACATCGCCCCCATCTTCGGCCGGTGAGCTTCACGACCATCTATTATTCATCGTCTGAACCCCCCAACATTGCCGAGGTGCTCTCCCAACTCGCCATGAGCAGCCGCACCTTTTCTGTGACAGCCCGAGACCGACGTTCGAGAAGATTCCCCTTTATTTCCGTTTTCGTCGTGTGGTTATTTTTATTTGTCGCATCATCATCGTATCATGCGCACCATCAGCATTGCATCGGCGTTCCGTTGCCGCCAGTTTTCAAAACTTGCATCCGTTGTCAGTTGCCGGTTCTAGTCGTTGTTCGCTGTGAGCCCGACCGCACTCGCACGCGCCCGCGGCATCGTCGAAACCCTGTTTTAAAAGTGTGCGTAAAACTTTCTCTTATCGGGTTGAGATTTGACGTGCGGTCTTATTTTAATATAGGTAGGCCGCCTATCAAGTTTCGTCGCAATCGGAGTCCGTCTGGTACCCGAACGGTCGACCGTAGCGGCACCGTATTCGGTCTATCGTCAGACGTGTCCCGGTGTTTTAAATCTTGTTGCCGCGTCGCTCGTTTTCCCATCGTCTCCGGTTATCTACTCTACACAGCCACTCGTCCGTCCCGCGTTCGGAATTACACGAATCCGACCGCACGGTTGGATCCGGAATGGAATTCCGCTTAACCTAGCCCCCTTTGCCTATAAATAGACCCTCATGCCATTATTTTAGAGAGCCCCCTCCCCTGCCTCGAAAATCGTGCCTAACCCTAATCCCCTCACACACTCTCTCTACTCCCACCAGCCTCAGCCACCGCGGGCCTGCCGAGCCCAGATCGGGCCCGGGGAGGCCCATCCGTGCGCCGCCACCGTTCAGCCCCACAGCCCGAGCCCCTCCTCCCGAGGCAGCAGCCTCGCTGCCAGCCCCGATCCGGAGCCCCGCTCCCGAGCGTCGCCGCCGCCAGATCAGGCCGCCGCCTCATGCCTCCTGTCGGTCCCACCACCCCGATCTCTTGCGCTCCGCCGCATGGATCCCGCGCTGCGCCCCGCCGGATCCCGGAGCCCCGCCGCCGGAATCCCCGCTCCGCCGCCTGTTCCGTTCCCCGTCGCTTGCGGTTGCCGCGTCGCCGGCCGATGGAGCGCCGCCGTCGTGGATCCCGAGGAGGGCGACGGTGTGCCCGCGCGGCCAACCCCCCTCGGCTGGGCCGCGAGCCGGCCCAGCTCCAGCGCCAGCAGCCGCGAGATCGCCCTAGGCCTCGGCCTGCCTTCCCCCGCCGACATGGGCCGAGCCCATCAGGTGTATCCCCCCCTTGCCTGCCTATTTTGCTCACTAGGCGTCGGATAGTGATATGCACCCCCTGTTAGGCCCGTTAGTAAATTAGGAATTTTCAGGATTAATTAAATTCTAGAAAATAGCCGAATATTAGAATGCCCGTATCTTTTAATCCGTAAATCGGATCGCGACATGTAGCATATGGGTTTCGTGTAGTTTTGCGTGTAGATTACATTGGTGCAACTTGCTTATTTGTTTGATTTAGTTTAGCGTGCCTAATGCCTAGTTTTGCGTGCTGTCTCGATAGGTTTATTACCCGTAGTTATTTTTCGCGTGTGTCCGGGTTGCTCGTATGCCATAGATAAAATGTCCATGTTTTAGGAACCCCTTTTCCATGTATTTTAGAACGGTCATTGGTATTTTTGCGTGTAGGGATTTGCCGCTAGTTTATTTTCCGTGCTTAGGACGTTATCTCGCATTTACCTGTGGCAATATTTTTGAGTTGCAACCCCACATGTTTTATATGTTTTCGGGGTAGAAAAATCCTAGGATTTTTCTGTGCAATTAGTTTTAGCTTTTGAGCAAGTTAGTTCGCGCGATATTTTGCCATGTTGCCCTCTTGTCTATTTCATAGGATTTATTCCGTGCTTCGTTTGATTAAGTTGTCATCTAGGGAGTTGTTCTTGGGTGTTTAGACTAGCCCCTGGTAATTTTGGTTGCAATAGAAATACATGTTTAGGTGTGGTTTGCTTGCTCTCAAGGTGCTAGAAATAGTGCTGATTTGGAGGTGCTGAAATATTTCTAAGTCTGGAATCTATTATATTTTGTTGCTGTCTTGTTTTGCTTCTATCTTGTGATCTGTAGTTCTTTTGAGGTTGGTGTAATGGAGTTAGTTGTAGACTTTGTGTTTCTCTAGCATGCTGTGAATTTTCATGCCATTTGGAGTCCTGTAGCTATTGGTTTTGCTGCTGTTAATATGGCTTCAGATCGAAAACTGCACTTTCATGAAGTGTAATTTTCACTAAGTCTTAAATAGTGTGTGAGATGCCGTTTTGTGACTTCTTTTCCTAGTGATGCATGATGCCATGCTAGTTGTTGTTAGTTGTTTGTTGTAGTGCTTTTTTCCCTCTTTCGTGTCATGCCTTGATTGAGTAGATTGGAGTTGTGTAGCTCGTAGTTGTGGGCTGAAGAAAGTGCAATGTGGCTGATTTTGGCAGATCGTGGTGTTTTCTTGTTTTAATCGTAGCTTTTGATCCGTAGCTCCGTTTTGATCGTGTCCTATATGAAACTTGCTTAGAATCTCGTGTAGTTTCATTTTCTCTTGCTGGTTGTGTGTTTTGAAGTGCTCGTGGCCGTCGTTGCACACATATTGCATTCATGCCATCATATCTTGCGGTGCTTGTATCATTTGAACCGTAGCTCCGTTAGAGTTGTTCTCTATGTGTAAATTGCTTGTAACAACGCGCAGAATCACGTGAACTTATTTGTTTTTCTGTTTAACAACTAATTAAATGTGTTAGTTCAGATCTGAACAGAATTGTAAATTAACATGTGAGGTCGTCTCGGAGATGCTATATGTCATTTCCGACCTCATTTAAAAATGCCTAGATAGGTAGTTTGATTACGCTTCACCTCTTGCCACATCTAACCACATTTAATATTGCTGTGTACCTAATCGGGATAGAACTAAATAAATAAACGTGGGGTTTCGTCAATATGCAACTCGTTGCATATTGAACTTCACTTAATGTGTAGTGTTTGTTTGTGTGATTTGCCATGCCATGACTTGCATGTATTCAACTGCTCATGCATCATTTGTGTTGTGCATCGTGTGGTGAATTCCGTGTGTTGATTGATGTTTCCGGTTTGCTTCGTCTCGATAGAGTTCTGCAGCATGCCAGATTGTGAGGACCCGTTCGACTATGTCGGTTCGTGTGCTTCACGGAGGCATTCTTCTTCCAAGCGGGATCTCAGGCAAGATGACCATTTCCCCAGATACCATTACTATTATTGCCATGCTAGTTTTACCATTGCTACCGTTTATGTACCGTTTCCTACCACAGGTTAAATATTAGCCTCTCAACAATGCCATGAAAACCTTCAACCTGTTCAACCTAGCAAACCACTGATTGGCTATGTTACTGCTTGCTTACCATGTTGTTAGCGTTGCTAGTTACAGGTGCAGTTGCTTCCATGTGAAAACATGAGTTCCTTGTTATATCACCATATAAAATGCTATTTAATTTAATGCACCTATATACTTGGTAAAAGGTGGAAGGCTCGGCCTTTCTTGCCTCGTGTTTTGTTGCACCTTTCCCCCCTTAGTTTCGGCTACCGGTGTTATGTTCCATATTTGAGCGCTCCTAACACGATCGGGGTTGTTATGGGGACCCCTTGATAATTTGTTTTAGATTAAAGCTGGTCTGGCAAGGCCCAACTTTGGTACTACATTTGCTTAATAACCTAATGAAATTGCATAGGGACTTTCCGGACCCCGAGGATAATTTAATCAACCCCCGGGCCAGTGCTCCTCATGAGTGTTGGTCCCACCCGAGCGATGTCCGGCGCCCCTCTGGTCACCCAGAGGTTTAGTGATCCCGACGTCTAGCTCATCCGTCGTGTCCTGAGAACGAGATACGCGGCTCCTATCGGGATCGTCGACACGTCACGCGGCCTTGGTGGATTAGTTTTACCTTTGACGAGATATCTTGTGCATCGGGATTCCGGTGATGATTTGAGTAATCTCAGAGTTGAGGCTTTCCACTAGGGAATCCGACGAGTTCGCGAGCTTCGTGATTGAGGATTTCTATGTGGCTTGTGGTAATTTGTGATGGACTAGTTGGAGCAACCCTGCAGGGTTAAATCTTTTCGGAAAGCCATGCCCGCGGTTATGTGGCAACGTGGAAACTTTGTTTAACACTGGTTCTAGATAACTTGAAGTTAATTAATTAAAATATGCCAACTGTGTGCTAAACCGTGACTGTCCTGTTCGTGAGTTCCTTCTCCGGTCGAGGACACGGTGGGGTTATGTCTGACATAGGTAGTTGTTCAGGATCATTCATTTGATCATCAGTAGTCCACGTCCGTTATGTGTAGTCATCCCCCTCTTATTTCTTGTACTCGTAAGTTTAGCCACCAAATATATGCTTAGCCACTGCAGCAACCTCACCACTTAACCATGCCTCACCTATTAAGCTTTGCTAGTCTTGATACCTTTGGAAATGAGATTGCTGAGTCCCCTGTGGATCACAGATTACTACAACACCAGTTGCAGGTACAGGTAAAGGTTACTTGACGCTAGCGCGTTGATTGTTCATTTGGAGTTGCTTCTTCTTCTTCTTCTTCATCGATCTAGGATGGGTTCCAGGCCGGCAGCCTGGGATAGCAAGGATGGACGTCGTTCTTCTTTTGCCGTTTATTTTCGTCCGTAGTCGGACCCTGCTCTTACTCTTGATGAATATGTAATGTACTGTCGTGACTCTGATGTAGCTTGTGGCGAGTGTAAGCCAATTCTATATATATATCTCTTCTTTTCAGTATATGTACTTGTAACGATATCCATTCTTGCGACATGACGAGATGCGCTTCTATCCCTGACGAGGCCTTCATGCCAAATTGAGGATAGGGTCGCATCTTGGGCGTGACATTTTCCCTCGCCCCCATGCCCCCGCTCGTCCCCTATCTAGCACCTCAACTTGGCCGCAAGCTCCCCGCCGCCACGTTCGTTGGTGCTGCTGTTGAAGTGGGCAAAAGTTGCACCCGAGCATGTAGGGGTGCTCCTGCTGCCGTGTAGTTTCTTCCCAGTTGTTCATCTTGCCCTCCTGCATGCTCTAACACAGCTACCGCACCTACCTATGTTTCGACCGCCACCTCGCTCCGCCAACGCCGGTACCACTACTGCAGGATGGTCCAAAGACGACACTGCAATCAGAGACCCTTTGACAAAACTGTGTATGATGCATGAATCACAAACGCTATAATTCTAGCCCCGTCACCAATAACGTGAACTGTGTGTGATGGCGGATCCACCAAATAGGATTAAGAAAACAAATGCGGGTGTGATACATGGCATACGGTTGTTCCACACGAACTACTTGCGATGATATAGAATTACGCAAACGCTTAACCACATAAAGGTGTGTGTGATGTATGACATACAGTTCATCTGAATGAACTATTTGCGATGAGGCAAAATAACACAACCGATCCGGCTTCTAAAGTTGTGTGTGATACCCGGCAAACAAGTTGCTCGGGCGAACTATTTCCGTTGATCAAAAGTAACACAAACGGTTTGTTATAACAAGATGTGTGTGATACCTGGCAAACAGGTGAGTAATCGGAATTGTGTGCGAAGACCGATAAAAAGACAAAAGATTCTTGATAATAAGTTGTGTGTGTTGTGGGCAAACACTTGTTCGCACCAAATTGTGTGTGATTATTGAAATAATAAACAATATGTTCCTTTCTTTAATCGTAAGCGATGTGATTTACTTTGTCTACATACCATCTATGCTTTGTCTACAGAACAACAACATGATTGCATAACCTAAATAAACATCCAATTACATTGCTGACTGATGACCCACAAGTGTAGGGGATCTATCATAGTCCTTTTGATAAGTAAGAGTGTCGAACCCAACGAGGAGCAGAAGGAAATGACAAGCGGTTTTTAGTAAGGTATTCTCTGCAAGCACTGAAATTATCGGTAACGGATAGTTTTGTGATAAGGTAATTCGTAACGGGTAGCAAGTAACAAATGTAACAAAGGTGCAGCAAGGTGGCCCAATCCTTTTGTAGCAAAGGACAAGCCTGGACAAACTCTTATATACAGCAAAGCGCTCCTGGGGACACATGGGAATTTCTGTCACGCTAGTTTTCATCATGCTCATATGATTCACGTTCGTTACCTTGATAATTTGGTATGTGGGTGGACCGGTGCTTGGGTGCTGCCCTTACTTGGACAAACATCCCACTTATGATTAACCTCTCTCGCAAGCATCCACAACTACGAAAGAAGAATTAAGATAAATCTAACCATAGCATGAAGCATATGGGTCCAAATCAGCCCCTTAGGAAGCAACGCATAAACTAGGGTTTAAGCTTCTGTCACTCTAGGAACCCATCATCTACTTATTACTTACCAATGCCTTCCCCTAGGACCAAATAATGTTGAAGTGTCATGTAGTCGACATTCACATGACACCACTAGAGGAGAGACAACATACATCTCATCGAAATATCGAACAAATACCAAATTCACATGATTACTTATAGCAAGACTTATCCCATGTCCTCCGTAACAAACGTAATTTCTCACAAAGAATATTCATGTCTATAATAAGAGGAGTATTAATAATCATTAAGGATATGAACGTATGATCTTCCACCATATAAACCAACTAGCATCAACTACAAGGAATAATCCATACTACTAGCAACCCACATGTACCAATATGAGGTTTTGAGACAAAGATCGGATAAAAGAGATCAACTAGGGTTTGGACAGGAGATGGTGATGATGAATATGTTGATGGATATTGACCCCCTCTCAATGAGAGGATCGTTGGTGATGACGATGGCTTCAATTCCCCCCTCCGGGAGGGAAGTTTCCCTCGCAGAATAGCTCTACAAGAGCTCTAGATTGGTTCTGCCGAAGTTCCGCCTCGAGACTGCGGCGCTTCGCCCCGAAAGTTCTGATATGATTTTTTTAGGTCAAAACCCTTCATATGGCAGAAGATGGGCACCGGAGGCCTGCCAGGGGGCCCACAAGCCTGCAGGGCACGCCCGGGGGGTAAGCCGCCCCCTGGCTTGTGGCCATCTGGTGGGTCCCCTGATGTATTTATTTCTCCCAATATTTTTTATATATTCCAAAATAATTCTCCGTAATTTTTTCAGGACTTTTGGAGCTGTGCAGTATAGGTCTCTCAGGTTTGCTCCTTTTCCGGTCAAGAATTCCAGCTACCGGCATTCTCCCTCTTCATGTAAACCTTGTTAAATAATAGAGAAAAGGCATAAGTATTGTACCATAATGTGTATTAACAACCCATAGTGCAATAAATATCGATATAAAAGCATGATGCAAAATGGACGTATCAAGTCCCCCAAGCTTAGACCTCGCTTGTCCTCAAGAGAAAACCGAGATCGATAAATATGCCACATGTTTAGAGATAGAGGTGTCGATAAAATAAAATACAAACATGAAGGCATCATGGTTATCTTTAGAACAACAACACATATTGACATAGAATATCTTATGCTAGAGTAACAATTCATTCACAAGGTCAAATATGAATCAAGAACTCTATTGAGAACTAACAAACTATGATTTCAGTCATTGAAGCAATTCCAATTTATTGCAATGTAGGAAAGAGTCAATATATGAGCTTGTAAAGAAAATCCACATACTTAATCATCCTATGGTCTTTCAAAATTTCTAGCACTCACGCCGTATCAATGAGGTCAGAGCTTCAATCGGACAAAGAGAAATATAGGGGCTTATAATTTTGCCTCCCAACTATTTACCTCAAGGGTAATGTCAACAATAATAACTCATGATCACCCACATACGAGTGGATATATTTGTCTAGATAATTCCCCAACACATGACGCTTGCCAAAATATAAAGGCAAAATAAAGGAAATGGTGAAGATCACCACGACTCTTACATACAGGTAAGTGATAGAAAGTAAAGGTAACATGCAACGACTACGAGCGATTCAAGAGTGAAAGGAAAAAGGGAGAACGACGAAGGTAACATGCAAAAGTTTAACGCTCGATAGGGGAAAGTTCATGGTCCACTATTACAGGAATGGGAAAACAGAAGCAAGGAGACACCTAGGGGGAGGGGTCGCCGACGCCGCCCTTCGCACCTGCAGGCTCGGCGTCGGAGCCCTCCTCCTTGCTGGAGACGGGCACCTGGACGTATCGCTCCACTAGGGCGTCCACGCGCGGGCGGACTTCGTCCCGGAGAAGACAGCGGGACTCAGCAGGCACCGGCTTGACGACCCGCTGTAGATCGAGCTACGGGACGAGGCGACGCAGGTTGGAGAAGACGAGCGTCAAGGAAAGGCCCAGAAGCTCACGCGCGTCAGACGCGTTGTCCTCCTCCATGAGGGAGACGCCGGCCTCCAGCGTCTCCACCACCTTCTGGAAGAAGGCGAGGTAGCCCCCGTCGATGATCACCCTTGGCAGCGCCAGGGCATCCCCTGCGAATCGGCGGGTCGCGCGCACCGCCCGGCCGGCGATGCCCTCGAACTGCTTGACTCGCTGGGATGCCAGCATCCGGGCATACACCGCCTCGTCCTGGGTGGCCTGAACGGCGTGGGCCGTTGATACGTCTCAAACGTATCTATAATTTCTGCTTGTTCCATGATCTTTTGGGTGACATTGTTATATGTTTTGCTACACTTTTATATCATTTTACACATATTTGTACTAACCTATTAACTCAATGCACCCAGTGCCAGTTTCCGTCTGCTGATGTCTGTTTTGTAGGGGCTTTTACCCAATTTTCCGAAGCCCGAAAAATTCCTGAATAAATATATAAAAAATCAGCGAAATAGAAGCTTCCGGCACCGAAGATGGGCCAGAGGGTGGCATGGGCTGCCTAGGCGACCTGCTGGCGTGGCCAGACCCTAGGCCGTGCGAGGAGGCCGCCTGGGTGGGCCCGACCTCCTCCGGTGCCCTCCTTTGGCCTATATTTAGAGTCCCGAGAGGATACCCTTCCACAACTTCCAGAATCGTGAATTTCTCCATCGTTCCGCCGCCGCATCGCTTCCGAGATCAGGAGCGTCAGGAGACCTCTTCCCCGCACCCTGTCGGAGGGAGGATTGACCTCCGGGAGCTTCTCCACCGCCATGGACGCTCCCCGGATGTGCCGTGAGTAGTCCTCCTTGAACCATGGGTCCATGAACAGTAGCTATGTGATGTCTTCTCTTCAATCTTGTGCTTCAGTGGTTAGTCCTTGTGAGCTGCCCTACATGATGAAGGCATCTATGTAATTCCCTTGCTTTTGCTATGCTCGGTTTGTTGGGATCCGATGGATTATGTTTAGATTGTTATGAGTTATATATTTGATTATCCTTTTCTATTATGTTCCTTAGTGATTCATGCATGTTCTCCGTTAATATTTATTGCTTTGGCCGAGTAGTAGATTGTAACTCCAAGAGGGAGCGTTATGCATGATTGTGGGTTCATGCCCCTCGATGTCTATCTTGAGTGACAGAAACATGAGACTAGGGGATGTGATGTTTCCACCAGGGAGAAAACAACAGTGCTTGTGACTACGGTTGCAAGGATTGTTTACCTTACGCATAGTTCGTTAATGCAGTTGTCCGTTGCTTTGAGTTTACACTTTGGGTGGGGCTCGCAACTTAATACCGAAGAGATGTTCTGGATAGATATCTCAAGGTGGATGATTAGTAAGTAGATGCTGATGAATAAATGGTCTACTTGTCTTGGCGTACTGCCCATTACTATTGAACCTCTAACTATCAAGTAGCATAATTAGCATTGCGGTGCATTCATAATTCTGTCAATTGCCCAACTATGATTTGTTTACCCAAGCATAGTTGTTTATCGTCTTTTGAGAGAAAGACATCACTAGTGAACATCATGTGACTCCGGTCCATATCACCATCAATGTTTACACCTCCATCATTTACCGCTTTCATTTACTTTTTCGTTGCAATCACTATTACTTTCCCGCTTGTGTTTTGATCCTTTGCAAACTACAAGGCGAGAGAGATTGACAACCTCTGTGTACTCGTTGGGAGCAAAGTTATTTGTGTGTGTGCAGGTCCATGTCTTCTGCTAGCGCTAGGGTGGAAGACACCTACTTGTTGGTCCTAGGAGTCCTTCTGGTTCGATAAACCTTACAGTCTCTATGTGAGGGAAAACTTGATGCCGACTACATCTCAACGTTCCACTTGGGGTAACCAACGAGGAGCGAGAAGTATATACATCATCTTGTCATCAAGAAAAGTTTTCTGGCACCGTTTCTAGGGACTGCAGCCTTCAAGATAGGGGAGTTGCATGCTATCTTTTACCTTTACTTTTTAGTCTTGTTAGTTTGCTTTCTAGTTTTTGCTTTAGATTCTTATACCAAAAACCACAAAAAAAATTAGTTGTCTTGTTCTTGCTTGTTGCCGCTTCTATGGGTTCCACTGAAAACACAAAGTTGTGTGACTTCACTAGTCACAACAACAATGACTTTATCTGCACTCCTATTGCTGCTCCCGCCACTAGAGCCACGTCCTAAGAGATTAAACATGCTTTATTGAACCTTGTTATGGAAGATCAAATCTCCGGTGCTGGAGATGATGCTGCTTTGCACTTGGACAATTTTGTTGAGCTCTATGATATGCAAAAATATAAAGAAGTAGATGGTGATATTGTTAAACTTAAGATTTTTTCCTTTCTGTTTGAGAGGAGGAGCTAAAGTGTGGCTTCAATCTTTGCCTAGGAATAGCATAGATTCTTGGGATAAATGCAAAGATGTTTTAATTGGGAAGTATTACCCGCCTGGTAAGATTATCCAGTTGAGGAGTAACATTATGAATTTTAGACAATTGAATGTTGCTCAAGCTTGGGAACATATGAAATCTCTTGTTAAGAATTGCCCTACACATGGTTTGACTACTTGGATGGTTATCCAAACTATCTATGCAGGATTGAACTTTACCTCACGGAATTTGTTAGACTCGGCGTGGGAGGAACCTTTATGTCAACTACACTTGTTGCTACCACAAAGCTATTTGATGAGATGATGACAAATTATTCTCAATGGCACATCGAGGGAGCTCCAACAGGTAGGAAGGTAAACTCTGTTCAGGAGGTCTCCTCCCTTAATGATAAGGTTGACATGATCATGACTCTACTTACTATGCAACCTCTTATTGATCCTCATGATGTTCCTTTAAATTCTTTGGTTTCTCAAGAAAGAGAGCAAGTTGATATTAATTTTATGTCTAGGAACAACGTTAATAACAATGCTTATAGGAGTAATTTTGGTAGAAATCCTAGACCATTCCGATTCAACAACTATGGGAACAACAACACTTATCCTAGCACCAAAAACTACACTTCTGAATTAGAGAGCATGCTTACAGATTTTATCTCTCAAAAAGCCTTCAGCAAGAGTGTAGAAGAGAAACTATAAAAATTAGATAGTCTCTCTTTGAAGGTGGACAACATATCTCATGATGTAGAGATGCTTAAAATTATAACTACCCACTTGAGGAAAGGAACACTACACACCCATGAATGCTATCCAAGTCCAAATTAACGAGAACATAAAATGCTAGCCAAACTTAAGGATGGATGGGCTAGAGAAAAGGAATAGGAAGAGAGAATTAAGAGCCTTCCTACACACACTACCATTGCTACTATACAAGTTGTTGATGATGTCAAAACTTTTAGCACCCATCGCACTCCTAGTTCCAGTGGACCTATTAATGGTGATGCTAATACCTCAACTATAGGACAAGAAGGTCCTTTGAATTTGGAGACTACTAAAAGAAGAGCTTAGATGACATTACTATCACTTTAATTAATGGTAGTAATCTTGATTTTAACGATTGTAGTCTCTCCGAAGTGATCACTTTTTTTTGCAAAGAATGGCTAAGTACCCCCACACTAGTACACTCAATATTGCCTTCACCGAGCATATTACCAATGCTCTTATCAAAGCTAGGGAGGAGAAGCTCAAGCTAGAGACTTCTATTCCTAGAAAACTAGGAGATGGCTAGGATCCTATGGTCAAAGGAAAATTGAATAATATCTCTTGCTTGGCATTGTGTGATGTTGGAGCTAGTGCCTCCATTATGCCCAAAAGAAAGTATGATATGCTTGATTGGAAACCTTACGATCCATGTTCTTTTGGTGTTTGTCTTGTTGATTCTTACATAAAAACCTTTAGGGAGAATGATGATGGGCTTATTATTGTCAATGATAATTATGTGCATGTTGATTTTCTTATTATGGACATTGAATGTGATCCTTCGTGTCCAATTATTTTGGGACGTCCTTTTCTCCGCACCGTTGGTGCTACCATTGACATGAAAGAGGGAATTATTAAATTCCAATTTCCTCTTAAAAAGGGAATGGAATAATTCCCTAGAAATAAGATTAATTTACCTTATGAGTCCGTTACTCGGGCAAGTTATTCTTTTGGAGTTGATAACACTTGATCTTCTTGCATTATGCCTAGCTCAAAGGCATAAAAGAAAGCGCTTGTTGGGAGGCAACCCAATTTGTTTTTACTTTCTGTTTTAGTGGTCTTGATGCTTGTTATTACTGTAGCAACATCATTGTATCTTTATTTTTAAGCTTTGTGCCAAGTTATAGCCTCCGATTGCAAGAAAGTTCAAAAATTGTGACATGCTGTCGAGGAACAGATTCTGTCTGCTTGACAGAACAATTCGCCAAAAAATCACCAGATAATGATTTTGATCTGAATTGTTTTGAAAACATGCTCTATATAATTTCCTTTCTGGCATTTGTTCTGAGTTTCTTTATTTGAGTTGCAGAAGTGACCCGAATAAATTATTAACTACCTGCTGTTCTGTTTTCACACAGTATGCCATGTTTTGCGTTTTCATTGTTTTGCAAATCCTAAGCTTACTTTTTATTTGCAAAAACGTTTTGGAAATCATGAGAAACAGTAGCTTTTCATGAAAATGTTTATTTCTAGCAGGTAATGAATTATTTTATTAAGGGTACTAACCACTCTAATCAGCTTATGATGAGTTTCGTATGAAGGGAGTTTTCAAGTATGCGATGGGAGATGATGAAAGAAGATACATGAGTGTCAAGCGCTCAGGCTTGGGGATACCCCCATGCACCCCAAGAAATATTTAAGGAGACTCTAGCGTCTAAGCTTGGGGATGCCCCTGTGTATCCCCTTCTCTATCAACAATCATCACTTCGTTCATCTCTATGCTATATTTTTATCACTTCATATGTTATGTGCTTTGCTTGGAGCTTCCCGCTATTTCCTTTTTAGTTTGTTTTAGTTTTACTTGCTGTTCATAACAAGTCAGAACCTAGGCTACCTTGTTTGGGAGAGAAACACGCTCCATTCCACTCTAGAACACAACATAGGTTTTCATGCTTATCTTTTTTGTGTGTTCTTCATCTTTTCGTAGCTATTGTCATGCTTAGCTCTTAGTTTTCATGCTTATATTTTTAAGAGCTTTTACTTAGGTTGCTTTTGGAACTCTCTTGAGTTATCATGCTTATCTTGTTTAGAGGGTTGGCTCGTTGCACTGAGTTGTGTGTCTTGCATGAGCAGGTAATTGAGATTGCTATTTAAGTATACTAGTAACTTGCAATAGTTTTGAGTAATGTTTGGACTATTGGTGCCAAGAGCTTGAGCCTATTAGTGATAGGTGTCGTATTTTGGGAAATCCGTGTGTTTTTCAAAAACTAAAATTAGTTGAGAACTCTAGCTACTAAATTGATCACTAACCTCTGGAGGGGTTGGAATATATAGAGTACCCTCACGTTACCATGAGTCGAGGATGCTCAAGGTTAACAAAACCCCCAAACACTCCTCCTCAGGGTACTTGTCTCTTTGTGAATTTCCTAACTACATAGAGGGTAAAAATTATAGATAATAAGTGTATGAGTTCTTCGGACTAATGTGAGTATTCGATTGTTGGCACTTCCACCATCCATATTTTGCTAGCCTCTTCGCTACCGTGCATTGCCCTTTCTCACATTGAGAGTTGGTGCATGATACGTCTCCAACGTATCTATAATTTTTGCTGATTCCATGCTATTATCTTGTCAAACTTTGGATGTTTTCTATGCCTTCTATATCTTTTTTGGGACTAACTTATTAACTCAGTGCCAAGTGCCAGTTTCTATTTTTTCCGTGTTTTTGACCCTTTTCAGAGGAGAATATTAAACGGAGTCCAAACGGAATAAATCTTCCGAAAATATTTTTTCTAGAACAGAAGATACGCAGGGGGCGTGAGAACCAAGGAGAGGCCACCAGGGGAGGCCACAAGCCCCCTAGGCCCGGCCAGGGGGGCCTGCGCCTAGAAGGCTTGTGGGCCCCCTGTGGCTCGTCTGCCCTACCTCTTCCACCTATAAATCCCTGAAAAATCCAAAACCACGGGAGTGATCCACGAAAATACTTGTTCGCCGCCGCAAGCTTCTGTCTCCGTAAGATCCCATGTGGGGCACGTTCTGGTGCCCTGTTGGAGGGGGGATTCGGATATGGAGGGCTTCTTCATCAACACCATTGCCTCTCCGATGATGCGTGAGTAGTTCACCATAGACCTTCGGGTCCATAGCTAGTAGCTAGATGGCTTCTTCTCTCTCTTGGATCTTCAATACAAAGTTCTTCATGATCTTCACGGAGATCTATCCGATGTAATCTCCTTTTGCGGTGTGTTTGTCGAGATCCGATGAATTGTGGATTTATGATCAGATTATCTATGAATCTTATTTGAGTTTCTTCTGATCTCTTATATGCATGATTTCATATCCTTGTAATTCTCTTCGAGTTGTGGGTTTTGTTTGGCCAACTTGATCTATGATTCTTGCAATGGGAGAAGTGCTTGGTTTTGCGTTCATACCGTGCGGTGACCTCACCCAGTGACAGAAGGGGTAACGAGGAACGCATCGTGTTGTTACCATCAAGGGTAAAAAGCTGGGGTTTATATCTATTGCATCAATTTATCCCTCTACATTATGTCATCTTGCTTAAGGCGTTACTCTGTTCGTCATGAACTCAATACACTAGATGCATGCTGGATAGCGGTCGATGTGTGGAGTAATAGTAGTAGATGCAGACAGTATCGGTCTACTTGTCTCGGACGTGATGCCTATATGTATGATCATTGCCTTAGATATCGTCATGACTTTGCGCGTTTCTATCAATTGCTCGACAGTAATTCGTTCACCCACCGTAATATTTGCTATTTTGAGAGAAGCCTCTAGTGAACAATATGCCCCCCGGGTCTACTTCACATCATATTTTCAGCCTTACACTTTTACTTCGTTGCACTTTCCACCTTCAGATCTCACTTTGCAATCAATCTTGAAGGGATTGACAACACCTTTATAGTGTTGGGTGCAAGCTCGTTTGTGTTTGTGCAGGTACTCTGGACACTTGGCTTGATTCTCCTACTAGATTGATACCTTGGTTCTCAAACTGAGGGAAATACTTACTACTACTGTGTTGCATCACCCTTTCCTCTTCAAGGGAAAAACCAACGCAAGCTCAAGAGGTAGCAGTGCAAAGTCCGCTGGTGCATCCAAGACCATGACATGATACGCTCTGTCATACATAAGCATCATTATATCTTTCCTCAAAACAGCCACCATACCTACCTATTAAGGCATTTCCATAGCCTTTCCGAGATACATTCCCATGCAACATCCACAACTCATGACTTGATCTTCATGTCATACATGATTTTGCTTGATCGTAGAGCCGCATGTTAGTTGGGCCTTGCCCTTATTATTAATAAATGACGCGCTAGTGTCATTGCATATCCTGCTACCCTGGCAGAGGCGTACATTTGCATACATCATGATAGTTTTCGCTTGTCTTTATGTTGAGTACTTCTTATAAAGTGTGATGATTTTTCTTTTTGTTCTTGTAAAACATAAAGTGTTGCCCTTAAGGGAGGAAAAGATCCCAAAGAGGACAAACAAAAGATCCCAAAGAGGACAAATGAGAGATAAAAAGAAAGAGCCAAAGAGGCCACAAAAAAATAAAAAATAAAAAGAAAAAAAGAAATAAAAAGAGAGAAGGGGGCAACACTACTATTCCTTTTGAAAGATCCACACTCGTACTCCATTGCTATATTGGTACTACATAGAGTTTATCATTCATGTATAACTATGTGGGAACCCTTACACTATAGAACTTGGTTTGCGTATTCCAATGACGAGCCTCCTCAAATGAGCTCTAGGTCTTCATGAGCAAACAAGTTCGATGCACCCCCACTAGTTCCATTGGAGAGCTTACTTTAGCTCATATGTGCATCCGTTACATGCCAATCCCTACTCCTCACATCATATCTATCATTTGGCTTTCTCTCGCCTATGGTTGTCCTCATTGATGTGAACCTTTCACACCTTTTTGTCTTCCTTCCCCATCATTATTCTATTTGCCATCCTAAGTGCCAACATATCTTGCTTACACTCATCCATTGCATGAGTGCTCAAAGTCGAAAGGGAGAGGATCATTTTGACTTGTGCCTCAGTAGTGGTTTGGGGATGAGTCAAAATAAGATTCTGAAGGAGACCAAGTGTGAAAGTTTAGTAGATTGAGTTCTCAATTAAAAAAATATTTTATGATCTCAACCCATCTCCCACTTCTTGCACACAAACACCATTTGGAGACATTCGAGTCACGGACTGCGAGAGCTCTTGCACCTTTATGTTCTTACTTTGCTAATCTGAATACTAGATATAAACTCTTGCTTGTTATTGTCTTGACTTGAATTGCATATCTCACTTGCTTTACTTTTAAGTTCTTGTATGTGTGTTAGCATGTCACCATAGAAATTATTCTGTTATCATTTATCTACTCGAGGACGAGTAGAAATTAAGCTTGGGGATGTTGATACGTCCCAAACGTATCTATAATTTCTGCTTGTTCCATGATCTTTTGGGTGACATTGTTATATGTTTTGCTACACTTTTATATCATTTTACACATATTTGGACTAACCTATTAACTCAGTGCACCCAGTGCCAGTTTCTGTTTGCTGATGTCTATCTTGCAGGGGCTTTTACCCAATTTTCTGAAGCCTGAAAATTCCAAAAAAATTGAAAAAAAACTGTGAAACAGAAGCTTCCGGATCATGGAAGATGGGCCAAAGGGGGGAAGGGGCTGCCTAGGCGACCTGCTGGCGTGGCCAGGCCCTAGGCCGCCTTTGTTGGGGAAAGTCGCATTGGAAACAAAAATTTTCCTACGCGCACGAAGACCTATCATGGTGATGTCCATCTACGAGGGGGATTTCAGATCTACGTACCCTTGTAGATCGCACGGCAGAAGCGTTAATAAACACGGTTGATGTAGTGGAACGTAGTCACGTCCCTCGATCTGCCCCGCGAACCGTCCCAACCATCCCGCGATCCGTCCCACGATCCGCTCCGATCTAGTGCCGAACGGACGACACCTCGGCGTTCAGCACACGTACAACTCGACGATGATCTCGGCCTTCTTGATCCAGCAAGAGAGACGGAGAGGTAGATGAGTTCTCCGGTAGCGTGACGGCGCTCCGGAGGTTGGTGGTGATATAATCTCAGCAGGCCTCCGCCCGAGCTCCGCAAAAACGCGATCTAGAGGAAAAACCGTGGAGGTATGTGGTCGGGCTGCCGTGGAAAAGTTGTCTCAAATCAGCCCTAAAACCTCCGTATATATAGGTGGGAGGGGAGGGGCCTTGCCTTGGGGCTCAAGGAGCCCCAAGGGGTTCGACCGAAGGGGAGGAGGAGGATTCCTCCTCCAATCCTAGTCCAACTAGGATTGGAAGGTGGAGTCCTTCCCTTCCTTCCCACTTCCCCTTTTTTTTCTTTCTCTTTGATTTTCTTATCTCCTTGCGCAGGGGCCTCTTTGGGCTTGCCCACCAGCCCACTAAGGGCTGGTGTGGCACCCCTAAGGCCAATGGGCTTCCCTGGGGTGGGCTGCCCCCTCGGTGAACATCCGGAACCCATTCGTCATTCCCGGTACATTCCCGGTAATTCCGAAAACCTTCCGGTAATCAAATGAGGTCATCCTATATATCAATCTTCGTCTCCGGACCATTCTGGAAACCTTCGTGACGTCCGTGATCTCATCCAGGACTCCGAACAACATTCAGTAACCAACCATATAACTCAAATACGCATAAAACAACGTCGAACCTTAAGTGTGCAGACCCTGCGGGTTCGAGAACTATGTAGACATGACCCGAGGGACTCCTTAGTCAATATCCAATAGAGGGACCTGGATGCCCATATTGGATCCTACATATTCTACGAAGATCTTATCATTTGAACCTCAGTGCCAAGGATTCATATAATCCCGTATGTCATTCCCTTTGTCCTTCGGTATGTTACTTGCCCGAGATTCGATCGTCAGTATCCGCATACCTATTTCAATCTCGTTTATCGGCAAGTCTCTTTACTCGTTCCGTAATACAAGATCCCGCAACTTACACTAAGTCACATTGCTTGCAAGGCTTGTGTGTGATGTTGTATTACCGAGTGGGCCCCGAGATACCTCTCCGTCACACGTAGTGACAAATCCCAGTCTTGATCCATACTAACTCAACAAACACCTTCGGAGATACTTGTAGAGCATCTTTATAGTCACCCAGTTATGTTGCGACGTTTGATACACACAAAGCATTCCTACGGTGTCAGTGAGTTATATGATCTCATGGTCATAGGAATAAATACTTGACACGCAGAAAACAATAACAACAAAATGACACGATCAACATGCTACGTCTATTAGTTTGGGTCTAGTCCATCATATGATTCTCCCAATGACGTGATCCAGTTATCAAGCAACAACACCTTGTACGTAGTCAGAAGACCCTGACTATCCTTGATCAACTGGCTAGCCAACTAGAGGCTTGCTAGGGACAGTGTTTTGTCTATGTATCCACACATGTATCTAAGTCTTCATTCAATACAATTATAGCATGGATAATAAATGATTATCTTGATATAGGAATTATAATAATAACTTATTTATCATTGCCTCTAGGGCATAATTTCAACAGTCTCCCACTTCCACTAGAGTCAATAATCTAGCCCTCACATCACCATGCGAATTACATTTTAATAAATCTAACACCCATACAGTTCTGGTGTTGATCATGCTTTGCCCGTGGAAGAGGTTTAGTCAGCGGGTCTGCTACATTCAGATCCGTGTGCACTTTGCATATATTTACGTCCTCCCCTTCGACGTAGTCGCGGATGAGGTTGAAGCGTCGTTTGATGTGTCTGGTCTTCTTGTGAAACCGTGGTTCCTTTGCTAAGGCAATGGCACCCGTGTTGTCACAAAACAAGGTTATTGGATTCAGTGCGCTTGGCACCATTCCAAGATCCGTCAGGAACTGCTTCATCCAGACACCCTCCTTAGCCGCCTCTGAGGTAGCCATGAACTCCGCTTCACATGTAGAATTAGCTACGACGCTTTGCTTGGAACTGCACCGGCTTACCGCACCCCCATTAAGAATAAATACGTATCCGGTCTGCGACTTAGAGTCGTCCGGATCTGTGTCAAAGCTTGCATCGACGTAACCTTTTACGGCGAGCTCTTCGTCACCTCCATACACGAGAAACATCTCCTTAGTCCTTTTCAGGTACTTCAGGATATTCTTGACCGCCGTCCAGTGACCACTCCTGGATTACTCTGGAACCTGCCTCCCATACTTATGGCCAGGCTAACGTCCGGTCTAGTGCACAGCATTGCATACATGATAGAACCTATGGCTGAAGCATAGGGGACGGTGCTCATATGCTCTCTATCTTTATCAGTTGCTGGGCACTGAGTCTTAGTCAATCTTGTACCTTGTAAAACTGGCAAGAACCCCTTCTTGGACTATTCCATTTTGAACCTCTTCAAAACTTTATCAAGGTATGTACTTTGTGAAAGTCCTATCAGGCGTTTTGATCTATCCCTACAGATCTTAATGCCTAGAATGTAAGCAGCTTCTCCTAGGTCCTTCATAGAGAAACTTTTATTCAAGTAATCCTTTATGCTCTCCAAAAACTCCAAGTTGTTTCCAATCAGCAATATGTCATCCACATATAATATTAGAAACGCCACAGAGCTCCCACTCACTTTCTTGTAAATACAAGATTCTCCAACCACTTGTATAAACCCAAATGCTTTGATCACCTCATCAAAGCGTTTATTCCAACTCCGAGATGCTTGCACCAGTCCATAAATGGATCGCTGGAGCTTGCACACTTTGTTAGCATTTTTAGGATCGACAAAACCTTCGGGTTGCATCATATACAACTCTTCCTTAAGGAAACCGTTAAGGAACGCCGTTTTGACATCCATCTGCCAGATTTCATAATCGAAAAATGCAACTATTGCTAACATGATTCTGATGGACTTAAGCATCGCTACGGGTGAGAACGTCTCATCGTAGTCAACTCCTTAAACTTGTGAAAAACCCTTTGCCACAAGTCGAGCTTTATAAACGGTCACATTACCGTGAGCGTCAGTCTTCTTCTTAAAGATCCATTTGTTCTGAATAGCCTCGCGGCCCTCAGGTAGTACTTCCAAAGTACACACTTTGTTTTCATACATGGATCCTATCTCGGACTTCATGGCCTCCAGCCATTTGTTGGAATCCGGGCCCACCGTTGCTTCTTCATAATTCGTAGGCTCATTGTTGTCTAACAACATAATTGATAAACGGGATTACCGTACCACTCAGGAGTAGTACGCGGTCTCATCGACCTGCGAGGTCCAACATGAACTTGATCTAGAGTTTCATGACCATCATCATTAACTTCCTCCTCAACCGGCGTCGCAATGACACGGGTTTCCCCTTGCCCTGCATCACCATCCAGAGGGATGAGAGGTTCGACAACCTCATCAAGTTCTATCTTCCTCCCACTCAATTCTCTCGAGAGAAACTCTTTCTTGAGAAAAGCTCCGTTCTTAGCAACAAACACTTTGCCCTCGGATTTGAGATAGAAGGTATACCCAAGTGTCTCTTTTGGGTAGCCTATGAAGATGCACTTTTCTGCTTTGGGTTCCAGCTTTTCAGGCTGAAGCTTTTTGACATAAGCATCACATCCCCAAACTTTAAGAAACGACAACTTTGGTCTTTTGCCATACCACAGTTCGTATGGTGTCGTCTCAACGGATTTTGATGGTGCCCTATTTAAAGTGAATGCAGCTATTTCTAATGCATAACCCTAAAACGATAACGGCAAATCGGTTAGAGACATCATAGATCGCACCATCTCTAATAAAGTACGATTACGACGTTCGGACACACCATTACGCTGTGGTGTTCCAGGCGGTGTCAACTGCGAAACAATTCCACATTGTCTTAAGTGAGCACCAAACTCGAAACTCAGATATTCACCCCCACTATCACACCGTAGGAACTTAATCTTCTTGTTACGATGATTTTCAACTTCACTCTAAAATTGCTTGAACTTTTCAAATCTTTGAGACTTGTGCTTCATCAAGTAGACATAACCATATCTACTCAAATCGTCAGTCAAGGTGAGAAAATAACGATATCCGCCGCATGCCTCCACGCTCATCGGACCACACACATCGGTATGTATGATTTCCAACAAGTCACTTGCATGCTCCATTGTTCCGGAGAATGGAGTTTTAGTCATCTTGCCCATGAGGCATGGTTCGCACGTGTCAAGTGAATCAAAGTCAAGTGACTCCAAAAGTCCATCGGAATGGAGTTTCTTCATGCGCTTTACACCAATATGACCTAAGCGAAGTGCCATAAAAACATGGCGCTATCATTGTTAACTCTAACTCTTTTGGTCTCAATGTTATGTATATGTGTATTATCACTATCAAGATTCAATATGAATAATCCTCTCACATTGGGTGCATGACCATAAAAGATATTACTCATAGTAATAGAACAACCATTATTCTCTGACTTAAACGAGTAACCATCTCGCAATAAACAAGATCCAGATATAACGTTCATGCTTAACACAGGCACTAAATAACAATTATTTAAGTTCATAACTAATCCTGATGGTAACTGAAGTGAAACTGTGCCGACGGCGATTGCATCAACCTTGGAACCATTTCCCACGTGCATCGTCACTTCATCCTTGGCCAGCCTTCGCTTATTTCGTAGTTCCTGTTTTGAGTTGCAAATATGAGCAACAGAACCGGTACCGAATACCCAGGACTACTACGAGAGCTGGTTAAGTACACATCAATAACATGTATATCAAATATACCTGATTTTTCTTTGGCCGCCTTCTTATCAGCCAAATACTTGGGGCAGTTGCGCTTCCAGTGACCCATACCCTTGCAATAATAGCACTCCGTTTCAGGCTTAGGTCCAGCTTTGGGTTTCTTCGTCGGATTGGCAATAGGCTTGCCGCTCTTCTTTGAATTACCCTTCTTTCCTTTGCCGTTTCTCTTGAAACTAGTGGTCTTATTCACCGTCAACACTTGATGCTCTTTACAGAGTTCTGACTCTGCGACTTTCAGCATAGCGAACAACTCGCCGGGTGACTTGTTCATCCCTTGCATGTTGTAGTTCAACACAAAGCCCTTATAGCTTGGCAGTAGTGATTGAAGAATTCTGTCAGTGATAGCTTCTTGCGGGAGTTCAATCCCCAGCTCAGCTAGACGGTTTGAGTACCCAGACATTTTGAGCACATGTTCACTGACAGACGAATTCTCCTCCATCTTGCAAGCATATAATTTATCGGAGGTCTCATACCTCTCGATCCGGGCGTTCTTCTGAAAGATAAACTTCAACTCCTGGAACATCTCATATGCTCCATGACGCTCAAAGCGACGTTGAAGTCCCGGCTCTAAGCCATACAAGACTGCACATTGAACTACTGAGTACTCCTCCTTACGTGTTAACCAAGCGTTCTTAACATCTTGGTCAGCCGTAGCGGGTGGTTCATCTCCTAGCACAGCATTAAGGACATAATCCTTCTTCCCATCTTGCAGGAGCAACTTAAGATTACGAGCCCAGTCTACAAAGTTGCTTCCATCATCTTTCAACTTAGCTTTCTCTAGGAACGTATTAAAATTCAGGGTGACTATCGCGTGAGCCATGATCTACAACACAAATATATTCAAAGTGGACATAGACTATGTTCAAGATAATTAGAGTTTAACTTAATCAAATTACTTGCTAAACTCCCACTCAAAAAGTACATCTCTCTAGTCATTTGAGTGGTTCATGATCCAATTCCACTAGCTCAAGTCCGATCATCACGTGAGTTGAGGATAATTTCAGTGGTAAGCATCCCTATGCTAATCATATCAACTATATGATTCATGATCGACCTTTCGGTCTCATGTGTTCCGAGGCCATATCTGCACATGCTAGGCTCGTCAAGCTTAACCCGAGTGTTCCGCGTGTGCAACTGTTTTGCACCCGTTGCATGTGAACGTTGAGTCTATCACACCCGATCATCATGTGGTGTCTCGAAACGACGAACTGTAGAAACGGTGCACAGTCGGGGAGAACAGAATTTCGTCTTGAAATTTTAGTGAGAGATCACCTCATAATGCTATCGTCGTTCTAAGCAAAATAAGGTGCATAAAAGGATTAACATCACATGCAATTTATAAGTGACATGATATGGCCATCATCATGTGCTTCTTGATCTCCATCACCAAAGCACCGGCACGATCTTCTTTATCACCGGCGCCACACCATGATCTCCATCAACGTGTCGCCATCGGGGTTGTCGTGCTACTCATGCTATTACTACTAAAGCTACATCCTAGTAATATAGTAAACGCATCTGCAAGGACAAACGTTAGTTTAAAGACAACCCTATGGCTCCTCCGGTTGCCGTACTATCGACGTGCAAGTCGATATTAACTATTACAACATGATCTTCTCATACATCCAATATATCTCATCACATCGTTGGCCATATCCATCACAAGCATACCCTGCAAAAACAAGTTAGACGTCCTCTAATTGTTGTTGCATGTTTTACGTGGTGACCATGGGTATCTAGTAGGATCGCATCTTACTTACGCAAACACCACAATGGAGATATATGAATTGCTATTTAACCTCATCCAAGGACCCCCTCGGTCAAATCTGATTCAACTAAAGTTGGAGAAACCGACACTCGCCTGTCATCTTTGAGCAACGGAGTTGCTCGTAGCGATTAAACCAGTCTCTCGTAAGCGTACGAGTAATGTCGGTCCGAGCCGCTTCGATCCAACAATACCGCGGAATCAAGAAAATACTAAGGAGGGCAGCAAATCGCACATCACCGCCCACAAAAACTTTTGTGTTCTACTCGAGATAACATCTACGCATGAACCTAGATCATGATGCCACTGTTGGGGAACGTCACATGGGAAACAAAAATTTTCCTACGCGCACGAAGACCTATCATGGTGATGTCCATCTACGAGGGGGATTTCAGATCTACGTACCCTTGTAGATTGCACAGCAGAAGCATTAATAAACGCGGTTTATGTAGTGGAACGTCCTCACGTCCCTCGATCCGCCCCGCGAACCGTCCCACGAACCGTCCCGCGATCCGTCCCACGATCCGCTCCGATCTAGTGCCGAACGGACGGCACCTCCGCGTTCAGCACACGTACAGCTCGACGATGATCTCGGCCTTCTTGATCCATCAAGAGAGACGGAGAGATAGATGAGTTCTCTGGCAGCGTGACGGCGCTACGGAGGTTGGTGGTGATCTAATCTCAGCAGGGCTCCGCCCGAGCTCCGCAGAAACGCGATCTAGAGGAAAAACCGTGGAGGTATGTGGTCGGGCTGCCGTGGAAAAGTTGTCTCAAATCACCCCTAAAACCTCCGTATATATAGGTGGGAGGGGAGGGGCCTTGCCTTGGGGCTCAAAGAGCCCCAAGGGGTTCGGCCGAAGGGGGGAGGAGGATTTCTCCTCCAATCCTAGTCCAACTAGGATTGGAAGGTGGAGTCCTTCCCTTCCTTCCCACTTCCCCTTTTTTTACTCTTTGATTTTCTCATCTCCTTGCGTAGGGGCCTCTTTGGGCTTGCCCACCAGCCCACTAAGGGCTGGTGCGGCACCCCTAAGGCCTATGGGCTTCCCCGGGGTGGGCTGCCCCCTCGGTCAACATCCGGAACCCATTCATCATTCCCGGTACATTCCCGGTAATTCCGAAAACCTTCCGGCAATCAAATGAGGTCATCCTATATATCAATCTTCATCTCCGGACCATTCCGGAAACCCTCGTGACGTCCGTGATATCATCCAGGACTTCGAACAACATTCAGTAACCAACCATATAACTCAAAATCACATAAAACAACGTCGAACCTTAAGTGTGCAGACCCTGCGGGTTCGAGAACTATGTAGACATGACCCGAGGGACTCATCGGTCAATATCCAATAGAGGTACTTGGATGCCCATATTGGATCCTACATATTCTACGAAGATCTTATCGTTTGAACCTTAGTGCCAAGGATTCATATAATCCCGTATGTCATTCCCTTTGTCCTTCGGTATGTTACTTGCCCGAGATTCGATCGTCAGTATCCGGTTACCTATTTCAATCTCATTTACCGGCAAGTCTCTTTACTCATTCCGTAATACAAGATCCCGCAACTGACACTAAGTCACATTGCTTGCAAGGCTTGTGTGTGATGTTGTATTACCGAGTGGGCCCCGAGATACCTCTCCGTCACACGGAGTGACAAATACAAGTCTTGATCTATACTAACTCAACGAACACCTTCAGAGATACCTATAGAGCATCTTTATAGTCACCCAGTTACGTTGCGATGTTTGATACACATAAAGCATTCCTCTTGTGTCAGTGAGTTATATGATCTCATGGTCATAGGAATAAATACTTGACACGCAGAAAACAGTAGCAACAAAATGACACGATCAACTTGCTATGTCTATTAGTTTGGGTCTAGTCCATCACATGATTCTCCAAATGACGTGATCCAGTTATCAAGCAACAACACCTTGTACATAGTCAGAAGACCTTGACTATCCTTGATCAACTGGCTAGCCAACTAGAGGCTTGCTAGGGACAGTGTTTTGTCTATGTATCCACACATGTATCTAAGTCTTCATTCAATACAATTATAGCATGGATAATAAACGATTATCTTGATACAGGAATTATAATAATAACTTATTTGTCATTGCCTCTAGGGCATAATTCCAACAGCATCCTGGGTGGGCCCCACCTCCTCCGGTGCCCTCCTTTGGCCTATATTTAGAGTCCCGAGAGGAAACCCTTCCACAACTTCCAGAATCACGAATTTCTCCATCGTTCCGCGACCGCAGCGCTTCCGAGACCGGGAGCGTCAGGAGACCTCTTCCCGGCACCGTGCCGGAGGGAGGATTGACCTCTGGGAGCTTCTCCACTGCCATGGATGCTTCCCGGACGTGCTGTGAGTAGTCCTCCTTGGACCATGGTCCTTGACCAGTAACTATGTGATGTCTTCTCTCCAATCTTGTGCTTCAATGGTTAGTCCTTGTGAGCTGCCCTACATGATCAAGGCATCTATGTAATTCCCTTGCTTTTGCTTTGCTCGATTTGTTGGGATCCGATGGGTTATGAGATTATGTCCAGATTGTTATGAGTTACATATTTGATTATCCTTTTATATTATGTTCCTTAGTGATTCATGCATGTTCTCTGTTACTATTTATTGCTTTGGCCGAGTAGTAGATTGTAACTCCAAGAGGGAGCGTTATGCATGATTGTGGGTGTATGCCCCTCGATGTCTAGCTTGAGTGACAGAAACATGAGACTAGGGGATGTGCTGTTGCCACCAGAGAGAAAACAACGGTGCTTGTGACCAGGTTGCAAAGATTGTTTACCTTACATATAGTTCGTTAATGCAATTGTCCGTTGCTTTGAGTTTACACTTTGGGTGGGGCTCGCAACTTAATACCGGAGAGATGTTCTGGATAGATATCTCAAGGTGGGTGATTAGTAAGTAGATGCTGATGAATAAACGGTCTACTTGTCTTGGCATACTGCCCATTACTATTGAACCTCTAACTATCAAGTAGCATAATTAGAATTGCGCTGCGTTCATAATTTTGTCAATTGCCCAACTTTGATTTGTTTACCCCAAGCTTAGTTGTTTATCGTCTTTTGGGAGATAGACATCACTAGTGATCATCATGTGACTCCGGTCGATATCACCATCATTGTTTACACCTCCATCATTTACCGCTTTCATTTACTTTTCCGTTGCAATCACTATTACTTTCCCGCTTGTGTTTTGATCCTTTGCAAACTACAAGGCCGGAGAGATTGACAACCTCTCTGTACTCGTTGGGAGAAAAGTTATTTGTGTGTGTGAAGGTCCACGTCTTCTTCTAGCGCCAGGGTGGAAGACACCTACTTGTTGGTCCTAGGAGTCCTTTTGGTTCGATAAACCTTACACTCTCTGTGTGAGGGAAAACTTGTTGCTGACTACATCTCAACCTTCCACTTGGGGTAACCAACAAGGAGCGAGAAGTATATACATCATCTCGTCATCAGCCGCCTACTGGACCTGCCTCTGCAGTGACGCCAGCTCCACCTTGGCCTCCTCTTCGCCTTGGCGGGCGGCCTGGAGGGCGGCCTCAGCGCTCTCAAGCTGAGCCCGCAGCCCCTCCGCCTCCTCCTGAAGCTCGCCAAGCTTGAGCTTCTTGACCGCGGGCGCTCTAGAGGAAAGGGAAGATCAACCACCAAGCAGCAGATGGGACAACAAGGAAAGGGAGTGCAAGCGATGAACTTACTCGTCGGCCAGAGTCCAGCGGCGGCGGACGCGGCGACCCCGAGCGTCCCCCGTCGCTGCTGTCGGGGGCTGGCGAGGGCGCGGACGGAGTCACACGCTTCCCCTTGCTAGGATCGCCTCTGGGGACGCCATGGAAGCCGAAGAAACGAAGGGGAGAAGAGGTTTTTCTTGGCGGAGCAGAGGGGGCAGAGAGGGAGCTCAAGATCGCAGTGCCTCCCCCGTGCCAGGGGCGAGGCAGATTTATAGGCGAGCTGCGGCCACCAACCGTTGAGGGAGCGTGAGGATCGCGCGCCCCTCGAGGGCCGCGAGGTGGGCCGGCGGGAGCGTTGCCGCCCACGTCACTTCACCCGTCAACCAATCGGTCACGTCCGCGAGGGCCGTTAGGTGTGATCAGGCCACACCGGTGCCATTCAATGAGAACATTGATGGCCTACGCGGTTCTTGGAGATTGTGCCATCGTGTTGTGGTGCGCCCCGAATGCCTCGAGGAGCGGGAGCGTCGCCGCATGGCGGCTGGACACGTGTGCCGCCTGGACCGAGAGCAATGAGGCCATGCAACGCTTCAGGCCGCCCTCAAGGCTTCTCCGAGAAGCCAACCCAGGCGTGCCTTGGGCCCAGGGGATACTGTCGCGTTCTGGGAATGGGGGTACCCACACCTGCCTGCCTGTGGCCCAGGGTTAGCCCACCTCATCGACCAAAACCAACAGGCTCGGCACCACTCAAGGAAAGGCCCTCGCGAGGGGCCGAGGCTCGCGAGGAGGAACAACTTGAAGACCTGCAGGGGGCCTCCTCACGCCCCTCCGGAGCGGCGGATATTCCGAGGCAAGACCTCGCCTCAAGAGTCAAGGATGACGCAGAGAAAGGATAGGCGGGCAGCGGATTGTAGGACATAGCAGTTTTCCCTTTCGTGCAAGGGAGGGAAGGACGTACGCGGGTTCATAAGGCATCTCCCAAAGGTTTCCATTCTCGTTCAACAAGGCCATTGCCGCCCGTCGGCAGGATGGACGTCACCCCTGGACCCGTCCCTGCTGGGCTGACATCCACTTTTGCAGGCTAAGACCACCTTTGGGGCAGGGGAGCATGTTCCCCTTTAAAGATTGGCCGTTGTGGGATCCCTTCCCGCCCTTGCGATAAGGGAAGAGGACCTGGGTCGCCGCTATATATAGAGGATTGCTTACTTTGTAGGGGGGGATCCGATCTGATCCACCCCGATCCAATCCATTCATTCACACACCCATACCACACAAATGCCACTAGCCTCCGGAGGCCCTCGAACACTGTACTAGTTCATCCGCCAACCTCCACGAGAGGCAATCCACCAAAGCAGGAGTAGGGTATTACACTTCTCAGCGGCCCGAACCTGGGTAAACTGCCCTGTTCTCTGTCTTCCTCACCATCGAGTGAGTTCTTTGCCATCCACATCGAGTAGCGAGCTAGGCGAGGTGAGCCCGAGAGAGATATTCGTACACGCCCCTCAGATCGAATCTTAAGGGTTTTGCGAAGCCCGAAATCAGATAGCGGGAGCGTGCGAGTGTGTCGGGCTCAAAACGGTCAACGATGAACACGAGGAGAACCAACAACTAATAACGGATGCAAGTTTTGAAAATTGGCGGCAACGCAGTGCTGATGTCATGCGAATCATGCAATGATGAATGCAACAAACAAATATTACCCAGGCGACAACAAAATAAAAAGGGGAATCTTCTGGAGGGTCGGTCTCGGGCTGTCACAGCTTCGCCAAGCTATGTTGGACCAATCTAGACGAGGGAGCCGATTTATGGAGGAGAGGGCAGCACATGTTTTTTTCTTGTATTGTTTGCCCTCAAAACCTCCACCATATATACGAGGAATAGGAGGGAGGGTTGCCTTGCCTCCTACTCCAAGGAGGAGGGATCGACCGAGCCAAGGGAGGAGAGTCCTCCTCCAATTTGGTTTGGTGGAGGACTCCCTTCCTACTTGTGAGGGAAATTATCATCGTAGAGGTCCATATTTTGATGGCACTAATTTCACTAGTTGGAAGCATACGATGAAAATGGATATTCTTGGTCATAATCCTACCATTTGGGTTGTTGTTCGTGTTGGTGTGCAAGGTGATTTCTTCGGAGTAGGAAAAGAACCGGATCATGATGCGACAACAGATGAGCTAAAGATGTTGCAATACAATGCTCAAGCCTGTGATATCCTGTTCAACTGTTTGTGTCCCGAAAAATTAAACAAAATCAATAGCCTTGAGAATAAAGGAAATTTGGGATACTTTGATTGATATTTATGAAGGTACTGATTCTGTCAGGGAATCTAAGTTGGATGTGCTTCAAAGTCAGCTTGACAAGTTCAAGATGAAGGATGGTGTAGGAGTCACTGAGATGTATTCTAGGCTAGCTCTCATCACAAATGAGATTGCTGGCTTAGGAAGTGAAGAGATGACTGACAAATTCATCATCAAGAAGATTCTTAGAGCCTTGGATGGAAGATACAACATCGTGTGCACATTAATCCAAATGACGCCAAACTACAAGGATCTCAATCCAACTGAAGTCATTGGAAGGATTGTTGCTCATGAAATGTCTCTCAAGGACAAAGATGAGTTGCACAACAAGTCAAATGGTGCTTACAAGGCTTCAAGTGATAATCCCGCTACTTCAAGTGACAACCTAGTTACCAATGAAGAGATCAGCCTCATGGTTAGAAAATTCAACAAGTTCTACAAGAGTAAAGGCAAAGAAAGAAGTTCAAGGTCAAGATATGATGAGAAGCGTTCCTCTAGTCATGACCGAAACTGATACAACTGTGGAAAGCTCAGACACTATTCCAATGAGTGCTCGGCTCCCGACAAACGAAGAGAAGAGTCACCTAGAAGACAAAGCTCAAGAGATGAGTCACCTCGTAGTGAGAGCAGGAGTATAGAAGATCATTATGAATGAAGACACTCCCGGAGAGGCAAAGAATTGGAGAAGGACATGTACACCAAGAGCAGTTCAAGAACAAGACATCAAGCTCACGTTGGTGAATGGGTTTCTGGTTCTGAGTCTGACAACCAATCCGAGAGAAGCTACCACTCTAACTCCGACTATAGTCAAGATGAAGGTGTTCTCGGACTCACACTCGTTTCGTCCAACTCCTACGACTTATTTGATTCACAAAATGAAGGGATTGGAAACTACTTCATGACAAAAGTTCCCAAGGTATCACACCCTGAGTACTTTGACTTTTATAGTGATGAGGATGAATTGTTAGGGGAAGATGACTTGCTCTTTGATAAGACTAGTGATAACATTGAAAATGAAATTGAAAATAACCATGCTAGTAAAGAGAAATCGAATCATGATGATAAGAAAGAGATTGAACGACTAACTAATGAATTAAACACCCTTAAGTTAGCTCATCAAACTACTCTGGAAGATCATAGAGAGCTTGCAAGAACTCATGAGAAGCTACGCTTCGAGAAGCTAAATTTAGAGCAAGAGCTGCTAGAAGAAATCAATGAGGATCTTCAAAAGAAGAGTTCTTCTTATCTACCCAAACCATTACTCTTATCTACTGTTGTTCCACAAGTTAAACCTAAGAAAACTTGTAACAAAGGCAAGACAGTTTCTTCGTCTAGTAACAACAATACTAAAGCTAGATCAAATGATGTTGTTGCTAGTAGCTCTCTTGATTCCACTAATGATTCTCTTAGCCAAGTTACACTTGAGCAATAAAATGATTTATTGAAAGGGATTATAGAGAGAGGTGTCTTCAAGAGTCTTTGTGGAAGTAAGCAATTTGAGGAAATTGTGTGCAAGCAAGGAGGACATCAGAGGAAGCAAGGTGTTTTCTACTTCAATGTCAGCAGAGATGTTTGGGAAGAAGGCCCATATCCCATTCCCAAGTTTGTTACTCAAGAGGAGAAGTATGATCCTACTCCTCCAAAGGGAACAAGCTCTCAAGATGGCCTTCTACCACAAGACCACAAGGGCAAGGGAAAGCTTCAAGAGGAGATTGACTTATTTGAGGAAGAACCCCAAGCCAAGGTCGACTGGGTTCCCAAGGACATTTCTAGTACTACCTCATCTAGTGCTACCACAACTCCAAGGATCCATATCAAGGTGATGTGGGTCCCCAAGAGGAAGAACTAGAAATCCCTTGAGGGGTGACTCCGCCAATGAAATTCACTCTTATTCATTTTGGTGAAAAACTATATGCAATCAACTCCAACCATATGCATTAGTTCAAGGAGACACACATTCCCTCAAAGGTGGGCAAGGGAAAGGTAATTAATGCATCTTTGGACATTACCTCCCATGTATTTCACTCCATGTCCATAGATAACCTTGCATTTGTTCCTTTTACATTGGGACTAATCCATGTAGGTGAGAAGAGTAAGAAACAAAAAGGATTGCTCCCAACTCAAAGATGATCTTCATCAACAATGAGCATCCACCACTACTACACCTACTTGAAGTCTTCTACGACAAAACCCAAGGTTAGTTTACCCCCCTTAGGGGGATGTCACATCTAGGGGGGCTTTACTCTAAGACTTGAGTATATGCATCTCCTAAACGATGTGAACACATTAATGCATTATGTAAAAGTGGCAACCCCACTTGTGCTTAATTGATGAGTATGACCTATGATCAAGTATTATTACTTGTATCCTAATTCAATATACTCATATGTAGAAGATTTCGTCATCGCCAAAGTGCTTGATAGATGCTAGAATGTTTGCGCATGTTCATCATGTTTTATTTGATATCTTATTATGTGAGAATGTTGGTACACATATTTTGCTCATTCAAGGATATCCAATTGTTGTTATTTGGCTTTCTATTTTTTTGGCCAATTGGATATACAAGAATGCTTGAATACCTTTCTCTAGCTATATATGCTTTCTCGTCTCAAATTCTATTCATGCTTCATCACAAAATTTGAGCAAGCACTTTAGGTACACTCTATGGGAGGAGCACTCGGAGATCCATCTCGACAAGGGCTGAATTCCAAAACCTCCCAAAGTACATCTCGGTGTGACCAACCTCAAAATCTCGGTCCCACTAAAGCCTAGGGTTGATCAGGTTTTCTCATCTCGGTATCACCGGATCATTCTTTTCGGCTTCACTGAGTTCCTCTGTCACCTGACAGTTAAGGAACTCGGTGCTACCGAAAATTCAATCTCGGTGTCACCAACATCGAGGAGATATATATACCCAACGGAACCCGATAGTTGAAACACTTCTTCAAATGTTATTTATCGCACCTCCTCGCTTCCGTTGCCTAGTCATGTGGACTTCTTCTTTATTCTCCCGTGCGCCCTCGCCACCAGAGTCCTTGCCGCCGATGAAACCTTCACCATCGTCGCCGCCGTAGCGGATCCTCGCCGAGTTAGGGTATGGATCCGATTCCTTTTGCACTCCTTTAAATTTGATTCTTGCACAAATAGGCACTCACAAATCTGCCCAATTGCTACTAGTTCTACCGGGAAGAGAATTCCCATAGTTTAGCGAGCAAGAATATTTTAGGGTTAACAGTCCACAAAATTGAATCTCGGTGTCAGAGATTCATAAAAGTCGGTCTTACCGATTTTGGGTTTAGGGTTACTAAGAATGTTCTCCGTGGAACTGTGTTCTCCTTTTCGGTGAAACCGAAAAGGGTGCCAAGTTCCTACTGATGAGAACATATGTCTCGGTGGATCCGAAGTTTCTGACCCGGTGGAACCGAAATCCTCTTTTGATAAATGTTAAAACTAACTTTTTCAGAGTTCAAAGTTTTCAAGAACTTCTGCAATTTTGTGATGCTCATCCATTATAGGTCTTCTATATCTTTTCACAGGGTCTGCTTGTGTGCTTTTGTGTCAGTTTGCTTGTGTGCTTGGTCTTGCATGAATGTGTGGTTCACAAGATAGTCAAAACAACTTCAATGAGCCCAGTGCTGAAATGGACTCGTGCACTAGTCGTGAGAGGACACCTTCTGACCCAGGTACTCCTAGTTCCCATGGCTTTCCCAAGGAAGCTACCGGGTCTAGAATGAAGATTAATTCTCATCTAGAAGATGTTGACTTCAACCTCGAGGAATGTGCTCCCCAAAAGGAGAAGGAGAAAACCACAATCAAAAAGACTATGAGGAAGGAGTATGCGAGACCTGTTGACACTAGAGCTCCAGAAGCTAGGCTTGCAAAGAAGCTAGGTCAGAAGAGAGCCAGAAAGAGGATTGTCCATGCTGTTGGGGGACCAACCTCAATGTATGAAGATCCAGCACAAGCTAATGATGATGAGGAGGAAGAAATTCCAGCTGAGGTTCCTCCTTCAAAGAAGAAAAAGCTGATGGCTGATACTATGCCTAAGAAGACTGCCCCAATCCTTCAGCACCTAAGGCTAAGAAGTCTGTAGCTCCCAAGATGACTTAAAAGGATATTCCTGCAGCTGAAAATAACAAAGGTTTTGCGTTCAGAGAATTTGATGCACAGGAAGATGAGAATGCCCCTGTGCTCCTGAAGCTGAGAGCTCATCTGCCAACCCATGATGCTTCTCACACTTTTGTTGAGGACATGAAGAAGACCAAAGATCAAGGTCCGGGGAAATGGAGATCCGTTGATCCATATGTTGTGAGAAGCACAACTACTATTGATCCCTCTGTTCACACAAGGGAGCAACAAGATTTCTATGAGACTATTTTGCTTGATAAGAGTCCAGCAGTCAGCGACATGAGATATGTAGATTGGGAATACATCAAGGCCAATGAAGATTATTTTCCCCATGTGAGAAATTTTTTGGGATGGTCCATACTGAAGATTTTGTTGGCTAAGAGATGTCTGCTTGGAATGATGAGATGGTCATGCAATTCTATTGCACCGCTCACTTCTATTCTGATGGAAGAATTGTACGGATGACTGAGAGTCACCAGTATGAGTCTACACTTGATGAATGGACCACTATCATTGGTGCTCCAAAATAACAAGAAGGAGATTTGGATGTGTATTCACAACTCAAGATGAATCAAAACACCATGGCCAACATGTACAAGCCAGTGCCCCATGAGTTTGTGCAGTTGCACAACTTTGGCTGTGTGTATCTCTTGCAAGCAGGAATACCTACTACGAACACCATCATGAGATACACCCTGATGCCCAAATAAGGAGATGACAAGATGATTAGAGGTTATTCCATCAACATGCTGCATCATCTAAACACTCACACACGGTTCCGAGTGATGGACTTGATAGTTGAGACTGCCAAAAGGACTGCTACAAATCAGACGAGATCCTGTGGATATGCTCCATATATTCAGATGCTAATAAGTGCCAAGATTGGCAAGCATGCATATCTACTTGATTGTCCCCACCTGCGACTTCAACTTGAATTTTAAGACAATGAAGTTGTGATGGACGAAAGCCATCCCAGCTCAGTGATAACCCACAAGTATAGGGGATCGCAACAGTTTTCAAGGGTAGAGTATTCGACACAAGGGGAAGCCAAAGAATATTCTCAAGTATCAGCAGTTGAGTTGTCAATTCAACCACACCTAAAAGATTTAGTATCTGCAGCAAAGTATCAGTAGCAAGGTAGTATGATAGCAGAAGTAGCAACAGTAACCAGTAGCAGCAAAGTGACAACAGTAGCGGCAAAGTAACATCAGTAGCAACAGAATAACAGTAGCAGCAGCGACAACAGTAGCAGCAAAGTAACGTAGCAAGGACCAGTAGGAAAAGACTCGTAGGCATTGGATCGGTGATGGATGATTATGTCGGATGCTATTCATCATGCAACAGTTATAACATGGAGAGATATGTAACTAGCTCCAGTTCGTCAATGTAATGTAGGCATGTATTCCGTATGTAGTCATACGTGCTTAGGGAAGAGAACTTGCATGACATCTATTGTCCATCCCTCCCGTGGCAGCGGGGTCCTAATGGAAACTACGGGATATTAAGGTTCTCCATTTAATAAAGAACCGGACCAACACATTAACACTTGGTGAATACATGAACTCCTCATACTATGGTCATATCCGGGAGTGGTTCCGACTATTGTCACTCCAGGGTTGCCGGGTCATAACACATAGTAGGTGACTACAACTTGCAAGATAGGATCAAGAACACACATATATTGGTGACAACATAATAGGTTCGGATCTGAAATCATGGCACTCGGGCCCTAGTGACAAGCATTAAGCATGGCAAAGTAGTAGTAACATCAATCTCAGAACATAGTGGATAATAGGGATCAATCCCCGTCAAAACTAACTCGCTTACATGGTAGATCTCATCCAACCCATCACCGTCGAGCAAGTCTACAATGAGATTACTCAGGAACAGTGAAGAGCATCATGGAATTGGCGATGAAGGAAGGTTGGTGATGACGATGGTGACGATATCCCCTCTCCGGAGCCTAGAACGGACTCCAGATCTGCCCTCCAGAGGAAGAACAGGAGGTGGCGGCTCCTCCGTATCGTAAAATGCGATGAACTCATCTTCTTGATTTTTTCCCAAGCGAAACGGACTAAATAGAGCTGGATTTGGAGGCGGTGGAGTTTTGTGGCCCCCACAAGCCTGCCAGGCGCGGCCATGGGGGGCCGCGCCTGGTGGGCTTGTGGGCTCCACGCTCCACTTCCTCCACTAATTCTTGCGCCAGTATTTTTATATATTCCACAAAAATTCTCCGTAAATTTTCAGGTCATTCCGAGAACTTTTATTTCTACGCAAAAACAATCTGCTGAAAACAGCGTTAGTGCGGGTTAGTTCCATTCAAATCATGCAAATTAGAGTCCAAAACAAGGGCAAAAGAGTTTTGAAAAGTAGATAGGATGGAGACGTATCAACGCCCCCAAGCTTAAAGCCTTGCTTGTCCTCAAGCAATTCAGTTGACAAACTGAAAGAAACAAAAGAAAAACTTTTATGAACTCTGTTTGATCTTGTTGTTGCAACTATGTCTAAGTCACAACCAGAATTTCAGCAAGATCACAAGCTAACCACATAAGCAAATGACATCTAGGTCCCACTATAAACTCATATCAATGGCATAATCAACTAGCAAGCAAATAATAATAAGTCCCAAGCGTCAACACTTCAATCAAAACAATCATGAAGCAGGACGAACAGATGGTATCTTGCTAGCTCTTTCTAAGACCACAAAACATAAATGCAGAGCACCTTCAAAGATCAAGGGCTGACTAAACATTGTAATTCATGGCAACGAAGATCCAGTCACAGTCATACTCAATCATAGTTAAAAACAAAGCATAAAAATTACAGTGGTGCTCTCTAATTGGTGCTTTTATAAGAGGAGGATGACTCAACAGGAACATAAATAGACAGGCCCTTCGCAGAGGGAAGCATTGATTTGCAGAGGTGCCAGAGCTCGAGCTTTTAAAACAGAGACAAATGATTTTGGGTGGCATGCTTTCATTGTCAACACAATGACTAAGAGTTTTCACCATCTTCCACGCTACACATGCTATATGCGGTTCCCAAACAGAAAAGTAAAGTTTTGACTCCCCCACCACCGATCAATGACACTCCACAACTAGACGAATCCTCGGGTGCCGTCCATACCAACATCAATCCAAGGGGAGTTTGTTTGCAATTATCTTTTCGATTTGAGCATGGAACTGGGCATTCCAATTACCAGCCCCTTTCTCGTGAATGATAGTGAATAAACACATATCAAGGATAACACGCCTAGCATGGAAGATACTGATAGCCCCCTGTCACCACATGAGCGATTCGGGCATGCAAAACAGATTATTTCTTGAAGGTTTAGAGAGTGGCACATGCAAATTTACTTGGAACGGCAGGTAGATACCGCATATAGGTAGGTATGGTGGACTCATATGGAACAACTTTGGGTTTATGGAAGTGGATGCACAAGCAGTATTCCCGCTTAGTACAAGTGAAGGCTAGCAAAAGACTGGGAAGCGACCAACTAGAGAGCGACAACAGTCATCAAAATGCATTGAGATTAACCAACATTGAGTGCAAGCATGAGTAGGACATAAATCACCATGAACATGAATATCATAGAGGCTATGTTGATTTTTTTTCAACTACATGCGTGAACATGTGCCAAGTCAAGCCACTTGAATCATTCAAAGGAGGATACCATCCTATCATACTACATCATAGTCATCTCAAAATTCATGTTGGCATCCAAGGCAAACCATTATAAGCTCCTAGCTAATTAAGCATGGCATCAGAAACTATGATCTCTAAGTTGTCATTGCAAACATGTTTCTCTCATAACAAAGCTGAATCTGTAACGATGAGCTAGTCATATTTACAAAAACAAAATAGATCAAGTTCATACCAGCTTTTCCAGGCTCAGCCACTTCATCATATATCGTCATTATTGCCTTTCACTTGCACGAACGAATGATGTGAACAGTAATAAGAGTGATCGTGCATTGGACTAAGCTGGAATCTGCAGGCAAACACAAAGGAGAAGACAAAGTAATATGGCTCTTTGAAAGATAAACAGATATGCATGCGAGAGCCACTAAACATTGTAACCATGGTCTTCTACCTTGACCCAAAGAAAAAGAAAACTATTTACACGGGAAAGCTCCCAACAAGCAAAAGAAGAACAAGAAAATCTTTTTGGGTTTTCTCAAACTAGACAGACACACGAAAAGAAAACGAGAAAAAGAAAATAAACTAGCATGGATGATAAAGTGGCAAAGTGTGAACACCGACTAACAAAGTGAATGCGTAAGCAAGAATATAAAGTCGGTGAGAAACACGTACTCCCCCAAGCTAAGGCTTTTGGCCTAAGTTGGTCTACTCCCATGGGTTGTCCGGGCGATACCCAAAATCATAATGGGGGTTATATGGGAGCGCTGCAGCCACTGCCTAAATAGATGCCTCACGGAGACGAGCAGCCTTTGCCTCCCTCTCGTACTCCTCTGCCTCTCCTCTGGTTATGTAATATCTCCGTTTTACCTGAAAGTCAAAGAAGACAGGAGCAGGAAGGGTAATATGGAAAACACGCTGTCAGAGCATATATGTCCATATGTGGTTTTGGTAATTGATGACAATTCCTATGGACTAATGGTTGCCTTAAGTTACATTAATAGGATTTGTCCGTAGGCACTTCTTGAAGTCCATCTGTTGGGTTCAAGGAGTTTATATGATGACCAAGATGGTATTCAAGGTATTATCCAAAGAATGGTCATAGAGACACATGGTTGATCAAGATCTCAGACAAAGAGTAAATCAAGATGATCAACACACAAAGCGTACAAGATGTACCGAGAGGGATCAAGTGATCCCATGGTATGGTAAGCATTGTCCATTACGTGTTTGTGTACTAACCCATGGTCTTCGTGAGAGTTCTATGTGGGGGTTAGGTGTGTTTCCATGGGCTTGCGTCAAAGGGAAGATCTCATACAACCCATGAAGTATGACATCAAGTTGTGATCGTCATCAAGATTGCGATGTGCAAGTTCAAGTGGATCAGCACGAAGATATCATGCTTGAAGCTTGCCTTCCATTGTGGTGGCAATGGACTTGTGAAGATATGCTGAAGAGTGGCTCACCCATAGTGAGTATGGGGGAGCAATCAACTAGTCTTCATCAAGCCAACGCAATCAAGAAAGGTGGTCCATCTTGAGGAAGCCAAGATCATCATCATCTAGCTCAAGAGGACGAGGTGCAAGGTATAGGTTTGCCCTTGACAAGTTTTCTGTTTAGGATAGATTGCTGTACTATCAAGGGGGGCTCTCAAGTGAGTAACTTGATCGTATCATTCGTTGAGAGCTCAAACCATTTGCATCCTTGCATCATACTTCTTGGTTCTTGTTTGGTGTTTCTCTTTGTGAGTTTTAGAGCTTATGGTCATCTTCGTGACAAGCTCGAGTTCATAAAAAACAGAGTCCATATGCATCTACTATGATGTTTTCGATGTTGGAGTTTTTGCCGGTTCTTCATTCATAAAGGACTCACATATCTATATCATTGGAATTTTCATATCTGCATGGTCTTAAGATTTCCAACAAGCTTAGGTTTTCTCGATTTGGAGCTCGTATGCGAAAGTTATGTTTGTTTCACTGGCGAGCGGTAGTACCGCTGGACCTAGCGGTAGTACCGCTAGAGTTGGCGGTAGTACTGCTGGCCCTAGCAGTAGTACCGCTAGAGCTGGCGGTACTACCGCTGTCCCAGCGCTAGTACCGCCCCTGGCCAGCGGTAGTACCGCTCCAAGTTTTTAGTACCGTCATCTTTGCGGTTGTACTGCGTCGGACATTTTTGCGAAGACTTTCTTGGCGGTGGTTGGCCCGGTAGTATCTTTGCGCTACCATGGGCTCAGCGGTAGTACCGCTGCAGCCAGCGGTAGTACCACTGGGCTCAGGCTGTAAGTGGGGGTAACGGTGTGATTCCTTCCCCCACTATATAAAGGGGGTCTTCTTCCCCCTTGGTCTTATCCATCAGTTGAGCTCTTGTTCTACCTCCATTGTTGACATTCTTAGAGCTTGCTAACTCTCAATCCCTCCAATGATTCTTGCTTGTTCTTGAGGGAAAAGATAGAGGAGATCTAGATCCACATCTCCACCAATCACTTTCTCCTCTATGTGAGGGGAACCCCTTGGATCTAGATCTTGGAGTTCTTTGTGAGCTCCTTGTTCTTCCTCTCATATTTCTCCATAGCTTTCGTTGTTGTGGAGGGATTTGAGTGTGAGGGACTTGACCACTTCGTGTGTTCTTGCCATTGCATTAGTTGCATCAGTTTGAGTTCTCCACGGTGATACGTGGAAGTGAGAAGTTGAGAAGCTTACTACCTTTGGTACTTAGTACCCTAGATATTGTTCTTCGTGGATGCTTTGGCATCCTAGAAGCTTGGTGGTGTCTCGGAGCTCAATCATTGTGGTGTGAAGCTCCGGGCAAGCGTCGGGGTCTCCAATTAGGTTGTGGAGATTGCCCCAAGCAATTTGTACGGGTACCGGTAACCGCCCCCAAGGGTTGCCACGTGTACGGGTTCGGTGACCGCCCCCAAGGTTTGCCATTTGTACGGGTTCGGTGACCGCCCTCAAGGGTCCCTTAGTGGAATCACGGCATCTTGCATTTTGCGAGGGCGTGAGGAGATTACGGTGGCCTTAGTGGCATCTTGGGGAGCATTGTGCCTCCACACCGCTCCAACGGAGAATAGCATCCGCAAGGGTGTGAACTTCGGGATACATCATCGTCTCCGCGTACCTCGGTTATCTCTTACCCGAACCCTTTACTTATGCACTTTACTTTGTGATAGCCATATTGTCTCTTGTCATATATCTTGCTATCACTTAGTTGTTTATCTTGCTTAGCATAAGTTGTTGGTGCACATAGGTGAGCCTTCGCGGATCTCCTTCGCGGATCTCCTTCGCGGATGGGTACTCCAAGAAAATTTGCTATGCGAGTGGCATAGATCCCACCAAATAAATCCCTTCATTAGCATTATTATTCAACCTCCTTGCTATTATAGCTCCCATATTGAAACTTCTATCACCCGTTACTATGCTCTTAAGAATACTAAGGTGGGGTGCGCAAAGGTGACAATGCTCAATCTTGCCATTAATGCATCTGCCTACGAAGAGGGCAAAGTAATGCAAGGCAGGAAAAGGAATGCTCCCCATGGTAGCCTGTGTAATATCTCTAGTTTCTCCAACAGTTATAGCAGAGAAAAAGAATCTCTAACTAAAGATTTAGGAGGATCATTGAGACTACCCCAAACAGGTATCTTGCAAATTCTATTGAAATCCTCTAAATCCATGGTATACGATTTGTCATAGAGATCAAACAGTACGGATGGGTCACGGCCAACTGAAAATTTGAATATACGAACAAAAGAGGCAGTGAGAGGAACATACTGTTCACATTTATCGGAGATGAATTCTTCGAGTCCGATGTTGTGAACAAGTGTATCAAACTCGTCTTTGAAACGTGCCTCAATCATGAATTCATCAGAAGGCCATTCACATGGTTGTACCTGTGCGTTTCTCGGTTGGTAAGGATCGGGTTCCCGAATCGCAAGACGGGGACCTCTCTTGCTTGAGGAACCACCATGATAGTTTCTCCTACACATCTTCCTTTTCTGAAATTTTCAGTGACCCAAAGGAAAAGTGAACAAGGCTCAACTAAACTCGTAGCAACTACTCCCACAAGTGCCTAGAGGCCATATTACGCATCAAAACTACTTGGGACCAACTAAAATTAGCATCCAAAGCTCAAGAACAGGGTCACCAAGGCAGCAAAAATACGCGAAGTATAGGGCACTAAAGCAGAAACTAATTGGACCAATGGAGGAGTCACTTAGCAAGGAGTAATTTCCCCAAAACAACTTGGTGAATGGTGGTTTGCACAAGGAAATCGAATATCCCAGCAAGAAGAGCAAGAACACGGGTTTGAGCTGCGAAACAATTTTTTCCGGAGGTAGGAGAAGCATATGGGAGCTAGAATGAGCGGAGGGGGTGCACTTGGGCCCCACAAGCCTGGGTGGCGCGGCCAGGGGGGTGCCCGCGCCTCCAGGGCTTGTGGCCCACTGGTACAGCCCCCAGACTAGCTCTTCGTCTCAGTATTTTTCAAAAATTCCAGAAAAAATCATACTTGATTTTCACGGCATTCGGAGAACTTTTATTTTCGGGGTACTTTTCCACGGGACGCTAAAACAGAAAACAGGGAAAACTAAACTAAATCTATCATTTTTCTTCTACGCAACCGAAGGTGAAAGCTTGGAACAAGGGTTTGTGACTCCTCGATTCATCCATCTCATGGTCATCGAAAGAAATCCATCAATGAAGTTGATCAAGTCTCCTTGACAAACCTTTTTGAATCACAGACGGGAACGGAGAATTTTCGAATAGTCACAAGGTCACCTCAATGGGGATGTGCATATCCCCGATGCTACTGCGTCAACAGACCTTCCCTGGCAACGACGCCAGGAATCCTTCTGCTACGGGCTACGCCTATAGGGACTTCCTTGACAAATATGCAAAGGATTTCCCCGCGGCCTTGGAGCCTTGCGTTGGTGTTCCCTTGAAGAGGAAAGGGTAATGTAGCACAGCAGCAGTAAGTATTTCCCTCAGTTTGAGAACCAAGGTATCAATCCAGTAGGAGGATCGCGTCAAGTCACAAGTACCTGCACAAACACAAAGAGCTTGCACCCAACGCTATGAAGGGGTTGTCAATCCCTTATAGATTGTTTGCAAAGTGAGAACTGAAAGCAAAAAAGTAAATAAAGCGAAGTAACAGTAAAAGTGGAGACGATAGTTGTGAATAGACCCGAGGGCCGTAGTGTTCACTAGTGGCTTCTCTCATGAAAGCAAGTAGACGGTGGGTGAACGAATTACTGTCCAGCAATTGATAGAACCGCGCAAAGTCATGACGTTATCTATGGCAATGATCATATCTATAGGCATCACGTCCAAAACAAGTAGACCGATACTTTTTGCATCTACTACTATTACTGCACACGTCGACCGCTATCCATCATGCATCTAGTGTGTTGAGTTCGTAAGAACAGAGTAACGCCTTAAGCAAGATGACATGATGTAGATGGACAATCTCAAATCTATGATGAAAGCCCATCTTGTTACCCTTGACGGCAACAACATGATGCATGCCTTGCTTCCCCTTCTGTCACTGGGAAAGGTCACCGCATGGTATGAACCCAAAACCAAGTACTTCTCCCATTGCAAGAATCATAGATCTAGGTGGCCAAACAAAACCCAAGACTCGGAGAGTCTTACAAGTATATCAAATCATGCATATAAGAAATCAGCAAAGACTCAAATATAATTCATGGATAATCTAATCACAAAACCACAATTCATCAGATATCGACAAACACACTGCCAAATAGGATTACATCGGATAGATATCCGTGAAGATCATGGAGAACTTTGTATTGAAGATCCAAGAGAGAGAAGAAGCCATCTAGATACTAACTACGGACCCGTAGGTCTGAAGTGGACTACTCACGAGTCATTGGAGAGGCAATGATGATGATATAGAAGCCCTCCAACTCCAAAGTCCCCTCCGGCAGGGCACCGGGAAGGGTCTCCATATGAGATCTCGCGGAAACGGAAGCTTGCGGCAGCGGAAAAGTGTTTTCGTGGATGCTTTGATTTTTTCTACGATTTTAGGGAATTTATAGGCCAAAGAGCTAGGGCAGGGGAGCGCCAGGGAGGCCACAAGCATGGTAGCCACGGGCCCCCTGGCCACGGCTACAGGGCTTGTGGGCCCCCTATGGCTCTCCTGCCTTGGCCCTCAAGTCCCCCGATCTTCTTCTTTTCTAGAAAAAATTATTTCGGGGATTTTATTCCGTTTGGACTCCTTTCCAAAATCAGGTATGAAAAGAGTCAAAAACACAGAAAAAACAGGAACTGTCACTTGGCACTGAATTAATAAGTTAGTCCCAAAAAATATATAAAAGGTACATAAAACATCCAAAGTTGACAAGATAACAACATGAAACCATCAAAAATTATATATACGTTTGAGACGTATCAAGCATCCCCAAGCTTAACTCCTGCTCGTCCTCGAGTAGGGAAGTGATAAAGAATGAATTTTTGATGCTTTCATGCTACCTAGCATAGATGTCCTTTGTAACTCCTCTTATGTGACATGAATGTTCAGACCCGTTAGATTCAAAACAATAGTTTGCTATTGACGTGGAGACAATATTACTTCAAGCAAACTAGCAAGGTAATCATGAACTTTCAAAATAACAAGGCCAAAAGAAAGTTATCCCTACAAAATCATATAGTCTGGCTATGCTCTATCATCCTTGCACACCGAATTTAAATCATTCACAACCTCGGTATTGGCCAAGTAATTGTTTTCACACCTTTACTTTCTCAAACCTTTTCAACTTTCACGCAACGCGTGAGCCATGGTTTTAGCACTATAAGTGGAATGGAGTGTGGTGGAGGTTGCAAGGCAAACAAGGAGAAGATGTTCACATTGAATAGGCATATCAATGAGCTATGGAGATGCTCATCAATAGATATCAATGTGAATGAGTAGGGATTGCCATACAATTGATGCACTATAGCTATGAGTATGTGAAAGCTCTTAAAGAAAACTAGTGGGTGTGCATCCAACTTGCTTGCTCACGAAGACCTAAGGCAATTTTGAGGAAGCCTATCATTGGAATATACAAGCCAAGTTATATAATGAAAATTTCCCACTAGCTATATGGTGGTGACAAAACGAGAGACTCTCAATCATGAAGATCATGGTGCTTAATAAGCACAAGTGTGGAAAGATAGTAGCATTGTCCCTTCTCTCTTTTTCTCTCATTTTTTTGGTGGGCTCTATAGCCTTTTTTTTGTGGGCATCTTTGACCTCTTTTATTTCCTCACATGGGACAATGCTCTATCAATGATGATCGTCACACTTAAAACTCAAAACTTAGAGCAATGATGACTCTATATGGAATGCCTTCGGTAGTGTACCGTGACAATGATCTAGCATGGCATATACATTAATGGAAACATCCTGCTAGATATTGCATGATCATGCAATGGAAATGTAGAATCTGTGGCACATGTCATGGTGGTAGTTGCATGGCAATATATCTCGGAATGGCTTTGAAAAAGCCATAGTAGGTAGGTATGGTGGCTGTTTTGAGGGAGGCTAATGGTGGGTTTTGTGCACCGACGAAAGTTGCACGACACTAAAGAAGATAGTAATGGTGGAAGGTGAAAGTGCATCTAAACCATGGACTCAACATTAGTCATGAAGAACTCATATACTTGTTGCAAAATTTTTAGTAGTAATCGAAACAAAGCATTCAACGCATACTCCTAGGGGAAGGGTTGGTAGGTATAAACCATCGCGCGATCCCGACCGCTACACAAAGGATGACAATCAATAAACTAATCATGCTCACACTTCATCACATAGTGGTTCACCATACGTGCATGCTACGGGAGTCACTAACTTTAACACAAGTATTTCTAGATCCACAACAACTTACTAATATAACTTCAATATTACCACAACCACTACTCAAAACTAATTGAGATGAATCAAACTTCTCTAACTATTCAATGCACATGAAGGTGGAAGTTTTCATATCCCTTTGGATAAGTACTCCTTTCCAGACTACTTTCATAGCATAAGCCAACTACCAAGCCACGCACCGCTGTGCTCTAAAAGATATAAGTGAAGCACATAGAGCAAAATCAACTAGCTCAAAAGATATAAGTGAAACACATGTGAGCTGAATTGTCTAACCAAAGGATATAAGTGAAGCTCGACAAAATCACGGTGAGTGCATGTCTCTCTCTCTAGGTGTGCAGCAAGGAAGATTGTGACACAACAAAAATAAAAGACTCCTATGATACAAGACTCTCCTAGCAAAACACATATCATGTGGTGAATAAAGATATAGCCCCAAGTAACGTTACCGATGGATTGAGGACGAAAGAGGGGATGCCTTCCCGGGGCATCCCAAGATTAGGCTTTTTCGGCATGCTTGAATCAACTTGGGGTGCCTTGGGCATCCCCAAGCTTGAGCTCTTTCCACTCTTTATATCTTTTTCCATAAGAACTTCACCCAAAACTTGAAAACTTCACAACACGAAACTTAAACAGAAACTCGTGATATCATTTCATAAGAAAGCAAACCACCACTTCCTTAGGTACTGTAGCAAACATAAATTCTACTTATGTTGATGTTGGTTTACTGTATTTTCAATCTTCCATGGCTAATACCCCCCGATACTATCCATAGTTTCATCAAAATAAGCAACCAACTCAACAAAAACAGAATCTGTTAACAGCAGACCAGTCTATAGCAATCTGTATACTTCGAATACTTCTGGTAATTAAAAGATTCTGAAAAATTACGCCAGTCTGAAGAATTTGCGTAGCAATCATCAGAATAAAGAATCAACTCAAAAGCCCTTACAGAAAAAAAAGAAAATTCTTTTCGTGAGCATAAAGTTTCTGTCTTTTCCAGCATGACCAAACGATCATCCACAAGCCTAATCACAACGGTTTTGCTTGGCACAAACGCAAAAAGAAACACAAAAAACACAATCATCACTGAATTATGAAAGTGTGGAAAACACAAAACATAAATAAAAAGGATAGATTCGTTGGGTTGCCTCCCAACAAGCGCTATTGTTTAACGCCCTTAGCTAGGCATAAGGTGATGGAATCACGTATAGTCATCTTTGGTGCTCAAACCATAAGTAGCCCTCATCATAGATTCATAAGGAAATCTTATTTTCTTTCTAGGAAAATACTCCATGCCCTTCTTTAGAGGAAATTGAAATCTAATATTCCCTTCCTTCATATCGATGATAGCACCAATAGTCCTTAGGAAAGGTCTACCAAGAATAATGGGACATGAAGGATTGCAATCTATGTCAAGTACAATGAAATCCACGGGTACACAATTTTTATTTGCAACAATAAGAACATCATCTATCCTTCCCATGGGTTTCTTGACAGTAGAATCCGCAAGATGCAAATTAAGAGAACACTCTTCAATCTCATGAAAACCAAGAATATCACATAAGACTTTGGAATCGCGGAAACACTAGCACCCAAATCACACAAAGCATTGCATTCATAGTTTTTGATTTTGATTTTGATAGTAGGTTCCCACTCAACATGAAGTTTTCTACGTATAGAGACTTCTAATTCGAGTTTCTCTTCAAGAGATTTCATCATAGCATCTACGATATGTGCGGTAAAGGCTTTGCTTTGGCTATAAGAATGTGGAGAGATTACAATGGATTGCATCAAGGAAATGCATTCAATCAAGGAACAACTATAATAATTGAATTCCTTGAAATCCAAAGTGGGAGTTTCATTACTACCCAAAATTTTGATTTCTTCTACTCCACTCTCCACACCTTTATCATCAAGATAGGTGGACTGCGAATCATTGGGGCATTTTTCAACCAAAGTGGATTCATATCCAGCCCCTTCATCAATAGGTTTGACACGCGAAAACAAAGATTCAAGAGGAGTCACACCAAGCACTTTAAGATCTTCGTGATTTGCATCACTAGAACACACCCTTTTAAATCATTCATGCCTAGCGTGAATTTGGGCGGTTATTTCTTTGTTCTCATTCATGGAGATACGCATAGCTTCTAAAGTTTCATCCAAGTTGACCTTGGGATGAGCACATCTAACTTTCAAAACATCAATATCACAAGACATCCTATCAACGCTCTTAGCCAAATCGTCTATTTTGAGTACTTTTTCCTCTATGGACGCATTGAAAATCTTTTGAGAGTTGATGAACTCTTTGATATTACTCTCTAAATCAGAGGGTAATTTGTTGTGATTTCCATAAGTGTTGTTGTAGGAATTGCCATAATTGTTAGAGGAGTTACTAGGAAAAGGCCTAGGAACATAGTTTCCTCTAAAAGCTTTGTTGTTGCCAAAATTGTTCCTACCAACAAAATTAACGTCCAAACTAGCGTTGCTACTCTCAATCAAGGAAGATAGTGGCATGTCATTAGGATCTAAAGGAGCATTTCTACTAGCAACCAAATTCATCAACTCGTCCATCTTAGCACTAAGCGAGTTAATTTCTTCTATAGCGTGTACCTTTTTGCTAGCAGGTGACCTTTCAGTGTGCCACTGAGAGTAGTTGGTCATGATATTGTCTAGGAGTTTTGTAGCGTCTCCAAACGTGATTTCCATGAACGTTCCACCTGAGACGGAGTCCAAGATATTGCGAGAAGAAAAATTCAAACCAGCATAAAAGATTTGTATAATCATCCACAAACTCAAGCCATGAGCGGGACAATTTCTAATCATTAACTTCATCCTCTCCCAAGATTGTGCAACGTGTTCATGATCAAGTTGCTTGAAATTCATGATATCGTTACGTAGAGAGATAATCTTAGCCGGCGGAAAATACTTGGATATGTAAGCATCTTTGCACTTATTACAAGAATCGATACTATTTTTAGACAAAGAAGAAAACCAAGTTTTTGCACGATCTCGCAAAGAGAATGGAAAAAGCTTCAATTTAACAACATCATTATCCACATCTTTCTTCTTTTGCATATCACAAAGTTCAATGAAAGTATTGAGATGGAATGCGACATCTTCACTAGGAAGGCCAGAGAATTGCTCTTTCATAACAAGATTCAGCAAGGCAGCGTTGATTTCATACGATTCCGCACTAGTGGCGGGAGCAATCGGAGTACTAATAAAATCATTATTATTAGTACTCGAAAAGTCGAAAAGTTTTGTGTTTTCAGCCATGATGGCTTCAACAAACAAACAAGAACACAAGCAAGCAAGAAAACTGGCAAAGAAAAACGGCAAAAGGCACAAAAAAAACGGCAAAAGAGAAAGGCAAAAAGGCAAACGAAAACGGCAAGGGAGAAAGGCAAATGAAAACGGCAAATGTGAAGTGGGGGAGAGGAAAACGAGAGGCAACTGGAAAAAAAGGTAAATGCAAGAGATGAGTTTGTGACACCTACTTGGATAGATCTTGACTTGATCTCTCCCCAGCAACGACGCCAGAAATCCTTCTGCTACTGCGTCAACAGACCTTCCGTGGCAACGGCGCCAGGAATCCTTCTGCTACGGGCTACGCCTATAGGGACTTCCTTGGCAAATATGCAAAGGATTTCCCCGCGGCCTTGGAGCCTTGCGTTGGTGTTCCCTTGAAGAGGAAAGGGTGATGTAGCACAACAGCGGTAAGTATTTCCCTCAGTTTGAGAACCAAGGTATCAATCCAGTAGGAGGATCGCGTCAAGTCACAAGTACCTGCAAAAACACAAAGAGCTTGCACCCAACTCTATGAAGGGGTTGTCAATCCCTTATAGATTGTTTGCAAAGTGAGAACTGAAAGCAAAAAGTAAACAGAGCAAAGTAAAAGTAAAAGTGGAGACGATAGTTGTGAATAGACCCGAGGCCGTAGTGTTTACTAGTGGCTTCTCTCATGAAAGGAAGTAGACGGTGTGTGAACGAATTACTGTCGAGCAATTGATAGAACCGCGCAAAGTCATGACGTTATCTATGTCAATGATCATATCTATAGGCATCACGTCCAAAACAAGTAGACCGATACTTTCTGCATCTACTACTATTAGTCCACACGTCGACCGCTATCCAGCATGCATCTAGTGTATTGAGTTCATAAGAACAGAGTAATGCCTTAAGAAAGATGACATGATGTAGATGGACAATCTCAAATCTATGATGAAAGACCATCTTGTTACCCTTGATGGCAACAACACGATGCGTGCCTTGCTGCCCCTTCTGTCACTGGGAAAGGTCACCGCACGGTATGAACCCAAAAACAAGCACTTCTCCCATTTCAAGAATCATAGATCTAGTTGGCCAAACAAAACCCAAGACTCGGAGAGACTTACAAGGATATCAAATCATGCATATAAGAAATCAGCAAAGACTCAAATATAATTCATAGATAATCTGATCACAAATCCACAATTCATCGGATCTCGACAGACACACCGCCAAAGAGGATTACATCGGATAGATCTCCATGAAGATCATGGAGAACTTTGTACTGAAGAACCTAGAGAGAGAAGAAGCCATCTAGCTAATAACTACGGACCCGTAGGTCTGAAGTGGACTACTCACGAGTCATTGGAGAGGCGATGATGATGATGTAGAAGCCCTCCAACTCCAAAGTCCCCTCCACAGGGCACTAGGAAGGGTCTCCGGATAAGATCTCGCGAAAACGGAAGCTTGCGGCGGCGGAAAAGTGTTTTCGTGGATGCCCTGATTTTTTCTATGATTTTAGGGAATTTATAGGCCAAAGAGCTAGGGCAGGGGACTACTAAGGAGGCCACAAGCCTGGTAGCCGCGGGCCCCCTCGCCGCGGCTATAGGGCTTGTGGGCCCCCTGTGGCTCTCCTGCCTTGGCCCTCAAGTCCCTCGATCTTCTTCTGTTCTGGAAAAATTTATTTCGGGGATTTTATTCCGTTCGGAATCCGTTCCAAAATCAGATCTGAAAAGAGTCAAAAACACAGAAAAAACAGGAACTGGCACTTGGCACTGAATTAATAAGTTAGTCCTAAAAAACATATATAAGGTACATAAAACATCCAAAATTGACAAGATAACAACATGAAACCATCAAAAATTATAGATACGTTTGAGACGTATCACCCGACAATCAAATTGTACTTCATCTTAACACGAGGAATAGGGCATTCAAAGCTCCCAATAAGAATCGATGAAGTTTTTTCGATAGCATTGATGCAATGTACTCGATATTGTTTCTTCGAAAAGTGCACCGTATGCTCATTACCGTTGACATGGAAAGTGACATTGCCTTTGTTGCAATCAATAACGGCCCCTGTAGTGTTTAAAAAGGGTCTTCCAAGGATGACCGCCTGTAATGCCCCAAGTGTGTACTTGCCATATTTGGATCCTATTGCATGTGGGTCCACCTTGTCTTGGATATGATGGTGTCATTTTGTGTCTATGATTTCATGTGTCACCTTGTGTTCTTATTCTCCTTTTGCATGCATGCATGCTTGTCATCCCATCCTTGCCTTACCTTGTGATGCATGTGATCTTGTTTATGTGGTGAGGTGCTGTTATGGTTTCATGTGGTTGTGGTGGAAGTACTAAGGGTAGTGGTGCTTGTCATATTTTTAAACCCCCTCTATTTATTTGCAAAACCCATTTCCTTCCTTTCATCTCATGTTAAAAATCTATCTTCCCCAAAGCTGATTTAAAAATGTCTTTTTATCTAGGAGATATTGTGGGAATAAAGATGTACTAGATTGGTGATTTGTTTTGGGTGCTAGAGGTACTAGAATAAACACAAAACAGCCACCAATATTGCTGTTTTGTATTTATTTCATATGCCCCAAAAATCATGCTGTTATTTTATTCAATTAGCTTGCTAAATTTCAGGCCCAGGGACATTTTCCTTTTATTTTTATCTATTGTGGTTCACTCTGTGGCCTTTCCCCTTTTCCTGTTGTTTTAATAAAAAAGGAAATGGCTAGCAGTGGCCTTTTCCTTTGAAATGCGCTCTGGTGGGCTTCCTCCCACCAAAGAGGCCCATCTCACCTCCTGTGTAGCGCAGGGAGCCCAATCCCGCGTCCCTCTCTTCCTCCTCTCGACGTCATCTCTGTACGACTGCATCTCCTCCTCCCGTTCATCCATAGCGCGATCCAGTGGTCAAGCGCCTACCCCGAGGTAATATAAGATGCAGGGAACCCTCCTCCTTCCCTAGGTTTCCCTCTCCTTCCTCCAGTGCACCACCACCCTCTCTCTTCTTCTTTCTCCCCCTCTTGTAAGTCTCTGTTCGAGTAGCACAGAGAGAGGGATCAGCCCCGCCGCGTCCACCCCGCCGTTTCCATCGAGCATCGCCGGCCGCCATTTCCGGGAGCTCGGGGTGGTTCCCCGCGATCCATTCCCGGTTCTAGGAGCCCCGGGGATCGACCGCGCCGACAGCCCCGAGCTCGTCAAGGGCGCCCCCGCGGAACTCCTTCCCCTGCTTCGGTCTACGGCAGGATCTCCCTCGGCAAAGCTTCTTCCCCTCCGGTCCGGCTTCCTCCCCTTCAGATCGGAGCCCTCCTTCCTTCCCCAAGGTGAAGAGCAACCTCCCCATTCCTTCTCCTCCGCCTTCCCCCTTCCTCTGCAGCCCTGCTCGCACTGTGTAGCATCACTCGCGTTGTGCTGTTCTCGAGCAGCAGCAGCAGTTTCAGAGCAGTAGCGCAGCGACACCTTCAGATGTGGAGCAGTGGCCTCGGTAGTGCAGCGGCAACTGTAGCAGCATGGTAGCGCAGCAACAGTTGCGGTAGATAGCAGCAGCCATAGCCGAGCGCAGCGCTGGCCTTCTTTCCCCGCAGTGCGCATAAGTTCTGCACCGGCGAGTGCACCGACGCTTCTCTGTTTACAGAGAAGGTGCCCCCCTTTTTTTGCTTCTTACCTAGCGTAGAACCCCCCTTAGAGCAGTAGCCCTTTTCCTAGCCGAGTGGTGCGAGCGTCGCGCCTCCACCATGGGGATCTTGGGTTCGAATCCGCTAGCAGTATCTAGCCTAGTGGTGGGGGCAGCTAACTCCACCAGAGAGGTTGTGGGTTCGAATCCCCCTCTAGCATTTTTATTTTCGGTGGAACTGTGTGTTGTGTAGGTGGTATGGATGCCACTAGAGGATGTGCATATGAGTGGGTGTGTGTGTGTGAAGAGATGATGTGTGTGTAGGTGATGCACACACATGTGGAACCTAGTAAGTGCATGTCAATGAAGCTTGCATAATACTTGCTTGGTAGTTTTCCCCTTATGTTGTTCTTGGGGTTTTAGAGCTTATGATGAGATTGTGGTGATTGATGTTTATATGGTGATAATAGCCCCTTTGCAACTTGTGCACCTCCTCATGTATAATATGAGAGAGGGCATGATGTTTGTGTGTGTGGGTGACTTAGTGAGAAGTATTGGTGTTGTGGATGTGCTTGACACCAACATGGGGTCCAAACCCTCATGTCCAAATTGTGTTTGTGCACATGATCATAGATATGTGATAGTTTTTCTAGTGGGAGTTGCATAAATGTTGCACTATTCACTATGTTGGGTTCTATGTAGTTTTTCCTTCCTAGTTTGAGTTCACTTGCTCCAAGCATATGCATGTTTTTTATATATTTTTTGTGGTAGAAAGATCCCAGGAATCCAATGGTGAAATCATTTTTTCCATTGGAACATTTTCTGAGAAAGTCATATTTGCATTTTCTTCTAAGTTTAGAGCTTGGTTCCATGAATTGTGATGTGCTCTTGTATTTGTTCCTTGGTAGTGGTAGTAGAGGGTGACCCCCTCTACCACATGTTGGTTTCAATCCATGATGTGGAATCCACGTGTGCAAGTTGTGCCCATCCAAAGTATGCTTGTGGCTGAAATTCCAGCTTAGTGAAAATCTGAGATATTCACTAAGTCTGAGAATCTATTTATAATTTCTTCCCCTGTAGATGAGGTTGTTCTGGTCATTGTGTTGTGATCTAGGTCTAGATTTCAATTAGAAAGTTGGACCTGATATGTTTGTCTAGCTCCTTGTAAAATTTCATATCATTTGGAGCCCTGTAGGTATTGTTTTGGCTGCTATAAAAAAGCTTCAGAGCAAAGACAGAAAGTTACATGCAGGAATTTTCACTAAGTCCCTGTGATCTGATGGTTTTGGGATAGTTTGCAGCCTTGTATCTTCCTGTGTTTAATTCCTTTTTGTGTGATTCTTGCTTGTGCTGGTAGTGTTATTGGCTAGCTACTGCCACATATATTATTTTTCATAGTTGGGTGGCTGTAGGTGCTTTGCATGTAGCTCACAAAGTGCTAAGATGCAGATTATGGCAGATTATGTAGTTTTGTCATTTTGATGATTGTGAGTGCTTAGTTGATGTTGTGGTGTTCTTATTTGCTCCACCCCATCCATGAGGGTTTTTTTATGTCTTGGAAACCTGGGAATCCCAGATATGTGCCAATTGAGTGTGTGGTGATGATTTTGACACGTAGGGCTTCATATCTTGCTTCGTTGATTCTCGTTGATCCGTAGCTCCGATTGTATTGTTCTTTATATGGTTTTGCATCGTTTTCACGAGACGTATCTGGTCATGTCATTCTCATGCATGACAAAATAGGCTAGCATGCAGTTCTGTCCAGGAACTTATTTTAGCTTCGTAAGCTTGTGTTGGTGATAGAAATAGTGAAGCATGCTCATTTTTCATCTCATGCATCATGTGATTGTTGAATCTTGAGGTGTTGTTGTTCATTGGATGTTATTCTTATGTTGGGTAGCACCGGGATCGGAGAACGAGTATGTGGATTTGGGAGAGTACGTGCAGGACGATCAAGAACCATTCCAAGCTGAGGATATCACAGGCAAGATGATATGACCTTGATTCCATCTCTAGACTTGTTATGCTAGTTTGCGTTTCCATGTCATTTTTCTTGCTGCCTACCACTAAATAAAATTGCCTCTTGATATGCCATGAATCCAAAAACTGATCCCTTCCTAGCAAACTTGAATGGCTAAGTAGGCTTTGCTCAGCTACTAATGTTAGCGTTGCTAGATGCAGGTGCTCTGACTCATGTGATAACATGAGCTTGATATCATTATATTAAATTCTGTTATTTACTTAATGCACCTATATACTTGGTAAATAGCGGAAGGCCTAGCCTTTTGCCGGGTGCTTTGTTCCGTTATTGCTGCCTTAGTTACCGGCTACCGGTGTTTGATTCCATATTGATCGCTCCTAACACGTTCGGGGTTGTTATGGGGACCCCCTTGATAAATCGCGTAGTGCTAAGGCTTGTCTGGCAGGACCCAACATTGGAGTTAATTTGCTAACCACTTAATAATAATCTGCTTAGGGAATGGCTACCCCGAGGAATTTAATCAACAACCCGGGCCAGTGCTCCTCATGAGTGTTGGTCCAAACTAGAGTCGTGTGCGGGGCCAACCCGGGGCAACTCGGGAGATGTCTATCAGGCCACTGTATGCTTTGCTCATCCGGCGTGTCCTGAGACTGAGATACGCGGCTCTTATCAGGTTCGTCGACACGTCGGGAGGTCCTGCTAGTCTTGCCTTACCTTAGCGACATATCTTGCGTATAGGAAACCCAGTGAAGCTTTGGTTTCCCCCAGGGTTGAGGTTTTCCTCTAAGAAATCCGACGAGATCACGAGATTCGTGATAGAGGATTACTTTGCGGCCTGTGTAAGTTTGTGATGGACTAGTTGGAGCACCCCTGCAGGGTTTAATCTTTCGGAAAGCCGTGCCCACGTTTATGTGGCAACTTGGAATATTTTGTTAACACCCGGTAATAGATAACTTAAACATAATCTAATAAAATTGCCAACTGTGTGTGTAACCGTGACTGTCCCCTCGAAGACCTCTCTTCGATCGGGAACATGGTGGGGTTATGAATGACGTAGGTAGGTGTTCAGGATCACTAAGTGATCAAGTATTCACGACCGCTAGTGTAGACCACCTTCATAAATGTTCTACGTAAGTTAGCCACCAAATCAAGCTTAGGATGCTGCAACCTTAAACACTTCACCTTATCCTACCTAATAACTTGACTAGTTCTGGCACCAAGGTCTTAGATTGTTGAGTCCCCGTGGCTCACGGATTCCTCCACAATACCAACAGGTTCAGGTACCCCAGAGACATATGATCCCGATGGCACGCAGCTGGCGTGGCAGTACGATGAGGAGACAGACCGCCTCTACGTGAACTATCCAGAATATTGAGGCGTGGTGGTGATTGTGGGCCTACAGGCAGGGTAGCATAGCCTTTCTATGTTTTGTAGTCCGTAGCGGAACTACCTTGGTTGTATGCGTGATGTACTCTGAAATATTTATGAGAAGGCAATTGAACCCCTGATTGTCTATCTTTGTTATTATGTATGTGTTGTGTTCCCTGTTTGCGAGACGCTTAGATGCGCTCCTTTCCAATTCGGGGCCTCGATCCCCAGATCGCAAAGGACCGCATCTTGGTCGTTACAAGTTGGTAATCAGAGCCTGACGACCATAGGAGCCTTTGTGTGATCGTACTTGGCCGAGTCGAGTCTAGAAAATGTTTTGAGTCTTAGTTATATCGGAGAGTAGGATTCTTTTTTCTCCAATTCTATGCTCTGGTGAGGTTCCCGGCTTAGGAAATCTTTAACTCTACTCCTTTCCTCGCTCAAATTTTTTTTAGGATCACGCGGGTATTTGTGAAATCTATATGATTTCGATGTGACGGAATCCTGTCCTGGTGCCTCCTATCTGCTCTAAGTTTCAGGGGAGTTGAGCTCCGGGAGATTCTTGCGCACATCGCCATCATTCAGATTTCTGAGTATCTAAGAATGAAGGATGTTCGTTATTGCTTCAATACTGGTAGTGGTGAGATAACCCCGATGTCCCCAGTACTGGTGCAGATTGTTCGGGGGTACTACCACACTTGGTATCGTTGTGATCACGAGGATCTGTTGTAGATGAAGGTCCGAGATGGTGGTTGTGTGTTGAAGGATGTGATACAGGTGACCGGTTAGTTTAGGAGTTGTGTGAAATACTCCTTGTATCCGTGTACCAGATTGCATGACTAGTTATTTCGGGAATTCATAGGTGGGATATCAAGTAGTATCTTATAGGACTATCTTCCTACAGACGCTTGATTGAGGTTTGGGAAATCTCGATCATATGTTTGTTCCAAGCAATTCTAGCTCACACTTGTTTGCAGTGGTCCTTATCGGAATTTTGTCGTCCGTCACTTTGAGGATGCATTCTTGCTATGTTGTTCAAGTGCAATTGCTAAATTCTGTTCAGATATTCTGTCTTTTGATTCAGCAATATCTTCAATTATTCTGTGGACTAATATGCTGTCCGTATTCAGGATGGCTCCACCGACTCGTCTGAACCCAGGGCGTGAGGATATGCCGCCTCCACCACCTCCTCCCCCTCCACCGCCGCCGTCTCCTCCTGCACAGGCCTGGCAAGCGGTGATGGAAGCTACTAATGCAAACACTCAGATGCTGATTCAGTTGCTGCAAGAGAGAGCCAACCAACAGCCAAACAATTTTCAACATGGTGGAAATCAGTTTGCGAGTCTGAGTCAGTTTCTGTCGAACCAGCCAAAGACGTTCACTTCTTGCGACCAGCCATTTGATGCAGAAGATTGGATTCGTGATATGAACAAACATTTCGAGTGTAGCAATGTGCGGCCAGAGGACTATGTCAAGTTTGGAACGTTTTAGTTGAAGGGGCAGGCTTCTATATACTGGCAGCAGCTGAAGGACTCCAGAGGCGCCAGGGGGATGTCTTGGGACGAGTTCCGTCGTGACTTCAAGTCCCACTACATCCCTTCCAGTTTTGTGGAGGAGATGCGTGAGAAGTTCAGGCGTTTGAAGCAGGGTGGCAATTCCGTGTACAAGTACAATGTCGAGTTCCACGAGCTGGCCCGTTATGCGCTGCAGGATATCCCGGATCAGAAGAGCAAGATCTATCAGTTCAGGGGTGGCTTGAAAGAAGACTTGCAGTGAGCTCTTGCCTTGCACGATCCTGAGGAATTCGACAAGTTCTACAACCTAGCTCTCAGAGCAGAGGCAACCTTGCTCAGGGTGGAAATTTCCAAGAAGCGCTTCAGAGATTCCAGCTCTTCCTCGACTCAGGTGGTTCAGAAGCAACAGAGGTTTTGGGTTTCTCCTCCTCCTCCTCGGCACTCACAGCAGCTGAAGCACTAAGGTGGTCGTGGTTCTTCCCACCCACCCAACCCTGGCTTCCAGCAGAGGTACCAGCATCAGAAGCAAGGGCCTCCTCAGACTCAGTTCCGGCAGCCAGGAGATGTCACTTGTCACAAATGTGGGTAGAAGGGTCACTATTCCAACAAATGTACTTCTCAGCTCCGACTGCCGCCTCCTCCTCCAGGCAAACCTCAAGACAAACCTCCAAGCAATGCTCTTCTCAAGTTCAACCCCAGATCTTCTCGAGTCAACATGGTGAACGCAGCTGAAGCAGACAACTCCTCTGATGTGATCATGGGTAACCTCCTCGTCAATGATATTCCTGCTAAAGTGTTATTTGATTCTGGTGCATCACACTGCTTCATGTCCCGTCCATTCTTTGCGAAGCATGAGTTTGTTTGTCAAGATTTGGTTAAGCCTATGTCAATAGTGTCTCCTGGTAGATTGATGAATTCCAATTGTCTGGTTCCGGATGTTTCTGTCAAGATGGGCGCTTATGCTTTTCTGGCATCTCCTATTGTCTTGGGAAATTCCGACATCGACTTGATTCTTGGTATGGACTGGTTGGCCATGAACAAGGCGTCAATTGATTGTGAAGCCAAAGAAGTGAAGCTTACCCACTCTTCGGAGGATGTGATTATATTCGCGGCGTGCGATGATACAATCCATCTGTTCTCCTTGAATGAAAAGGGTGAGATCAATCCTATTGAGCAAGTCCCAGTGGTCTGCGAATATCAAGATGTGTTTCCTGAAGAGCTGCCAGGCATGCCTCCGCACCGTGAAGTTGAGTTTGTCATTGAGCTTGAGCCAGGCACAAAGCCAGTGTGCAAACGGTCATACAAGCTGGGTCCAGAAGAATTGAAGGAACTTAAGAGGATACTCGATGAGCAGGAGCGTTTGGGTTTGATCAGACCGAGCTCGTCTCCATGGGGCTGTGGTGTTCTGTTTGTCGAGAAGAAGGATGGCACAGACCGGCTGTGTGTCGATTACCGTCCATTGAACAAGAAGACAATCAGGAACAAATATCCACTTCCGAACATAACTGAGTTGTTCGAACAGTTGAAAGGTGCTAAAGTATTCTCCAAGCTTGATCTAAGAATGGTCTATCATCAAATTCGCATTCGCGAGGAAGACATTCCGAAGACGGCCTTCAGGACTAGTTTTGGCTCGTATGAGTATACGATCATGTCTTTTGGTCTGGCAAATGCTCCTCCGACATTCTGTCGATTTATGAACTATATTTTCTCCCCTTACAAGAATGAATTTGTCTTGCTCTCTCTCGACGACATTCTGGTCTTTTCTGAGACTGAGGAAGAACATGAAGAACATCTCAGATTGGTGCTTGGTAAACTGAGAGAATACAACCTATATGCTAAGTTTTCCAAGTGTGAGTTCTGGCTGAAAGAAGTGGTTTATCTTGGGCATATTATCTCTGCCGAGGGCATTAAATTTGATCCGTCCAAGGTTCAGGCAATTGTTGACTGGGAGCCTCCGCAGAATGTGAAGCAGCTTTGAAGCTTTATCGGGCTTGCTGGCTATTGCAGAAGGTTCGTTGAGAACTTCTCCAAGATCGCCAAGCCGCTCTGTAGTCTTCTTCAGAAGGTTGTTAAGTATGCTTGGTCTCCAGAGTGTCAACTGACCTTCGATACACTCAAAGAGAAGCTTATCTCCACTCCGGTCTTGGCCCCTCCGGATGATTCCAAGCCGTACCAGGTCTTTTGCGACACTTCTCTCCAGGGTCTTGGTGCAGTCCTGATGCAAGATAAGAAGGTGGTTGCTTATACCTCCAGGCAGTTGAAGCCTGCGGAGAAGAACTATCATGTGCATGATCTTGAGCTAGAAGCTGTGGTACACGCCTTGATGACTTGGAGACATCTCTTGTTGGAACGTAAGGTTGAAGTTTTCACCAATCACAAGAGTCTCAAGTACATCTTCACTCAACCTAACTTGAATCTTCGGCAAACACGTTGGGTGGAAATGCTCCAGGATTTTAATCCGAGTGTTGAGTACACGCCAGTCAAGGCAAATGTTGTGGCGGATGCATTGAGAAGGAAGGCATATTGCAACAGTCTGATGCTGCAACCTCTCCAGCCGGGTCTTTGTGAGTCTTTCAGGAAGCTCAACCTTCAGCTAGTACCTCAGGGATTTCTTGCGAACCTTTAGATCTCTCCTACCTTGGAAGATCAGGTTAGAGCAGCTCAGCTTCTTGACGTTATGGTGAAGAAGGTCAAGATTGGCGTGGCAAAGAGTCTCCCCAAGTATAAGTGCTTCACTGTTGATGCCAGGGACACGTTGTTTTTCGAGGATCGCCTTGTCGTCCCAAAAGGTGATCTCACGAAGGTGATCATGGAAGAAGCTCATAACTCTCTGCTCTCTATTCATCCTGGAAGCTCCAAAATGTACCATGACTTGAAGCAGACATTCTGGTGGACTCGTATGAAACGTGAGATTGCTCAGTTCGTAAACGAGTATGAGGTATGTCGAAGGGTGAAATCGGAACATCAACGCCCAGCAGGTTTCTTGCAGCCGTTGCCGATTCCTGAGTGGAAGTTTGATCACATTGAGATGGATTTCGTCACCGGGTTTCCGAAGTCCAAGAAGGGCAATGATGCTATCTTTGTCGTCATTGACAAATTGAGCAAAGTGGCTCATTTCCTTCCGGTCAAGGAGTCCATTTTAGCAGCTCAGCTGGCAGAGTTGTACACCTCGAGGATTGTCTCTTTGCACGGCGTACCTATGATGATCTCGCCAGATCGCGGAAGTATCTTCACTTCCAAGTTCTGGGATTCCTTTCAGTCTGCTATGGGCACAAAGATCCGCTTCAGCACAACATTCCATCCTCAGACTAGTGGTCAAGTGGAGAGAGTGAATCAAGTTCTTGAGGATATGCTGAGAGCCTATGTTATCTCTTTTGGCATGAAGTGGGAAGATTGTCTGCCTTTCGTGGAGTTCTCATATAACAACAGTTATCAAGCTAGTTCTGGCAAGGCTCCGTTTGAAATTCTCTATGGCAGGAAGTGCTGTACCCCGCTCAACTGGTCCGAGACCGGCGAGCGTCAGATCCTTGGCAATGATATGATAGAAGAAGCTGAGGAGATGTGTCGGATCATTCGCGACAACCTCAGAGCAGCTCAGTACCGTCAGAAGAGCTATTATGATAGCAAGCACCGTGACATGTCTTATGAGCTTGATGACTTCGTCTATCTCAAGGTGTCGCCTATGAAGGGTATTCATCGCTTTGGCATCAAAGGCAAGCTTGCGCCTCGTTTCGTTGGTCCGTTCACAGTGGTTGGCAAGAGAGGCGACCTTGCATACCAGCTCGAGCTTCCGTCAACCTTTGCAAATGTCCATGATGTGTTCTATGTTTCTCAGCTTCGGAGGTGTTTCAAGACCCCCGAGCGCACTGTGCATCTTCAAGACATCAACCTTCAGCCTGACCTTTCTTATCGTGAGCATCCAGTTGCGGTTCTCGAGGCGACTGAGCGCAAGACCCGTAACAAGAGTGTCAAATTTCTCAAAGTGCAGTGGTCTCACCATTCCGATAAAGAGGCTACATGGGAACACAAGGATCACCTCCATTCCAAATTTCCCGATTTCTTTCAGTCTTAGATCTCGAGGGCGAGATCTTCCTTGTAGTGTGGGAGAGTTTGTAATGCCCCAAGTGTGTAATTGCCATATTTGGATCCTATTGCATGTGGGTCCACCATGTCTTGGATATGATGGTGTCATTTTGTGTCTATGATTTCATGTGTCACCTTGTGTTCTTATTCTCCTTTTGCATGCATGCATCCTTGTCATCCCATCCTTGCCTTACCTTGTGATGCATGTGATCTTGTTTATGTGGTGAGGTGCTGTTATGGTTTCATGTGGTTGTGGTGGAAGTACTAAGGGTAGTGGTGCTTGTCATATTTTCAAACCCCCTCTATTTATTTGCAAAACCCTTTTCCTTCCTTTCATCTCATGTTAAAAATCCATCTTCCCCGAAGCTGATTTAAAAATGTCTTTTATCTAGGAGATATTGTGGGAATAAAGATGTACTAGATTGGTGATTTGTTTTTGGTGCTAGAGGTGCTAGAATAAACACAAAACAACCACCAATATTGTTGTTTTGTATTTATTTCATATGCCCCAAAAATCATGCTGTTACTTTATTCAATTAGCTTGCTAAATTTCAGGCCCAGGGACATTTTCCTTTTATTTTTATCTTTTGTGGTTCAGTCTGTTTCCTTTCCCCTTTTCCTGTTGTTTTAATAAAAAAGGAAATGGCTAGTAGTGGCCTTTTCCTTTAAAATGCGCTCTGGTTGGCTTCCTCCCACCAGAGAGGCCCATCTCACCTCCTCTGTAGCGCAGGGAGCCCAATACCATGTCCCTCTCTTCCTCCTCTCGACGTCATCTCTGTACGACTGCATCTCCTCCTCCCGTTCCTCCATAGCGTGATCCAGTGGTCAAGCGCCTACCCCGAGGTAATATAAGACCCAGGGAACCCTCCTCCTTCCCTAGGTTTCCCTCTCCTTCCTCTAGTGCGCCGCCACCCTCTCTCTTCTTCTTTCTCCCCCTCTGGTAAGTCTCTGTTTGAGTAGCAAAGAGAGAGGGATCAGCCCCGCCGCGTCTACCCCGCCGTTTCCGTCGAGCATCGCCGACCGCCATGTCCGGGAGCTCGGGGTGGTTCCCCACGATCCATTCCCGGCGCTAGGATCCTCGGGGATCGACCGCACCGACGGCCCCGAGCTCGTCAAGGGCGCCCCCGCGGTACTCCTTCCCCTGCTTCAGTCTACGGAAGGATCTCCCTCGACACGTCTTCTTCCCCTCCGGTCCGGCTTCCTCCCCTTCAGATCGGAGCCCTCCTTCCTTCCCCAAGGTGAGGAGCAACCTCCCCCTTCCTTCTCCTCCGCCTTCCCCCTTCCTCTGCAGCCCCGCTCGCACCGTGAAGCATCACTCGTGTTTTGCTTTTCTCGAGCAGCAGCAGCAGTTTCAGAGCAGTAGCGCAGCGGCACCTTCAGATGTGGAGCAGTGGCCTCGGTAGTGCAGCGGCAACTGTAGCAGCATGGTAGTGCAACAACAGTTGCGGTAGATAGCAGCAGCCGTAGCCGAGTGTAGCGCTGGCCTTCTTTCCCCGCAGTGCGTGCAAGTTCTGCACCGGCGAGTGCACCGACGCTTCTCTGTTTGCAGAGAAGGTGCCCCCTTTTTTGCTTCTTACCTAGCATAGAACCCCCCTTAGAGCAGTAGCCCCCTTCCTAGCCGAGTGGTGCGAGCATCGCGCCTCCACCACGGGGATCTTGGGTTCGAATCCCCCTGGCGCCCTTTTGTTTTGGGATTTATTCCGCTGTTGTGATTCAGTAGCAGGTTATACATATATGTGTTTGTTTTCCATTTTAAAGCTGCTAGCAGTATCTAGCCTAGTGGTGGGGGTAGCTAACTCCACCAGAGAGGTTGTGGGTTCGAACCCCCCTCTGGCATTTTTATTTTCGGTGGAACTGTGTGTTGTGTAGGTGGTATGGATGCCACTAGAGGATGTGCATATGATTGGGTGTGTGTGTGTGAAGAGATGATGTGTGTGTAGGTGATGCACACACATGTGGAACCTAGTAAGTGCATGTAAATGAAGCTTGCATAATACTTGCTTGGTAGTTTTCCCCTTATGTAGTTCTTGGGATTTTAGAGCTTATGATGAGATTGTGGTGATTGATGTGTAATAATAACCCCTTTGCAACTTGTGCACCTCCTCATGTATAATATGAGAGAGGGCATGATGTTTGTGTGTGTGGGTGACTTAGTGAGAAGTATTGGTGTTGTGGATGTGCTTGATACCAACATGGGGTCCAAACCCTCATGTCCATATTGTCTTTGTGCACATGAGCATAGATATGTGATAGTTGTTCTAGTGGGAGTTGTAGAAATGTTGCACTATTCACTATGTTGGGTTCTATGTAGTTTTTCCTTCCTAGTTTGAGTTCACTTGCTCCAAGCATATGCATGTTTTTTATATATATTTTTGTGGTAGAAAGATCCCAGGAATCCAATGGTGAAATCATTTTTTCCATTGGAACATTTTCTGGGAAAGTCATATTTGCATTTTCTTCTAAGTTTAGAGCTTGGTTCCATGAATTGTGATGTGCTCTTGTATTTGTTCCTTGGTAGTGGTAGTAGAGGGTGACCCCCTCTACCACATGTTGGTTTCAATACATGATGTGGAATCCACGTGTGCAAGTTGTGCCCATACAGAGTTGGCTTCTGGCTGAAATTCCAGCTTAGTGAAAATCTCATATTTTCACTTAGTCTGAGAATCTGTTTATATTTTCTTCCCCTGTAGATGAGGTTGTGCTGGTCATTGTGTTGTGATCTAGCTCTAGCTTTCAACCCGAAAGTTGGACCTGATATGTTTGTCTAGCTCCCTGTAAAATTGCATATCATTTGGAGCCCTGTAGGTATGGTTTTGGCTGCTGTCAAAAAGCTTCAGAGCAAAGACAGAAAGTTACATGCAGGAATTTTCACTAAGTCCCTTTGATCTGATGGTTTTGGGAAAGTTTGCAGCCTTGTATCTTCCTGTGTTTAATTAATTTTTGTGTGATTCTTGCTTGTGCTGGTAGTGTTCTTGGCTAGCTACAGCCACATATATTATTTGTCATAGTTGGGTGGCTGTAGGTGCTTTGCATGTAGCTCACAAAGTGCTAAGATGCAGATTATGGCAGATTGTGTAGTTTTGTCATTTTGATGATTGTGAGTGCTTAGTTGATGTTGTGGTGTTCTTCTTTGATCCACCCTATCCATGAGGGGTTGTTTTATGTCTTGGCAACCTGGGAATACCAGATATGTGCCAATTGAGTGTGTGGTGATGATTTTGACACGTAGGGCTTCATATCTTGTTTCGTTGATTCCCGTTGAACCGTAGCTCCGATTGTATTGTTCTTTATATGGTTTTGCATCATTTTCACGAGACGCATCTGATCATGTCATTATAATGCATGACAAAATAGGCTAGCATGCTGTTCTGTCCAGGAACTTGTTTTGGCTTCGTAAGCTTGTGTTGGTGATAGAAATAGTGATGATGCTCATTTTTCATCTCATGCATCATGTGATTGTTGCATCTTGAGGTGCTGTTGTTCATTGAATGTTACTCTTATGTTGGGTAGCACCGGGATCAGAGAACGAGTACGTGGATTCGGGAGAGTACGTGCAGGACGATCAAGAACCATTCCAAGCTGAGGATATCACAGGCAAGATGATATGACCATGATTCCATCTCTAGACTTGTTATGCTAGTTTGCGTTTCCATGTCATTTTGCTCGCTGCCTACCACTGAATAAAATTGCCTCCTGATATGCCATGAACCCAAACACTAATCCCTTCCTAGCAAACTTGAATGGCTAAGTAGGCTTTGCTCAGCTACTAATGTTAGCGTTGCTAGATGCAGGTGCTTTGACTCATGTGATAACATAAGATTGATATCATTATCTTAAATTCTGTTATTTACTTAATGCACCTATATACTTGGTAAATAACGGAAGGCCTAGCCTTTTGCCGGATGCTTTGTTCCGTTATTGCCGCCTTAGTTACCGGCTACCGGTCTTTGATTCCATATTGATCGCTCCTAACACGTTCGGGGTTGTCATGGGGACCCCCTTGATAAATCGCGTAGTGCTAAGGCTTGTTCGGTAGGACCCAACATTGGAGTTAATTTGCTAATCACTTAATAATAATCTGCATAGGGAATAGCTACCCCGAGGAATTTAATCAACAACCCGGGCCAGTGCTCCTCATGAGTGTTGGTCCAAGCTAGATTCATGTGCGGGCCAGCCCGGGGCAACTCGGGAGATGTCTATCAGGCCACTGTACGCTGTGCTCATCCGGCGTGTCGTGAGACTGAGATACGCGGCTCTTATCAGGGTCGTCGATACGTTGGGAGGTCCTGCTAGTCTTGCCTTACCTTAGCAACATATCTTGCGCATAGGAATCCTAGTGAAGCTTTGGTTTCTCCCAGGGTTGAGGTTTTCCTCTAAGGAATCCGACGAGATCACGAGATTCGTGATAGAGGATTACTTTGCGGCATGTGTACGTTTGTGATGGACTAGTTGGGGCACCCCTGCAGGGTTTAATCTTTTGGAAAGCCGTGACCACGGTTATGTGGCAACTTGGAATGTTTTGTTAACACTCGGTAATAGATAACTTAAACATAATCTAATAAAATTGCCAACTGTGTGCGTAACCGTGACTGTCCCCTCGAAGATCTCTTCTCGATCGGGAACACGGTGGGGTTATGAATGACGTAGGTAGGTGTTCAGGATCACTAAGTGATCAAGTATTCACGACCGCTAGTGTAGACCACCTCCATAAATATTCTACGTAAGTTAGCCACCAAATCAAGCTTAGGATGCTGCAACCTTAAACACTTCACCTTATCCTACCTAATAACTTGACTAGTTCTTGCACCAAGGTCTTAGATTGTTGAGTCCCTGTGGCTCACGGATTCCTCCACAATACCAACAGGTTCAGGTACCCCAGAGACAGATGATCCCGACGGCACGCAGCTGGCGTGGCAGTATGATGAGGAGACAGACCGCTTGTACGTGAACTATCCAGAAGATTGAGGCGTGGACGTGATCGTGGGCCTGCAGGCAGGGAAGCATAGCCTTTCTATGTTTTGTAGTCCGTAGCGGAACTACCTTGTTTGTATGCGTGATGTACTCTGAAATATTTATGAGAAGGCAATTGAACCCCTGATTGTCTATCTTTATTATTATGTATGTGCTGTGTTACCTGTTTGCGAGACGCTTAGATGCGCTCCTTTCCAATTCGGTGCCTCGATCCCTAGATAGGAAAGGACCGCATCTTGGTCGTTACACCGCCATGGCATCGTCCTTGGGAATATCCAGAATAACAAAGTCTGTTAAGATAGTGACGTTAGCAACCACAACAGGCACATCCTCGCAAATGCCGATAGGGAAAGCAGTTGATTCGTCGGCCATTTGCGAAGAGATTTCAATGGGTGTCAACTTATCCAGTTCAAGTCTACGATAAAGAGAGAGAGGCATAACACTAACACCGGCTCCAAGATCGCATAAAGCAGTTCTAACGTAGTTGCCTTTAATGGAGCAAGGTATAGTGGGCACTCCGGGATCACCTAGTTTCTTAGGAGTTCCACCCTTGAAGGTATAATTAGCAAGCATGGTGGAAATCACAACCTCAGGTATCCTCCTTTTATTAGTCACAATATCCTTCATGTACTTAGCATACGGAGACATTTTGCACATATCTGTCAAACACAATTGCAGAAAGACAGGTCTGATCATGTCAACAAATCACTCAAAATCCTCATCATCCATTTTCTTGGATGGTTTGGGAGGAAAGGGCATGGGTTTCTGAACCCATGGTTCCCTTTCTTTACCATGCTTCCTAGTAGTGAAGTTTTTCTTATCGTATCTCTTATTCCTAGGATGTGGGTTATCAAGATCAACAGGTTCAATCTCCACATCCTTATCATTGCTAGGTTGAGCATCATCATGAACATCACTATCGATATTATCATTAGGCTCATGTTCATCACCAGATTGCGTTGCAGCATCACAGACAGAGACATCGTTTGGACTCTCAGGTGTAGCAACAACAGGGTTGCTAGCGTTCAAGTTCCTATCATCTTTCTTCTTCTTTCTAGGATGACTAGGTGCATTAGTGCTAACTCCTTGAGAATCTTGTTCAATTCTCTTAGGATGACCCTCAGGATACAAAGGTTCCTAAGTCATTCTACCACCACTAGTGACGACTCTAACAGAATTGTCATTCAACTCATTGAGCAAGTCATTCTGAGCCTTAAGTACTTGTTCTACTTGAGTAGTAACCATAGAGGCATGATTACTCAGAAGCTTAAGATCATTGACATTTGTGTCCACACAAGCACTTAAATGACTAAGCATACGAGCATTCTTTTCCAATTGTCTGCTAACATAATCATTGAAACTTTGTTGTTTGGCAACAAAGTTATCAAATTCATCTAGGCATAAGCTAGCAGGTTTATCAAAAGGAATATCACTCTCATTGAATCTACGAAGAGAATTTACTTCTACTACCTGTATCAGGTTATCAAGACCATGGATCTCTCCGATAGGTGGTAGATTTTTGACATCTTCAGATTTAATGCCTTTCTCTTTCATAGATTTCTTAGCTTCTTGCATATCTTCAGGACTGAGGAATAGAATACCTCTTTTCTTCGGAGTTGGCTTAGGAGGTGGTTTGGGAATAGTCCAAGCATTCTCATTGCACAAGATGTTATTCAATAGGATCTCAGCTTGTTCTACAGTTCGTTCCCTAAACACACAACTGGCACAACTATCTAGGTGGTCTCTAGAAGCATCGGTAAGTCCATTATAGAAGATATCAAGTATTTCATTCTTCTCAAGAGGGTGATCAGGCAAAGCATTCAGTAGCTGGACGAGCCTCCCCCAAGCTTGTGGGAGACTCTCTTCTTCAACTTGTGCAAAGTTGTATGTTTCCTGCAAGGCAGCTTGCTTCTTATGGGCAGGGAAATATTTTTCACAGAAGTAGTAGACCATATCCTGGGGGCTACGCACATAACCAGGAGCAAGAGAAGTGAACCAGGTCTTAGCATCATCCTTTAGCGAGAAAGGAAACAGCTTGAGGATATAGTACTGGCGGATCTTTTCCTCACTCGTGAATAGGGTGGCTATATCGTGCAGTTTGGTAAGATGGGCTACAACCGTTTCAGACTAATAACCGTGAAAAGGATCAGATTCGACCAGAGTGATTAACTCAGGGTCGACAGAGAATTCATAATCCTTATCGGTCACAAAGATAGGCGAAGTGGCAAACTTCGGGTCGTATTTCATCATAGCGTTCAGAGATTTTTCTTTCCACTTGCGCAGTAATTTCTCAACATCATAGCTATCCTTACACGCAAGAAAATCCTCAGCTATCTCTCCCTCCATAACATAACACTTAGGCATATCAGGCAATTCATATCTACGAGAGCTAGTTCTAACAGGTGAAATAGCAAGTTCTACTTCAATAATCTCAGCAATTTCAGAAATATCATCACATCTAGCAGCAACTCTAGCAATTTGTGCATCAAGGAATGCACCTAGTGGCAAAGCAGTATCAAGCATAGCATCATTAGGCAAAGCAGTATCAAGCATAGCATCATCATAAACATCATGGGCAGCAGAAGTTGCATCATCAAGCATATGCGAGATATCAAGATTTCTAGCAGGAGGTGGTGTCGCAAACTTACTCATAACTGAAGGTGAATCAAGTGCAGGGCTAGATGGCTGTTCCTTACCTGTACTCGTAGTTGAGGGCAAGACTTTAGTTCTTGGATCTTTCGGATTCCTCATAGTGATCAGCAAACGTAAATCCCAAGTGACTCAAAGAATATAGCTGTGGCTCCCCAGCAACGGCGCGAGAAAAAGGTCTTGATAACCCACAAGTATAGGGGATCGCAACAGTTTTCGAGGGTAGAGTATTCAACCCGAATTTATTGATTCGACACAAGGGGAAGCCAAAGAATATTCTCAAGTATTAGCAGTTGAGTTGTCAATTCAACCGCACCTGAAAGATTTAGTATCTGCAGCAAAGTATCAGTAGCAAGGTAGTATGATAGCAGCAGTAGCAACAGTAACCAGTAGCCGCAAAGTGACAACAGTAGCGGCAAAGTAATAGCAGTAGCAACAGAGTAACAGTAGCAGCAGTGACAGCAGTAGAAACAAAGTAACATAGCAAGGACCAGTACGAAAAGACTCGTAGGCATTGGATCGGTGATGGATGATTATGCCGGATGCTATTCATCATGCAACAGTTATAACACGGAGAGATATGTAACTAGCTCCAGTTCGTCAATGTAATGTAGGCATGTATTCCGTATGTAGTCATACGTGCTTAGGGAAAAGAACTTGCATGACATCTATTGTCCATCCCTCCCGTGGCAGCGGGGTCCTAATGGAACCTACGGGATATTAAGGTTCTCCTTTTAATAAAGAACCGGACCAACGCATTAACACTTGGTGAATACATGAACTCCTCATACTATGGTCATCTTCGGGAGTGGTTCCGGCTATTGTCACTCTGGGGTTGCCGGGTCATAACACATAGTAGGTGACTACAACTTGCAAGATAGGATCAAGAACACACATATATTGGTGACAACATAATAGTTTCAGATATGAAATTATGGCACTCGGGCCCTAGTGACAAGCATTAAGCATGGCAAAGTAGTAGCAACATCAATCTCAGAACATAGTGGATACTAGGGATCAATCCCCGTCAAAACTAACTCGATTACATGATAGATCTCATCCAACCCATCACCGTCCAGCATGCCTACGATGAGATTACTCACGAACGGTGAGAGCATCAAGGAATTGGCGATGAAGGAAGGTTGGTGATGACGATGGCGACGATCTCCCCTCTCCGGAGCCCAGAATGGACTCCAGATCTACCCTCCGGAGGAAGAATAGGAGGTGGTGGTGCCTTCGTATCGTAAAACGCGATGAACTCTTCTTCTTGATTTTTTCCGCGCGAAACGGACTAAATATAGCTGGATTTGGAGGCGGTGGAGTTTTGTGCGCCCCACAAGCCCGCGAGGCACGGCCAGGGGGGCGCGCCTGGTGGGCTTGTGGGCTCGACGCTCCACTTCCTCCGCTAATTCTTGCGCCAGTATTTTTTTATATATTCCACAAAAATTCTCCGTAAATTTTCAGGTCATTCCGAGAACTTCTATTTCTGCGCAAAAACAACACCATGGCAATTCTGCTGAAAACAACGTTAGTCCGGGTTAGTTCCATTCAAATCATACAAATTAGAGTCCAAAACAAGGGCAAAAGAGTTTGGAAAAGTAGATACGATGGAGATGTATCACTCAGCTACTGCTCGATAGGCAGCAGAGGCAACAACGGCAGAGGCTGCTAGGAATGCTCCATCTCCAACCCCATAGCTCGGAACAAGAGATGAACACATGTCCTTATTGGTCAGCACCATCCAAGGGATGTAGAAGAAAGTTTCTAAGATATTGCTGAACCAGAAGAGCCTCAAGAGGATCATGGAGACAAAATTCTATGATCTCGATGTTGAGGTGACGGAGTTGACTACGAGTGTTGAGAAGCTCCACCATGAAGTTGATCCTGTGAAGATTCCACGCTCCAACAGTGATGATGAAGAGTCGCCCCTTCCTACTACTACCTAGTTCAGGACCTAGACTAGGTCATCAGTTGTGCTAGTTCCGGAAGCAAGACCATCTTCATCAGCTCAACCTTCAGCTCCTGCTCCTACACCTCCAATGTCTACACCTCCAATGCTCTCTTATCCACTCCATCATCATCTACCGGAGGAGATCGCGCCCATAGAGACGCTTATATCTAGACCTTTGACTTTTTGGTAACTTGTTTCCAAAGGGGGGAGTGTATAGATCAAATAGGGCTTCTAGAGGGAGATTTTGCACTTTATTTGCTCTCTTTTGGTTTTTGAGAACTTTTGGTCTTTTCGATGACTTTATCCGTTTAGAGGTGTATTTGATCATACGCTTTGATTGTTTGATGCTACCACGTTATTACGTTTGAGCTATCTACATGATGATCTTTCACATGCTTGTTTGGTGCTATGTGCATTACTATTCATTCATATCATTTATGTGCACCACCAAGTTGTATGTGACATGGAAGAGTAACCCATGATACTAATCGATTGTGCATTTGCATTACAACACAAATTTAAAATAATGCACAAATTTAGGGGGAGCTCTTGCTTTTCACATACTTCTCAAAGCGTCGATGCTAATCATTGATTATATCTTTTGTCGAATCTTTGATCAATATGTTGTCGTTAATTACTAAAAAGGGGGAGATTGAAAGCACAATTGCTCCCTAAGGTGGTTTTGGTAATTAATCACAACATATGCATCATTGGACTAATGATCTTATCCAATTATATTTTACAAAAGTTCAAAGATGCCTTGGCTATAGGATTCTGAGGAGATGCCCCTTGATGCAAGGAAAGGAATAGGTTTGGCTCAAGTTTCAAGCAAGAAGACTCTACATTTTACATTTGTGAGAAATCACTTTCAGCCCATATGAAAGCCAATACGATTAAAAGGGGGTGAGTTATTATGATGAATTGGTTACTCAAGTGCTTAGACGTAGCCACCAAAAATACCCAGCTATTCTCCCACAAAATATGTTTGTCCAAAGCTGAACTTGTAAAATCTGTGCCACAAACCATTTCCATTAGGCCCTATCGATTTTACACTTGACATGTCCTATATCAAACGCTACCATCTCGGTACCACCAACTTTCACATTGGTGCCACTGAGATTCAGTGACCAACTTTCTATTGAGACGGTTTCAAGAATGAGAATTTCCGAGTTTGAAATCGGTCTCACCAATATTTGGAAACTTGTCTAGGTCAACGTATCGGTACCACTGAGATTCCTTTATCGGTCTCACCGAGAATTCAAAAGTTGCCACATTTTGTGCAACTCCGTACCATCGAGATTCATTTTGGTGTAATCGAGTTGGGAAATAATGTTGTAACGGTTGGATTTTGGGGGATGCCTATATATACCCCTCCACCTACCTCTCTATCGTAGAGGAAACACACTTACACTTGCTAGATCCATTTTACTAAGAGAGAGCCACCAACTCATGTGTTGAGATCAATAGATTCCATTCCAACCATTTGAACCCTGATTTCTAGCCTCCCCAAGTTGCTTTCCACAAGACCAATCTCTCCTACCCATGCCAAAACTTAGAGAGAGTGATTGAGTGTTGAGGAGACTATCTTTTGAAGCACAAGAGCAAGGAGTTCATCATTCTACCGCATCTATTACCTTTCTGAGGGTGGTGCCTCCTAGATTGGTTAGGTATCACTTGGGAGACTCCTACTTCATGTTGTGGAGTTGAACCAAGATGTTTCTAAGGGCAACGATATCTCCTACTTCTTGAAGATCTACCATGAGTTAGGCTAGTCCTGTGTGGACGGAAGCCGTGGTGGAACGTGAAACACAAGAGAAGAGAGAGGGAGAGGGATATCCAATATCGGAGGGGCTTCCACCCCTTCGCCTCCATGGAGGCCATGGACCAGAGGGGGAACTCTCCTGCCATCCAGGGGAGGCCAAGTAAGAATAAGAAGGAGGGGGCTCTCTCTCCCTCTCTCCTGGTGGCGCCGGAATGTCGCCAGGGCAAGGAGCGTGACGACGATCTACATCAACAATCTTGCCGCCTTCAACACCAACTCCCTCCCCTCTATGAAGTAGTGTAACACCTATTTTCCTACTGTAACTCTCTACTTAAACATGGTGCTCAACACTACATAATATTTCCCAATGATATGTGGCTATCCTATGATGTTTGAATAGATCCGTTTTGTCCTACGAGTTAATTGTGATATGATGTTATTGATATGAGTTGTGTGTTGATATGGTGGTGTCCTAAGGTGTCTTACGTGAGGCACACACGTGAAGGATACACGTTGGAGCGTTTGCAATATGTTCATGATTTTCTTATAGTGGGTGGCGAGAGTGAAAGAAACTTATACCCGAGTAAGGGAATTGTGCGTGTATGGGAGAAAAGAGGACTTGATGTTTAATGCTATGGTTGGGTTTACCTTAATGATTTCTAGTAGTTGCGAATGCTTGCTAGAGGTCCAATCACAAGTGCATATGATCCAAGTACGGAAAGTGTGTTAGCGTATGCCTCTCCCTCATTGCACATGATACGTATCTATCATGTTATATTCAATTTCCTATGGACAATCTTTTTCTTGCATTACACAAAAAACTTTCTACTAAACAGCCCCTAACTTTTATTTCCACCCTCTTTATTTTCTTGCAAAACAACACCGAACTTTTATTTACTTGTTCTTTATTATCTTGCAAACCTATCTATTACAAATATTAAGCACTTCTAGTTTTATTCTTGTTTTAGGTAAAGCAAATGTTAAGTGTGTGTAGAGTTGTATCGGTGTTCGATAGAATTTGAGGGAATATTTGTTATACCTTTAGCTCCTCGTTGGGTTCGACACTCTTATTTATCGAAAAGGCCTACAGACGATTCCCTATACTTGTGGGTTATCATGCACTACAACAGTAGGCATTTCAATCACCATGAGGGTACCATCAATGTGGAATTCGAGGACTTTCATCTCTTCTTCAACTTTGATGAGCTTGCTGCCACTCTTGTCAAATGTTTGATGTTGTAAGCACTGTTCAAAAAATCATCCGATTCACTGATTTATCGTCCAATTTATCGCTACCCATGGTGTGAATGATAAGATTAAGCCTTATCTTCACTATTTATCTTTTGGGCCGATTTATGGCTTTGACATGTGATTTATCGGGAATCTACCAATAAATCGGGCCTATTCCCAGCACTATGTTTGCAAAACCTATGTTTATTTGTGTTTTGTGGACCTTGTTATGCAATATGTACTATTTTCATATTTTGTTTGTCATTACACGAGTATTTAAAGTCTAGGAATCGAGTTAACACTTCTTTCGAATATTTTCTAGTGTTTAATATAAAAATTTTTAGAGTTGGGAACCTCGGATTTGCCAAAAATGACCGATTAATAGTAAACTGATAAAATTTATTAATCGACTCATTTATGATTAAACTCTAATCCCCAACTCACTGAGACGCTAACGATAAGCAATATCGTCAACATTGGTTTTAAGTACTTCACAAACTCTGATCAACTTCTCCATACAAGGTTGTAAATAAAAAAGTTAACTATATTGTATTCCTTTGAGGGGTTTGATGACGCGGAGATCATGTTGGAATTATACCCTAGAGGCAATAATAAATATAGTTATTATTATAATTCCTGTATCAAGATAATCGTTTATTATCCATGCTATAATTGTATTGAATGAAGACTTATATACATGTGTGGATACATAGACAAAACATTGTCCCTAGCAAGCCTCTAGTTGGCTAGCCAGTTGATCAAAGATAGTCAGGGTCTTCTAACTATGTACAAGGTGTTATTGCTTGATAACTGGATCACGTCATGAGGAGAATCACGTGATAGACTAGACCCAAACTAATAGACATAACATGTTGATCGTGTCATTTTGTTGCTACTGTTTTCTCCGTGTCAAGTATTTGTTCCTATGACCATGAGATCATATAACTCACTGACACCGGAGGAATGCTTTGTGTGTATCAAACGTCGCAACGTAACTGGGTGACTATTAAGATGCTCTACAGGTATCTCCGAAGGTGTTCGTTGAGTTAGTATGGATCGAGACAGGGATTTGTCACTCCGTGTGACGGAGAGGTATCTTGGGGCCCACTCGGTAATACAACATCACACACAAGCCTTGCAAGCAATGCAACTTAGTGTAAGTTGCGGGATCTTGTATTAAGGAACGAGTGAAGAGACTTGCCGGTAAACGAGATTGAAATAGGTATGCGGATACTGACGATCGAATCTCGGGCAAGTAACATACCAAAGGACAAAGGGAATGACATACGGGATTATATGAATCCCTGGCACTGAGGTTCAAACGATAAGATCTTCGTAGAATATGTGGGATCCAATATGGGCATCCAGGTCCCGCTATTGGATATTGACCGAGGAGTCACTCGGGTCATGTCTACATAGTTCTCGAACCCGCAGGGTGTGCACACTTAAGGTTCGACATTGTTTTATGCGTATTTGAGTTCTATGGTTGGTTACCGAATGTTGTTCGGAGTCCCGGATGAGATCACGGACGTCACGAGGGTTTCCGGAATGGTCCAAAAACGAAGATTGATATATAGGATGACCTCATTTGATTACCGGAAGGTCTTGGGGGTGGCGCACCAGCCCTTGGTGGGCTGGTGGGACAGCCCAAGAAGGCCCTATGCGCCATAGATAGAAAATCAAAGAGAAAATAAAATAAAAAGGAGGTGGGAAAGCAGGGAAGGACTCCACCTTCCAATCCTAGTTGGACTAGGATTGGAGGAGGACTCCTCCTCCCTTGGTGGCGCAGCCCTTGGGGATCCTTGAGCCTCAAGACAAGCCTCCCCTCCCCTCCTCCTATATATATGGAGCTATAAGGGCTGATTTGAGACAACTTTTGCCACGGCAGCCCGACCACATACCTCCACGGTTTTACCTCTAGATCGCGTTTCTGCGGAGCTCGGGCGGAGCCCTGCTGAGATTAGATCACCACCAACCTCCGGAGCGCCGTCACGCTGCCGGAGAACTCATCTACCTCTCCGTCTCTCATGTTGGATCAAGAAGGCCGAGATCATCGTCGAGCTGTACGTGTGCTGAACGCGGAGGTGCCGTCCGTTCGGCACAAGATCGTGGGACGGATCGCGGGACGGTTCGTGGGACGGTTCGCGGGGCGGATCGAGGGACGTGAGGACGTTCCACTACATCAACCGCGTTCACTAACGCTTATGCTGTGCGATCTACAAGGGTACGTAGTTCGGAAATCCCCTCTCGTAGATGGACATCACCATGATAGGTCTTCGTGCACGTAAGAAAATTTTTGTTTCCCATGCGACGTTCCCCAACAGTGGCATCATGAGCTAGGTTCATGCGTAGCTGTAATCTCGAGTAGAACACAAAAGTTTTTGTGGGCGGTGATGTGCGTCTTGCTGCCCTCCTTAGTCTTTTCTTAATTCCGCGGTATTGTTGGATTGAAGCGGCTTGGACCGACATTACTCGTACGCTTACGAGAGACTGGTTTCATCGCTAAGAGTAACTCTGTTGCTCAAAGATGACTGGCAAGTGTCGGTTTCTCCAACTTTAGTTGAATCGGATTTGACCGAGGAGGTCCTTGGATAAGGTTAAATAGCAATTCATATATCTCCATTGTGGTGTTTGCGTAAGTAAGATGCGATCCTACTAGATACCCATGGTCACCACGCAAAACATGCAACATCAAATTAGAGGACGTCTAACTTGTTTTTGCAGGGTATGTTTGTGATGTGATATGGCCAACGATGTGATGTAATATATTGGATGTATGAGATGATCATGTTGTAATAGATAATATCGACTTGCACGTCGATGGTACGGCAACCGGCAGGAGCCATAGGGTTGTCTTTAAACTAACGTTTGTGCTTGCAGATGTTTTTACTATTTTGCTAGGATCTAGCTTTAGTAGTAATAGCATGAGTAGCACGACAACCCCGATGGCGACACGTTGATGGAGATCATGGTGTGGCGCCAGTGACAAGAAGATCGTGCCGGTGCTTTGGTGATGGAGATCAAGGAGCACGTGATGATGGCCATATCATGTCACTTGTGAATTGCATGTGATGTTAATCCTTTTATGCACCTTATTGTGCTTAGAACGACGGTAGCATTATGAGGTGATCTCTCACTAAAATTTCAAGACGAAATTGTGTTCTCCCCGACTGTGCACCGTTGCTACAGTTTGTCGTTTCGAGACACCACGTGATGATCGGGTGTGATAGACTCAACGTTCACATACAACGGGTGCAAAACAGTTGCACGCGCGGAACACTCGGGTTAAGCTTGACGAGCCTGGCATGTGCAGACATGGCCTCGGAACACATGAGACCGAAAGGTCGATCATGAATCATATAGTTGATATGATTAGCATAGGGATGCTTACCACTGAAACTATACTCAACTCACGTGATGATCGGACCTGAGCTAGTGTAAGTGGGTCATGAACCACTCAAATGACTAGAGAGATGTATTTTTTGAGTGGGAGTTTAGCAAGTAATTTGATTAAGTTAAACTCTAATTATCTTGAACATAGTCTTGTAGATCATGGCTCACGCGACAGTCACCCTGAATTTTAATTCGTTCCTAGAGAAAGCTAAGTTGAAAGATGATGGAAGCAACTTTGTAGACTGGGCTCGTAACCTTAAGTTAATCCTACAAGCTGGGAAGAAGGATTATGTCCTTAATGCTGCGCTAGGAGATGAACCACCCGCTACGGCTGACTAAGATGTTAAGAACGCTTGGTTAACACGTAAGGAGGACTACTCAGTAGTTCAATGTGCAGTCTTGTTTGGCTTAGAGCTGGGACTTCAACGTCGCTTTGAGCGTCATGGAGCATATGAGATGTTCCAGGAGTTGAAGTTTATCTTTCATAAGGACGCCCGGATCGAGAGGTATGAGACCTCCGATAAATTCTATGCTTGCAAGATGGAGGAGAATTCGTCTGTCGGTGAACATGTGCTCAAAATGTCTGAGTACTCAAACCGTCTAGCTGAGCTGGGGATTGAACTCCCGCAAGAGGCTATGACTGACAATATTCTTCAAATCACTGCCGCCAAGTTATAAGGGCTTTGTGTTGAACTACAACATGCAAGGGATGAACAAGTCACCCGACGAGTTGTTTGCGATGTTGAAAGTCGCAGAGTCTGAAGTCCGTAAAGAGCATCAAGTGTAGATGGTGAATAAGACCACTAGTTTCAAGAGAAACGACAAAGGGAAGAAGGGTAATTCAAAGAAGAGCGGCAAGCCTGTTGCCAATCCGACGAAGAAACCAAAAGCTGGACCTAAGCCTGAAACAAAGTGCTACTATTGCAAGGGTATGGGTCACTGGAAACGCAACTGCCCCAAGTATCTGGCTGATAAGAAGGCGGCCAAAGAAAAATCAGGTATATTTGATATACATGTTATTGATGTATACTTAACCGGCTCTCGTAGTAGTGCATGGGTATTCAATACCGGTTATGTTGCTCATATTTGCAACTCGAAACAGGAACTGTGGAATAGGCGAAGGCTGGCGAAAGATGAAGTGACGATGCGCGTAGGAAATGGTTCCAAGGTTGATGCAATCGCCGTCGACACATTTTCACTTCAGTTACCATCATGATTAGTTATGAACTTGAATAATTTTTATTTAGTGCCTGCGTTGAGCATGAACATTATATCTGGATTTTTTTTATTGCGAGACGGTTACTCTTTTAAGTCATAGAATAATGGTTGTTCTATTTCTATGAGTAACATGTTTTATGGTCATGCACCCAGTGTGAGAGGATTGTTCATATTGAATCTTGATAGTGATAATACACATATACATAACATTGAGACCAAAAGAGTTAGAGTTAACAATGATAGCGCCATATTTTTTTGGCACTGCCGCTGAGGTCATATTGGTGTAAAGCGCATGAAGAAACTCCATACCGATGGACTTTTGGAGTCACTTGACTTTGATTCACTTGACACGTGCGAACCATGCCTCATGGGCAAGATGACTAAAACTCCGTTCTCCGGAACAATGGAGCGTGCCAGTGACTTGTTCGAAATCATACATACCGATGTGTGCGGTCCGATGAGCGTGGAGGCACGCGGCGGATATCGTTATTTTCTCACCTTCACTGACGATTTGAGTAGATATGGTTATGTCTACTTAATGAAGCACAAGTCGGAAACATTTGAAAAGTTCAAGCAATTTCAGAGTGAAGTTGAAAATCATCGTAACAAGAAGATCAAGTTCCTACGGTCTGATCGTGGGGGTGAATATCTGAGTTTCGAGTTTGGTGCTCACTTAAGACAATGTGGAATTGTTTCACAGTTGACACCGCCTGGAACACCACATCGTAATGGTGTGTCCGAACGTCGTAATCGTACTTTATTAGAGATGGTGCGATCTATGATGTCTCTTACCGATTTGCCGTTATCGTTTTCGGGTTATGCATTAGACACAGCTGCATTCACTTTAAATAGGGCACCATCAAAATCCGTTGAGACGACACCATACGAACTGTGGTATGGCAAAAGGCCAAAGTTGTCGTTTCTTAAAGTTTGGGGATGTGATGCTTATGTCAAAAAACTTCAGCCTGAGAAGCTGGAACCCAAAGCGGAAAAGTGCATCTTCATAGGTTACCCAAAAGAGACAGTTGGGTACACCTTCTATCTCAAATCCGAGGGCAAAGTGTTTGTTGCTAAAAACGGAGCTTTTCTCGAGAAGGAGTTTCTCTCGAGAGAATTGAGTGGGAGGAAGATAGAACTTGATGAGGTTGTCAAACCTCTCATCCCTCTGGATGGTGGCGCAGGGCAAGGGGAAACCCATGTCGTTGCGACGCCGGTTGAGGAGGAATTTAATGATGATGATCATGAAACTCTGGTTCAAGTTCCTATCAAACCACGCAGGTCGACGAGACCACGTGCTGCTCCAGAGTGGTACGGTAATCCCGTTTTGTCAATCATGTTGTTAGACAACAATGAACCTGCAAATTATGAAGAAGCAATGGTGGGCCCAGATTCCAACAAATGGCTTGAGGCCATGAAGTCCGAGATAGGATCCATGTATGAAAACAAAGTGTGGACTTTGGAAGTACTACCTGAGGGCCGCAAGGCTATTCAGAACAAATGTATCTTTAAGAAGAAGATAGACGCTGACGGCAATGTGACCGTTTATAAAGCTCGACTTGTGGCAATGGGTTTTTCACAAGTTCAAGGAGTTGACTACGATGAGACATTCTCACCCGTAGCGATGCTTAAGTCCGTCAGAATCATGTTAGCAATAGCTGCATTTTTCGATTATGAAATCTGGCAGATGGATGTCAAAACGGCATTCCTTAACGGTTTCCTTAAGGAAGAGTTGTATATGATGCAACCCGAGGGTTTTGTCGGTCCTAAAAATGCTAACAAGGTATGCAAGCTCCAGCGATCCATTTATGGACTGGTGCAAGCATCTCGGAGTTGGAATAAACGCTTTTATGAGGTGATCAAGCATTTGGGTTTATACAAGTGGTTGGAGAATCTTGTATTTACAAGAAAGTGAGTGGGAGCTCTGTGGCGTTTCTAATATTATATGTGGATGACATATTACTGATTGAAAACAACGTAGAGTTTTTGGAGAGCATAAAGGATTACTTGAATAAAAGTTTCTCTATGAAGGACCTAGGAGAAGCTGCTTACATTCTAGGCATTAAGATCTACAGGGATAGATCGAAACGCCTGATAGGACTTTCACAAAGCACATACCTTGATAAAGTTTTGAAGAGGTTCAAAATGGAACAGTCCAAGAAAGGGTTCTTGCCAGTTTTACAAGGTACGAGATTGAGTAAGACTCAGTGCCCAGCAACTGATAAAGATAGAGATCATATGAGCACCGTCCCCTATGCTTCAGCCATAGGATCTATCATGTATGCAATGCTGTGCACTAGACCGGACGTTAGCCTGGCCATAAGTATGGCAGGCAGGTTCCAGAGTAATCCATGAGTGGATCACTGGACGGCGGTCAAGAATATCCTGAGGTACCTGAAAAGGACTAAGGAGATGTTTCTCGTCTATGGAGGTGACGAAGAGCTCGCGGTAAAGGGTTACATCGATGCAAGCTTTGACACAGATCCGGACGACTCTAAGTCGCAGACCGGATATGTATTTATTCTTAATGGGGGTGCGGTAAGCTGGTGTAGTTCCAAGCAAAGCGTCATAGCTGATTCTACATGTGAAGCGGAGTACAGGGCTGCCTCGGAGGCGGCCGAGGAGGGTCTCTGGATGAAGCAGTTCATGACAGATCTTGGAGTGGTGCCAAGCGCACTGAATCCAATAACCTTGTTCTATGACAACACGGGTGCCATTGCCTTAGCAAAGGAACCATGGTTTCACAAGAAGACCAGACACATCAAACGACGCTTCAACCTCATCCGCGACTACGTCGAAGGGGAGGACGTAAATATATGGAAAGTGCACACGGATCTGAATGTAGCAGACCCGCTGACTAAACCTCTTCCAGAGGCAAAGCATGATCAACACCAGAACTGTATGGGTGTTAGATTTATTACAATGTAATTCGCATGGTGATGTGAGGGCTAGATTATTGACTCTAGTGCAAGTGGGAGACTTTTGGAATTATGCCCTAGAGGCAATAATAAATATAGTTATTATTATCATTCCTGTATCAAGATAATCGTTTATTATCCATGCTATAATTGTATTGAATGAAGACTTATATACATGTGTGTATACATAGACAAAACACCGTCCCTAGCAAGCCTCTAGTTGGCTAGCCAGTTGATCAAAGATAGTCAGGGTCTTCTGACTATGTACAAGGTGTTGTTACTTGATAACTGGATCACGTCATTAGGAGAATCACGTGATGGACTAGACCCAAACTAATAGACATAGCATGTTGATCGTGTCATTTTGTTGCTACTGTTTTCTGCGTGTCAAGTATTTGTTCCTATGACCATGAGATCATATAACTCACTGACACCGGAGGAATGCTTTGTGTGTATCAAACGTCACAACGTAACTGGGTGACTATAAAGATGCTCTACAGGTATCTCCGAAGGTGTTCGTTGAGTTAGTATGGATCGAGACTGGGATTTGTCACTCCGTGTGACGGAGAGGTATATTGGGGCCCACTCGGTAATTCAACATCACACACAAGCCTTGCAAGCAATGCAACTTAGTGTAAGTTGCGGGATCTTGTATTAAGGAACGAGTGAAGAGACTTGTCGGTAAACGAGATTGAAATAGGTATGCGGATACTGACGATCGAATCTCGGGCAAGTAACATACCAAAGGACAAAGGGAATGACATACGGGATTATATGAATCCTTGGCACTAAGGTTCAAACAATAAGATATTCGTAGAATATGTGGGATCCAATATGGGCATCTAGGTCCCGCTATTGGATATTGACCGAGGAGTCACTTAGGTCATGTCTACATAGTTCTCGAACCCGCATGGTGTGCACACTTAAGGTTCGATGTTGTTTTATGCGTATTTGAGTTATATGGTTGGTTACCGAATGTTGTTCGGAGTCCCGGATGTGATCACGGACGTCACAAGGGTTTCCGGAATGGTCCGAAAACGAAGATCGATATATAGGATGACCTCATTTGATTACCGGAAGGTTTTCGGAGTTACCGGGAATGTACCGGGAATGACGAATGGGTTCCGGGTGTTCACTGGGGGGGGGGGGGCAGCCCACCTCGGGGAAGCCCATCGGCCTTGGGGGTGGCGCACCAGCCCTTGGTGGGCTGGTGGGACAGCCCAAGAAGGCCCTATGCGCCATAGATAGAAAATCAAAGAGAAAAGAAAATAAAAAGGAGCTGTGAAAGGAGAGAAGGACTCCACCTTCCAATCCTAGTTGGACTAGGATTGGAGGAGGACTCCTCCTCCCTTGGTGGCGCAGCCCTTGGGGCTCCTTGAGCCTCAAGGCAAGCCTCCCCTCCCCTCCTCCTATATATATGGAGCTATTAGGGCTGATTTGAGACAACTTTTGCCACGGCAGCCCGACCACATACCTCCACGGTTTTACCTCTAGATCGCGTTTCTGCGGAGCTCGGGCGGAGCCCTGCTGAGATTAGATCACCACCAACCTCCGGAGCGCCGTCATGCTGCCGGAGAACTCATCTACCTCTCCGTCTCTCTTGCTGGATCAAGAAGGCCGAGATCATCGTCGAGTTGTACGTGTGTTGAACGCGGAGGTGCCGTCCGTTCGGCACTAGATCGTGGGACGGATCGCGGGACGGTTCGTGGGACGGTTCGCGGGGCGGATCGAGGGACGTGAGGATGTTCCACTACATCAACCGCGTTCACTAACGCTTCTGTTGTGTGATCTAAAAGGGTACGTAGATCGGAAATCCCCTCTCGTAGATGGACATCACCATGATAGGTCTTCGTGCGCGTAAGAAAATTTTTGTTTCCCATGCGACGTTCCCCAACAGATCACTAAGGGTGCATGCGTATTTCATATATCCAGATTTGGCAAACAACATTTTGTTACGTAATTATGTTACACACAAGGATTCGAGTGATCATGTCGTCATTATCTAGTTTAAGTTACAGGTAGCAGTATTCTTCATGTGGCCATATCACAAATGGTAAGTTAAATATACAACCACGCATACATTGATCGTCTTTCAGTTTTGGACAAAGTTCATAAGTTCAATGTTTTCTTAAACTATAGCCAGCACTGGATCTTGGTGGTCATTGTTCCAAAATGCAACACTTTTTACTACGTGGATTCTCTGAGAGATTCAAATAAGCCTCAAGATCTGAATGATCTTCAGGATTTTATGGATAGCCATTAAATTCTTTGATGTTAATATGTTGTATTCATGTCTTGTTCAATAATTGAGTATGTGAAAATTCATATTCATTTGTAGTGTCTGGTCAAAGACTATAACTGTAGGAGGGATATGCTTCGACCGACAACTACCTCAAGAGCACGCAATCGTCTCTTCGGTAAGACAACAAAATCTATTATTTTCGGAAAATGCTAGTCGGATGTTCAAGTTCTAAGTAAACCTCTTTATATTTTTCAGCAAAGGAAAAAAAGAAACAACCTACACCGGTTAGGTTGTTCCTAAGAGGGAAAATACATGACAAATACTATACAAAACAATTAGTGTCCACAACAACAACAAGGGACCAACCTATGTGGATACTATGTGTACGCACACATGATGAACCTATACAGAGATGTTTTATGTGGTGTTGATGCTAACAACATCGAAACAGTAAGTTTGTTTCTTAACTACTATCTGCTACTGCACACATATGTCATATTCTGATCTAAATATCCTCTAGTCGATCTTCAGAGTGATGACCTCTCAACCGCTCGTCATAGATGAATTGTTGTATGTTAGGAAATTTATCAGCACCTTCTTTGTGAAACACTACATCAAGCACACTAAAGACGACAAATATTTCAGTATTCATATCCCCCAAGAATAAATACACATTCATATAGTGTTATCATTTAAACATATACGCATGGATGCGATGTTTTGCATGTGATCATGTCTTCCTATTTCATACAATATGATTATGTACTGCATATGTCCATACATCTGTGGAATTTATCTGGCATTTTCTCAATTGCATATTGTCACGAATTATGATGAATGTTCTTCCACTCGAGACTATTTGTTCATTTGCATGTTGTGGCGAATTATGATGAATGTTCTTCATGTGGACATTATTTTTTTGATTGGATATTGTGGAGAATTTGCTATTCACAGGGTGATTCAAAATAAATATTTTACAATAACCTGGCCATTTCAGCGCACACAGTTCAAGCAACCAAGGGTGTGCGATCCACAACAGAAAGCACATGCAACTCATAGCCCAACCGCTAGTGATCTATAGGAAAAGCACACGAGAAATAAACTGAAATGTTGGTGATACATAAGAAATCATAGACGATTTGCATCACTTGTACATGTGCATAGGAGATCCTCAATCGTTTGCGATAGCACCTTATCTCATACCTCCTCATGTGGGCATGAGTCTGAAATCCCAATTTCAGCTCTCGGAACATCTCATATGTTCTGTGACGTTCAAAACGTCTTCGGCGCCTCAATTCCAAGCCGTTAAGTATTACGAACTGAACTATCACGTAGTCATCAAATACGTGTATGTCCGATGTTCGCAACATCCACAGACGATATTCGAGGTTCAACACACCGAGCAGTGCATTAAGGATATAAGCCTTCTATGCAGTCATGAGGACAATTCTTAGTTTACGAGCCCAGTCTGCATAATTGCTACTATCATCTTTCAACTAAGTTTTCTCTTGGAACATATCAAAAATAGTAGAGCTACAACGCAAGCTACAACATAATTTGCAAAGACCTTTTGACTATGTTCATGATAATGAGTTCAATTAATCATATTAGTTAAGAACTCCCACTCAAATTGACATCCCTCTAGTCATTCGAGTGTCGCATGATCCAAATTCACTAACTCAAGTCGGATCACCATGTGAGTTGAGTTTAGCTTCAATGGTGAACATCTCCATGTTGATCATATCAACTATATGATTCATGCTCGAACTTTCGGTCTCTTGTGTTCCGAGGCCATGTATGTACATGCTAGGATCATCAAATTTAACCCAAGTGTTCCGCGTGTGCAACTATTTTGCACCCGTTGTATGTGAACGTTGAGTCTATCAGACCCGATCATCACGTGGTGTCTCGAAACGATGAACCATCGCAACAGTGCATAGTTGGGGAGAACACAATTTTATCTTGAAAGTTTAGTGAGGAGTCACCTTATAATGCTACCGTCATGCTAAGAAAAACAAGGTGCATAAAAGGATTAATATCACATGCAAATCATAAGTGACATGATATGGCCACGAACTTGTGCTTCTTGATTTGCATCATCAAAGCACCGGCATGATCTCCATCGTCACCGGAGCCACACCATGATCTCCATCATCATGATCTCCATCGTTGTGCTGCCATCGAGGTTGTCACGCTAACTATGTTGTTACTACTAAAGCTACTACTAGCGATAAAGCGAAGCATCTCCAAGCGTGAAAATAATCAGAGACAACCCTATGGCTCCTGCCGGTTGCCATAGCATCGACATGCAAGTCGATATTTAACTATTACAACATGATCATCTCATCAATCCAATATATCATATCATGTCTTTAGCCATATCACATCACATGCATACCCTGCAAAAACAAGTTATACGTCCTCTAATTTTTTGTTGCATGTTTTACGTGGCTGCTATGGGTATGTAGTATGATCGCATCTTACTTACGCAAAACCACAACGGTGATATGCAAGTTGCTATTTAACCTTCTCCAAGGACTGCCTCAGTCAAATCCAATTCAACTAAAGTTGAATAAACACGCATTCGCCAATCATCTTTATGCAACAAGTTTCATGTTGGTCGATGAAACCGGTCTCTCGTAAGCGTACGAGTAATGCTGGTCCGGGCCGCTACAATCCAACAATACCGCCAAATCAAGAAAAGACTAAGGAGGGAAGCAAATTGAACATCAACGCCCACAAACTCTTTTGTGTTCTACTTGAGATATCATCTACGCATGAATCTAGCTCATGATGCCACTGTTTGGGAACATTGCATGGCAAACAATTTTTTTCCTACGCACACACAATACCTATCCATGGTGATGATCATCTACGAGAGGGGAGAGTGAATCTACATACCCTTGTAGATCGCTAAGAGGAAGCGTATATAACGTGATTGATGTAGTGGAACATCTTTGCGATCCAAATCGCAGCCCGTCCCGCGATCCCATCATGATCCATCCCGATCTAGTGTCAAACGGACGACACATCCGCGTTCAGCACACGTACAACTCGATGACGATCCCCACCTTCTTGATCCAGCAAGAGGGGTGGAGAGGTAGATGACTTATCTAGCATGGCGGCGTGGTGGTGGTGGTGGTGAACTAATCCAGCAGGGCTTCGCCTAAGAACTGCCGAACTAGACTAGAGGAGAAACAGATCTAGAGAGAGAGGTAGCCGTGGCTGATTTTTGTATATCAAAACCCTCAAAACCTCTAGTATATATAGGAGGAGGGGAGAGGAGACAGCCTTGGACCCTACTCCAAGGAGAAGGGGTCGGCCGAACCCTACAAGGAAGAGTCCACCTTCGCACAAGGGAGGTGGACTACTTTGGAAGGACTCCTCCTTCCTTTCCTTTTAAAGGACTTTTGCCTTTTATCTCCCCTCCTGGCCGCATGGGCTTTTGAGAGAGGCTTCGTCCAGCCCACCGGGGGCTGTTCCACCTCCTCTCACAGCCCATAAGGCTCTTGGGTTGTCACAACCCTCCCGGTGGTCCCCCAGCACCCTCCCGGCACTCCCAGCACTCCCGGTACACTACCGATGAGCCCGAAACTTTTCCTGTGACCAAAATAGGACTTCCTATATATCAATATTTACCTTCGGACCATTCTGAGCTCCTCGTGACGTCCAGGATCTCATCCAGGACTCCGAATAACCTTCGGTCACCAGCACCTATAACTCAACTATATCGAAACGTCACCGAACCTTAAGTGTGCAGACCGTGCGGGTTCGAGAACTATGTAGACATGACCTGAGACATTCTCCGGCCAATAAACAATAGCGGGACCTGGATGCCCATATTGTGTCCTACATATTCTATGAAGATCTCTATCGGTTGAACCTCTATATCAAGGATTCAGTTAATCCCGTATGATGTTCCCTTTATCCTTCGGTATGTTACTTGCCCGAGATTCGATCGCCGGTATCTCTATACCTAGTTCAATCTCGTTACCGGCAAGTCTCTTTACTCGTTTCCTAATACAAGATCCCATGAACAACTCCTTAGTCACATTGTTTGCAAGGCTTGTTGTGATGTTGTATTACCGAGTGGCCCCGAGATACCTCTCTGTCAAATGAGTTGTATTACCGAGTGACAAATCCCAGTCTTGATCCATCCCAACCCAACAAACACCTTCGGAGATACCTGTAGAGCACCTTTATAGTTACCTAGTTACGTTGCGACGTTTGATACACACAAGGTATTCCTCTGGTGTCCGGGAGTTGCATGATCTCATGGTCATAGGAACAAATACATCGACATGCAGAAAACAGTAGCAATAAACTGACACGATCATATGCTACGTTCATAGTTTGGGTCTTGTCCATCACATCATTCTCCTAATGATGTGATCCTGTTATCAAGTGGCAACGCTTTTCTATGGCCAGGAAACCTTGACCATCTTTGATCAACGAGCTAATCAACTAGAGGCTCACTAGGGACAGTGTGTTGTCTATGTATCCACACATGTATTTGAGTTTCCAATCAATAAAATTCTAACATGGATAATAAACGATTATCATGAACAAGGAAATGTCATAATAACAATTTATTATTACCTCTAGGGCATATTTCCAACAATAGATGCGTGTGATTGATCCCAAATCCCACACGTACGCCCAAAATATAGTCTGTGCGATATGTTCATGCAACACACACGATTATGTTTGGTCTATCGTCTGCGTTCATGGTTCACCATCGCTGACAATTTTTCCATGTCATGTGGGATGGAACCCCCCTATTTCCCACACATGCGAAGCGATAGTGTAAGCATTCATCGTGGGAAGGGGTTAAAAAGTGTTTGTATAGCACGTCGATGCACGAGTGTTTGTCACTAAAAACGGCGCGTACTACAGGCTAATTTGACCAAGGTGGATATAGTCTTCTAAATATTTGTTATGATATAGATCATGGTGACATTCCAGACCAAAGTTTGAGTGCATAGATACATACATATATAAATAGATGAATCATCGACCCTCCCACTTAAACCAGCGCATACTACGGGTTATTTACCTGTGTACTTGTATTTTTTTGGTTTGCGAGGATGTACATGTGCATGTGTCGCATTAAAGTTGTGTATATTTGGTATTTTAATATCCCACACCACTTTAATACATACGCTCTTGAAAGCACAACTTCTCCCTAGGTAGTTTTGGTAATTAATAGCAACATATACTTCATTGGAGTAATGATTCTACCAAGTATATTTCAGGAAAAGTTGAATTAATGGATCGTCAAAGGATTAAGGGTAAATCCTCTAGATGCAAGGAACATCAATTGGCAACAAGCTTCAAGACTCTAATTTTTTTAAGTGATAAATCACAATTGAGTCCATCGGAAAGCCAATACTATTAAAAGGGGATGAGGTATCTGTGATGATCTAGTAGCTCTAGTGCTTAAAGTTAGACACCAAAAACCCTCATGAAATTATCAAACAAATATTTTTTCCAAAGCCTAACACTCAAATTTGGTGCCACCAATATTTCCAAATTGGCCCTACTGAGTTTTACCCTAGACAGAATCAAGAGCCAACCCAACCATCTAGGTGCCACCAAGTTTGGTTTCAGTGCAATGGAAAAATAGTGACCAACTCCTTGGTTGCTACTTGCTGAAAATCAGAATTTATGGTTCTTGCAAATTTGTGCCACCAAGTTTGGGTAACTTCCTATGTTAGCCAAATCGGAATCATCGAGATTTATATATGAGTCTCACCGAAATGACAAAACTTGCCACCAAGTTTTGGCTTCAGTTTCACCGAGTTTGGTAATAAAGTTGTAATGGTTGGATTTTTGGAGATGTCTATATATTCCCCTCCACCTACCTCTCACTCGTAGAGGAAGAACTCAGAACAAACCAACACTTTCCCCATCTATTTTCTGAGAGAGAACCACCTAATCAAGTGTTGAGATCAATATATTCCGCTCCAGCCATATGTATCTTGAATTCTAGCCTCCCCAAGCTGCTTTCCACCCAACTAATGTCTTCTACCCAAGCCAGATCTGTGAGAGAGCGATTGAGTGTTGGGGAGACTATATTTTAAGCACAAGAGCAATGAGTTCATCATACTTACCACATCAATTACCTTTTGGAAATTCATGTCTCCTAGATTGGTTAGGTGTCGCATGGGAGCCTCCGATTTCGTCTGGAGTTGAACCAAGAAGTTTGTAAGGGAAAGGAGATCGCCTACTTCATGAAGATCTACCCGAGTCAGGCTAGTCCTTCATGGAAGTAAGCCATGGTGGAATAGACAAGGTTGCTTCTCCGTGAACCCTTCGTGGGTGGAGCCCTCCGTGGACTATCATGGTTATTACTATGTGTGGGTTGAAGTCTCCATCAACGTGAATGTACGATAGCACCACCTATCAAAACCACGCCAAAAATTCCCGTGTCATCTTTGTGTTTGATCTTCCTATACCTACCTTGTACTTACATGTGAATGTCACTACCTTCCACTGCTATAATCTTAGACTTGCATCTGTAGGCTGTGCTTGACTTGGTATAATTTCTAAAACTTGCCAATTATTAAAATGGGGAAAATAGTAATTTCTCAAGTGCTTAGATATTAGCCACCAAAAATACTATTAAAAGGGGATGAGGTGACTATGATGATTTGGTTGCTTAATTCGGTGCCACCAAGTTTTTCCATTTCGGCCCCATCGAGTTTACCCTCGACAAATCTAGAGCCAAACCCTAGAATCTCGATACTACCAAGTCCGGTTTTGGTGAAACCAAAAATAGTGGGCAACCTTCTAATGTCGACTTGATTAAAATCAGAATTCCTGTTTTTAGCAAATCGGTGTCACTGAGTTTGCTATCTCCCTATGCCAGCCAAAATCGAACCTACTAAGATTTCTATATCGGTCTCACCGGAACGCCGAAAGTTGCCACATTTTGTATTACTAGGTGCAACCAAGTTTTACTTTGGTTTCACTGAGTTGGGCAATAATGTTGTAACCTTTGGATTTTTGGAGATGCCTATATATACCCCTCAACCTACCTCTCATTCATAGATGAAGCACTTAGAACAAACCAACACTTGCCTCGTCCATTTTTCTAAGAGAGAGCCACCTACTCATGTGTTGAGATCAAGATATTACATTCCTACCATATGAATCTTGATTTCTAGCCTCCCCAAGTTGCTTTCTACCCAATCAAACTCTTCTACCCAAGCCAAATCTATGTGAGAGTTATATAGTGTTGAGGAGACTATCTTTTGAAGCATAAGATTAAGGAGTTCATCATGCTACCATATCTATTACCTTTTGGAGAGTGGTGTCTCCTAGATTTGTTAAGTGTCTCTTCGGAGCCTCCGACTTTGTGTGGAGTTGAACCAAGAAGTTTGTAAGGGCAAGGAGATCGCCTACTTCATGAAGATTTACGCCGAGTGAGGCTAGTCCTTGGTGAACGTAAGCCATGATGGAATAGACATGATGCATGTCTTTAATTTCCGCTGATATACTCTTAGACTTGCATGCGTAGGGTGTGCTTTACTTGCTACAATTGCTAAAAGTTGCCCACAACTAAAATTTGGAAAATGATAAGTTTTTTATTTGGTCAAGTAGTCTAATCACCCCCTCTAGACATACTTCGGATCCTACGGTGACGGAGGGGCCTATTTCCTAGTATCTTGGTTGGAGTTGGTGGCTGAAGTAGGCGATGCTGCAGCAGGACATGTGCAAGTAGATGAGGTACATGGCGTCCAAGATGAAGTGCGACCTGCAGAAAATTAGTTCTGTACAATGCATGTTGTTCCTTCACTTCACGTTCAACTTTACAAGCAAGATGGAATAAACGAGTGATAGTTCTACACTCCTTATACTCTAAAATACTATGAATATCTCTATTCAATCCACCCATAAAATGTGCTAGCATATCTTCATTTTCCTCAACATTACCACATCTAATCATGCCAGTTTTTAATTCTTAATAATATTATTCTACATAATTTTTCCTGGTCTTAAATGCTGCAATTTTTGAAGTAATTCACGTTGATAATATGGTGGAACCCAATGAGTATGCATAGCAGTTTTCAAATCAGACCAAGTAGTTGGAATATTAGCATGATGCATTCTACCATGTTCAGACCACCAAACACAAGTAAAACTAGTGAATGCACAAACAACAATAGCAACATGAAATTGTAAGCATGTAAAAATTTGTTCTGCTTCTAACTCCCAAGTAAGATATATATTAGGAATATACTATGGGGACCCTGACTCATAAGTCATGGAGACCGAATACATGTGTATCCCACAGATCAATGCCCACTGAAGATATAGAAGCTGAAATACAAGAGTCTTACATCCTTACATACCGTCTGATACAAATAAAGACCGTTACGGTCAAGTCTTACATAGATAGGGCCTCGATGCCTCACACACCAAACATAATTTGTAGCGGAATTCTTGGTCAAAAGCATGAACCCATGCCATCTGCCTTAACCCACATGCATTCTGACTGGGAAACATCCTAGTTCGCATGTTCGTCACTAACAAACTCTTCTCCAAGTTCTTGCTCTTCCATGTGTGTCCAATTAAATAACCAGTGGCAAGCCAATAAGTACTTTGAATGTACTCGCAAGCAACCCGTGATGTGGAACAAGGCAATAATGAAGCATGATATAACACTAGTAGGCAATTTTGCACAAATAAGATTTTCCCTCGTGCAATAACATGATCAACTTCTCGTGCAGGCATGCATCATAAGGTAAGTGATAGCCATGTGAACAGGTTACACATATCAATATCAACTGAGGGCTGAACTACCTATGTTCACCCATCATGCCAAGTCATCATACTTAGCTCAGGTATCATTTTCTCACATAATCACCTTTATCACACACGCACACTGTTTGGTAAACATGGACGTAGCCCAAGAGCAACCATCCAACTGTCCTTGATCGTGGACATGGCTATTCGAATAGTTTTACGATTTGTAGAGGTTGCACACCTTACCCACAAGACTTGGGAAAGTTCCGTGTCAAAATACGACTCGCGGTATTTCTCATACCGGAGGCAAGTACCCGAATATTAACTTTTCCATGACGATACTAGCAAAGATACCACTCGTTGGTGACAATCGTCATGTACTTCACACGTATCATCCACGAGGGCACGCAACGGTGCGCCCGGTGTATGTGAAAACAACCCATGGTCACCCTTTTCTTGGCATGAACCTGTCTCGAGAATGACCACGACACTCCTACCACTAGTAATGCGGGATGTTTACTAGCACCAACCATAGTAATCACCAAAGCCCCGTCCCATAAGGGGTATTGTGGCCATGCATGTAAGGTTGGAGTAACGGTCGCAACCTAAACCCATCAAATTTTGAAAACCAAACACTCACTAGGCTTGGTACTCCACTTCTTTCTCAAGTGGCTACCTAACTCACACATCTCCCTCGCGCATGAGTGGCACCCGATAGGGTTCTGGTAAAACCTCTGAAACCACTTTCCTTTATCGTCACCATGCATGTTCCCAATCCCATGTGTACCACTACTAGCAACATAACTACATCCCACCCGCACAAGCCTCATAGATGGTTTTGTTATGCTGAAATGCAAGTGTCAATGTGCATCTTATGGGAAACATCCCATTGAGGTAGTTACCGATTCAACACGATCTTATGTATCGAAACAAAGTGCTAAATATGACATGCATGAAAATAATTTCTTAGACATGCTCAAGAGGTTGCTTGCCTTGCTCGACAAAGTCTCTGGGGTCTTCGAAGTCTTCTAGTCCAAATCCCTCATCAATAACGCAATCTATCGCAACAATAACAACGGACAAAAATAAGCACTCAACTAAAAACAGAGAAAATAATCTACTCAGAAAAATGTCACACCATTTTTGTAAAATACTAGGGTGAGCATAGGTACTGCCAAAATTGTTGGGTTTTATTTTTGGAGTGTAAAAAGTTGTAACAATCATTTTAATAGAGTGTTAAAATGCCCTAAACAAGGTTTTAAAAATAAAATAGTGCGTGCAAACTCCTATAAAAATTACACGAGTGGCACCATAAAATACTACATAATATTACAAGAGTTTAGGTGGAGGAATATTTAGATTTTGACAAATATTTGTCTTCGTGGAATTTTCAAAACAGAGCTAAAAAGAAAACAAAAAATGCTGCAACACCCGAGCCAGAGTCGGAGAGCAATTGGGCCGGCCGACAGGCCAACCAGCCGAGGTGACCAGGCCACCGCGCCGCACCCGGCTCATACCTCACGGGCGGGGCTCGGGGGCCAGCGAGAGAGAGAGAGGTGCGAGGGAGAGGTGCGTGAGGCTGACGGTTGGACCCCACTTGTCGGGTTCGTCGTCAACCTCTCGCGAGAGGGCGGAGAGGCTCACCAGTAGCGATAGGGACCACGGCAAGGCGAGATGACGATGGGAATGGACTCAGGGGCGAGTCACTGATCTGGTGGAGGTGGAAAGGGCCACCGGAGCGCAGGGAGATGCCGGCGATGAGATCCCACGGTGGAGCAGCTTCGGGATGGTCATCGGGGCCGTTTCCTACAGCAAAAAGGGCGAGGAGAGGGGGAAACGCATCAGAAGTGTAGGGGAGAGCCGAAGGAGGAAGAAGGAGCGTCAAAGCGGCTTCCTACCACGAGATCGATGGCAGGGCGAAGCGGTGGAGCTCCGACTCGATCTCGAGATCAGTGAGCTTTTGGGGCGAACTGGGGCACTTGAGCACGATTAGGAGGAGGGGAGAGGGGTTCTCGGGGGAATATGACATAGGCGGCGCATGAGACCATCGTGGACCCGTGTGCCGGAGCTGGCTGCAACGGCCACTGGGGCCAGGGGAGGAGAGAGGGCTAGCTCAGTGGCCTTCCTAAGAGTCATCCACGACCACGGGGGAAAGAGAGAGGAGAGAGGAGAGTGCACACAAGAGAGCGCATGCATTGGCCGGTTCAGGCAGCGTTAGGCACGACTGAGGGAGCTGCTACAAGGGGAGAGAGGAGAGGGCCGGCAGCTTGGCTTGTCACAGATGCCAAGACGCCTTGACTAGCGTGAGGGGGTGGCTCGAGGCGGCGTGGGGACAGGCGTGGAGTTGACTCGTGCTCGGCTGTCACTTTAGCACGCTCTAAAGCCCGACTTTGGCAAGAATGATTGTGCCTTTGTAATGCTCTGGCATGTCCTGCAATTTCCAACGGCAGCGACGGAGAATAAACAAAGGGAGAGAGGCTTGGGATGCTCTGAGAAAGCTAGGAGTGGAGGGGAGCAGAGAGAGAGAGGAAATAATTGCCTGTCCAGGGGCTTGCACATGAGTTTTCTCCCCTGCATTCATGGAGTTGGGCGCTGATGACGAGTTGATGGATATACTTCTTGCCCCTTGTTGGTTACCCCAAGTGGAAGGTGGAGATGTAGTCAGCAGCAAATTTCCCTTACACGAGGACTGTAAGGTTTATCGAACGAGGAGGACTCTGAGGATCAACAAGTAGGTGTCCGCTGTTCCGGCGCTAGCAGAAGACGTGGACCTGCACACACAACAAGTAACTTTGCTCCCAACGAGTTCAAAGAGGTTGTCAATCTCTCCAGCCTTGTAGTTTGCAAAGGATCAAAATACAAGCGGGAATGGTGGAGTTGTAAACAATGGTGGTGATATGGACCTGATTCACATTATGTTCACTAGTGATGTCTCTCTCCCAAAAGACGATAAACAACTATGCCGGGGTAAACAAATTACAGCTGGGCAATTGACATAAGTATAAACGCACCGCAATGCTAATCATGCTACTAGAAAGTTAGAGGCTCAAAAGTAATGGGCAGTACGCCAAGACAAGTAGACCGTTTATTCATCAACATCTACTTACTAGTCATCCACCTTGAGATATCTATCCAGAACATCTTGCTGGTATTAAGTTGCGAGCCCCACCCAAAGTGTAAACTCAAAGCAATGGACAACTGCATTAACGAACTTTGCGTAAGGTAAACAATCCTTGCAATCGTGGTCACAAGCACCGTTGTTTTCTCCCCGGTGGCAAAATCACATCCCCTAGTCTCATGTTTCTGTCACTAAAGCTAGACATCAGGGGGCATGAACCCACAATCATGCAAAACGTTCCCTCTTGTAGTTATGATCTACTACTCGGCCAAAGCAATAAAAAGCTATGGAGAACATGCATGAATTACCTAAGAACATAATATAAAAGGAGAACCAAATATATAACTCATCACAATCTGAACATAATCTCATAATCCATCGGATCCCAACAAACCAAGCATAGCAATAGCAGGAAAATGACATAGATGCCTTGATCATGTAGGGCAGCTCACAAGGGCTAATCATGGAAGCACAAGATTGGAGAGAAGACATCACATAGCTACTGGTCATGGACTCATGGTCCAAGGAGGACTACTCACGACACGTCCGGGAAGAGTCCATTGTGGTGGAGAAGCTCCCGGAGGTCAATCCTCCCTCCGGCAGGGTGCCGGGAAGAGGTCATCTAACGCTCCCGATCTCGGAAGGGCTGCGGCGGCGGAACAATGGAGAAATTCGCGATTCTAGATCCTCTCGAAGGGTTTCCTATTAGATAGGTAAGTATAGGCCAAAGGAGGGCACCAGAGGGCGTGGGCCCCACCCAGGCGACCTGTGGGCGCGGCCAGGGTCCAAGCCGCGTAGGGAGGCCGCCTGGGCAGGTCCTGGCTCCCCTCTGACCCACCTTTGGTGCTCTCGAAGCTTCCGTCACACTAAGTTTTATATATTTTTCTGGGGATTTTTGGGACTCTGTAAATTTGGGTAAAAGTCCCTGCAAAAAAAACATCAGCAGACAGAAACTGGCACTGGGTGCACTGAGTTAGTAGGTTAGTCCAAATATGTGTAACAAGGTATAAAAGTGAAAACATATAACAATGTCACCCAAAAGATCATGGAACAAATAGAAATTATAGATACGTTTGGGACGTATCAGGCGCGAGGAAGCTTACTCGAGAAGCCTTGGGTGACTATGGAGTTGTGGTAAAAGTTTGGGGTAAAGGGGAAAAGCTCTGAATGCTCGAGGAGCAGGTTTGGCAATCTGAGAAAAGGTGTTTGATTGGGTTTTGGGCAAGATTTATTTGCTCAAATGTTGTGAAACTTAACAAGATGATATTAGGGATAAAATATATAGGGATCACCAAGTTTGAGCTCATTTGAGCAAATTTGGCAACGTAAACATGAAAATCCCTAGAAATGGACATAATTGGATCCCTATGAACAAAAGTGACCAAATCAACTCCCACGGATGCACAACTTGGTGTAGCATCCTTATTTGGGGGCTATATCAATCTCGTAAAGTTTGGGGCCAATTGGATAATCTTGGCAATGTAAAGTTTCTCAAATTTAATTCTAGACACATGGGTTTTTGGGTACTTTGGTAAATAAAAACAACTTGGATTGAGATGAAAGTTTACACGATCACCACATTTATCATGTGTGACTTGCTAGAATCTTCTTGGAATTTATTTGAATATTTCCTATGAAAACATTTCAAAAGCTTTAAATAGATAGAAAGTCTTTAGAGGGGTTTTGTCCAATATTTTGAACATGACCATGTGTTGAAACTCTTATGTATGGAAAATATATGTCCACTCAGTTTCCCTAAATTTTTAAAATATTTTTGAAGTGATAAAATATTTTTTCCCTATGAAATACCATTTCTGGCTCCAGAAAGATGGTTTAACTAAAATAGGATAATAACTTCTAAAATAATTATTTTATGGTTTTGGGAAACCTTATTGATAATAGTTCCCAAATAAAAACTTTGGGGTAAGTCATCTCTCCTAAATTGGGGACTTGTAGTGCAAATCTCAGATCAAGCGTTTTTAGAAAGCTTAAAATAAATAAATGACTTTTGTTGAAATAATAATTTATAATAATAGTTTTTTGGTCCTATTCACATGGCGTGATCACTGAGATAGATTATATAGAGGAGAAAAACTATAGTGAGTCAAAACCCATTCAGTCACACAAGCCGGTAGCAACCAAATAAACCATCACAAATATGCAAAATGTTTTAATTGGCTCCAATTTTTCTGAAAACGTAATGTGGCAAAAGTGGTTCAAACACAGGGTGTGACACACCTACCCCCTTACAAGAATCTCGTCTGAGAGATTCCTAGGCCAAGCTCTAAAAAGAGAAGGAAACTATGCTTTGAGGTAGTCTTCACGCTCCCATGTTGCTTCTGCTTTAGTGTGGTTACTCCACTAGACCTTGAAGTATTTGATAGTGCGGCTTCTGGTGCAACACTAGGCTTCATCCAGGATGGGGATTGGTCTCACACGATAAGTGAGGTCTCCCTGAAGATCGATGGCTCGATGATCGATATCCTTGTAGAGCTCCGGGCGGTTGGGAACTTGGAGGTACTTACGAAGTTGCGGCACATGGAAGACGTTGTGCACATCCGAGAGCTGAGAAGGTAGCTCTAGCTCATAAGCGACTTCTCTTTGCCTGTCTGTGATCTTGAAGGGCCGATGTATCTTGGTGCAAGCTTCCCCTTGACGTGGAAGCGCTTTTCTCCCTTGAGAGGTGTAACTTGAAGATAGACATAGTCCCCAACATGGAAACTCATGTCTCGGCAACAGGAGTCGGTGTAGCTATTCTATCTTGACTTGGTGGCCTCTAGACATTCCCTAATGAGTTTAACTTGCTCTTCTGCTTGATGGAGGACATCTGGTCCGAAGACTAGCCCTTCTCCGGTTTCTAACCAGTTGAGGGGAGTGCGACACTTGCGCCTATACATCACCTCAAATGATGCCATCTGAAGGTTGGACTGATAGCTGTTGTTGTAGTAGAACTTGGCAAAGGGCAAACAATCTTCCCACTTGGCCACATATGCCAAGACACATGCACGGAGCATATCCTCGAGTATGTGTTTTACTCGTTCTATTTGTCCACCTGTTTGAGGGTGAAAAGCGATGTTGAAGGATAGCTTGGTCCCCAAGGCCTCTTGGAGTCTGTTCCAGAACATCGAGGTAAACTAACTACCTCCATCTGACACGATCTCCTTAGGGACTCCATGGAGGCTTACGATCCGGTTGATGTAGAGATTTGCCAACTAGTTCCCCGTGTAGGTCATCTCGAAAGGAATGGAGTGGGCTACATTGGTTAGGTGGTCAACAATGACCCAAATGGAATCATGTCCCTTGCTTGATCTGGGCAGACCGATGATGAAATCCATTTTGGGCTTGTCCCACTTACATTCAGGCACCTTGTGAGGTTGTAGCAGTCCAGCGGTTCGCTGATGGTAAGCCTTGACCCTTTGGCATACGACACACTTAGCGAAATAAGATGCTATCTCTCTCTTCATCCTATGCCACCAGAATCTTTCCTTGATGTCTTGGTACATCTTGGTTCCACCATGATGGATGGAATATCGAGTGTCATGTGCTTCTTGCAAGATTGGGTTCTTGAGCTCAACTTTGTTGGGTACGCAAATGCGGTTCCCAAACTATACTTGTTCATCTAGTGCTAATCTTGGGGCCTTGTCATTCTTCATCTTCTTCTTGATACCTTTCATGCTCTTGTGTTCCTTCTGAGCTTCCTTGATATCATCAGTCAGCATAGGCTTTGCTTCGAGGTGGGCTAGAAATCCTGGTGCGACTAGCTCCAATTCAAAGCTCTCAAGTTCCTCATACAAGGAAGGTAGCCTTTCCTTGATCATAGCATTCAAGGAACAAGCCTTCCCGCTCAAGGCATCAACCACCACATTGGCCTTCCCAGGGTGGTATTGAGGATTGAGGTCGTAATATTTGATCAACTCCAACCATCTTCACTGCCTCATGTTCAATCCTTCATAGTGAAAATGAACTTGAGACTCTTGTGGTCTGTGTATATCTCACATCGCTTTCCCTAAAGGTAATGTCTCCACGTCTTCAAGGCATGAACCACTACTACCAATAGAAGATCATGAGTGGCGTAGTTCTCTTCGTGAGGGCGTAGCTGTCTGGACAGATATGCCACGACTCTACCTTCTTGCATCATAAGTTCTCTTCGTGAGTTGCATTTAATTCTCTCCAATAAATTCCATTTGAAGTCAATATCTCTCTTCATAAAAGAACCGGTACAAGAAGTGTCAAGCATGGTGCGATCATCATGAGAAAGCCGAGCATAGAAGTTCTGAATGATAATTTATCTCGAGAGCTCATGATTGGGGAATGAATATAGCATTGATTTAAGCCTCCCCCAAGCTTGAGCGATGCTTTCTCTGTCATGAGGCCAAAAATTGTAAATATAATTTTGATCACGATGTACTAAATGCATAGGATAAAACTTTTGATGAAATTCCAATTTCAACCGATTGTAGTCCCATGATCGAGTATCTTCACATAGCCTGTACCATGTCAACGCCTTATCCTTCAAAGATAAAGGAAATTCCCACTTCTTGACCTCATCCTCGGGCACACCTGCAAGCTTAAATAAACCACAAACTTCATCTACATAGATCAGATGCAAGTCTGGATGTGATGTTCCATCTCCTGTAAAAGGATTAGCCAGCAGTTTGTCAAGCATACCCGAAGGAAATTCAAAGCAAATATTTTCAGTAGGTGCAGCAGGTTGAGGAGAAACCATTCGTGCTTCCGTTCGAGGTGAAGATACCCCGAACAAGCCCCGCAAAGGATTAGTATCCATACTAACAAGTGACAATAAATTTTAGCACACTATATGAATGTTTCCTTACCAAGTTCCACTTACCAAAGGCATTCACTCACCGGCAACGGCGCCAGAAAAGAGTCTTGATGACCCACAAGTATAGGGGATCAATCATTGTCCTTTCGATAAGTAAGAGTGTCAAACCCAACGAGGAGCAGAAGGATCTGACAAGTGGTTTTAAGCAAGGTAAAATCTGCAAGCACTGAAATTGTCGGTAACAAGTGATTGTGTGGTGAGATGATTCGTAGCGAGCAACAAGTAACAAAAGTAGCAACGGTGCAGCAAAGTGGCCCAATCCCTTTTGTAGCAAGGGACAAGCCTGGACAAAGTCTTATAGGAGGAAAAACGCTCCCGAGGACACACGGGAATTTCTGTCATGCTAGTTTCATCATGTTCATATGATTCACGTTCGTTACTTTGATAGTTTGATATGTGGGTGGACCGGCGCTTGGGTACTGCCCTTACTTGGACAAGAATCCCAGTTATGATTAACCCCTCTTGCAAGCATCCGCAACTACGAAAGAAGAATTAAGACAAAGTCTAACCATAGCATTAAACTAGTCGATCCAAATCAGCCCCTTACGAAGTAACGCATAAACTAGGGTTTAAGCTTCTGTCACTCCAGCAACCCATCATCTACTTACTACTTCCCGATGCCTTCCTCTAGGCCCAAATAATGGTGAATTGTTATGTAGTCGACATTCACATAACACCACTAGAGGAAAAACAACATACAACATATCAAAATACCGAACGAATACCAAATTCACATAACTACTATTAGCATGACTTATCCCATGTCCTCAGGAACAAAAGTAACTACTCACAAAGCATAATCATATTCATGATCAGAGAGGTAATGAGTAGCATCAAGGATCTGAACATAAACTCTTCCACCAAATAATCCAACTAGCATCAACTACAAAGAGTAATCAACACTACTAGCAACCTTACAAGTACCAATCGGAGTCGCGAGACGGAGATTGGTTACCAGTGATGAACTAGGGTTTGGACATGAGATGGTGCTGATGAAGGTGTTGATGGTGACGAGTCCCCTCCGATGAGAGGAGTGTTGGTGATGACGATGGCGACGATTTCCCCCTCCGGGAGGGAAGTTTCCCCGGCAGGATCGTCCCGCCGGAGCTCTAGATTGGTTCTGCTCAAGTTTCGCCTCGTGGCGGCGGCGAGACCATGAAAAAGCTCCTCCTTGATTTTTTTCTTGGACGAAACCCTCCATATAGCAAAAGAGGGGAGGAAGTGGGCCAGTGGGCTGCCCACAAGCCCCCATGGGGCGGCCTGGGGGGTGGCCGCGCTATGCAGGCTTGTGGGCACCCCCTGGTGCCCCTCTGGCACTTCTTCGGCCTAGTATTTTTGATAAATCGGGGAAAAAGTCCTCGTTGATTTTTACGGCGTTTGGAGTTGCGTAGAATAGGTATCTCAACTTTGCTCCACTTTCAGACTAGAATTCCAGTTGTCGGTATTCTCCCTCTTCATGTAAACCTTGCAAAATAAGAAATAAAAGGCATAAGAATTTACCGTGAAGTGAAATAACAGCCAAAGAAGCGATAAACATCAACATGAAAACATGATGCAAAATGGACGTATCACATATCCAGTATGACATCCGGGTCCTCCTAGGCTTCCTTAGTGAAGAAGTGATTCCCACGAGCTTTGCCATTGTTGGAAAGGTTGCGGGGAACTTGGTTCCTGGGTGGCGCTCCACGGCCTTGTCCCTGGTTTGGCGCATTGGGGCGCGGTGCATCTGGCTTCTTGTTGGGGTACTGCTTCGAGATCTGTCCAGGCTGACCAAATGTCAAAATTGAGGCTCCGCAGACCCAAGGAAAGGTTCGAACTCTGGGGTGCGCTCGCTCTCCTACCCTGTTCTACTCTTCAACCTCACAGCGACTATCCGATGGCTCGAGCTAAGGAAGACGAACGAGAACACACGCGCAGTTTACCCAGGTTCAAGCCACCTTGCAGTGTAAAAACCTACTCCTGCTAGTCTAGATTCCTTGAGGCAGAAGACGAGTACAAATGGGGGATCTTGCCCTAGTGGAGTTGGTGGATCCCTTTCTACGGAGGCCGGGTCTCTCTTTTATACTGGCCTTGGTCATCTTCCCCCCAAAAACACACACTTGGCAGGAAGGGTTACCACAACGGCCATTTCGAAAGAGGACAGGACTGCAGTCCATCCTGACAAAAGTCGTCTTCGCCTGCCAAAGCCCATCGTCGTGAAGGACCGGTGGGCTCGGGGGTCACCTCCACCCCGCCGAGCCCCCTGCCCTGGTCCTTTCTCACCAAATCGAAAGCCATTGGGGGTTGCTTTGGGCCCCGCAAGCTGGCCCCGCTTCAATAGTACAAAGTGGAAAATCTCTTTGTCCGTGCCCACTTGCCCCACTCGTGCATCGCCTACACAACCTGTGTCACCCACATGAAGATGCATGATCGCGAGACCATGCTTGGCCGCCCTTGACGAGCCCTCCCCACGAGGGCCTCAAGGGCATCCTCTGAACACACCTTGGCTGGATGGTGCTCCACGTGGCCGTTGGCGTTGATTCCCTGACGCTTGCCTCGCGAGGGTCTCGCCGACCGGCCTGCTGCAAGGCCAAATTGGGCTAGCGCAGCGCGTTGGGCCTAGGGACGCAGGCCAATGGGCCTGGGTACCCCCGGTCCGAGGGGGCCAACAAATTGGGTCGGCCTAGTGGCTCGGCCGGGCAAGGGAGCAATGACGTTGATGGTGCCCCCGGGCAAATAAGCCTTCCCCGGGCAGAGGCGTTCCCAGCTGGGGCGTTTCCACTTAAAACGGCGGGGCCCAACCACTAGGTCGATGATTGGTGAGGCCCGCCTATCGGGTCCTTACCCTTCCTCACGTGTTGGCGCATGGTCGAGGGGATAGCACGTCCCCGATGAGGATTGCAGCAGCTCCGACCAGCACTTGCAACGCCCGAGCTATCGGCAGGCTCGGGAGTCCGCGTCGTGTCCATCCATGCACTGCACGCATGCTGAGGGCCAATGGAGCATCGGCGGTGACACGCAAAGAGTATGGCCACGATGGCGAGCTCGTTCAAGGTTGAACGATTGACGAGAAAATGAATGGGGCTGAGGGAAGGATCATAGAGGTCGCCTAGGTCCTCTACCGTGGGTAGGACGGAGAGAGGGACAACGGGGAGCTCCAATTTCAGCAGAGGTCGTGGCAGCAATGTCGGCAGCAGCTGGAGGAAGAAGGCCCGAGAGAATATCTAGGCGGTCTGGAAGGTTCGTGGGAGTGAGGAGAGGCAAAAGAATCCGAGAGGGGGGGCTAGGGAAGGCCTTAAGTAGCCGCAACATGAAGCACCATAGGCATGTCCACGACCACAACTCGGATGTCGCCATAGGCCATGAGGGTGTGCTGGGGCATGTCTGTGAGCTCCGTGTGCGTGGTCTATGTCCATATGAGGGAAGAGAGGGATCGAGGGATCGCTAAGAGCTCGCGTGTGCGAGGTCACCTAGTAGCGCTCTCAGGCGGCTCGCATGCGTGCGAGGGGAGGCCAGCAGAGGGAGAGAGAGGAGGGGGTGACAGGCTGTCATGTCACGAACGCCGAGGGCGTCTTAGGGGAGACGAGAGGGAGGCCCTAGGCTGTCACGACACTGGGTTGGGGGCGGCTATAGTGCAGATTGGCAATGTAGCATGATCTAGGGCGCGACCATTGCATGCTTGTGGCATGTGGAGCATTGCCACTCGTGTCCAGGGGATCTATGGTTATAGGAAGATAGTAGGGGAGGGCTTTGGATGCTCTGGGGGTTCCTTAGAATAGAAGGAAGTTGAGAGAGGGGGAAACTCGTTGTCCAAGGAGGTAAAATTGGGGTTTTACCATAGAAATGATTGAGGAGAGGCTAGGGGAAAGCTACTGGGGGTGCATGGTGACCATATGAAGGTGTGGTCAAATTTGGGAGTGAAGGAGAACAATGGAAGGGGTCAAAACATGGTTTTTACAAAATCACGAGAAGGTGTTTGATGCTGCTTTGGGCAAGATACCTTTTCCCACTTACTGTGAGATTTAACACAATCACATGATGAGTAAAAATAAACTTGATCACAAGATTTGAGCCTGTTTGGAGGAAGTTCGCAATGTAGACTTGTGAAACCCTAAAATCAAGATAAATGGTTTTCTTTAGATCTATTCATGCAAAAATATTCCTCTTAATGAACCACTTGGTATGGTGGCATAATTTGGTGATTAGAGAATGCCCACAAAGTTTGGGATCAATTGGGAAAACTTGGTATTGTAGAGTTTCTCAGATTTCGTTGTGGACAAAGATGGTTTTGAAATATTTTTGTGAATCAAACCAATTAGTATTGGGTTGAAACTTGGCAAGATCATCACATATATCATGTGTGACTTGCAAGAATTTTCCTGGGATTATTTGAGAATATTTCTTATAGAAATATTCATAATTCTTGAAATAGGAAGAAAAGGTTTTGAGGGGTTTTGTCCAATATTTTGAACATGACTATGTGTTGAAACTCTTATATATTGAAAATATATGTCCACTCAGTTTCCCTAAAGTTTCTCAAATATGTTTGAAGCATTAAAATAATTTTCACCTATAAAGATCATATCTGGTCTCAGAAAAGGTATATAAATAAAATAGTAAAATAACTCTAAAAATAATATTTTTGTGGTTTTGGGAAGTCTTTTTCATAATAGGGTCCAAATAAAATATTTGGGGCCAACATATTCCTTAATTTGAGGACTTGTAGTTCAAACGTCAATTCATGGGGTTTTGAAAGCTTAAATTAAATATATGCTTTTTGGTCAAATAATATTTTGTAAAAATATAGTTTTGGGTCCTAGACATATGGCATGGTCATTGGGCAAAGACTTGGAGCAAGAACTTGAGTTTTGAGAGAGGAGGGATTTTGTGATTTAAAACACAGTCGAGCAAGCAAACACAATCAAGTAAAGTATCACAAGCACACACAAAAGTCTTAATTGGTCCTAATTTTTGAATAAATTATCACACACAAAACACATGGTGTGACACATCAACCACTCGGAATTTCGAGGCAAATCAAATTCGAAGTTTTTTATCAAAGGACCCCTCGCAGGATGAAGGGGATGTGGCGTCAATGACGGTGTTCACGTCGATGGCTTTTGCAATTTGTGTGGTGTCCTCCAGTAAAGTCTCCATGAAGTCCTCAAACTTGTCGTTCTTCTTGTTGACGACCTTTGTCCATGCCCTTGCAATGGACGCGGACGAGCGAGAGGGCAACGTCGGCTTTGCATCGGGCTGCAGACTTGTACCAGGATTGCACTCGGTCCATGATAGGTTGCAAGTCCTTCAAGAACTCCTCACCAATGGCGACTTCTCACTTAATTTCTAGGGCGCCTGAGCGAAGACGATCGAGGTAGATGAATGCGTGCTCGATGCGTTCCGCCAGTCGGAGAAGGGCTAGATCCGAGTTGTACCCGAGAATTTGCCAAGATGGATCCGGTTCCTTCACTATTATCTCAGTCTCGTCCTCGATGTCGACACATATTTCTAGACAAGGAAATGTGAAGAAAGCAAAATTAGAGGCGAGCAATATATCTAAGCAATACAAGAATCATTCGGGTCGTTGGCTTACGTTGAGCGTCTCACTCGTCTCATTGTCAAACTCCGCGATAAACTTCGCTAGCTCGAGCTTCTTGGAAGAGACATGCTTAAACTTCGATTCCTACTTGGCATAATGCTTCTTCATCTCGGCAAGCTCATCCATAGATTTGTTCGCAGAAACCTCTAGAGTTTTCTTCTCCTCCAGCTTCTCGACTAACTTCAGCTTGTCCTCGACCGCCTTGCTCTTCACACTGGCCTCCTTTCTAGCAGACGCCAGGTTCACATCCTTCTTCTTGACGGCCTCCTTCTTGGTGTCTAAATATATTGAAGCCCTGAGCCTCTTAATAAGTTTAAGATTTTTGCGACGAACTTCTAATAAAGTAGTCTTAGTGAGACAGGGAGAAAAATCAAGAGCTAAGCTAGTCGGATGGAATGCACTTACCTACGAGTGAGCCCTTCTCCTTCTCCAGGCGCGAGATCTTAGCCTTCTCAGCCTTAAGGCTGATGCGTAGATCCTACACCTCCTTCTCCATGTCATTGTAGTGAGTCCCGAGCTCGCACACACTCTACAAACAAGAAACAAAGACATGGAAATGATATGACTCGAACTTCAGTGAAAGAAACTCCAAGAGTCCTGCCGATTGAAACGGTCGATGGCTGTCTGGGGACTACACCCAGGTGCGCTCAACGCGCCCCCACTGGAAGGATAAGTGGTTGGATGCTTCCACAAGCTAAGAAACAAGTTCTACACCCTGACAGTATACACCGAATCAATTAAGAAACTAAGACTCCCGTCGACTGCTTCAGTCGACGACAGTCTCGGGGGCTACATCGAGTGGGTGCACTCAGCAGCCCCCCACTAGAAGAACAACCATTGGGTGTTCCCATGCAAACCCACTCGGGAAACGAAAGAAAAACACATGCAAACAAATACTCTAGACTAAGAGTAGTACTTATGATAGTACTTACTCAGACATTCTTCTTCACAGTGTCACTGGCGTCATACGCCTCCTTCAATCGGTCATTCATTAGCTCCAGCTGGATCAGGGCCTCCTTTCTCGCGCCCACCTGGTCATTCAGGACGTGGTGTAGCGTGAATATGTTGGCCAGTGGAGGAGTAGACAAGACGCCTCCGAGTGAGACTCCGGCCCTCGAAGTAGTGCCTTGCACTGGAGACACGGCCTTGGCAGGAGAAGTCATGGTCACTCAAATAGGGGGGATATCATGGATCATGATATCCACATTGACTAAAGGATTTGGCGGGTCGACCTTGTCGTCCTAGTCAAGCTCAATCACCTCACACGACCATGCAGACATTGAAGATTACTCGGACATTGGAGGCAGTAGAAAACATGACTTTCTAATGATATCCAAGCAAGTTCAACTGTTACATTTCGAAGACGCGACGTCGGACTCGGTTTGGCCCTTCCATGGGGCCTTTGGATCGAGTGAGGTAGTCGAGGAATCAACTCTGCAACAAAGTCATTCGAAAAATCATATCACGCGATCATCCATAAAAAATGTCACTCAGAGTGGAAATGAGACGCGTCGAAGGCACTTACGTTGAGGCCACATGCACGCTTACTTTGATTCACGGTAGAACCGCCTTCCAAGGCATGATAATTGATATCTTGGGTTGCTTGGTTGCCTTCTCACAGGACACCGCAGGCTCACTCCGCCCCTCTTTGAGTTGCAGGTCGGAATGATCGACGTAGATGGCTTGTTGGCACTTAGAGCCTTGGCGACGTTAGCATGCCCCCCGGGTCTTGGCGTGCCTTGGAACGGGTCTCTACCGAGACGTCCTTAGATGGGTAGGACTCCGTCTCGTACACATCCTCTGAGTCGTTGTTGACCTCCTTGGACTCCACCTCATTGCATCGTCATCACCCTCGTCTCTCGAGCCATCTTGGTGTTTAGTATCACTCGCCTCATTGAGGGGCACGCGGTCAACGCCCAGCACCAGGTGGATCATTGTTGTGAAACAGTGTCGAGTGAAAGGAACAATTTCAAGTCAAAAAGTAGATAAGTAATAACAATGAAATCACTCAGGTGAACCAAACTTAGGATTACCTCAATTGGAGGATTCTCTTCAAAAAAAGGGGCACCAACCTATTCCCCCTAGGGTTGTCACACGCTAGGGTGATGGCCATGAGATTTGCCTCCAACGCCTTCGCCTCGATCTCCTCTAAGTGAGTTTGTGTGGAGTCACTCGCCCCCTCATACATCCACATAGGATGGGCCTTGGTCCATAGGGGCTGAATCCTCCGTTGAAAGTCCATCCTGCGGACGCTTGTCCGCACCAACGCGACCAATGCGATCACCAAGATGTCCACCTCCATCCTCTCATCCTTGGACATGGTCAGGGAAGGCACCAATTTCACTCGCTCCGCCGAGTACTGCGGGAGGCCCGACTGACCATTGCCATCTGGGATGTCCTGGTAGTAGAACAAGTAGTCTTGCCAGACCTTCACCGAGCCACTGAATGAAATTTGCGGAAGCTGCCCTTCCCCCTAAGCTGGATACCTAAACCCATCACATAGATGTACTACATTTGTGTTCTCCCCCTGCCCGAGAAGACTTCTTCACAGTCATCACTCGGTTGATAAAGAGGTGCTTGAACAACCCCCAGTTAGGAGGATAGCCGAGGAAATTTTCACAGAGAGAAACAAAAGCGGCCAAGTAGGAAATGGAATTGTGGGAAGGTGGTGGTGTTTTGCTCCATAGAAATTGAGAAAAGCACGAAATAAGGATGAGGAGGACCCTCGTCAGCCCTTCTTCGCTCGCTCGGCCTTCGAAGTTGAGCTTCTCATATCTGGTGTGGTGGGGCTAGGCCGGGGCAAGAGGTGGCGAAAGGCAAAGTAGCGGGGAACTTGGGTGGAGTGGAGAAGTGAGCGAGAGAACAAGAACCCAATCTAGGACTCTTTCTCTCTCCGTGCACTACACTTATAGCCTAGATAGGCAAATCCGCAACCATCAATCAGAAATCAGAGGGAGATCCGCAAGATCCCATGAACTACACATCTACGACATGTGGCGGAAATTCTAGTGCGGTGATCGAGGATCCTCGGCACTCTCCCCACTAACCGCAATGCCGCCATTTCCACGCGCGCGTGCGCCTCGCTCAAGATTCAAAATCTACAGAAATTCCATGGTGTTTTGATCCGAATGGATCCATCATCCACTTGCCAAAAACAACATGATTCGTTCTGCCGAACACACAGTCCCCCTAATGGAATCGGTTCACTCGGATATGCACGAACGTAATGAAGAGAATTCTTTTAGGACGCGAGAAGGATCAATCCAAGCTCTCGACCGACCACTCGGAGCCCTTGGCTCGCGTATACCCGAGTCATTAGGATATATCTCCCGGGAGATGACCGTATTTGTCGAATGATGCATAACTTCCAAGCTGGTCCGACCATTCGTAAATCTTCTATCCTGAATTCTTTGCGGCTTTATTTCACAACCGAGTCAAAAGGCCCCAAGCTATTTTCCGGACACCTCCGACACGCTGGAGACACCACGAGACGTATTTCACTCCACTAATTAAACCTCAAATGTTCGGGGGCTACTAATGGGGTTACCTACCAGGGGTAGGGTCATGGACTAGCCATCCACGGCCCACCTGGGGCCCCACACGGTCATTAAAATCCTAGGACTACTGATGCAAGTCACGTTTCACTCGGACCCATAAAGCCACTTGACGAGTATTACAGTCAGTCGGACAGGCACCGACACTTGGATCAGGGCAAGCATGGATGACGAAGAAGATGCAACGACCGAGCGACTTAAACAATACATCAAATGTAGTGATAGTTGCCGTTACCAGTAACTCTTGTAGTTAAGGGCCACCGTTACTAGAAAGTGCCTCCATAATGGCATTAACTCACCCTTGTAATCATGCTCAACGAGCTCAGGCGCACTCTATATAAGCCCGCCTTGAGCTCCGTGGCAAGGGTTCAACACGCTGTTGTACTCACACACCCCAAAGAAAACACTAGCCTCTAGGCACGAGAAGTAGGGTTGTTACCTCTTCCTAGAGGGGCCCGATCTCGTAAAATCTAAGTGTTACACTTGCACCGTAGCTACGCTCCCCCCTCATTTGTATCCCTAGTACTCTTGTCAGGATCATTCCCTTGACATCTCGGACACAACGGCCAGAGGCCGTTACTCCTGAAGGGATGTAGAGTAACCCAGCAGATCAATACTAGTCTTTTCTATGCACTTTGTCCTCACTTGTGTGCACCTCAGACCAACTTCCCGGTCGGTCACCCATCCTAGAACTACTCTAAGCCATGCTTGCTTAACCCGGGAGTGATGTTCGAATGGGATCCTGGAAAAGAAGTCTAACATCCATGTTAAGCCAGGATATCACACACACCCCCACTCAAAGAAGCCGACGTACTTGTTGGGCCGCATGAACGTTCCCTCTTGCTGCATACGTCTCTGTGTCCAGTCCGGTACATGTGCCCAACCGTGCACCACGACGGGTCACGAACGCCATGAACAACATGATCACACACATGTCGGCAAACATCCATGTAACGACGAGGGTCGGGTCTAATACCAACTTGTGAAACGATGAGATGAGCTTCTATCCCTATCATGACCCTCAAGCCCGGATGAGGATAGTAATGCATCTTGGGAGTTACACATATGATCTAGCTCTTTGGTATCTATCACCTTCTGCCATAGTTTGTTGAAGAAATCAGAGAGATTAATGAGTGTGTTTCTTATGTCTTTGTCCATCATATTCCTTTGAGAGCATTTGTGTCAACATTCTGTGGGAATCATGTGAAATCATGTGACCAAACTTGTTTTTAGTCATGCTATTATCCACGAGACTTCGTATGTTTGCAGAATAGGAAGAGTGTGTCTTAGTTGACAACAAATAGTCGAAGAACCTTGTTTAGTGATATTCTAACTCTGCTGACTATGGAGCAATTTGTCATCATCTTCTGCTTCATTCATGTGTTTTTGTAGATCAGCAAGCATACTGAGCGGTGCATTGTCACCATCCTTTGTTTTCCCTTTAATCTTGAGTGGAGTAATAAGAATGCTTTCACAAAAAAAATTCTCTACGTGCATGCCATTGATGTTGCGACATACACTTAGGTACTCCCAGTAAGGTAATTGCGAGAACACCCGTTACTTCTTAAACACTTCGTCCATGGTTTTTTTTTGACGTCGAATCGGATCCCTTGCCAAGCACAACATTATTTTTTTAGCCATGTTATGGATTTCTTTCCCATCATAGGGTCTTGGGCCCATCTCTTTCTCTTCCGTATCATCAAATTAAGCTTTCATATTTTAGTAAGGGTGATTTCTTCATAAGAACCTACGATGATGCAAATAAATGGTTTTGCACGACATGGAAACAAATATACCCGCTGTCCTATCCATGCATGCGACACATCATACTGGCCCCTTTGTTTTGTACCCTGAAGTGTTTCCTAACACCAACATATCTTGAATGGTGTGCAACAACAATGCATGTAGGTGGAAGAAATCCTTTTCAAGAAGCATTATAATATTTTACACCAGGCTCATTCCACAATGTTAGTAGTTCTACTACGAGTAGCTGAAACTAAATGTCGATATCATTTCCATGTTGCTTCGGGCCTTGGATAATCATTGATACCATGATGTATTTTTTCTCCATACAGAACGAGGGAGGAAGGTTATATATGCATAGAAGTACCTGCCAAGTGCCATGTTGGGTGCTCTTGTTGCCAACTGGATTAAATCCGTTAGTACACCCCTAGCCTTAAATTTCTAGGATACTTTGCAAAATCTTTAAACTTGGAGTCGATTTGTTCCCACCGAGCCCCATCTTTCAGGTGCCTCATATATTTATCAGTAGTTCGCTCATCATGATGCCACCGCAACCTCTTTTCCCCTCTAGCGTTTGCAAACAAACACTTCAACCTTGGAATTTTAGGCAACTACCAAACAACCTTGAATGGGATTCCCGTCTTGATCTCTATATTTGTTTTTCACTTGTCCTTTGCTCTATTGTGCTTGTATCATGCATCCTTGCATATGCGACATGAACACAAATCTTTGTACTTCCCGCGGTACATCATACAATCATTCACACACTCATGTATCTTCTCGACTTCAAGTTCCAATGGGAAAATAACTTTCTTCGCTCTTTCGCGCTTCTAGGAGCAAATTATCTTCTAGATTTTCGAGGGTGTACTAGTGGAAGTTAACTCGTTTGGGATAATTATAAAATTCAACCTAGGACACAACAATAAATAGTGGTTCTTGGTTAATGTATATGGTCCCTGTCAACGGGGAAGGAGAGATGAGTTTGTTAAAAGTATTTATGGCTTGGACATTCAGCAGGAGCAACTATGGATGCTAATGGCAGATTTTAATTTTATCCGCTCCATGGGCAATAGGAATTTACCAGGGGAATACCTTAATGACATGTTCTTTTTCAACGAGATGCCACCTGGGTGTGCTCGAAATTCCTCTTAAAGGTAGAAATTTCATATGGTCTAATATAAAAGACTTTCCCCTCTTGGAACAGTTGGATTGGGTGTTCACTTCTACAAGCTGGATCTCAATTTACCTAATGACACAAATGACGCCCATGGCCAAAACTGCCGCTGATCATAAAGCATGCCTTGTTTCGATCAGTACTAATATCCCAAAGGCTAATATTTTCCATTTTGAAAATTACTCGGTGGAGCAGCTTGGCTTTATGGACTATGTCAAAGAAGCTTGGACAAAACCCTCTCGGAAGCTACATATCTATGCAATAATTATGGATAAGCTAAAAACTTTGAGGTTTGCATTTGAGAAATGGCAGAAAGGCCTCTCTCATATAAAAAGCTTAATCTCTAAGTGCAACATGGTGATTTTTTGGCTGGATACCCTCGAAGATTAGAGGCTCTTATCCAAACCTGAGTTCAATTTTAGGAAAGCGGTCAAGCTTCATCATGAACGCCCCCTTCATTTGCAATATCTGTATTGGAACAAAGTTTTACTATTAGGTACATCAAAGTGGGCAAGCAAAACTCGAAGTTCTTTCAAGCTATGGCAACTAAGGGACATAGAAAGAACTCTATTGCCAGTCGAGTTCTCTTGGATGGTTCTAGCACATCTGATCAGGATGCTATGGTAGATGAATTCCTTGGGGCTTTCAAAGCCAGAATGGGCTCGGTTAAGGAAATTTGCTTTGGTTCGTTCCTAACCTTCTTACTATCAACAGTAGAGGGCCTTGATGTTCTATGCAAGACTTCTGAGCTCAAGGAAGTTGAGACACTTATTAAGGAGATGCCTATTGAAAAGGCCACATGTCAAGATAGTTTCAATGGACTTTTTTCACACAAAATGCTGGACAATTATCTCGTCTGAATTTCTTGACCTTGTTCAGGAATTTCATGTGGGGACGACAAAGTTTGAGAATTTGAATGATGCTTATATCACCCTGGTTTCTAAAAAACAATCCATGAGTGTGTGAGGGACTTTAGACTGTTTTCTTTAACTAGTGTGGGATTAGAACTTCTTACTAAGATGACAACAAACATGTTCCAAGATGAAATCATGAGATGCATTCATAAAAAGCAATATGGTTTCATTAAAACAAGGACCATTCAAGACTGTTTGGCCTGGGCTTTTGAGTATATACATGAGTGCAAACAGTTAAGGAGGGCCATAATTCTCGTGAAGTTGGATTTTGAAAAGGCTTTTGACTCTATTCATCATGAAACCATCATCAAAATAATGAGAGCTAAGGGTTTCCTTGAGAAATGGATATCCTCGACACATGATTTATTAGCTTGTGTCACCTCTTCCATACCGCTCAATTGTGTCCCAAGGGGACACTTCAAGGCCAAGTGTGGGGTCAAACAAGAAGATCATATACCCCCTCTACTCTTTGTCCTGGCTGCAGATCTGTTGCAATCCATGATAAACAATATGCTACACCTTGGATCGCTCAACTTTCCCATCCCAAGCAATGATCCTAATTTTCTATTGTGCAATATGATGATAACACACTTTTGTTTTTACCAACTTAGAGAAGCAGTTGATTGCTCGCAAAGATACATTGCACTCTTTCTCAAGGGCCTCTGGACTTGAAATCAATTTCCATAAATCTTATATGGTACCAATCAATATCTCTAAGGCTGAAACTGTTGTTTTATCTCCAATTTTCGGTTGTCAGATTGGTGTAATGCCATTTACCTATCTGGGGCTACCTGTTGGAACAACCAGGCCCAAGCTGGTGGATCTTATGCCTATAGTGGATTGCATGGAGAGGAGACTCACAACAAGCTCTTGGTTCTTACCCCAAGGGAGAAGGTTGCAAAAAGTTAATTCAGTCCTTTCCTCCATGCCAATCTTTTTTTCTATGTAGTTTGTCCATACTACTGGGAATTCTGAAGCAACTCAAAAAATCCAAAGGCAATGTCTTTGAAGAAAATATGGAGAAGAAAAAGGACACTCGTGCTTGGACTTTAGTCAGTGGACCCAAGAACAAAGGGGACTCGGAATTTTAAACCTGGACTACAGAATGAGGCTCTACTCATGAAGCATCTCAATAAATTTTATAATAGAGTCGATCTGCCATGGGTAAATCTGATTTGGAATACATATTACTTCAATTGAGTCCAACATGACACCTCCCTTTGTGGCTCTTTCTAGTGGATGTATATCTCAAAGCTCATGAACAAGTTTAGACCAGTCACCAAGGTTTTAGTGTCTCATGGGGACACTATGTTGTTCTCATGTGATCATTGGGATCTGCAACAAGATTGCACTCCCCTCATGGCCAGATTCCCAGGTTACATTCTTACGCAACCGAATTTCAATTGAAGAGGTGTTTGAGAATGAAAATATTGTTCAACTTACCCCTGTCAAAGATTGCCTTACAAGAACTGGATCAACTAACAGTTATGCTCAAGTCAATGCAAGCTAACAGGCCCATAAAGGACATTTGGCTGCGGTGGCATGGAACTGTGGCTGAGTTCATAGCTAAGAGATAATATACCTTTGTCCACGAGCCAATTATATCAAACCCCATTCCCAGTTGGATTTAGAAGAGCTGCTGCACCATGTCCATCAAAATGTTTGCTTGGTTGGTAGTCATGGACATGATTAACACCAAGGACATGATTGAACGCATGCACTGTAGAAAAATTTATAGACCTCAGTGTGTTATATGCCCTACTTCTGCACATGAGGACATGAATCACATGTTCTTTCAATGCAATTTCAGCTAGAGGGTCTGGAACTATGTGTAAATTTACTAGACAATTGGCACTGACATTGTGGAGATTACAAAGGGAGCTAGCCAAGATTTGACAAGCCTTTTTTTGCACAGGTGGTCTTTCTAGCTTGTAGGAATATTTGGAAGGCCAAGAATAATAAAGCCTTCACACACATCATACCAACTTTTGGGCAGTGGAGAAGTGGGTTTGTACATGATGCCACCCTCCTCACTCATAGGTTCAAACTCAAATTCAAGGATGACCTACTTCGATGGATATACTTTTTGCCTCCTTAGAGGGGCTCCACCTTTTTCCCTTTTCTTTTTCTGCCTTCTGGTTGTGAAGTTCCCTGTGCTGGAGGAAGTAGAACATGTACATAACCTTGTAATCCATGTTTCTCTTTTATCAATAAAATGCCATGGGGTGTAAACCCTGCATTCTCACAGCCATTTTTTATCTTTTAGAAGAATGTCTTGGAAAAGACTCAACAACTATGTGAAGGCCTTGTTTGATGGACCATTTTCTGCTTTAAATCTGAGAAGCGCCGGTGTGACACTCAATTTGGAATATTTCCTTTTTCCAACCAGGATACAAATATTTCTTGGAGGCCGCATCAATGGTTGGCATCTCCTTGTACTCGGCTAAATGTGCTTCTTGGCCGTGGAAATCTGCAATTGTACGAGAAAAATCTGACATATCATCAAGGTCGGTGTCGTCTCCCTTAGAGTCTTGGTTTTTCTTTTGGGGGTTTGGAATGCTAGTCTTCCGTTTGTAGCTTGATGCCCCGAGGTTAAATTCAACAACCATGCAATTCTCATCAGGGTTTGGCACGTCACCAACATGCGGGTTAACTTCATCCATGGCCGGATCTTCATCGTGCCTAGTCCATCGTGTATATCCATCAATGAATCCCCCTTGTATAGTTCGTACTCGACGCCATGAATTGGATGTGACATCGTATTGGTACAATCCTTGCATGGACATAGGACATAATCGTGTTCGCCAATTCTCCTCTTTGTCCGTTTAGCCAATGTCATGAACTCTTACGTGCCTTCCACAAATATTGAGCTTCTCCGATCCCCCATCCATCCAGATCGTTCCATCTAAACACACGAGGATAATTCAAAAAAAATTAATAAATGGATGAATGGATATGCACAAAGATGCTTCAATAAATGAGAAGATTTTTTAAAAAACTTATGGAGGGTGTATCATAATGTTGTCTAGCCATAAATTTACATGTACAACACTACCCTTATAGACATTTAATACCTTAATTAAGCCACTCAACAAAACGAATACCTAAATTAATTAGCCGCGCGACAATCTCCACCCAACCGACAGAGTAGCGCATAGTCGTGGCACAACAAGACAACACGGCCGAGGAGCACAGCTTAGTGGGGCAACCGCCTAAAGGCCGACCTCTACTATCCTGCCTTTGATCGTGATGGATGCGCCCCAATCACCCCGGTGCCAACCACGAGGATGGAGCTCCTCCTATCTCCCACAGCTGACAGAGGATTGACTCCTATCACACCGTCACCACTAACCGATGGAGGATGGACTTCCTGTAACACTGTCATGGTCGACAAACCGAGGATTGGCCTCCTATCAAATAGTCACTGTCCCCATCTCTATCAATATGACTGTTTTTTATGGGTTTCCGGAGAGCGATTGTTTAAAGGACCAATATGTACTGGGTAGCACAACAGACACAATTATTTTACGGGAACCATGTATCACGCACATTGCCATCTCACACGATTTCATGTGGAAACTGTCTACCGTATATGTTAGAGTGCAGTAAATAGTTCCCCGACCGTTATCAGATTCCCATAGTTCCCCGTCTTCCCCAAATCCCTAAATAGCCACCAAATCCTTAGCCCCCACATTCCCTTTCATGGCCCTGACATTGGGGGAATGTGGACAAGTGGTGCTGATCGTCTCAGTGCGGATGCTCGGGTTCATACAGTTGCTCTTGGCAACTCCGACAAGTAGGAATAGTCGAACAAGAAGGACGCAGACGTGGACATCGATGAGGACATTGACGACGATGATTAAAAGCCAGCAGTTAGCGGGAAAAGGCATCCACGCCAAGTAGATTTCGCGTGGCCATCCACCACCAACAACAACAAGAAGATGAAGAAGTAAAGAAGATTGTATATCTTTGTTGCTCTTTGCTCATATTTACACTTGAGTTATCCTTCACCTCTCGATCTCATCGCAAATGGTCAAGAATACAGATTCGATAGTGATCATTCACATTATCGCACACATTTTGTTTCTTCAAATGTGTTCCCTGTCGAGCGCACAATTCAGAACAATAAACCGTATGTGTTGTCCAGAGTTATCGGACAAAATTCTAATTATCGACCTATTTCGAGGGTATCACACAACTTGTTACCACAAACCATTTGTGTTCTTCCGGATTAGCGCAAACAGTTCATCTAAGTGACATTTATGTCATATATCGCACGCACCAGGATCTGCGTAACGTTTACGTTATATTGGTTCTTTGCAAACAGTTTTATAGTGTGAACTATATGTCGTACAACTCACACGCCCGTGTTTTTTTAATCGTTTGTGTTATTTTTCTTCATCACAGACAGTTCATAAATGTCATATGTTTGCCACGTATCGCACACGCAGGTGTGATCTGAATCATGGTTGCTCGACCAACCATCGCACAGAGTTCATTTCATTGACAATGGACCTTGAACAATACCGTTTAAGATTCATGCATCGCACACAATTTCATCGAAGAGTGTGTGATACAAGTGTCATCTTAGAACCTTCCTGCAGTAGGGAAGTCATGTCTTGATGTAGTGTTCGAGTTACGGGCCACTACCACTGGCACAAGCTCTTTGAACTCGCTGCTTGAATTAGTTCGGTTTCTTGAGTATCAATTACAAGCTAAAAGACATCGGTCAGTGATACGTCTCCAACGTGTCTATAATTTATGAAGTATTCATGCCATGTTTACAATAATTCTATATGATTTCGGTATGATTTCATTAGAACTAACCCGGACTGACGTTGTTTTCAGCAGAGCTACCGTGGTGTTGTTTTTGTGCAGAAATAAAAGTTCTCGGAATGGGTTGAAAATTTACGGAGAATATTTTTGGGAAATATGATAAATAATGGACTAAAAAGATACCGGAGAGGAGTACTGAGGCAGCCACAAGCCACCAGGGCGCCCCCTAGGGCACGCCCCGTGGTTTGTGGGCCCCTCGAGCATTCCCCTGACGTGATTCCAACGCCAAATATTCTTATAAATACAGAAACCCATGAAAAGAAACCTAGACCGGGAGTTCCGCTACCGCAAGCCTCCAGAGCCACGAAAAACCAATCTTGGCCCTCTCCGGCACCATGCCGGAGAGGGTCACCATCTTCGGAGACCATGGATGAGGAAGATGAAGAGGCCATCATCACCATGGAGTCCAAGGACCAGAGGGAGAATCTCTCCCCACCTTGGGGGAGGCTATGGAGGAGGAGGCACAAGGGGGCGACCCTCTCCCCATCTCTCCCTGTGGTGTCGGAGTGCCACCGGGGGAACCATCGCCGCGATGATCGTCTTCATCAACATCACCTTATTCATCAGCATCCTCATCTTCTTTTAGCTGTCCACTCTCCCCCACCCTGCTGTAATCCCCTAATTGAACATGGTGCTCTATGCCACATATTATGATCCAATGATGTGTTGTCATCCTATGATGTTTTGAGTAGACTCCCTTTGTCTTATGGGTTGATTGATGATCTAGATTGGTTTGAGCTGCATGCTTTATTATTGGTGTTGTCCTATGGTGCTCTCCGTGTCGCGCAAGCGTGAGGGATTCCCGTTGTAGGGTGTTGCAATACGTTCATGATTCGCTTATAGTGGGTTGCTTGAGTGACAAAAGCATAAACCCGAGTAGGTGGGTTGTTGTGTATGGGATAAAGGGGACTTGATGCTTTAATGATGTGGTTGGGTTTTACCTTAATGATCTTTAGTAGTTACGAATGCTTGCTAGAGTTCCAATCATAAGTGCATATGATCCAAGTAGAGAAAGTATGTAAGCTTATGCCTCTCCCTCATATAAAATTGCAATAATGATTACCTATCTTGTTAACAATTGCCTAGGACAAATTCGCACACCGACCCATCATTATTCCACAGTCGCTATTTGTAATATATTGTAATATATCCTAACTTTATGATAACAACACCTATATTTATATTTTAGTTCTTTGATGTCATGCAAATCTATTCTCTTCATACCCACAACATAGTTTTATTTCTGTTCCTAGTTGGAAGCAAACGTTCAGCGTATGTAGAGTTGTATCAGTGGCAGATAGGACTTGAGAGAATATTTCTCTTACCTTTAGCTCCTTGTGGGTTCGACACTCCATACTTATCACTTCCATCTTTCGAAATTGCTACGATGATTCCTTGCACTTGGGGATTATCAGTCAGTTGTGATGCGACAAGAAGCCGAAGGACTTCGGAAGTCCATGCAGAATTCAGATGCATACTTTCTCGCGTAACAACAAGCGATGGAGGATTTTAGCGTCAAATAAGAGAAAGCTAATAAGCTTGTTAAGCTTCTTGCCATCACGGTGGATAATCAGTATAACATTTCTTGAGCTCTTTTGAAGTTCTTTGCATTATGGTTTTGTTTTGTTGTCGTGTTTATTTGCTTTGGTGGCCAAATTTGACACGTAGTGTATGTAACATGCTCCTTTGTTGTTGCCTATATTTTCACTAGTGGCGAACTTCGATGCCTAGTGAATGTAATGTGTGTAATAGCCGTAGTAGCCTAGCGTTAGTTACTTGCTTATTTATTTTCTTATAGTCTTGTTTATTTATTTTCTTACAGTCACTAAAGTTCGTTTTCGTTGGTTTGATAGTGACCGTAATAACCATTGGCCACATACGAACCATGGTAACCATGGGCCTCCTACCTCTCGAGTGACCATGGGCCTCGTACGTGTTGTAGGATCCATGGGCCACTCATGGGCCAAACCGGTTATTCATGGGCCAAAATCAGACCGTAAAATGAGTCGTAAATGGGACAAAATCGGAACCTTCCATATGTGGGCCAAAACTATAATGGATCATCAGCACGCGGGAAGACAACACATGTTTAATTCTATCCACAAGCATAATGGGTCCTTAATGGGCCATAATACATGATGGGATGAAAACGGTCCAATGATTTACCGGTCTACAAATGGACCAACTGTAAGCACGGGCTGAATTAGGCCCACCAAGAGAACATGTGAGTAACAGACCACAAGGAATCAAGGGCCAAAAATGAGCCCAAGAAATTTTGGGTCCTTAGAAGGCCGAAAGATAACAGAGTCTGAAAGCGGCCCAACTAGTATGTGGTGTTAATGGGTCCGAAGCAATTCACTATTCATTATGGGCCGGAATCTTTACGGGCCATTAAAGGGCCCAGAGATTGAAAGGCGTGACATGGGTCGACAGAGGTCACGGGCCATACATGGGTCGAAAGTGACAATTTGTTAGAATTATATTCGATGGTCCGTCATGTTATAGGATTTATTTTAGTTGTATATATAGATCGTATATTCGTAGGGAAATCAAAAACTGGGCAATATTTCTAGCAAAATCAAAATAAGAACCACAATATTGTATTTCCACAGAATAAAGCATCTCCAACGTCCTAATTAACTCCACGTTCATCAAGAGCTCGGTAACAATCTTGCATTTTCACAGTATGCATTGAGGTGCCCGAGGTACATTCCAGAACCTCCAATATATTTTCATAGTAGGGAGCGCATTCTCAGTAGGGCTCGAACCACCCATCACGCACGATCTGGCATGCATATATGCATGGGATGATCAACGGGAAACTAAATAAATATCACTTGAAGCTAATTCACACATGCATGATACTCCCTCTATTTTCAAATATAAGTTTTTTTTAAAGATTTCACTTTGAACTGAACAAAATAAGTGAATTTACATTCTAAATATGTCTATATATATTTGTATGTAGTTCATAGTAGAATTTATACAAAGACTTATACTCCCTCCGTCCGGAAATACTTGTCCTAGAAGTAGATGTACCTAGACTTATCTTAGTTATAGATACATCCATTTTATACATTTCTAGGACAAGTATTTCCGGACGGAGGGAGTAATATTTATGAACGAAAGGAGTATAAGACCTTTGGAGATTTTACTATGGAATATATACGGATGTATATAGATATATTTTAAAGTACACATTTATTCACTTTGCTCGGTATCTAGTTCATAGTGAAATCTATAAAAGGTTTTATATTTAGAAACGAAGGGAGTAGTTGGATGAACGGTTAGCTAAAATTGATGTTCACACCCGCAATCCGTTTGAGAAACCACGCATCTAAAAGGATCAGACGGTAGAAAATGTAGAGGTAACTACCACTGGTGGTAGGATATATATCGCGCGACGGTGTGTGTATACATAGTCGAAATGCCAGGATCCTATAATATGCCAAAGCGTGACGCGGATGGAGCGATGTGCCCCCTAAAGCTAACCATGCATCGCCATGTCGTGGTGTCGCCATCCTGCTGCACTAGCTACTTAAACTCAAACTCACGGCTGATTACAGGTCGAGAAGGACGCAGAGCACAATGCAGGTGGCCGGTAGACAATCCTGTCTAGTTACTCGTTGCCTCTGGCGCCAATTACTTCGTGCAGGGCGCAAGACGTACGTGAAGATATATTAGTGGCGGTGTTTGGCCGGTGGAGCTGAGCTAGACGATGGAATCCAACTATTTTTTGAAAACCAACGTATCATCCACCAGCCGGATGGGCGTCCCGATGGATCGATCGGTTGCCATGGTCCTGGCCTGGGCTACTAGATCGCGGATCGAACTAATTAAAACTCAGCAGCTAATGATCGAAATAACTTGTGGTTGGATGTATCATGGATGGGAAATTGCATGGAACGAGCAGATCTGGAACGGGACCGGTCGATGCTCGAGGACCCCGGCCCAGGCGGGAGATCGATAGCCGCTTTGGTCCCTCCATATCTCGCTCGCGTGACGCACCCACGTCCACACAACCAAGGTGCAGCGGTACGTGCATGTATATGCTGCTGCTGTTGCGACGATCTTGTCCAAGTTGCAGCAAGGGGTGCGGTGGGGTTGTTGGTAGATCATCGTCGATTCATTCGATCGGATCGCACGTCCACGGGTGCCGGTCGCTCGCGAGCTTGAGCCTGAGCGTGAGTGAGCTCCAACCCGCTTTCCCATGCATGCAGATGCAGGCATGGCATGCAGCTCTCTGGTTGCACTTGTCGACCTACGTACAGGGGCGTACACGTGCGTTGCGTGCGCATGCAACAACGTACTCCCTCCGTTTCAAAATAAGTATTTTAAGCTTAATATAAATTTATACTAGAGCTAATACAAAGTTAAGACAGTTATTTTGAGACAGAGGGAGTAATTACTTCCGGAAAGGAAGGGAGTCTTTCGGTTATTTCAGTTACACAATGTGTCTAGCTAGCAAAACGTGATTCTAAATATGTTTTGCTCCGAAACTAATTAAGATCACTCTGCACCATGCAAGTTTACTCAAAATACGAAAATAGCATCCAACTGTTGCAGAAATGAGTAGATAATATCTTGTATTTCAAGGTCAACCAACGGCAAACTAGACATTATCAATCGTTGTATAGTAGCGTTATTGATACGGAAACACCAGGGTTTGAACAGAACATGTGTTGCATTTGTACTTCCGGGCCTTTTCGATCATTGGATAACACGAAGTACTACATGTAAACCTGAATACTAGCAGTGAAACAATACTTCTTTCCAGTCGACATCAACAGTTTTGCGTCTTGACCCGTACGTCAACAACAACAACCAGATCAAGTCCCTTTCAACCAAAATAAAAAAGAAATACTAGTAGTAGATGCAGTACCGTAAAAACTCCACAGGCAGGAGAGAAATTAAAATTCTATAAAAAAGCATTAGAGTTGGACATACGAATAGGTTCGCGTGCAATCACTGCCACACGTGTGTGCCTGGTGGTGGGTTGTGCATCACCTCAGTTGAAGGAAGGAAAAAAAAAACAAGCGCCACTATGAAACGTACCTGTCGTTTCACTCAACGTCGCACGTCATGTACGTACCCATCAACATATTTATTCTGTGCATGACAACTCCGCATTCTCCCTCGTCACCATCTCGTCACCACGCTCGTCATGCATGCAAGTAGGACGTTTACACAGCAATACACCCAGTATTTTTCTAATCAATTTTACTAGTTGGATTCAGAATTCAAAGCGAATAGTGATACGACACGCTGAGACATTACATATGGATCATGATGACCATGGATGCGAAGTCACTAGTGGAGAAAGGGGTATTAGAACCGGTTGGTAAGGGCCTTTGAACCCGGATACACATCCGGTGCTACGTATCCGGGACTAAAGGCCCCCCCCCCCTTTAGCATCGGTGTCTTACAAACCGGTGATAAAGGCCTCCACGTGGGCGCCGAAGAGTGCGCGCAGGCGGAGGACCTTTAGGACCGGTTGGTAACACCAACCGGTCCTAATGCTTTTTTTTTCTTTTTTTTTTCCTTTTCTTTTCAGGGTTTCCGATTCCGTATTTCGGTGTTTCCGTGTTCCGTATTTTCAGGGTTTTCGTTTACGTGTTTCCGGTTCCGTATTTCCGTTTACGTCTTTCCGATTCCGTGTTTCCGATTCCGTGTGTCCGTGTTCCGTTTTTTACGAACACGTAATCGGAAACACGTATCCGGAAACACCGATTCCGTGTTTGCGGTTAAGTGTTTCTCCGATTCCGTATTTGCGGTTAAATGTTGATGCACCAAATAAAAGTACATATATACATGTAACACGAAGTACTGGACCGATTATCATTACATAATTTGAAGTTCGTTTCCTATAGCTGTATACTTGCATAGAGAAGGGAGCTGGCTATTGGTTCATAGGATGGAAAAATTCTCCGCCTTCATCTATGACTTGCGTGAGGAGAAATCCTGCCAATTCTTCTGCAACTGCCTTGCAACGTTGGATTGGTCTTAGCATCGCCCGCTTTCGTTGCAGCTTTAAAAGAAGTAGATGAAAACAATTAAGTTGTGAACAAAACTAACATAATTGATGGCAACATAAATAAAGTTGTGAAGATCTGGTTACGTACCTCTAGATTTCTGGAAGTACGGGATTTCTCATTGATAATCCTGTGAATGTACTCGCAAACGTAGTATCCACAATAATCAGTGCCCTGTGGTTGTTGCGGGACGCCCTATATACGAGAACATAATTCGGTCAAATTAATAATAATCAAGAGAATGGTAATGGTATTGAAACCAGGGTACGTAGTACTACTTACTTTGTTAATCTGAAAGTGGAGCTTGTCTACCCATGTACCGGGTTCTTCCTTGATGGACATTTGCCAAACCCTGGCCGACAAAGAAAAATGAATACAAGAGTTAATTATTACTTACTTGATATCAGGAAATGAACGAAAAAGAGGCCGATGAACGAAAGAGGCCTATATATATATACCTTTGAAGCATCTGACGCGCGCTCTTCCATTTGTCAGCGTCCCAGGTTAACGGGTCCCAGACTTCAACCACTCCTTGATCGATTCTAATGATGAACAATATGAAGTGGGACCTGCGCACGTGTACACACGCAGTCATGCATACTCATCAATTACACTTAACATCAGGTAAGCAAAATGGAATGTGTACAAGACAGTAACACTCACTTGAATCCGTAGGGCCAAAGTATTTCTTTTTTGGTACTTTGTCGCTTCAAAAACCTTAGCAAATCATCCGGTGTATCCTTGTTGAACTTTTCTATTGTCTCTTGATGAAACGAATACGGGTCAATGAACCCAAAGTCCCAGATTCCTGCCAGCTTGCATTCACGAATCTTCATTCTGCATAGTAGCGTACAAAAAGAATGTCTCGTGAGTGATAATTATACGGGCAATGAACGCGAGCTTAACTAAATAATTAAGTTACACAAATAAAACACTTACAAACAGTAGCAGCTGACGATAGCTTTGTCGAGGGCACGTTGATTGTACATCTCGAAAAAATCATCGAACCCAACCTCCACACCGTACTCTCCGAAGTAGTGTTGATCCTGAACTGCCGCCATGATACAGTCTCTCTTTTGCCTTGCGGCCTCCAAGTACCAACCATGTAAATTCCATAGTTGGGTTGTTAGAGCACTAGGATTTTCGACCAGAGGCTGCTCGGGCTTATATTTATATACCACATCAGCAATAGCGTAACCTACGTCGCCCATGCGTGGACCGGACACTGAAGCCTGGTCAGATAACACCTTGAGCGGGGCAATTGACTGTGCTTCTTGTTGTCCGAGATGGGGAACTTGTTTCCCGCATTTCGTCTGCTCCGTCTGCTTCATCTGCTCCGCCTGCTTCATCTGTGCGGTGTGCATCTTTTCAATGAACCGTTCATAGTCTGAAAGGGGCGGCGATGGCGGCGGTTCAGGATAATATAAGTTGTCGATGGTGCGCTCAATTTTCCACTTTGGTACGTTCTTCAGAGTTTCCTTCCAGATGTCTGGAGGGGGCTTCAGGGGAAACCGTGCGAACCATGCTTTGTTTTTGGCTTTCACGGCCTCGTCTAGTTCCTCCAGAGTCATCAGGCCTGGTAACTTCGGGGGAGTCTTGACTTTATTGGGTTTCCTTTCTCTCTTCTTGGGAGGAGTCCCGTTTCTTCTGAACTGCAGCTTCCGCTTTGCCGTACCCGTAGTGCGCGCATCCGTCGGCTCACTGGAGTGCACGGGCGATGGACACTCGGCCTCGGGCTCCCTATATTCGTTGTGGGGTGGACTTGGAGGTGCGTTGGGGGGTGGACTTGGAGGTCGTGCATTCTCTGTACGAAAGTGAAAAAACTATTAAAAATAGGCTTACATGTGGTGCAACATTCAGTAATTGTTGGAGGTGGTGCATAATTGTACCTGGAGGAGTCGGTGGCCTTGGCGCCGCGTTAGGAAACACAATGTGTTTCTTCTTCCACAAGATGATACCAAGCTCCATTTCTCCCAATGTCTTCTCGCCTTCACCTCCAGGAATATCAAGCTCAATTGACTGGCATCCCGGCGTAATTGTTGACAACCCGACACGAGCATGGGATGCTGGAATCTGACCATCATGGTAGGTTGCTCCAGGTTGATTCGGTAAAGCATAGCCTGACGCCACCATGAAGGATATGTTCCCCATTGGCATATGTATCTCACAGTTTGTCTTCTCCTTGACATCATCCACGGGGTAGTGAGGCGCCGACGGTTCGACTGCAGGACCGTCTTCTAGCTGCAGCTGCGTGGAACCCACGCTGCTTCTATGCTGAGATAGGACGGCATCTGCTACGGCATCGTCTTCTAATTGCTGCCTATCAGCGTCAGGTGCAGGATCTTCTTCCTCCTCTTCAGTGTCAGGTACAGGGTGTCCCCCTTTCTTCAAGAGAAACGACACCTTTTCTTCTAATGTCGCTATCCGTTCCAGCGCCTTCCTCTTGCTTCTACCACGGCTTCTGTAAGTGCCAAGGTCCGCCGGAAACCCTTGGTTCCACGGGGTAGTGGCTCCAAAGCCTCGTGTTCGTACCCACTTTTCGGGGTTCCCGAGTGCCTTCGTCAACTCGTCGTTCTCTCTATCGGGAACAAAAGTTCCTTTTCGAACAGCTTCTATTGCCTTCTCTAGATCTGATACGACTTGTCTTATTTTTTCCGACCATGGTCCCTCCGCAACAATCATCCCAGTCTCAGCGTCCAACGTTTCCCCATGCGCGAACAACCAGAACTTGGACCTATCGGGCCAGTCATGTGTCTGTGGAATGATATTTCTTTTCAGAAGCGCATCTTCATAGCGTCGCCACCTAGGCAGGGCAGTCATGTAGCCACCTGACCCCAAAATATTGTGATATTTCTTTTTCTTCGCATTCTCCGTATTTGTGGCTGATCGGGATGTAAAGACACCCGATTTCTTGTACGCCTTAAAATCAGGCCAAGCGTCTCTTATCTTCACTAGGTGCCCAGTGAAAACTGGATCTTCGTCCTTATATTTGTTCCACAAGTCTTTCTTCCACCTCTGGAATTGTGTGGCCATCTTCTTCAAAGCCGACTCCTCGACTTTCTTCTTCTTATCTTCCGCTACGCTGAAATTTAGCCAGACCGTGTCGCAAAGCACTCTTTTCAATCTATCATCGACATAAGTAGCTCCAACGTTGGCGCCGGTCTCCGGCTTATTCCATTCTATTAAGTTGATCGGGACCAGGTCTCTTACAACAACTCCGCACTGATTTACAAATTTGCGATAAGTTTCTGGGGGTTCCAGTGGTTTGCCATCAGCAGCAACTTTATCGATCGAGTACCTTGCAGTATCTTTCAACCTTGCGGCCGGGCCTCGTTTCGACTTTGTCTCAGTACTTGCGCTAGGTGTTCCGGAGGGCACCTAAACGGGAAAATAATGATTCGTTAGTAAGTGCAATACAAATTAATTGTTGCGTCAACAGTGACTTGAGATATACATTGGCAGAGTTTGTTCCGGAGGGCACTTCTTCATCTACTACATCTTCTATATTCTCAGCTCCGTCACCGGAGTCGTTCAAAAATTGATTGCTAAACGCATGCCCACCGTCGTCATCATGATATATGGCCGTTGCATCTTCAAAAATCATCTGGCACATGTATCTTTCCTTCTCCGCCTCACCCATTTCCATGAGCTGATCGGCGTGCTGATCATGTGGTTCTTGGGGATCCATAGCTCAACACCTGCTAGTAACAAGAATTTAACTTAGCAAAATTATTTACGGAAAAGTTTTACGGAACCGGAAATTTTACGGAAAAGTTTTACGGAATCGTCGGAGTCGTAATCGTCGCAAAGTTTTACGGAATCGTCGGAAAGTTTTACGGAATCGTCGGAATCGTCTGAAACTTTCCCCGCAGTTATGGAATCGTCGGAAACTTTCCCCGCAGTTATGGAATCGTCGGAATCGTAGGAAAGTTTTACAGAATTGTAATCGTCGGAAAGTTTTACGGAATCGTCGGAATCGTCGGAAACTTTCCCCGCAGTTATGGAATCGTCGGAATCGTAGGAAAGTTTTACGGAATTGTAATCGTCGGAAAGTTTTACGAAATCGTCGGAATCGTCGGTTTAGGGTTTTACGGAATCGTCGGTTTAGGGTAAACTATGAATCGTCGGAATCGTCGGTTTAGGGTTTTACGGAATCGTCGGAATCGTCGGTTTAGGGTAAACTATGAATCGTCGGAATCGTCGGTTTAGGGTTTTACGGAATCGTCGGAATCGTCGGTTTAGGGTAAACTATGAATCGTCGGAATCGTCGGAATCGTCGGTTTAGGGTTTTACGGAATCGTCGGAATCGTCGGTTTAGGGTAAACTATGAATCGTCGGAATCGTCGGTTTAGGGTTTTACGGAATCGTCGGAATATGATGAAGGCGGCTTCACGTAACTTTTTTTTATAGGATGTCCTATTCGGGCCGGAAAAAAACTAATATCGACGGTTATAATTACAAGCATACAACAATATGGATATACGAAAATATGCATGGATATACCTTACGTGAAGAAGACGAAGTGGGGCAGCGAGGAGGCGGCGTGGGGCGGCGCGCGAGGAGGCGGCGAGGAGGCGTCGCGAGGAGGCGTCGAGGAGGCGACGGCGCGGCGAAGAGGCGGCGAGGAGGCGGCGCGAGGATCGGCGAGGATCGGCGAGGAGGCGACGGCGCGGCGAGGAGGCGGCGAGGATCGTCGGCCGGCGAGGCGGCGCGAGGAGGCCGCGGCGGCGCGCGCGAGGAGGCGGCGCCGCGCGAGGAGTCGGCGGCGCGGCGAGGAGGCGACGGCGCGGCGAGGCGGCGAGGAGAGAGGCCGAGTCGGCGAGGAGAGAGGCGGCGGGGAGAGAAGGCACGCGCGGGAAGGCGAGAAGTTGGCGACCCCGGAGAGGTATAGGGCCTTTAGCACCGGTGTGTGTTAACAACCGGTGCTAAAGACCCTTTAGCACCGGTTGGTAACACAGACCGGTGCTAAAGGGTCCAAAATTCGGGCACGAACCGAACCCACCTTTAGGACCGGTTGTTGTTACAGACCGGTCCTAAAGGTTTTTTTCCTTTTTCTTTTTTCCTTTTTTCTGTTTCCTGTTTTCTTTTTCTTTTTGTTTCCTTTTTCTTTTTCCTGTTTCTTCTTTTATTTTTCTTTTTTTCTTTTTTCTGTTTCCTGTTTTCTTTTTCTTTTTGTTTCCTTTTTCTTTTTCCTGTTTCTTCTTTTATTTTTCTTTTTTCCTTTTTTCTGTTTCCTGTTTTCTTTTTCTTTTTGTTTCCTTTTTCTTTTTCCTGTTTCTTCTTTTATTTTTCTTTTTTCCTTTTTTCTGTTTCCTGTTTTCTTTTTCTTTTTTCTGTTTCTTCTTTTATTTTATTTTTTTGTTTCCCTTTTCTGTTTTTTTACATTTATTTACGAATTGTCAAAATGTCATTTTTACACTTAAAAAATAAAAATGATATATCAAAATGATCAAATTTAGTGGAAACTGGTCAAATTTTTAATATTTATCAAAATGGTCAACACAATTACATAAAAGGTTTAATACATTATTACACATCACCAACAACACCCCCTATCTATTTTTCTTCTTGCCTTTCTTCTGATTGCGCCGTAACCATGGACTATCTTCATCATTTAACGGGATGCTTGGATCATCTTTGACTTTGAAGGGAGGAATTTCATCAAATTTATTGTAATCTTCTGACATGTCTGTCTTGTCCTCGACTCCCACGATGTTTCTTTTCCCTGAAAGAACTATGTGGCGCCTTGGCTCATCGTCTGATGTATTCGCTTCCTTATCTTTTCTTTTTCTCGGTCTGCTAGACATGTCCTTCACATAGAAAACCTGAGCCACATCATTGGCTAGGACGAATTGATCATTGCCGTACCCAAGATTCTTCTGATCCACTGTTGTCATTCCGTACTTCGGGTCTACCTTCATGCCTGACAGGTTAAACCATTTGCACCAGAACAAAGGGACCTTAAAGGAAGGTCCGTAGTCAAGTTCCCATATCTGCTCTATGTAACCATAGTATGTGACCCTTTGCCCGTTGTTGTCTTTTGCATCAAACCGGACGCCACTGTTTTGGTTGGTGCTCTTTTTATCTTGGTCTGCCGTGTAAAATGTGTTACCATTTATCTCGTACCCTTTAAAGGTCAATACAGTCGAAGATGGTTGCTTGGCCAACAAGTATAGCTCATCTTCAACAATGTTGTCATTAATGAGACGTCTTTGCAACCAACCGCCGAAAGTCTTCGCGTGTTCTTTAGCAATGAAATCTTCAGGTTGCTCCGGGTATTCCGAGCGTAAAATATCCTTGTGTTCCTGGATATATGGAGCCGCCAAGCTGGAATTAACTAGAACTGTGTAGTGTGCTTGAGTGAAAGATTGCTCGTCCATACATGTTGTTGATTTCTTTCCTAGCGTGCCTTTTCCACGCAGTCTCCCCTCATGGCGCGACTGAGGAACACCGATCGGGTTCAGGTCAGGAATAAAGTCAACACAAAACTCAATGACCTCCTCTGTTCCATAGCCCTTGACCATGCTTCCTTTTGGCCTAGCACGGTTTTTAACTGGGTCATGATCACGTGGCAGTCATGAGACTTTAGGTTTTGGAACTTTTTCTCTTCCAGGTTTAGTATTCCTTTTATGTTCGACGAGTAGCCAGACGGGACCTTGATACTGCTCAGGACTTGGAAAAAGATCTCCTTCTCTTCCTTGGTAAGAGCGTAGCTGGCAGGACCTTTGAAATTCTCTCGATTCATCAGGTCGTCTCGTTCGTGCATACGTTGGTGGTGCAGCCGTGCTTTTGGTGTATCTCTCGACTTCTTCCCATGCACGCCCAATAAGTTTAGCAGGTTCACGCAAATATTTTTCGTCACGTGCATCACGTCGATCGCAGAGCGAACCTCTAGGAATTTCCAATAGGGTAGTTCCCAGAATATAGATTTCTTCTTCCACATGGCTACGTGGTTGTCGGCGTCATTCGGAAAAGATTGTGCGCCAGGACCATTACCAAAGATTACTTTTATATCTTTGACCATGTCATATATATCAGTACCTTTAGGGAGGGTTGGCTTCCTCCGTGTATCTGCCTCGCCTTTGAAATGCTTTCCTTTCTTTCTTACGGGATGCCTGTCTGGAAGAAATCGACGATGCCCCGGGTACACATTCTTGCCTATATGTATACTTTCAGTCTCGCCTAAACAGTGTGTGCATGCGCTGTATCCCTTGTTTGACTGTCCTGAGATGTTACTAAGAGCGGGCCAATCATTGATGGTTACAAACAGCAACCCTCGTAGGTCAAATTCCTCCTGTTTGTACTCGTCCCACACACGTACACCTTCGTCAGCCCATAACTCTAGAAGTTCATCAACCAGTGGCCTCAGGTACACATCAATGTTGTTGCCGGGTTGCGATGGGCCTGGGATAAGCACTGGCATCATAATGAACTTACGCTTCATGCATAACCAAGGAGGAAGGTTATAGATATATAGAGTCACGGGCCAGGTGCTATGACTGCTACTCTGCTCCCCAAACGGATTCAGGCCATCTGTACTTAGACCAAACCTTAAGTTTCTTGGGTCACGTGCAAAGTCCTCGTACTTATCGTCGATGTTTCTCCACTGCGACCCATCAGCGGGTTGTCTCAGCATATCGTCTTCCTTACGGTCTTCTTTGTGCCATCGCAGCAACTTGGCATGCTCTTTGTTTCGGAACAAACGTTTCAACCGTGGTATTATAGGAGCATGCCACATCACCTTGGCAGGAACCCTCTTCCTGGGGCGGTCGTCGCCCTCAACATCACCAGGGTCATCTCGCCTGATCTTATACCGAAATGCACCGCATACCGGACAGGCATTTAAATTCTCGTGCTGACCGCGGTAGAGGATGCAGTCATTGATGCATGCATGTATCTTATGCACTTCCAATCCTAGAGGGCAGACAACCTTCTTTGCTTCGTACGTACTGCAGGGCAGCATGTTATCTCTTGGAAGCATCTTCTTCATTATTTTCAGCAGCTTTTCAAATCCCTTGTTAGATATTCCATTCTCTGCTTTCCATTGCAGCAATTCCAGGGTGTTGCCCAGCTTTTTCTGGCCATCTTCGCAATTTGGGTACAACAATTTTTTGTGATCTTCTAACATGCGCTCCAACTTCAACCTCTCGTTTTCACTTCCGCAGTTTATCTGTTCTTCACGAATGACCTGACGAAGATCATCATCAGACTCATCAACAATGTCCTCAAGTTCAGGCTCGTCTTCCCCCATTTCAGTATCACCGTGTTCACCGAACATAGGATAGTTATCATTATCCTCTTCTTCTTCATTGTCTTCCATTACAACCCCTCTTTCTCCGTGCTTGGTCCAACAAAAATAACTGGGCATGAAGCCTTCTTGCAACAGGTGGGTGTGTATGGTTCTTGAGTTAGGGAAATTCCTCTTATTCTGGCATTTTTTACATGGACAAAAAATAAATCCATTCTGCCTGTTTTTCTCAGCCACATTGAGAAAACTATGCATGCCATTAAGGAATTCGGGACGACGTCGATCACTGTACATCCATTGCCGGTTCATCTGCATTATATAAATTTATCAAAAACCATTATGCTAAATCATAATGACTAAATTAATTAATTAATACAAAAAGTTCATCACACGTTAAAACCAAAGTAGCGTAGTGACCATACATATATAGTTCTCATAAAAACACACACTGAAACCAACCATAAAAACTCTCTCTAATTAATGCATTTAAAAACAACAACAAATGCGATCAAAATCGCAACAAAGGTAACAATTGACCCGACGGCATAATGATACCAAGCCTCTTTACTAATTGCATATTTTCTAATCTTTCTAATCTTCAGACGCATTGCGTCCATCTCGCTCTTGTGACCATCGACGACACCGGCAAGAACCTTTTCCAAGGTCATCTTCTCTCTTTCAGTTTTTTCCAACCTTTCTTCAGTTTTTTTCAATCTTTCTTTCAGGCCAACATTTTCTTGTTCAACTAAGTGTAACTTCTCACCAATAGGGTCGATTGGCATTTCCGGTTCCACTACCTCCTAGATAAAAATATCTATGTCAAGTTGGTCGGCATAATTAATTGTCATATAATCAGGAAATGAAAATATGTAGTTATAAAAGATAATATACCACATCCGAATCATAGACTGGACGAGGGCCAACGGGGACGGATATCAAAACCATGGCGCTATACATATAAAAAAAATCTTACACAATAAGAAAATTATATACAAGTAAATATGTAAATCATACAAATCAAAATTTGTTTTGGTAAATAAAAACAATAGGCTCACCAAGGTTGTGTCGGTGACGGGGCGATCGACGGCGGTGAGGAAGGGGACAAGGCGCGCGACACTAAAAAAAACCACAAATCATAATTAAATTTGAGCTCAAATTGCATATGTATACATAACAAATGATGAACTCTCTCTAGCTTAGGCATTTCATCAAACACCTAGCTAGCACAACAAAAATGAAATGAGCAAGAAAACGAGCAAAACTTGCAATGCCGGAAGAGGGAATGTTGATGCTAACCGTAGGACTGATGGGTGCCAACAATCTTGACAAATGGTGGAGAAAAATGGGGATGGATTAGAGCTCCCAAGAGGAAGGAGAGAGCAAAAATGGAGTTGAGCTCGAGCTAGAAAAAATGGGGTGGAATATAGGGTGCTCAGAGAGGAAGGAGAGGAGGGCTTTAGGACCGGTTTGTGTCAAAAACCGGTGTTAAAGGGTCTGACAGCGGGGCCCTGCAGTTGCTGCAAAAATGAGAAAACCTTTAGAATCGGTTTGTGATACAAACCGGTTCTAAAGGGTCTGTCCACTGGGCCCCCCTCCCTGCAGCAAACGGTCCAAAAACCTTTAGGACCGCTTTGTGTTACAAACCGGTCCTAAAGGCCTTCCGGCCATTTGCTGCAGGGAGGGGGCCCAGCGGACAGACCCTTTAGAACCGGTTTATATCCAATCCAGGTCAAATGTGGTTGGCTCAATGCCCTGTTTTCTACTAGTGAGTATAGATAACTATTACTCCCAGATAAATTGGCACCTGGTCGAAGATCGTGCCAACCTAAATCTTTGTTGACCTTTAGTTCAACTCAGTGTACCCGTAACTGTTATGTGAATGAATGGCATTACAAGTGTTTGTAAAAAAAATATTAATGCTTTATTATATTTTATCCATTACTCCCTTCAATCCTAGGCTTATTTTGTTTTGTTAAACCATACATTTAACCAATAATTACTTCATAAATACAAGGTTATATGAAATGAAATTTGTGTCACTATATTTGTATTTAAAAGTACTTTTATGATAGTGTTTTATTTTCACATAAATAAAATATTCAAGAATAATTGTTGGTTAAAATCTTGGCATAACGAAACGAAATATGCCTTTCATCAGAATGAAGGGAGTAATAGCTGGTAGAGCTGACTAAACAATTAACACATAACGTGGGCATGTTGTCTAGCTTGTGGCTATAATAGGAAGCAAAATATGCCAGACAGAAAATATGCTGAATAAACTATGTAATCTAGCTATAACGCTTCGGTTAAATTGAACACGCACCATTCCCTCAGTCTCCAAAAAGAAGTGCGGTAAATTTAGATTCAACTTAACACTAGTAGAAAAAGGGTCTTTCGGTCGAGGGCCGAAAGACCATTAGTCCCGGTTCAAACCAAACAAGCATTGGTCCCGGTTCGGTTTGCCGGGGCATTGGTCCCGGTTCGGTTCACCTCATTAGTCCCGATTCGGGGCAAAACCCGGTACTAAAGATCCAGCGACTGCCACGTGACGTGCCGCGGAGCATTAGTCCCGGTTTGTGGCAAGAACCGGGACTAAAGAGTAGGCTATTAGTCCTGGTTTTTGATAAAAATCGGGACTAAAGTGTTGCCCATATAAACCCTCGCATCTGCCCACCCTCTCCTCTGTTTTTTGGCTGTTGAAGTGTGATCATGGCATGCTCTTGCCACTCTAGTTCATGCACATGATGTGTTCGATGAAATTCCCGAGCCACACTACTTAAGCTTTCTCGTCTCCAAGCTCGACCTCCAAGCTCTATTTTCCTCAATATTTGTCCAAGTTTGGTGGTGCACCAACTGCACAAGTGTTTTAAAAGGTTAACTACTTCATCTTTCATCTCTCACTACTAGTTTAGCTCATTTCAATTGCTCAAATTAACTTCTAAGAGTCTACACATGTGTAGGGTGCTGCTACCTCTTGAGCTTGCGTTGGTTTTTCCCTTGAAGAAGAAAGGGTGATGCAGCACAGTAGCAGTAAGTATTTCCCTCAGTTTGAGAACCAAAGTATCAATCCAGTAGCAGAATCAAGCCAAGTGTCCAGAGTACCTGCATAAACACAAACGAGCTTGCACCCAACGCTATAAATGGGTTGTCAATACCTTCAAGATTGATTGCAAAGTGAGATCTGAAGGCGGAAAGTGCAACGAAGTAAAAGTGTAAGGCTTAAAATATGATGTGAAGTAGACCCGGGGGTCATAGTGTTCACTAGAGGCTTCTCTCAAAATAGCAAATATTACGGTAGGTGAACAAATTACTGTCGAGCAATTGATAGAACCGCGCAAAGTCATGACGATATCTAAGGCAATGATCATACATATAGGCATCACATCCGAGACAAGTAGACCGATACTTTCTGCATCTACTACTATTACTCCACACATCGAGCGCTATCCAGCATGCATCTAGTGTATTGAGTTCATGACGAACAGAGTAATTCCTTAAGCAAGATGACATGATGTAGAGGGATGAATTCATGCAATAGATATAAACCCCATCTTTTTACCCTTGATGGCAACAACACGATGCGTGCCTCGCTACCCCTTCTGTCACTTGGGTGAGGTCACCGCACGGTATGAACCCAAAACCAAGCACTTCTCCCATTGCAAGAATCATAGATCAAGTTGGCCAAACAAAACCCACAACTCGAAGAGAATTACAAGGATATGAAATCATGCATATAAGAGATCAGAAGAAACTCAAATAAGATTCATAGATAATCTGATCATAAATCCACAATTCATCGGATCTCGACAAACACACCGCGAAAGAAGATTACATCGGATAGATCTTCATGAAAATCATGAAGAACTTTGTATTGAAGATCCAAGAGAGAGAAGAAGCCATCTAGCTACTAGCTATGGACCCAAAGGTCTATGGTGAACTACTCACGCATCATCGGAGAGGCAATGATGATGATGAAGAAGCCCCCCGTATCCGAATCCCCCCTCTGGCAGGGCACCAGAACGTGCCCGAGATGGGATCTTGTAGAGACAGAAGCTTGCGGCGGCGGAAAAGTATTTTCGTGGATCTCTCGCGTAGTTTTGGATGTTTCGGGAATTTATAGGCAGAAGAGGTAGGGCAGACGAGCCACAGGGGGCCCACAAGCCTGCTAGGCACGCCCCCTGGCCGCGCCTAGGGGGCTTGTGGCCTCCCCTGGTGGCCTCTGCCTTGGTTCTCACGCCCCCTGCGTATCTTCCGTCCCGGAAAAAATCTTTTCGGAAGTTTTATTCCGTTTGGACTCCGTTTAATATTCTCCTGTGAAAAGGGTCAAAAACACGGAAAAAACAGGAACTCGCACTTGGCATTGAGTTAATAAGTTAGTCCCAAAAAAGATATAAAAGGCATACAAAACATCCAAAGTTTGACAAGATAATAGCATGGAACCATAAAAAATTATAGATACGTTGGAGATGTATCAAGCATCCCCAAGCTTAACTCATGCTCGTCCTCGAGTAGGGAAGTGATAAAGACTGAATTTTTGATGTGGAATGCTACCTAGGATATTTGTCCTTTGTAACTTCTTTCATGTGACATGAATTTTCAGATCCGTAAGATTCAAAACAATAGTTTGCTATTGACATGAAAACAATAATACTTAAAGCAAATTAGCAAGGTAATCATGAACTTTCGAAATAACAAGGCCAAAAGAAAGTTATCCCTACAAAATCATATAGTCTGGCTATGCTCCATCATCCCCACACAACAAATTTAAATCATGCACAACCCCGGTATTGGCCAAGTAATTGTTTTCGCACTCTTACTTTCTCAAACCTTTTTCAACTCTCACGCAATACATGAGCATGAGCCATGGATATACACTACTGGAATAAGAGAATTTGCCATCTGCTGGCTGATGACAAAGACACTTTTTGCCATCAGCTACCCAAAACCAGACGGCAAAGAGAAGGTAATGGAAAACATCCTCTTTGCCATAAGTGTACTCTTTGCCGTCTGCCAGCTGACGACAAAGCACATGCAGGCAGATGACAAAGAACCCACCCCACACCGCCCTCTAACCCATAACGGTCCAACACTTTGCCGTTAGCCTATTACCACTTTGCCGTCGGGGGAAGACGGCAAAGAGGCAACTAGACCTAACGTCGTCAACCCCCAACCCACCCCCTCTCTCTCCCCCATAACGGTTCATCACAGCCGGCCCCTTCTCTCTCCCCGCACTGCCGCTGGAGCTCGCCCCTCCTCCTCCCCGTGACCCGCCGCCGGAGCTCGCCCTTATTCCCGTGACCCGCCGCCGGAGCTCGCCCCCTCCTCCTCCCCGCGACCCCCTCCTCCATGACCATGCCCCTGCTCCACCACCGCCCCTCCTCTCCGTGCCCCTGCTCCACCATCGCCCTGGTGCCCTCCTCCCCGCGACCCCCTCTCATCCACCATTGCGCCAGCCCTCGCCTTGGTGCCCTCTCCTCCCCGCGACCCTCTCCTCCACCAGCTCCGGCCAGGTCACCCACCGCCCTGACCGTCACCGTCCCGGCTGCCCACTACTAACCAAGGTGATTTTTTTAATTTTTTGCTAATTAATAGATTTAGTGGTATATATAGTTTACTTGGAAGGTTAGTTAATTAGTAGATTTAGTGGTAATTTAGTTAGTTGGTATATTATCTTTAGTTAGTTGTTAGTTTAGTTAGTTGGTAGATTTAGTTAGTTAATTAGTAGATTTAGTAGGTAGTTTAGTGGTAGATTCTGTTTTGTTAATTAGTGGTAGCTAGATTCTTTTTTAGTTACTTAGTGGTAGATTATGTTTTTGTTATTTGTTTGCTGTTTAGTGTTTTATAGGTTTAGCGATAGGTTTAGTTAGCTTGGTTAGTTAGGTTAGTTAGTTAGTTAGCTTAATAGAAAGAAGAGGAAGAAGTAGAAGAAGAGGAGGAGGAGAAGAGGAGAGGAGGAGGAGGAGGAGGAGAAGAAGAAGAAGAAGAAGAAGAAGAAGAAGAAGAGGAGAAGAAAAAAACAAGAAGGAGAAGAAGAGAAGAAGAAGAGAAGAAGAAGAAAAGAAGAGAAGAAGACATTATTAGCCCATTTAGCTCCAAAATGCCATAATAAGTCCAAAATGGCATAAGAACCTTGGTTAGCTCATGAATATTATATTCTTAGCTCGTTTTCCTCTAAAATGACATAATTAGCCCATATAGCTCCAAAAAGACATAATTAGATAATTTAGCTCCAACAAGAGGAGAAGAGGAGAAGAAATAGGAAAAATGAAAAGAAAAAAGAAGAAGAAGAAGAAGAAGAAGAAGAAGAAGAGAAGAAAAATACCTTCTCCTTCTTCTCCTCCTTCTTCTCCTCCTCCTCCTTCTCCTTCTTCTTGATTTCTTCTTCTTGTTCTCCTCCTCCTCTTTCTTCTACTCTTTATTATTCTCCTTACCTTATTTTCCCCAACAATGAGATAATTAGCCCATTTAGCTACAAAATGGCATAAAAACCTTGGTTAGCCCATGAATATTATATTCTTAACTTGTTTTCCTCTAAAATGACATAATTAGCATATTTGTGTTGATCAGGTGAATTTACATGTGATTTTTGTCTCGTCGCTGTGAGGTCTGCTGTGCGAAGACCTCCCCGTGCGTTGTACGAGCTCCGCCCATGCATTCGTGGGTCAGTAAAAATTTCATCTCCTCCTCGCCCCTTCATTTACTGTGGCTCGGTTTCCGGATGAAACTTTCTAGATTTAGGTAATTAATTAATTTATCAGTATGCATGACTAGTATGCGTCTCCCGTTTGAAAGGGCGACATCTATAAATATGCATGTCTTTGCATATTTATAACAGCCATCCTTTCGAATTGTCCAACATTATCCATGGACAACACGAGTATGTGTAGATTGGGTTCGTTTTCCCATATGCTGTGCTCTGGATCCGATGCGGAATTTCGTCAGTGCCTCCCTGTTGTTCTCCGGATGCACATCCTCTCTGTTTATTGCGGAGACGTGTATCAGGAGAACAACTGGGAGGTGCTGCCAAAATTTTGCGTTGGATCCTCAGCAGAGCATGGGTAAACGAACCCAATCTACACATACTCGGGTGGGATTAGGACCTATCTTTACCTATTAGCGTGTAGGTTGCCTGGACGTAATAAAAATGGCGAACCTGATTAACCGATGAATATAAATGCTAAATTATATATAAATATATTTCTTCTGTCTTTAGTAGCTAGGCAAGATGAGTGATCGTGCGTGGATGTATACCGGTCACCCTAGTCAGAAAGAGATGACGAAAGAATGGTTTCTAAAAACAAAGGAATTTGTGAAAGCCGCATTCGCAAATGGCCAGGAAATAAAATATTGCCCCTGTCCTGGATGTGACAACTATAAAAAGATGACAGAGGCTGTAATGATTAAACACCTGCAGAGGAGGGGTTTTAAGCCTAATTATATAGTGTGGACATTTCATGGTGAGTCTATACAACGCACAAGAGCTGAGGTGGTCCGTCGTCGCACCGACGAGCATGGTACCGGGATCGAAGACATGGTGCAAGACTTTGATGATGCTCGGGATTCGGAACATGAGATGGAGGAATCTGCAAAGGCCTTTTATGAAATGTTGGAGTCTTCAAAACGTCCTCTCCATGAGCACACTAAGCTATGTCAGTTGGATGCAATTGCACAAGTAATGGCTCTGAAGGCTCAGTTCAACTTGGGAAGAGAATGCTACGACGCGATGATGACACTATTTGGATGCTTCCTACCCAAAGACCATGTGATGCCTGCAAACCTGTACAAGTCGGACAAAATACTTCGTGTACTTAAGATGCCCTATGAGAAGATAGATGCATGTGAGAAAGGATGTGTCTTATTTAGGAAGGAGTATGCACACTTGGACTATTGTCCCAATTGCGAGTCTTGCAGGTATCTTGTGGTAGACAACGGTATCGGTGATAAGAGGCAGACCAAAATCGCAGTTAGTGTTCTTCGGTATATGCCAAATGTACCAAGACTTCAATGTCTTTTCATGGTCGAATAGATAGCCAGACAGATGACATGGCACAAATTGGGCAAAAGAACCGAATTAGATGCGGATGGGAACAAGATGGTGGTACACACATCGGATGGGGAAGCGTGGAAACATTTCGATGGATTGCATCAGGATAAAGCGGCAGATCCAAGGAATCCTCGAGTCTGCATCGCCACGGATGGTTTTAATCCCTTCGGCATGACGACAACCAAATATAGTTGTTGGCCTGTATTTGTCATTCGACTCAATCTCCTCCGGACAGATTATGCAAAGAAAGAACATATTTCTGACGTTGATAATTCCAGGGCCCAATTATCCGGGGAAGAATATGAATGTGTACCTGCAGCCGCTTAAGGATGAATTGTAATAAGCTTGGGATAATGGGGTCAAGACATACGATACCGCTAGAAAACAAAACTTCAAAATGCATGTGTGGTACATGTACTCTATGCATGACTTGCCCGCCTATGCACTATTCTCTGGATGGTGTGTGCATGGAAGGTTCCCGTGCCCCTAATGCAAGACAGCTCTTCAGTTTCATTGGTTGCAGGAGGGTCGGAAGTATTCTTGCTTTGACTTGCATAGACAGTTCCTGGATCCTGACCATCAGTTCAGAAAAGACAAGAAGAACTTTACCAATGGTAAAGTTGTCAAAAACTTGGCACCATCTGCGTTGACAGGCCAACAGATCCTGGATCAGTTAAACGCCCTCGAGCCTGATCCAGAGCGTCCAGGGTATTTCAAGGGGTATAATTCAAAACACGCCTGGACTCACAAGCCATGCTTCTGGGATCTGCCTTACTTCAAAGACCTCCTTCTTCCACACAATATCGACATGATGCACACTGAAAAGAATATCGGAGAGGCTATTTTTGGTACATTGTTTGACATAGATGGGAAGACAAAGGATAATACTAAGGCTAGAGTCGATCAAGAGACACTATGTCATAGACCGTTACAAAACATGCGAGAAGGCAAAGGAAAGCAGAAGTGGTCGAAGCCAAAGGCCTGGTTCAATCTTGGAAAGCCAGCTATGAGGGAAATTATCTAGTGGGTCAAAATGCACTTGATGTTCCCCGATGCGTATGCAGCGAATCTAAAGAGGGGAGCGAGTCTTGAAAAATTAAAAATCTTTGGTCTCAAGAGTCATGATTGGCACATATGGCTAGAGCGGGTAATGCAGGTGATGTTACGTGGCTTTATTCCCGAGGATGAATGGCTAGTACTGCGGAGCTGAGCTATTTCTTCCGTGTTCTTTGTGCGAAAGAATTGTCGCCTGGCGTAGTATAAGACATGGATGAGTTTGCACCGGAGTTGTTGTGCAAGTTAGAGAAGATCTTTCCATCGGGCTTCTTTAATCCAATGCAGCATTTGATTTTACATCTACCGACCGAGGCAAGATTTGGTGGGACCGTGCAAGATCGTTGGTGCTATGTAACTGAGAGGATGCAGAAGACCCTTCGAGCTAAATGTAAAAATAAGCGTAGAATTGAAGCATCGATGGATGAGGCATTCATTTCACAGGAGGTGGCAAACTTTGTGACAGCACACTACGAAGCCAAAAATCATCATTTGCATAATCTGAAGCCTCAGCACAATGATGCAGACCCTAAAAAAGGTGGGTCCAACCTCAGCCTATTCAAAGGGAAGCTCGCACCAGCCAGGGCTTCGAAACCAATAACGTTGGATGTCGAAGAATGGCAGAACATTTCATTGTATATCTTCAACAACATAACAGAAGTGCGGCCGTACATCGAGTGAGTTCTCGGCACATTTTCCCGTAACTTCTAATTCCTTTGAACCGCTCTTATTCCCGGATATTTCAAATAGCCGTTATGTCGCCAAATTCTCGGATGGAGCGGTGATCGAAAATGATTCCGTCGAAGAGTATGAGCTTCTGTCAAAGACAGGAGGTGGCTATCCCGGTTTCATCTCTTGGTTCAAACAAACGGTAATTATCAATAATGGACCATTTCATTTCTTGGTCTAACTTGCGGCTAATGCAAGAATCGTTTCGTATTAAACTTGTAGGCTAATTCAGAGTCTATGGATGCCGGATTGAGACAAGTCGCTAATGGTTTTGACTATAAGGTCCGTTCATTTGAGAAATACAACATCAACGGGTATCTCTTTCGTACCTTTGGCAAAGAGCTATCTATGCCCGACCAGAAATCTACAAATTGTGGTGTCTCTGCTATAGGCGAAGGTGTTATCGAGTATTATGGAAGAGTTGAAGCAATTTATGAACTTCAATTCTATGGTGAAAACCCACCGAACGTCGTAGTCTTCAAATGTTATTGGTTCCAACCGAAGGAGACTAGAAGGACTCATGAACATATAGGACTAGTCGAAATCAATCCAAACACCCATTTAGATGTTCCCGATGTCTATATTATGGCTCAAGAGGCGACCCAAGTTTTCTATCTACCGTGGGCATGCCAAACGGATAAGAATCTGGAAGGTTGGTATGTTGTTTATGAAGTGACACCACATGTCAGACAACCTCTCCCAAATGAACAGGATTATGAACCTCACATTAACCCAGACACATATGATGGAGAATTCTTCCAAGAAACACGTCTTTCCAAGAAACGTTTCAAGAACCGCCGTGCTTCACCCAAGAACATGGAAGTAGACAGCGACAATGATTCCGACTCCACCCCTGAGCCGGAACCAGAAGACCTGGAACTCGTAGAGGTTACTGATGTGGATGACCTATCAATGCTTCAACGTAAAGAAAGGCCTTTCACAAGTTCAAGCCGTTGAACCCGACGAGCACGTCATTCATGAAGACATGCGTGATAGTGATGATGATGATGCATTTATTGATGATGATTATTAGTTTGTAAGATTCACAACTTAAATTATATATTTTTTATTCTTTATTATTCATGTACATATTATTATTCATGTCAGTAATTCAATTCTTTGATGTTGTACTAATTTCTTTTAATCTTTATCATGGCAGGTAACCAGGTGTTGAAAGATGGTGGGCGCTGGTCCATATCGCTCGACGGGTTCTTCCCAGGCGCCCCGCATGAGGGGTGGTACTTCCCTTCCTCCCCAATCTCTCCGTAGAGCCTTGGAAGACAGTCTGTCGACACCACCCGTGGGTTCTTCTTTGTCGGTGGCATTGCCCACTAGGAGAGGTGCTGGTCGGGTAGGGAAGAAGGGGAAGGGTACATTGAGAGGTGGTGGCCGTGGAAGATCCAGGAGGACTGTTGAGCCGTCCTCGCCACCACCACCAGCTCATTCACCCGAGCATAGGACTACTATGGTCGACCCGTTTGCGGATGAGGCTACGGGGACTCCGGTCCAGGAGCCTGGTGTTGACTGGCATTCGTCCAACGAGACTCCGGTCCAGGATCAGCCTTGGGTCGAGGTGCATTCGGACCACGAGACTACGGTTCCGGAGGCTTCACCCGACATGGAGAGGCCCGGATGGGATGCCTGGCCGGATCGGACCGAGTTGCCAGATTGGACCGAGGGTCCGGGTGGCTCAGGGGGCGGGGATGGCGGGGATGAGTTTACGGATAGTGAGGGCGATGTGCAGGTGGATGGGGCCACCGTGTACAAGCGTGGTAGTACATGTCTCCCGGTCGTGCCGGCTACCCGCGAGCAGACGCTGGTGATTAAACCTGAAGGAGATAGGTAAGTAAATTTATCTTTTTTTAGCTTTTGCCTTCAAGTTTGTTCAAATATCTAATGCGTTGACCTTATCATACTGTAGGGGATGGGCACACCCTCGTGGAGTCCGCACGCCGAACTCCATCCTTGGTGTGCTTTGCCGGACAAAATTCCCGGGGTTTGTCACGTTGCCTGGTGAGGGTCAGGTTCCTGCACTAGGATTTTCCTGGGAGCACTACGAGGCTGCGCAGGCCCCGCCGGAGGAGATTATAGATGGTGTCTTGTGCCACACGAGGGCCGAGATGGTGATCAAGAGCTTTTGGGTAAATTATCCTTTTACACAATCTAAAATTAATAATATAGCTAATTATTGTACTAATCGGTGTTTTCACGTTTGATTGTAGACCTTCTATAGGTGTGAGGATGGATATGAGGAGGAGGCGGCCAAGGTTCTCGAGGCCGAGTGTATGAGGTTACTACAGAACTTACGCCACGAGGCTCGGTCGCAGGCTATTCGAGACTACTACACCACGCGTGGTATTAAGACGCAGAAGAAGGATTGCCGCGGAAAGTTCCTGAAGAAGGAGCAATACATGAAGGTAATTACCTATTATTAAGTCCTTATACGTAGTTTTCTTGATTTCATTCATAGGCGTAGCGCTCAAAATTCTTTCTAATAACTTACAGGTGCCCCCGAGATGGTGCGCGGATAAGATGGATTGTTGGGAGGTATTGGTTGATGAGTGGTGCACAGGCAGGTGGCGAGCCGTCCACGACAATGCGAAGGATCGGCGTAGCCAAATGGTTGGTGTGCCACACCATCAAGGCAGCGCCAACTTACTTCAGTTCGGACGAAACTGGGTATGTGATTTGCTTCATGATTCATGCAATTCATTCTTCATGCTAATATTCTGTTCCTCTCTTTTAGGCGCATCACAATAAGACGGAGATGCCACACTTGTACGACCTTTATGGCATGGCCCAAACTGCCTCGTACAAGAAGGGGAAGGCATTCTCTCAGTCTTACCTGGATGATCCAAATAATTTCACCAACATATCATCCCACCACAAGCTCGTGACATACAGGGACACGGGGAAGGCTACGAAAGGGGATGAATTTAACCCGAGCCAGGAACCTTTGGATCCAGAGCTGGTGATGATATCTGGTGGCGGGAGGCCCCATGGCTCGATAGCCATTGGAGATGGGATAATACATTGTCCACTCACTCTCCCGGAGATCAAGGCGCGCCAGTCGAGCAGCTGTCCTGAGATAACGCGTCGTCCATGGCCAGTCGATCTTGCCATCGAGGTTAGTTGTACGGACTAAGAAAACTTTCACCCATTTCATTATGTGTGTCACCATAGATCATTACTGTGGTAACGAGGAATGGTGTTTCAGGCTGCTCTTCAGAAAGAGAGAGCGGAAAACCAGGCTTCTCTTGAGAAAGAGAGATTGGCAAGCCAGGCTGCTCTTCAGGCTGCTCTTGATGAGAGGGACCAAACCACGACACAATTGATTGAGGAGGAGAGGGCCCGGAATGAGGCGGGGCAACAGGCCCTGTACGAGCTTTTTGTGGTAAGTTTTTTTTCACATTAGCCAAATCATGTGTGTAATGTCTGTTTCATTAATAACTAATACGACCCACTCTTTAGGGTCTGTGCGAGAAGAGCGGTCAAGTCCCTTCGCCGATGCCCTTCTTCTCTTTGATTGACACTGTGAGTTTCATTACAAACTAGTATTAATAATTGAGTGTCATCATGCTAACTGAGACATTGCAAAATATCTTTTCTGTAGAATAACTCCCGAGCGGCATCGCACGACCCTTCTCTAGGTTCTTCTCCTCCTTGATGACCACTACGGTAAGTTTCTCTTCTCCTCTTTCATATTCTCCTTGCCTCAATTTCCCCAAGAATGACATAATTAGCCCATTTAGCTCCAAAATGCCATAATAACCTCAAAATGGCATAAGAACCTTGGTTAGGTCATTAATATTATATACTTATCTTGTTTTCCTCTAAAATGGGATAATTAGCCAATTTAGCTCCAAAAAGACATAGTTAGCTAATTGAGCTCCAAGAAGAGGAGAAGAAATAGGAAAAATGAAAAGAAAGAAGAAGAAGAAGAAGAAGAGAAGAAGAAGGAGGAGGAGGAGGAGGAGGAGGAGGAGAAGGAGGAGAAGGCCAAGGACCTTCTAGTCCTTCTCCTCCTCCTTCACCTCCTTCTTCTTTATTTCTTCTTCTTCTTCTTCTCCTCCTCCTCTTTCTTCTCCTCTTTCATATTCTCCTTGCCTTAACTTCCCCAACAATGACATAATTAGCCCATTTAGCTCCAAAAAGACATTATAAGCTCAAAATGGTATATGAACCTTGGTTAGATCATTAATATTATATACTTAGCTTGTTTTCCTCTATAATGACATAATTAGCCCATTTAGCTCCAAAAAGACACAGTTAGCTAATTTAGCTCCAAGAGGAGGAGAAGAGGAGAAATGAAAAGAAATAACAAAAAGAAGAAGAGAAAGAGAAGATAAGGAGAAGGAGAAGAAGGAGGAGGAGAAGAAGAAGAGAAGAAGGAGAAGGAGGAGGAGGAGGAGGAGAAGGAGGAGAAGTCCAAGGACCTTCTAGTCCTTCTCCTCCTCCTCCTCCTCCTTCTCCTCCTTCTTCTTTATTTCTTCTTCTTCTCCTCCTCCTCCTATTTCTTCTCCTCTTTCATACTCTCCTTGCCTTAATTTCCCCGACAATGACATAATTAGCCATTTAGCTCCAAAAAGACATTATAAGCTCAAAATGGCATAAGAACCTTAGTTAGCTCATTAATATTATATACTTAGCTTGTTTTCCTCTATAATGACATAATTATCCCATTTAGCTCCAAAAAGACATAGTTAGCTAATTTAGCTCCAAGAAGAAGAGAAGAGGAGAAATGAAAAGGAAGAACAAAAAGAAGAAGAGAAAGAGAAGAGAAGGAGAAGGAGGAGGAGGAGGAGGAGGAGAAGAAGTAGGAGGAGAAGAAGAAGAGAAGAAGGAGATGGAGGAGGAGGAGGAGGAGAAGAAGAAGGAGAAGGCCAAGGACCTTCTAGTCCTTCTCCTCCTTCTTGTTTATTTCTTCTTCTCCTTCTCCTCCTCCTCTTTCTTCTCCTCTTTCATATTCTCTTTGCCTTAATTTCCCCAACATTGACATAATTAGCCCATTTAGCTCCAAAAAGACATTATAAGCTCAAAATGGCATAAGAACCTTGGTTAGCTCATTAATATTATATACTTAGCTTGTTTTCCTCTATAATGACATAATTAGCCCATTTAGCTCCAAAAAGACATAGTTAGCTAATTTAGCTCCAAGAAGAGGAGAAGAGGAGAAATGAAAAGGAAGAACAAAAAGAAGAAGAGAAAGAGAAGAGAAGGAGAAGGAGAAGAAGGAGGAGGAGAAGAAGAAGAGAAGAAGGAGAAGGAGGAGAAGGAGCCCTCCTTATTCTCCTTCTTCTTCCCTCCTTCTTCTCCTCTTCTTCTCCTTCTTCTTCTCCTATTCTCCTCCTCCTTCTCCTTCTCCTCATCCTCCTCCTCCTCCTCCTTATTCTTATTTTTTCTTCTGCTTCTTCTCTTCTTGCTTCTTCTCTTTTTTCTTCAATTTAGCTTATTTGTCATATATATGTTGTTGTTCTTCTTCTTCTGACTTTCTTATTCCCATTTGACAGATTGGATGTACTACATGCATGGAAGCTGGCATTGGAGTGCTTTAGTTCCCGTTTTTATTTGAGTTGATGAATAATGTGGAACTATATGTATATGTATATATGGATGAACAATATGTGTGCAACTATATGTATGTATATATGGATGAAACATTGTATGTGTTTGTTCTTTTGATATATGGGATGTACGTTGATGAACAAATGGCATTGATGAGCTTTATATGTATATCATATATGTGTTGTGACCTATTTATCATATATGTGCTATGAATTATATATATATGTGCTGTGAAATAAAAAAATTAAACAAAAATATGACAATACAAGCTCTTTGCCGTCTGCCAGCTGATGGCAAAGGCCTTTGCCATCAGGCAGCTGACGGCAAAGGTGCCACGTGGTGCCCAGCTGTGCAACCTGGGCATGAGCAGCTGGCCATATAGTCTCTTTGCCGTCTGCTTCCTGGGGGGGGGCAGATGACAAAGAAGAGTGCAAAGAGGAGGGGGGGAGGGGTAGGAAGACGACAAAGAGTGGAGGGGGGGAGGAGGTGGAGGCAGACGACAAAGAGTGGAGGTGGAGGCGGACGACAAAGAGTGGAGGGGGGGGGGGAGGAGGTGGAGGCAGACGACAAAGAAGAGGGCGAGGCAGACGACAAAGCCTCCGTTAGCCCCTAACGTAGGCAACGCCTGTCGGCTGCCGTCTCGACATCTTTGCCGACTGCTCTTATGAAAAGCTGACGGCAAAGTTCTTTGCCGTCCGCTTCGGTGAGGCTGACGGCAAAGTAGCTACAATGCCGTCATAGGCTGACGCACAATTTTTGCCGACAGGAGTTTTCTTTGCCGTTTGTGGATTACTCTTTGCCGTCTGTGATGGCAAACGGCAAAGAAGCTAATTCCTGTAGTGATAGCACTATAGGTGGAATAGAGTGTGGTGGAGGTTGTGAGACAAAAAGGAGGAGATGGTCACATTGACTCGGCGTATCAAAGGGCTATGGAGATGCCCATTAATAGATATCAATGTGAAAGAGTAGGGATTACCATGCAATGGATGCACTTAGAGCTATAAGTATGTGAAAGCTTAAAAGGAGAACTACTGGGTGTGCATCCAACTTGCTTGCTCACGAAGACCTAGGGCAATTTTGAGAAAGCCCATCATTGGAATATACAAGCCAGGTTATATAATGAAGATTCCCACTAGCATATGGTGGTGAGAAAATGAGAGACTCTCAATCATGAAGAACATGGTGCTATTATGAAGCACAAGTGTGGAAAAACATAGTAGCATTGTCCCTTCTCTCTTTTTCTCTCTTCTCTCTTTTTTGTTTAGGCTCTTTGGCCTCTTTACAAATCTCTTTTTTTTGTGGGCAACTTTGGCCTCTTTTATTTTTATTTTTCCTCACATGGGACAATGCTCTAATAATGATGATCATCACACTTTAATTTACTCAAAGCTAAATGCTTAGAACAATGATGCCTCTTATTGGAAATGACTCCGAAAATGTACCGGGATGTGCAATGATCTAGCTTGGAGTATGACTCGCTAGCTATCTTACGATCATGCAATGGCAATTTGAAAGTGACGGCACAAGTCATGAGACGGAACGGTGGGAGTTGCATGTCAATATATCTTGGAATGGCTATGAAGATGCCATAGTAGGTAGGTATGGTGGCTGTTTTGAGGAAGGCATATGGTGGGTTTGTGCACCGGCGAAAGTTGCGTGGCACTAGAGAGGCTAGCAATGGTGGAAGGTGAAAGTGCATCTATACCATGGACTCACATTAGTCATGAAGAACTCACATAGTTATTGCGAAAGTTTTTATTAGTAATCGAAACAAAGTGCTAAACGCATACTCCTAGGGGAAGGGTTGGTAGGTGTTAACCATCGCGCGATCCCGACCGCAACACAAAGGATGACAATCAATAGATCAATTATGCTCCGACTTCCTAACATAGCGGTTCACCATACGTGCATGTTACGGGAATTACTAACTTCAACACAAGTATTTCTAGATTCACAACACCCTACTAACATAACTCTTAATATTACAAAATCCATGTCTCAAAACTATTTGACAGGAATCAAACTTCTCTTTCTAATCAATGCACATGAAGATGGAAGTTTTATTGTATCCTCTTTGGATTCCTATCACCTTTGGGACTACTTTCATAGCACACGCCAACTACCAAGTTGCTCAGAGAGATCACTCTCAAAAAGATATAAGTGAAGATTGAGAGTTCTTATTTCTCCAAAATATGACACCGCCGTGCTCTAAAAGATCTAAGTGAATAGCATGTGAGCTAAATTGTCTAACTCAAAGATATAAACGAAGCTCAAAGAGTATTCTAGCAAAATCACAATGAGTGCATGTCTCTCTCAAAAGGTGTGCAGCAAGGATGATTGTGACACAACAAAAAGAAATGACTCCTACAATACAAGACGCTCCACACAAAATACATATCATGTGGTGAATAAAAATATAGCTCCAAGTAATGTTACCGATGGATTGAAGATGAAAGAGGGGACGCCTTCCCGGGGCATCCCCAAGCTTAGGCTTTTTGGTGTCCTTGAATTTGGCTTGGGGTGCCTTGGGCATCCCCAAGCTTGAGCTCTGTCCACTCTTCATCCCTTTGTCCATGAGAACATCACCCAAAACCTGAAAACTTCACAACACAAAACTTAAACAGAAACTCGTGATATCATTAGCACAAGAAAACAAACTACCTACTCTTTAGGTATAGAAATCTTGATTTCTATTTATATTGGCGTTTGATTACTGTATTCTCACTTCTCCATGGCTAGTACCCTCCGATACTATCCATAGTTTCATCAAAAAAAGCAACCAACACAACAAAAACAGAATCTGTCAAAAACAGACCAGTGTGTAGCAATCTGTATACTTCGTATACTTCTGATATCTCAAAAATTCTTAACAATTACTACAGTTTGGGAAAAGGGTGTATCAACCAGCAGTAAAAAGAATCAACTCAAAATCTCTTTCTGGATAAAAATGAAAAATAATTTCGTGAGCGAAAAGTTCCTGTCGTTTTTCAGCACGATCAAACAACCATCACCAAACTAGTCATAAAGGTTTTACTTGGCTCAAACACAAAAAGAAACACAAAATACACAATCATAACAGAATTATGATGGTGTGGACGCAACAAAACAGAAAGCAAAAAGCAAAGATAAATTCACTGGGTTGCCTCCCAACAAGCGCTATTGTTTAACGCCCTTAGCTAGGCATTGATAATTCAATGATGCTCACATAAAAGACAAGAATTGAAGCACAACGAGAGCATCGTAAATCATGTGAAAATCACATCTAAGTCTAACATACTTCATATGTGTAGACATTTTATAGGAAAGCAGATTGTCAAGACAACCAATAGTTACCATATGCAAGGAAGAAGAAAGAGGCAATAACAATCTCAACACAACGAGAGGTGGTTTAGTAACATGAAAGTTTCTACCACAATCTTTTCCTCTCTCATAATAGTTACATGTGGGATCATATTCGAATTCAACAATATAGCTATCCCATAGTATATTCTTTTCATGATCCCCATGCATGCAAAGTTGACGCTCTTAAAAAATAGTGGGATTATCATCCACTAAAGTCATGACTTCTCCAAACCCACTTTCAATATTATTGCAAATATCATATTCATCCTCAGGCTTAAACAAATTTTCAAGATCATAAGAAAAATCATTAACCCAATCATGATCATTGCAACAAGTAGTGGACATAGCAAAACTAGCATCCCCAAGCTTAGGGTTTTGCATATTTTTAGCATGATTATCATTAATAGAATTTATAATGAAATCATTGCAATCATGCTTTTCATTCAAGGAGCCCTCATGACTCACTTCATAAATTTCTTCATCACCATTTTCAGATTCACTCATCTCAAGGAAAACTTGTTGGAATTACGCCCTAGAGGCAATAATAAATATAGTTATTATTATAATTCCTGTATCAAGATAATCGTTTATTATCCATGCTATAATTGTATTGAATGAAGACTCATTTACATGTGTGGATACATAGACAAAACACTGTCCCTAGCAAGCCTCTAGTTGGCTAGCCAGTTGATCAAAGATAGTCAGTGTCTTCTGATTATGAACAAGGTGTTGTTGCTTGATAACTGGATCACGTCATTAGGAGAATCATGTGATGGACTAGACCCAAACTAATAGACGTAGCATGTTGACCGTGTCATTTTGTTGCTACTGTTTTCTGCGTGTCAAGTATTTGTTCCTATGACCATGAGATCATATAACTCACTAACACCGGAGGAATACTTTGTGTGTATCAAACGTCGCAACATAACTGGGTGACTATAAAGATGCTCTACAGGTATCTCCGAAGGTGTTCGTTGAGTTAGTATGGATCAAGACTGGGATTTGTCACTCCGTGTGACGGAGAGGTATCTCGGGGCCCACTCGGTAATACAACATCACACACAAGCCTTGCAAGCAATGTAACTTAGTGTAAGTTGCGGGATCTTGTATTACAGAACGAGTAAAGAGACTTGCCGGTAAACGAGATTGAAATAGGTATGCGGATACTGACGATCGAATCTCGGGCAAGTAACATACCGAAGGACAAAGGGAATGACATACGGGATTATATGAATCCTTGGCACTAAGGTTCAAACAATAAGATTTTCGTAGAATATGTAGGATCCAATATGGGCATCCAGGTCCCGCTATTGGATATTGATCGAGGAGTCTCTCGGGTCATGTCTACATAGTTCTCGAACCCGCATGGTCTGCACACTTAAGGTTCGACGTTGTTTTATGCGTATTTGAGTTATATGTTTGGTTACCGAATGTTGTTCGGAGTCCCGGATGAGATCACGGACGTCACGAGGGTTTCCGTAATGGTCCGGAAATGAAGATTGATATATAGGATGACCTCATTTGATTACCGGAAGGTTTTCGGAGTTACCGGGAATGTACCGGGAATGACGAATGGGTTCCGGGAGTTCACCGGGGGGGGGGGGGCAACCCACCCCGGGGAAGCCCGTAGGCCTTGAGGGTGGTGCACCAGCCCTTAGTGGGCTGGTGGGACAGCCCAAAAGGGCCCTATGCGCATTGGAAGAAAAATCAAAGAGAAAAGAAAAAAAAGGAGGAGGTGGGAAAGGAAAGAAGGACTCCACCCACCAAACCAAGTAGGACTCGGTTTGGGGGGGAGTCCTTCCCCCCTTTGGCTCGGCCGACCCCCTTGGGGCTCCTTGAGCCCCAAGGCAAGGTCCCCCCTCTCCTACCTATATATACAGAGGTTTTAGGGCTGATTTGAGACGACTTTTCCACGGCAGCCCGACCACATACCTCCACGGTTTTTCCTCTAGATCGCGTTTCTGCGGAGCTCGGGCGGAGCCCTGCTGAGACGAGATCATCACCATCCTCCGGAGCGCCGTCACGCTGCCAGAGAACTCTTCTACCTCTCCGTCTCTCTTGCTAGATCAAGAAGGCCGAGATCATTGTCGAGTTGTACGTGTGCTGAACGCGGAGGTGCCGTCCGTTTGGCACTAGATCGTGGGACTGATCGCGGGATAGTTCGCGGGGCGGATCGAGGGACGTGAGGACGTTCCACTACATCAACCGCGTTCACTAACGCTTCTGCTGTACGGTCTACAAGAGTACGCAAATCACTCATCCCCTCTCGTAGATGGACATCACCATGATAGGTCTTCGTGCGCGTAGGAAATTTTTTGTTTCCCATGCGACGTTCCCCAACAAAACTCCATAGAGAAAGTCAAGTGCACTCAACTCACTAGCAATTGGTTCAACATAATTGGATCTCTTAAATAGATTACCAAGTGGATGAGGATCCATATCACTAGATTTTCAGCAAGCGAAGATGCAAGCATATTGAAGGCACATAGCACACAAGCAAAGGAAAGGCAAACGAAAAAGACAAATATTTTTGTAATTTTTGGTTTTTCAGAAGTGGGGGAGAGGAAAACGAGAGGCAAAAAAAATGCAAGAGATGAGTTTGCGACACTTACTTGGATAAGCTTCACTTAGAATAATCCCCGGTGCCAGAAATTGACACGTTGACGGGAGACTATTCTTGACTTGATCCTCCCCGGCAACGGCGCGAGAAATTGGCACGTTGGCGGGAGACTATTCTTGACTTGATCCTCCCCGGTAACGGCGCCAGAAATTCTTCTTGCTACCTCTTGAGCTTGCGTTGGTTTTTCCCTTGAAGAGGAAAGGGTGATGCAGCACAGTAGCAGTAAGTATTTCCCTCAGTTCAGGAACCAAGGTATCAATCCAGTAGGAGAATCAAGCCAAGTGTCCAGAGTTCCTACGCAAACACAAACGAGCTTGCACCCAACGCTATAAAGGGGTTGTCAATCCCTTCAAGATTGATTGCAAAGTGAGACCTGAAGGCGGAAAGTGCAACGAAGTAAAAGTGTAAGGCTGAAAATATGATGTGAAGTAGACCGGGGGCATAGTGTTCACTAGAGGCTTCTCTCAAAATAGCAAATATTATGGTGGGTGAAAAAATTACTGTCGAGCAATTGATAGAACTGCGCAAAGTCATGACGATATCTAAGGCAACGATCATACATATAAGCATCACGTCCGAGACAAGTAGACCGATACTTCCTGCATCTACTACTATTACTCCACACATCGACCGCTATCCAACATGCATCTAGTGTATTGAGTTCATGACAAACAGAGTAACGCCTTAAGCAAGATGACATGATGTAGAGGGATGAATTCATGCAATAGATATAAACCCCATCTTTTTACCCTTGATGGAAACAACACGATACGTGCCTCGCTACCCCTTCTGTCACTGGGTGAGGTCACCGCATGGTATGAACACAAAACAAAGCACTTCTCCCATTGTAAGAATCACAGATCAAGTTGGCCAAAGAAAACCCACATCTCGAAGAGAATTACAAGGATATGAAATCATGCATATAAGAGATCAGATGAAACTCAAATAAGATTCATAGATAATCTGATCATAAATCCACAATTCATCGGATCTCGACAAACACACCGCAAAAGAAAATTAAGTCGGATAGATCTCCATGAAGACCATGGATAAGTTTGTATTGAAGATCCAAGAGAGAGAAGAAGCCATCTAGCTACTAGCTATGGACCTGAAGGTCTATGGTGAACTACTCAAGCATCATCGGAGAGGCAATGGTGTTGATGAAGAAGCCCTCCGTATCCGAATCCCCCTCCGGCAGGGCACGAGAACGTGCCCCAGATGGGATCTCGCGGAGACAGAAGCTTGCGGCGGCGGAAAAGTATTTTCGTGGATCTCTTGCGTAGTTTTGGATTTTTTGGGAATTTATAGGCGGAAGAAGTAGGGCAGACGAGCAACACGGGGCCCACAAGCCTGCTAGGCGCGGGCCCCCTGGCCGCGCCTAGGGGTTTGTGGCCTCCCCTGGTGGCCTCTGCCTTGGTTCTCACGCCCCCTGCGTATCTTCTGTTCCGGAAAAAAATCTTTTTGGAAGTTTTATTCCGTTTGGACTCCGTTTAATATTCTCCTGTGAAAAGGGTCAAAAACACGGAAAAACAGGAACTGACACTTGGCACTGAGATAATAAGTTAGTCCCAAAAAAGATATAAAAGGCATACAAAACATCAAAGTATGACAAAATAATAGCATGGAACCATAAAAAATTATAGATACGTTGGAGACGTATCAGGTGCCGTCCCGTGCCCGTCCTCACCGTTGTCGATCGCCCCGCGCCGATCTCGTCGCGAGCACCACCGTGGTGAGCCTCTTGTTCTTATCTTCTTTTTAAAAGAAAAAAAATCTTGTATGATTTAGATACATACTTGTATAAATTACTTACTTTCATTATTTTTTGTTATCATATAGTGCGATGGTTTTGGTATCCGCCTCCGTCGGCCCTCATCCTGTCTATGATTCGGATGTGGTATATATTATCTTTTATAACTATTTGTTTTATTTAGTGTTTATGACAACTATGACGACCAACATGACATATATTTTTTTAATCTAGGAGGTATGTGAACCGGAAATTCCAACCCACATAGAAATTCTTGTCGAGAAGTTAAATTTGGTTGAAAAAGGAAACAAATACTTGAAGGAAAAAATGAAAATAATTGAGGATAAAAATATGGAACTCGAGTTGCATGTCGCCGATGTCATCAATGATCGCAAGATGAAGATCGACGCGATGCGGTTGAAGATGGATGCAATGCGCTTGAAGATGAATGAAATGCGCTTGAAGATTAGGAATATTAGAAAATATGTCATTGATAAAGAGGCTTGGTATCATTATGCTGTTGGGTTAATTGTTACCTTAGTTGTGATTTTGATCGCATTTGTTGTTGCATTTAAATGGTTTACATAGTTGTATGTTTTTTTATGAGAGAACTTTATGTATTTATTTTTTGCAATAATAACATTCGATCACAACTATGATCTGGTTTTAATGTGATGATAAACTTGTATTAATTTGGTCATATGTTCTGCAATGGTTTTTTGATATACTTAATTTCATAATAGAGATGAACCGCCAATGGATGTACGGTGACCGACGCACTTCGGAGTACATTACGAATCGGGACTAATGCCCGAGTCACACTTAAGTTCATACAAAATGGTATCATCGACCGAGGTTAGCAACCTTATCCTTTTCATCTGTAATTGATACAAAAATATTGCGTGTGTCAATGTACGGTGGTCATTTCACTATTCATGTATGATGCCAGATCGATGCACGTAAGCGATGGATGTATGGCGAACGACGCGGTTACGGATTTATAAAAGTCGTGCATAAATTTATCCATGTGGCTGAGGCAAACAAAGTGGATAATTTTATGCCTTGTCCATGTGTTGTTTGTCGAAACGTGCAGGAGTACTCTAGCTCGAAAAACATTCATCTCCACTTGCTTCAGAGAGGTTTCATGCCCACATATTATTGTTGGACCATGCATGGAGAAAGAGGGGTTAGGATGGAAGAAAATGAAGAAGAAGATGATGATGACACCTATGCAATGTTCATTGAAGAAAACAGTGATACTACAATGGAAGACAATGAAGAAGAAGGAGGTGAAGAACAACCGACATCAGATGAGCCCGCTGATGGTCTTGGTCGGGTCATTTCTGATGCAAAGAGAGAATGCGATACAGAAAAGGAGAAGCTGAAATTGGAGGCCATGCTAAAGGATCATAAAAAGTTGTTGTACAAAAATTGCGAAGATGGCAGCACAAAGCTCGCTACCAGACTAGAACTGTTGAAATGGAAGGCAGAAACTGGTTTATCTGACAAGGGTTTTGAGAAGTTACTGAAAATATTGAAACCGAAGCTTCCAAAGGATAACGAATTGACCGAGACTACGTACGAAGCAAAGAAGATACATGCATGCATTAATGACTGCATCCTGAACCGCGGTGAGAAGTGCGAGAATATGGATAAATGCATCCAGTTCTCGTTCGAAACCGTGATACTTCGAGAGAGATTGTCCGTTTTGTACACGAAGTGCATCCAGTTTTTCTCGTAACCCTCTCAACTTTTTAGCACAAGCTATGTGGGTGAAATGATGATACCATGCCAACTTTCAACATTTTCAGAGTTCATTTGTAGTGCTTTTCAATTTCAGGGTCAACTAGCTCAAAAATATAAGTAAATGCCCGAAAAATACCAAATGAAGTCAGAAATTGTTGAAAATTTGTGATGTGCCTTTGAATGGTACATTTTGAACACACAAAAAGTATGGAGTTCAAATAAGTTCAAAAAAATAAAATCCCTTTGTAACAGATGAGTTCTCGTTCGAAAACGTGATACTTCGAGAGAGATTGTCCGTTTTGTACACGAAGTGCATCTAGTTTTTGTCGAAACCCTCTCAACTTTTTAGCACATGCTATGTGGGTGAAATGATGATACCATGCCAACTTCCAACATTTTCAGAGATCATTTGTAGTGCTTTTCAATTTCAGGGCGAACTAGCTCAAAAAAAGTAAATGCACGAAAAATACCAAATGAAGTCAGAAATTGTTGAAAATTTGTGATGTGACTTTGAATGGTGCATTTTGAACACACAAAAAGTATGGAGTTCAAATAAGTTCAAAAAAATGAAATCCCTTTGTAACAGATGAGTTCTCGTTTGAAACCCTCATACTTTGAGAGAGATTGTTCGTTTTGCACACGAAGTGCATCTAGTTTTTGTTGTAACCCTCTCAAATTTTTAGCGCATGCTATGTGGGTGAAATGATGATACCATGCAAACTTTCAACATTTTCAGAGTTCATTTGTAGTGCTTTTCAATTTCAGGGTCAACTAGCTCAAAAATAATAATAAGTAAATGCACGAAAAATACCAAATGAAGTCAGAAATTGTTGAAAACTTGTGATGTGCCTTTGAATGGTGCATTTTGAACACACAAAAATTATGGAGTTCAAATAAGTTGAAAAAAATGAAATCCCTTTGTAACAGATGAGTTCTAGTTCGAAACCTTGATACTTCGAGAGAGATTGTCCGTTTTGTACGCGAAGTGCATCTAGTTTTTGTCGAAAGCCTCTCAACTTTTTAGCACATGATATGTGGGTGAAATGATGATACCATGCCAACTTTCAACATTTTCCGAGTTCATTTGTAGTGCTTTTGATGATACCATGCCAACTTTCAATTTGAGGGTCAACTAGCTAAAAAAAAGTAAATGCACGAAAAATGCCAAATCAAGTCAACTAAAACATTAACTAAAATGAATGAATTAAAAATAGTCAACTAAAATTATCAAAGTGCTTATTTGTTAAAAAGAATCAAGTAAAACATTAACTAAAAAGAAACAAAAAAACATCAACTCAAAAGAATTTTCATAAAGTTTTTTGGTTAAAATCATTAATAGAGAACTAAAATAGAAGACAAAAAAAAATATTTAATAGCAAAAAATGAAAGTAAAGTTGTTCATAAATTTCAAAGAATTCAAGTTTGAAAACTAAATATTTAGCTGTAAGTAGAAAAAACAAATAAATAAAGCAAAGAAGAAAACAAAAATAATGGAAAAAATTGAAAATATATGACAATTTATAAAGAAAAATCAACCTAAATTCAAAATGAGCTCACTTTGAATTTAGGTTGAATTTTGTCTTTAAATTCACATATATTTTCAGTTTTTAAATATAGAGTGCGTTTAGGCCTGTAAGCCTGCTTTAGAGAGGAGTTCGAGACGGTTGGGGGTAGTGGGGCTTATAAACCAGTCGCAGCTCCTCTCGACAAGCGAGGTGGGACTAAACTTTGAACTACCGCCAACCCCAGGTGTTTAGTCCCGGGTCGTGGCTCGAACCGAGACTAAAGACCCCCTTTAGTCCCGGGTCGAGCCACGACCCAGGACTAAAGACCCTCATTTCCCGCCCCTCCGCCTGCCGAAAAGGGGTCTTTAGTCCCGGGTCGTGGCTCGACCCGGGACTAAAGACCCCCCTTAGTCCCGGTTTGAGCCATGAACCGCGACTAAAGCTCCGCCTATATAAGCGGGAGTTGGAAATTTGTGATGTCCAAATCGCCGTTTCGATCTTCTTCCTTCTCGCGACGCGGACGAACCCTCGACGCACCCAGGCCGCGCAACACTTCCCCGACGCCGTCGCCGTCTCTGCGCTCCTCCCCGCCCCCGTCGTCGCGCTCCTCCTCGCCGTCGCCCTCCTCCCCGCCGTCCTCGCCGCGCTCCTCCTCACGGTCGCCCTCTTCCCCGTCGCCGGTGCCGCGCGTCCTCTGCCTCAAGCCCTCCTCCCCGTCGATCACCGGTGCCGCACGCGCTCCTCCATGCGTCCGGCTTCCTCATCTCTGCCGCCGGTGAGCCTCCTCTCAATGGATCGTCAAATATGCAAGTTTAAGTGATATTTGTGTAGATTATATATAGAGTATTTGTAGATATTGTACATTGGTGAATTTTCTTATAGATTGTAGAATATGTGTAGTGTATATATGCAGATGATTTAATTTGTAGAATATTTGTGGAATATTTGGTGAATTCCGTGAATATTTGTAGAATATTTGTAGTTTAAGTGATATTCAAATATGCCACAAAGTTTAAGTGATATTTGTAGTTTAAGTGAATTCCATGAACATTTGTAGTTTAAGTGATTTTCAAATATTTGTAGATGATTCAAAAAAATTGTGGAATTTTAAAAAGATAAAACAATGTAATAAAATGTTCACGGAATTTGGATTCAAAACCTAATGAATAAAAAGTTGTATATTTAAAAAATATAATAAAATGTTAAAAAATTGCATAATTAAAAGTCAAGTTTAGTTACATTCATGTGATTTCTGAGAATCCGTTAGACATATTTTAGAGTATAGATTCACTCATTTTGCTCCGTATGTTGTGTTCTGATGAAATCTTTAAAAGTTCTTATATTTTGGAACGGAGGTAGGACAAGTTTAGAAAAGTTTATTAAATAGTAGGAATTTAAATAGTAGGGCATACGATGCCCGGCCCGCATCCTCGTCGTCGACTCGGTGGCGACCACCTTCTTGATAGGCGCCACCATGTGCGGGACTGGGCTCCGCCTAGCTGGTACTGAGAGGAGTTACCTTCCGGGGCGCGCAGCTTGATGTGGAAGCAGGCTTCCGTCGTCGACCCGGAGCTTCTTTGGTGGCGGTCGCGGGGGCCACTTTCGGTGCCTAGGTTGCCGGCCCCCGAGGAGGACGTATGTCGCCATGTCTGGGAGGAGGACGAGCACGTCCGTCGGTACATGGAGGCGTTGGATGCCATGTTCTCCAGTACCTGGCAGGTTCTTCAGGGATCTCACCCGAGCTATGATCCGGTTATGGTCCCCGCTCTTTGGTTGTCCACCACCCGCGCCTCAGTACAGCGACGACTCTTTGTTGGTTGATCAGTTATATATTATTCGATGTATTATTGTATTCCAAATATGTATTATTTATGTAATCCAGATTATATATTCGATAATATTAAGTGGATTATACGATGATGCATTAATTAAGTGGATTACTCGATGATGTTTAATTAATTTGTAGATACTATGGATCCAATACACGACAGATAGGAATATCAGGAAGACGTGATGCATGGTGTCATCCGCGGGGATGATATTTTAGTTCACGATGTCGATTTCACCAATCTGTTTTTGAACGAGTCCGGCGAGGGAGATGAGTCTCTGAACACACGAGGTAGAAGCTCCGGTGAGGTAGACGCCCATGCCTCGGGCGAGGGAGGAATTAGCGGCTCCAGTGAGGAAGAAGCCGACGAGGGAGAAGCCGGCCGCTCCGGCGAGGTGCATATATATATTAATAAATTAATCCTATGCTGTCTATATACATATATTAACGCTCCTTCTTTTAGCCCTCCGGATCAAGCAAATCTTCAGTACAGACGAAACGAGGCCGAACCGAGAAGCTGGATGACGGTGAGAGATACATGATCGAAATAGTCTCAAATGTCGGGCAACCAATTGCTCCTACAGATGTAAAGCAAAAGTTTGTGAAGGCATGCAGAGTTTTTGTTAGGGACCACATCCCTATCACCACTCGAGAATGGATTAAGCCAAGGGAGGAAGGAGTCTCATATGTCGGCACATCAGCCAAAGAAAATCTTTGGAGAAAGCTCATGCTTCATTTCACCCTGCCGACACCAGAGGTGGATCCAGATGAGGAGGAGCCAAATGAGCAGGAAATGAAGAGGCGAAAAGAGGCCCTAGAGAAAAAAGTCAAGGACTGGGCTCTTAAGAAGATGGCCGATCTATTCAGGGGATGGAAAAAAAGATTGCCCACCAGGATTTTATCTTGAAAGATAAGATTCCAGATTTTGATCACGGCTATGAGAAGATTAAAGACTACTAGGCCGAATTTGTGGTGTATAAGAAACCAGAGGACACCTTGAAAAAGTCTGCAACAAATAAGACGAATGCAGGTAAGAAGAAGTACCACCATATTATGGGGTCTGGTGGCTACGGCGGTAAGATGGCTAAGTGGGAAGAACTTGAGGCATCATTTCTGGACAAAAATATCACTCCAGAGCCCTTAAGATGGCTCGAACAGGCAAGAAATGGGTTTTACGGGCATCGGGGCTTGTTGGATGTAGAAGGGAAGACAATATATAACCAAAGACACAAAGATAATCCCCTACCCATCGAGGAGATTAGACGTGCAGTACATGATGTTGAAGAGGGACGATTCTTACCCGATAGAGAGAACGACGAGCTCACACACGCCCTTGGGAATAAGGAACACAAAGGGTGAGCACGAGGCTTACCAGGCTCACCGCCATGGATTCTTGCGTTCTCCGAGGAAAGGAAGATATTTCCTGATAGAAGCCATCAGAGGAGAAAGTAAAAGGATGCACGTGATAAAGCGGCTAAGGCAGACCGACTGCATAATCTAGAAGAAGCAGTAAAGCAGCTGCAGCAGGATCAAATTGAGAGACAACAAGGTAGCGGCCAATCTCAACGGGTCATGATAGAAGCTGCATCGAATCGGAAAAGAAGTGTTGCTTCCACGCAGCTCCAGGATGAGGGTGATGATGCACTGACTACGGATCCTCCTCGTCGCTACCCAGTGGATGATATCACAGAGAGCACACCTTGTGAGCTAAAGGTGAAACTTTCTAACTTAAGGTTGACACTGGCGGTCGGCATGGCCGTACCAATTGTACATAATCCAACTTGGCATTGCTCTCCGGTTCCACAAGGGTACGCTGTCGTCGCGGTGGATGAAGTGATGAAAGATTATGAGGAGCTGAAGCTCGACCACCGTGTAGGTGAAGATATGGATTTGACTCAACTTGGAGAAGTCAAGAAACAAACCATTGTATGGCCAGAGGAGGACATATTGCTTCCAAATTGGATGCCAAGGGCACCGACTCCTCATAGCAGCAATCCTTCTTCGCCTCCACCTCACCAGTCTCCAGCGCAACTGTCGTCTTCGCCGCCTCACCAATCTCCAGCGCAACCGTCGTCTTCTCCGCCTCACAAGTCTCTAGCGCAGCCGTTTCCACTGTCGCATCAGTCGTCTCCACTGCCTCGTCAGCTGTCTCCATCCACTGAGGATCAAAGCAAAAAGCGGAAACGTACCCCCGCTAATAGTTGCGGCAGAAAGGGGATCCGATCACCAAAACGTAAGTTGTCGCCCCTCCTTAAAGTACCTCATGCGAATATGGAGAAGAGACCTTGGGACTATAGCGGAGAGGACAATATTAAGAGGGAAGACGCCCAACATGAACAGTGGAAGGCTCAAGTGGCTAACAAGAAGAAACCGAAAGAGTCAGAGTTCCTGGACACCCCAGAAGAACACGCCGCGTGCGTGAAAATGCTGAAAAACCTTGCAGATCCCCCGCCACCGTTGCGAGCAGACTATGAACGCTCTATTCTCAAGTCGGCTCAGGAAAAAAGTAGCGGTTGAAGAGTAGTACGTCCAGCGGGAAATCATTCACCCACCTCGGACAACAGAAAAACCAATCGTGCCCCCCACTCAAAGTGTATTCCGATACAAATGTCTGCTCGAGTGGAGCTGCGGTCCAGCAGAGGAATGATGAAACAGCTGGCATCAATCCAGATTTTCTAGAACAATACGGAGAAGCGGCCAAGGCTCAAGGAATGTCTATTGATGAGTACTTAAACCATTTGGAGGTATTCACCGACATAGCATATATGTACCGATATGGGGATCCTCTCGTCAAACCTGAGTTAGTCAACGAGCTACCAAAAGGTGTCTATCTAGCTCAAAAGATATAAGTGAACCACAATGAGCATTCTAGCAAAATCGCAATGAGTGCATGTCTCTCTCAAAAGGTGTGCAACAAGGATGACTGTGACACAACAAAAAGAAAAGACTCCTACGATACAAGACGCTCCAAGCAAGACACATATCATGTGGTGAATAAAAATATAGCTCCAAGTAATGTTACCGATGGATTGAAGACGAAAGAGGGGATGCCTTCCCGGGGCATCCCCAAGCTTAGGCTTTTTCGTGTCCTTGAATTTGGCTTGGGATGCCTTGGGCATCCCCAAGCTTGAGCTCTTTCCACTCTTTATCCATTTGTCCATGAGAACATCACCCAAAACTTGAAAACTTCACAACACAAAACTTAAACAGAAACTCGTGATATCATTAGCACAAGAAAACAAGATACCACCACTTTAGATACTGTTGCAAAGTTCATTTCTATTTATATTGGTGTTAGATTACTGTATTCTCACTTCTACTTTGCTAGTACCCCCCGATACTATCCATAGTTTCATCAAAACAAGCAACCAACTCAACAAAAAACAGAATCTGTCAAAAACAGACCAGTCTGTAGCAATCTGTATACTTCGTATATTTCTGTTACCTCAAAAATTCTAAAAATTTGGAATGCCTGGGAAAAAGGCATATCAACCAGAATAAAAAAACAATCAACTCAAAATCTCTTTCTGAATAAAAATGAAAAATAATCTCGTGAGCGAAAAGTTTCTGTCTTTTTCCAGCAGGATCAAACAACCATCACCAAGACTAGTCATAAATGTTTTGCATGGCTCAAACACAAAAAACACAATCATAACAGAATTATGATGGTGTGGACGCAATAAAATAGAAAGAAAAAAGCAAAGATAAATTCATTGGGTTGCCTCCCAACAAGCGCTATTGTTTAACGCCCTTAGCTAGGCATTGATAGTTCGATGATGCTCACATAAAAGATAGCAATCGGACACGAAGAGAGCATCATGAAACATGTGAAAATCACATATAAGTCTAACATACTTCCTATGCATAGGCATCTTATAGGAAAACAGATTGTCAAGACAACCAATAGTTACCATATGGAAGGAAAAAGAAAGAGACAATAGCAATCTCCACATAACTAGAGGTGATTTAGTGATATGAAAGTTTATACCACAATATTTTCCTATCTCATAACAATTACATGTGGGATCATATTCAAATTCAACAATATAGCTATCACATAGGATATTCTTTTGATGATCCACAAGCATGCAAAGTTGACGCTCTTCAAAAATAGTGGGATTATCATCAACTAAAGTCTTGACTTCTCCAATCCCACTTTCAATATTATTGCAAATATCAAATCCATCATGAGGCTTAAACAAATTTTCAAGATCATAAGAAAAATTATCACCACAATCACGATCATTGCAACAAGTAGTGGACATAGAAAAACTAGCATCGCCAAGCTTAGGGTTTTGCATATTTTTGGCATGATTGTCATTAATAGAATTTATAACGAAATCATTGCAATCATGCTTTTCATTCAAGGAGCCCTCGTGAATCATTTCATAAATTTCTTCATGATGATTTTCAGATTCACGCATCTCAAGCAAAACTCCATAGAGAAAGTCAAGTGCACTCAACTCACTAGCAATTGGTTCCACATAAGTGGATCTCTTAAAGAGATTAGCAAGTGGGTGAGGATCCATATCACTAGATTTTCAGCAAGCGAAGATGCAAGCATATTGAAGGCACATAACACACAAGCAAACAGAAAGCAAGCGAAAGAAAGTGGCAAACGAAAAAGGCAAACGAAAAAGGAAAATATTTTCGTAAATTTTTGTTTTTCAGAAGTGGGGGAGAGGAAAACGAGAGGCAAAAAAAAGTAAATGCAAGAGATGAGTTTGCGACACTTACTTGGATGAGTTATTGAATTGATCCTCCCCGGCAACAGTGCCAGAAATTGGCACGTTGATGGGAGACTATTCTTGACTTGATCCTCCCCGGCAACGGCGCCAGAAATTCTTCTCCTACGGCGACAGAAATCCTTCTGTCGCCTCTTGAGCTTGCGTTGGTTTTTCCCTTGAAGAGGAAAGGGCAATGCAGCACAGGAGCAGTAAGTATTTCCCTCACTTTGAGAACCAAGGTATCAATCTAGTAGGAGAATCACGCCAAGTCCAGAGTACCTGCGCAAACACAAAAGAGCATGCACCCAACGCTATAAAGGGGTTGTCAATCCCTTCAAGATTGATTGCAAAGTGAGACCTGAAGGAGGAAAGTGCAACGAAGTAAAGTTGTAAGGCTGAAAATATGGTGTGAAGTAGACCCGGGGGCCATAGTGTTCACTAGAGGCTTCTCTCAAACTAGCAAATAATACGGTGGGTGAACAAATTACTGTCGAGCAATTGACAGAACCGCGGAAATTCATGACGATATCTAAGGCAATGATCATACATATAGGCATCACATCCGAGACAAGTAGACCGATACTTTTCTGCATCTAGTACTATTACTCCACACATCGACCGCTATCCAGCATGCATCTAGTGTATTGAGTTCATGAAGAACAGAGTAACACTTTAAGCAAGATGACATGATGTAGAGGGATAAACTCAAACCAATGATCAAACCCCCATCTTGTTACCCTTGATGGCAACAAGACGATGCGTGCCTCGCAACCCCTTCTGTCACTGGGTGAGGTCACCGCACGGTATGAACCCGAAACCAAGCACTTCTCACATTGCAAGAATCGTAGATCAAGTTGGCCAAACAAAACCCACAACTCGAAGAGAATTACAAGGATACGAACTCATGCATATAAGAGATCAGAAGAAACTCAAATAAGATTCATAGATAATCTGATCATAAATCCACAATTCATCAGATCTCGACAAACACACCACAAAAGAAGATTACATCGATAGATCTCCATGAAGATCATGGAGAACTTTGTATTGAAGATCCAAGAGAGAGAAGAAGCAATCTAGCTACTAGCTATGGACCCGAAGGTCTATGGTGAACTACTCACGCATCATCGGAGAGGTCATGGTGTTGATGAAGAAGCCCTCTGTATCCTAATCCCCCTCCAGCAAGGCACCAGAACATGCCCCAGATGGGATCTTGTGGTGACAGAAGCTTGCGGCGGCGGAAAAGTATTTTCGTGGATCTCTCTTGCAGTTTTGGAATTTTTCTGAATTTATAGGCGGAAGAGGTAGGGCAGACGAGCCACTGGGGGCCCACAAGCCTACTAGGCGTCCCCTGGTGGCCCTGCCTTGGTTCTCAAGTCTCGTGCGTATCTTCTGTTCCGGAAAAAATCTTTTCAGAAGTTTTATTCCATTTGGACACTGTTTAAAATCCTCCTCTGAAAAGGGTCAAAAACACGTAAAAAACAGGAATTGGCACTTGGCACTGAGTTAATAAGTTAGTCCCAAAAAATATATAAAAGGAATACAAAACATCCAAAGTTTGACAAGATAATAGCATGGAACCATAAAAAATTATAGATACGTTGGAGACGTATCAGCCCATGACAGTGAGCCGATTCAGGAGCGTCGGTTACTCACCGTGGCGCGCATGGGGGTGCAGGGAGGAGCTGGGATCGAAACCACGGTCTCACGACGTGGTTTTGGACCACCACAACCATCTGCAATAGAGGGAGAGAGAGGGGAGTCGAGCATCCGTGGTCGCGCAGCCTTGGTCGGTTCTGGTGCGCGCGGGCACGCGTCGCACGAGCTCTAGCGTGGGAGAGGAGGGCCCCCGAGGGTTGCTCGATGCAGAGGGGTTGTGGGGGAAGAGGTTGGACACCTCGGGGGAGGCTGGAACTGGACGAGAGAGTCGCCCCCACCTTGGTGGCTTCCTGTAGCGCACCCTAAGCACAGTTCTGGCATGCCACGGCATGCTGGTGCGCTCTGAGGCACTTTGGACGTGTCTAGCATGTCCTGGCACTGGCTGGGAGTGTGCCTAGATGTTTGGGTCTCGTGGGAGCTTCGGTTGGTCAAGGGAGACAAGAAATACTTGTGCTGTCAGCTTTGAACTGAAGCTTAAATTGGGGTTTTTGGCATTTCCACTTTGAACCAAAGAGGGGCCAGTTGACTGAGGTTAGGCATAGATACTGGCCACCTAATCTATGAGTTTGTAGCAAAGGGGTTGGGCTTAGCTGTGGCTAAGAGGGCTTTTCCCCCCTGTTAGAAGGTGCTCGACAGTGGTTTGAGGGGGTTGCACCCCACCATTGGTGCTGCAACTTAATAGGTTTGGGTTTGGTGCTAAAACTTGGAGTTTAACCAAGTTTGAGCTCCATTGGACACGTTTTGCTTTGTAAACTTCAAAACAACTATTAGACCAGATGTGTCCTTACAAAGAGAGTGTGGGTAAATTTAGTTCTACAAATCCCATTTTTGGTGTGGAACCCTCATTTGAGGTATTAGGCACTCCTACAAAGTTTCAACATCATAGGACAAACTTTGCTATGTAGAGTTGCTCTAACTCCAATCTAGACAGAAGGAGTTTTAGGGTTATTTGGGGTCCTTAATCACCTTGGATCAAGGTGATTCTTTATGTGGACACCAAATATGTCTTAGGGATACCACTGGAATTTTCTAGGATTTTATTGAGAATATTTCCTTTGGAAATATTTCAAAAGGTCAAAATAGACAGAAATGGTTTTCATGGTTTTACTCAAATAATTATAATGAAAATAGGGGTTTAAAATCCTATGTATGGAAAATATATGTCCTTTTGATCATCTCCAAATTTAATCAGATTTTTCTAAGGCAGAAAAGCATTTTTCCATGTAGGAATATCAATTCTGGCCTCACAAATGGACATGTAAATAAATTAGGAAAACAATTCTAAAAGTAATTATTTTTGGGGTTTTGGGTTATAAAAATGAATTAGAATCAGATCAACAACTTTGGGTAGAAGCAATTCCTGCCATCAAGGCAAGTAGTGCAACTCAAAGTAGGAGTTTTAACTAAACCAGCAATAAGAATAGGGTTTTTGGAAACAACTCAATATTGAAAATGGGGTTTTTATCATGACATGATAAATCACACAAGCATACAATGACAATCATGCCACTCACATCATTAGTCTGAAAAAGTTTTAACAAGCTCAGATTTTTGCATTACAAAGAAAGTGGTAGTAATAACAGGGTGTGACACGGTTGCGGGACGGTCTTCTACCACAAGAACGTGTACGAGCAATTCAAGAGGAAATTGCCGGATTCTTAGATGCAGAGGCCCTAGGTGTGAAGGGAGAATATTATTGCCCGTCAATGAGAATAGTATGAAATGTTATAGTTTAAAAGAGACATATGTGCATATGCGTAACTCGTCTCTACATTTTGTAATATGTTCGACATAGCACGACGGGTGAGATGGTGTAATATATTCGTGACGATGATGTGCAATATAGTTATTCTTTTATTGATGTGTATGTACCATCCAATTTAGTAAATGGGAAAACTGGGGGCAGCAATATAGACCCATCTAATTTAGTGCAAAATAAGAATTAAAAAGTGCCCAAAACAAATAAATGGGAAAATTGGGGGCAACAAAGTAGCCCAAAACAAATAAACCCTAAACCCTAACAATTGCTAAAAAAAGAGCAAAGAAATATCCCCGGTTCGTAATACGAACCGGGACTAATACCCCTCCTCCCCCACGCTCCCAACCCCGCCACCTGGAAGGTCTTTAGCCCCGGTTCGGGGCTGAATTGGGGCGAGCATTAGTCCCGGTTCGCGAACCGGGACTAATGGCCCAACCGAACCGGGACTAAAGGCCCTTTTTCTACTAGTGTAATGGTCCATAGTTTGACCAAGTTCATAGAAAATTAATCAACAATTACAGTACTAAATAATTAAATATATATAATATGAAAATATATTTTAAAATTTTCAAGGTACTCTCTCTGACCACGCGGTTGGCCATGGTGGCACCCATTCATACTAGCAATCATCCACTCCGGACTTGCTGGCCACCCTATTTGATCACACATGTCCCTTGTGAATCTCAAGTTTGACAAAGGCCATGATTTTGAGGAAGACATCTGGCGGAAAATGGGAGTCTGCATGAAGTATGGAGAAGACTAGTGGTTCTCAATTCCTTCTCGTTGCAGAATTTACAAGATCGAAGATCCAACTCACGGAAGAATCTGTTGGTTCTTGCTCTGTTTTCTCTTGTGGTGTGCAACTCTTTATAGAGTCGAGCAACTCCACAATTGATCCTTGTTCTCGGTTTCAACTAAGAAAGTTGGTTTCTCTACCACCAAAGTATATAAAATTTGTGTGCATGAATTCAATATCAATTTCCTTCCGTGGCAAAATAGATGGCAAAATTCCTAGATCTTTATCTTAAAAAACATGGAAGATGAATGAACCCTTGTTTTCCGAAAGCATCCTTGAAAATCTTATGCTCAAGCTCTTAGCCCGCAACCTTCCATGATCCACCTATTTTGATTGATTGTTCAAATCCTAAAAAATCATCTAGTTTAAACCTTGCTAAAATTCTTTGTGATATCGCCTCATGGGAAATTTCAACAACCATCAATGCTAGAGCAAGTAATCGAAACATTCAAATTTCCACTAATCATGCACCCTCGAGCGTTATTTATGCCCAGCCCATTCGTAAATCTAGGTTGGTGTATGTATGATGGATGATGGAGCTTGTAAGCGCTGCGACCACATTGCTAAAGATTGCAACTTCTTTGCTCGGCCCAACAACAATTTGTCAACCCAACCTGCCCAGACCGCGTCTAAAAGCGCACCAACTAACTTTGAACATTGGACAAGTGGCTCGATTCTCGCGACTCTGCTGGCCAAATCCACTAACAGTGCCACCAATCAAGGCATTGAGGTGACACGTGCCAATTTCGCTCCTTAGCTCGTTGGTACTAGGCTTAACGTTGCCACTCCATCTTCCTCTATTCATCTTCTTGTCTCCTCTCCTCCTCTACTACACCCTCAAACAACCACTTCGGTTGTTGCCACGTATCCAACATTGTGCGACCACTTTCCCTTTCAACCCCACATCTTTCATTCCCCCTAATCACTATATCATCAAGGTAGAAGGGCGTCCTGCTAGGTTGAAGTGGTGTAAAGTGTGATGGCTCCAACACATGAAGTATGGTCCATGGCGACGATCATCCCCATTCCTAATCTACATGTGGCATTCAACAACATTTGTGAGGTGTTGACTGATTTTCTCACTAGGGTCATGAGACTAGGGTTCTCATAATTTTCCGCTAGCCCTTTTTCTCAAGCATACTTTAAGTTCATAGTGTCTTAGACAGAGATGGGCTTATGTAGAACAATCCATGCATCTTCACTGATGTTGACATCATCTTCTATAAATCACAATGAAGGTATAAACTCAAGAAAAATGAGTTAAATAGGGTGGTATGGCTACTGCCGTGTGGTTTTCCCATTGAAAAAAGATACATGCATGAGATTGAAAATGTAGTGAGGTGTTTTGGAAAGCTATTAGTTTGGTCTAGGGTCAAGAGCAATAGATCTAACTTGAGGGCTAAGTTTAGGGTGGAAAAGATAGAAGACGTTCCAAAAAATATTGTTGTGGGAGAAGGTGAGGATTTGCAAACTAAATCTTACTCTTTGATAACTCCGGAAACTCCTTTCTAGAATTGAAGCAGCCAAGGAGGAATCATCGACAAGATCTAGGTGCAGAACTGCTCTTGCAAGGGTTTCAGTGAGAAAAGAGGTGTGTACAAGATGAGTGGGGAGTTGGTGGCAGTGTATTTATATATGCGAGAGAAATAAGTCCACCCAACTAAATAAGATCATACGATTCAGAATGCAAGTCCTTTGGAACTCGATGGATACAATTAAGAGGTAGTTGTATGATAGTACGTGGCAACCGCTTCAACGACGTGGTCCTGACTTGACCAAGAAACCCAAATTTTGGATGGGTTTTGCAAAGAATGATTCTTTTTGGAGCGAGTTTTTTATCATGGACGAGGACATTGACAAAGAATAGATTCCAGATGAAATTAAAAATTCATAACGGATCAACATAGACTTGGAAGAGATACAATTGAATGGAAACAGGGTCCTAAGTATTTCACTCGGGTGAAGAACAAACACTAGCACGAAATCAATGAGAGAAATACATTTGGGACGAAGGGCAAACTCCAGTGAACAGAAACACAAAAGAAAGCAAATAAATACCCATTGAAAGGCAAAATATTATGGTGGCGTGACCCACCATATAATAACTGTATAACCCCGAGAGTCGCACAATTTGTCGTGGCACCTGCTACTTGTGACCTACTGAAGAGGAAGGGTGAAGCAATATAGTAGCAGTAAGTATTTACCTTAGTGAGAACCAAGGTTTATCAAACCAATAGTAGAATCAAGGATAACTCTCGTCGTCATCACCTACACACACAAAACAAAATTGTTCCACCCAACGCGGGCAAGAGGGTCGTCAATCCACTTGAAATTGTTACTTATAAGGATTGATTCTGATAGAGATATATAAAAAAGTAAAATTAAAATAATAATAATAAAAGGCAGCGAGGTTTTTAGATTTTTTGCAAGATTATTAAATAGACCCCGGGGCCATAGTTTTCACTAGAGGCTTCTTGAAAGTGCTAGTTGAAGACTAGAGGGGGGGTGAGTAGACGATTTTTATGAAATGATTCAAAATAGTAAATGTATTCGAAGTATGCGGAAGCCAAAATAGGATAAAGAAGGGATAACAATGAATGATCTAAGCAATGCATGGAATACCGTGAAGACATGCAGACAAGTAGAGGATAGTCATCCTGCATGCTAAGATGTATGAAGTATAAACTCAGGTAGTATTAAGATAAGTGATAGTTATGAATGTCTTCGATGAATGTCTTCGAGTTGATATGTTCAAACTATGGCTTCGGAATTCAGTACAATAAGTAAGATAGTGAAAGATAGAACTAGTAGCTTGACGAGGACACAAAATTTGTTGGACCAGTTCCTGTTGCTGCGATACCCATACGTCTAGTTGGGGAGGCTAAGATTGAACAGTGAAGACCTTGTCTTCACCTTATTCCATTGAGCGGAGGTCACTTAGACCACACCCAATCAATTGGTTAGGACTTCAGGGGAGACTTATGAAACCCATACAAACTTGGTCATCCAACAATCCACAATGACTCTTCGATGCTCTAAGCCACGGTCACTCGACAATCCATAATGACTCTTGGACGCACTAGACCACGACGCCTAATCGTCGGTGATGCTCAAACATTCTGGCTCTAGGTGTTTGCGATTATCCTCGCAGGATAGTTCTCTCTCAATGTCTTTGAGGTGGTTTCTCCAAAATGACAATAGCCGTATCTAACTATGAGCAGGCCCGAAGATATGGTGAAGGGGGTGGGCTATTTATAGCTAACATGCAACCCGACAAGATATGACTAAAATGACCCTGGGTCAATGGCCAACCGACACATGTTCCATGGTTGTATTTCAAAGACACACGCAGCAACATTACTTGGGCTACAAGCAATGGTGACTCAACCAACTCTCGAAGAGATTTCCTCTCATTGTCTTCACACGAAGACATAGGTATTTTGGGTTGAGCATCACGTCAACTTCTGACTTCAGTCACGTTGACCCCACTTAACAGTACGGTGGTGCCTATTACTGAGGAAATACTAAACAAAATAATCAAAAGACTTAGACTTCGCGTTTCATTATCTTCAAATGATTATCTTTGTGTACCACCAATGGCCTCGGCCACCATCAATGTTTTCAGACATTTTTGGGGTCATCGTCGATGGTAAAACATAATCTCGAGGGACTTCTATCTATGTTAACCTATGAACCCCCGCAAACACATTAGTCCCTCAACCACCTTTGTCTTCAATACTCCAAAACCAACAAGGGGTGGCACTAGAGGTACTTTCTCCCCCTTTTTGGTGATTGATGACAAACTGGTTGATGTTTTCAACGGTGATAAAATATATGAAGATAAAGACTTGGAGATTATGATAGCAAGATATAGAGAGCCCCCCGTGAAAATGTGCTTATGAAGATTTTGCTTTGAATGCAAAAGCACATGCCTGTCTTTAATTTGTTGATATCCCCCCTATATCTTGGAATCCAACTACTATGCATTTTAGAGATTTTCATGAAAATAATGAAATGCATAATGAAAACTGGGCATCGTTGAATGACTTCGGACACATATGATTAGATATGGAATAGAGCCAAAGGTACGATAAACAGAAATTGTGCAGATTTTCATCAGGACTAAAGTTTTACAACCCAAAGCAGAAAATGTTCGAAACAAGAGTTGTAAACTTAATAAAAATATAAGCACCCCGCTCGGATAGAGACGTTTGAATACTATCAATACAATGCTTCTCCCCTTTGTCATCGAACAACCAAAAATGGCGAAGACATTGGGCATTACACGTGCTCATATTGAGTTGAATACGATGGCGCAGCAGGGTCAGTGGGGGTTGGTGCAGAAGGTCGGTACGATATGTTGGTGCTGGCGGAGAAGTGACATCTTCAGCTTCATCATTAGCAAGGTTGACATGGATGAATAGTGCTGAAGAAGAATAGTCATTGTCTTCGGGAGATGGTGTCTTGCGCCACTTCTCTGTGCGAGGAGGAGGTGTTGGGGATCGTAGTAATTTCAAAAAAAATTCCTACGCCATGTAACGATCTATCTATGGAGAAACCAGCAACGAGAGGGGTTGTAGAGCATCTTCATACCTTTGAAGATTGCTAAGCGGAAGTGTTATTATGAACACGGTTGAGGGAGTCGTACTCGCAACGATTCAGATCGCGGTGGATTCCGATCTATGTGCCGAATCACGGCACCTCTGCGTTCAACACACATACAGCCCGGTGACGTATCCTCCTTCTTGATCCAGCAAGGCTAGAGGAGATGTTGAGGGATAGCTCCGGCAGCACGACGGCGTGGTGGCGGTGGAGCTACGTGGTTCTCCGGCAGGGCTTCGCCAAGCGCCGCGGAGGAGGAAGAAGAGAGAGGTAGGGCTGCGCCGTGGGAGAGAGATGAATAATTGTGTCTCAAAAACCCCAAAACCTCAAGTATATATAGGGGGAAAAAGAGGGAGGTCTACCTTGGCCCCTTCTCCAAGGAGGAGGGGTTCGACCGAAGCTAGGGAGGAGTCCTCCTCCCACAAGGGAGGTGGACTCCCTTGGAAGGACTCTTTTCCCTTTCCTTTTAAGCCTTTTTGCCTTATACCTTTATCCCTATGCGCGTGGGCCTTTAGGGAGATCCTTGGCCAGCCCAATAAGGGCTTGTCCACCTCCTCTAACAGCCCATGCACTCCGTTGGTCGTCACACCCCTCCCGGGGGTCCTCCAGTACCCTCCCGGCACTCCCGGTAAACTACCGATGAGCCCGAAACTTTTCCTGTGACCAAAACACGACTTCCTATATATCATTGTTTACCTGCGGACCATTTCGGAGCTCCTCGTGACATCCGAGATCTCATCCGGGACTCCGAATAACCTTCGGTAACCATATACCATTCTCTTTACAACTCTAGCATCAACGAACCTTAAGTATGTAGACACTACGGGTTCGGGAGACATGCAGACATGACCGAGACATCTCTCCGGCCAATAACCAACAACGGGGTCTAGATATCCATGTTGGTTCCCACATGTTCCATGATGACCTCATCGGATGAACCACGATGTCAAGGATTCAATCAATCCCGTATGCAATTCCCTTTGTCTACGGGTATGATACTTGCCCGAGATTCGATTGTCGGTATCCCATACCTTGTTCAATCTCGTTACCGGCAAGTCTCTTTACTCGTTCCGTAACACATCATCCCGTGGCTAACTCCTTAGTCACACTGAGCTCAAGATGATGATGGATTACCGAGTGGGCCCAGAGATACCTCTCGGTCACACGGAGTGACAAATTCTAGTCTCGATTCGTACAACCCAACAAACACTTTCAGAGATACCCGTAGTGCACCTTTATAATCACCCAGGTACGTTGTGACGTTTGATACACCCAAAGGATTCCTACGGTATCCGGGAGTTGCACAATCTCATGGTCTAAGGAAATGAGACTTGACATTAGAAAAGCTTTAGTAGACGAACAACACGATCTAGTGCTATGCTTAGGATTGGGTCTTGTCCATCACATCATTCCCCAATGATGTGATCCCGTTATCAATGACATCCAATGTCCATGATAAAAAAACCATGATCATCTATTGATCAACGAACTAGCGAACTAGAGGCTCACTAGGGACACATTGTGATCTATATATTCACACATGTACTACGGTTTCTAGTTAATACAATTATAGCATGAATAATAGACAATTATCATGAACTAGAAATATAATAATAAGAGCTTTATTATTGCCTCTAGGGCATATTTCCAATAGTCTCCCACTTGCACTAGAGTCAATAATCTAGTTACATTGTGATGAATCGAGCACCCATAGAGTTCTGGTGCTGATCATGCTTTGTCCGTGGAAGAGGTTTAGTCAACGGGTCTGTGACATTCGGATCCGTATGTACTTTACAAATATCTATATCTCCATCCTCGATGTATTCACGAATGGAGTTGAAGCGACGCTTGATGTGCTTGGTCTTCTTGAGAAACCTGGGTTCCTTTGCAATAGCAATTGCTCTAGTGTTGTCACAGAATAGAGTCATCGGGCCCGACGCACTTGGAATCACTCCAAGGTCGGTGATGAACCCCTTCATCCAGACTCCTTCCTTTGCTGCTTCCGAAGGAGCTACGTACTACGCTTCACATGTAGATGCCGCCACGACACTTTGCTTGCAACTGCACCAGCTAACTACCCCATTACTCAAAACATACACGTATCCGGTTTGTGACTTAGATTCATCCGGATCTGTGTCAAAGCTAGCGTCAACGTAACCCTTTACGACGAGCTCTTCGGCACCTCCATAGATGAGAAACATATCTATAGTCCTTTTGAGATACTTTAGGATATTCTTGACCGCTGTCCAGTGATTGATGACGAGTTGATGGATATACTTCTCGCCCCTCGTTGGTTACCCCAAGTGGAAGGTGGAGATGTAGTCAGCAGCAGATTTCCCTTACACGAAAACTATAAGAGGTTTATAGAACCACGAGGACTCCTACGCTCAACAAGTAGGTGTCTTCCACCCTGGCGCTAGCAGAAGACGTGGACCTGCACACACAACAAATAACTTTGCTCCCAACAAGTACAGAGAGATTGCCAATCTCTCCAGCCTTGTAGTTTGCAAAGGATCAAAACACAAGCGGGAAGGTAATACTGATTGCAACGCAAAAGTAAATCAAAGCGTTAAATGATGGAGGTGTAAACTATGAGGGTGATATGGACCAGAGTCACATGATGTTCACTAGTGATGCCTATCTCCCAAAAGACGATAAACAACTATGCTTGGGGTAAACAAATCACACTTGGGCAATTGACAGGATTATGATGGAACCACAATGCTAATTATGCTCCTTGATAGTAAGAGGTTCAATAGTAATGGGCAGTACGCCAAGACAAGTAGACCATTTATTCATCAGAATCTACTTACTAATCATCCACCTTGAGATATCTATCCAGAACATCTCTCTGGTATTAAGTTTCGAGCCCAACCCAAAGTGTAAACTCAACGCAACGGACAACTGCATTAATGAACTATGCGTAAGGTAAACAATCCTTCCAACGTCACAAGCACCGTTGTTTTCTCCCTCGTGGCAACAATCACATCCCCTAGTCTCATGTTTCTGTCACTCAAGCTAGACATCGAGGGGACTGAATCCACAATCATGCATAACGCTCCCTCTCGGAGTTACAATCTACTACTTGGCCAAAGCAATAAAAAACAACGGAGAACATGCATGAATCACTAAGGAACATAATATAAAAGGATAATCAAATATATAACTCATAACAATCTGAACATAATCTCATAATCCACCGGATCCCAACAAACCGAGCATACAATAGCAAGAGAATTACATAGATGCCTTGATCATGTAGGGCAGCTCAAAAGGACTAACCATTGAAGCACAAGATTGGAGAGAACACATCACATAGCTACTGGTCATGGACTCATGGTCCAAGGAGGACTACTCATGGCATGTCCGGGAAGTGTCCATGGTGGTGGAGAAGCTCTCGGAGGTCAATCCTCCCTCCGGCAGGGTGCCGGGAAGAGGTGTCCTGACGCTCCCAATCTTGGAAGCGCTGCAGCGGCGGAACGATGGAGAAATTCGTGATTACAGAAAGCCTGCGAGGGTTTCCTCTCGGAACTCTAAATATAGGCCCAAGGAGGGCACCAGAGGAGGTGGGACCCACCCAGGCAACCTCCTGGCGCGGCCTAGGGCATGGCCGCGCCAGCACACCACCTAGGAGGACCCTGGCCCCCCCTCTGGCCCTCCTTCGGTGATCCGAAAGCTTTTGTTTCCCGAATTTTTTATATATATTTTCTGCATTTTTTCGGGCTTCGGAAAATTGGGTAAAAGCCCCTGCAAAATAGAGATCAGCAGACAAAAACTGGCACTGGGTGCACTGAGTTAGTACGTTAGTCCAAATATGTGTGAAATGATATAAAAGTGTAGCAAAACATATAACATTGTCACCCAAAAGATCATGGAACAAGCAGAAATTATAGATACGTTTGGGACGTATCAACATCCCCAAACTTAATTTTTGCTCCTCCTCGAGTAGATAAATGATAACACAATAATTTCTGTGGTGACATGCTAACACACATATAAGAACTTCAAAGTAAAGTAAGTGAGATATGCAATTCAAGTCAAGACAATAACAAGCAAGAGTTTATATCTAGCATTGAGGTTAGCAAAGTAAGAACATAAAGGTGGAAGAGCTATCGCTTTCCATGACTCGAATGTCTCCAAATGGTGTTTGCGTGCAAGAAGTGGGAGATGGGTTGAGATCATTAAAAATAATAATTGAGAACTCAATCTACTAAACCTCACACTTAGTGTCCTTTGGATCTTATTTTGACTCATCCCGAGACAACTAGTCAGGCACAAGTCCAAATGATCCTCTCCCTTTCGACATTGAGCACTCATGCAATGGATGAGCGTAAGCAAGATATGTTGGCACTTAGGATGGCAAATAAAATAATGATGGGGAAGGAAGACAAATAGGTATGAAAGGCTCACATCAATGAGGACAACCATAGGCGAGAGAAAGCCAAATGATGGATATGGTGTGAGGAATAGGGATTGCCATGTAACGGATGCACATATGAGCTTAGGTAAGCTCTCCGATGGAACTTGTGGGGTGCATCCAACTTGTTTGCTCATGAAGACCTAGATCTCATTTGAGGAGGCTCATCATTGGAATATGCAAACCAAGTTCTATAGTGTAAAGGTCCCCACATAGTTATGCATGAATGATAATCTCTATGTAGTACCAATATAGAAATGGAGTACAAGTGTGGATCTTTCAAAAGGAATAGTAGTGTTTCCCCTTCTCTCTTTTTATTTCTTTTTCTTTTTCTTTTTTCTCTTCTTTTTGTGGCCTCTTTGGCTCTTTCTTTTTATCTCTCATTTGTCCTCTTTGGGATCTTTTGTTTTGTCCACTTTGGGACCTTTTCCTCACTTAAGGGCAACAATATATATTTTGCATGAAGCAAAAGAAAAGTCATCACACTTTATAAGAAGTACTCAATATAAAGACAAGTCAAAACTATCATGATGTATGCAAATGTATGCCTCTGCCAGTGTAGGAGGATATGCAGTGATACTAGCACGTCATCTAGTAGTAATGAGGGAAAGGCCCAACTAGCATGCGGCTCCTCGATCAAGAAAAAGCATGTATGACATGAAGATCAAGTCATGGATGGTGGATGTTGCATGACAATGTATCTCGAAAAGGCTATGGAAATACCTTAATACGTAGGTATGGTGGCTGTTTTGAGGAAAGATATAATAAGGCTTATGTATGACAGAGCGTATCATGTCATGGGTTTAGATGCACCGACGGAGTTTGCACCAACTCTCAATGTGAGAAAGGGCAATGCACAACACCGAAGAAGCTAGCAAAACATGTATGGTGGAAGTCCCAACAATTGAATACTCACATTAGTCCGAAGAACTCATACGCTTATTATTGGTAACTCTCAGTCTAGTTAGGAAATTCACAAAGAGACAAGTACCCCAAGGAGGAGTGTCTGGGGATTTGGTTATCCTTGCGCATCCTCGACTCATGGTTACGCGAGGGTACTCTACATATTCCAACCCCTCGAGAGGTTAGTGATGAATTTAGTACCTAGAGTTCTCAACTAATTTTTAGTTTTTGAAAAACACATGGATTTCCCAAAATACGACACCTATCACTAATAGGCTCAAGCTCTTGGCACTAATAGTCCAAACGTTACTCAAATCAATACCTCAAAACTATTGTAGGTTACTACTATACTTAAATAGCAATCTCAATTACCTACTCATGCAAGACACACAACTCAGTGCAACAAGCCAACTCTCTAAACAAGATAAGCATGATAACTCAAGAGAGTTCTAGAAACAACCTAAATAAAATCTCTTAAAAAGATAAGCATGAAAACTAAGAGCTAAGCATGATAGTAGCTACGAAAGATGAAGAACACACAAAAAGGATAAGCATGAAAACCTATGTTGTGTTCTAGAGTGGAATGGAGCTTGTCTCTCCCAAAAAAGGTAGGCTAGGTTTCGACTTGTTATGAACAGCAAGCAAAACTAAAACAAACTAGAAAGTACAGAGCGGGACGCTCCAAGCATAGCACATATCATATGAAGTGCTAAAAATATAGCATGGAGATGGACGAACTGATGATTGTTTATAGAGAAGGGGATGCACGGGGGCATACCCAAGCTTAGACGCTTGAGTCTCCTTGAATATTTCTTGGGGTGCATGGGGGCATGCCCAAACTTGAGCGCTTGACACTCCTGCATCTTCTTTCATCATCTCTCCCATCACATACTTCAAAACTCCCTTCATATGAAACTCATCATAAGATGATTAGAGTGGTTAGTTCCCTTAATAAAATAATTCATTAACTGCTGTAAATAAAGATTTTCATGAAAATCTACTGCTTCTCATGATTTCCAAAAGAATTTTGCAAATAAAAATCAAGCTTAGGATTTGCAAAACAATGGAAACACAAAACATGGGAGAATCTGTGAAAAACAGAATATCAGGTCGTAAATAATTGTTTCGGGGTACTTATGCAACTCAAATAAAAAAACTCAGAACAGATGCCACAAAGGAAATTATATAGAGCATGCTGTCAAAAACATTTACATAAAAAAGATGATCTGGTGATGTTTGGCGAAATTTTCCGTCAAGCAGACACAATCTGTTTCTGGACAGCATGTCACAATTTTTGAACTTTCATGCAATCGGAGGCTATAACTTGGCACAAAGCTTAAAAATAAAGATACAATGACGTTTCTACAGTAGTAACACACATCAAGACCACTAAAACAGAAAGTAAAAACAAATTGGGTTGCCTACCAACAACCGCTTTCTTTTATGCCTTTGAGCTAGGCATAATACAAGAAGATCAAGTTGTATCAATTGAACCATCATCAAGATCATCAAAGAGTTCTTCAATAATACAACTAGTCTTAAGAGGACTCTCAAAGAGAGGCTTAGTGGCAACACTTCTAGGAGAAAAATAAAAGGTAGCAAGACCAATTGGAATTTCATTTCTAATTCTATTTAAGAGATGTATCTCTTCCAAGGTCTTCAAAGTTTCAACACCCTTAGCAGTAGGTATACTCGTTTTAGGTTGAGGAACCTTGCGTACGTCAACGAACCTAGGCCCCTTCCTTGCGGGGGTTTCTACATTTTTATTCTTGATGGAGGATAGAGTAGTTCCTAAAGTTTCAATAATATCCTCGATCTTATCAATCCTAGAAGGATCCACATCATGGGATTTAAGGGTCTCCAAAATTTTATAAATTTTGTTCATGGAGCTATCAAGTCTATTTAAGTTCCCTTGAATCCTACGATCTACTTCATTAATTTTACTCATGCTTGGCATCACCAGCTCTATCTTCTCAAGTTTACTCATAACATGAGATAAAGGGTTATCATCCTTTATGTCAACAATGGGTGGGATTCGGACAAGATTTTCCATAATGTTAAGAGCCTCCCCAACGGGAGGATCTAAGAAATTCCCTCCTATTGCTGTGTCTAGAACAAACCTATGCCAATAAGTAATACCAACATAAAAATTTCTGAGGAGAATAGTGGTGGATTTCTTCTTGGTGGCTCTATCTTGAGAAATTTTAATTCTATACCAAACATCTTTCAAACTTTCTCCAACCCTTTGTTGGAAGGTGAGAATATCTCCTTCGGGTGCTACACTAGAGGCAAAGGATTAAGGCATACTGCCTAAACAAAGCAAAGTAACTAAATACTTTTGTGTTTTTTTGTTATAAGACTCTAAAGCAAAAACTAAAAAGCAAACTAACAAGACTAAAAAGCAAAGGTAAAATATAGTGTGCAACTCCCCTATCTTCAAGACTGGAGTCCCCGGCAATGGCGCCAGAAATTCGCTTGATGACGAGTTGATGGATATACTTCTCACCCCTCGTTGGTTACCCCAAGTGGAAGGTGGAGATGTAGTCAGCAGCAGATTTCCCTTACACGGAGACTGTAAGAGGTTTATCGAACCAGGAGGACTCTAGGCTCAACAAGTAGGTGTCTTCCACCCTGGCACTAGCAGCAGACGTGGACCTGCACACACAACAAATAACTTTGCTCCCAACGAGTACAGAGAGGTTGTCAATATCTCCGACCTTGTAGTTTGCAAAGGATCAAAACACAAGTGGGAAGGTAATAGTGATTGCAAAAGAAAATTAAATGAAAGCGGTAAATGATGGAGGTGTAAACAATGATGGTGATATGGACCTGAGTCACATGATGTTCACTAGTGATGTCTCTCTCCCAAAAGACGATAAACAACTATGCTTGGGTAAACAAATCACAGTTGGGCAATTGACAGAATTATGATTGCACCGCAATGCTAATTATGCTCCTTGATAGTTAGAGATTCAATAGTAATGGGCAGGATGCCAAGACAAGTAGATCGTTTATTCATAAGCATCTACTTACTAGTCATCCACCTTGAGATATCTATCCTAACATCTCTCCGGTATTAAGTTGCGAGCCCCACCCAAAGTGTAACTCAAAGCAACGGACAACTGCATTAACGAACTATGAGTAAGGTAAACAATCCTTGCAACGGTGGTCACAAGCACCGTTGTTTTCTCCCTGGTGGCAACAAGCACATCCCCTAGCCTCATGTTTCTGTCACACAAGATAGACATCGAGGGGCCTGAACCCACAATCATGCATAACGCTCCCTCTTGGAGTAACAATCTACCACTTGGCCAAAGCAATAAAAAGCAACGAAGAACATGCATGAATCACTAAGGAACATAATATAAAAGGATAATCAAATGTATAACTCATAAAAATCGGAACATAATTTCATAATCCATCGGATCCCAACAAACCGAGCATAGCAATAGCAAGAGAATTACATAGATGCCTTGATCATGTAGGGCAGCTCACAAGGACTAACCATTGAAGCACAAGATTGGAGTGAAGACATCACATAGCTACTAGTCATGGACCCATGCTCCAAGGAGGACTACTCACGGCATGTCCGGGAAGTGTCCATGGTGGTGGAGAAGCTCCGGGAGGTCAATCCTCCCTGGCAGGGTGCCGGGACGAGGTCTCCTAACGCTCCCGATCTCGGAAGCGCTGCAGCGGCGGAACGATGGAGAAATTCGCGATTCCAGAAAGTCTGCGAGGGTTTCCTCTCGGGACTCTAAATATAGGCCAAAGGAGGGCACCAGAGGAGGTGCGACCCACCTAGGCGACCTCCTGGCGTGGCCTAGGGCCTGACCGTGCCAGCAGGCCGCCTGGGAGGCCCCTGGCCCCCTGGCCCTCTTTCGGTGATCCGGAAGCTTATGTTTCGCTGATTTTTTATATATTTTTCTGGATTTTTTTCGGGGTTCGGAAAATTGGGTAAAAGCCCCTGCAAAATAGACATCAAAAGACAGAAAGTGGCACTTGGTGCACTGAGTTAGTAGGTTAGTCCAAACATGTGTAAAATGATATAAAAGTGTAGCAAAGCATATAACATTGTCTCCCAAAAGATGATGGAACAAGTAGAAATTGTAGGTACGTTTGGGATGTATCAGTGATCCACTCCTGGATCACTTTGGTACCTCCCTACCAAACTTATGGCAAGGCTCACATCAGGTCTCGTACACAGCATGTCATACATGATAGAGCCTATGGCTGAAGCATAGGGGACGGTACTTGATGTTTTGTTGTGTATCCCTTGCAACGGCGCAAAAAATAGTCGTGTCGACGGCACCAGGAATCCTTCAGCTGCGGCTACGCCTTAAGGGACTTCCTAGGCAAGTATGCAAAGGATTTCCCCCGTGGCCTTGGAGCCTTGCGTTGGTGTTCCCTCGAAGCGGAAAGGGTGATGTAGCACAGCGACGGTAAGTATTTCCCTCAGTTTGAGAACCAAGGTATCAATCCGGCGGAAGAGTATCTCAAGATCCTGCACAAACACAAAAGCTTGCACCCAATGCTATGAAGGGGTTGGCAATCCCTTACAGATTGTTTGCCAAGTGAGAACTGAAAGCAACAAAGCAACAAAGCAAAGTAAAAGCGGAGGTGTAAACGATGGATGTGAATAGACCCGGGGGCCGTAGTGTTTACTAGTGGCTTCTCTCATGAAAGCAAGTAGACGGTGGGTGAAGAAATTATTGTCGAGCAATTGATAGAACCGTGCAAAGTCGTGATGATATCTATGCAATGATTATATCTATAGGCATCACGTCCAAAACAAGTAGACCGATACTTTCTGCATCTACTACTATTACTCCACACGTCGACCGCTATCCAGCATGCATCTAGTGTATTAAGTCCATAAGAACAATGTAACGCCTTAAGCAAGATGACATGATGTAGATGGATAATCTCAAACCAATGATAAAAACCCCGTCTTTTTACCCTTGATGGAAACTACTTGATGTGTGTCTTGATGCCCCTACTGTCATTGGGAAAGGTCACCACATGGTAGAACCCAAAACCAGGCACTTCTCCCATTGCAAGAATCATAGATCTAGTTGGCCAAACAAAACCCAAGACTCGGAGAGACTTACAAGGATATCAAATCATGCATATAAGAAATCGGGAAAGACTCAAATATATATCATAGATAATCTGATCACAAATCCACAATTCATCGGATCTCGAAAACACACCGCCAAAGAAGATTACATTGGATAGATCTCCATGAAGATCATGGAGAACTTTGTATTGAAGATCCAAGAGAGAGAAGAGGCCATCTAGCTACTAACTACAGACCTGTAGGTCTGAAGTGAACTACTCACCACTCATTGGAGGGGTGATGATGATGATGAAGAAGCCCTCCAACTCCAAAGTCCCCTCCGGCAAGGCGCCGGGAAGGGTCTCCAGATGAGATCTCACGGAAACGGAAGTTTGCTGCGGCGGAAAAGTATTTTCGAGGCTCCCCTAGTTTTTTGCGGAATATTTGGGAATTTATAGGCCAAAGACCTAGGTCAGGGGGCGGCCAGGGAGGCCACAAGCTTGCCCACCGCAGCCTCCCTCCTGGTGGCATGTTGGGAGCTTGTGGGCTCCCTGGAGCCCACCTGGCTTGGCCCAAAGGCCCCCTGGTCTTCTTCCGTTTGGGAAAAAATCATTTCGGGGTTTTTATTCCGTTTGGACTCCGTTCCAAAATCAGATCTGAAAAGAGTCAAAAACACAGAAAAAACAGGAACTGGCACTTGGCACTGAATCAATAAGTTAGTCCCAAAAAAGATATAGAAGGTACATAAAACAACCAAAGAAGACAAGATAACAGTGTGAAACCATCAAAAATTATAGATACGTTTGAGGCGTATCAAGCATCCCCAAGCTTAACTCCTGCTCGTCCTTGAGTAAGGAAGTGATAATAATGATTTTTTGATGCTTTCATGCTACCTAGCATAGGTGTCCTTTGTAATTCCTCTTATGTGACGTGAATGTTCAGATCCATTAGATTCAAAACAATAGTTTGCTATTGACGTGGAAACAATAATAATTCAAGCAAACTAGCAAAGTAATCATGAACTTTCAAAATAACAAGGCCAAAAGAAAGTTATCCCTACAAAAGCATATAGTCTGGCTATGCTCTATCATTATTGCACAACGAATTTAAGTCATGCACAACCCCGGTATTGGCCAAGTAATTGTTTCAGACCTTTACTTTCTCAAACCTTTTCAACTCTCACGCAATACATGAGCGTGAGCCATGGTTATAGCATTATAGATGGTGTGGAATGTAGTGGAGGTTGCGAGACAAAAAAAGGAGAAGATAGTCACATTAACTAGGCATATCAATGAGCTGTGGAGATGCTCATCAATAGATATCAATGTCAATGAGTAGGGACTGCCATACAAATGATGCACTAGAGCTACGAGTATGTGAAAGCTCTTAAAGAAAACTAGTGGGTGTGCATCCAACTTGCTTGCTCACGAAGACCTAAGGCAATTTTGAGGAAGCCTATCATTGGAATATACAAGCCAAGTTATATAATGAAAATTTCCCACTAGCTATATGGTGGTGACAAACGAGAGACTCTCAATCATGAAGATCGTGGTGCTTAATATGCACAAGTGTGGAAAAAGTGGTAGCATTGTCCCTTCTCTCTTTTTCTCTCATATTTTTCATTTGGTGGGCTATTTGGCCTTTTTTTTGTGGGCTTCTTTGGCCTCTTTTATTTCCTCACATGGGACAATGCTCCATTAATGATAATCATCACACTTTCAACTCAAAACTTAGAGTAACGATGACTCTATATGGAATGCCTACGGTAGTGTACCGTGGCAATGATCTAGCATGGCATAGACATTAATGGAAACATCATGCTAGCTATCTTACGATCGTGCAAAGGAAAAGTAGACATGGTGGCACATGTCATGGTGGTAGTTGCATGGAGATATACCTCGGAATGACTTTGAAAAAGCCATAGTAGGTAGGTATGGTGGCTGATTTGAGGGAGGCTAATGGTGGGTTTTGTGCACCGGCGAAAGTTGCACGACACTAAGAATATAGTGATGGTGGAAGGTGAAAGTGCATCTAAACCATAGACTCAACATTAGTCATGAAGAACTCATGTACTTTTTGCAAAAGTTTCATTAGTAATCGAAACAAAGCATTCAACGCATACTCCTAGGGGAAGGGTTGGTAGGTATAAACCATCGCGCGATCCCGACCGTCACGCAAAGGATGACAATCAATATACTAATCATGCTCAGATTTCATCACATAGCGGTTCACCATACGTGCATGCTATGGGAATCACTAACTTCAACACAAGTATTTCTAGATCCACAACACCTTACTAGCATGACTTTCAATATTACCATAACCACAACTCAAAACTAATTGAGATGAATCAAACTTCTTTAACTATTCAATGCACATGAAGGTGGAGGTTTTCGTATCCCTTTGGATAACTACCCCTTTTGAGTCTACTTTCAAAGCATAGATCAACTACCAAGCCACGCACCGCTGCGCTCTAAAAGATATAAGTGAAGCACATAGAGCAAAAGTATCTAGCTCAAAAGATATAAGTGAAGCACATGTGAGCTGGATTGTCTACCAAAAGATATAAGTGAAGCTCGACAAAATCACGGTGTGTGCATGTCTCTCTCTCTAGGTGTGCAGCAAGGATGATTTTGACACAAAAAAATAATAAAAGACTCCTATGGTATAAGACGCTCCAAGCAAAAACACATAACATGTGGTGAATAAAAATGTAGCCCCAAGTAACGTTACCGATGGATTGAAGACGAGAGAGGGGATGCCTTCTTGGGGCATCCCATAACTTAGGCTTTTACGGCATCCTTGAATCTCTTGGGGTGCCTTGGGAATCCCCAAGCTTGAGCTCTTGCCACTCTTTTATCTCTTTGTCCATAAGAACTTTACCCAAAACTTGAAAACTTCACAACACAAAACTTAAACAGAAACTCGTGATAACATTAGTACAAGAAAGCAAACCACCACTTCCTTAGGTACTGTAGCAAACTTAAATTCTACTTGTGCTGATTTTGGGTTACTGTACTTTCAATCTTCCATGGCTAATACCCCTGATACTATCCATAGTTTCATCAAAATAAGCAACCAACACAACAAAAACAGAATATGTTAACAGCAGACCAGTCTGTAGCAATATGTATGTTTCGTATACCTATGGTACTTCAAAAAATTCTGAACAATTACGACAGTCTGAAGAATTTGCGTAGCAATAAGCAGCAAAAAGAATCAACTCAAAAGCTCTTACAGAAAAAAATGAAAATTATTTTCGTGAGCAGAAAGTTTCTGTCTTTTCTAGCATGACCAAACGATCATCCCCAAGACTAATCATAACGGTTTTGCTTGGCACAAACGCAAAAAGAAACACAAAACACACAATCATAACAGAAATATGAAAGTGTGGAAAACACAAAACAGAAAGAAAAGGATAGATTCGTTGGGTTGCCTCCCAACAAGCGCTTTTGTTTAACGCCCTTAGCTAGGCGAAAGTGATGGAATCACGCATAATCATCTTTGGTGCTCAAACCATAGGTAGCGTGATCATTTATCATCTTAAGATTTTCATCTTTATTAGATGACTCACCACTAGCTCTAGGAACAAAAACAGGCTTGACGGTCTTTTTGAGAGTAAGATTTGGAGTATTTTGGGTTATGACATCTTCTAATTTATCAATTCTAGAAGAATCATTAACTATAAGTTCCTTCTCCTTTAAATTTTTCAAAAAGTTTCCCACTTTGGATCCGTACTGAGTAATTTGATTGTGTATCTTTCTATCCAAACCCTCAATAAATTCAACTGCGGCAATTTTGTTTTCAATAGCATCAAGCCTTTGCATCACGTGTTCCAAGGTCAAGATAGTTCCATTAACCATGAGCGGGGGTGAGCCTACCAAATTAATGGTAGCTCTATAGGAGTCAACAGTATGGCTCCCCAAAAAGTTCCCGCCTACAATAGTATCAAGGATATACCTATTCCAAGGAGAAATTCCAACATAGAAACTGCAAAGGAGGACGGTAATGGATTGCTTACGAGTAGATCTACTTTGAGCATTACAAATCCTGTACCAAGTGTCCTTTAGATTTTCTTCCTCATTCTGCCTGAAATTGAGAACTTCATTTTCAGGGGTGTCGTTCGGAGTGGTGGGTCTAGCCATTGATGGACTATCTCACACACAAACGAGCAGGAATAGAGAGTGAAACGGGCAAAATAAAACAGTAAAAAGGAAAAAGAAAACGGTGAAGGAGAAAGGCGAATGAAAACGGCAAATGTGAAGAGGGGGAGAGGAAAACGAGAGGCAACTGGCAACATAAGTAAATGCAAGAGAAGAGTTTGTGAGACCTACATGGATAGATCTTGTTTTCTCCTCCCCGGCAATGGCGCCAAAAATACTTCTGATGTTTTTCTGTGTATCCCTTGCAACGGCGCCAGAAATAGTTGTGTCGACGGCACCAGGAATCCTTCAGCAGTGGCTACGCCTTAAGGGACTTCCTAGGCAAGTATGCAAAGGATTTCCCCCATGGCCTTGGAGCCTTGCGTTGGTGTTCCCTTGAAGCGGAATGGGTGATGTAGCACAGTGATGGTAAGTATTTCCCTTAGTTTGAGAACCAAGGTATCAATCCGGCGAAAGAGTATCTCAAGATCCTGCACAAACACAAAAGCTTGCAGCCAACGCTATGAAGGGGTTGTCAATCCCTTATAGATTGTTTGCCAAGTGAGAACTGAAAGCAACAAAGTAACAAAGCAGAGGTGTAAACGATGGATGTGAACAGACCCGGGGGCCGTAGTGTTTACTAGTGGCTTCTCTCATGAAAGCAAGTAGACGGTGGGTGAACAAATTACTGTCGAGCAATTGATAGAACCGCGCAAAGTCGTGACGATATCTATGCAATGATTATATCTATAGGCATCACGTCCAAAACAAGTAGACCGATACTTTCTGCATCTACTACTATTACTCCACACGTCGACCACTATCCAGCATGCATCTAGTGTATTAAGTCCATAAGAACAGAGTAACGCCTTAAGCAAGATGACATGATGTAGAGGGATAATCTCAAACCAATGATAAAAACCCCATCTTTTTACCCTTGATGGCAACTACTTGATGTGTGCCTTGCTTTCCCTACTGTCACTGGGAAAGGTCACCACATGGTAGAACCCAAAACCAAGCACTTCTCCCATTGCAAGAATCATAGATCTAGTTGGCCAAACAAAACCCAAGACTCGGAGAGACTTACAAGGATATCAAATCATGCATATAAGAAATCAGGAAAGACTCAAATATATATCATAGATAATATGATCACAAATCTACTATTCATCGGATCTCGACAAACACACCGCCAAAGAAGATTACATCGGATAGATCTCCATGAAGATCATGCAGAACTTTGTATTGAAGATCCAAGAGAGAGAAGAAGCCATCTAGCTACTAACTACGGACCCGTAGGTCTGAAGTGAACTACTCACGAGTCATTGGAGGGGCGATGATGATGATGAAGAAGCCCTCCAACTCCAAAGTCCCCTCCGGCCGGGCGCCGGGAAGGGTCTCCAGATGACATCTCACGGAAACGGGAGCTTGCGGCGGCGGAAAAGTATTTTCGAGGCTCCCCTGGTTTTTTGCGGAATATTTGGGAATTTATAGGCCAAAGACCTAGGTCAGGGGGTGGCCAGGGAGGCCACAAGCTTGCCCACCGCCGCCTCCCTCCTGGTGGCATGGTGGGAACTTGTGGGCTCCCTGGAGCCCACCTGGCTTGGCCCAAAGCCCCCCTGGTCTTCTTCCGTTAGGGAAAAATCATTTCGGGGTTTTTATTCCGTTTGGACTCCGTTCCAAAATCAGATCTGAAAAGAGTCAAAAACACGGAAAAACAGGAACTAGCACTTGGCACTGAATCAATAAGTTAGTCCCAAAAAAGATATAAAAGGTACATAAAACAACCAAAGAAGACAAGATAACAGCGTGAAACCATCAAAAATTATAGATACGTTTGAGACGTATCAGTACTCATCTTTTCTCTATTTTCTGCCGTGGTCGGTCGTTGAGTCGCACTCAACCTCACACCTTGCAATATAGGCAAGAACCCCTTTTTAGCCTTATTCATATTGAACTTCTTCAATATCTTGTCAAGGTATGTGCTTTGTGAAAGACCTATGAGGCGTCAAGACCTATCTCTGTCGATCTTGATGCCTAATATGTAAGAAGCTTCTCCAAGGTCCTTCATTGAAAAACTCTTATTCAAATAGCCCTTTATGCATTCCAATAGTTTTATATCATTTTCCATCAATAATATGTCATCCACATATAATAAGAGAAATGCTACAGATCTCCCACTCACTTTCTTGTAAATACAGGCTTCTCCATAAGTCTGTATAAACCCAAACGCTTTGATCACCTCATCAAAGCGAATGTTCCAACTCCGAGATGCTTGATCCAGCCCATAGATGGAGCGTTGGAGCATGCATACCTTGTCAGCATTGCTAGGATCGACCAAACCTTCTGGCTGTATCATATATAATTCTTCTTTAAGAAAGCCATTCACGAATGCCGTTTTGACGTCCATTTGCCAAATTTCATAATCATAAAATGCGGCAATTGCTAACATGATTCAATCCGACTTCAACATCGCTATGGGTGAGAAGGTCTCATCGTAGGTAATCCCTTGAATTTGTTGATATCCCTTAGCGACAAGTTGAGCCTTATAGATGGTCACATTACCATCCGCGTAAGTCTACTTCTTGAAGATCCATTTATTTTCTATGGCTCGCCGATCATCGAGAAAGTCTACCAAAGTCCATACTTTGTTCTCATACACGGATCCTATCTCGGATTTCATGGCCTCAAGCCATTTGTTGGAATCTTGGCCCGCCATCGCTTCTTCATAGTTCGAAGGTTCATTGATGTCTAACAACATGATTTCCATGACAGGGTTGTCGTACCACTCTGGTGCGGAACGTACCCTTATCGAACTTTGAGGTTCAATAGCAACTTGATCCGAAGTACCATGATCATCATCATTCACTTCATCTCTAGCTGGTGCCGGTGCCTCAGAAATATTTTCTTGCGCTGCGCTACTCTCCGGTTCGAGAGGAGGTACAATTACCTCATCAAGTTCTATTTTCCTCCCACTTACTTCTTTCGAGAGAAACTCTTTCTATAGAAAGGATCCATTCCTAGCAACAAATATCTTGCCTTCGGATCTAAGATAGAAGGTGTACCCAATAGTTTCCTTAGGGTATCCTATGAAGACGCATTTTTCCGCTTTGGGTTCGAGCTTCTCTGGTTGAAGTTTCTTCACATAAGCATCGCAGCCGCGAACTTTCAGAAACGACAACTTAGGTTTCTTGCCAAACCATAATTCCTACGGTGTTGTCTCAACGGATTTAGACGGTGCCCTATTTAAAGTGAATGCGGCAGTTTCCAATGCATAGCCCCAAAATGATAGCGATAAATCGGTAAGAGACATCATAGATCGTACGATATCTAATAGAGTGCGATTACGACGTTCAGACACACCTTTACATTGCGGTTTGCCAGGCGGCATGAGTTGTGAAACAATTCCACATTTCCTTAGGTGTGTGCCAAACTCATGACTCAGATATTCTCCTCCACGATCGGATCGTAAGAACTTTATTTTCTTGTCACGTTGATTCTCCACCCCATTCTGAAATTCCTTGAACTTTTCAAAGGTTTTAGACTTGTTCTTTATTAAGTAGACATACCCATATCTACTCAAATCATCAGTGAGGGTGAGAACAAAACGATAGCCTCCGCGAGCTTCAACGCTCATTGGACCGCATACATCGGTATGTATTATTTCCAATAAGTTGGTCGCTCGCTCCATTATTTCGGAGAACGGTGTCTTGGTCATCTTGCTCATGAGGCACGGCTCCCATGTGTCAAATGATTCAAAATAAATAGACTCCAAAATTCCATCAGTATGGAGTTTCTTCATGCGCTTTATGCCGATATGACCAATGCAGTAGTGCCACAAGTATGTGGGACTATCATTATCAACCTTGCATCTTTTAACACTCACACTATGAATATGTGTATCATCACAATCGAGATTCATTAGGAATAAAACATTGACCAGCGGGGATGACCATAAAACATACCACTCATATAAATAGAACAACCATTATTCCCAGATTTAAATGAGTAGCCATCTTGCATCAAGCGAGATCACGATACAATGTTCATGCTTAATGTTGGTACTAAATAACCATTATTAAGGTTTATAACTAATCCCGAAGGTAGATGTAGAGGTAGTCTGCCGACGGCGATCACATCGACCTTGGAACCATTCCCGATGCACATCGTCACCTCGTCCTTAGCCAGCCTACGCTTGTTCCACAGTTCCTGCTTAGAGTTGCAAATGAGAGCAACATCACCAGTAGAAAATACCTAGGAGCTACTATGAGCGCTGGTAAGGTACACATCAATAACAAGTATATCACATATACCTTTGACGTTGTCGGCCTTCTTGCTCGCTAAGTACTCGGGGCAATTCCGCTTCGAGTGACCGGTTCCCTTGCAGTAGAAGCACTCCCTCTCAGGCTTAGGTCATTTCTTTGACTTCTTCCCAACAACTGGTTTACAGGGCGCGGCAACAGCTTTGCCGTTTTTCTTGAAGCTTTTCTTACCCTTGCCCTTCTTGAAACTGGTGGTCTTATTGACCATCAACACTTGATGCTCCTTTTTGATTTCTACCTTCGCAGATTTCAGTATTGAACACAACTCGGGAATAGTCTTTTCCATTCCTTGCATGTTGTAATTCATCACAAATCCTTTATAGCTAGGTGGAAGCGACTGGAGGATTCTTTCAATGACCACATCATCCGGAAGTTCAACTCCCAGCTGTATCAAGCGGTTGTGCAACCCGGACATTCTCAGTATGTGCTCACTGATAGAACTATTCTCCACCATCTTACAGCTAAAGAACTTGTTGGAGACTTCATATCTCTCGACTTGGGCATGAGCTTGAAAAACAATTTTCAGCTCCTCGGTCATCTCATATGCTCCGTGTTGCTCAAAACTCCTTTGGATCCCCGGTTCTAAACTGTGAAGCATGCCGCACTGAACGAGAGGGTAGTCATCACTCCGCGATTGCCAAGCGTTCCAAGCATCCTGGTCTGCTGCGTGAACGGGAGGATCATGTAGCGGTGCATCAAGGACATATGCCTTCTTGGAAGCCATGAGGATGAGCTTTAAGTTACGAGCCCAGTCCGCATAGTTGCTCCCATCGCCTTTCAGCTTGGTTTTCTCTAGGAACGCGTTGAAGTTGAATGGGACATTTGCGTTGGCCATTGGATCTACAATATTTGTAAAGACACTTTTTAGACTAAGTTCATGATAATTAAGTTCATCTAATCAAATTACTAATGAACTCCCACTTAGATCGACATCCCTCTAGCTAGTCATCCAAGAGATACATGATCCATGTCGACTAGCCCGTGTCCCATGATCACGTGAGACGGACTAATCATCGATGGTGAGCATCTCTATGCTAATCGTATCAAGCATATGACTGATGTCTGACCTTTCGGTCTCCCGTATTCGAGGCCATGTCTGTACATGCTAGGCTCGTCGAGTCAACCTAAGTGTTATGCGTGTGTATACTGGCTTACACCCATTGTATGCGAACGTTAGAATCTATCACACCCGATCAACACATGGTTCTTCGAAACAACGAGCCTTCGCAATGAGGCACACTTAGGGGAATACATATCTCGAATTTTTTAATGACGAATCATCTTATCTTTGCTACTGTCGTTCTAAGCAATAATATGTAAAACATGATAAACATCACATGCAATCATATAGTGACATGATATGGCCAATATCATCTTGCTCCTTTGATCACCATCTTTGGGGCACCATGATCATCATTGTCGCTGGCATGACACCATGATCTCCATCATCATGATATCCATCATTTTTTCACCGTGGAGTCGTCACGCCATCTATTACTTCTACTACTATAGCTAACCCTTAGCGATAAAGTAAAGTAATCAACATGGCGTTGCATCTCATACAATAAATTAAGACAACTCCTATGGATCCTACCGGTTGTCATACTCATCGACATGCAAGTCGTGAATCCTATTACAAGAACATGATCAATCTCATACATCATATATGTAACGTCATGTCCTTTTGGCCATATCACATCACATAGCGTACCCTGCAAAAACAAGTTAGACGTCCTCTAATTGTTGTTGCAAGTTTTACGTGGCTGGTTAGGGTTTCTAGCAAGAACGTTTCTCACCTACGTGAATGCCACAATGTTGATATGCCAATGCTATTTACCCTTCATAAGTACCCTCTTCATCGAATCCGATCCGATTAAAGTGGGAGAGACATACACCCGCTAGCCACCTGATGCAACTAGTGCATGTCACTCCGTGGAACCAATCTCACGTAAGATTACGTGTAAAGTCGGTCCGGGCCGCTTCATCCCATGATGCCGCCGAATCAAGATAAGAATAGTAACGGCAACCAATTTACAAAAACAGCGCCCACAATGTTTGTGTTCTACTCGTGCATAGAATCTACACATAGAACCTTTGCTCGAATGCCACTGTTGGGGATCGTAGTAATTTTTAAAAAATCCTACGCCATGCAAGGATCTATCTATGGAGAAACCAGCAACGAGAGAGGTTGTAGAGCATCTTGATACCTTTGAAGATCTCTAAGCGGAAGAGTTACTATGAATGCGGTTGATGGAGTCATACTCGCAGCGATTCAGATCGTGGTGGATTCCGATCTATGTGCCGAATAACGACACCTCCGCGTTCGACGCACGTACAGACCGGTGACGTCCCTTCCTTCTTGATCCAACAAGGAGGGTGGAGAAGTTGAGGGAGAGCTCTAGCATCATGATGGGGTGGTGGCGGTGGAGCTATGTTGTTCTCCGGCACGGCTTCACCAAGCGCTGCGGAGGAGGAAGAATAGAGAGGTAGGGCTGCACCGTGGGAGAGAGAGATGAATAATTGTGTCTCAAAAATCCCAAAACCTCAAGTATATATAGGGGGAAGGAGAGGGAGGTCTGCCTTGGCCCCTCCTTCAAGGAGGAGAGGTTAGGCCGAAGCTAGGGAGTAGTCCTCCACCCACAAGGGAGGTGGAGTCCCTTGGAAGGACTCTTTTCCCTTTCCTTTTAAGCCTTTTTGCCTCATCCCTTTATCCCTATGCGCACGGGTCTTTAGGGAAAGCCTTGGCCAGCCCAATAAGGGCTGGTCCAACTCCTCTAACTGCCCATGCATTCCTTTGGTCGTCACACCCTGCCGGGGGTCCTCCGGCACCCTCCCGACACTCCCGGTACACTACTAATGAGCCCAAAACTTTTCCGCTGACCAAAACAGGACTTCCTATATATCAATCTTTACCTCCGGACCATTCCGGAGCTCCTCATGATGTTCGGGGTCTCATCCGGGACTCCGAACAACCTTTGGTAACCACATACCATTCTCTTTACAACTCTAGCATCATCGAACCTTAAGTGTGTAGACCCTACTCGTTCGGGAGACATGCAGGCATGACCGAGACATCTCTCCGGCCAATAACCAAGAGCGGGGTCTGGATATCCATGTTGGTTCTTGATAAGTCCAAAAAGTATCTATAATTTCTACTTGTTCCATGATCTTTTGGGTGACACTATTATATGTTTTGCTACACTTTTATATCATTTTACACATATTTAGACTAACCTACTAACTCAGTGCACCCAATGCTATTTTCTGTCTTCTCATGTCTATTTTGGTGGGGCTTTTACCCAATTTTCCGAAGCCCGGAAAATTCCGAGAAAAATATATGAAAAATAAGCGTGACGGAAGCTTACAGATCACTGAAGATGGGCCACAGGGGGGGCCAAGGGCCTCCCAGGCGATCTGTGGGAGCGGCCTAGCCCTAGGCCGCACCAAGAGGCCGCCTGGGTGGGTCCCACCTCCTCTGTTGCCCTCCTTCGGCCTATATTTATTCCTTCGTGAGAAAACCCTTCCATCACATCCAGAATCGCGAATTTCTCCATCGTTCCGCCGCCGCAGCGCTTCTGAGATCGGGAGCGTCAGGAGACCTCTTCCCGGCACCCTGCCGGAGGTAGGATTGACCTCGTGGAGCTTCTCCATCACCATGGACGCTTCCTGTACGTGCCGTGAGTAGTCCTCCTTGGAGAAAGGGTCCATGACCAGTAGCTATGTGATATCTTCTCTCCAATCTTGTGCTTCAATGGTTAGTCCTTGGGAGCTGCCCTACATGATCAAGGCATCTATGTAATTCTCTTGCTATTGCTATGCTTGGTTTGTTGGGATCTGATGGATTATGAGATTATGTTCAGATTGTTATGAGTTATATATTTGATTATCCTTTTATATTATGTTCCTTAGTGATTAATGCATGTTTCCATTGCTATTTATTGCTTTGGCCGAGTAGTAGACTGTAACTCCAAGAGGGGGCGTTATGCATGATTGTGGGTTCATGCCCCTTGATGTCTAGCTTGAGTGACAGAAACATGAGACTAGGGGATGTGTTGTTGCCACCAGGGAGAAAACAACGGTGCTTGTGACCACGGTTGCAAGGATTGTTTACCTTACACATAGTTCGTTAATGCATTTGTCCGTTGCTTTGAGTTTACACTTTGGGTGGGGCTCGCAACTTAATACCGGCAAGATGTTCTTGATAGATATCTCAAGTTGGATGATTAGTAAGTAGATGCTGATGAATAAACGGTCTACTTGTCTTGGCGTACTGCCCATTACTATTGAGCCTCTAACTATCAAGTAGCATAGTAGCATTGAGTGCGTTCATAATTCTACAAATTGCCTGGCTGTAATTTGTTTACCCAAGCATAGTTGTTTATCGTCTTCTGGGAGAGAGACATCACTAGTGAACATCATGTGACTCTGGCCCATATTACCATCATTGTTTAGACCTCCATCATTTACTGTTTCCATTTTCTTTTTCGTTGCAGTCACTATTACTTTTCCTGCTTGTGTTTTGATCATCTGCAAACTACAAGGCCGGAGAGATTGACAACCTCTCTGTACTCGTTGGTAGCAAACTTATTTGTTGTGTGTGTAGGTCCACGTCTTTTGCCAGCGCCTGGGTGGGACACACCTACTTGTTGATCCTAGGAGTCCTCCTGGTTCGATAAACCTTACAATCTCTGTGTGAGGGAAAACTTGCTGCTGACTACATCTCAACCTTCGACTTGGGGTAACCAACAAGGAGCGAGAAGTATATACATCATCTCGTTATCAAGCAAAGTTTTCTGGCATAGTTGCCTCAGACTCCAGTCTTCAAGATAGGGGAGTTGCACGCTATCTGTTACCTTTGCTTTTTAGTCTTGTTAGTTTGCTTTCTACTTTTTGCTTTAGAGTCTTATACCAAAAACCACAAAAAAATTAGTTGCTTTGTTCTTGCTTGTTGCTGCTGCTATGGGTTCCACTGAGAACACCAAGTTGCGTGACTTCACTAGTCACAACAACAATGACTTTATCTGCACTCCTATTGCTACTCCCGCCACTTGGGCTACCTCCTATGAGATTAAACCTGCTTTACTGAGCCTAGTTATGAAAGATCAATTCTTCGGTGCTGGACATGATGCTGCTTTGCACTTGAACAATTTTGTTGAGTTTGTGATATGCAAAAATATAAAGAAGGAGATGGTGATATTGTTAAACTTAAGGTTTTTGCTTTCTCCTTGAGAGGAGGAGCTAAAGTGTGGCTTCAATGCTTGCCTAGGAATAGCATAGATTATTGGGATAAGTGCAAAGATGCTTTTATTGGGAAGTATTACCCGCCTGCTAAGATTATCCACTTAAGAAGTAACATTATGAATTTTAGGCAACCGGATAATGAACACATTGCTCAAGCTTGGGAACGTATGAAATCTCTTGTTAAGAATTGCCCTACACATAGTTTGACTACTTGGATAGTTATCCAAACTTTCTATGCAGGATTGAACTTTACCTCGCGAAGTCTGTTAGACTCGGCCGCGGGAGGAACCTTTATGTCAACTACACTTGGTGCTGCCACAAAGTTATTGGATGAGATGATGAAAAATAATTCTCAATGGCACACCGAGAGAGCTCCAACACGTAGGAAGGTAAACTCTATTGAGGAGATATCCTCCCTTAATGATACGGTTGACATGATCATGACTCTACTTACTAAGCAAGCTCCTATTGATCCTCATGATGTTCCTTTAAATTCTTTGGTTGCTCAATAAAGAGAGCAAGTTGATGTTAATTTTATCTCTAGGAACAACGTCAATAATAATGTCTATAGGAGTAGTTTTGGTAGCAATCCTAGACCGTTTCCATCCAACAACTATGGGAACAACAACAATTATCCTAGCACCAAAAACTCCACTTATGAATTAGAGATAATGCTTAAAGACTTTATCACTTCTCAAAAAGCCTTCAACAAGAGTGGAGAAGAGAAACTAGAAAAATTAGATAGTCTCTCTTTGAAGGTGGACAACATAGCTCATGATGTAGAGATGCTTAAAATTAGAACTTCCCCCCTTGAGGAAAGGAACACCACACCCAGGAATGCTATCCAAGTCCAAATTAATGAGAACATAAGAATGCTAGGAAAACTTAAGGATAGATGGGCCAGAGAAAAAGAAGAGGAAGAGAGAATTAAGAGCCTTCATACACACACTACTATTGTTACTATACAAGTTGTTGATGATCTCAAAACTTTTAGCACCCATCACACTCCTAGTCCAATGGACCTATTAATTGTGATGCTAATACCTCAATTATAGGACAAGAAGGTCCTTTGAATTTAGATACTACTAAAATAATGAGCTTAAATGACATTACTACCACTTTAATTAATGGTAGTAATCTTGATTTTGACAATTGTAGTCTTTCTGAACTGATCACTTTTTTTGCCAAGAATGGCTAAAGACCCCCACACTAGTACACTCAATAATGCCTTCACCGAGCATATTACCAATGCTCTTATCAAAGCTAGGGAGGAGAAGCTCAAGATAGATACTTCTATTCCTAGAAAACTAGAAGATGGTTGGGATCCTATGATCAAAATTAAATTGTATAATATCTCTTGCTTTGCTATGTGTGATGTTGGAGCTAGTGCTTCCGTTATGCCCAAAACAATGTATGATATGCTTGATTGGAAACCTTATGATCCATGTTCTTTTAGTGTTTGTCTCATTGATTCTTCCATAAATAAACCTTTAGGAAGAATTGATGATTTTCTTATTATTGTCAATGATAATTATGTGCCCGTTGATTTTCTCATTATGGACATTGAATGTGATCCTTCATGTCCAATTATTTTGGGACGTCCTTTTCTCCGCACCGTTGGTGCTATCATTGACATGAAAGAGGGAATTATTAAATTCCAATTCCCCCTTAAAAATGGAATGGAACACTTCCCTAGAAATAAGATTAAGTTACCTTATGAGTCTGTTACTCGGGCAAGTTATTCTTTTGGAGTTGATAACACTTGATCTTCTTGCATTATGCCTAGCTCAAAGGCATAAAAGAAAGCGCTTGTTGGGAGGCAACCCAATTTGTTTTTACTTTCAGTTTTAGTGGTCTTTATGCTTGTTACTACTGTGGCAACATTATTGCATCTTTATTTTTAAGCTTTGTGCCAAGTTATAGCCTCCGATTAAAAGAAAGTACAAAAATTGTGACATGCTGTCCAGAAACAGATTCTGTCTGCTTGACAAAAAAATTCACCAAAAATAACCATATCATCTTTTTGATCTGAATTTCTTTTAATGCACGGTCTATATAATTTCCTTTCTGGCAGATTTTCTGAGTTTTTTGATTTGAGTTGCAGAAGTGCCCCGAATAAATTATTTACTACCTGTTGTTCTGTTTTTCACAGATTCTGCCATGTTTTGTGTTTTCATTGTTTTGCAAATCCTAAGCTTACTTTTTATTTGCAAAAACCTTTTTCCAATCATAAGAAATAGTGTATTTTCATGAAAATCATTATTTCCTATAGGTAATGAATTATTTTATTAAGCGTACTAACCACTCTAATCAGGTTATGATGAGTTTCGTATGAAGGGAGTTTTCAAGTATGCGATGGGAGATGATGAAAGAAGATACATGAGTGTCAAGCGCTCAAGCTTGGAGATGCCCCCATGCACCCCCAAGAAATAGTCAAGGAGACTCAAGTTTCTAAGCTTGGGGATGCCCCCGTGCATCCCCTTCTATATCAACAATCATCAGTTCGTCCATCTCCATGCTATATTTTTGTCAATTCATATGTTATGTGCTATGCTTGGAGCGTCCCGCTCTTTATTTTTTAGTTTGTTTTAGCTTTTCTTTCTGTTCATAACAAGTCGGAACCTAGCCTACCTTGTTTGGGAGAGACACACGCTCCGTTCCACTCTACAACACAACATAGGTTTTCATGCTTATCTTTTTTGTGTGTTCTTCATCTTTCCATAGCTACTGTCTTGCTTAGCTCTTAGTTTTCATGCTTATCTTTTTAAGAGCTCTTATTTAGGTTGCTTTTGGAACTCTATTGAGTTATCATGCGTATCTTGTTTCGAGAGTTGTGTGTCTTGCATGAGTAGGTAATTGAGGGTGCTATTTAAGTATAGTAGTAACTTGCAATAGTTTTGAGGTATTGATTTGAGTAATGTTTGGACTATTGGTGCCAAGAGCTTCAGCCTATTAGTGATAGGTGTCGTATTTTGGGAAATCCGTGTGTTTTTGAAAAAGTAAAAATTAGTTGAGAACTCTAGCTACTAAATTGATCGCTAACCTTTGGAGGGGTTGGAATATATAGAGTACCCTCACGTTACCTTGAGTCGAGGATGCGCAAGGATAACCAAACCCCCTAACTCTCCTTCTCAACGTACTTGTCTCTTTGTGAATTTCCTAACTAGATAGAGAGTTATAGATAATAAGTGTATGAGTTCTTCAGAATAATGTGAGTATTCGATTGTTGGCACTTCCACCATCCATATTTTGCTAGCCTCTTCGGTACCGTGCAGTGCCCTTTCTCACATTGAGAGTTGGTGCAAACTCTGCCGGTGCATCGAATTCTTTCCTCAAAACAGCCACCATACCTACCTATTAAGGCATTTCCATAGCCTTTCTGAGATACATTGCCATGCAACATCCACCATCTCATGACTTGATATTCATGTCATACATGCTTTTGCTTGATCGTAGAGCCGCATGATAGTTGGGCCTTGCCCCAATTATTTCTACATGATGCGCTAGTATCATTGCATATCCTTCTACACTGGAAGAGGCATACATTTGCATACATCATGATAGTTTTCACTTGTCTTTATGTTGAGTACTTCTTATAAAGTGTGATGATCTTCTCTTTATTCATGTGAAACATAGGGTGTTGCCCTTAGGTGAGGAAAAGATCCCAAAGTGGACAAATGAGAGATAAATAGAAAGAGCTAAAGAGGCCACAAAAATAAAAATAGAAATATAAAAATAAATAAAAAGAGAGAAGGGGGCCACACTACTATTCGTTTTGAAAGATTCACACTCATACTCCATTGCTATATTGGTACTACATACAGATTATCATTCATGCATAACTATGTGGGGACCCTTACACTATAGAACTTGGTTTGCATATTCCAATGAAGAGCCTCCTCAAATGAGCTCTAGGTCTTCACGAGAAAACAAGTTGGATGCACCCCCACTAGTTCCATTGGAGAGCTGACCTTAGCTCATATGTGCATCCCTTATTTAGCAATCCCTACTCCTCACATCATATCTATCATTTGGCTTTCTTTCGCCTATGGTTTCCCTCATTGATGTGAGCCTTTCACACATTTTTGTCTTACTTGCCCATCATTATTCTATTTTCCATCCTAAGTGCCAACATATCTTGCTTACGCTCGTCCATTGCATGAGTGCTCAATATCGAAAGGGAGAGGATCATTTTGACTTGTGCGTGACTAGTGGTCTGGGGATGAGTCAAAATTAGATTCCAAAGGAGACCAAGTTTGAAGTTTAGTAGATTGAGTTCTCAATTAGAAAAATATTTTATGATCTCTACCCATCTCCCACTTATTGCACGCAAACACCATTTGGAGACATTCGAGTCACAGACATCAAGAGCTCTTGCACCTTTATATTCTTACTTTGCTAAATTCAATACTAGATATAGACTCTTGCTTGTTATTGTCTTGACTTAAATTGCATATCTCACTTGCTTTACTTTGAAGTTCTTATATGCGTGTTAGCATGTCACCACATAAATTATTGTGTTATCATTTATCTACTCGAGCACGAGCATAGATTAAGCTTGGGGATGTTGATACGTCCAAAACGTATCTATAATTTCTACTTGTTCCATGATCTTTTGGGTGACATTGTTATATGTTTTGCTACACTTTTATATCATTTTACACATATCTGGACTAACCTACTAACTCAAAGCACCGAGTGCGAGTTTCTGTCTGCTGATGTCTATTTTGCACGCGCTTTTACCCAATTTTGTGAAGCCTGGAAAATTCCAAGAAAAATATATCAAAAATCAGCGTAACACAAGCTTCCAGATCACCGTAGATGGGCCACAGGGGGGCAGGGGCCTTCCAGGCGAGCAGTGGGAGCGGCTTGGCCCTAGGTCGCGCCAAGAGGACGCCTGGGTGGGGCCCACCTCCTCCGGCGCCCTGCTTCGGCCTATATTTATTCCTCCTCAAGAAAAGTTTCCATCACATCCAGAATTATGAGTTTCTCCATCGTTGCGCCGCCGCAGCGCTTCCGAGATCGGGAGCATCAGGACACCTCTTCCCGGCACCCTGCTGGTGGGAGGATTGACCTTCGGGAGCTTCTCCACCACCATGGACGCTTCCCGGACATGCCGTGAATAGTCCTCCTTGGACCATGGGTCCATGACGAGTAGCTATGTGATGTCTTCTCTCCAATCTTGTGCTTCAATGGTTAGTCCTTGTGAGCTGCCCTACATGATCAAGGCATCAATGTAATTCTCTTGCTATTGCTATGCACGGTTTGTTGGGATCCGATGGATTATGAGATTATGTTCACATTGTTATGAGTTATATATTTGATTATCCTTTTATATTATGTTCCTTAGTGATTCATTCATGTTCTCCATTGCTATTTATTGCTTTGGCCGAGTAGTAGATTGTAACTCCAAGAGAGAGCGTTATGCATGATTGTGGGTTCATGCCCCTTGATGTCTAGCTTGAGTGACAGAAACATGAGACTAGGGGATGTGTTGTTGCCACCAGGGAGAAAACAACGGTGCTTGTGACCATGGTTGCAAGGATTGTTTACCTTACACATAGTTCGTTAATGCATTTGTCCGTTGCTTTGAGTTTACACTTTGGGTGGGGCTGCAACTTAATACCGGCAATATGTTCTGGATAGATATCTCAAGTTGGATGATTAGTAAGTAGATGCTGATGAATAAATAGTCTACTTCTCTTAGCGTACGGCCCATTACTTTTGAGCCTCTAGCTATCAAGTAGCATAATTAGCATTGGGGTGCGTTCTTAATTCTGTCATTTGCCCAGCTGTAATTTGTTTACCCAAGCATAGTTGGTTATTGTCTTTTGGGAGAGAGACATCACTAGTGAACATCATGTGACTCTGGTCCATATCACCATCATTGTTTACACCTCCATCGTTTACAGTTTCCATTTACTTTTCCGTCGCAATCACTATTACTTTTCCCGCTTGTGTTTTGAACCTTTGCAAACTTCAAGGCCGAAGAGATTGACAACCTCTCTGTACTCGTTGGGAGCAAAGTTATTTGTTATGTATGCAAGTCCACGTCTTCTGCTGGCGCCAGGGTGGGAGAGACCTACTTGTTGATCCTAGGAATCCTCCTAGTTCGATAAACCTTAAAGTCCGTGTGTGAGGGAAAACTTGCTGCTGACTACATCTCAACCTTCCACTTGGGGTAACCAATGAGGAGCGAGAAGTATATACACCATCTCGTCATCAGTTCCCACATGTTCCACGATGATCTCATCGGATGAACCACGATGTCAAGGATTCAATCAATCCCGTACGCAATTCTTTTTGTCTACCGTTATGATACTTTCCCGAGATTCGATCGTCGGTATCCCCATACCTTGTTCAATCTCGTTACCGGCAAGTCTCTTTACTCGTTCTGTAACACATCATCCCGTGGCTAACTCCTTTGTCACACTTAGCTCAATATAATGATGGATTACCGAGTGGGTCCAGAGATACCTCTCCATCACACGGAGTGACAAATCCCAGTCTCGATTCGTACAACCCAACAGACACTTTCAGAGACACCCGTAGTGCACCTTTATAATCACCTAATTACGTTGTGACATTTGATACACCCAAAGCATTCCTACTGTATCCGGGAGTTGCACAACCTCATGGTCTAAGGAAATGATACTTGACATTAGAAAAGCTTTAGTAGACAAACAACACGATCTAGTGCTATGCTTAGGATTGGGTCTTGTCTATCACATCATTCCCCAGTGATGTGATCCCGTTATCAATGACATCCAATGTCCATGATCAAGAAACTATGATTATCTATTGATCAACGAGCTAGCCAACTAGAGGATCACCTGGGACACATTGTGATCTGTATATTCACACTTGTATTACGATTTCTGGTTACTACAATTATAGCATGAATAATAGACAATTATCATGAACTAGAAATATAATACTGACAACTTTATTATTGCCTCTAGGGTATATTTCCAACAGGAGGAGCACACAATTTGAAGTTCTTGTCAAGGCCATCCTCACGAAGATCATCCCTAGGAGCCAGCATTGTTAATGTTTTCCAGGAGCACCGACTAGTCTCATGATCAACAAAGTTGTTCTTGGTGACAAGATAATGCATTTGTCTTTGCGTCCACTCATGGTGTCGATCGTTCTACTGAATAAGAGACACAAGAAGATGATTAGGCAGAGTGCTAGAAGTGGCTTTAGTTACATTGGCACTTGACTGTGGACGGACAATTGATCCAATTAGCCTTGCCCTGGCTGGATCAAATGGAATAAGCAGCCCTTCAATGTCACAAGTGCAACAGTGCCTTCAATAATGGAGTTCTTGTTGTTGGATAGGTAAATGCCTTCACGAATGACTTCCACATCCGGATTATATATGCCATGGTTACGTTCAGAGGGAAGAAATCTTCTATTTGTTCTAGGCTTACTGAAGCGCATGATCCATGGTGCATATATCTTGAGTTCAAACAGATTGATGCCATTAGTAAGCAGGTTGCGCAAAAATAAATCTTGAAGATTGAACATGATGCCCTAGACAATATTGTAGATCAATCACTAGTAGAAAAAGGGGCTTCCGTCCCAGCTCAATTTACACATTAGTCCCGGTTCCATTACGAACCGGGACTAATGTTAGCATTAGTCCCGGTTCGAACGGCAAGGACGCCGGTCGGTCATTAGTCCCAGTTCAAAAGGCACCTTTAGTCCCGGTTCGTGTCTCGAACCGGGACTATAGCGTTTGGAGGCTTTAGTCCTGGTTCGTGTCTTGAACCGGGACTAAAGGGTAGACCATTAGTCCCGGTTCGAGACACGAACCGGGACTAAAGGGGTTCTGTATTTTTATTTTTTCCTGTTTTTAAATTTTATTTCTGTTTGTAGTTTCTGTTTTAAATTGCTTATATCTTTTAGGATATTTTTTTGAGTGATTCTTTTTGCATTAGATTCAAATTTTGTCTATTTTCTGTTTGTGTAATTAGTTTTTAAATTTGAATGGTTTAAATTTGAATTTGTTCAAATTTGCTTCAAACCCAAATTGTGAATAACTTGAGTTTACAAATAGTTTTTAATTTAATTCTTTTTTCTCCTAGTCATCTGTTAGATTTTTATCACAGTAAGATTTATTTGGTTATTTTTAGAATAATTTAAATTGGGACTTTAATTAAAACAATATTGTTTTTCTTATATAGTTGTTTTAGTCATTTAATTGTTGTTTTTTATTATTTTTAGTTAGTACTTTCTGTAGATTTTGACATGTTATAGTATGGTGCATATTGAATGCATAAAAAGTCTGGAATTAAAATCATTTTAATAATATACCTTTGTAGCAGATGGGTTTTCGTCTGAAACCTTGATACTTCGAAGGATGATCCAGTTTGTACACGAAGTTTATCCAGTTTTTATCACAAATCTCTCAACTTTTTAGCACATGCCATGTGGGTGAAACTATGATACCATGCCAACTTTCAACCTTTTCAGAGTTCATTTGTAGTGCTTTTCAATTTCAGGGTCAATTAGCTCAAAAAAGTAAGTAAATGCATGAAAAATACCAAATGAAGTCAGAAAATATTGAAAATTTATGATGTGGCTTCAAATGGTGTATTTTAAACACCCAAAAAGTATGGAGTTCAAATAAGTTCAATAAAATGAAATTCCTTTGCAATAGATGAGTTTTCGTTCGAAACCGTGATAGTTCGAAAGAGATTGTTCATTTTGTACACGAAGTGCCTCCATTTTTTGACGTAACCCTCTCAACTTTTTAGCACATGCTATGTGGGAGAAATGAAAGAGATTGTTCATTTTGTACACGAAGTTTCAACCTTTTCAGAGTTCATTTGTCGGGCTTTTTAATTTCAAGGTCATTTAGGTCAAAAAATCATTAAATGCATGAAAAATAGCAAATGAAGTTATAAAGGGTCGAAATTTAGGATGTGGTTTTGAATGGTTTATATTGAATGCACAAAATGCATAAAATGTCTGAAGTTGAAATAAGTAAAAAAATAAAATATCTTTCTAGCAGATGGTTTTTCGTCCGAAACCGTGATACTTCGAAGGAGATGGTCCAGTTTGTACACGAAGTGCATCCAGTTTTTGTCGTAACCCTCTCAACTTTTTAGCACAAGCTATGTGGATGAAATGATGAAACCATGCCAAGTTTCAACATTTTCAGAGTTCATTATAGTTCGTTTTAATTTCAGGGTCATTTAGCTCAACATAGCAAATAAAGTTAGAAAAGGTTAACTCTGGCTTGGTTAACCTTAGTTGTGATTCTGGCAGGGACGGTGCTAGCAAATGTAGTCGACAGGTATGATTGGACTCTTGGCTAAAGGGGGATTCTGAAATTTTCAAACTCTACCCTCCGTGGACCGTCTTTTTTAGTTTTGTAGAAAATAAACACAAATGTTAAAATCTTCAAAAAATCAAATCCTTTGAGATGTCGTTAGGTTTTAGTGCCTAGTTGGTATACAAATTTTGAAATATGAATTTTGACCGGTTTTTCAAAAAAGGGAAAAATGTAAAACGGCCATAACTTTTGCATACGTCGTAAAAAAAGTTTAATATATAAAACAAACTAGAGAAAATTGGGAATCGATTTCACCGGGGCTTCCCCGGTGAAGTTTTCTCAGATGCTCAAAATTCCAAATGTAAAAAAAGTTATGGCAAAAATAAGTTTTTTCCACAAAAATAAGAAAAACTAATTTTATTTAAAATCTTTAGGTTGTTTTCATTGAAATTCACTATTATTATTACTTATTTTGTTTGTTTTAATAATTGTTTGAATTCAAAAAATTAAATCATGTGACATGACATCAAACCCTAGGTTGTTTAGGATTGATATCTTACTATTGTCAGGAGAACAACAAGTGCAGACTTGGCAACTAGGGGTGATAGAACCACGAAGTTAAGCATGCTCGGGCTGAAGCAGTGAAAGGATGGGTGAACGGTCGAGAAGTTAGACGATTTGAAATGAGTAATCTACGCTAGAGCAGTGATTAGAGATTAAATTGTCAAATAAATCAAATATTTAAAAATTGAAATAAAACATAAAAACAAATCAAAGAATATTCAAAAATTAAATTTGAAAAATAAATAAAAAGGTACCTTTTTGGGTCAAACAAACAAAATAAACAGACGAATCCTTTAGTCCCGGTCCGTGTTAAGACCCGTGACTAAAGGGCCTGCCCCTGAGGGCGCTCCAAGGCACCCACGCGGACCACCTTTGGTCCCGGCTTGGAACAGGGCCGGGACTAAAGGTTAGGCCTTTAGTCCCGCCTCTTTGGTCCCGGTTGGTGAACCGGGACTAAAGCCCCTTACAGGCCGGGACTATAGGCCGTGTCCCCACTAGTGAATGTCTTCAATGCCCCTTCTAGCTTGCTTGAATATGAATGCCCTTTGATTGTCCATACGGTGTACGAAGAATATGGTAGATAATCTTCGGCAGATATTGAAGATCATCAACATAGAATGTTGTGGGCAAATCTGCATCTAGGGGCAAAGGCTTCGTAAGTGTTAACATTTCAGTCATGTTGGGCTCACATATTTGGAAGATGCTTCTTTTGGCTTCTTCATAGAAACATATTGAGGATGAAGATCTTCACCTGATGCGACAAGTGGAGTGGTGGCAAATAATTTCAGAGCACGATCTTTAATATGCTCATCACAGATCATGAAGTCCATAGCCCATGTCTTCAGATCTCTTCCATAGCGAGAGATGTGGAGAGTTGCATGAAATTGAAGAATGAGTTCTTTATTCCAGTCTTCATTATCAACAATGAAGTGAAATAGTCTAACATCCCAAAGACAATCTAGGGCCAGATCAAAACAAGGAAGACCACTCATGGCTTCAATGTTAAGATGCTTGTGAGGGAAGATCTCGTTCTGGCCATAAATCACACATGTGTAGTAGGTGCATTCTGGTGCACTGTAGAATTGATAATATTGGATCTTTTGATGCCTGTAGGGATTCCGATCAGAATCAAGGAATGTGTTGTTGAGCCTGAATTACCTGACACTGAAGACAAGAGGACGTGCTGGTCCTAGTTGTTGAAAACTTGGAAGTGAGGGCATATGATTCATAACTCTTGGGCGATGGAAAATGTGGAATTCATATTAGGGGACCACCCTTGGTGGTGGAACAAGCTTGGGCTATCTTGCTGGCACCATCACTCCTTCCCTATTGCGAGCGATGAAAATATTGTCAGAATTGTCATCAGTCGATGGCGTAGCAGGAACAGGAGGACCAACAGAAGATGGAGAATTCGCTTCGTCATCAGTGTTTGCGGTGGTTGCTAGTTGTGGAGGTGCAACAGTAGTAGCAGCAGCAATGTCTTCATCTGCTTTGGCTTCAATCTCATCTTGATCAGGAGCAACATCTTCAATCTCGAGAAGTTCTTCATGTGATGTAGTCGGAGAAACATGCACTTCATCTTCAGGTATGCTTTGCATTGAAAATATAACATGCCTTGGTCCTCGGCAAAGCCGTTCGAGTGATCATGCACGATGAGTAGTTTCAACTGCCATGGCTTCAAATTGAGAGTTGGGTGATTGTTGCACTGGAGTTTAAAAAGGAATAGGCAGAGTGCTTGGACTAGCTTCACACACAATTAGCCTTGATGGGGTGCGAGTGTCCACATATTCACTGTCATCTTGCAGTGGTGGTGATACTAGTGGTGTATCAATTTGAGGCACGGTTTCAGGTTCTTTCCAACATTGTCTTCAGTTAGATTGGGTTCAACAGCTAGATCTCGTCAGTTGTTGGATCCTATGTGGTAGAACACTCATGAAGAACAACATGCCTCTCAGTATTTTTAGAGGCAGGGGGTGATGGAGATATGCCCTAGAGGCAATCATGTATGATGATATTTCTTTTATGCTTATGAATAAAGATAGTCCTTGGACATTATCAATGATGCGTATTGACAAGTACGTGACTTGTTGTGAGACTATGCGTTGTATGATGACTGTCCTAAATGGTCCCTAGTCGAAAGTATTGTGTGGACGGGCAACTAGTTAGACTAGAATATGACACGGTGGATGGGCCGATCTCACTGACCTTGTAGCACTGGATGCTAGCCGGATTATATGGACTCGGAAAGATCTGGTCGGATTCGACGTAGTCACATCCGAGTCAAGATAAGGTCTGAGTTGGACAACCTCAACTATGAGACGCAGCGATAGGTCATCCGTGAGTCTCCAGTTCAACATATGTTCTATGTCCTAAGACCTGAGCTGACACATGTACTCGGGATGGTGACAGACTTTCTTTGGGCAGACCAAACGCTACTCCATGACTGGGTAGTTACAAAGGTAGGTTTTGGGCTTGTCCATACCCATGTTGCGAGACATGGTCGAGCAAGATGGGATTTTCCCCTCCGATCATGAGAGATATACTCTGGGCCCCTCGGGTGTTCTCACCTTGAAAAGAATGGCCATGCGAGGAGGATTATGAGATAATTCGAATGTTGGTCGGATTCACCAAAACGAGAAAGAGGTAGTGCTGCAACAAGGATGACCATGTTGCCTTGTGCACGACAACATATATCATGTGGCAAAGGGAACGGAAGTATGAAGTACAGGTTCGCCTAACCAGCTCATCACACACTTGGAGTCGGCACGCTTTGCTAGAGGTCGCTACTAACTAGCCGAGTCGTATGTGATCTGACTCATGACCAAGTGAACAAGAACGTAAAGTGTCGTGCGCTTAACGGAAGGAACACGTGGGCTTTAGTGTTCATGTGAGGCCCAAGATTTGAACCTAAGCTGGACACCTATAAATAATGGAGGTGTGGCACATTTAATCGATTGATTTCTTCGATACCATCATTTGGGATTTGCATGTGATGCAACTAGCCACATCCACTCGCCGTTGCTGACTGTGTGATCTGTACCTAGCAGTCTGCCGCACGGTGTTCCTCCTGCACGCGTGGATACCATTAGAGGCAGTGCACTTGTGCGACTTCGGTGAACCTATATGTGGGATCCGACGACATGCTGTTCTAGGGAGAGGATCCAGCAACTAGTTGTTCGAGGGAGATCAGACGAGGAGGGGATGGACCACCGAAATGCACTACCCCAACTCTACTTCTACTCCAGGGCACTACACTTCTAGTGATAATGATGCGTTATCCATCTCCATAGCATGTTCTTGTATGTTCTGATCGTTAGAAAATTTTAATTCGCATGTGATACACCTACGCTAGAACCCATTGTGGTATTACAGCCTCTTCTATAGGTTTTGGTTTCTGATCGGATGCATATTTGCTATGTGGCGGCGGCGGATGAGATCTGTCGCTGTTCTTGAGATCCGCTATGTGCACGGTTGATGTGATCAACTGCACTTCGGGATCGTTGAGCCTATGTTTTTTGTCAATCGGAATCAATGAGATCGTGACACAACCTACCCGTGCCAATTGGTTTCCACCATCGGGGTTAATCGTGAAATGTAAATCTGAATCGGGTTCGTGATGATCGATGGACTATTGTGTGTATAGCACCGTGTATTTTGTACACGAACACACAAATCGGTAGAATGCGACTCCATGCATAACTTTGTTTTGTAGGCTTAATGTGAATAGTATGGATCATACGTATGTGATGCATGTGTGTAATTTAACATGACCCGCGTTTCATGATTGTCAACCGAGAGGGGCCAAAGTGTTGTCATTATAATTTATAACGACCTGCATGTCGACTTGTGATTATCTGTAAATTGACTACTAGTTGTAGTAGTTGGAAGATAGAGGTCAAGTTCGAGGCTTTGGCGTCCTGGCGTGACGACAAGATGGAGTTCCACCGTGGCCATCGGAGTCGGAGCAGGACATGGAAGGACGTCCATGAAGGAGCCATACTATTTCACATATTTAGGTTTATATGTGATTGATATTTCTTCTTGTTTCTATGCATGTTAGAATGGTAGAAAGAACCCTTTTTTATATCAAGAACATTGCCATTTCGTATGTTGCACCTTCGCACATAAAGTACGTCTAGTGGTGGGCTCATAAAATTGAGGTGCTACTAGGTGTGCTTGAATTGGAGGGTTCGTGTCGGACATGGACATGCACTGCATAACGGGCCTTGTGGCAAAGAAGTTTGGGAGCCGTGGTATAAGATACCTACCCAACTGACACGAGTCATATAGAGATTCAATTGGCAAGGAGTTGCTTACCGGATAGTCAAGTTGACTAGGAGTGATGCTAAAGCTCACTAGTCTCTCACGCTAGACGGATCCTAAATCACTGAGAGTTTACGGAGGGATGCTCACTTCACCTGGAGTAGTTCTGTTTTAGGCTTGAATTACTCTCGATAAACACATTGCTTAGTAATTGCATATTTTTCTGTTGTAAATCGATGGCACCACCTGCTCAAAACTTGCATTGGAATCAATTCTGGAAATGGATAAACTGAATGGAACAAATTGTACCACCTAGTATAGAAATTTGAGATTTTTTCACAAGCATGAAAAAAGGACCATGTTCTAGAGGATCCAGTTCCAGAGGTACCTATCGATAATGCTAATGCCACAACTAGGAATACCTACGAGAAACTCTTCGATGAATCGAACGAGATGAGGTGCCTTATGGTGGTTTGTATGGAGCCCGATTTGCAACAAGATTTCAAAGATATTGCAGCTTTTCATATGATCGAGAGTCTCAAGAGCATGTTTTAGGTGCAGGCTAGGACCGGAAAGTTCAACATGTGGCGATCATTTATGGATTGTAAGCCAAAGGAAGGTGATTCGCTGAGCCCGCATGTGATGAAGATGATCAGATACGTGCAAGCTTTGGATCAGTTGGGCTTCCCACTCTTGGATGAGCTGGCTACTGATGCAATTTTGGGTTCTCTTCCTGCTAGCTATGGGAGGTTCATCTTGATCTATCATATGCATGGCATGGATAGGAAGCTCACTGAATTTCATGGGATGCTCAAGGTGGGAGAGTAGGATATTAAGTAAGGCATGCATCAAGTATTGACAGTGCAGAACTCGACAAATTTCAATAAAAGTTGGTCCAAGAAAAAGGGTAAGACGAAGGGCACGGAGCAGGTTGTCTCCGCCACTGAGCCAATGGCCGGACCGAACTCATTAACCATTTGCTTTCATTGTAAGGAAGATGGTCACTGGAATAGAAACTCTAGCAAGTGGCTTGGTGAGCATTGCAAGAAGCCCGGATATGCTTCTTCATGCAAAGGTACACTTGTTACATATGTTATAGACATTTACCTTACTGACATACCTAGTAGCTCTTGGGTATTTGATACAGGATCAGTTGTTCATATTTGCTACTCGATGCAAGGGCTCGTATTAACTAGGCATGTGGCATAAGGGGAGATTGACATCACGGTCTGCAACAAAGCAAGAGTTGCTGTGTTGGAGGTTTACACGATGCACCTCCAACTTGCTTCTAGATTTATTTTGGAATGAATAATTGTTATTACATTCCCGCACTTAGTCAGATCATTATTTTTTCCTCATGCTTGATGAGTCAGGGTTATAAATTCAATTTACAGGACAATGGTTGTTCATTTTATTTTAATGAAATTTTCCACGGCTATGCACCCATTCTAGCTGGGCTATTTATTTTGAATCTAGAAACAGAATTAGTCTATAACATGAATGTCAAGAGGCATAAGCCTATTGAGATAAATCTGACATACTTCTGGCATTGCGGGCTTGGACACATTAGTCTGAAATGCCTGAAGAAGCTCCATGATGATGGACTCCTAACTTCGTCCCACTTTGGGTCGTTCGAGACATGCAAATCATGATTGCTAGGCAAGATGACTAAGTCTCCTTTTGCAAAAAGTTGTGAGAGGGCATCCGAGCTATTGGAGCTAATACACAGTGATGTGTGTGGTCCAATGAGCACAACGGCCAAAGGTGGCTATAAGTACTTCGTGACTTTTACCGACAACTTGAGTAGATATGGATATATCTATTTGATGAGGCACAAGTCAGAAACTTTTGAAAAGGTCAAAGAGTTTCGGAACAAGGTTTAAAATCAGCTTGGCAAGAAAATAAAGCATTTGCGATTAGATCATGGAGGTGAGTACATGAGCCATGAGTTTTATGATCATCTAAAAAGGATCAGATATAGTACCCCCTCTCACACCTTCGGGTACACCGTGAGAAATAGCATGTCAGAACAAAGAAACTGAACCTTGTTGGACATGGTCCATTCAATGATGAGCAAATCAGATTTACTCTTGTCATTCTCGGGATACACTCTAGAAACTGCAGCTTTCACACTTAAGAGGGTACCATCAAAATCCATAGACAAGACACCACATAAGATGTGGACTCGGAAACGTCCTAGTTTGTCTTTTCTAATGATTATTCGTGGGATATCCAAGCGTAACCTTGGAATACATCTTCTACAACCGAGAAGAGAACAAAATGTTTGTTGCTCGGAACGGGAAAGCCAGTAGGAGAACGGCGGGACTCGAAGAAATTCGAGAACCACTCGGAGACAACTCGGCTGGTGATGAGATCATACCATAGTCGGTCAGAGAACCCGTAGTGGAGTCGGCACCAGAGCTACGGAGTTTAGAAAGATTGCTTAGAGTGCATGACGTGTTGTTTTTAAAAAGCAACGAGCCGACAACTTATGCAATAGCGATGGTGAGCCCAGATCCCGAGGAATGGCTGGAGGCCATGAGGTCCAAGTGAAATTCCATGGATGGTTATAGAGTCTGGGACTTGGTTGATTTGCCGCCTGGCGTTGTGGCCATTGGTTGCAAATGGATCTTTAAGAAGAAAAGTGATGTGGATGGATATGTTCGGATCCACAAAGCCGGACTAGTCGCTAAAAGTTATGGAGAAGTTCAAGGAATACACTACAATGATACCTACTCGCCGGTAGCGATGCTAAAGTTGGTAAGGATCATAGTAGCTATAGCTTCATATTTCATTTATGAGATATGGTAGATGGATGTCAAAACGCCTCCATGGAAATTTAAAAGAGGATGTATACATGATACAACCCAAAGCTTTTGTCGATCCAACTAATGCTGGTAAAATATGCAAGCTCAAGAGATCCATTTAAGGATTGAGGCAAGCAACTCAGAGTTAGAATATTCGTTTTGATGAAGTCATTGTTGACCTTGGTTTCATCAAGAACGAAGAGGACTATTGTTTGTATAAGAAGTCTAGTGGGAGCTCGGAAGTATTTTTGATCTTGTATGTGGATGACATACTGCTAATCGGAAATGATGTTGTGATGCTGAACTCGGTCAAGGAGTCATTGAATGGCAAGTTTTCAATGGAAGACCTTGGAGAGATAGTGTACATTTTAGGCATCAAGATCTCTAGAGATTGATCAAGGAGGATGCTCGGCTTAAGCGAGAGGACGTATATATACAAATTGTTGGAGCGGTTCAACATGAGTGAGGCCAAGAAAGGGCTCTTGCCTATCTTGCATGGTATAAGGCTAAGCAAGACTCAGAGTCCTTCTACTTCCGATGAGCGAAATCGGATGAGTAGGATTTTGTATGCTTCGGCAAGAGGATCCATCATGTATGCCATGATATGTACTCGGCCTGATGTTTCCTATGCAATAAGCTTAATGAATAGATACCAGGGAAACCCAGGTGAGAGTCATTGGACAACGGTGAAAACTATCTTGAAGTATTTGAAAAGGACTAAAGATATGTTCCTAGTTTATGAAGGTGAGGAGGATATTTGCGTAAAGGGTTACGCTGATGCAGTTTTCCAAATTGACACGGGTTTTTGTCAATCGCAAGCTGGATTCGTGTATGTCATGAATGGTGGAGCAGTGACTTAGACGAGTTCCAAGAAAGATACGGTGGCCGAGTCTACAACAGAGGCCGAATACATTATGGCTTGTGAAGCCACAAAGGAAGGTGTTTGGATTCGGAAGTTCCTGGAGGATCTTGGTGTTTTCCCGAGCTGGTCAAAACCGTTGGACCTTTGTTGCGAGAATTCAGGTGCCATCGCATATGACAAGGAGCCGAGACAACATCTCAAGACTAGGCACATAGACCAAAAATATCACTTGATATGAAAGCTCGTAAATAATGGTGATACTAATTTATGCAAGATTCACACGGATGAAAATGTTGGAGATCCATTGACTAAGACACTTGCACAACCCAATCACGAGGGGCACGTTAGAGCTATGGGCATTCAATGTCTATTTGATTGACTCTAGTGCAAGTGGGAGACTGTTGGGGATATGTCCTAGAGGCAATCATGTATGATGATAGTTATATGTGTTTATGAATAAACATATTCCTTGGAGATTGTCAATGATGTGTATTGACAAGTACGTGATTTTTTTGTGAGACTATGCATTGTATGATGACTATCCTCAATGGTGCCTAGTCGAAAGGGTTGTGTGGACGCACAACAAGTTAGACTAGCATATGACACGATGGATGGTCCAGTCTCACTGGCCATGTAGCATTGGATGCTAGCTGACTAATATGGACCCAGAAAGATCTTGTCGCATTCAATGTAGTCACATCTGAGTCGAGATAAGGTCTGAGTTGGACAAATCCAATTATGAGACGTGGCGATAGGTCATCTGTGAGTCCCAAGTACAACATACGTTCTATGTCCTATGGCCTGAGCTGATGCATGTACTCAGGATGGTGACAAACTTGCTTTCGGCCGACCAAACGCTACTCCGTGACTGGGTAGTTACAAAGGTAGGTTTTGGGCTTGTCCAGAGCCATGCTATGAGACATGGTCAGCAGGATGGGATTAGCCCCTCCGATCAGGAGAGATATACTATGGACCCCTCGGGTGATCTGACCTGGATAAGCATGGACATGCAAGGAGGATTATGAGATAATACAAATGTTGGTCGGATCACCAAAACGAGAAAGAGGTCATGCTGCAACAAGGATGACCATATCGCCTTGTGCATGACAACATATATCGTCTGGCAAAGAGAACAGAAGTATGAAGTACAGATTCGCCTAACCAGCTCATCGGACACTTGGAGTCGGCACAATTTGCTAGTGCCCGCTACCGACTAGCCCAATCAGATGTGATCTGACTCGCGATCACGTGAACGAGAACCTAAAGGGTCGCGTGCTTAAGGGAAGGAACATGTGGGCTTTAGGGTCCGTGCGAGGCCCAAGAGTTGAGCCCGCATCGGGCGCCTATAAATAGTGGAGGTGCAGCACACTTAATTGGTTGATCGCTTTGGCGCTGTCATTACGGCTTTGCAAGTGTTGCAACTAGCCACCTGCACTCAACGCTTTCGATTATGTGATCCGGACCTAGCAGTCTGGCATACGGTGTTCCTCCTGCATGAACGGATACCGTTAGAGGCGGTGTACTTGCGCCGCACTGGCGAACCTGTATGTGGGATCCGGTGACCGGCTGTTCTAGTGAGAGGATCCAGCGATCAATTACTTGAGGTTGATTGTACGAGGAGGAGATGGACCACGCGAACACGCTTCCCCAACTCTACTTTTGCTGCATGACATTAGGCATCTAGTGGTAACGATCTGTGATCCGTCTCCATAGCATGCTCTTGGATGTTGTGCGCGTAGCAAAATTTAATTGACCTGGGATGCACCTATGGTAAAAAACAACAGGGGGGCCATGGAGATAGGTGTCACTTGCAAGGGGTCCTTGCGAGCACGTGTAGTGGCAGAGGGAGATTGAGCGGGCATGGGTACTTGGGCCAAGCTCGAAGAGTTTGTCTTCTTTGTATTCATCTTCTTAATAGGTTGAGTAGTTGGCGCAGATTTTTGCTTTCTTGGTTCTCCCGCATCTTGTTTCGTCTTCTTGCTGCTCACATCACAAGAAGGAGGAGGAGCTCTAGAGCTAGAGAATCCTGCTGGGAAGACAATGCTTGGCATTTCTTGCCTTGAAGATGCATGCTGGCTTGAAGACATTGAATGCCTTGACCTCTCAATGATTTTTGGGTCAAGTGGGCCAAGCGCTTTTTTCTTAAGTCTCCAGTTCATACGAGATTCATCTTCAGTTTCAGCTAGTTCATCTGGATTTGATCATGAAGCCTAAGGTGTTGTGGAGATTGGCTTTGAAGCCTTTGAAGCATAGGCATTGAAGCCTTTGTTTTCCCCATTGGCTTTGGATCATGGACCAGGGGATGATCTTCCTCATATGTTTCATCAGTCACAAGCATCCAAGAATGCTGGAGGGATCTGGATGTGCTGGCATCGGAGGTCTAACCATGCATGTGAAGAAGCCAATCTTAATGGCTTCATTCATTATCTTCGGATGGAGATTTTTGTAGACAAGGTCAGTCTAGGGAGTTTTTTTTTGCATTCTTCTTAACATACTCATTAGTAAAAAGTAGTAGTTGAACCATTCCTCTACCCATTATCTTCGGATCCATTGGATCTGGTTCTTCCGCTGTTGGTTGTTCTTTTCAGGATCAGACTTGTATCGTTCATACAATGCAGGTGTAAGCTCTTGGGCAGTGTTTACACGTCTTTGTCTTCGTCCTTTCTTAGGAGTTTTGTCTTTGGCCATAGTCTTCGACTTTGGAAAAGCTTCGAAGATTGGTGCAAGTGAGAGATGGCACCTAACGAGTCCACATGTATCCGCTAGTAGTCTACAAATGAATTTAGAATATGAGATCCAAGAGATTTTGCCATGGACATGTAGTTGTAAAAGAATTAGAGATGCAAAGGAAATAGAAGAGGTCATATGCATTCTCAGAAGATTTTGAATATAAAATCAAGTTTTGAATATATTGTCCTCATTCACCAAAGACTTTCCCTTTTTATCAAGACAAGGTGGTTTCAGACTTGTACAAGTTTGAAAATTTGCACAAATGATAAATGAACCCATATTGTAAATATAAGTAAAAGCATTAAGCAAATAGAGATAGATGATTGAGTTTTGCCGAAAAGATTGTGGAAAACAACATTCAAATATATTTGGTAACTTTTAAGATCAAACAAGCGATAAAAATCAATGATTTATTTACCACGGCGAAGAACATGAGGAACTTTTCAACGAGGGTCGGACATCGAGCAGTTCGACCGACCACACCCTAGCTTGGTGATGGCAGATGGCTATGGTGGTGGCGAATGAAGATAGTCATGGCCGACGTGAGTTACGACAATGAAGAAGGCTTGGCAACAAATCATTTCTTCTCCGGAGACGATGAAATCCAGTGGCTGCACTAGGTTTGGAGCTCGAGAGCAAAGTCTTGGATGTAAAAGTAATAATTGAACTAGGGGCAGCTATTTATAAGGAGGGGTCGAATAGGAACATCCGAAAATTTTGGACGGGTCTCCCCGTGACTCTTTGGCTTAGTGGGGCACATGGCACGCATGCAACATGTATGACATCCCACTACCTCTGATATGTAGTGACACGCGTGGGCTTTGTGGCGATAAGGGCAATAAAATAAAAGAGTGAAATTTTAAACATTTGGTTGGATGTGTCTTCGACAAACAAGGATACTGTGAAGAGAATCAACATGTGCCAATTAGAACACATATGACTGGAGTTGAATAGTGTTAGGAGAGATAATCATAGATGAGGTTTAAGGGTTCAATCACATTTGCCTAGACAAAGGTCGAAGATATAACTATAGGCAAGATGTTGTAGAGGACTGAAATCCATAGTGTCTCATATGATATATTCAAATGAAAAGTTTTTAAGATCGAACATAAACATAAATTCCAAAGACAAACTTTGTTTCTTGAACACATAGAAAATGCAAGGCTAAAAGCAATGCCTTTAGGAGCGGTTGGTGGCGTTGCCCACCGTATAAGAATGTTTGACCGAGATATGGAGCACAATTATTTTGGCGCTTTGAAGTAATAATCTTCCTTGATGTATTTATACTTAGAGTGTATATCTTAATGTATTGAAGACATGCGCTATTTTGTGCATTGCGCATGCGAGTCATCAACTTACATAAGCGTTAGGATGTGTGTCCATTCACCGGACATTTGAGGATTCTAAGATATTTAGCTCACACTGCAACTTGCAAAACCTTTTCTCATCCAAAGGCTTGGTGAAGATATCAGCCAATTGATGTTCTTTCTTCACATGCTCGATGACGATGTATTCCTTCCACACATGATCATGAAGGAAATGATGTTGTATCTGAATGTGCTTTGTCTTTGAGTGTTGTACATTGTTCTGGCGATCTTCATAGCACTCTCATTGTCGCAGTAGAGTGGTACTTCTTATTGTTGATGCCATAGTCCATGAGGGCTTTTTCATCCACGGAAGCTCTATACGGCACGCGCGAGCAGCAATGTATTTGTCTTTAGTAGTAGAGAGTGAGACCTAGTTCTGCTTTTTGAAGACCAACATACAAGAGATCAACCCAGAAATTGACATGTTCCGGATGTATACTTGCGACCAACTCTGTCACTAGAAAAATCTAAATCTGAATTGCTATTGAGATGAAAATTCGAGACCTTTGGATACAATAATCCTAGTGTTTTGGTGTGAGCCAAATATCAAAATATTCGTCTCACTTTGAGGTGATGTGATTCCTTTGGTGCCGCTTGGAATCAGTAACACATGAAAATGCTAAGCATTATATCAGCCATGGATGCACATAGATACAATAAAGAGCCAATAATGGAGTGATATACCTTCTAATCAAAATCTTTACAGTTTTCGTCACTACAGAGGTGGTTGTTTGTTGGCATTGGCATGTTGTATCCCTTGCAGTCTTGGATACCAAATTTCTCGAGGAAGTCTTTGATGTACTTCTCTTGGGATATTAATACGCCATTTGGTTTGAGACGAATCTGAAGCCCTAGAAAGTGCTTCAGCTATCCGATCATCGACATATGATATTGCTCTTGCATCATGAAGCTAAACTCATCACTATATCAATTATTAGTACAACTGAAGATAATGTCATCAACATAGATTTTATATACAAACAGTTCACCGTCGTATCATTTAGTGACGAGAGTAGGATCAGTGAACCAGGTTCAAAGCCTTTCTCCTTGAGAAATTTCTTGAGAGTATCATACCAAGCCCTTGGTGCTTGCTTGAGGCGATACAATGCCTTGTTGAGTCGGTATATCATGTTAGGATGTTTTTGACTTTCAAACCCTGGTGGTTGAGCAACATATACTTCTCCCTCAATCTTACCATTGAGAAATGCACTTTTGACATCCATTTGGTATAAGCATATATCATAGTTGTTAGCATAAACAAGTAGTATGCCTATGGCTTCAAGTCTAGCAACAAGTGCAATTATTTCATCCAAATCAATACCCACAACATGTGTGTAGCCTTGAGATACAAGTCGAGCCTTGTTTTTGACCACTTGGCCTAATTCATCTTGCTTGTTGCGGTAGATCCACTTTGTACCAATTATGTTGTGCTTGCGTGGATCAAGTCGCTTGATGAGTTCCCATATGTTGTTAATCTTGAATTGATGAACCTCGTTTGGCATGGCTTGACTCCATTCCGATTCCATGAAAGGTTCACCTACTTCGGTGGGCTCTGAGATAGACACAGAAGCAAAGTGCCCACAAAAGTTAGCCAATTGGTTAGCTCTTGAGCGAGTGAGAGGACCTGGTGCATTGATGTTGTCGAGCGTCTTCTTGATTTGAACATCATTAGCAACTTGCGGATGAGCAGGACGAACACTTTGATCCTGCTACCGAGCATCGTCTTCATCAGCAGCACTATCTTTAGGAGCAACATTGTCTTCACGATGGGTAGGTGGAGGAATGATAACTTCCTCAATGTATGGTTCCTTAGGTATGATCTCACCAGTGCCCATCAGCCTAATAGCTTCTTCAGGTGGAAGTTCATCTAGCACAGGTGGCAGGTGCAATCTTTGCGAGCCATTTGTTTTATCAAGCAACACATCTACGGTCTAAACAATTTTATTGTGAAAAATGTTGAAGACACTGTAGGTGTGTGAATCATCTCCATAACCAGGCATGCAACCCTCATGTGCTTTCGTTGCAAATTTAGAAGTGTGGTGTGGATCTCTAATCCAACATCTACCACCTAAGACTTTGAAATAACTTACATTGGGTTTCTTACCCATAAGTAGCTCGTATGAGGTTTTCTTGAGTAACTTATGAAGATATACTCTGTTGATGATGTTGCATCTTGTGTCTATGGCTTTAGACCAGAATTTTCGTGGCGTCTTGTACTCATCCAGCATGGTGCGAGCCATCTCTATGATAGTCTTGTTCTTGCGATACACAACACCATTCTGCTGAGGCGTATATGGAGCACAAAACTCACATGTGAGTGTAAGGGAGTCAAGATATGTATCTAGACCAGTGTTCTTGAACATTGTGCCATTGTCACTCTAGATATGCTTGATCTTGACAGTGCAGTTGGTGATCCACCACTTTGCAAAATGCTTGATGACATACTCTACTTCAGCCTTGTAAAGTTAGATGTGACCCAAGTATGCCTAGCATAATCATCAACAATTACAAAGCCATATAGATTTGTAGTGGTAGATAAGGTGGAGTAGTGAGTGGGGCCAAATTAGTCCATGTGGAGCAGCTTGAAGGGATTGGAAGTCGTCATGATTATCTCCGAGGGGTGTTCGGCCGTGGTCATCTTCTCGGATTTGTAGGGACCACAAGTTGATCTTTCTTTAACTTGACACCCTCGATGCCAATGATGAGGTTCTTCTTGCCAATGGTATACAAGTTCCTCATTCCAGCATGTCCTAGCCTTCAATGCCGTAGCCAACATTATGAAGCTTTTGCTAGAAGACACGTGCCAACCTGTGTTCCTACAAAGAAGTCTACCAAGTATAGATCACCTCTTCGAAAACCTTCGAAGACTTTGGTTTTGTCATAGGCCAATAGGACAACGCATCAGAATTTTCCAAATATGACAAGCATGTCAAGATCACAATGCATTAAGACACACATTAAGTTGTAACCAAGGGATTCAACAAGAATTACATCTTCCATGTGCCTATCCCTTGTGATAGCAACTCTACCTAGTCCCAATACTTTGATCTTGCTTTTGTCGGCAAAGGCGATGTGATCTTTGGTTGGAGGTCAAGGAGTTGACTCCGTCAATAGGCGTCGGTCAACAGTCATCACTACTGGAAAACAGTTTTTTTCCATCTGCCTAGTCTTTGCCGTCTGCTAGCTGATGGCAAACAGTGTCTTTGCCGTCAGCTTCAGCAAAACAGACGGCAAATCACAGGCTGATGGCATAAAGCCTTTTTTCCATCTGTCACTTCTTTGTCGTCTGCTAGCGGATGACAAGGAGTCCAGAGGCAGACGGCAAAGATATAGATAGGCCCACCTGACCGCGGGGTGGCTAGGTCAAACTGGAGTCGGCCCTTTGCCGTCTGCTAGCGGACGGCAAAGAGTCCGGAGGCAGACGACAATACTCTAACACCGTTAACGGCTCCTCCCCCCCCACCCCACACACACAGCGCGCCCTCTCTCTCTCCCCAACCCGCGCGCCCTCTCTCTGTAATGGCCGCCGCCACCACCGTCGCGCCCCCGCCGCCGTCGCGTTGCCGCCCCCACTGTCGCCCCTGTCGCCCCCGCCGCCGCCCCTCTCTCTCTCCCCACCTCGCCCCCGTTGCCGCTGCCACCAACGTTGCGCCGCCGCCCCTGTTGCCCCTGTCGCCTCCACAGCCGCCCCGCCGCCACCACTGCCCCCCGCCGCCGCATTGCCCCCGGCGACGCCCCACTGCCCCGTCGCACCCGTCCTCCTCGCAGCCCCGACGCCCCAGCCGCCCCCTATGGTGGGTCCCCCCATTTTTTTTGTTTTTCCTTATTTTTATTTATGTTAAATTAGTTAGTTTAGTTTTTTAGTTTATTAGGTTAGTTAGGCTAGTTAGTTAGGTTGTTAAATTAGTTTAGTTTTGGTTTAGTTTTAATTTAGGTTTAGGCTGCGTTTGACAAGAAAGTATTGTAAAAATCGGTGTAACGGTAAACTACAGTATTTTAACCCGTTGGTATAAGATATCATGGTTTTTATATATCAAAGTATTTTAGAGTATCAATGATACAGAGGACCTGTTTGGTTTCTACCCTGTGCATCGACGTGAAAATTGCTGACTAGACATTAATTGTTGCAAACACCTCCAGCCTGCCATGTCAATTTTTAATCATGTACTGGACTAGGAGCCAGCCTCACTTTTGGATGTTTTGTTTGAGTCAAATCATAATTGGAGGATCCTAATGGAAAGTAAAATCGCCAAATAGAAGGTACTAATAAACTGGACGCACAATTAGATAGGAAAGAACAACGGCCTTGGCACCTTGCTCCGTGCATGGAGTGGATTCACTTTTTCCAGTGGCTCGGTTTTAAACAAGAGGTGAGGGGTTCTTTTTTAAATAATGAGAAAATACCATGGTTTTGGAGATACTGTAGTATTAATACCGCAGTTTCTTTGGGTAGCCAAACAGCTCATAGTAATCAAAACTGTAAATATTAGAAAAACTATGGTATTCTCATAATACTTAGAAAATACTAAGCTATCAAACAGGGCCTTAGTTAGGTTAGTTTGCTGTTTAGTAAAGGAGAAAAGGAGAAGAAGAAGAAGGAGAAAAGGAGAAGAAGAAGAAGGAGAAAGGAGGAGAAGAACAAGGAGAAAGGAGAAGAAGAAGAAGGAGAAAGGAGAAGAAAAAATAAGAAGAAGAAGGAAAATAAGAAGGGGGGAATTGATTATCACCCCCCCTGTTCGTGCGCCACCACAACATAAGCCCCCCTGATAGACTGGCTAGGACAGATGCGGCGGCTGGGGCAGGTCCGGCGGCTGGGGCAGCTGCGGCGGAGGCAAGGCGCAACATCGCTTGGGGCGGCTAGGTCAGGGAGGGGAACGAGCAGAGAACCGGAGCAGCTTCTGCCCAGCTCGTGTGACTTATACTAGAAGAGGGAGGGCAGTTTTGTCATTTCAGAAAATAATTAGACTAGTTGGTGCTATTATTTGCTTAATGTAGAGCTAATCAACTCAAAGGGGGCCATTAGCAACATCGTTAGCACAACTAGGGGGTTAAAAGGGAGCCAGGCAAACAGGGGGGCTTATGTTGTGGTGGCGCACGAACAGGGGGGGGGGGGTTAAAAGGAAAAGGAAGGGAAGGAGAAGAAAGAAGAAGAAGAAGAAGAAGGAAAAGGAAGGGAAGGAGAAGAAGAAGAAGAAGAAGAAGAAGAAGAAGGAAAAGGAAGGGAAGGAGAAGAAATAAGAAGGAGAAGAAGAAAAAGGAGAAAGAAGAAGAAGAAGAAGAAGAAGGAGAAAGGAGAAGAAAAAAATAAGAAGTAGAAGGAAAAGAAGAGAAGAAGGAGAAGGAGGAGGAGGAGGAGGAGGAGGAGAAGGCCAAGGACCTTCTAGTCCTTCTCCTCCTCCTCCTCCTCCTTCTCCTCCTTCTTCTTGATTTCTTCTTCTTCTCCTCCTCCTCCTCTTTCATATTATCCTTGCTTTAATTAACCCATCAATGACATAATTAGCCCATTTAGCTCCAAAATACCATAATAAGCTCAAAATGGCATAAGAACCTTGGTTAGCTCATGAATATTATACTTAGCTTGTTTTCCTCTAAAATGGGATAATTAGCCCATTTAGCTCCAAAAAGACATAATTAGGTAATTTAGCTCCAACAAGAGGAGAAGCGGATAAGAAATAGGCAAAATGAAAAGAAAGAAGAAGAAGAAGAAGAAGAGTAGAAGGAGGAGGAGGAGAAGGAGGAGGCGAAGGAGACGACCAAGGATCTTCTAGTCCTTCTCCTCCTCCTCCTTCTCCTCCTTCTCCTCCTTCTTCTTGATTTCTTCTTCTTCTCCTCTCCTCCTCTTTCTTCTCCTCTTTGATATTATCCTTGATTTAATTTCCCCAACAATGACATAATTAGCCCATTTAGCTCCAAAATACCATAATAAGCTCAAAATGGCATAAGAACCTTGGTTAGCTCATGAATATTATATACTTAGCTTGTTTTCCTCTAAAATGAGATAATTAGCCCATTTAGCTCCAAGAAGACATAATTAGGTAATTTAGCTCCAACAAGAGGAGAAGAAATAGGAAAAATGAAAAGAAAGAAGAAGAAGAAGAAGAGAAGAAGGAGAAGGAGGAGAAGGAGGAGGAGGAGGAGAAGGCCAAGGACCTTCTAGTCCTTCTCCTCCTCCTCCTTCTCCTCCTTCTCCTCATTCTTGATTTCTTCTTCTTCTCCTCCTCCTCCTCTTTCTTCTCCTCTTTCATATTATCCTTGCTTTAATTTCCCCAACAATGACATAATTAGCCCATTTAGCTCCAAAATACCATAATAAGCTCAAAATGGCATAAGAACCTTGGTTAGCTCATGAATATTATATACTTAGCTTGTTTTCCTCTAAAATGGGATAATTAACCCATTTAGCTCCAAAAAGACATAATTAGGTAATTTAGCTCCAACAAGAGGAGAAGAGGAGAAGAAATAGGAAAAATGAAAAGAAAGAAGAAGAAGAAGAAGAGAAGAAGGAGAAGGAGGAGAAGGAGGAGGAGGAGGAGGAGGAGGAGGACTAGAAGGTCAAGGACCTTCTAGTCCTCCTCCTCCTCCTCCTTCTCCTCCTTCTCCTCCTTCTTATTGATTTCTTCTTCTCCTCCTCCTCTTTCTTCTCCTCTTTAATATTATCCTTGTTTTAGTTAACCCAACAATGACATAATTAGACCATTGAGCTCCGAAATACCATAATAAGCTCAAAATGGCATAAGAACCTTGGTTAGCTCATTAATATTATATACTTAGCTTGTTTTCCTCTAAAATGGGATAATTAGCCCATTTAGCTCGAAAAATACATAATTAGGCAATTTAGCTCCAACAAGAGAAGAAGAGGAGAAGAAATAGGCAAAATGAAAAGAAAGAAGAGGAATAAGAAGAGAAGAAGGAGAAGGAGGAGAAGGAGGAGGAGGAGGAGGAGGAGGAGGAGAAGGCCAAGGACCTTCTACTCCTTCTCCTCCCCCTCATTCTCCTCCTTCTCCTTCTTCTTCTTGATTTCTTCTTCTTCTCCTCCTCCTCCTCTTTATTCTCCTCTTTCATATTATCCTTGCTTTAATTTCCCCAACCATGACATATTTAGCCCATTTAGTTCAAAAATACCATAATAACATCAAAATGGCATAAGAACCTTGGTTAGCTCATGAATATTATATACTTAATTTGTTTTCCTCTGAAATGGGATAATTAGCTCATTTAGCTCAAAAAAGACATAATTAGGTAATTTAGCTCCAACAAGAGGAGAAGAGGAGAAGAAATAGGCAAAATTAAAAGAATGAAGAAGAATAAGAAGAAGAGAAGAAGGAGAAGGAGGAGGAGGAGGAGGAGGAGGAGGAGAAGGCCCAGGACCTTCTAGTCCTTCTCCTCCTCCTTCTTATCCTCCTTCTTGGTTTCTTCTTCTTCTCCTCCTCCTCCTCTTTCTTCTCCTCTTTCATATTATCCTTGCTTTAATTATCCCAACAATGACATAATTAGCCCATTTAGCTCCAAAATGCCAGAATAAGCACAAAAGGGCATAAGAACCTTGGTTAGCTCATTAATATTATATACTTAGCTTGTTTTCCTCTAAAATGGGATAATTAGCCCATTTAGCTCAAAAAAGACATAATTAGTTAATTTAGCTCCAACAAGAGGAGAAGAGGAGAAGAAATAGGCAATATGAAAAGAAAGAAGAAGAGAAGAAGGAGAAGGAGGAGGAGGAGGAGGTGGAGGAGAAGGCCAAGGACCTTATAGTCCTTCTCCTCCTCCTACTTCTCCTCCTTCTTCTTGATTTCCTCTTCTTCACCTCCTCCTCCTCTTTCTTCTCCTCTTTCATATTATCCTTGCTTTAATTAACCCAACAATGACATAATTAGCCCATTTATATACAAAATGCCATAATAGGCTCAAAATGGCATAAGAACCTTGGTTAGCTCATTAATATTATATACTTAGCTTGTTTTCCTCTAAAATTGGATAATTTGCCCATTTAGCTCCAAAAAGACATAATTAGGTAATTTAGCTCCAACAAGAGGACAAGAGGAGAAGAAATAGGCAAAATGAAAAGAAAGAAGAAGAAGAAGAAGAAGGAGAACGAGTAGGAGAACGAGTAGGAGGATGAGGAGGAGAAGGCCAAGGACCTGCTAGTCCTTCTCCTCCTCCTCCTTCTTCTTGATTTCTTCTTCTTCTCCTCCTCCTCCTCTTTCCTCTCCTCTTTCATATTATCCTTGCTTTAATTTCCCAACAATGACATAATTAGCCCATTTAGCTCCGAAATACCATAATAAGCTCAAAATGGCATAAGAACCTTGGTTAGCTCATGAATATTATATACTTAGCTTGTTTACCTCTAAAATAGAATAATTAGCCCATTTAGCTCAAAAAAGACATAATTAGGTAATTTAGCTCCAACAAGAGGAGAAGAGGAGAAGAAATAGGCAAAATGAAAAGAAAGAAGAAGAAGAAGAAGAAGAAGAAGAGAAGAAGGAGAAGGCGGAGGAGGAGGAGGAGGACGAGGACGAGGAGAAGGCCAAGGACCTTCTAGTCCTTCTCCTCTTCCTCCTTCTCGTCCTTCTTCTTGATTTCTTCTTCTTCTCCTCCTCCTCCTCTTTCTTCTCATCTTTCATATTATCCATGCTTTAATTAACCCAACAATGACATAATTAGCCCATTTAGCTCCAAAATGCCATAATAAGCTCAAAATGGCATAGGAACCTTGGTTAGCTCATGAATATTATATACTTAGCTTGTTTTCCTCTAAAATGGGATAATTAGCCCATTTAGCTCAAAAAAGACATAATTAGGTAATTTAGCTCCAACAAGAGGAGAAGAGGAGAAGAAATAGGCAAAATGAAAAGAAAGAAGAAGAAGAAGAAGAAGAGAAGAAGGAGAAGGAGGAGGAGGAGCAGCAGGAGGAGGAGAAGGCCAAGGACCTTCTAGTCCTTCTACCTTCTAGTCCTTCTCCTCCTCCTCCTTCTCCTCCTTCTCCTCCTTCTTGATTTCTTCTTCTTCTCCTCCTCCTCCTCCTCTTTCTTCTCCTCTTTCATATTATCCTTGCTTTAATTAACCCAACAATGACATAATTAGCCCATTTAGCCCCAAAATACCATAATAAGCTCAAAATGGCAAAAGAACCTTGGTTAGCTCATGAATATTGTATACTTAGCTTGTTTTCCTCTAAAATGGGATAATTAGCCCATTTAGCTCCAAAAAGACATAATTAGGTAATTTAGCTCCAACAAGAGGACAAGAGGAGAATAAATAGGCAAAATGAAAAGAAAGAAGAAGAAGAAGAAGAAGAAGAGAAGAAGGAGAAGGAGGAGGAGGAGGAGGAGGAGAAGGAGAAGCCCAAGGACCTTCTAGTCCTTCTCCTCCTCCTCCTTCTCCTCCTTCTCCTCCTTCTTGATTTCTTCTTCTTCTCCTCCTCTTCCTCTTTCTTCTCCTCTTTCATATTATCCTTGCTTTAATTTCCCCAACAATGACATAATTAGCCCATTTAGCTCCAAAATACCATAATAAGCTCAAAATGGCATAAAAACCTTGGTTAGCTCATGAATATTATATAATTAGCTTGTTTTCCTCTAAAATGGGATAATTAACCCATTTAGATCCAAAAAGACATAATTAGGTCATTTAGCTCCAACAAGAGGAGAAGAGGAGAAGAAATAGGCAAAATGAAAAGTAAGAAGAAGAAGAAGAAGAAGAGAAGAAGGAGAAGGAGGAGTAGGAGGAGGAGAAGGCCAAGGACCTTCTAGTCCATCTCCTCCTTCTTCTTGATTTCTTCTTCTTCTCCTCCTCCTCCTCTTTATTCTCCTCTTTCATATTATCCTTGCTTTAATTAACCCATTTAGCTCCAAAATGCCATAATAAGCTAAAAATGGCGTAAGAACCTTGGTTAGCTCATGAATATTATATTCTTAGCTTGTTTTCCGCTAAAAATGACATAATTAGCTGAAAAACATCATATTTTGTTCTTCTTCTGACTTTCTTATTCACATTTTGGCAGATTGGATATACTACATGCATGGAAGCTGGCATTCATGGAGTTGAACAATGTCGATGGATGAAGTTTTTATGTATATCATCTAGTTTTCATTTGAGTTGATGAACAATGTCGAACTATATGTATATGTATATATGGATAAACAGTGCAATACTTTGTATGTTGGTTCTTTGGATATATGGGTATGTACATTGATTTATATCTATATCATATATGTGTGGTGAATTATATATATGTGTTGGCAAGTATATGTGTGGTGAACTATATATCATATAAGTGTGGTGAAGTATATAAATGTGCTATCAAATATATATATATATATATATATATATGTGCTGTGAAATAATATAAAACAAAAAAACACGTACTATATGGGCTCTTTGCCGTCTGCCAGCTGATGGCAAAGACCTGTGCCATCAGCTGGCAGATGGCAAAGGTGCCACATGGCACCCAGCTGTTCATCCTGGGGTGTCTATATAGTCACTTTGCCGTCAGCCTCTAGGGTGGGCAGACGGCAAAGAAGAGGGCACAGAGGAGGGGGGGAGGAGGAGGCAGACGACAAAGAGTGGAGGGGGGGAGAGGCAGACGGCAAAGAGTGGAGGGGGGGAGGGAGACGGCAAAGATGGAGGGGGGGAGGCAGACGTCAAAGATGGAGAGGGGGAGGGGAGGAGTAGGCAGACGGCAAAGATGGAGGGGGAGGCAGACGGCAAACATGGAGGGGTGAGGCAGGCGGCAAAGCCTCCGTTAACCCCTAACGGAGGCAAAGCCTGTGGGCTGCCGTCTCGAGCACTTTGCCGACAACTCCTAAGGAAAGCTGACGGCAAAGAGCTTTGCCGTCCGCTTTAGGGGGGGGGGCGTAGATGGCAAAGAAGGTCCTATGCCATCGTAGGCCGACGAAGAAATTTTGCCGGCCGTGAGAATCTTTGCCGTGTGTGATTTTGTCTTTGCCGTCCAGGATTTTGTCTTTGCCGTCTGTGATGGCAGACGGCAAAGAAGCTGATTCGTGTAGTGCATGTGACTATTACATCCATTATCCATGATTCATTTGGTTGGATTGGATTTATCTTCATGCATTTAGAATTAGTCTTGTTTTAGGGAGACGGCAAAAAACATCATGCATTCATGAAGAAATTGCAGTGTAAGTAATAGTAATACTGGACGATATAAATGGTAACAACATTTCCATTACTTTTCTTGCATCCACACAAGAGTGTTTTGGGGTGTCTAGAGATAGTATTCGAGATAAGCTTCATCCCTTCTAGATACCCGAAGTTGCATGAAGATGTTAGTTCTTTTTAACCACCCACATCTTGAGGGGTGGCTTAGAAGCAATGATACGTAACGCAACTTCAAAGAATTTAGGCAACGTTGCCCTCATAACACGTTTCATAGGAGGGTTAAAATACTCAAACGAATATGTAGAAAAGTTCTTAGTTTGGTGAACATAACAGTTCATGTCGTAGTGCTCATATTCATTAGTCTTTTGAGTCCTTCCCTATGAAACATAGTTGTTAGAGTGATCATATCAAGATCTTTATCTTCTCGAATACTTTTATCCGGGAATGTCTTCTTCTTGAGGATGTCGACATGACATTCACATGAAGCTTCTCAAGAAGACATTTGGGAATCCATATCCTCTTCATGGCGCAACTGGTCTTGTAGTTAGGGTTAATGAACCTAGCAAACATTTCACCATTTTGACATTTGAAAATTTTGAAATTAGAGTTGAAAGAATCATCAATAATGATAGGATTAGCATAGTTAAAGCAAGATAGTGTGGATGGATCAACTGAGGCATCCTTTGCAGCAACCCGTCTGGTTTTGGGGTACTGTTCAGGATTCTAGTAAGATCCATCGACAATGATGTTTCTTTCGGAACCAACACCCTTTTTCCTAGGGTTTTTGCTCAAGGTTGTATTCTTGAGTACGTCCCATTAGACTTTTATACATGCCTAATCCAAGCAATGTCTTCAACATGTCATTGTCATCAAGGGTAGTAGTTGTTTCCTGAGATGATGGGTTAGATACCACACATACAGTTGAAGATATTGCATTTTCACAAGCATTTGAACATTCAACTGTAGAATCATTTGCTTGATGAGCAAGGCATTTTAAATATGGTGCATCAAATTCATCCTGAGCAATATTGATCTATTTATTTAGGAGCGAGTCATTTTCCATCCGAAGATCCTCATGAGCCTCTTTCAACTTCTCAACATATTGCTTCATTTGAAGATAGTCATAAGAGAGCTTCTCATGATCAGTTGAGAGAGTATCATGACGATTTTGGAGATCCTCAAATCTTGAATGAAGATCATGCATGTCTTCTGCCATGGTTTCCTTTAGACTCATCTCGTCGCGCAACAGGTCATCTCTTTTCACTAGTGATTTTTTCATTTTATCCATAGCATTTAGTTGCTTAGTAGGAATTTTGACAAGTTTAGAATATCTAGGTTTCAAGGCATCATCAGATTCATCTTCGCTATTACAATCATGGTGTGAAGATTTTTGGGGTACCTTGGAGCCATTGGCCATTGTTGGGGATATAACCCCATGATACTACCCGCCCTACTGGGCCGAGTCACTAGATGGTGGCTTATAGGAGGAATGATGGATAGGAGAAAACGTGAAGAGACAAGGCCTGAAGGACGACTTGTCCATTAAGCCGGCTGACGTCCCAATATCTGAAGGTGGTGACTCAAGGCCCAAGAGGCGGAAGGTTTCCCGAAGTTTCCTTGCTCACGAGGCAGGGCGACTTAGAAACATACACGGTCACCAATCATATCATGACTCAGATCCTTGTAAACCCAGGACCTCGACCTGTATATAAAGGCGAGTCCCTCAGGCCAATAGACTTACACTACTAGGGAAAATCTTATACACACAATCTTACCAGTAGTGCTTGTTAAAATAAAATGCTACTGCTAATTACCAGTAGTGCATGCACCTGAACGGCGCTACACATACGTGTGTAGCAGCAACGCGTGTCCTAGGAACAGCGCTACTACTAAAATTCCCACTACTAAGCCGGTAGGCTACGAATACCAGTAACGCGTGCGCCTGAACCGCGCTACCGCTAAGTTTATTGTAGAAACGCGTGCGCCTGAACCATGCTACCGCTAAGTTTATAGTAGTAGAACGCTTTGCAGAAAGCGCTATAGCTAACTTAGCTATAGCGTTGTCTCTTTACCCGCACTACTGCTACTTTTGACTTAACCCCCGCGCGGTTTTTCTCCCCGCCCCCCGGCCACCACTTCTTCCCCAAATTCCATCGCCCCACTTCGTCGTCGTCGCCCCACTTCGCCGCTGGCGACCCCCCTCCCCATGCGCCCCCTGCCTAGCACCGGCTACCCCGTCCTCGTGCACCGCCCCCTCCCACCTGCTCCCTCCCAGCCGCCTCCCCTGCCCCACTGGCTGCCGCACCTCCCCCGCGTCAGCGACCCTCGTCCCCGTGTGCCCCCCTGTCCAGCGCCGACGACTCCCTCCCCTGCACCCCGGCGCCCTCTTTCGCACCATGCCGCCTGGCACCCCGGCGCCCTCCGGAGAGAATTTTTCTGTTTTTTTCTTCTTTTTCGCTGTTAGGTTTAGTGCTAGATTAGATTAGATTAGTGATATGTTTCAGTTAATTATTCATAATAAAAAGAAGTAGAAAAAGAGGAAAAAAGAGGAAGAACAAAAGAAGAATAAGTAGAAGGAGGAAGAAGAAGATGATGATGATGAAGACGAAGAAGAACAAAAAGAAAAAAAAGTGAAGAGTAGAATAAGAGGATAAGAGGAGAGGAGGAGGAGGAGGAGAAGAAAGAATATGAAAAAGGAAAAGAAGGAAGAAGAAGAAGAAGAAAGGAAGAATAAAAAAAGAGAAGGAAAGAAGAAGAAGAAGAAGAAAACAGAAAATTGCAAGTTCTTCTAGTTAGCTTATTTTATTTTCTTCAAAATGGTCATGTTATATCTTTTCATGGTAGTGGTTCGATTATGCCCAAGTGGCTTTTTGTTGTTTGCAGCGAATGATTCCGAGTGGCCTATGTTTTGCTGGAATGTTGATTCATTTCCGTCCAGCAAATTTGGGGCGCTCTATTTGTCCAGTTTGTAGCAAAAGCCATGCCGAAATTTGCCATGAATTTCGGCATGACTTGTGCTACAAACTAGGAAATATCGAGTGCCCGGGATTTTCCGCAACGGGAATGAATCTACATTCCTGCAAAACATTGGCCTTTTTATGTCATTATTCATTTTATTAGTTCTAGAATTAATTGACTAGATTTAATCATAGGAAAAATGGCTAGCAATGGTGAAGGACATGGTTCTAGTGATTGCAACATGTACGCGGCGGCAGACGCCTATTTGAACCTTCTCGATGAGCAACGGTTGTTGCAGGGCCCACCTGTCACATCCGAGGCTGACACCAGCGCTCAGACTGACATCGGCGCTGAGACTGACACCAGCATCGGACCAGCACTGAAACTGACACCAACACCGAGACTGGCACCAAACCTGGCCAAGCCGGTATAGAACCGAAACCAAAGAGGCAACGACGCCCAAACAAGCTCATCACTACTAGATTGGTGGTCACGGAGGTGGACGACAAAATTTTTGAGCCAAAAGAGCCTGCGGAAGCACGCGCGTGCTTCAGCAACTAAATAGGCTACATCCTACGGCCATCCGCAACCATCAACGATGCGAAACTATGGAAGATACCAGATATGAGGCAGTCCCTCCTAACAAATCTGCACCAGGTGTTCTTGTTCCCGGGCCGGGATGAAATCAATTATAAAAGTCCACATAAATACCTAACAATGAAGAAGATAAACAGACGCACCATGGGCAAGTTTAGCGGTGCGTTGTACGCCTGGAAAGTAAGAGAGAAAGCAAGGATCATCGACAAAAAGGAACCCTACTCCGAGATTGTAAAGGATAATCCGACAATTACGGAAGAGCAATTTGAAATATTCAAGGCGGCTTGCGTTGCCGAAGCTGCCAAAGAAAATTCGGAGTACATGAAGGGGATTCAAGAGAGGAACATGGGGTGCCACCACCACGGAAGCCGTGGTTACGCGAGGAAGAGGTCCATATGGGACAAGGAGGACATAGAACTTTGTATGCTTATGATATGTTGTTTCTGTTTTGCCCAAGTCTGTCTCTTTGTGTTGATCAACTATATATGTTGCATATCATCAGCTCAACATGTGATGACGCAGGTGCATAGATCATCGATGGCAGAGAGTGCGACACCAGGATTATACGACGAGTGTCCGGAGTGTTAGGGCCAGGTGTACCTGTCTCCGGTTTTCGAGCGATAGCCAGTAGTTAGTTTAGGTTCACGCTAGTGCGAGAGAGGGATACAAACCGACGCCTCAATAAGTACTACATTATGTATGATGAGATATGTCATGTAACTTGTATAGCTATATCATGATTATGACATGACGACATGATTTGTGTTGGATGATATGATGAGACTATTATGTGTATGCTATGATGAGCATATTGCATGTTTCTGATGTGATTAGAATACTGTATGAAACCTGTACGGAAACATCGCAAATACGTAGAAAAAAATATGAGAAAATATAGTAGCGGCGCTCTATAGCGCTGGACAGGAAAACACTGCTGCTAAAGTAACAGTAGCGCGTGACGCTACTGATACACTTAACCGTAGTGTGGGTAGAGAAAGCGCTACTGCTAAGTAGGGATAGCAGCAGTGTGTGCCAAGATGCACTACTGATAAGCTTTAGTTATAGCGCTGTATCAGTAGTGCGGTTAGACCAAATACCCGCGCTACTGCTAGGGTTTTCCCTAGTAGTGTTAAGTTACAATCGATTCATAGCTAGGTCAAGCGAATCCGCTCCCTTTTAATTGATCCCCAAGCAATACACACAAAGCAGGACGTAGGCTTTTACCTCAATCATGATGGGCTGAACCTGGGTAAACCGTGTCTCTCGATTCCGATCAACCCTCATAAGCTAACCACCTCCTTGCGATGTTCTCACAATTAATTCCTCACCCTAGGACATCTGTCGTGGCAAAACCACGACAGTTAGCACCCACCGTGGGGCCTATGCATGGTGGTTTTGAGTTCATCAAGGGCTCTTTCCTAGGGCTCGAGGGATACGCTGGTGGCAGGATGAAAGGAGACACCACAGAAAGATCTACATAAATGATGTTGACTACGGTCCCGAGACTGACTGAATCGATTACGGGTACCGGGTACCCTTCGGCCACATTTATGTCTTCATCAGCAAGATCGGCTTGTCACGACCTGAGCTGGACCACTGCACCAACATCGCTGAGCTGGCTCAGCGCATGCAACCTACCCGTCCTCAAGCCAGACACAAGTGTGTTTTTGTTGGGTTTGTGCAAGGCGCATGATTGCAGGAAACCTCTGTGCGTGGGGGGGACTCTTATTTATTGAGATGATGAATCCCCGACCAGAGAAACATAATCAATTCATCAAGTCAAAGACCGGGGGATCGGGGGATTTTCCGATGGCAACAGTATTCCGGACCCTTATGAGCCACTGTGCCAAGCCACCATATTCATGGCTGGTACGACACCAGCTTTCTATTCTACATTGGTTGGAATGGCCACAACAGTGATCTTTAAGATCCGGTTCCTTGGGCGAGCAGTTCGGTTAGGCCATCGGCTCAAGTACTGGCTGCCCTAATGATTACCCTAACAACCTTACACGGGACTGAGATCACAATGGAAAACCAGGCAGAGAGCAATGCTGAGATTGCAAGGATCCATGCACAAATAACCAAAGCCGAGGGGGACATTAATGCCGAGAACGCCCAGACAGCTGCGCTACAAGCCCAAGTGAACGCGGAAGCAGAACACGTGAAGATGGAGGCGTGGCGGCTCAATCTTGATCAAAACGCATCCAATGCGGTCCTTCAGAGGAGGCACTAGAGTTGTTTTCCCCCGATCTAAGAGTTGGCGTGTTTATTCAACTCTCGAGGGCTGGCCCAAGCACTCCGGCAGCGGCAGCTATACCCAACTAAATCTTGATACCCTCGGGGGTAGGGTGGCTGCTCAACCAAACCGGCCAGAGACGACACAGAGAAAAGAGTCGGCAATAGACCCGCCCCTAGTCCAGGCGATGCTGCAATGCTTCATGACATTGTGAGGGCACTTTTCCAAGCCAGTGGATAATATGGTGGCAGCGGCGACCCGGCCTACCGCGCTCCCTATTGCTGGCGATTAACCAGTCTTGGTGGAATCCTGGAATGCCATTGAACTGTTGCAAACATCGATGGTTCAGCAAGCTCAATATTCATATAGTCGACAGAATGATCGGAGTTCCATGCTTGGTGTCGGCTCTACATAACGAGTGCACGCCTAAGGATTTTATGGGACCTCATAAGGTACCGAATGCCATGGCAGATCTTGAGCCGACGGCTTGGATCGAAAGCTATGAGCTGGCTATGGACATGTTGGACGTCAACAATGCAGTCTGCGCCAAGTAATTCACCATGATATTGGAAGGGCCGACTCATACCTGCCTAAAGAACCTGTCACCCAATTCCATCAACCTTGGGAAGAATTGAAGGAGCGTTTCATCAAGAACATTCAAAAGGCTTGCAAATAGCCCATGACAATTGTGGACTTGGAGAATTGTGTGTAGCGTGACGATCAGTCGGCCCATCATTAGACTCGTCGTGTCTCTACCACTATACACTCTTCAGATAATGTTGCGGCGGCTCAAGCTATCGTCATTCTAGAGAAAAACTAGCACTTCAAGCCTTTGAAGCAAAAATTAGGGCGACTTAAGCATAAGAGCCACGACAAGGGCGATCTCATGGACGCGCTTATAAAATACGCCGACTATGATTGCACAAAGGACCCCAACAACGACAATGACATGTCCGGGAAGGGAAAGAAAAATTGGCGGTGGTAAGGGCGAGCAGTAGAATGCCCCAGGGCATAATGGTAATAACCAGGGTAATGTTGGAAAACATAAATTCCTAGACGACGGGTCAGAGTTTGTGGCTAACACCAATGCAAGGTTTAAGAACCAACATCATAACGGCACACTGCCATATAATGGAGCGAAGCCCCTAAACTATGAGGCGGTTTTTAACGTGCCGTGTCCAAAGCACATTTATCCTGGCAAGCCATCTACTCATGTTTGGAAGGATTGTATCTTCATGCAGGAAGCCCTTAACTAGATGTTCCAACAACGTCATGAAAATGGCAATGGGCCGCATGGCGGGTCAGGTTCCATAGGATTCCAGGGATCCGTTTTTGGCAATGGCGGTTCAGGCTCTGGCTATCAGGGCCAGGGGAGGCATGGTGTTCGTAGTGAGAAATCTAATCAAGGAAACCAGCATCAGCACAATCAATTGGGATATGAGAGTAATCCTAAGCAGTTGAGCGGAGGCCAGTACCATGTATTTACTATGGGCACTTGCAAGCGGGACTAGAAGGTCCGCAAAAGAGCGGTTCACATGGTTGAGCCGGCAGTACCGCAATATTTAAGGTGGTTTTGAGCAAACGATTATTTCGAGCCAGCAGATCACCCGCCTCGGGTTGATGATCAAGGTCACTTGGCTTTAGTGGTAGCCCCTCAAGTGAGTGGTTGTAAGCTTACTAAAGTGCTTTATGGATGGTGGTAGTAGCATCAACATATTGTATTATGAAAGCTTTCTCCGGATGAATCTGAGAGAGAAGGATCTTAAGCCATCCTCTACTGTTTTTCATGGAGTCGTTCCTCGCAAGTCAGCTTATACTATAGGAAGGATTTCTTTGGGGGTAACCTTTGGTAATGTACATAAATATAGGGCAGAGACATTGTGGTTTGAAGTGCTCATGATCAAAAGTCCATATCACCGGCTTACGTGTACTTACTACTCACAATGTCAGGACCAAAGGGAACAATCATGATGCACGGAGATCGTCAAGTTGCCTTGGAATGTGAGGAAGGAGATGCTTCTTATGCGGAAACGACTTGTGCTGGAAAGGAGCTGAAGTTTTATAAGGATAATGTTAGCCCGATAGAAAAGACCCGGCTCAAGAATCCAACCTATAAGAAGGACCCTCTCCTCAATTTCTAGTCAGCTAAAGATATAAAGCAAGCTGATTTTGTCCCTCGGGACTCTTCTCGGCAGTTCACTGATACGTCTCCAACGTATCTATAATTTATGATGGTTTCATGCTATTATCTTGTCAAACTTTGGATGTTTTGCATGGCTTTTATTTATTTTCTGGGACTAACTTATTAACTCAGTGACAAGTGCCAGTTCCTGTTTTTTACCATGTTTTTGACCCCTTTCAGAGGAGATTTTGAAACGGAGTCCAAACGGAAGAAAATCCCCGAAAAGATTTTTTTTGGAACAGAAGAAGATCGGAGAACTTGGGAGCCAAGCTAGAAGAGCCCCAGGGGCCCCACAAGCCCCCACCCCGCGGCCAGGGGGGCGCGGCATCCAGGCTTGTGGGACCCCTGGAGGTCCCCTAACCTAGATCTTGCGCATATATATTCCCAAATATTCCCAAAAAAATCAAGACACGATCGCAATTACTTTTCCGCCGCCGCAAGCTTCTGTCTCCGCAAGATCCCATCTCGGGCACGTCTCGGTGCCCTGACGGAGGGGGATTCGGATACGGAGGGCTTCTTCATTAACACCATGACCTCTGCGATGATGCGTGAGTTGTTCACCATAGACCTACGAGTCCATACCTAGTAACAAGATGGCTTCTTCTCTCTCTTGGATCTTCAATACAAAGTTCTCCATGATCTTCATGGAGATCTATCCGATGTAATCTTCTTTTGCGGTGTGTTTGTCGAGATCCGATGAATTGTGCATTTATGATCAGAGTATCTATGAATCTTATTTGAGTTTCTTCTGATCTCTCTTATGCATGATTTCATATCCTTGTAATTCCCTTCGAGTTGTGGGTTTTGTCTGGCCAACTAGATCTATGATTCTTGCAATGGGAGAAGTGCTTGGTTTTGGGTTCATACCGTGCGGTGACCTCACCCAGAGAGGAAGGGGTAGTGAGGCACGTATCGTGTTGTTGCCATCAAGGGTAAAAAGATGGGGTTTTCATCATTGGTTTGAGATTATCCCTCTACATCATGTCATCTTGCTTAAAGTGTTACTCTGTTCGTCATGAACTCAATACACTAGATGCATGCTGGATAGCGGTCGAAGTCTGGAGTAATAGTAGTAGATGCAGAAAGTATCGGTCTACTTGTCTCGGACATGATGCCTATATGCTAGATTATTGCCTTGGATATCGTCATGACTTTGCGCGGTTCTATTAATTGGTCAACAGTAATTTGTTCACCCACCGTGATATTTGCTATTATGAGAGAAGCCTCTAGTGAACACTATGGCCCCCAGGGTCTACTCCACACCATATTTTCAGACTTACACTTTTTACTTCGTTGCACTTTCCGCCTTCAGATCTCACTTTGCAAACAATCTTGAAGGGATTGACAACCCCTTTGAAGCGTTGGGTGCAAGCTTGTTTGTGTTTGCGCAGGTACTTTGGACTTGATGAGGCCCTCCTTCTGGATCGATACCTTGGTTCTCCAACTGAGGGAAATACTTACTGCTCCTGTGCTGCATCACCCTTTCCTCTTCAAGGGAAAAACCGTTGCAAACCAGAGAAGTAGCAAGAAGAATTCCTAAGCGCCAGGGAAGGACTTTTGTTGCCGCAACATTCACCATTGGGACAAGCATGGATCCCAAATAGGAAAGCGCGCTCATCAAGTTCATCCATGAGAATCGGAACATCTTTTCATGGAAACCTTCTAACATTCCGGGTGTACTAACAGAACTCGTTGAGCACCACCATAATGTGGATTCTAAGATGAATCCAGTCAAGCAATTCCTCCGTCGTTTTAACGAGGAGATACACAAGGCCATTGGAGAAGAAGTGGCTCGGCTCTTAGCTGTCTGGTTCGTCGTGGAGGTTTTTCATCCTAAGTGGTTGTATAATCCAGTGCTTGTGCTCCGGAAAAATGGCATGTGGTGTATGTGAGTGGACTATATGGATCTAAATAAGGCTTGCCCAGCTAATCCATTTGCCCTCACACATATTGACCAGATCATTGATGCAACGGCGGGTTGCAAGAGTGTGTGTTTCCTCGATGTATATTCTGGTTATCATCAGATAAAGATGGCGGTTGTGCACCAGGAGAAAACGGCTTTTATCACACCCTTTGGAGCATTCTGCTATGTGTCCATGCCTTTTGGGCTCAAAAGTGCTCAGGTGAATTACCAGCGATGTGTGCAGAACTGTCTCCATGGATAAATTGGGCGCAATGTTCATTCTTCTGTTGATGACATTTTGGTAAAGTCAAGGAAGAAGGAGACCTCGCGTGAGGATTTGAAGGAAACCTTTGACAATCTCCGGGCCTACAAGATGATGCTTAACTAGGCCAAGTGTGTTTTTGAAGTACCTGCGAGAAAACTACTAGGTTTTGTGGTCTTAGAGAGGGTCATCAAAGCTAACCCGGGGATGATTAAGGCTATTACTTCCTTGTCTAAGCGATCCTGCATGAATCATGTGCAGCGCCTGGCGGGCCGCATCGCAGCCCTGAGCCAGTTTATAAGCCGCGTGGGTGAAAAGGCGATTGTGTTATCCTAGATGATGAAGAAGACTGACAACTTTGTCTGGAGTGATGCTGCTACTGAGGATTTCGAAGCTCTTAAGAGGCAATTGGCTGAGCGGCTGATCTTGGTAGCTCCAATCGACAAATAGCCTATGTTTGTGTACGTGGCGGCTATTAATTGGGCCGTCAGCGTGGCAGTTGTCATGGAACTCAAAGAGGCAGGAAAAGAGTACCCAGTACAACGACTGGTTTATTACGTCAGTGAAGTTGTATAACAATCCAAGCAAAGGTACCCACATTGGCAGAAATTAGTGTTTGGAGTGTTCATGGCTAGTCGCAAGTTGAAGCAACACTTCCTTGGGCATGCAATCACGGTGGCCAGTTCAGCTCCTCTCCAAGATATCATCCAAAACAGAGAAGCTACAAGCCGGATTACTAAGTTGGCAATAGAGCTCGGGCCTCATCTTTTGAAATATGTGCCTTGGACTGCTATCAAACCTCAAGAATTGGTCGATTTCATCAATGACTGGACAAAGTTACAAGCACGTGAGGATAGACCAGATAATACATACTAGACAATACACTTTGATAGATCCAGGCAATTGGAAGGCTTGGGGGCTGGAGTTATTTTATCTTCCCCACGAGGTCACAAATTTTGCTATGTCCTACGTCTCATGTTTCCCTGTACTAACAATGTAGCTAAGTATGAAGCTTTATTACATGGGCTCTGCATGGCTAAGGAAATGAACTTAAGCCGAGTCAGATGTTTGGGCGACTCACACCTCGCTGCACAACAAGTTTTGGGGAGGTGTGATTCTAAGGACCCGCTCATGAAGTCTTATCGACAAGCAGTGACTAATATTCTGATGACTTTAAAGGATATCAAGTGGATCACATTGATCGGCGGCTTAATGAGGCGGCGGATACATTGTCCCGGCTAGGTTCCTAGCGTAAGCCGGTTCGTCCCAATGTGTTCGTGGATGTGTTGCATGATCTTTCTGTCAAGATTCTTTCAAAAGAGGATCTAGCTATCCTAGACTCGGAAGAGTAGTTGGTGGCGGCTCTACGACCAACTACAAATAGTACATTCCCTTATTTGGCGTATTTAACTCGGGGTGAGCTCTCAAAGTAAGAGTTAATAGCCCGGCAGGTCATCTATCGGTCTAAATACAAGACTATCATCAACGGCGAGTTACATCAACGCAGTGTCTCTGGCGTGTTTCAATGATGTGTTTCTCCTGACGAGGGTAGGGAGATTTTGCATGAGATTCATGCAGGAGATTGTGGTTTTCGACATGGTTTATACTCGTTTCTGGCTCATGCTCATGCAGAGGACATTGTTTGCAAGTGTGATGGTTGTCAGAAGTTTGCACGACAAGCTCACGTACCGGCTCAAGAGTTATGCATGATTCCAATAACTTGGTCGTTTGTGTTCTGGGGGCTTGATATGGTTGTGCCGTCCAAGAGATCCAAAGGTAAAAAGACTCACCTTCTCGTAGTGGTTGATAAATTTACCAAGTGGGTTGAAGCAGAGCTAGTAAGCAACTGTGAGGCGGCAACATCGGTTTAGTTTGTGAAAAAGTTGATCTTTCGTTTTGGTTATCCTCATAGTATCATCACTTATAATGGTAGAAATCTTTCTGAAGGTGCTATGAAGAAGTTCTCTCAACAGGAGCATATCCGACTTGTTGTTTCAGCGGTGGCTCATCCACAATCTAACAGCCAAGCCGAGCGTGCTAACAAGGAAATATAGAGAGGAATAAAACCGTGACTCATGGTTACTTTGTCTTGTACTCCGGGTTGTTGGGTGGAAGAGCTCCCTACCATCCTCTAGAGTATAAGGACTACCGCTAACAGGTAAACAGGCTACACGCCATTCTTTATGGTGTACGCAGCAGAGGTGGTTCTTCCAAGTGACATTCGTCCTGACTCTCCCCGAGTGGCGGCTTACATTGAGATGGACAATGAGACAACCCGGCAAAATTCAATTGATGCCTAGGAGGAGGAGCGTGATCTAGCGGCGGCTCGATCTGCAAATTCAAGACCTTCGTCGTTACCACACTTGAAGAATTCGTAGCCGCAGTTTCCAGGAGGGAAACTTAGGGCTTTGACTGTTCAAGATCAAACTGACATGCATAAGATTTCACCTCATTGGGAAGGGCCCTTTGTGGTTAGCAAGAATTTCCATCACGAGGCATATTATCTGATCGACATACATGAACATATTAAATCATGTACCTCTCAGGTGGAGACCAATATGTCGTGGAACATTGCTCATCTTCGGCCTTATTACAGTTAAAGCCACTAGCTTTTGTCATTGTACATACCTACATCATGTACCATTTCTATGATCAAGTATAATAAAGCCGGCATCCACGCAACTCGGGGCCTATGTCGTTTCATCTCTTAAAATTGTACATGGAGTTCTGCTTCTACTGATCATGGTTCACTTCGGGGCTTCCAGCTCATTGAGCTTAGCTTTCTTACCCTCTTGATTTGGCGCAATGCCACAATACATTGGTTCACTTGGGGCCTTCCAGCTCATTGATCTTACCTTTCTTACCCTCTTGAGCCGATGCAATGCCGCAATACATTGGTTCACTTGGGGATTTCCATCTCATTGAGCTTAGCTTTCTTACCCTCTTGAGCCGGTGCAATGCCGCAGTACATTGGTTCACTTGGGGGCTTGTAGCTCATTGAGCTTAGCTTTCTTACCCTCTTGATCCGGCACAATGCCACAATACATTGGTTCATTTGGGGGCTTCTATCTCATTGAGATTAGCCTTCTTACCCTCTTGGGCCAACGCAATGCCACAAAATATGGCTCACTTGGGGGCTTCCACCTCATTGAGCTTAGTCTTCTTACCCTCTTGAGTTGGTGCGATGCCATAATACATTGGTTCACTTGGGGGCTTCCAGCTGATTGAGCTTAGCTTTCTTACCCTCTCGAGCCGTGCTACGGCAACAGACAACAGCGCGAGAGATTGTCACGTTGACGGAGACTAGGCTTGCGTTGGTTTTTCCCTTGAAGAGGAAAGGGTGATGCAGCACAGGAGCAGTAAGTATTTCCCTCAGTTTGAGAACCAAGGTATCAATCCAGTAGGAGAATCTCGTCAAGTCCAGAGTACCTGAGCAAACACAAACGAGCTTGCACCCAACGCTATAAAGGGGTTGGCAATCCCTTCAAGAATGTTTGCAAAGTGAGATCCGAAGGCGGAAAGTGCAACGAAGTAAAAAGAGTAAGGCTGAAAATATGGTGTGGAGTAGACCCCGGGGCCATAGTGTTCACTAGAGGCTTCTCTCAAAATAGCAAGTATTACGGTGGGTGAACAAATTACTATCGAGCAATTGATAGAACCGCGCAAAGTCATGACGATATCTAAGGCAATGATCATACATATAGGTATCACATCCGAGACAAGTAGACCGATACTTTCTGCATCTACTACTATTACTCCACACATCGACCGCTATCCAGCATGCATCTAGTGTATTGAGTTCATGACGAACAGAGTAACGCCTTAAGCAAGATGACATGATGTAGAGGGATAAACTCAAACCGATGATGAAAACCCCATCTTTTTACCCTTGATGGCAACAACACGATGCGTGCCTCGCTACCCCTTCTATCACTGGGTGAGGTCAACGCACGGTATGAACCCAAAACCAAGCACTTCTCCCATTGCAAAAATAATAGATCTAGTTGGCCAAACAAAACCCACAACTCGACGAGAATTACAAGGATATGAAATCATGCATAAGAGAGATCAGAAAAAACTCAAATAAGATTCATAGATAATTTGATCATAAATCCACAATTCATCGGATCTCGACAAACACACCGCAAAAGAAGATTACATCGGATAGATCTCCATGAAGATCATGGAGAACTTTGTATTGAAGATCCAAGAGAGAGAAGAAGCCATCTAGCTACTAGCTATGGACCCGTAGGTCTATGGTGAACTACTCATGCATCATCGGAGAGGTCATGGTGTTCATGAAGAAGCCCTACGTATCCGAATCCCCGCTCCGACAGGGCACCAGAACATGCCCCACATAGGATCTTGAAGAGACAGAAGCTTGCGGCGACGGAAAAGTACTTTCGAGGATCTCCTGATTTTTTATGGAATTTTAGGGAATATATAGGCGCAAAATCTAGGGAAAAGGAGCCTCAGGGAGCCCACAAGTCAGGGTGCGCGGGCCCTCCTGGATGCGCCATGAGGGCTTGTGGGGTCCCTGGTGGCCCCCTGCCCTGATTCTCCAGCTTCCCGATCTTTTTCTGTTCCGGAAAAAATCTCTTTGTCAGTTTTATTCCGTTTGGACTCTGTTCAAAATCCTTGTCTGAAAGGGGTCAAAAACATGGAAAAAACAGGATATGGCTCTTGCGACCGAGTTAATAAGTTAGTCCCAAAAAATATATAAAAGGCATGCAAAATGTCCAAAGTTTGACAAGATAATAGCATGAAACCATAAAAAAATATAGATACGTTGGAGACGTATCAGGCATCCCCAATTTTAACACCTACTCGTCCTCGAGTAGGGAAGTGATAAAGACTGAATTTTTGATGTGGAATGCTACCTAGCATGGTTGTCCTTTGCAACTTCTTTCACGTGACATGAATGTTCAGATTCGTAAGATTCGAAACAATAGTTTGCTATTGACATGAAAACAATAATACTTCAAGCAAACTAGCAAGGTAATCATGAACTTTCGAAATAAGAAGGCGAAGAAAAGTTATCCCTACAAAATCATATAGTCTGGCTATGCTCCATCATCCTCACACAACTAATGTAAATCATGCACAACCCCGGTACTGGCCAAGTAATTGTTTTCGCACTCTTACTTTCTCAAACCTTTTATAACTATCACGCAATACATGAGTGCGAGCCATGGATATAGCACTATAGGTGGAATAGAGTGTGGTAGTGGTTGTGAGACAAAAAGGAGGAGATGGTCACATTGACTCGGCGTATCAAAGGGCTATGGAGATGCCCATTAATAGATATCAATGTGAATGAGTAGGGATTGCCATACAAGGGATGCACTAGAGCTATAAGTATGTGAAAGCTCAAAAGGAGAACTAGTGGGTGTGCATCCAACTTGCTTGCTCACGAAGACCTAGAGCATTTTTGAGAAAGCCCATCATTGGAATATACAAGCCAAGTTATATAATGAAGATTCCCACTAGCATATGGTAGTGACAAAGCAAGAAGCTCTCAATCATGAAGAACATGGTGCTAGTATGAAGCACAAGTGTGGAAAAAGATAGTAGCATTGTCCCTTCTCTCTTTTTCTCTCTTTTTTTATTTTTTTTATTTGGGATCTTAGGCCTCTTCTCCTTTTTTTCTCCCCTTTTTTTGTTTGGGCTCTTTGGCCTCTTTTTTTTCCTCACATGGGACAATGCTGTAATAATGATGATCATCACACTTTTATTTACTCATAGCTCAAAGCTCAAAATGATGATGACTCTATAGGAAATGCCTCCGGCAGTGTACCGGGATGTGCAACGATCTAGCATGGCGTATGACGTTGAAAACATCTCGCTAGCTATCTTACGATCATGCAATGGCAATATGAGAGTGACGGCACAAGTCATGAGAGAAAACGGTGGGAGTTGCATGGAAATATATATATATCTCGGAATGGCTATGAAAATGCCATAGTAGTTAGGTATGGTGGCTGTTTTGAGGAAGGCATATGGTGGGTTTGTGCACCGGCGAAAATTGCGCGGCACTAGCGAGGCTAGCAAATGTGAAAGGTGAAAGTGCATCTATACAATGGACTCACATTAGTCATGAAGAACTCACATTCTTGTTGCCGAAGTTTTTTACTAGTAATCGAAACAAAGTGCTAAACGCAGACTCCTAGGGGAAGGGTTAGTAGGTGTTAACCATCGCGCGATCCCGACCTCAACACAAAGGATGACAATCAATAGATCAATTATGCTCTGACTTCCTAACATAGCGGTTCACCATACGTGCATGCTACGGGAATCACTAACTTCAACACAAGTATCTCTAGATTCACAACACCCTACTAACATAACTCTTAATATTACCGAATCCACGTCTCAAAACTAATTGAGAGGAATCAAAACTTCTCTTTCTACTCAATGCACATGAAGATGGAGGTTTTGTATCCTCTTTGGGTACCTATCACCTTTGGGACTAATTTCCTAGCATAAGCCAACTACCCAGTCACGCACCGTCGTGCTCTAAAAGATATAAGTGAAGCACATAGAGCAAAAGTATCTAGCTCAAAAGATATAAGTGAAGCACTATGAGCATTCTAGCAAAATCACGATGAATGCATGTCTCTCTCTCTCAAAAATGTGTGCAGCAAGGATGATTGTGACACAACAAAAAGAAAAGACTCCTACTATACAAGACGCTCCAAGCAAAACACATATCATGTGGTGAATAAAAATATAGCTCCAAGTAATGTTTCCGATGGATTGAAGACGAAAGAGGGGATGCCTTCCCGGGGCATCCCCAAGCTTAGCCTTTTTGGTGTCCTTGAATTTGTCTTGGGATGCCTTGGGCATCCCCAAGCTTGAGCTCTTTCTACTCCTTATCTCTTTGTCCATGAGAACATCACCCAAAACTTGAAAACTTCACAACACAAAACTTAAACAGAAACTCGTGATAACATTAGCACAAGAAAACAAACTACCACCTCTTTTGGTACTGTAGAAAACTTGAATTATATATATATTGGTGTTGGGCTACTGTATTCTCACTTTTCCATGGCTAGTACCCCCCGATACTAACCATAGTTTCATCAAAACAATCAACCAACTCAACAAAAACAGAATCAGTCAAAAACAGACCATTCTGTAGAAATCTGTATACTTCGTATACTTCTGTTACCTCAAAAATTCTGAAAAATTACCACTGCATGGGAAAAAGGCTTATAAACCAGAAGCAAGAAGAATCAACACAAAATCTCTTTCTGAATAAAAATGAAAAATCATCTCGTGAGCCAAAAGTTTCTGTCTTTTTCTTTCAGGATCAAACAACCATTACCAAGACTAGTCATAAAGGTTTTGCTTGGCTCAAACACAAAAAGAAACAGAAAAAACACAATCACAACTGAATTATGATGGTGTGTACGCAAAAAACAGAAAGAAAAAAGATAAATTCATTGGGTTGCCGCCCAACAAGCGCTATTGTTTAACGCCCTTAGCTAGGCATAAAAGTGATAGAATCACGTATCGTCGTCTTTGGTGCTCAAACCATAAGTGGCCCTCATCATGGATTCATAAGGCAATCTTATTTTCTTTCTAGGAAAGTGTTCCACACCCTTCTTTAAAGGAAATTGAAATCTAATATTCCCTTCCTTTATATCGATGATAGCACCGATAGTCCTTAGGAAAGGTCTACCAAGAATAATAGGGCATGTAGGATTGCAATCAATGTCAAGCACAATGAAATCCACGGGTACATAGTTCCTATTTGAAATAATAAGAACATCATTGATCCTTCCCATGGATTTCTTGACAGTAGAATCCGCAAGATGCAAATTAAGAGAACACTCTTCAATCTCATTAAAACCCAGAACATCACATAAAGACTTTGGAATCGCAGAAACACTAGCACCCGAATCACACAAAGTGTTGCATTCATAGTTTTTGATTTTGATTTTGATGGTAGGTTCCCACTCATCATGAAGCTTTCTAGGGATAGAGACTTCCAATTCAAGTTTCTCTTCAAGAGAGTTTATCATAGCTTCGACAATATGATCGGTAAAGGCCTTGTTTTGGCTATAAGCGTGTGGAGAGTTTAGCATGGATTGCATCAAGGAAATGCATTCAATCAAGGAGCAACTATCATAATTGAATTCCTTGAAATCCATAGTAGTAATTTCATTAATACTCAAAGTTTTAATATATTCTACTCCACTTTCAATGCTTTTAGCATCAATATAGATGGACTCCGAATCATTGGGGCACTTTTCAACAAAAGTGGATTCATATCCAGACCCATAATCATTAAGTTTGTCACAAGAAATCAAAGATTCAATGCGAGTCACACCAAACACTTTAAGATCTTCGTGATTTTTATCACGAGAACATGCCTTTTTAAGCCATTCATGTCTAGCACGAATTTGGGCGGTTCTTTCTTGGCTCTCAATAATGGAAACACACATAACTTTCAAAGTTTCATCCGTATTGATCTTGGGAGGAGCACATCTAAGTTTCAAAGCATCAACATCACTAGACATTCTATCAACGCTCTTAGCCAAATCGTCAATTTTGAGTAGTTTTTCCCCTATGGACGCATTGAAAATCTTTTGCGAGTTGATGAACTCTTTGATATTACTATCTAGATCAGAGGGTAATCTATTGTAATTTCCATGAGTATTTATGTAGGAGTTGCCAAAGTTATTAGAGGAGTTACTAGGAAAAGGCCTAGGAACATAGTTTCCTCTAAAAGCATTGTTGTTGCCAAAGTTATTCCTACCAACAAAATTAACGTCCATGCTAGCGTTGCTACTCTCAATCAAAGAAGACAAGGGCATATCATTAGGATCTAAAGGAGCACTTCTACTAGCAACCAAATTCATTAACTCATCCATCTGAGCACTCAACGAGTTAATTTCTTCTATAGCGTGTACCTTCATACTAGTAGGTAACATTTCAGTGTGCCACTGAGAGTAATTCGTCATGATGTTGTTTAGGAGCTTTGTGGCTTCCCCTAACGTGATTTCCATGAACGTTCCACCTGAGGCGGAGTCCAAGATATTTCTAGAAGAGAAATCCAAGCTAGTGTAAAAGATTTGTATAATCATCCAAAGACTCAAGCCATGAGCGGGCCAATTTATAATCATCAATTTCATTCTCTCCCAAGATTGTGTAACATGTTCATGATCAAGTTGCTTGAAATTCATGATATCATTATGGAGAGAGATAATCTTAGCCGACAGAAAATACTTGGATATATAAGCATCTTTGCACTTATCCCAAGAATCGATACTATTTTTGGGCAAAGAAGAAAACCAAGTTTTTGCGCGATCTCGCAACGAGAAAGGAAAAAGCTTCAATCTAATCACATCATTATCCACATCTCTCTTCTTTTGCAGATCACAAAGCTCAATGAAGGTACTGAGATGGGATGCGACATATTCACTAGGAAGGCCGGAGAATTGCTCTTTCATAACAAGATTCAGCAAAGCGGCATTGATTTCGTATGACTCCGCACTAGTGGCGGGAGCAATCAGAGTGCTAATAAAATCATTATTATTAGTATTCGAGAAGTCACAAAGTTTGGTGTTTTCATTCATGGTGACTTCAGCAAGCAAGCAAGCACACCAGCGAGCGAAGAGCAAGCGAGAAAAAGGGCGAACGAAAAGGCAAACGGAAAAGGCAAACGAAAAAAGCAAATTGTGAAGTGGGGGAGAGGAAAACGAGAGGCAACTGGCAAACAAAATAAATGCAACAGATGAGTTTGCGACACCTACTTGGATGAGTTCATGACTTGATCCTCCCAGGCAACGGCGCCAGAAATTCTTCCGCTACGGCAACAGACAACAGCGCCAGAGATTGACAGGTTGACGGAGACTGGGCTTGCGTTGGTTTTTCCCTTGAAGAGGAAAGGGTGATGCAGCACAGGAGCAGTAACTATTTCCCTCCGTTTGAGAACCAAGGTATCAATCCAGTAGGAGAATCTCATCAACTCCAGAGTACCTGCGCAAACACAAACGAGCTTGCACCCATCGCTATTAAGGGGTTGTCAATCCCTTCAAGATTGTTTGCAAAGTGAGATCTGAAGGCGGAAAGTGCAACGAAGTAAAAAGAGTCAGGCTAAAAATATGGTGTGGAGTAGACCCGGGGGCCATAGTGTTCACTAGAGGCTTCGCCCAAAATAGCAAGTATTACGGTGGGTGAACAAATTACTGTCGAGCAATTGATAGAACCACGCAAAGTCATGATGATATCTAAGGCAATGATCGTACATATATGCATCACGTCTTAGACAAGTAGACCGATACTTTCTGCATCTACTACTATTAGTCCACACATCGACCACTATCCAGCTTGCATCTAGTGTATTGATTTCATGACGAACAGAGTAACGCCTTAAGCAAGATGACATGATGTAGAGGGATAAACTCAAACTAATGATGAAAACCCCATCTTTTTACCCTTGATGGGAACAATACGATGTGTGCCTCGCTACCCCTTCTGTCACTGGGTGAGGTCACCACACGGTATGAACCCAAAACCAAGCACTTCTCCCATTGCAAAAATCATAGATCTAGTTGGCCAAACAAAACCCACAACTTGAAGAGAATTACAAGGATATGAAATCATGCATAAGAGAGATTAGAAGAAACTCAAATAAGATTCATAGATAATTTGATCATAAATCCACAATTCATCGGATCTCGATAAACACACTGCAAAAGAAGATTACATCGGATAGATCTCCATGAAGATCATGGAGAACTTTGTATTGAAAATCCAAGAGAGAGAAGAAGCCATCTAGCTACTAGCTATGGACTCATAGGTCTATGGTGAACTACTCATGCATCATCGGAGAGGTCATGGTGGTGATGAAGAAGCCCTCCGTATCCGAATCCCCCCTCCGGCAAGGCACCAGAACGTGCCCCTGATGGGATCTTGCGGAGACAAAAGCTTGCGGCAGCGGAAAAGTACTTTCGATGATCTCCTGATTTTTTATGGAATTTTAGGGAATATATAGGCGCAAAACCTAGGGCAAAGGAGCCTCACGGAGCCCACAATCCAGGGGGTGCGGTCCCCCTGGCCGCGCCATGAGGGCTTGTGGGGTCCCTGGTGGCCCCCTGCCGTGATTCTCCGGCTTCCTGATCTTTTTCTCTTCCAGAAAAAATCTTTTTGGCAGTTTTATTACGTTTGGGCTCCGTTCAAAATCTTCCTCTGAGAGGGGTCAAAAACATGGAAAAAACAGGAACTGGCTCTTGGCACTGAGTTAATAATTTAGTACCAAAAAATATATAAAAGGCATGCAAAACGTCCAAAGTTTGACAAGATAATAGCATGAAACCATAAAAAATTATAGATACGTTGGAGACGTATCAAGCCGGCACAATGCCACAATATATTGGTTCACTTCGGGGCTTCGAGATCATTGAGCTTAGCTTTTTTGCCCTCTTGAGCCGGAGCAGTGCCATAATATATGGTTCACTTGGGGGCTTAGTTTAGATTTCTTACCCTCTTGAGCCAGCACAATGCCACATTTATGGTTAAACCTGCGTGTTTACAGGATGCTTCTCCAAAATGGTGACCCTGTGTACTCTGGATAAATAAATCCTTTGAGACCCTGATCTCGTCAAGGTTAAAACACGCGTGTGTCATGTGAGAGCCGGTAAAATAGAAAGCAAGGATAATCCATGGCCTTATGAGCTGCCTTCTTTGAAGCTTGGTTAAACCCGCCTATTCGAAACCTGTCGCTCTGACCTCGTGTACACTCGATAAGTCGCATCCTAACTTATCATGTGAAAAGATCAATTGGGTCAAGTGAGGGCCGGCTTACACAAAGCAAGGATAAACAAGTGGCTATTATGCAAGTTTCATTGAAGTAATATTTAAGCTTCACAAAAACGAAGTTGTAATTCATTCCATGTGGAGATATTGCTTATTTATAAATATTCTCTAATTGGTAATCACCGGGTCAATAAACTTTCTTGGTTATCCTGGCTCATCCTTGATTTCTTCGAACACAAGTCGCCATATTATCTAAGGAATCTCATAAATGACTATAAGTCACGGTCGATTACTCACCAGATCTTTCCACTTCAAAGACTTCTTGGGTGGAATTTATTTTGCAGATATGCTATTTATGATTTAATAGTACTACCAAGTGGTTTATCAAACTTGCATGCAACCAACACCCTGCATGAAATACAAATCTAGATCAAAATCAAGTTGAGATGGACCAAAAGATATAACATGCACGAAGGTAGAGTACAGGCAGCCAGCTATTTATGTAGTTATTACATGCCTTCAAACTGAGCCACAATTCAAGACATATAGTTTTTGAGTAAAGGAGCTCCTTCTATGACTCGGCTGTTGAACCATCCGGGTTAGCTTCGTCACGGTTAGCTTGGGGCTGACTACTCATGGGTGCTGCCTCTCGATCATCCTGCACCGTCTCTTAGGGGTATGCGATCTCAAGGTTGTCCACATCCCAGTTTACATTGATCAAAGCTTGGAAGAAAACCTCTTCATTCAAGATGGGGGACGGGTCAACATCTCTAAAAAATGCTTACGACGTTGCAGAGTCAGATCTACAGCTTCAGAGGTGGGCGAATGAACTCGTGAATTGTTATCATCATAAGCCGCCTCATAGCTCTTCAAGTCCATCTTTGCAACTAGTTGGTTGGCCAATAATAGAGTCACCCTTACATAGAGCTGATAATCGGCATTAGTAAAATCTGATGCTTCAACTTTGTATTGAGGAAATCCTCCAACCATCTCTACAGGTTCTAGGTCTATTGAGTAAGCCACGACCCGGCTTAGAGATGCTACCACACCGTCTCGGGTGGATGACCTTTTCATCTCTTCAATTTGTTTGGGCGTCTCAGTGCGTCCTTGATGAGTTTCAGTGAACTTTTATCACCCATAACAACTCTTGTGGTACAGAGGCTACCCATCGACAACTGCTCAGCCAAAGTTATACAACTTTTAGCTGCATTAGCTTGTTGTCTTGCATATTGTGAGTCTGGATGCGTGCAGAGATTGCAATATGTAAGGCACCAGACGGGTCTAGATTTGTGCAAGATGATGTGAGAAAGTTATCACGAGTCCATAAAAACTTTCCAAAGATAGCTTGGGTATTTTGAGCGATATGCTGCTTTAGCCGGCTCAGTTCTACAGAAATTCGCTTCAACTGGTTGTCGGTGTCTTCGACGTGCTTGATCAAGCCAGCTCTTTGAGTACTCAAGACAATTTTTGCTGCTTCGAAGTCTACATTGATATTTTCAAGTTCTGCCAATGAATATTGCACGTTTAATTCAGCCTTGGCTCGGGCGGCATGTTCTAGCTCAAGTTCTTCTTTGAAGGTGGTCACATTTGACTCGGCTGCTCCTACAACCTCCTGCAAAATGAGGGATACAATTTTCAGTATCATTCTAAGATGGTAACTTGGTGTTGGTTATTACTTTGGGGGCTGTGACAAGTATAAGTTCTGAAAGTCTCAAGCAGATTGCATACAATATACTCGGCACTTTGGGCCTAATGCACATCCGTTTTTTTCTCCATATGGTGCGGAAATACCCGACCCATTTCATAAAAATGAGACGACCCTTGGGGCTATAGTTCAGCTCTACAAAAGTACTCAGGTGAAAAGACCCAACACACCTTAGGGAGACGAGCCGCCCTTGGGGGCTACAGGTTGATTCTTCACACATTTTACATTAACAAGACATGTCTCACCTCATGGAGATGAGTCGGCCCTTGGGGGCTACAGCTTGATTCTTCATAATTTTTATATTAACCAGACCCAACTCACCTCGTGGAGATGAGCAATCCCTTGGGGGCGACAGGTTGATTCTTCAGAAGTTTATATTAACCCGCCTCGACTCACCTTTGGAAGATGAGCCGGCCCTTGGGGGCTACAGGTTGATTCTTCAATGTGTTTATATAAACAAGACTCGACTCACCTCAAGAAGATGAGCCGGCCCTTAAGGGCTAAGGGATGTATACAAGATAAAGTAAAAGTTGAATATACCTCGTATGTTTTCTTTATCATGCTAACCAAGATGGCTTCCATATCCCAGCTTGTAGTGAGGCGACTTAGATAGCCGGCATGCAAATCATTAGCACCGAAGTCTTCATAATTGGGAAGCTCAAGTTTGCCTTTCCCTTTATAAAGCAAGGGCGTCTCATTTTTGACAACAAGTTCGGTCACCACGGTGGTGTCTTCCGGAGCTGTGTAACACATCCTAGTGATGGCAATATCACCTTCGTTCCTCCTAGGAGAAGGATCATCTTTAGTTGTGGCACGAGGACTAGGCGGATTAAGTTTATGTGTCGGGTTAGCTTCAGCATCCATGGTTTCAGGGCTGGCCGGCTCAATATACTGGGGCGGTTCTTCTTGGTCGACTGGTTGGTCTTCACGGTCTTTAGTATGAACTTCAGGAGTGACCAAAGGTGGGTCTTCTGTCTCAGGTATTTCAGTTTTCATGGATGAATGGCCAATTTTCCTTTTCTTAGACTAGGCCATACAAAGAAGACATCACAATGAAGCATGTGTAAAGTCGGGTATGGATAATCAATATATAATGCAAAGCAGATACTTACCCATCATTGATGACAAGGGGTGGCAACTTTGTGGCAGTTGAGTTGGCTCACAACGGCGGTGACTCGTGATAGTTTGAATTAGTAGGTGTAAGAGGTTGCCAGATAAAGCCAGCTTTTGGAAGAGAAGGAGTTGGACCGTGAGGCACCTCATTCTGTCGTTTACGGGCGACTGACTTATAGAGTAAGTTAATAATTAGGTCGCTAGAGCTTCTCCCAGTATGGCGCCTCGTTTCATGTTGAGTTTTCTTAAAAATGAAATTGGGATCCAAGTAAGCATACGAGTGAGAAAAATTTACTTTCAGAAAGACCCACCTTGTTTTCCTTGGAGACAAGGATTGTGAGCCGGAGGAAACAGTAACTACCTCAACATCTTTAGCCCGGCTTGATTCAACACCACCATGGAGGTTAGAGGCACCAACAAGTATAATAATAGATGAATAAAAGAGCCACATTTTTTTATCTCTGATGGTATATCAGTAGTTGGTGACTCGACCCTAGCTGGTGGGTCTTGTGCAATCACCTTATTTTTCTTCTTGCTCGGGGTGGGTTTTGGTTTAGTTGCCAGAACTTTCCGTTTCTTGTTCTACAAGGGAGGTGCTGCCTACTAAGTTATTAATAAGAGCAAAAAATAACATTGGGATTAAAATAATTCTATAAATATGATAAATAGTTGTCAAAGAGTCTTACGAGAGGAGCCGGGTTAAGAGCATAGAAGTGTCTCAGTCGAGTCTTATTGCAAACTTCTTGATTTTCTCCGAGGAGCTTCTTTACAATCCGGTTTACATCATCACATTCCAAAAGTTCATTGTTGTACGTTTGAGCATCATTTAAGTCGCAAGAATATTTACACAATAAGTCGTCATGGTGATTCCATGGAAGAATCCTCCAAGACGCCCAACATCGTGTTAGATCAACCCAGTCAACCAACTGGCAAGTAAAGCCCTTACTTTGGGAGATATGCACTACTCGAATCCAGTTCTTTGCCGTCACCATCCCTTTGCCGTCTGCTGGCTGATACTACTGGCGGACGGCAAAGGGATGACAGATGGATGACAGATATGCACTACTGGCGGACGGCAAAGGGATGACAGATGGCAAAAATACTATTTGCCATGTGTCGGCCCTTTGCCGTCTGCCAGCGGACGGCAAAGGGACCAAGGGCAGACGGCAAAGAGCACGGGTGGGTCCCATGCCTGCCGTGCCCGATGGAATGCTAGCTTTGCCGTGTGTCGTCCTTTGCCGTCGGGGGGCGGACGGCAAAGGGGCCGACCGTGTAACAACCGTCTTCTCCCCCTCGCGCTCACTACCTCTCTCTGTCCTCCCCAGAGTACTGTCTCTCTCCCCCTCGCGCTCACTGTCACTCGCCCCAGCCGCCGCACCGCCTCGCTCCCACCGGCGACCCCATCCCCTCGGCGCTCCCCTCCCCGCGGCCACCCCGGCCCCTCCCCGCGGCCACACCCTCCCCGCAACCAAACCACTCCCCCCGGCGACCCCTCCCTGCGACGCCCGCCGCCGCACCGCCTCGGTCCCACCGGCGACCCCCTCCCAGCGGCGCTCCCCTCCCCGCGGCCACCCCGGCCCCTCCCCGCGGCCACCCCCTCCCCGCGGCCACACCCCTCCCTGCGACGACCCCCTCCCCGCGGCCACACCCCTCCCGGTGACCCCTCCCTGCGGCCACCCCCTTCCCGCAGCCACAACGCTCCCGGCGCCCACACCCCTCCCTACGTCCACCGCCTCCCCGCGGCCACACCCCTCCCGCGGCAACTTCCCTGGTGAGTTCAATTTTTTTCTTTCCTTTTTTTGATTTCAGTGCATCTGATGATGAAGTTTCCTTGTACCTGACTCTAGATAGCTTTAGACGAATAGCAGATGGGGTTAGGATGAGCTAAATAATTTTACCTTAACCAAAACAGAGGCTATATATCATGTGGTCAACCCCGAATTTTTTGGTTGCTTTGATCCAAACAGCCCCCTAGCTAGTTTATATTTGGTCATTCTTCAGTAAACAAAATAAAGATTACATTCCATATTAATATGAAATTTTATTTGCAAGTATTAGTATCAAAGATCAGTAACTTTCAAGCTAATTGTTGATGTCTAGTTCTACCATTACACTGTTATGGTTTCGAAGGCACAAACTAATCTAATGATTTACTCAAAAAAAAGGGAACTGGTTCTAGAGATAACTGCAGAAACATGTGGTTTGAAACACACAAACTAATCTAATGCTAAAATCGATCTAACCTTTTTCCCTTTGTTTGGTCGCTCATTGGTCCGGCCAACCAGCCAAAATGTGCCGATGGATCGACATGATGGCGCCTTTGTGCCCCGTTCCTTCTCGGCAAAGAAATACAATAGATCACCATCTAGCAATTGGCCACGGTGACAGGTTCGATCGCAGGAGCAGGTTTTGAACACGATCGCAGGAGCAAGTTGGAAATGAAGTACTTGGATGAGATCTGAACTATTTTTTTAGGGATAACTATTCGTATGGTGTACTAGGCTGGCCTCTTTGCTTCCATAATAGTGGGCTGATCTCCTTTTATATTTCCTAGAATTTGGGCCTTTTGCGTCCAGTCATATGTAAAGCAATCCACGGGCCTAGTTAAGGGAGGCACAAGGGGGGCAACGCAAGGAACGGACAGTTCCGGTGGCACATATAAGAAATGAAAGTTATCCCGAGATATATGCATCGGTTGCTTCTGTGTGCTTTTGCAATGGTGGTTTCTTCTTTCATGGAGGAAAGAAAAATCTAAAAAAACACTAGATTCTAGATAGTTTCCATTTCTAGTAACGAGGGTTAATAGAAAGTTAGAGTTATCGAGGTCGGGTGAGGTCAAAAGGGATATACAAGAAGAAGAAGAAAAAGAGGAGAGAGGAGAAGAAGAAATAAAAGGACCCCGACCCCCGACCCCCCGCCCACGACCCCTGACGCCCGACGCCACCAACCCCCGACCCTCGACCCCGACCCCCGACGCCACTGACACCCGACTCCCGACCCCCGACACCCGACACCACTGACCCCCGACACCCGACTCTCGACCCCCGACGCCCGACGCCACCAACCCTCGACGCCTAATGCCACCAACCCCCGACCCTCGACCCCCGACCCCCGACGCCACTGACACCCGACTCCCGACCCCCGACCCCCAACTCCCGACGCCCGACACAACTGACCCCTGACCCCCGACCTCCAACCCCCAACTCCCGACCCCCGACCCCCGACGCCATTGACCCTCGACCCCCGACCCCTACCCCCGACCTCCGACCCTCTACCTACGGGGTCATAATTTTGTAAATTATGAGTTAGGTCACATATTTTCCGATTATGTTAATTATAAAAACATCATATTTGTGTTGATCGGGTGAATTTCAATGTGCAGTTGTTCGACGACCTCCACGTGCGTTGGACGAGCTCCGCCCTTGCGTTTGTTGGTGAGCACAAATGACTTCTCCTCCTACCCCCTTAATTTACTTGGTCCCAGTCTTCGTGCTGATGAAACTTGCTAGCTATAGGTTTCTTCAATCATGAGTATGCGTGACCAGTATGCGTCTCCCGTTCGAAAGGGCGACATCTATAAATATGCATTTCTTTGCATATTTATAACCGCCATCCTTTCGAATTGTCCAGCATTATCCAGGGACAGCCCGAGTATGTGTAGATTGGGTTTGTTTTCCCGTATGTTGTGCTCCGGATCCGATGCGGAATTTCGTCAGTGCCTCCCCTGTTGTTCTCCGTGTACACATCCTCTCTGCTTATTGCCGAGACGTGTATCAGGAGAATAGCGGGGAGGTGTTGCCGAAATTCTGCGTCGCATCTGGAGCAGAGCATGGGAAAACGAACCCAGTCTACACATACTCGGGTGGGATTAGGACCTATCTTTACCTATTAGCGTGTAGGTTGCATGGACGTAATAAAACTGACAAACTTGATTAGCGTATGAATATAGATGATGAATTATATATTTATTTATTGTGCCCCCATAGGTAGCTAGGCAACATGAGTGATCGTGCTTGGATGTACACTGGTCACCCTAGTCAGAAAGACATGACCCATGAATGGTTAACAAAAACCAGGGGGGTTGTGAGAGCCGCATTTGCAAATGGCCAGCATAAAACATGGTGCCCCTGTCCCAACTGCGACAACTGGAAAAAGCAGACATAGTTTGAAATGGGTAAACACCTGCAGAAGTGGGGTTTTACGCCTAATTATACGGTGTGGACTTTTCATGGTGAGTCTGACCAACGTGCCAGAGCTGAGGTGATTCGTCGTCGCACCGACGAGCATGGTACCGGGATTGAAGACATGGTGCAAGACTTTGATGATGCTCGTTATTCGGACGATGAGATGGAGGAATCTGCAAAGGCCTTCTATGAAATGTTGGAGTCTTCAAAACGTCCTCTCCACGAGCAGACTGAGCTTTGTCAGCTGGATGCCATCGCGCAAGTAATAGCTCTGAAGGCTCAATTCAACCTAGGCAGAGAATGCTACGACGCGATGGTGACGATATTTGGACGCTTTCTACACAAAGGCCATGTACTGCCTGCAAACCTGTACCAGTCAGAGAAAATCCTCCGTGTACTTAAGATGCCCTATGAGAAGATACATGCCTATGAGAATGGATGTGCCTTATTTAGGCTTGAGTATGCAGCCTTGAACTATTGCCCCATTTGCAATTCTTCCAGGTATATTGTGGTAGACAACGGCATGGGTGAGAAGAATCAGACCAAAATCCCCATTAGTGTTCTTCCATATCTGCCAATCGTACCAAGACTTCAACGTCTTTTCATGGTCGAAGAGACGGCCAGACAGATGACATGGCACAAATTGGGCAAAAGAACCGAACTAGATGCGGATGGGAACAAGATGCTGGTACACACTTCTGATGGTTTTGCGTGGAGGCACTTCGATGCATTACATAAGGATAAATCGGAAGATCCAAGGCAACCTAGAGTTGCCATCAGCACGGATGGGTTCAATGTGTATGGTATGATGGCAGCACAATACAGTTGTTGGCCTGTATTTGTCATTCCACTAAATTTGTCACCCGGAGAGATTATGAAAAGAAAGAACATTTTCCTGACGTTGATAATTCCAGGGACCAACTATCCGGGGAAGAATATGAATGTGTACATGCAGCCGCTTAAGGATGAGTTGCAAGAAGCCTGGGATAATGGGATCAAGACCTACGACGTGGCTACCAAAACAAATTTCAAAATGCATGTGTGGTACATGTACTCGACGCATGATTATCCGGCGTTTGCGCTATTCGCTGGCTGGTGTGTGGATGGAAGGTTCCCGTGCACCACATGCAAGGCAGCTCTTCAGTTCCGTTGGCTGTAGGCTGGTCGCAAGTATTCTTGCTTCGACATGCATAGACAATTCCTGGATCCTTCCTCTTCCATCTCCTTCTCCTCCTCCTCCTCCTCCTACTCCTTCTTTTACTTCTTCTTCTCTTTCTCTTCTTCTACGTAGCTTAGACTCATCCAAGAAAGCCTAAATTGGCTAATTATCCATCAAAATGACACAATTCGTTTAGTTAGCTCCAAAATGACCTATTTAATAAAAAATGACCTATACTTGGCTAATTATCCTACGAAATGACATAATTAGCTCCAAAAAGGCATTCTTAGCCAACTTAGCCCGAAGAAGGGGACAAGAGGAGAAGAAAGAGGAAAAATTAAAGGAAGGAAGAAGAAGAAGAGGAGAAGAACAAGAAGGAGAGGGAGGAGGATAAGAAGAAGGAGAAGTAGGAGGAGAAGGAGAAGGAGCTCCTCCTTCTCCTTCTTCGTCCTCCTTCTTCCTCCTTCTCCTTCTCCTTCTTCTTTTCTTCTTCTTCTCCTCTCCTTCTCCTTCTACTCCTCCTCCTCCTCCTTCTTTTACTTCTTCTTCTCTTTCTCTTCTTCTACGTAGCTTAGACTCATCCAAGAAAGGCTAAATTGGCTAATTATCCATCTAGATGACATAATTAGCTTAATTAGCTCCAAAATGACCTATTTAATAAAAAATGACCTATACTTAGCTAATTATCCTCGAAATGACATAATTAGCTCCAAAAAGGCATTCTTAGCCAATTTAGCCCGAAGAAGGGGCCGAGAGGAGAAGAAAGAGGAAAAATGAAAGGAAGGAAGAAGAAGAAGAGGAGAAGAAGAAAAGGAGAGGGAGGAGGATAAGAAGAAGGAGAAGAAGGAGGAGAATAAGGAGAAGGATCTCCTCCTTCTCCTTCTTCTTCCTCCTTTTTCCTCCTTCTCCTTCTCCTTCTTCTTTTCTTCTTCTTCTCCTCTCCTTCTCCTTCTCCTCCTCCACCTCGTCCTTCTTTTACTTCTTCTTCTCTTTCTCTTCTTCTACGTAGCTTAGACTCATCCAAGAAAGCCTAAATTGGCTAATTATCCATCTAGATGACATAATTAGCTTAGTTAGCTCCAAAATGACCTATTTAATAAAAAATGACCTATACTTAGCTAATTATCCTCTAAATGACATAATTAGCTCCAAAAAGGCATTCTTAGCCAATTTAGGCCGAAGAAGGGGACGAGAGGAGAAGAAAGAGGGAAAATGAAAGGAAGGAAGAAGAAGAAGAGGAGAAGAAGAAGAAGGAGAGGGAGGAGGATAAGAAGAAGGAGAAGGAGGAGAAGAAGGCGAAGGAGCTCCTCCTTCTCCTTCTTCTTCCTCCTTCTTCCTCCTTCTCCTTCTCCTTATTCTTTTCTTCTTCTTCTCCTCTCCTTCTCCTTCTCCTCCTCCTCCTCCTCCTCCTCCTTCTTTTACTTCTTCTTCTCTTTCTCTTCTTCTACGTAGCTTAGACTCATCCAAGAAAGCCTAAATTGGCTAATTATCCATCTAGATGACATAATTAGCTTATTTAGCTCCAAAATGACCTATTTAATAAAAAATGACCTATACTTAGCTAATTATCCTCGAAATGACATAATTACCTCCAGAAAGGCATTCTTAGCCAATTTAGCCCGAAGAAGGGGACGAGAGGAGAAGAAAGAGTAAAAATGAAAGGAAGGAAGAAGAAGAAGAGGAGAAGAAGAAGAAGGAGAGTCAGGAGGATAAGAAGAAGGAGAAGAAGGAGGAGAAGAAGGAGAAGGAGCTCCTCCTTCTCCTTCTTCGTCCTCCTTCTTCCTCCTTCTCCTTCTCCGTCTTCTTTTCTTCTTCTTCTCCTCTCCTTCTCCTTCTCCTCCTCCTCCTCCTCCTCCTCCTCCTTCTTTTACTTCTTCTTCTCTTTCTCTTCTTCTACGTAGCTTAGACTCATCCAAGAAAGCCTAAATTGGCTAATTATCCATCTAGATGACATAATTGGCTTATTTAGCTCCAAAATGACCTATTTAATAAAGAATGACATATACTTAGCTAATTATCCTCGAAATGACATAATTACCTCCATAAAGGCATTCTTAGCCAATTTAGCCCGAAGAAGGGGACGAGAGGAGAAGAAAGAGTAAAAATGAAAGGAAGGAAGAAGAAGAAGAGGAGAAGAAGAAGAAGGAGAGTCAGGAGGATAAGAAGAAGGAGAAGAAGGAGGAGAAGAAGGAGAAGGAGCTCCTCCTTCTCCTTCTTCGTCCTCCTTCTTCCTCCTTCTCCTTCTCCGTCTTCTTTTCTTCTTCTTCTCCTCTCCTTCTCTTTCTCCTCCTCCTCCTCCTCCTTCTTTTACTTCTTCTTCTCTTTCTCTTCTTCTACGTAGCTTAGACTCATCCAAGAAAGCCTAAATTGGCTAATTATCCATCTAAATGACATAATTATCTTAGTTAGCTGCAAAATCACCTATTTAATAAAAATGACCTATACTTGGCTAATTATCCTACGAAATGACATAATTAGCTTAGTTAGCTCCTAAATGGTCTATTTAATAAAACATGACCTATAGTTAGCTAAGTTATCTCCTAAATGACATAATAAGGCTTACGTAGCTGCAACATGACCTATTCCCCCTAACTTAGGTATTAAATGGCCTATAATTAGCCTAGCTAGATCAAAAATGGCTTAATAAGCATAGTTTGCTCCGGAATGACCTATTTTACCCAAGTTAGCTCCGAAACGACCTATAGTTAGCTAGGGTTCCACCTAAAGGACATAATTAGCTTAGTTAGCTCCTAAATGGTCTATACTTAGCTAATTTCTGTATGAAATAACCTATATATACACTACTTCATCTAGTATTATTCTTCTAACTTTCTTATTTGTCATTTTGCAGATTACCTTCACTTCACGGGAAGCTTGGAAAATATTGATGGAATGCTTGAAGATGATTTCTTGTACCATGGGTTGTATTGAAACTATTGTAGTATATGAATATATGAAACTTTGTATGCACGTGGATGAAACTGGTGTAATATATGAAACTTTGTATGCACGTGGATGCAACTTGAAAGCTGGATATAAGAGGTTATTTTCATATGGTTATGAGTACGGAAAGAAATTTATTTATATCATATATATATATATATATATCCTGATTATTGTCAAAAATGCTGGATATAACAAAAAATAAACAAAAAAGGGGTCGGTTCCCCTCTTTGCCGTCTGCCCCCACATGGCAAAGGGGGGAGGCAGACGACAAAGGGGGGAATCTGCCCCCTCTCTCTCCCCTCTTTGCCATCTGCCCCCACATGGCAAAGGGGGGAGGCAGACGGCAAAGGGGGGAATCTGCCCCCTCTCTCTCCCCTCTTTGTCGTCTGCCCCCACATGGCAAAGGGGGGGAGGCAGACGGCAAAGGGGGGAATCTGCCCCCTCTTTCTCCCGTCTTTGCCGTTTGCCCCCACATGGAAAAGGGGGGAGGCATACGGCAAAGGGAGGAGGCATGCCGTTAACACTTAACGGGGACGTTTCAATATATGTCGTCTCAGTTAATTTGCCGTCTGCTCCCTCATGGCAAATATTCTTTGCCGTCCGCTTTGGGAAAGCAGACGGTAAAGAACCTCTTCACCGGATTTTTTTTACCGTCTACTTTGCCGTCAGCTGACCGACGACAAAGCCTTTGCCGTCCGTGGTTGCACCCTTTGCCGTCCGCTTTGGAAGACGACAAATTTCTGAATTTCAGTAGTGATGGGAATGAGTTGAGCATTTTTTTCTGCTGAAGCCCAGCGTGGAACTTCAAAGGTCATGGGGAGACGGCGAGGTTTGTAACCCAGCAAAGGACTTTCCTTAGTTGGGGTCGTGTTTTGGCAATAGAACCAAGTCTTGACCCATACTTTGGGATGGCTTGGCAAGGTAGCTACATGAAAGGAACATTCCCCGTGCCTTTGAATGGAGATTCCATCAAGTTCTAAACTGAGGCTGTCAGCACATTCTGTCTGGCGGTTGAGATAGAACATCAAGGACGGTATGTTCCATTTGCAAGTACGCCTCGCAGAACACTTGGAATTGACATAGATTGCATATGGAATTGGGAGCTATGTCTTGAGGGTGGAGATTAAAAATATTTAGAACATCCAGGAAGAATTTTGAGTTGGGGGACCACTTAAAAGGTGATCAATGAATACTACTACTTCTCCTTCGTCGGGTTGAGTAATTTCTTCTCCTATGGCAGCTCGCCAACCAATTAAATTTTTAGGCGGAGGAAGGCCCTTATCTACATAATCTTTTACTATAGGATCCGAAACTTGAGAACGAACCCAGTTGCATGTGTTGGTCTTTGACATGATGAGTCTCCTGAGTAAAAAAGAACATGCAGGAGTGTAAATGGCGGGTTATTTAAGGAAACAATAACTCGCCAAAAGAGGTACCTTGCAATATAACAATTGTCAAGGGTTTTCATATATATGGTGAGTCTCGGCCAAAAGATAATCTGACAAGTCATAAGGGCGGCTTATAATATGAGGACTCGCTGGTTTTCACTAAGTATGAAGGCAACAAGTTTCTACAAAGATTGCTGCAATTATGGATCTATGTATGGTTGAAAACAAATATGTAATTGCTAAACCTAACGGGGGGTGTCTTAGCAGCATCAACCTAGTTTACATATATCAGGGAAGATCTAAACTTTACTAGGTATACAATGGTATTGCTGGTTATATCGCCCTATTTTAAGCAGGAGGTGTATCAAACCTATGGTCGAATGAGTAATAAATTTGTCAGAGTTATGAACTGCGACGAACTCTAACAAACTCTAACGAACAAATGTAGATCTGAGAAATAAAAATGGCTTAACTCATACTGGTAGCGAGCGGCAGAGATGCTTCGTTGAGGCCTGATGGAAAGGGGGCGACGCCATGGTTTGACAAGGGGCAGTTCGGGCTTGATGAATGGCTGCGGCAGCGTGGCCAGGTCGTTGGCTCGAGGAAGAAGAAAGGGAGATACAATGTAAAGAAATGGGGGGGGGGGTCCTCCCATGGGTATTTATAATGACAAGACCGAAGTCTAACGGGCAGGTGCGGGAATCAAGGGGGCATAGTAAATTTAGGAGCTCGCGGGGCCTCGACTTTCAGGCCAAGTAAATATCCATAAAGATCTATTGTGATGTCATCATTAATTTCCTTGATGATAGGGGAGTGATGTCATGGATCAAAGAAATAAAGCGTCATTCTAGAAGCATCAAGAGCCAGCGTTTTGTAACTCGAAGAAGAGGCATATATCACGAGAAAATGAGCCGCCAAATTAAGGTGGTGGAGATTCACATGAATAAATTCAAATCAACCTAGGGGATAATGTTGGGGATATAAACCCACGATATAACCCGCCCTACTAGGTCGGGTCATCAGATGGTGGCTTACAAGCAGAATGCTGGATAGGCGAAGATGTGAAGAGACAAGGCCAGTAGGATGTCTTGTCCATTAAGCCGCCCGACAACCCAATATCAGAAGGCGATGACTCAAGGCCTAAGAGGCAGAAGGCCTCCTAGAGTATTCTTGTTCATGAGGCATGGCGACTTAGAAACATATCCGATCATGAATCATATCATGTCTTGGATCCTTGTAAATTCAGGGCCTCGACTTGTATATAAAGGTGAGTCCCTGAGGTGAATAGACTTAAGCTACAATCGATTAATTGCTAGGTCATGCGAATCCACCCCTTGTAATTGATCCCCAAGCAATACACACAAAGAAGGACATATGATTTTACCTCGACCGTGAGGGGCCAAACCTGGGTAAACTATGTCTTTTGATTCCGATCAACCCCGACAAGCTAACCACCTCGTTGCCATGAACTCACGTCTAAGTCCTCATCGTAGGACATCTGCCATGACAAAACGACGATAGCCATGAAGCAGTAGACTGGAGCATAGTCATCATCACTAGATTCAGTGTTGATGAGGAGGCCATTTTCTTCGGGTTCAAAGAGATATGAATAAATGAATGCAGATGCCATCGCCAAGCCAACAACTTCAGAATCAAGCTCCCCCCGTGATTTCTCTTCAGCTTCACACTTAGATTCAGCATCTGAATCCATGTCGGGACCACGATCCTAAGTCATAGGAATCCAGCCTCTAACACATCGCATCTCTTTGCGGTCTCACGCACGATTAACCCCACGGTTACAACCTTACCTTAGCCGGGACCGTTTGTGCCTTTTGACTCGCGTATGCAATTGTGCCGCTAGCAATCCAATGACAAAGAACCCGGATCGACATGTCTAGTCATAAACAAAAGTGGTAGTTCCGCACAGGGACAGGCATACATGACCCAGCAAAGCAGGTGTTGGCCACCAGCGAATGTAGACGAGTCATAGCAAGCTACAAGGACTCCATTACATCGCGTGACATTTCCCCAAGGGGACAGACACAGCAGCTAAGAAAGACACACGCCGGTCAACCAAGGTAAATCTGGGGCAGTAGCGAGCTACCCTGGCTCGTTGGATCACAAAGGGGCATTTCCCTGTAAGGAATGCTACTAAAGTCTACGGCTAGGTAATCGAACTCCATACATATCAAGTACGACACACGTACGCATGGCATACCAATATGTATACATACATCGATGGCATCACAACATAACCATAAACATACAAGCTTTATTTAAAAGGCTCGGAAGAGCCTCACACATAATATTACACAGTAGGGGTCTCACGACCCATCATAACAGTCATTCAAGTTACAAGCCAGCGGAATTAATTAAACTGTCTGAGTACACACAGATGAAACTAGAAGGCACATGGCCTGACTATACTACAGACCCACCCTAGGGCCAGATCGTAGCTAGGATACCAGCTACTCGTCGTCGTCGATGTCTAGGAAGAACCCTCCATTAGGGTCATTAACAACCTCTGCAACAAATATTAAGAAAACATGAGTACGGAGGTACTCAGCAAGACTTTAGGATAACTATCTACTCATGCAATGTATCAATAAGGATTTGTGGGGTTTCATGCGGAAAGCCAGCATTTGACTCTTGGCTAGACAACTTGCAATTTTAAATAATTTTGACAACTTGATTTCTCGCACACGAGTCCACTAACACCACAACAATACTCCATCGTGGAATCATTCCGTCTCCATACGGAAATGCCGTCCACGACACTCATGCTTATCTTGACAATTTTATGAGTAGCCATTGAAGTTATCTATGAACAACATATGTCTCCAAGTAGTCCATATCCGCGGACGCGGCTATTCGAATAGATCGTAACCCTGCAGGGGTGTACTTCTTCACACACGCTCTCGCCACTTATCGCCATGTGCACGTCATGCTCCTCGGCAACCTTCAAGCGGAAGCCCAGCGAGGGAGTCGGCCACGACCGTTAACCACGCTAATACTTAGTCCAGTTCTATCGCCTATCTGAGGGTAACCCGCACGGAAGTCCGGCCGAGGTTTCTGCCACGGCCCCAAACGATCTGCGCAGGGTTCCCAAGCTCACCATCCGGGTGCCACTTGGTACACCGTGCCACTGCCTACCGCATCACAGCCACCTCTCAGGTCAGCGCTATGCATGGCCTCCAGCATGACTATTAAGACAAGAACCTACTTGCAACTCCTGGACCGAGTACTAAGCGATTAATAAGTCGAGAGGGTCAATTAAGTATCCCAATGTGTGGTAGTATCTAGTCTTGGATTACATACACGGAACTCAGTTCCTAAGGACGGGTCCAATGAAACAACCCGCCATGTACTCCTACATAGCCTTTCACCGGTACCTTTACCAAATCAGGTTCAACACACAACCTTCACTTACTGAACACATTCTCACAATTCTGTTCATCTCCCAGATGACAGACCATACACAACTCTAAGCAAAGCATGCATAGCAGGATAAGGCACATCATGGCTCAAGCATCTACCAGGTATGCTAGGTTGCAAGGTTCAATTATTTACGGTGACAAAACAGGTCGTGCAAAGGAAGTGGGTTCAACTAACGTGGCAAAAGCATTTGAGCCATTTGATCCTAATGCAATAAGTAAGTGCAGGAGCGAGAACATGGGATTTATCGGGATGATCAAAATGGTTGCTTGCCTTGTTGCTCAGACGAGGGACAATATCCGTCAGTCGGATATTCGGTGGAATCCGGAGGAGCGGAGCCTACCGAAGATAATGACAACAATCAATATCAATCGTATGCAACAAGATGATGCCTGAGCATGGTATGAGGATGCAAGGTGGTATGCTAATATAGCGAACATTTATTAGGTTTGAAGTTAATTTGAATCAGATTCAATATCACTTCAAACGGGGTATTCTCGAATACCGTTTTAATTGATTCGACCTGATGCTCAAATCAACTTGGTTTTAACATGCATGGAAATGATATGTTAAGTTGCTGGTTGTGATTGAACAATGTTTGATCATAGCATTTCAAGTGGAATTCAAATGATTTTTCAAATTCCATCTGCATAGCATATTGAAAATTTAACTTATTCATTATTGTACATGTTTGGTCGAGTAACATTTTCAAACATGTTTGAAAATGGCATATTCAGATTCCTTGGATTTTTCTGATACTTTTTCATACATAAATTATTTTCATTGGAGTTACAGATTAATTTCTATGATAAGAGGTTTTGAACATTAGAAGTTTTGGCATTTTTCTGGAATTGTTTTAAATCAGAAAATCTTTACCGCATCAGCATGACATCAGCAGGTCCAACTGGCCGATGAAAGTCAAACCTGACCAGTGGGACCCACTGGTCAGTGACTCTGGTCAGTTTTAGATTAGTTTTAAACTTAGTTAGCTAACTAGCAGTACTGGGCCCACATGTCAGTGACTTATTAAATTAATTAACTTTATTTTTATTAATCCAAAACATCCAGAGGCTGGCCCCACTCGATAGTGGCTCAAGCCAGCTTAGATCCACCGGCGGCGAGGTCGTCCTCGCCGGCAGGGAGCCTTCAGCGACCACCAGCACGGCGGAGGGCATCGGAAACTCGTCTCCGACGACCAAACGCACGGAGGAGACCACAGGGAGATCGGCCACTCGACGGCGCGCACGATGGGGCAAACCCTAGGGGCTGGGGTGGCCGGAATCGATGCCGGCGACGAGCTCGGCGGCGACCAAAGCTCGGCCATCGTCGAGGTCATCGGAAACAGGGTCAAATCACGCGGGGCTGGGCTCCTAAAGCATCTACGCGACGGCCTAAAGCTGCTGGTGGCCTCAGATGGACCAACCGTTCATCGGAGGGCTACCAGGGCCGAGCTGCAGCGGCGGTCCTCGTCGGGCTCCGGTGGAACTAGGCCTAGAGGAAGAGATCGAGGGGGAAAACTTAGGGGAAAACTACGCAAGCTCACGGGGAGTGCAGTGGTGGCGGTAGCTTGCTCGGGGAGGCGCTGTAGTCGACGAATCGATCGTAGCTCGCCGGCGGCCGAAGCTTGAAGACGACGGTGCCGTGGACGTTGAATGGCTCGGGGGACATTCTACTCCTGCAAGGGGGGCCAGCTCGTCGAGGCGGAGCGAATGGGGCACTCGGGGGAGAGAACTAGTAGCCAGAGGCACGGGCAGCTCGAGCTCGAGCTCCTGTCAATGGCGGCAGTGGGAAGCAATGAACCGAGAGGAGAGGGGGAAGATGGAGCTCGCGAATGGATATGCCAGAGCTTGGGGAGGTTATCCCCGTGCGCGCCAGCGCGAAGCGGCGGCCAGGCAAGCAGGGAGCTGCGTGGAGGTGCTCGGCGTCGCGGCGGCCACCTCCTGCTCCTATTGGCGAGGAGGGAGACGACAGAGGGACTGGGCCTGGGCCAGGTGAGCGTCAGGTAGGCGTTTCTTCCTTTCTTTCTTGTTTTGTTTTCTGTTTTACTAATAGTTTTGGTTTGCTATTTATTTCAGCTCCAAAACAGTTTACCAAAAATATTTTGAACACACCAGCATATTTGATGGAATATATCCAACCATTCCTGAAGTTTTCAACATTTTTGAAAACTTCAAGTTTTTGAATTCAAATTTTAAACTTGAAACCAGTAGCCTTTTGCATTTATTTAAAATGCCAAATGTGTTATGAAAATGGTTTTCTTCATTGCTTATTTGCTTCCTTGAATTATCAGAAAAGTTGAACTTTTCTTGAGGCCATTTTGGGTTCACTAATTCGAACAAGTTTATAATTTCTTTGAATTTGAGAAGTGGCTAGGGTTTTTGAGTTTTGCTTCACCACTTGCTTTGATCTTGTTGCAATTTTCTTGGATGCAATGCAAAGAAGATATGAGCACAATGCTATACTTGATTAGGATTTCAGGGATGTGACAACTCACCCCCACTCAAAAGAATCTCATCCCGAGATTTAGAAGTCGTCGAGAATAACGTGGGATACTCAAGTCGGAGACGATCCTCTCTTTCCCATGTTGCCTCCTTTTTAGAATGATTTGACCATTGAACTTTAAGAAACTTGAGGTTTCGACGTCGAGTGGTACGCGCAACTTGATCAAGAATACGCACAGGGTATTCTCGGTATGGAAGGTTATCTTGGAGATCAAGCGTTTCGTGGTCCACTTCACGGATAGGATCCAAAAAGCAACACCTGAGTTGCGAGACGTGGAAGACATCATGAACCTTGGAAAGATGCGGAGGAAGTTCCAACTGGTAGGCAACTTCTCCTCGTTTGGCAAGAATACGAAAAGGACCAATGTAACGAGGAGCCAACTTGCCCTTGATACCCAATCGATGGGTACCCTTCAAAGGTGTAACCCGAAGGTAAGCCTTCTCGTCAACTTCAAAGGTCACAGACTTATGATGACGATCGTATTGGCTCTTTTGACGAGACTGGGCTGTTTTCAACTTTTCACGAATAATGCAAACTTGCTCTTCTGCATCCTGGATCATATACGGACCAAAGAGTTGCCTCTCTCCGGTTTCTGACCAATTAAGAGGTGTTCGACATCTTCGTCCATAGAGAACTTCAAAAGGGGCTTTGCCCAGGCTTGAGTGATAACTATTGTTATAAGCAAATTCTGCGAATGGAAGGCACTTCTCCCAATTCATACCCAACGATATAACACAAGCTCGGAGCATATCTTCTAGGATTTGATTCACTCTTTCTACTTGACCACTTGATTGAGGATGGAAAGCAGTGCTAAAAGATAAGTGAGTCCCCATAGCATTCTGAAAACTTTCCCAGAAACGAGAAGTAAAGATACTCCCACGGTCTGAGTTAATCTCCAGGGGAACACCATGAAGAGACACTATTCGAGAGATATATAACTCTGCTAGCTCGCTAGCTGTTATACTCTCACGGACTGGAAGAAAATGAGCTACTTTGGAGAGACGGTCAATGACCACAAAGATAGCATTATTTCCTTTCTTGGTCTTGGGAAATCCGGTAATGAAATCCATCCTGACTTTATACCATTTCCATTCAGGAATAGCTAAAGGTTGAAGGGTGCCAGCAGGCCTTTGATGTTCTGCTTTAACTCGACGACAAATGTCGCACTTAGCAACGAACTCAGCAATTTCTCTCTTCATTCTAGTCCACCAGAACCTCTGGCGTAGGTCCTGATACATCTTAGTACTACCGGGATGAATGGTGAGAGGAGAATCATGAGCGTCCTTAAGGATCAATTGCCGCAGACGTTTGCTCTTAGGAACCACTAAACGGTTCTGAAAGAACACAACACCTTTCTCATTGATGGAGAAATCCCTAGCGTTTCCGCTAGCAATATTCTCCTTGATCTGGGATATACCCTTATCATAAGCCTGCACGGCTATGATTTGATCCCTAAGAGTAGGCTTCGCCACCAGGGTAGAAAGGAATCCTTGAGGAACAATATGGAGATTTAACTTCCGAAATTCCTCATAGAGATGTGGTTGACCTTGTTGTAGCATCAAATTGTTACAATAAGATTTATGACTTAGTGCATCAGCCATAACATTGGCCTCCCCCCGGGATGTAAGTTATCCCTAAGTCGTAATCCGAGATCAACTCAACCCACCGTCTTTGCCTGAGATTCAAATCCAACTGGGTGAAGATGTATTTCAGACTTTGGTGATCAGTGAATATTTCGCAACGATTACCAAGAAGGTAATGTCGCCAGGTTTTAAGTGCATGGGCTACAGCTGCAAGCTCAAGATCATGTGTGGGATAATTATCCTCATGTGGATGCAATTGTCGAGATGCATATGCAATCACATGACGATCTTGCATCAGGATGCAACCTAATCCTTGTCGCGAGGCGTCGCAATAGATAACAATGTCCTTAGAAAAATCTGGTGGTAGCACCACAGGTGCGGAAGTCAGGCGTCTTTTCAATTCCTGAAAACTATGCTCACACTGTGGTGTCCACTCGAACTTTTTATCCTTCTTGAGGAGTTCAGTTAGAGGCTTTGCAACCTTGGAGACATTCTCGACAAAGCGGCGACAATAGCTCGCTAGACAAAGAAAACTCCTAACTTGCTTAACCGATTCAGGTTGAGTCCAATCAAGGACGGCTTGAACTCTCTCGGGATTGACAGCAATACCCTTACCAGAGATTACGTGACCTAGATAGGTCACTTCCGGTAACCAAAATTCACATTTTGAAAACTTGGCATAAAGGCGATGCTCTCGAAGTTTCATCAATACCAGCCTTAGATGCTCGACATGTTCTTGTTCGTTCTTCGAGTAGATGAGAATATCATCGAGGTATACCACAACGAATTTATCCAAGTACTCCATGAAGATTGAATTCATCAGACGAGAGAAGGTGGCTGGAGCATTGGTTAAACCGAAGGACATGACGGTGTACTCGTATTGGCCATAACGAGTAACAAAAGACGTCTTTGGAATGTCCCCATTCTTGATTTTGATTTTATGGTATCCCAACCTCAAATCCATTGTGGAGAAGACTGAGGATCCAGCGAGCTGATCATACAGGTCGTTGATCCTAGGGGGCGGATACTTGTTCTTAAAGGTGACCAAATTAACTGGTCGGTAATCTACAACCATCCGATCCATTCCGTCTTTCTTCTTGACGAATAGGACGGGGCAAGCCGAAGGAGAAGAGCTAGGATGAATGAAACATTTATTCAAGGCCTCATCTAGTTGCTTCTTAAGTTCGGCTAGCTCTAGGAGTGCCATCTTATATGGTCTTCTGGCTATTGGAACAGTTCCCGGAACAAGATCTATCACGAACTCTACATCTCTGTCAGGTGGAATTCCTGGCAGTTCCTCTGGAAAAACACCCGGGAAGTCACGGACTACCGGAATGTCTTCAAGTTCCGGAAGGGGGTTGGCATTGAGGGAATAGAGTTGACATTTGGCAACTCGGGTAGAGACATTGACTATCTCACCCGAGGGGTGGGTAAGCTGAACATTTATAGAATGAGTATCAATCTTCGCATAGTGAGCTGACATCCAGTCCATACCCAAGATGATATTAATATCCGAAGATTTCAGGGCTATAAATGAGGCTAGGAAAACTAGCCTGTCTACTAGAATTTCATTGTCATAGGTTATCCTAGAGGTTTGCCACTTACTACCAGGAATTTGGACAACCAATGGAATTGGCATATCACAAAAAGACATGTTATGCAACTTTGCATAACTTTCTAAAATGAAGGAATGCGAAGACCCAGTGTCAAAAAGAACAGACGTTGGGTGATGATTAACAAGAAGCGTACCCAGTATGACGTCGGGATCCTCTACAGCTTCTTCTGCTGAGACATAGTTCACACGGCCACGTGCAGGAGTTGGCTTCACATAGTAAGCTTTGCCCGACTTGCCTTGCCCGACGGACTTTCCGGGTTGCTTAGCACCCACATTCTGAGGACACTCACGGGAAAAGTGCCCTGGTTCTCCACACTTGTAGCATATCACTTGGTTGGTACGTGGTGCAGCATTGCTAGCTGGACCACCATAGGTTTTTGCTGGAGGGTTGGTCTGATTCGTCTGAAGCGCCACGTAGGATGGCCTCGGAGTGTATCTTGGCGGCAGAGAACTGTTTGGAACCCACAGCCTGCGTTTTGGAAACGCGGAACCAGATGACGAGCCAAAGTCACGGGAGTGCTTCTTTGTGGCTTCGAAGTCGGTATGACCAGTCTCGGCATTGATCGCCTTGTTGTCCAGGGCTTGGAAGCTTGCACACTCGTGGAGACGCAAATCACGACGAAGCTCAGGGCTCAGACCCTTACGGAATCTTGCTTGCTTCTTGGCGTTAGTAGACACCTCCTCTATTGCATAGCGGGCGAGGTTACCGAACTCGCGACTATAGGCATCCACGGTCAACTTGCCCTGGGTGAATGCACAGAACTCCTCTCTCTTTCTGTCCATCAGGCCCTCTGGAATATGGTGCATACGGAAGGCTGCACTAAAGTCTGCCCATGTGGCTGCTGGTTCAGCAGGACGCATAGCTTCAAAGTTCTCCCACCACAGATTGGCGGGTCCTTCCAGAAAATACGCCGCAAAGGTGACCTTGTTGGCCTGAGAAACATTCGCAGAGCGAATCTTACGTGAGATACTGCACAACCAATCATCAGCATCGAGGGGATCGACGGAGTGATGGAACTTTGGAGGATTCAGCTTCACAAAGTCATTGAGGGACACTTTAGCATTCCTAGGCTGTCGAGCCGTATTCTGCTCAATACGCTCTAACAGTCGGTTGGTCTCCCTTTTGTTCCTTTCTGCCTCAAGCATTACTTCCGCCAGATAGGGCGAATGAGGCAGGTCTTCCTGCGACGCTTGACTACCCTCGCCTTGCTCATGAGCAGGGGCACGGTTCAACCTGGTGAACACCATCCTGACAAACAAACTCATAGCTTAGACCAATATCATCATCAATACTAGTTATTAATTAAGAATGCACTGAACACATGGAATGCGGAAATGAATATCCGAACAACATGGTAACAAGCAACTGCTATATATACACCATGGTTCATACACACCCTTACATAGTTCAGTACAACCTTAACCGAAGAGCAAACTACTGAAATTATGAAACTACTCATCAGAGGCTTACAAGCTTCCTATACATTATTTATCTAGGCCTCCGGAATTAATTTCACATCACGAGCATACTTCACAAGTCACACAGGACTGTGAACGTACGGCTACTACCATACTATCCTTCCACTCACGGTTCAGGCATCCGCATAGAACATCTCATAAAGATTGCCTCCATGGCCTGGAAGCTCAACCTGTGGATCAGGAAATACTCTGGCCTGAGATCCCTGGGATCCATAAGGACACGGATGTGGCCTTGGTCCCCTGAGTGGTGGTAGTAGGGGTCCCCGAAGTGGGGTGACTCCTCCTATAGCTGGCCAGTCAACATGAGCTGGGAGATGGGTTCTAACAGGGTTCAGCATCTCCATATCTCCGTACCCTGTCTGGACTACCGGTGCCAGCTGCGTCAAGGCCGTCCACAAACGGGCACGTGTAGCATAAAGCTCCATGCGGAGGGCACGAGCATCCCCGTCTCTGTTCTCTAGCATCTCAGCAGTGGACTGCAGTAGCGGATCCTCCATAGAGTAATCAAAATAGACCCCGGTGAGGTATCCCTCTTCACCTGGCTGAGAGGCAGGAACATAGCAGAACTCTGAATTCTGCAGCAATGCATTTCTCGCCCTCATAATGGTCAGCATTGAATAGGCAGCATCTTGTACTGCCATGTCAACAGTGACCCCCAATCCATAGGACCAATGGATTGGCTCCTCAACTCCAGGGTAGTCTGGAAATACCCTAACAGTGCAGATATACTGGCTCTGGTTGAAGTCTCGGTACTGTTCCTCCACTGTGTACTCTGGGTACCAGCGGTAACCGCACACCGACATCACCCTGACCAGCATGGCCGTATGACCCGGCACATCAATGCACCTGGTCAGACGAACCACCTAACGAGAAGGACGGCCAGGCATATGAAAATAGAGAGTAATGCAAAAGCATTAGAGCTCTGAATGCAAAATTGGGCAGCATAACGGCTGTAAATGCTCAAAAACAATTTTGAGACAACCCCAAAAATATGATGGCGTAACCACACAACTATCAAGTTCAATTCTCTGATCATCAATCTTACTCCCTTTTTCCTAGGGATAAAAGAAACCCAAATATATCTCGACCCGTAGTCATATAATCTACCAATCAGAAACACGAGCCTAGAAGAAGATGAGCAACCTAGTCCTTAATTCCCGCAGAAAGAAGGGGATAACCAGAATAGAATAACTTGAGAAGAGAACAAGAGTCTTACGTTCCCTTCCACGAACAATTCCCTTATATATAACTAAAGCAATTATAGACTCAACTTCGACCAGTTTGGCTTAGTAGTCCTACAGTCAGTCAGGCTCTGATACCAATGATGTCGGGACCCCGATCCTAAGTCATAGGAATCCAGCCCGTAACACATCGCATCTCTTTCCGGTCTCATGCACGGTTAACCCCACGGCTGCAGCCTTACCTTATCCGGGACCGTTTGCGCCTTTTGACTCGCGTATGCAATTGTGCCTCTAGCAATCCAATGACAAAGAACCCGGATCGACATGTCTAGTCATAAACCAAAGTGGCAGTTCCGCACAGGGACAGGCATACATGACCCAGCAAAGCAGGTGTCGGCCACCAGCAAATGTAGACGAGTCGTAGCAAGGTACAAGGACTCCATTACATCGCGTGACATTTACCCAAAGGGGACATACACAGCAGCTAGGAAGGATACACGCCGGTCAACCAATGTGTCCGGGGCAGAGTAGCGAGCTACCATGGCTCGTTGGATCACAAAGGGGCATTTCCCTGTAAGGAATGCTACTAAAGTCTACGGCTAGGTAATCGAACCACATACATATCAAGTACGATACACGTACGCATGGCATACCGATATGTATAGATACATCGATGGCATCACAACATAACCATAAACATACAAGCTTTATTTAAAAGGCTCGGAAGAGCCTCACACATAATATTACACAGTAGGGGACTCACGACCCATCATAATAGTCATTCAAGTTACAAGCCAGCGGAAGTAATTAAACTGTCTGAGTACACACAGATCAAACTAGAAGGCACATGGCCTGACTATACTACAGAGCCACCCTAGGGCCAGACCATAGCTGGGATACCAGCTACTCGTCGTCGTCGATGTCTAGGAAGAACCCTCCATTAGGGTCATTAACAACCTCTGCAACAAATATTAAGCAAACATGAGTATGGAGGTACTCAGCAAGACTTTAGGATAACTATCTACTCATGCAATGTATCAATAAGGATTTGTGGGGTTTCATGCGGAAAGCCAGAATTTGACTCGTGGCTAGACAACTTGCATTTTTAAATAATTTTGACAACTTGATTTCTCGCACACGAGTCCACTAACACCACAACAATAATCCATCGTGGAATCATTCCGTCTCCATACGGAAATGCCGTGCACGACACTCACGCTTATCTTGACAATTTTATGAGTAGCCATTGAAGTTATCTATGAACAACATATGTCTCCAAGTAGTCCATATCCGCGGACGCGGCTATTCGAATAGATCGTAACCCTGCAGGGGTGTACTTGTTCACACACGCTCTCTCCACTTATCGCCATGTGCACGTCATGCACCTCGGCAACCTTCAAGCGGAAGCCCACCAAGGGAGTCGGCCACGACCGTTAACCACGCTAATACTTAGTCCAGGTCTATCGCCTATCTGAGGGTAACCCGCACGGAAGTCCGGCCGAGGTTTCCGCCACGGCCCCAAACGATGTGCGCAGGGTTCCCAAGCCCACCATCCGAGTGCCACTTGGTACACCGTGCCACTGCCTACCACATCACAGCCCACCTCTCAGGTCAGCGCTATGCACGGCCTCCAGCATGACTGTAAACACCAGAAACTACTTGCAACTCCTGGACCGAGTACTAAGCGATTAATAAGTCGAGAGGGTCAATTAAGTATCCCAACATGTGGTAGTATCTAGTCTTGGATTACATACACGGAACTCAGTTCCTAAGGACGATTCCAATGAAACAACCCGCCATGTACTCCTACATAGCCTTTCAGTGGTACCTTTACCAAATCAGGTTCAACACACAACCTTCACTTACTGAACACATTCTCACAATTTTGTTCATATCCCAGATGACAGACCATACACAACTCTAAGCATAGTATGCATAGCAGGATAAGCCACATCATGGCTCAAGCATCTACCAGGTATGCTAGGTTGCAAGGTTCAGCTATTTACGGTGATAAAACAAGTCATGCAAAGGAAGTGGGTTCAACTAACGTGGAAAAAGTATTTGAGGCATTTGATCCTAATGCAATAAGTAAGTGCAGGAGCGAGAACATGGGATTTATCGGGATGATCAAAATGGTTGCTTGCCTTGTTGCTCAGAGGAGGGACAATATCCGTCAGTCGGATATTCGATGGAATCCGGAGGAGCGGAGCCTACCGAAGATAATGACAACAATCAATATCAATCATATGCAACAATATGATGCATGAGCATGGTATGAGGACGCAAGATGGTATGCTAATACAACTAATATTTATTAGGTTTGAAGTTGATTTGAATCAGATTCAATATCACTTCAAACGGGGTATTCTCGAATACCGTTTTAATTGATTCGACCTGATGCTCAGATCAACTTGGTTTTAACATGCATGGAAATGATATGTTAAGTTGCTGGTTGTGATTGAACAATGTTTGATCATAGCATTTGAAGTGGAATTCAAATGATTTTTCAAATTCCATCTCCATAGCATTTATAAAATTTAACTTATTCATTATTCTACATGTTTGGTCAAGTAACATTTTCAAACATGTTTGAAAATGGCATATTCATATTCTTGGATTTTTCTGATACTTTTTCATATATAAATTATTTTCAATGGAGTTACAGATTAATTTCTATGATTTTCAGAAGTTTTGGCATTTTTCTGGAATTCTTTTAAATCAAAAAATCTTTACTGCATCAGCATGACATCAGCAGGTCCAACTGGCCGTTGAAAGTCAAACCTGACCAGTGGGACCCACTGGTCAGTGACTCTGGTCAGTTTTAGATTAGTTTTAAGCTTAGTTAGCTAATTAGCAGTACTGGACCCACATGTAAGTGACTTATTAAATTAATTAATTTTATTTTTATTAATCCAAAACATCCAAAGGCTGGCCCCACTCGTCAGTGGCTCAGGCCAGCTGAGATCCACTGGCGGCGAGGTCGTCCTCGCCGGTGGGGAGCCTCAAGCGACCACCAGCATGGCGGAGGGCATCGGAAACTCGTATCCGACGACCAAACGCACGGCGGAGACCACAAGGAGATCGACCACTCGACGGCACGCACGATGGGGGAAACCCAGGGGCTGGGGTGGCCGGAATCGACACCGGCGACGAGCTCGGCGGCGACCAAAGCTCGGCCATCGTCGAGGTCATCGGAAACAGGGTCAAATCGCGCGGGGTTGGGCTCCTAAAGCATCTAAGCGACGGCCTGAAGCTGCTGGTGGCCTCAGATGGACCAACCGTTCATCGGAGGGCTACCGGCGACGAGCTGCAGCGGCGGTCCTCGTCGGGCTCCGGTGGAACTAGGCCTAGAGGAAGAGATCGACGGGGAAAACTTAGGGGAAAACTGCGCAAGCTCACGGGGAGTGCAGTGGTGGCGCTAGCTTGCTCGGGGAGGCACTGTAGGCGCCGAATCGATCGGAGCTCACCGGCGGCCGAAGCTTGAAGACGACGGTGCCGTGGGCGTTGCAGGGCTCGAGGGACCTTCTACTGCTGCAAGGGGGACCAACTCGTCGAGGCGGAGCGAATGGGGCACTCGGGGGAGAGAACTAGTGGCCAGAGGCAAGGGCAGCTCGAGCTCGAGCTCCTGTCAATGATGGCAGTGGGGAAGGAGTGAACCGAGAGGAGAGGGAGAAGATGGAGGGCGGGAATGGATAGGCCAGAGCTCGGGGAGGTTATCCCCCCGCGCGCTAGCGCGAAGCTGCGTCGAGGCAGGTAGGGAGCTGCGTGGAGGCGCGCGGCGTCGCGGCGGCCACCTCCTGCTCCTACTGGCGAGGAGGAAGACGACAAAGGGACTGGGCCTGGCCCAGGTGAGCGTTAGGTAGGCGTTTCTTCCTTTCTTTCTTGTTTTGTTTTCTGTTTTACTAATAGTTTTGGTTTGCTATTTATTTCAGCTCCAAAACAGTTTACCAAAAATATTTTGAACACACCAGAATATTTGTTGGAATATATCCAACTATTCGTGAAGTTTTCAACATTTTTGAAAACTTAAAGTTTTTGAATTCAAATTTTAAAGTTGAAACCAGTAGTCTTTTGCATTTATTTAAAATGCCAAATGTGTTATGAAAATGGTTTTGTTCATTGCTTATTTGCTTCCATGAATTATCAGAAAAGTTGAACTTTTCTTGAGGCCATTTTGGGTTCATTAATTCGAACAAGTTTATAATTTCTTTGAATTTGAGAAGTGGCTAGGGTTTTTGAGTTTTGCTTCACCACTTGCTTTGATCTTGTTGTATTTTTCTTGGATGCAGTGCAAAGAAGATATGAGCACAATGCTATACTTGATTAGGATTTCAGGGATGTGACAATCCATCTCCTTGCCAATGAAATCATGTGCTTTTCCAGAGGAGCTCTTCTTATGTGATGAAGATTTGGATGAATAATTGTGATGGTTTTTATTCTTGGTTTCATCACAAACATAGTCCTTGTTTTTCTTCTTGGATTCCTTCTCCCATTTCTTCCATCGAGTACAGTCAGCGATGAAGTGACCTACTCTCTTGCACTTCTGACAGGATTGCTTCTTGCTGTCTCGCGAAGACATTTCACCATATTTCTTGGAGTCACGCCTTGAAGACTTACGAAAGCATTTTGACTTGGCAAACCTATCAAACTTTATTACAAGTAGAGCGAGTTCTTAGCCAATGTCTTCGGTACCGTCAGAACTGTAAGCAGATTCGGCTTGAGATGAAGACACAAACATTGCCTTAAGGGAACAAGAGCGGCCATATTTGGAACCATTGATTTCCCTTTTCTTAGCTTGCTGGAACTCATGAGTGTTTAGCCTCTCAAGTATATCAGCAGGATCCAATTCTTTGTAGTCAGGGTGTCCTTGGATCATGAGGGCAAGAGTGACAAAGGAACTATCAAGAGATCTTAATAGCTTCTTCACAACCTCATGTTTAGCGATATTAGTGGAGGCTAGAGCATTCAACTTATTTGAGATATGTGTGAGTGGATCAAACATGAGCTGGACATTTTCACTGTCAAGCCTTTCGAAGCAGTTGAAGAGGTTGCAGAGCACATCTACACATGAGTCTCTCTGAGATGAGACACCTTCATTGACTTTAGACTCATATCTTTGCAGTGTAAAGAGCACACGCATGACCATACCATCATTCCGTCAGATGACCATAGATTACGTTCTTGGCAATTGAGAGTTGAGAAAATCTCTTCACAACAGCAGCAGTGAAACCTTCGCCAACCATGGGAACTCCAGCCATGATGACATACCAGAGGTCGTTGTTAATGGCTTCGAGATGCATACACATCTTCTTCTTCAAGTATGGGTAATCAATGCCATCAAAGAAAGGGCACGCAGCGGAGACCTCGATTATCCCAGTAGTCAACATTGCTAAAACTTCAGGTGGTGAAACCGAAACACATAACAAAGGAGTACCTTGCTTTGATACCAACTAAAAGTGCTAGTTATCGATTAGAGGGGGGTGAATAGGAGATTTTTGTGAAAAGTTTCAAAACAGTAAATGTATTGAAGTATGCGAAAGTGAAAGCATGATCAAGTAGGGATAACAATCAAGGATCTAAGCATAACATGGAATACTGCCAATATATTCTGATGAGTAGATCTTAGTCATCATGCACACTAAAATGTATCAAGGATAAACTTAGGTAGTATGAACATAAGTGACAGATATGAATGTCTTCGGTGAATGTCTTCGAGTTGAGATGTTCAAACTACGGCATCACAATTCAGTACAGTAAGTAAGAGAGTGAAAGATAGAACCACTAGCTTGACAAAGACTCAAGATTTCTTGGACCAGTTATGGTTGTTGTGACAACTATAAGTATGGTTGGGGAGGTTGATATTGAACTCTCAAGACCTTGCCTTCACCTAGTTCCCCTTGAGCCGAGGTCACTTATACCGCGCCCAACCACTTAAGTAACTCTTCAGGGGAGACTTCTGAAACTGGTACAAACTTGGTCACACGGCAATCCACAATAACTCTTGGATGCTCTAGAACGTGGTCACATGACAATCCACAATGACTATTGGATGCACTAGACCAAGACACCTAACCGTGTGGAAGATCACAGTCTTCAGGTGTAATAAGTCTCAGCACAGAATGACTTTACTGATGCTCAAACACTCCGGCTCTAGGTATTTGGGTTTATACTCACAGGATAGTTCTTTCTCAATGTCTTCGAGGTGGGTTGCTCCAAAACGTCATCAACCATATCTAACTATGAGCAACCCCCAACATATGGTGGATGGGGTGGGCTATTTATATCCAATAGGCAACCTGACATGATATGACCAAAATTACCTTGGGTTAATGGCAACCAACACGTGTTCCAACGGTCAGATTTCAAAGACACATGTGACAACATTACTTGTGCTACACGCACTGCAGAGTCAACCAACTCTGGAAGATATTTCTTCCCATTGTCTTAACTCGAAGACATAGGTAATTTGGGTTGCCCAGCATGTGAGCATGTGACTTTGATCACATCGACCCCACCTAACAGTATGGTGGTTCCTATGACTCATGAAATAAGAAAAAAAACAATCCAAATACTTCATCATCCCATTTCATCATCTTCAAGTGATTATCTTTGCGTACCACCAATGGATTCGTCCATCATCATTGTCTTAGAACATTTTTCAGGGTCGTGTTTGACTGTTAAACGAAATCTCTAGGGACTTCTGTTTGTGTTAACGTGTGAATTCCCACAAACACATTAGTCCCTCAACCACGTTTGTCTTCAATACTCCAAAACCAACAAGGGTGACACTAGATGCACTTCCAATTCTCTGTAAAAAGAAAAGCACATAGTGGTTAGTCAAATTACTCTCGGGCAATGACAGAAAACCCCACTATGATGTTATTATTCACGGCAATGATCATGTGTATAGGCATCGTGTCCACAATCAAGTAGACCGAAATGATTATCCATCTACTTCTATTACTCCACTTCGAGAGCTATTACCTCTATAGGTATTAAACTCATGCAAGCAAAGTACTTCTTGGAGCAAGGTGACATGATGTATAAAAAGTAAAACCAATCAATATGAATAAACCCCATCATTTTATCCTTAGTAGCAACAATAGAAATACATGTCTTGTCCCCATCTACCACCGGGATATAGAGCACTTCAAGATTGAACCCACTACAACGCACCATTCCCAATGAAGAGAAAGAATTCTAGTTGACTAAACCAAAGGGATTTATGAGAGGCAAATACAAAGCTATTACAATGATGCATAATAAGTTCAGTGAAGACTCATTTACTTTCAATGCATAATCTGATCATAAACCCACATTTCATTGGATGCCAACAAACACACCACAAAAGAAGATTACATCAGATAGATCACCCAGGAAATCATGGAGAACATGGTATTGAAGACTGAAGAGAGAAGACGCCATATAGATACTAACTATGAACCCGTAGGTCTATGGTGAACTACTCACACATCATCATGGATGCAGCAAGATTGATTCAGACGGCCACCATGTTCAATTCCCCCTTCGGAAGGGTACCGAAAAAGGTCTCCACATGGGATCACAGTGGAACACAGACTTTTGGCAGAGGAAAAAGTGTTTCTGAAATATATGATGATATATAGAAATGGAATAGGTCAGTAAGGTGGACTAGGGGCCCACGAGCTCGGGGGGCATGCTATCTAGGCTCATGGACACCTTGTGGATCTTCCGTCCTCCTCTCGAAGCTTCCTAGATCTCTTTTGTTCCAGAAAAAAACACCAAAAAGTTTCATCGTGTTTGCACTCCATTTGGTATTGACTCTCCACAAAAGTAAAAAACACGCAAAAAAGAGGAAGCGGCACCGGGCAATGGGTTAATAGTTTAATCCCAAAAAGATATAAAATGACATATGAAGTATCCAAGATAGATAATATAATAGCATGATAGAATCAAAAATTGTAGATACATTGGAGACATATCAACAGCCGGTTAGTCTAGTTCTTGGCTAATGTATTCTCTCTCCAAAAGAAAACTTTGGTTTTTAAAAATTTCAAGCCACTCGAGTGTTGTGCCCCATTCCTTCTAAAATGTGGAAATATTGGTATAGAAGTCAAGTCCATCTTACTACATGTTTTCGGACTCCAAGCTATTTATCTCACAGTGTAACGCACATAATCTTTTCTCATCAAGAGGCTTGGTGAAGATGTTAGCTAGATTTTCTTTGGTTTTGACGTGATAGATAACAATATCCTCTGGAAGAGCATGGACACCATGGAAATGATGGCTGATATAAAATGTTCTTGGTGCGAGTGTGTTGCACTCGGTTGTGTGTAGTCTTGATGGCACTCGTCCCAATGTAAAGGGATCCTCTAGAACTTGATGACATAATCCTTCAGAGTTTGCTTCATCCACAAAAATTTCAGAGCAACCAGCACCAGCAATGATATGTTCGACCCTGAATGTAGACAATGAGACACAACTTTGCTTCCTTGAAGACCAACACATCAACGATCTACCGAGGAAATGGCATATCCTCGAAGTAGGTTTCCTTCCAACCCGGTCACGTGCATAATTTGAGTTTGAATATCCAATGAGATCAAATTGTGCTCCCTTAGGGTACATAAACATAACGTAAGGGTGTGGGAAAAATAAATTAGATAAGATAGACCACTCGGTGGTGCAATTTCTTTGGAGCAACTTGGAAATGGGCACACATACAAACACTCAATATAACGTCACATCTGGAAGCACATATGTAGAGTAAATAACCAATCATTGAACAATAAGCTTTCTGATCATAATCTTTATGACATAGATCTATATCCAAATGTCTGTTCATCGGCATAGGAGTTTTGTAGCCCTTGTTAAAGTACTTCATGTTGAACTTCATCAGGTAGTCCTCGAGGTAATTTTCTTAGTGATCGAGGAGCTAACCAGACCGGACCATTGGCCCGAGTAAGTGGAAGCGTACTTCCGTGAAGTACATGTTCATTTTATACAAAGCATAGTCTGCTATGTTTTCTGTCAAAAATACGCTTTCAGTTCTATGAAAACGTATTCTCATAGTGCGCTTTCTCTTTTTCCGCCTCGCGCCGAAACCTTTTTATTATGAACGTTCACCCGTTAGCATAGAAAAAGAATACTTTTTATTTGATATTTGCCTAATGAAAAAACTGTCAGAACTTCACACCCGTAACTCTGTTGGTGTAATTTTCACTAGGTTGTCCCATACTGAAATTCACCATTTGGCCCTTGCCCCTATTCATCCCCCTCCGAGAGAAAAAAAACTTCCGGCAAATCTTCCCGCGAGCTTCTCGCACTTCTCCCCGGTGAATCCTTAATCCCCAAGCAAGCCACGACAACCACTTGCATGATGGCCTTGTAGTAGCCATGGTTTTCTACTTAAATATTTATAATTTTTGCTCATCTACTACTAGTATTTCTGGTTCCATATATTTCCAGGTTCATGTTCATCTTCATGCTTTGTGCTTGTGCATCCTGTTAGTTATGTGACTACTTGCTAGTATTATTCTCATATGTCATGCTTGTTATTATTACATGCTGGTGACAATAGTGTTCATCTGATGCATGATTCTCATTAGTTATGAAAAGTGCATGTGCTATGCATGATCATCGCTATTCCATGTTCACGTGCATCCACTAGACTGAGTGCTTTATTATTGTTGATGCTAATGCTTCACATGTAAATGGTTATACTTACCATCCATGTTCATGGTGATATCATGCTTATATGCATTGTTATTTCATCTTGTTATTTTTATTATGACCCAGTTCATTACTTTTCAAGTTTAACCGGATATTAACTGAACTTGAGCATCTGTTGGTTGAGTCATAGTGCCATCGAGTCGAGCTGGCCAGTGCAACCACACTTGATTCTATGGGAAGTCCTTAATGCGGTCTATTGTCATGACTCTCACTAGTTCCTCCAACTAGGGAAGGTTATGTGCGTGCGCTCCCCTGATCTGGTAGGTGGCAATAATGTTGTGTGCCCAAGTTGTGTTGTACCTGGGTAGTCCCTATTCGGCACCGTTTTTGTTTTGCCACGACGATGGTTGTTGGATGTCCAGAGTGGCATCGGGGCCACCCATGACATAGAATGTGGTTGTTGGATGTCTAGAGTGGTCGGAGTGGCCGGGAGAGTGTCATGCAATAGATTTGTTTTGTCAGAACGCCATTGGTCCACCTGAATGGGAGCATGAGTCCTTGCGTTCCTCGTGTGTGTTCAGTATACTAACCTTTATAGAGTGTGTAAAACCTATCGATAGCCGTGCCCACGGATATGGGCCCAGTTTGTAGTAGGTCACACTATGGGTCAACAGTAATAATAACCTGCTTAATAAACAACCTTGGGTCAATGAGGAAAGAAGTTGGTTGATCTTTATGTGAAGATGAGAGGATCACTATGGTATCGTGGATATCGAAGTTGGTTGAGGATTATTATGTCATGTGATGATTCCTCGTAAAGATCAAGCTCCATGTGGTTTTGTGATAATCACTATAGTATTGTTAATACCAAGCTTGATTTGATCCTGAGTTTATGGTGTCATGTCCATGATGGTAAGTTGATACATGTGGTGGTTACGAGATAACCCCAATCAGAGTCGGTTGAATCATGATAGTTTAAACTTGCTGCATATCATCATGTTCATATGTTCATGCCATGCTCACCTTGTATTGTTCTAGCAATATCATGTTCATCATTGATATGTAACCTGTAAATGCCATGCCATTGTTTGTCTTGATTGATTTGGTTGCTTTGAGCTTGTGTGTTCATTCAAATTACTCATGTGGTGTGTCATGCCGGTTTGCAGGTCATGCCATGATTGATTGTTCATCGAGTTTGCGAGCTAGGATAAGTGTTCTAGCCAGAGTCCCTGTAGAGTGGTGTTCCTCACTGTCGTTGTTGTTCCGGTGCTATAAGTTATTCAATTTCTTCGATTTATTCTTCTGTTAGTATAGAGGTACCTGAGTAGGAGTAGTGTTGCCGAGCCGATGTAATTTGTTGCGATATTGAAACCATGGTATCCGTATCATTTGTAATAAAGAGCTAATTTGTTCTATGCCAAGCAGTGTCGTCTTCCAGAAGACTTAATCTCTGGGCTAGAATATGAGGTGTTCCAGTCTCACTTAGCCGGGGTGCCACATCTTCTTCTTCATCGATCATAGGATGGGTTTCAGGCCGGCAGACTCAGATTAGGAAGGATGGATGTCGCTTTTATCGTTTGATTTTGTCCGTAGTCGGACCCTACTCTTTCGTATGGTCATTGAATGTATTGTTGTATTGAAATGATCATGATTTAGCTTGTCGAGAATGTAAACCAATTCCATATACTCATCTCCTTTTTACATGTACTTGTAACATTATCCATTCTTGTGAAACGACGAGATGCGCTTCTATCCCTATCGAGGCCCTCGAGCCAAAATAAGGATAGCATCGCATCTTGGGCGTTACAAGTTGGTATCACAACAGTACCAACCTAGGAGCCCCTTTGATTGATCGAACTTGGCTGAGTCGAGTCTATTGAAAAACTATTTTGAGTCTAGTTATATTTCAGAGATTAAGACTTCTTTTTACCCCTATTCCCTCCTCTGGTGAGGAATCCTTATGTAGGAATTTTAATTCTACCCCTGTTCTCACTCAAAAAAATTTAGGATCACGCGGGTATCTTAGAACCTCTATGATGTCGATGTGATGACATTTTGTACTTGGTGACTCTTGTTTCCTAGGAGTAGATCTCCAAGTGGTTCTTGACACATAGTTATCGTTCAGTTTCTTTAGTATGTCTGAATGTGTATGTTCGAAATTGCTTCAATACTATTTGTGGCGAGAGGAGTTTGGTGTCATCCGGTACCGGGGAGAGCGTCCAGATGTACTACCATAATTGGTATCGTTGTAATTACGAGAGTCTGAGGTAGATGAGTTTTCGAGACCTCTCGTTAAGTTCTGATGTATGGGATACATTGCATTGTACTATCATGTTAGGAGTTGTGTGAGGTTTTACTCCTTGTATCCGTTGACCCGATTGCATAACCGGAAGATTTTGGGAGTTATCAGGTGGGAATTGAAGTAGTTACCTAGGATTATCCTTCCAATGAATGCATGATGGGTTATGTATTTGTTTCCGGATTAATTTGCAAGCCTCATCCTATGGTTTTTTTGAGTATGGTAATTCGATGTGCTTCGATGTCATGTGCTGATTCCATATTTTTCCTAAGCGATGTTCTCATATTTTGTGGGAGTGCTAATCCTTTTGATGAGTCAAATTGTAATGTCAATTATTTTCCATCCAGAGTGCTTCTATTCAAGATAATTCAATCCTCTCCAATATTTGTAGGATCAATCCTCATATTTCTTACTGGGGTTGTTTCATCTCTCTCAAATTTTCTTTGTTTTCCCTACCCTCCCGCCCTTTTTCTTCAATGATTAAACTATCATCCAAGTACTAGAGTAACACATAATTTTCTCCAACTCGTCACTATAATGTAGGCATTTATCCCGTATATAGTCATACGTGCTTGCGATAAGTTTAGGTCTGAAATCATGGCACTCGGGCCCTAGTGACAAGCATTAAGAATACAAAAGTCATAGCAACATCAATCTCACAACATAGTGGATACCAGGGTTCAAGCCCTGTCAAACTTAACTTAATTACATGATCAATCTCATCCAAACCTCATCACCATCCAGCGAGCATACAAAGGAATTACTCACATCCGTGGTGAGCATCATGGAATTGTTGATGGAGAAGGGTTGATGATGACGCTGGTGACGAATCCCCGTCTACGCAGCCCCAAACAGACTCCGGATCAGCCCTCCCGAGGAAGCACAAGATGTGGCAGTGGATCCATCTTCTAAAACACGATGAAATATTCTTTCTTTTTTCTCTCCGAAGATGTGAATTTACAGGACAGGAATTAGGGTCGGAGGAGCCATGTGGGCTCCATAAGCCATTAGTGCACGCCTAGGGGATGGGCACGCCCTATTGTCTTGTGGCCTACAGGCAGCCCCCCTCCAGTGGATCTTCGCTCCAAAATTTATTATATATTCTAGAAATAATTAGCAAAAAGTTTCGTACAAATCCTAGAATTTTATTTCTGCACAAAAATAACACCAAGGTAGTGTGTTGAAAACAACGTTAGTACGGGTTAGTTCCATTAAATTTATGCAAATTAGAGTCCAAAGCCAGATCAAAAGTGTTTGGAAAAGTAGATACATTGAAGACGGATCAGGAGTTTGCATGCACGAGTGAAGTTTGCACCGACTTTAGAGTTAAGATTCAGCAATGCACGGTATCGAAGAGGCTAGCAAAATGCAGAAATGTGAGTGTGCGTATTTTCATAGATTCACATTAGTCATAAATAAGTCATATACTTATTTTAAAGAATTATTAACTATCTTGAAGCAAAGTACCACTGCATGCTCCAAGGGAGGAGATTGCTAGGAGTAAACCATCGCGTGCCCCTGATACGTCCATTTTGCATCATGCTTTTATGTTGATATTTATCGCTTTATGGGCTGTTATTACACTTCACGGTACAATACTTATGCCTTTTCTCTCTTATTTTGCAAGGTTTACCTGAAGAGGGAGAATGCCAGCAGCTGGAATTCTGGCCTGAAAAAGGAGCAAGTTTGAGATACCTATTCTACACAACTCCAAAGCCGTGAAAATCAACGAGGATTTATTTTGGAATTTGTAAAAAATACTGGGTGAAAGAAGTACCAGAGGGGAGCCACGAGGAGGCCACAAGCCTGCTAGGCGTGGCCTACCCCCTGGCCGTGCCTAGGGGGCTTGTGGGTTCACAGTTGGCCCTCTGGCTCCCCTATTTTGCTATAACGAGGGTTTCGTTCCAGAAAAAAAACAGGAGGAGGCTTTCGGGAGGAATCGCCGCAGCCACGAGGAGGAACTTGAGTAGAACCAATCTAGAGCTCCGGCAGGGTCGTCCTACCAGGGAAACTGCCCTCCCGGAGGTGGAAATCATCGCCATCGTCATCACCAACACTCCTCTCATCGGAGGGGACTCACCACAATCAACATCTTCATCAGCACCATCTCATCTCCAAACCCTAGTTCATCTCTTGTAAACAATCTCCATCTCGCGACTCCGATTGGTACTTGTAAGGTTGCTAGTAGTGTTAATTACTCTTTGTAGTTGATGCTAGTTGGATTACTCGGTGGAAGATTATATGTTCAGATCTTTGATGCTTTTCAATACCTCTCTGGTCATGAATATAATTATGCTTTGTGAGTAGGCACTTTCGTTCTTGAGGACATGGGATAAGTCATGCTATAAGTCGTCACGTGAATTTGGTATTCGTTTGATATTTTGATGTGTTGTACGTTGTATCTCCTCTAGTGGTGTTATGTGAATGTCGACTACATAACACTTCACCATTATTTGGGCCTAGAGGAAGGCATTGGGAAGTAGTAAGTAGATGATGGGTTGCTAGAGTGACAGAAGCTTAAACCCTAGTTTATGCGTTGCTTCGTAAGCGGCTGATTTGGATCCACTAGTTCAATGCTATGGTTAGACTTTGTCTTAATTCTTCTTTCATAGTTGCAGATGCTTGCGAGAGGGGTTAATCATAAGTGGGATGTTTGTCCAAGTAAGGACAGCACCCAAGCACCGGTCCACCCACATATCAAACTATCAAAGTAGCGAACGCGAATCACATGAACATGATGAAAACTAGCTTGACAGAAATTCCCATGTGTCCTCGGGAGCGCTTTACCTCCTATAAGAGTTTTTCCAAGGTTGTCCCTTGCTACAAAAGGGATTGGTCCACTTTATGCACCTTTGTTACTTTTGCTACTTGCTACTTGCTACGAATCATCTTATCACACAACTATCTGTTACCGATAATTTCAGTGCTTGCAGAGAATACCTTGTTGAAAACCACTTGTCAAATCCTTCTGCCTCTCGTTGGGTTCGACACTCTTACTTATCGAAAGTACTACGATAGATCCCCTATACTTGTGGGTCATCAGCCCCTGATTCGAACAACACCATATATTTCATTCACAAATAAAAATGCTCACACATCATCGCCATTACATGACCAATATTTAGATGAGAAGTAAATAACAAGCTTTAATATCGATATTCTTACTAACCAATGATCATGAACCCATGTGCTTTTATATTATGACATCGATATAATTACCCCACAGATCTCTCTCAAGTGAGCTACATGAAAGTTTTTATTATATCCTCGTGGAGTACCCATCCTTTTTGGACCAGTCTGATAACATGTCACATTATCATTCCTATTCTTTAGACTCCCAAAACTATTTAATGGAAACATGAGAGTATATTATTTCTCAAAAATTTCACGTTGCCGTTCTCAAACAAGATATAAGTGAAGAACTAGAGCAACTGCTTTGATTAGAATATATAAGTGAAGCATAAAGATTATTCCAACAAATTAAGATTAACATGTGTCTCTCTCAAAAATGTGTGTTGAGCAAACTATGATTGTGGCAAACTAAAAATAAATGAAATTTATAATACACGATGCTCCAAGTGAAACTCATATCATGTGATGAATACAAATATAGCTCCAAGTATTGTACCGATAGAATGGATATGAAAGAGGGGATGCCTTCCGGGGCATCCCCAAGCTTAGATTATTGTGTATTACTTGAATACTACCTTGGGGGTGCCTTGTTCATACCCAATATTAGGTTCTTTGTGCTCCTTATTCCTTCATGCATCGTTGTCTCAACAAAAACTTGAAAACTACAAGACACAATACTCAACAGAAACCTCGTGAGATCCGTTAGTATAATGGGTAAGTCATAAAGTTTAGGTACTGTTGTAAAATAATTCTTATTTAGTTATTGCATAAGGTATTGTAATCTAACTTTTCCATGACTTATATCTCAGTATATTATCTATAGCATCATCAAAATAAGCAAACTATGCAAGCAAAAATAGAGCTTGTCTAAAACATAACAATTTGTAATGATCAGAACCAAAACCATACTTAACAATTAGGACAATCTGGAATTTTTTATAAAATTATTGTGTATAAAATATATCAAAAACCAGAAAAATTCTACACTCGACGTTAAAATCTCTTCTTTTTTCACAAGATCAAATCTACAATATTCCAAATCATTCCAAAGGCTTTACTTGGCACAAACAGTAATTGAAATATAAAAACACAATCATTACAATAGAAATAATCATGTCATGACAACAAAATAGAAATTAAATGCAAAAAAATTAAGATAACTCTTGGGTTGGCTCCCAATAAGCTTTATTGTTTTATGGACCTAGCTAGGCATAATGCATAGTATCGTGTGTTGTCATCCTTCATGTTCAGCTCCTCAATTACACAATCGCTCTTCCTAGAATACTTAGCTCACAAGTTATTAATTGCCACACTCATAGGTACAACGAGTGGAGATTTAGTGATAGGCTCCTTTATCACATCAATGAATTTGGGGTGCACACTAATCATTTTAAGATCATTCCTCTTAGTAGGTGTGGCACTTGTATTTTTAGGTACATACATAACCTTGCAATTCCTATTAAGATGAGTCTTATCAATAGTTTTAGAGGAATAAAAGGAGGATCCCACTTCATTAAAGATTTCTTCCAACTTATCAATTCTAGATGGGCTTTTCACTAGCCGTTCATTAATCTTTGGCTCATTATGTTTTAACATCTTTAGAATGATTCCTACTCTCGAACCAAGTTGATTAACTCGATTGTTGACCTATTTGCCTAGCTTTTGAATGCTCTCAATGGTATGAATTTAATTCTTAATAGCATCTAGCCTACGCATGACATCTTCCAACGTTAATATAGTCTTCTCAATAATGATAGATGGTTACCCTACTAAGCTTTACATGACATTGAAAATGTCGAAAGTATGGCTCATCAAGAAATAACAATCGACAATAGTGTCAAGCACGAATCTATAGCAACTAGTAACACCCAAGTAGAAATTATGAAGTAAAATACTAGTGGATTGGCTACGAGCATATATATTTTGAGCATCTTATATTCTATAATAAGAATCTTTTAAATTTTCTCCTTCCCTTTGTTTAAAATTAAGCATGTCATTCTGACGAGAACAAGTAACAAGAGAAGAACTAGCCATTATAACAAGCAAGTAGAGATATTTTTGTGCTTTTGATATTTTAAAGAAAGAAAATATAAAGGCAAATAAAAAGTAGAACAAGTGAAAGACAATTTGTATGAACAAACCTGATGAGAATTTGATGATGTCACCCTTGCAACGGAGCCAGAAATTCTTCCTGCTACATGTAAACTGCGTTTGGTTTTTCCCTAAAGAGGAGGGTGTAGCACTATAATAGAGATAATTATTTTCCTCAGTGAGAACCAAGGTTATCAAACCAATAGACAAATCAAGCACATAAATAAACAAAATCAAACACCTCCACCCAATGCGGGAAAGAGGGTTGTCAAGCCCCTTGAACTTGTTACTTGCAAGGATTAATTCTGATATGGAGAGATAATATAAATAGAAAAAGGAAATAAATAAAACTAAAAGTCACTACTGCAGGAATGTCTAGTAGTGGGAGGTGGAAAAATCCCAGCACTGGACGACAAGGATCTCTAGGGCGCCCGCCACTGACCTCCCGCCACTTCTAACATGACATTAGTTGGAGGCGCCCGCCCAGCACTACTAAAGATCTCAGAGTGGCGGGCTTTACCTAGTGCCTGCTGTTGGGGAACGTCGCATGGGAAACAAAAAATTTCCTACGCGCACGAAGACCTATCGTGGTGATGTCCATCTACGAGAGGGGATGAGTGATCTACGTACCCTTGTAGATCGTACAGCAGAAGCGTTAGAGAACGCGGTTGATGTAGTGGAACGTCCTCACGTCCCTCGATCTACCTCGCGAACAATCCCGCGATCAGTCCCACGATCTAGTACCGAACGGACGGCACCTCCGCGTTCAGCACACGTACAGCTCGACGATGATCTCGGCCTTCTTGATCCAGCAAGAGAGACGGAGAGGTAGAAGAGTTCTCCGGCAGCGTGACGGCGCTCCGGAGGTTGGTGATGATCTTGTCTCAGCAGGGCTCCGCCCGAGCTCCGCAGAAACACGATCTAGAGGAAAAACTATGGAGGTATGTGGTCGGGCAGCCGTGAGAAAGTCGTCTCAAATCTGCCCTAAAAGCCCCATATATATAGGAGGAGGGAGGGGGACCTTGCCTTGGGGTCCAAGGGACTCCCAAGGGGTCGGCCGAGCCAAGGGGGGAGGACTCCCCCCCCCCAAACCGAGTTGGACTTGGTTTGGTCGGAGGAGTCCCCCTCCCTTCCCACTTCTTCCCTCTTTTTTTTTCTTTTCCCTTGATTTTCTTTTCTTGGCGCATAGGCCCCTTTGGGGCTGTCCCACCAGCCCACTAAGGGCTGGTGTGTCTCCCCAAAGCCTATGGGCTTCCCCGGGGGTGGGTTGCCCCCCCCCCCCCCGGTGAACTCCCGGAACCCATTCGTCATTCCCGGTACATTCCCTGTAACTCCGAAAACCTTCCGGTAATCAAATGAGGTCATCCTATATATCAATCTTCGTTTCCGGACCATTCCGCAAACCCTCGCGACGTCCGTGATCTCATCCGGGACTCCGAACAACATTCGGTAACCAACCATATAACTCAAATACGCATAAAACAACGTCGAACCTTAAGTGTGCAGACCCTGCGGGTTCGAGAACTATGTAGACATGACCCGAGAGACTCCTCGGTCAATATCCAATAGCGGGACCTGGATGCCCATATTGGATCCTACATATTCTACGAAGATCTTATCGTTTGAACCTCAGTGCCAAGGATTCGTATAATCCCGTATGTCATTCCCTTTGTCCTTCGGTATGTTACTTGCCCGAGATTCGATCGTCGGTATCCGCATACCTATTTCAATCTCGTTTACCGGCAAGTCTCTTTACTCGTTCCGTAATACAAGATCCCGCAACTTACACTAAGTTACATTGCTTGCAAGGCTTGTGTGTGATGTTGTATTACCGAGTGGGCCCCGAGATACCTCTCCGTCACACGGAGTGACAAATCCCAGTCTTGATCCATACTAACTCAACTAACACCTTCGGAGATACCTGTAGAGCATCTTTATAGTCACCCAGTTACGTTGCGACGTTTGATACACACAAAGCATTCCTCCGGTGTCAGTGAGTTATATGATCTCATGGTCATAGGAATAAATACTTGACACGCAGAAAACAGTAGCAACAAAATGACACGATCAACATGCTACGTCTATTAGTTTGGGTCTAGTCCATCACGTGATTCTCCTAATGACGTGATCCAGTTATCAAGCAACAACACCTTGTTCATAATCAGAAGACCCTGACTATCATCGATCAACTGGCTAGCCAACTAGAGGCATGCTAGGGACGGTGTTTTGTCTATGTATCCACACATGTAAATGAGTCTTCATTCAATACAATTATAGCATGGATAATAAACTATTATCTTGATACAGGAATTATAATAATAACTATACATTTATTATTGCCTCTAGGGCATAATTCCAACACCTGCCACTAGTAATCCACAGTAATGCCAGTAACGACACTAACGACACACATTGCCAAAGGAATGTATCAATATTCACCCGCCACTCGTATAATTTTGTAAACAAAAAATGCACGAGCAAGTGGCACAAAAGCGACTCTCCACCTCATGCATGCTGGATCCACTATCGCGCGCACGTCGGCTGGATCCACTGCCCCATAGACGCTCTGTGGATCCACCACCGAACAGAAGGCCACTAGATTCACCGCCAAGAGCCCGCTAATCCACCGCGAGCATTGTGACTGGTCGATCCGCTAGCCCGCCAGATCCCTCGCCATTCCCACTGGATGGACCACGCCATTGCATGTGTTGGATCTGCTGTCACACGCACACTCGATGGATTTGTCAACCCAATGCATCTGCCACCTCGTCCATTGGATTTGTCGTGCCCACTGCATCCATCGCCACGCTCGCTGGCGAGAAGAACCTGCGCATGAGAGGTGGTGAAGTGAAAGGAAAATGAGGCGACACTAGAGCATGCTTATCACGGGTGGAGATGGTCAGAGACAGCCGGAATCATCCGATGAATATGGTGGAAGGCAGGGGATCTGAGCATCAAGTGAGAGAGAGTGAGGGGGAGAAGTGGATGTGGCCAAAAAAAGAAGTGGATGTGGTCGGTCAACTGTGTCTCTCCTTCCTTCTCCACCATTCTAAACAAGTACACATGGGTGTGGTCGTGTAGATGCAATCCATGTCATCAATTTGTGGGAGACTCATTTCAACCAATCAGAATGAATCAAAATACCTGTGGCAGGCCTTATATTGAACCCACCACTCGTAGCCATATTAACAGGGGCGGGCAAGATAGTGCACCTATCGCTCCTATCATTTTGTCTATTTTTTATTATTTATTGGGTAACATAAGATATTACTTACTCTGCGACTATTACACGATTACTATTTTCCCACCATTGCCATTTAGTACATAACGAAACAAATTACTTACTCCGTGACTTTCCCAATATTGCCACACATCACATAACACACGAAATTACTTACTAAGTGGTTAAGTTAGTAGTATTTTAGCATATGTACTTGGTGGCAATGGTGGCAATGTTAGCAATGGTGGCAATGGTGGGAAAGTGGTTGAGTCAATGATGGCAATGGTGGAAATGGTGGAAATGGCGGGAACGGTGGGAATGATGGGAATGGTGGCAATGGTGTCAATGGTGGGAAAGTCACATAGTAAGTAATTTCTTGGGTTATGTGCTAAGTGCCAATGGTGGTAAAGTAGCAAATTAAGTAATTTCTCGTGTTATGTGCTAAGTGATAATGGTTGGAAAGTGATAGACTAAGTAATTACTTGTGTTATGTGCTAAGCGGCAATAGCGATAAAGTCGAAGAGTAAGTAATTTCTTGTGCTATGTGCTAACTAGAAAAATAAGTATATGTTTAGTACTCGTGTAAGGAAAATAAAGAGTCTCATACACCAGGTGCCCTAGATCGGGAAACCAACATGGTTGTTGTTTGCATTTTTATTTTTTTTAAAATCAGACAATGCCTGAAAATTATGAAACTTGGCATGATGTGATGATATCATACACAGTCATTGTGGTAAAAAATGAGAATGTTTCATGGAAATTTTCATGTAGACTACTTACAAATTGGACCATCTCCGAGGAAGAAACTAGGTTTCGAGAGGGAACATGTCAAGTTTGCATGTGAATCTAATGATGCTTTGTTGGTTGACCTTGATTTTTTTTCACACTCAATACACACCATTAAATGTGTCATGTAAAATGCATTTTCTAGGTTTCCTTACTATATTTAAGAAATTAAATGCATTTCTAGCCATTTAAAGGAGACAAATTTGCATACAAAGTGAGCGCTCCTTCCACGGTTAGGCTTCAAACATTTTCCACATGCAACATACACTATTACATGTGACATGCCAAAAATTGGCATCGTTTCGGGTGTGTCAGCTATATTTAATTCTTTAACTGGATTTACGTCCATTAGATATCTAGAAAAAAATTCAATATCCTAAAAATAGTTAATTAACATTGAAATCAGTCAATCTCTTACATGAAAGTTTAAATGATGTACCTTTAATGTACAAAACAATTAGCCCGTAAGACTAAATATAAAATACGAAAATCCTAACATTATGGAAAAATGAGAGGAAAAATACTAGTGGCAGGCATAAAATAGAGCTCGCCACTTCTATTTCCTTTACTAGTGGCGAGCATTAACTATGGCCTGCCATTGGTAATTTTTGGACAAATTTGCCTTTAGATCAAAAAATACTAGTAGCAGGCACAAACTACCGCTAGCTAGTGCTATTTTCATTACTAGTAGAGGGCATTTACTACTGCCACCACTACTTGTTTATCACAAATTTGCCACCAGGCCAAAAAATACTGGTGGCGGGCACGTATTACCACCCGTCACTCGTAACTCATCTACTAGTGGTGGGCTCGAGTTTGTGCCCTCCATTGGTAACATTTTCCTGAAAAATCTAGACAGTTGTCACAACTGACGGGCACAAAATAACGCCCTCCACTTGTAAGCCAATAACAGTGGCAAGGCGGGGTTTTAGCCCACCACTAATCATAGAAGTGGTGTGTGCTAGATTGCACCCACCACTGACTTGTGGTCACATATTAACCCTATCCTAGTAGTGAGTGCAACAAGGTATTTTTTGGTTTTTGGCAATAGGGTTAAGTGGACTCGGGGTCCATAGTTTTTGCTAGAGGCTTCTCTCTCGACCATAGCTCACTCTTCGTAAACAAATTGCTTTTGGGCAATTGAAAGAATAGCCCATAGTTATAACATGTTATTCACGACAATGATTATGTGTATATAGGTATCGCGTCCATAAACAAGTAGACCGAGACAATCATGCATCTACTACTATTACTCCTCTTCTAGTCTGCTTCTATGCTTGCCTCTATAGATATTAAGTTAATGAAAAATAGAATAATGATTTTAGCAAGATGACATGATGTAGACAAACTAAGACATGCAATATGCTCACACCCCATCATTAATACTTACTTGAAACAATACACATACAAGTCTTGTCCACTTCTATCACCAGGATATAGGGAACCGCAAGAGTGAACCAACTATAACGCACCACACCCACTATAGATAAGTTAATCTAGTTGACAAAAGAAAAGGATAGGTCATAGAGAAATACAAAGTTATAATAATCATGCACAATTCAATCTAGAGGAGACTCAATTACTTTCAATGAATAATATGATCATAAACCAAAAATTCATCGGATCTCAACAAATACACTACTAAAGAGGATTACATCAAATAGATCACCACAAGAATCACGACATACATGGGCACCAAAATGGACCCGTAGGTCTGTGGTGGACTAGTCACATGTCATCATGGATGCATCAAGGTTGACATAGATGGACTCTATGATTGATTCACCCTCCAACATGGGCACCAAAAAATGTCTCCTGATGTGATCATGGTTGTTGGGGATATTACCTGCGGATAACCCGCCCTTAGTGGGCCGAGTCATCAAAGGGGTGACTTACCATTCAAAGTGTGTATGGTGGCCCAGAAGCTGGATGGTTGTTCGAGAGGTCGTGCAGATGTAGATTACCAAGGGAGTTCCCAATCGTGGAGAGCACGGTGACTTAGAGATAGGGAAAGCCACAAGGAGTAGCATGGCAGGACTTTTGTAAACCCTAGGGCCTCGACCTGTATATAAAGGCGAGTACTGGGGAAAGGTCACGCGAGTTAGAGAGAATCGAGAGCTAGGTCAGGCGAGTTACGCCCTCCTTGTAATTGAAATCACCATTAATCCACACAAAGCAGGACGTAGGCTTTTACCTCCTCACGAGGGGCCGAACCTGGGTAAATCTGAGTCTCTCTTTCTCTCACCCCCTTCGAGTCACCACCAAGGTGCGATGGCTCCATCTTTAAGTTCTTTCACGAGGACATCTACCGTGACAAAACCACGACAGTTGGCGCCCACCGTGGGGCTAGCGCACGTGGAGTTGAGTTCTCGAAGGGAGCCCTACCAGGGTTAGAAAGCTATGTGGTCGGCATCATGACAAAGAGTCACCGCGGGAGGTACTACATCGACAACTCGTTGTGAGAGCCGGAAGCCGATTCAGTCATATCTGGCTACCGAGTCCCCTTCGGTAAAATCAACGTCTTCATCGGAATGATTGGGACGGCCGTGCCTGAGCCGGACACCTCCACCGACATCATCGAGCGGGCCAGGTACATCCTCCCCATCACACGGCGGGACACGAGTGGCCACGCTTTCATCAGTTTTATGCAGGGAAACGACGTACAAGACGAACCGGCGGTCCAGGAGATCACCCGTGTCAATTCCACGGCGAGTCATCAATGGGTGAGACAGATTCAATCCACCCTCTCCAGGAAGGACAACTCGGAGGGTTGTCGTTGGCAATGGACCCCGAGGTCTTCGAGAGATCCCATCGACAAATCGCCATCTACATGGCGGGGTCAGCGCAGCCTCAGCAAAATCCAACCGGCAACAACGAGACCGGTGGGACGTCCAAACCCCTAGCACAAACCATGGCAGAATTAGCGGCGGAAGAAGCCAGCCTTATGGCAACCACCTTCACGTTTGAGAATCAGGAGTCTATCAACGCCGAGCTAGCAAAGCTGCGGCAGGCGATGGCCAAGGCACAACGAGACATGGAAGCAGAAGCCGCCAGGGTGGAGACGCAGCAGGCTGCGATCATAGCAGAGACGGAGCGGCCGAACCACGAAGGCTGGCGGCTCGAGAGACAGCAGCACGCGTCCGACGCCGTTCACCAAAGGAGGCACCATGGGCATATCCTGACCGACTTACATCCAACTCGCCTTTTCGACACTCCGCACACCCCCAGGGCGGGTCCTGATCGACCTTTACAAACTGTTCCAAGGGGAGGTACCGTTCCATCGCCTAATCCGCAGCCGCCTCAACCAATGGATGCCCATGCGACTCGGTTCCAGACACCACGGGGTCACTTCTCGAATCCCGTGGACAATGTGCTAGCGGCAACCCGTGACTTGGAGTCCCTGCCGATTTACGGAAACTCCCCAGCCGAGATAGAGGCCAAAAACGCCACCGAGATGCTAAACATGGCCGTGGTGCAGCACGTGCAGTATTCCCATAGCCTCGATCGACTGCACTCCACGCCTCAGGCGAGTCACACCAGGAGTTGCCACGATGACTTACCCGGGGTAACCAGCGGGCCGTGCCGATTCCCTCAACGCAACCCGCTCGGGATGCCCGACACGTGAGCTCAAGATATCATGGACGCAACACGAGCCACACGTCAAATAGAGACAGCAGCCGCGACGGGTCAGGTCTACCCGGCTTACACGTCATCACCTCCCGCGCCCCTGGACGCCGGTGGCAAGCACATCGGGGTATCGTGTCTTGCACCGGTTTTGCGCAACGAGCGAATGCCAAAGGACTTCAAAGGGCCCCGGAAGGTCCCTAATCACTCGTCGGATCTCAAACCAGGGTCATGGATCGAGTGTTACGAACTCGCGATGGACATGCTCGACGTAAATGAGGCGGTTTGCGCTAAGTACTCCACTATGATGCTCGAAGGGACGACACGTGCGTGGTTGAGAAACTTACCACCCAACTCCATCAACACCTGGGCGGAGCTAAAAGAGCGCTTCATCAAGAACTTTAGAGGAACTTGCAAGCGCCCGATGACCATCGTCGACCTACATCACTGCGTTCAGCGACCGGATGAGTCGGCCCACCATTGGACCCGGCGAGTCGCGAAAGTTATTCATTCATCAGAAGGCATCTCGGTGGCTCAGGCGGTATTGATCCTTGAGAAGAACTGCCATTACGAACCTCTGGTACTAAAGCTAGGGCGAATTAAGCGTAATGTAGAGGACATGGGCGAATTAATGGATACCCTTACTAGGTATGCTAAGTCGGATGACACAAAGGATCCTGGGGAGGACGATCACAAAGTTAGTACCGCCAGGAAGGGCGAGTTACACAAGGGCCATTCCCAGTTTTAGGGCCGGGGCAACCACCACCATGGCGGGCACGGCAAAAAGAGACAACAGGAAGGTCCTATAGAATTTGTTGCTAATACCAATACCGGCAACGGAAACCCGCGCCAGATGAAGCGGGGCTTTAGTGGGAAGAAATCGCGCATTATCACGAGATGCTCAAAGGCCCTTGTCCGTAGCATGCCACGGCGGAGGGACCGGTGACTCACTCTTGGAAGGATTGCTATGTGATGCAGGAATTCCGGGCAGAGGCGCTTAGGAGAGACCAAGGTGGTGAACAGGGCCAGCGACAGGAACAACCCAGCGCATCCGGGTCACGCCAGGTCCCGTTCAGTGGTTTTCCTAACCCAGGACCAGAGGGCAGGTCACAACCCAATGCTGGGCAGTACCAAGTTCACAATCAGTAGTACCACCCGCCGGGAGTGTTCCAGCAACCCTCCCCCCGCAAGGGGATCCCCAGCGATAGGAAGATCGTGGCGAGTTTCAGAATAACCCCAAATAGTTGAACAGCGGGTAGTAGCACGTGTTCAGCACCAGCGCCTGCAAGCGAGATCATAAGGTGAAGCATAGAACCTTCAGCAAACCTGAGCCGGCGCTACCCCGGTACCTTCACTGGTCTGAACAGCCCATGACCTAGAGCAGGGAAGACCGTCCCCCCCCCCCCCGAATAGACAACCCTGGCGACTTGGCTTTGGTTGTGGCTCCCCAAGTCGGAGGGTACACCCTTTCCAAGGTCCTCATGGATGGAGGCAGCAGCATCAACATCTTTTATTTCGATACTTTTCGATGGATGAACCTCTTGGAGAAAGACCTGATGCCATCATCCACGGTCTTCCACGGCATCGTCCCCGGTAAGTCGGCGTATCCAATTGGGCGGATTAAACTTAACGTAGCCTTTGGCACGGAGTCAAATTACAGGAGCGAGTCTCTCCTGTTCGAAGTGGTCAAAATCAAGAGCCCCTATCATGCGTTGTTTGGACGGCCGGCGTACACCAGATTCATGGCCTGCCCATGCTATGTCTATCTCAAACTCAAGATGCCCGGCCCTATGGGTCCTCTTACCATCAGCGGAGATAGGAAGATAGCTCAAGAATGTGAAGAAGGAGACGCGACCTACGCCGAGTCGGCTTGCGCGGCTGAGGAGCTCAAATTTCACCAAGCTAATGTTGACCCGACACACATGACGCCGCTCAAGAGGCCAACCATCGATTCTGAGCCGCCCCTCAAGTTTAAACCGACGGACGACACCAAGGTTATAGACTTTATACCTGGCGACTCCTCCAAGCAGTTCACTATTGGGGTGGGTCTCGACCCCAAATAGGAAAGCGCGCTCATCGAATTCATCCGTGAGAATCCGGACATCTTTGCATGGAAACATTCTGACATGTCGGGTGTACCAAGAGAATTCGCTGAGCAACATCTTAATACTGACCCTAAAGTTAAGCCAGTTCGACAGTACCTTCGGAGGTTCAATGAAGAGCGTCATAAGGCGATCAGAGAGGAAGTAGCCCGGCTTCTGGCCGCTGGGTTTATCATCGAGGTTTTCCATCCTGAATGGCTAGCTAACCCGGTCCTAGTGCTAAAAAAGAACGGCACTTTCCGCATGTGCATCGACTACACTGACCTCAACAGAGCTTATCCGAAGGATCCCTTCGCCCTTCCCCGCATTGATCAAATTATTGACTCGACGGCGGGTTGTGAATGTCTGTGTTTCTTGGACGCTTATTCGGGATACCATCAGATCAAGATGGCGGTGGCGGATCAGGAGAAGAAATCCTTCATAACCCCATTCGAGGCCTTCTATTACGTGTCTATGCCGTTTGGGCTCAAGAGTGCGGGGCAACTTATCAGTGTTGCATCCAGAATTGCTTGCACAACTAGATAGGTCGTAATGTCCATGCTTATGTGGATGACATCGTGGTCAGGTCTCACCGAAAGGAGTCTCTCTTGGAGGATCTCAAGGAAACCTTTGACAACCTGTGCATTTACCAGATGAGGCTTAACCCCACCAAGTGCATTTTTGGTGTCCCTGCGGGGAAGTTATTGGGTTTCTTGGTGTCGGAGCGTGGCTTTGAGTCCAACCCAGACAAGATTGGGGCAATTACCTCACTGGGGAAACTGTCCAACGTTAACCAGGTCCAATGTATGGCAGGTCGAATCGCAGCTCGAGCCGCTTTATAAGTCCCCTCAGGGAGAAGGCCATCCCTCTCTATAAGTTGCTCAACAAAACTGTTCATTTCGTATGGACGGACGAAGCCGACGAAGCTTTTGAAGCCTTGAAGCGGCAATTAGTTAACCCGCCAGTGTTGGCGGCTCCGACGGACAAGGAACCTATGCTCGTGTACATTGCAGCCAATTCCAAGGCAGTCAGCATGGCAGTAGTTGTCAAGCGGAAGGAAGAAGGAAAGGAGTATCCGGTCCAGCGACCGGTGTATTTCAACAGTGAGGTCCTCACCCTCTCCAAGCAACGTTACCCACATTGGCAGAAGCTGCTTTTTGGGGTGTTTATGGCGAGTCGAAAGCTGAAGCACTACTTCCAGGAACACCCGACACTACAAGAAATGTGCTCATACATGACGTTTGTTAAGATGTCGTTGATGAATTCATCATAAATCTATGACGATTTCATCCGAGATTGTCGTAAACCGTTTGAGCGGATCAAATCTACATATAAATTACGACGATGTGAGTCAAAAATGTCGTAACCGCATAAGATGAGATCGTCAGAACTTTTACGACGATTATAAAAATGTCGTAACATGTTCTAACTATGTTGACATGTCACTCGTGGGTCCATTCTATCCCACCTCACCCTAGTTTGTGAAGCAACCTACTATTCTGTCATTTGAAAAAATCTCAAAAAGTTCTCATAAATACTTTGGGTCATATATTCCTCAAATATGTGAAAACCCTTCCTTCCATGGTTCAAAAATAATTCAGCAATATTCATTTTCCTATTTTGTTCAAAATAGACTAAATGTGGCCTAGTATTTTAGAAAATTGGGTTGGTCCAATTTTGCAACAAATATATGGTAGGTCCTTCACAAAAAAACTCATTTTGGGTACTCAAAAAATGGAAAATAAAATTTGTGTCCAGAGAAAATGAAAAATGAATTTTCCATCCAAAGAATATCAGATCATTTGAACAAACTATGCCATTAATTTGGCCATAAGATTAATCATTTTTCGGCACCCGAAAAATGAAAAATGATTTTTTTTGAAAGAAAATGAAAACTCACTTTTGACATGTAACCATTTGGCCAATTGCGCATAAATTATGGTCTAATATTTTTGAAAAATGGTGCGGTTCAAATTTGTAAGAAAGATTTGGTAGGTTCTTCACAAAAAGTTGAATTCTGACAAACTGTTTTCACAAAAATTATAAGAAATTGAAAATATCCCAAATCACATTGTTTGTCATCCCAAAGTAGACACATATGCATAATATTGGTTAATTATGACAAACTATATGTTTACCCTGAATAAAAGGATGAAAATATAAGAAAAACAAAAGAAAAAGAAAAAAATTGGACAAGCTTAAGTGTGATTGGTGGAATGAGTCTTGACATGGATCCCTGAGATGGCAAACATCCACACATCCATCCATCCATCCACCCATCCATCCATCCATCCACCCATCCATCCATCCATCCACCCGCAGCAAACCTCACCCAACCCATCGTGCCCTCCTCTTCCTTTGTCTACGCGAACCCTAGCCGCCGCCTCCCTCTCTCCCCCGATCTAGATCGACAGGTCCGTCTGCCGCCGCCCCTCCGCCCCTTCATTCCCTCTCCCATCTGCTTCCCTCCCACCCGATACGGATCGCCCAACCCTAGCCGCCGCCGTGATCTGACCCGGGGCGGCCGCGACGGTGACGCGGAGAGGAGTAACCCGTAGAGTGACTGCGTCATCCGTGTGTAGGCAGTCGCCCAGGAGGGCAACGACGCCGGTCACAAGATGGCCACTGCGGAGGGCAGCGACTGCGCTGCCCTAGAGACGGTCGGCGTTGCCGTCGAGGAGGGTGTCGCCCCGAAGAAGGTTGGGGTTAGCTCCTCTGGCCAGATAGAGGTCAGCTGCTGCCGCCACCAGCTCCTCCCGTCCACCCCTCCGCTTCGTCCGTCGCCGTCGCCTCCATGGGTCTCCGCCTCTGCCTGTCACTGTCGCGCTTCTCACAGGTCGGTTCTCTTCATGCACATTAGGTTCGATTGGACCCTACCCATACCGAGCTGCTTCCTTACCTGGTTCTATTCAACTGCGCAAGGAAGGCTGCGAGGAGAGCGCGCGGGGGCGCCGCCGGGGTGGTGCCGCGGCTGCGGGTGGTCCGATGCATGGCGGCGTCGGATGCCGCGCAGCTCAAGAGCGCGCGGGACGACATCAAGGAGATCCTCAAAACCACCTACTGCCACCCCATCCTGGTATCTCCTCGCTCTCTCTCTCTACATATACATGCTTTCAGCTCTACCCTCCACGTTGCAAATCCATCATCGTATTCCTTTCCTGCTAACGAACTGAATAAAGCTTGACCGCATCAAAAATTTCATCTGTACCGCTCCAAAGTTCTCTTCACTTGCCGTTTTATGAGCGCAAAAGCAGTGACACTCTCGTCCGCCGCTGCCGGTGAGACTGCGCATTGTGCTGGTCTCCGGATGCCGCCTCGCATTGATCCAACGAACGGGTGACGACGATGAAAACAGTTGGTGCGCCACGCCGCAGCCATCCGTGCCAGTGTCTTTTGGATGGAGCACGAGGTTGGCCTCTGTGTGTTTTGCTTCTTGGAATCTTGGCATCATCGAAGCTGCTATCAAAAGGAGTTGAGATGAGTGCTTCACATAGCTAATGGCCACATGGTCAATGCTCGGAATCACGGATTAGTGTGCTCGCCTTGGATCAATTGGCCGTTGTCGCCACCAAGCAAAGTCTAGTGTGCGTCCAAGCGCAGACTGTTTTGTCTTTAGTAAAAACAACTAATTAATGTGTGAAGGCCACGAAAAACACTGGCCAACCTCATTCCTCGATGTCGTGCCCACTGCCTCCTCGGAGTAATTTTGCTGAGCCCATTGAGACTGCAAACAACATCCAAGTAGGAATCGAGGAGAGGCTCCCTAACACTTACTGACTTACACGAGTGAAGGGTGCAATGCCATTGATTGATACCTGATGAAGATGAGCTCATGTACAGGCATAATTGTGATGCATCAAATGATACGAAACAAGTCTCTTCTTGCAAAAGAAAAAAATGAGTGAAGGGAGGATATCGTCAATTCTAGGACACAAACCTAAAAATTCCGATCATCATATATACATGTCGTCACACATCATATGCAGGTCCTAAAACTTTCTATTATGTTCCAGGTCCGTTTGGGATGGCATGATTCAGGTACTTATGACAAAAATATCGAGGAGTGGCCACAGAGAGGTGGAGCGGACAGAAGCTTAAGATTTCATCCCGAGTTGAGTCATGGAGCCAATGCTGGTATTTTGTCAGACTAATTATGAGCCTCAAACCTTGTACCCTCGCAAGTGTGTAGAGTACTAGCTAACATACTTGGATGTCTTGTTGCCAGGTCTTACTAATGCTTTAAAGCTTATTCAACCAATCAAGGACAAATACCCAGGTATCACTTATGCGGATTTGTTCCAGTTGGTGAGTGCTACAGCAATTGAGGTTTCTGCCTTTTCTCTGCTGAATTATCTTACTTGGTCATTCTGACAGATGACCAGCAGGTTATATGAATGTGCTAATTTGTTTTGTCAATCTCATTCCAGGAAGCCGATGGCCCGAAACTTCCGATGAAGTATGGCGGGTAGATAGCATAGCACCGGAGCAGTGTCCACCTGAGGGGAGGCTTCCTGGTTAGTGCTTCTGACAAATTCAACATTTTAACAGCAATGAAGTGTCACCAAGCTTCTAGTGTACTCTATGACAAGAGAGTGCCACAAAAGCTAAAAGGAAGGTTTCATAGGACAGCTATCCGACCTGCGATGTTGTATGGCGCGGAGTGTTGGCCAACCAAGAGACGACATATCCAACAGTTAGGTGTAGCAGAGATGCACATGTTGAGATGGATATCTGGCCACACAAGGAAGGATCGGGTACGGAATGACGATATATGAGAGAGACTTGGGGTAGCACCGATTGAAGGGAAGTTGGGCCAGCATCGTCTCAGATGGTTTGGACATATTCAACGGAGGCCATCGAAAGCGCCGGTGCATAGCGGACGGATAAAGCGTGCTAAGGATGTTAAGAGGCGTTGTGGTAGAGCAAACTTGACATGGGAGGAGTCCGTTAAGAGAGACCTGAAGGTTTGGAATATCGACAAAGACTTAGCCATGGACATGGGTGCGTGGAAGTTAGCTATCCACGTTCCAGAACCATGACTTGGTTTCAAGATCTTATGGGTTTCAACTCTAGACTACCCCAACTTGTTTGGGACTGAAAGGCTTGGTTGTTGTTGTTGTTGTCTTCTTGTGCGTTTAAATGTCTGAATTCATAATTTGAGAGAGTGCTTATCAAGGTGAATAAATTGGTTGATTTCAACTGTGAATGTTATGCAGACTTTGGTCCACGCATACCTGCTGAACACCTTAGGGATGTATTCTATAGGTTGGGCCTTGATGACAAGGTGTGGGATGATGCAGAGGAATTTGAAAAAAAAAATCATGTCTGCTCGCTTGTGTTACTCATAACTTGAGGTGTTTGTGCAGGAAATTGTTGCATTGTCTGGCGCACATACACTTGGAAGGTAACGCCCTGACAGGAGTGGCTGGGGAAAGCCAAAAACAAAATACACAGTATGTTCTTTAATTAGAAGTCAAAACTCAAAACCCAAATCGTTCTTTAAAAATCTTCGCGACATTGTTCCTAGTTGATTCTGATTAGTTTCAACTGGTCGCCAATCATCTGGCCAAAACTAAGCTCTTACTTTTACTGTGTGTCTACAGAAGGAAGGCTACAGAATTATTATACATATAGAACTAAGCTCTTAAAAAGGTTAGTTACTGTTAACAAAGGAAATTCTGCTGTAATACTACAGTAATACTAATTCATGTATTACTGCCTACTAGCTTTATTACACCATTTTCCCTCAAAATTAGCTTGGTAATGCTAAATTTAACACAGTAGTTCTTGCTCTTGCTCATTTTATCTATCTTCTGCCCATGGAGGATGATATCTATCTGCCTTTGACTGTAAGTTTGTTTTGTACTTTCATAGGTCATCAAGGGGATTGTGGATGGATGCCAGCAATCATATTGTATTCTGCTCGGAGTAGAGGTGATATATTCTGGAATAATGCACAAATTTATAAACTGTGAGAGTATCTAACGATATGTGCACATCAGTCTACTGGTAACTAGAAGATCTGGCTATTTGATTGTTTATTCTTTGTTTGCATATAATATAGTTCATGATTGCTCTACTTTTGGCAGAACAAAGGGACATGATTTTGTAGGATGATAATAATTCTTGAGGTGCAGAGATCGATCGACAATGCATAGATCGATCGGCAATGCATAGATCGGTCCCTTTTCTTTCACATGGAAGCGATTCGATATTATTTCACGTTTCATGGTTATTTAGTATTATCTAGTCATTGAATTATGCCCAAGACAGAACCATTCAGGCAGATTCATGTTCACCTGTGCATATATAGATCTTGCTCAATTAATTTATACCATCTGATTGCGCCATAATTGACCTGTTGGTCTAATGTTTTTTGTTTTGTCTTTTTTCTGTTGCTAGGAAAGTGGTGAGAAGATGTCGATGATGCCTACTTGGGACATTCAAATCAACACAACATAAAAATTTCTGAACCTATGTCTCATAGGAGAGTGGAATGAACTCCATTGCTAGCATATGTGCCATTTTCTATTGTGTAATTCTATCCGTTCTTGCTATATTTCTGTGTAAGGAAATGTCTTCATGACATGAGTTATTGTGTTATGTAAACCTGGGAGATGTATTATGTGATGTTATATGATGGATGATTTTAATTTGACTTGGAGTTTTCTTGATTTGAATATGAAATAGTGTTGGATTTAATATTGGACAACTAATTGGGTTGAAAAAGGCTCAACAAATAGAAATGAAATCAAGTTCTGGAACAAAAAGTTTCTGAATTCAAAAATGAAAAATGGTCAAAATTGAAAGTGGACCAAATGTATTTAGGCACTAAAAGGCCAAGTCCCAGATTATAATGATAAAAAAATTCAAATCAAAATACTAGAAGTGTTTGTAAATAGGCTAAGGCCCAATAAGAAAAAACCCCAAAAAATAAAAACCAGCCCATGTGATCAATTGAAATGGGTTGGGCTAATTTCAACTATGATGTTTTGTTTTCGTCGTAATTTTGCCACGTAGGACTGGGTTAGATTGCCAACGACGATTTAGGATCGTCGTAAAGGTTACGACAATCCAGGAATCGTCGTAAAAGTTACGACGATTTTGATCAAAACGTCGTTGTTATTCATTTGTGACGCTCCGTTTTTGACGTTTGGTTTTTCATCGTAAGATCGTCGTAAACTAAAAACCGTGACGATGTAGCGACGAAAAAATAGCGTCGTGTATTAGCATATTCCTTGTAGTGCGATCACGGTCGTCAGTTCCACCCCCCTCGGTGACATCATACAGAATCGAGAGGCCACTGGACGGATTGCTAAGTGGGCCATCGAGCTCGGATCCCATCATGTGTGGTATATGCCTCGGACGGCCATCAAAACTCAATCACTGGTGGATTTCATCAATGATTGGACCGAGTTACAAATCCCGGAGGAGAGACTCGATCTTACTTATTGGACCATCTATTTCGACGGGTCAGGGCAATTGGAAGGCTCGGGGGCTGGTGTGGTGATAACTTCGCCTCAAGGTGACATGTTTTTCTATGTCCTTCGGCTCATGTTCCCATGTACCAATAATGCAGCGGAATATGAGGCCTTGCTCCATGGTTTGCGACTCGGCAAAGAGATGAACCTCACGCGAGGCAGGTGTCTGGGCGATTCAGATCTGGTGACACAGCAGGTTTCTGGCAACTGGGATTCACGAGACCCTTTGATGGCGGCTTACACACGAGTTGTGTCACATTTAGTGGGTCACTTCAATGTTATCAAGTAGATCACATCGACCGGCGGCTTAACGAAGCAGCGGACGCTCTTTCCCGTCGCAGTTCGCAATGTAAGCCAGTTCCTCGCAATGTCTTTGTGGTTGTATTGCATAACCCCTCAGTAAAACTGCCTTCAGAGGAAGATTTAGCGGTACCATACCTCGAGTCTCAACTCGTGGCCGCTCTTCACGCTACTCCAGACTGGGCGACCCCTTACATGGCATATCTCACCAGAGGCGAGTTACCTGCCCACGAGTTATTAGCTCGCCAAATCGTCCGTCGGTGTAAATCCATGGTCACACACAATGGCGAGTTACACAAACGAAGCACCTCAAGGGTATTTCAAACATGTGTCTCTCGTGAAGAAGGCTGTATGATCGTAAATGAGAGTCACATGGGCGATTGTGGTCATCATGATGGGTCCCGATACTTGGTTTCTAAGGCCTTTAAACATGGGTTCTATTGGCTGACGGCTCTCGCAGACGCATATGAGATCGTTCGCCGATGTGATGGCTGCCAAAAATTTGGACGTGAGATGCACGTGCCGGCTCAGGAATTGTGGATGATACCAATCACTTGGCCGTTTGCAGTCTGGGTGCTTGATATGGTTGGCCCTTTCAAGATGTCTTCCACTAAAAAGACTCACCTATTGGTGGCGGTTGACAAGTTTACCAAGTGGGTGCAGGCGGAACCTGTTAGCAGCTGTGACGCAGATTCGGCCGTCAAATTCTTGAAGAAAATGATTTTCAGATTCGGATATCCTCATAGTGTCATTACTGACAATGGTACTAATCTATCCAAAGGTGCAATGCAAGAGTTTTGTTCACGAGAGCATATCCGGCATGATGTTTCCGCGGTTGCACATCCCTAGTCTAATGGGCAGGCGGAAAGGGTGAATCAGGAAATATTGCGGGGGATTAAGCCTTGGCTCATGGTACCTTTGGAACGTACTCCAGGATGTTGGGTGGAGGAATTGCCGTCAGTATGATGGAGCATCAGGACAACTCCACATCGCTCCACGGGTTTTACTCCTTTCTTTCTGGTCTATGGAGCAGAAGCGGTGTTACCAAGTGACATCAAACACGATTCCCCACGAGTCGCTGCCTATGTGGAACAGGACAACGAGCTGGCGCGACAAGACTCGTTGGACGCCTTGGAGGAGGAACGTGAATTGGCCGCATCACGGTCGGCGATTTACCAACAAGACTTGCGATGTTACCACAGTCGCCGGGTCAAGAGCCGGACTTTCCAAGAAGGCGACTTGGTGCTCCATTTGATTCAAGATCATACTGGTATGCACAAGCTATCACCTCCGTGGGAAGGACCGTTTGTCATTAGCAAGAATCTTCGAAACGGCTCATATTACTTGGTGGGTCTTGGCCCGGATCGGCCAACTACATAGGTTGAGACAACTCGCCCCTCGAACATAGCCATCTGCGGTCTTACTACACTTAGAGCCATGAGTTCCTTTTTTACCAGTTTTCAGAAAATTGTAATCCATGAATTATGAAAGCAATAAAGCCAGCGCCCACGAATTTTGGGTTCCTTTGTCGTTTAAGCTTTTGACAGCATGAGTCTTTATTGTTCTATAAGTCGTCCAAACATGGACGCTATCAAAGTCAAAGAGCGTAAGTCGCCATGCTGCACTTACTTCAAAACTGGGCCTTGATAAAGCCAAGGAGGACCAATGTTGCCACGTCGCACGGTTCAAACATAGGTGCCTTATGTGGTTTTGAGAATTAAGCCGGCTTACTTGGGGGCTACTAGTCCCCAAGTCGTTTCCTAGTAAGGGCGTATACGCTTCTGTGATCCTATGCCTCGCTTTTTCCTGAATCATAGGTCACTTGGGGGCTTCCACTCATTGAGTTCAGCCTGAATACCCTCTTGGATAGCGAAAAATTACCGCATTACAAATGGTTATACTGGACTATGTGTTGAACAAGTCGCCACATGGACCTATGTACTAAGGGCGAGTCAATCCGTCATGTGGAACCTGAACTCGCCTTGGTTAAAACTTAAAAGGTACCAACCAGAGTCACACATGAGAAATAGAGAAACCATTGGTTCATTGTACCTGCTTCACGGAAGCTTGACTGCCGCCTGATCAGCCGGTCTAAAACAATAAGGCTTTTTGCAAAGGCTTTCTAAGGGTAACACTAGAGTTTTGCAAACTCGTCTTATCCTATCGTAACTCACTGAGTCGATAAAATTTTATTTCTTGATGGCAAGACCACAAGGTTTCCTAATATCTTTGAGTCGGCTTTTGGTTATAACTCGCCCCGACTCACTTTTTAACCACTATTTGCCATAACCCGGGGGGGCTGATCTATTTTTTGCCATAATCGAGGGGGCTGGTCTATTCTTTGCCATGCACTCACTGAGTCGGCTTATGTTTTTCCTGACACATAAGGTGAAGACTTTTTTTTCAAATTATGACACTCCCTGGTTCATCAAATTTACACACGATTCACGCATAGATTCAAGGAATAAAGGTGGTTCAAGAAAGGTTCCATCAAAAGGTACTACTGACTGATTATTGTTCCACAAAATCTAACAAGCTATTACATGGCTCGCATGGCCAAAACGGGTGTCATCCCCCAGTGAAGAAAGAATCAGTGGACGAATCAAGCCGCCTCCGAGTCACCTTGCCTTGAGCTCTCTCCGCCTTCGATTTGTAAGTCGCCTAGTTTCCAATTACACTTGGATAGGGCAACGAACTCATCTTCGTCATCAAGGAAGAGGGATAGGTCCATGTCAAGATCAAAAGGATTCTTGGGTCAACCAAGGAATAAAGGTGTCACCTTCTTTTTCTTCTCGTCATAGGCGGCTTGGTATTTATTCAAATCCAAGTTGGCTGAGTTGAGTCGCCGAGAAGCGAGATTCTATGATAACTCGGTGGTAGTCCACCTCGGTGAACTCTCACCCGTCATCCTTCAGCTCAGGGTAGCTAGCGGCTATTTCTTCTGGTTTGAGCTCCGGGCATAGGCGAAACACCGACTCAGGGTATTCGGGACTCCTTTCCGGGCGGCTAATCTTTTCAGTTCCTCTATTTGAGGAGGCAATGTGGACAGATAGCCGAGCATGTAGTTGATGGTCCTGACTGGCTCCTTGCTGCCCATCACCGCCTTAATCGTCAGCACGCCCCCGGTATATAGCTGCTCGGTGAAAGTATATATAGCCTTTAGCTTCAGCATGCAGTCGTCTAGAAGATTGGCGGCTCGTGAACCTACAAAGGACACATCAGTATTTGATAGTTTTTTGGGAGACCAGACTATTTCTTCAACAGGCAAGGGTTAATGCTTACCAAACATAGCGACAGTCATGCTGGAAATGTGCTTTTTTAAGCTGGAAAACTCTTGCTGGGCGGCTTCCAATTTTTCCTCAGCTTGCTCAACACGCTTAAGGATGGCGGCTTGGTCAGCTTTGGCTTTTTTCTCCAGTTTTTGATGGTCAGCCTTCATCCTCTCCAGCTCAGCCAGAATCAAGCGGTATTTCCTCTCTGACTCAGATTATGCATCTTCTTGTTCAGCTAGATTCTTCCTTAAGTCGGCTAAAGCCGACTCAGTCTGGGTCATAGACTCCTGCACATAAAATTTGGGGAGACAAGTTTCAACATTATTGCAAGCAATACTCCTGACACTTGGGGGCTAATGTATGATTTTATTCAAAGTCATACTGTATTTGAGACCCGACTCATTTTTCAAAAAGATGACCCGGCCCTTGCGGGCTACAGGTTGAAGATTTTAACTATATCCAAGACCCGGCTCAACTTTCAAAAGATTACCCGGCCCTTGGGGGCTATAGGTTGGAGATTTTAACTATATTCAAGACCCGGCTCATCTTTCAAAAGATGACCCGACCCTTGGGGGCTACAGGTTGGATATTTTAACTATATTCAAGACCCGGCTCATCTTTCAAAAGATGACCCGACCCTTGGGGGCTAGAGGTTGTAATTTTAACTATATTCAAGACCCGACTCATCTTTCAAAAGATGACCCGGCCCTTGGGGGCTACAGGTTGAAGATTTTAACTATATTCAATACCCGGCTCATCTTTCAAAAGATGAGCCGGCCCTTGGAAGGATAATGGGTGGAATTGAATACATAAGTAGATATACCTCATGCTTAACCTTCATAAGATGAATCAAGCTTTTGTTCATCTCATAATCCCTCTCTAGGTGACTTACGAAGCCAGAGCAAAGTTGGCCAAATTCCGGCTTCTCATAATGGAGGAGCTTGAATTTACTGGAGTCTTGATCAGGGGAAGGACGAGATTCCTTGGAGGTATGCTTGGACAGTACCGCAACTGGAGGAGTGGAGTAGCTAGTACCGGTGACTACGGCATCATCTCGATCTTCAGTCGCCTTGAATATCAGACATCGGGAATATCGTCCACAGGAATATCATGAGCCGCCACTTGCTCCTCATCAATCTCTGGGACAGAGACGCTCGTGCCTAAGGCTTCAGTTGTTTTAGTAGCAGAAGATAAGTCACCAGTTTTCCTTCCCTTCACTTGTGCTCTGAGACAAAGGCACCAAGATTAAAAGCACATATCGTTATTTAGAAGAAATTGGGATTAACATCGGTGGGAGAGCTGATATTGCTGAGTCACCAGATGTAGGGGGAGAAGTCTGGTAGAATAAAGGCTTAAAAGTTAAAGAAGTTGCGAGTCATATTTTACACAAGGAAGGGTATGATAAAACAAAAGTATACGTCGGGGTGCGCTTCCGACCGGTTGTCTTCTCGGGCAGTCCGGAGATAAAGTCGCGAGAGTGACTACGGGTTTTGCGCTTGGGGTATATCTTGCTTTCTTCAAAAGGAAATCAGGGTCCATATAAGCATATGGGTGAGACATGGGCACTTTCCCACAGATCCGTTTGGCTGGTCTAGGAGAAGGAGAAGGTGAGTCGGAAGAAATAGAAATTACCTCGACCGCATCATCTTGGCTCTCATTGTCCTCGCCCTACACATAAAGACGCATGGTATAAGCATGAGTCGGAATACACAGGTAATGAGTGAGGGGGAAGTCTTACCTCTGAGTGTTCTTCGTCAGCTCGTGATTCGCCGACAACAGATGAATCTTTGGCGGCGGCTTTACCTATTCTTGTTTTCTTCTTCTTCTTTGGTGGCGGCTTGGTGGTCTTTTGGGTAGTTACTTTGGGGCCCCTTCGCCAAAATGGATCACTTTTCTGATGAATAGAAGTGAATTTCAAACCAAGAGCATTGGTAAGTATAAAGAAACGAAAGGCGTCTTGGATTATTACTGGCGGCACCGGCTTGGAGCGGCAGAAGGCCTTGAGCCCAATCTTGGCACATTCTTCCAAAGGCTCACCGGTTAGCTTCCTGATGATTCCAACAATTTCACTCTCTGAGAGTCTTTTATGGTGGAATCACTGCGGATGGTTTACCGTACCATCATATTCATACATTAGCCCATCTCGGCGACTCAAGGGAATAATATTCCTCTCCACCCAGCAGCGGAACAGATCAATCCCGATGAGCAGGTTGTTGGTGAAAGACTTTAATTCGGAGAAAATGGGGATAAATTCCGACTCTTCCTCTTCTGTGAGTTTCTCAGGCAGTTTGAAGTCCATAGGCAGGCGGTCTACTCTGAAACCCGGGAGTGGGTTTTCGCCAGGTGGAGAGGTGTCCCGGCAATAAAACCATGACTCAGCCAAGCCCTTGGGATGGCTAGGCAGAAGGACTGATGGAAATCCACGCTCGTGACGTCTTTGAATGTTGACTCCTCCAAGTTCAAGGTTGGGACCGTTGGGAAACTCGGTCTGGCGATTCAAATGGAAGAAGTTCCAAAATAAAGGAACTATGGGCTCTCTCTGCAAGTATACCTCACAAAAGACCTGGAACTGGCAAAGGAAATACAAGACGTCTCGAAAAAACTTTGACCCAGGCGGTTTAAAACCTCATTCAAGGTAATCGGTAAAATGACTACTTCTCTTGCAGCGGGATTGGGAATCAACTCGCCCGGGGCAGTTCTCCAACCAATGGTCTCCCTGTTGTCAAGAAGACCCACCTTAACAAACTTCTCGAGAGTAGCGTCATCGATTTTTGTTGGTAACCAATTGCACTTCGAAATACCCATGACTACAAAAGAGAGGGGAACAAGGTGATTCAGTAAAAACTATGAAGTGTTCTAACTCGCCAGTATGTGTCTACAATATGTTCAAAAAGGATTTGGTGACTCGCCAATGGGTGACGTACATCATAACTCGCTACTCGGGCGATTCATGGAAGTATCTTTGAAGTATTGTAACTCGCTTTTCAATTGGAAAGGAAGGGGAATAGCTATGGTGATAAATTTAAGTCTCTATGGAAGTAGGAGCTAAACGACGACTCTCAAAGGTCCTTTTTCCTTAGGGATGTTCTCGGGAGACAAACAAACATGTTTCTAAAAACAAGCAGTAAACTCTGTATCTACGAGTGGATCAAAATAAAGGAATGCTGCTCGGAAAATGGTGAAAGACTATGAGCATAAGGCAGCGATAGTATTAGATCCACGGCGTGAAGGCTTAAGATAACAAAATGACGCGATAAAGTGGCCATGGTTTGCTACTGCGTGCGTCTATTACGAAGATATAAAGCAGATCTAAAGCAGGAAATGACGTTTGTCGCGTCACGGAGCTAGCTCGCGGGAACAATGGCCATGGCATTATCGGCTTAAACCTAATAAGGGAATGTGTGTACCTAAGGAAAGGAGGCCGGTGCCGGGGACGAAAGCACAGAACTTCGTGCTTCTTATTGACTTGAAGGCGCCCAGAAGACCACGGTCGACGGAAGAGCTTCAGGAGCCGGTGACGACGCCGGTGTGCTGGCGCAGGAAGAGCAAGATGGAGAGGATGACGAGGGAAGAGATGGAGGTAGGTAACGGAGCTTCCCCCCTCCACCATTTTCCTGCGGTTATTTAACGGGCCAGAACGGGAATCGAGGCTATCAAGGCGGAGATCGAGGCGACAAGTCAGAAACTACGATGATGGCGCCTAGGTTTTCGAGATAAGTGAATATGGAGCAAAAGATTCGTTGGATGGTTGCGGTGTTCAAAACCCCGGAATTAAGGGGGTAAGGTGATGTCATCAAAGATTACACGGCGGGTTAGATAAAATTACAACGAGTGGCGAGTTATGTTCGTCGAAAGATAGAAATGGTAAGAGTAGCCCCAAATTGGTGAAGGTTTATTGACATGAATGAATTCAAGACAATCTGGGGCCTAATGTTGGGGATATTACCTGCGGATAACCCGCCCTTAGAGGGACGGGTCATCAAAGGGGAGACTTACCATTCAAAGTGTGTCTCGTAGCCGAGAAGCTGGATCGCGGTTCGAGAGGTCGTGTAGATGTAGATTACCAAGGGAGTTCCCAATCATGAAGAGCACGACGACTTAGAGATAGGGAAAGCCACAAGGAGTAGCATGGAAGGACTTTTGTAAACCCTAGGGCCTCGACCTGTATATAAAGGCGAGTACCGGGGAAAGGTCAGGCGATTTAGAGAGAATCGAGAGCTAGGTCAGGTGAGTTACGCCCTCCTTGTAATCGAAATCACCATTAATCCACACAAAGCAGGACATAGGCTTTTACCTCCTCACGAGGGGCCGAACCTGGGTAAATCTGAGTCTCGCTTTCGCTCACCCCCTTCGAGTTGCCACCAAGGTGCGATGCCTCCATCTTTTAGGTGGCTCTCTAATGTGTTAGAAATACGAGGACATCTGCCGTGACAAAACCACGACAATGGCCGAACAATGACTTGTGGCGATGGAAAAAATGTTTCAGGTGGCTCTCTGATGTGTTAGAAATATGTCAAAAAAATTAGAAGTTTTATTAGGTCAGGAGATCCAACGAGGGGCCGACAAGCTTCTAGGGCGCATCCTACCCCCAGGGCATGCCCTGCAGGCTTGACACCGCCTCATGTGGTGGCTCGCCTCCTCCTGTAGGTTCATGGGTTCAAAATCTTCGAGGAAAAATCACCGAAAGTTTTCATCTTGCTTGGACTCCATTTGGTAGTGGCTTAATGCACAAGTCAAAAACATGCAAAAAAATAGGAACTAGCAATCGAGAGTGGGTAAATAGGTTAGTTCCCAAAAATGATATAAAACAGTATATGATTGCATATAAAGTATCCAAGATCTATAATATAATAGCCTGGAAAATCTAATATTATCGATACTTTGGAGACGTATCAGAAGACCATCATCGGAATATACAAGCCAAGTTCTATAATGAAAATTTTACACTAGTATATGAAAATGATAACTCAGCAGACCCTCTATATGAAGAACATGCTGCTACTTTGAAGCACAAGTGTGGAAAAGGGATAGTAACATTACCCCTTCTCTCTTTTTCTCTCTTTTTCATTTTTTTTATGGTCGGCTCATTTGGCCTTCCCAGTTTTTTATTTTCAATTTTCCTCTGGAGGGTCATCCCAACTTGTGGGGGAATCATAGTCTCCATAATCCTTTTCTCACTGTGATAATGCTCTAATAATGATGATCGTCACACTTTTATTTACTTACAATTTGAATGATAACGGTATATAAGATGACTATATGAATGTCTCTCGCAGTGTACGAGGATGTGCAATGATCTAGCATAATATGTAAAAAATAATAAACGGTATCTTCACAAATACTATGTCATCTCTATATAATATCATGCAATATGATGATGAACACACAAGTCATGTGACGGAACAGTGGAAGTTGCCTGGCAATATATCTCGAAATGGCTATGGATCTGCCGTAATAGTAAGTATGGTGGTTCTTTTGAGGAAGATATATAAGGACGCTTATGTGTGATAGAGCGTGTCATATAACAGGGTCTGGATGCACTCGCGAAGTTTGCACAGACTCTTGAGGTTCAAAAGTGAAATGCACAGTACTGAAGAGGCTAGCAAATTGCAGAAAGGTGAGAGTGTGTATATCCATGGATTCACATTAGTCATAAATAAATCAACTACTTATTATAAATCCTCATTAGCTCTCTCAAAGAAAAGTAATGCTCCATGCCAATATGAAGTCAAAAAGGGTTGAAAATTGATGATGTGACTTTGAATGGTGCATGTTGAAATCAAAAAATGTCTGGAGTTGATATAAGTTCAAAAAAATGAAATCCCTCTGTAACACATGAGTTTTCGTGCGAAACCATGATACTTCGAAAGAGATTGTCGATTTTGTACACGAAGTGCATCCAATTTTTTTTGTAACCCTCTCAACTTTTTAACACATGCTATGTGGGTGAAATGATCATACCATGCCAACTTTGAACCTTTTCAGAGTTCATTTGTAGTGCTTTTCAATTTCAGGGTCATTTAGCTCAAAAATTAGTAAATGCAAGAAAAATTCCAAATGAAGTCAAAAAGGGTTGAAAATTGATGATATGGTTTTGAATGGTGCATGTTGAAAGCAAAAAAAAGTCTGGGGTTGAAATAAGTTCAAAAAATGAAATCCCTTTTTAACACATGAGTTTTCGTGCGAAACCATGATACTTTGAAAGAGAGTGTCGATTTTGTACACGAAGTGCATCCAATTTTTGTCGTAACCCTCTCAACTTTTTAACACATGCTATGTGGGTGAAATGATGATACCATGATAACTTTCAACCTTTTCAGAGTTCATTTGTAGTGATTTTCAATTCCAGGGTAATTTAGCTCAAAAAAATGAGTAAATGCAAGAAAAATACCAAATGAAGAAAATTGATGATGTGGCTTTGAGTGGTGCATGTTGAAAGCACAAAAAGTCTAGAGTTGAAATATGTTCAAAAAAATGATATCCCCTTGTAACACATGAGTTTTCATGCGAAACCATTATACTTCGAAAGAGAATGTCGATTTTGTACACGAACTGCATACAGTTCTAAAAGAATAAACTAATATAAAAAAAGAATCAACTAAAAAGAATCAAAATCATACTAACTAAACTTATCAAAGTATTGATTTGTTAAAAAGAATGAACTTAAAAGAACCAAAAAGAATGAACTAAAAAGAATCAATTAAATATGATATTCTTCAATAGCAAAAAGAATCAACCAAAAAGAATCAAAATAATATAAACTAAAATTATCAAAGTATTTATTTGTTAAAAACTTTAATAGTAAAAAGAATTTTCATAAAGTATTTTTTGTTACAAACTTTAATAGAAATTTTCATAAAGTATTGTGTAAAAACTCTAATAAGAATCAATAAAAAATAAAACTGATACAACTAAAATTATATAATATTTATGCAACTAAAATTATATAACTAAAATAATAAAATGCAAAGAATAAAAAAACATAACAAATGCAAAAAAAAAATGACACGTACTAGGCCATTACGGCCTGCATACGACTAGAAACCTTACACGATCGTTGGGCGAGGATGCACACCCGCACAAGGCCGAGTAGGCCCACACGAAGACAAAGTTGGTTTAGGCTTGTAGGCATGCATATGAGAGGAGCTCGAGAGGGTTGGCGCAGCCGCGCTTCTAAGCCACTCTCGGCTCCTTTCAGCTAGCGAGGTGGGACTAAACTCCTACCACCCCTTGCGAGCGCCAAGAAGAGCCATTTAGTCCCGGTTGGTGGCTCCAACCGGGACTAAAGCCCCTTTCTTCCCGCCCTTTCGGCTGCTGAAAAGGAGCTTTAGTCCCGGTTGGTGGCTAAAACCGGGACTAAAGCCCCCCCCCCTTTGGTCCCGGTTGGAGTCACCAACCATGACTAAAGCCCTTTGCTTCCGGCCCTTTTGGCTGCTGAAAAGGAGCTTTAGTCGCGGTTGCAGCCACCAACCGGGACTAAAGGTTGTTTAGTCCCGGTTACCATAACACTTACACCCATATTCTCTTGAAACTCCTCGTCTACTTTTTCAACACTTACAAACGGTCGCTAGCACCTTTATGCCCTCTGATCACGGGATTACTAAAAATCCTCGTGGGTAGTTTGGAAGAAAGCAACCTTTCCAAGCGACCACCCATGTACTTAGAGGACAAGGATGGAAACGCTACGATCAGACGACACCAACAGAAGTACCTTCGTGAGGAACAAGGACATCGAGACCCAGAAGATGGCGACACCCTCGACACTATTCCGTAGTGATGCCACCTTCACCTACGATGATCAGGACGTAATATGTGTAAGACCATGATCTGCATCGCTAATAGAGAGAACCTGTCAATATCAAGGATGTGTCGACCACCACCGGTGGATGAAACCTTGCCATTTGGTCCGCCTCACCTTAGTCAGCAGGAATATGGTTCTCTTCATCCCCCGCTCTAGGTGTCGATATTGTGATCAACGTGACACACATGTCGAAACTCTATCATGCCTGGATGATGTCATTGCATAAAAGTTGTCCACTTGGAAATCTTGACACCTTGGAAGACAAGAAGAGAATGACAAGATTGGAAAGATAATAGAAGACCCTGTTAGCGACAGCCATGAGGAACCACATTCATCGGCAGTTCACTAGGAGAGAAGTCATCAAGAACTCTTTCCACCTCAACCCGATTCGTTTTGGCAAACAGAAACAAGAGACATGGCAACACCATGAGAAGACCCAGAAGACTGAGCGGACCCTCTCGAGACACGAAGCAAGCACGACCGTTGAATCCAAGAACCCCTAGGGTAGGATGAGTCATGAATCCCCTATGCGAAGTCGAGTCCGTGAAATGGTTCCGATGGAACCATGTTGTGTGATTCTTGTTTTTATTGTTTGTGCCTTGATATAAGTCGTGCCTTTTCCTCACACAGCGAGTACACGAATGTATCATTTGTGTTATCTTGATATCTAGTTGGCCTTTCGGCACTTGTTTGATTACAATTGCACCATAGCACCCTGATATGTCCCAAGCGTATCTATAATTTCTATTTCTTACATGCTCTTTTTGGTGACATTGTTATATGTTTTGCTACGGTTTTATACCTTTTTACGCATATTTGGACTAACCTACTAACTCAGTGCACCCAGTGCCACTTTATGTATGTTGATGTCTTTTAATTGCCGAGACTTTACCCCAATTTTCAGAGCGCCGAAAATCCAGAGAAAAATATATAAAAATCGGCGTGATGGAAGCTTCACGCACCACCAAGGTGCGCCAGAGGGGAACCAGGCCTCACCCAGGCGGCCAAGCTGCGGGGGTGTCCTCCTCGACGCGCAACCAGGCCTCCTGGGCGACTGGTCCACCCCCCGGCGCCCTCCTTTGGCCTATATTTACCCCTCTGACGTAAAACCCTAAAAATATATCCAGAATCACGAATTTCTTCACCTTTCCGCCGCCGTAGCGCTTCCGAGACCGAGAGCGCCAGAAGACCTCTTCCCGGCACCCTGTCGGAGGGAAGATTGACCTCCGGGAGCTTCTCCACCACCATGGACGCTTCCCAGACGTGCCATGAGTAGTCCTCCTTGGACCATGAGTCCATGACCAGTAGCTATGTGATGTCTTCTGTCCAGTCTTGTGCTTCAATGCTTAGCCCTTATGAGCTGCCCTACATGATCAAGGCATCTTTGTAATTTACGTGTTATTGCTACGCTGAGTTGCTGGGATCCAATGGATTATGATATTATGTTCAGATTGTGATGAGTTATATATTTGGTTCTCCTTTTATGTTATATTCTTGAGTAATTCATGCATGTTCTCCGTTGATTTTTATTGCTTTGGCCGAGTAGTAGATTGTAACTCCAAGAGGGAGCGTTATGCATGATTGTGGGTTCATGCCCCCTGATGTCTAGCTTGAGTGACAGAAACATGAGACTAGGGGATGTGTTGTTGCCACCAGGGAGAAAACAACGGTGCTTGTGACCACGGTTGCAAGGATTGTTTACCTTACGCAAAGTTCGTTAATGCAGTTGTCCGTTGCTTTGAGTTTACACTTTGGGTGGGGCTCGCAACTTAATACCAGCGAGATGTTCTGGATAGATATCTCAAGGTGGATGATTCGGGAGTAGATGCTGATGGATAAACGGTCTACTTGTCTTGGCGTACTGCCCATTACTTTTGAGCCTCTAACTTTCAAGTAGCATGATTAGCATTGCGGTGCGTTTATAATTGTGTCAATTTGACCAGCTGTAATTTGTTTACCCATGCATAGTTGTTTATCGTCTTTTGGTAGAGAGACATAACTAGTGAACATCATGGGACTCTGGTCCATATTTCCACCATTGTTTACACCTCCACCATTTACTTCTTTATTTAATTTTTCGTTGCAATCACTATCGCTATTCCAGCTTGTGTTTTGATCCTTTGCAAACTACAAGGCCGGTGAGATTGACAACCTCCCTAAACTCGTTGGGAGCAAAGTTATTTGTTGTGTGTCCAGGCCCATGTCTTCTGCTAGCACAAGGGTTTAAGACACCTACTTGTTGAGCCTAGGAGTCCTCCTGGTTCGATAAACCTTACAGTCTTCGCGTATGGGAAATCTGCTGCTGACTACATCTCCACCTTCCATTTGGGGTAACCAACGAGAGGCGAGAAGTATATCCATCAACTCGTCATCAAGAAAATTTCTTGCGCCGTTGCCGAGGAATCCAGTCTTGAAGATAGTGGAGTTGCACGCTATCTTTTATCTTTGTGTTTTAATCTTGTTAGTTTTCCTTTTAGTCTTTTCTTTAGAGTCTTATACCAAAAACCACAAAAAATATTATTTGCTTTGCTCTTGCTAGTTGCTGCTACTATGGGTTCTACTGAAAACACCAAGTTGTGTGACTTCACTAGTCACAACAATAATGACTGTATCTGCACTCCTATTGCTGCTCCCACCACTAGAGCCACGTCCTATGAGATTAAACCTCCTTTACTGAACCTAGTTATGAAAGATCAATTCTCCGGTACTGGAGATGATGCTGCCTTGCACTTGAAATTTTTTGTTGAGCTATGTGATATACAAAAATATAAAGAAGTAGATGGTGATATTGTTAAACTTAAGCTTTTCCCTTTCTCCTTGAGAGGAGGAGCTAAAGTGTGGCTTCAATATTTGCCTAGGAATATTATAGATTCTTGGGATAAGTGCAAAGATGCTTTTATTGGGAAGAATTACCCGCCTGCTAAGATTATCTAGTTGAGGAGTAACATTATGAATTTTAGGCAATTGGATAATGAACATGTTGCTCAAGCTTGGGAACGTACGAAATCTCTTGTTAAGAATTGCCCTACACATGGTTTAACTAATTGGATGGTTATCCAAACTTTCTATGCAGGATTGAACTTTACCTCACGGAATCTGTTAGACTCGGCTGCGGGAGGATCCTTTATGTCAACTACACTTGGTGCTGCCACAAATATATTGGATGAGATGATGACAAATTATTCTCAATGGCACACCGAGAGAGCTCCAACAGGTAGGAAGGTAAACTCTATTCAGGAGATCTCCTCCCTTAGTGATAAGGTTGACATGATCATGACTCTACTTACTAAGAAAGCTCCTATTGATCCTCATGATGTTCCACTAAATTCTTCGGTTGCTCAAGAAAGAGAGCAAGTTGATGTTAATTTTATTTCTAGGAACAACTTCAATAACAATGCTTATAGGAGTAATTTTGGTAGCAAGCCTAGACCGTTCCCATCCAACAACTATGGGAACAATAACAATTATCCTAGCACCAAAAACTCCACTTCTGAATTAGAGACCATGCTTAAGGATTTTATCACTTCTCAAAAATCCTTCATCAAGAGTATAGAAGAGAAACTAGAAAAATTAGATAGTATCTCTTTGAAGGTGGACAACATAGCTCACGATGTAGAGATTCTTAAAATTAGAACTTCCCCCCTTGAGAAGAGGAACACCACACCCATGAATGCTATCCAAGTCCAAATTAATGAGAACATAAGAATGCTAACCAAACTTAAAGATAGATGGGCTAGAGAAAAGGAAGAGGAAGAGAGAATTAAGAGCCTTCCTACACACACTACCATTTCTACTATACAAGTTGTTGAGGATCTCAAAACTTTTAGCACCCATCGCACTCCTAGTCCCAACGGACCTATTAATGGTGATGCTAATACCTCAACTATAGTAGTAATCGCCTTTTTGCAAAGAATGACTAAACACTGCCACTTTAATTAATGGTAGTAACCTTGATTTCGACAATAGTAGTCTCTCAGAAGTTATCACCTTTTTGCAAAGAATGGCTAAATACCCCACACTAGTACACTCAATATTGCCTTCACCGAGCATATTACCAATGCTCTTATCAAAGCTAGGGAGGGGAAGCTCAAGCTAGAGACTTCTATTCCTAGGAAACTAGAAGATGGTTAGGATCCTATGATCAAAATAAAATAGAATAATATCTCTTGCTTTGCTTTGTGTGATGTTGGAGCTAGGGCCTCCGTTATGCCCAAAAGAATGTATGATATGCTCTATTGAAAACCTTATGATCCATGTTCTTTTGGTGTTCGTCTTGTTGATTCTTCCATAAATAAACCTTTAGGGAGAATTTATGATGTTCTTATTATTGTCAATGATAATTATGTGCCCGTTGATTTTCTTATTATGGACATTGAATGTGATCCTTCATGTCCAATTATTTTGGGACGTCCTTTTCTCCGCACCGTTGGTGTTTTCATTGACATGAAAGAGGGAATTATTAAATTCCAATTTACTATTAAAAAGGGAATGGAACACTTCCCTAGAAAGAAGATTAAGGTACCTTATGAGTCTGTTACTCGGGCAAGTTATTCTTTTGGAGTTGATAACACTAGATCTTCTTGCATTATGCCTAGCTCAAAGGCATAAAAGAAAGCGCTTGTTGGGAGGCAACCCAATTTGTTTTTAATTTCTGTTTTAGTGGTCTTGTTGTATGGTACTACTGTAGCAACATCATTGTATCTTTATTTTTAAGCTTTGTGCCAAGTTATAGCCTCATATTGCAAAAAAGTTCAAAAATTGTGACATGTTGTCGAGAAACAGATTCTGTCTGCTTGACGGAAAAATTCGCCAAACATCACCAGATCATCTTTTTGATCTGCATTTTTTTACACCATGCTCTGTAGAATTGCCTTTCTGGCATTTCTTATGAGTTTTTTTTATTTGAGTTGCACAAGTGCCCCGAATAAATTATTTACTACATGTTGTTTTGTTTTTCACAGATTCTGTCATGTTTTGCGTTTTCGTTGTTTTGCAAATCCTAAGCTTGCTTTTTTATTTGCAAAAACCTTTTGGCAATCATGAGAATAAGTACATTTTCATGAAAATATTTATTTCCAACAGGTAATGAATTATTTTATAAAGGGAACTAACTAGTCTAATCAGCTTATGATGAGTTTCGTATGAAGGGAGTTTTCAAGTATGCGATGGGAGATGATGAAAGAAGATACAGGAGTGTCAAGCGCTCAAGCGTGGGGATGCCCCCATGCACCCCAGGAATTATTCATAGGATATTCAAGCATCTATGCTTGGGGATGCCCCCGTCCATCCCCTTCTCTATCAACAATCATTAGTTCGTCCATCTCCATGCTATATTTTTATCACTTCATATGACATGTGCTATGCTTGGAGCGTATCGCTCTTTACTTTTTAGTTTGTTTTAGTTTTGCTTGCTGTTCATAACAAGTCGGAACCTAGCCTACCTTGTTTGGGAGAGAGACAAGCTCCATTCGACTCTAGAGCACAACATAGATTTTCATGCTTATCCCTTTTATGTGTTCTTCATCTTTTGGTAGCTATTGTCATGCTTAGCTATTAGTTTTCATGCCTATCTTTTTAAGATCTTTTATTTAGGTTGCTTCTGGAACTCTCTTGAGTTATCATGCTTATCTTGTTTAGAGAGTTGCCTAGTTGCACTGAGTTGTGTGTCTTGCATGAGTAGGTAATTGAGATTGCTATTTAAGTATAAAAGTAACTTGCAATAGTTTTGAGGTATTGATTTGAGTAATGTTTGGACTATTGGTGCCAAGAGCTTGAGACTATTCGTGATAGGTGTCGTATTTTGGGAAATCCGTGTGTTTTAAAAAAAGTAAAAATTAGTTGACAACTCTAGCTACTAAATTGATCGCTAACCTCTGGAGGGGTTGGAATATATGGAGTACCCTCACATTACCATGAGTCAAGGATGCGCAAGGATAACCAAACCCCCAAACACTCCTCCTCGAGGTACTTGTCTCTTTATGAATTTCCTAACTAGATACAGAGTTACCGATAAGAAGTGTATGAGTTCTTCAGACTAATGTGAGTATTCGATTGTTGGCACTTCCATCATCCATATTTTGCTAGCCTCTTCGGTATCGTGCATTGCCCTTTGTCACATTAAGAGTTGGTGCAAACTCCGCCGGTGCATCCAAACCCATGACATGATACGCTCTGTTATACATAAGCCTCATTATATCTTTCCTCAAAACAACCACCATACCTACCTATTAAGGCATTTCCATAGCCTTTTCGAGATACATTGTCATGCAACATCCACCATCTCATGGCTTGATCTTCATGGCATACATGCTTTTGCTTGATTGTAGAGCCGCATGCTAGTTGGGCCTTGCCCTTATTACTTCTACATGACATGCTAGTATCATTGCTTATCCTCCTACACTGGCAGAGGCATACATTGGCATACATCATGATAGCTTTCACTCGTCTTTACATTGAGTACTTCTTATAAAGTGTTATGATTTTTCTTTTTATTCATGTAAAACATAGAGTGTTGCCCTTAAGTGAGGAAAAGATCCCCAAGAGGACAAACAAAAGATCCCAAAGAGGAAAAATGAGAGATAAATAGAAAGAGCCAAAGAGGCCACAAAAAAAGAGAAAAAGAAAAGAAAAAAAAGGAATAAAAACAAAGAAGGGGGCTACACTACTATTCCTTTTGAAAGATCCACACTCGTACTCCATTGTTATATTGGTACTACATAGAGATTATCATTCATGCATAACTATGTGGGGATCCTTACACAATAGAACTTGGTTTGCATATTCCAATGATGAGCCTCCTCAAATGAGCTCTAGGTCTTCATGATGCACCCCCATTAGTTCCATTGGAGAGCTTACCTTAGCTCATATGTGCATCCATTACATGGCAATCCCTACTCCTCACATCATATCTTTCATTTGGCTTTCTCTCGCCTATGGTTGTCCTTATTGATGTGAGCCTATCACACCTTTTTGTCTTCCTTCCGCATCATTATTCTATTTTCCATCCTAAGTGCTAACATATCTTGCTTATGCTCATCCATCGCATGAGTGCTCAAAGCCGAAAGGGAGAGGATCATTTTGACTTGTGCCTCACTAGTGGTCTGGGGATGAGCCAAAATAAGATTTCGGAGGAGGCTAAGTGTAAGGTTTAGTAGATTGAGTTCTCAATTAAACAAATATTATATGATCTCAACCCATCTCGCACTTCTTGCACGCAAACACCATTTGGAGACATTCGAGTCACGAACAGCGAGAGCTCTTGCACCTTTATGATCTTACTTTGCTAAACTCAGTACTAGATATAGACTCTTGCTTGTTATTGTCTTGACTTGGATTGCATATCTAACTTGCTTTACTTTAAAGTTCTTATATCTGTGTTAGCATGTCACCACAGAAATTATTGTGTTATCATTTATCTACTCGAGGACTTGGGGATGTTGATACGTCCCAAACGTATCTATAATTTTGCTTGTTCCATGATCTTTTGGGTGACATTGTTATATGCTTTGCTACACTTTTATACCATTTTACACATATTTCGACTAACGTACTAACTCAGTGCACCCAGTGCCAGTTTATGTCCGTTGATGTCTATTTTGCAGGGGCGTTTACCCAATTTTCCAAAGCCCGAAAAATTCCAGAAAAAATATATAAAAAATCAGCGAAATAGTAGCTTTCGGATCACCGAAGATGGGCCACACAGGGGCCGAGGGCCTCCCAGGGGGCCTGCCGGCACGGCTAGGCCCTAGGCCGCGCCAGGAGGTTGCTTGGGTGGGTCCCACCTCCTCCGGTGCCCTCCTTTGGCCTATATTTAGAGTCTCGAGAGGAAACCCTTGCAGACTTTCAAGAATCGCAAATTTCTCCATCGTTCCGCCACCGCAGCGCTTCCGAGATCGGGAGGGCAGGAGACCTCTTCCCGGCACCCTGTCAGAGGGAGGATTGACCTCCGGGAGCTTCTCCACCGCCATGGACGCTTCCCGGATGTGCCGTGAGTATTCCTCCTTGTACCATGATTCCATGACCAGTAGCTATATGATGTCTTCTATCCAATCTTGTGCTTCAATGGTTAGTCCTTGTGAGCTGCCCTACATGATCAAGGCATCTATGTAATTCTCTTACTATTGCTATGCTCGGTTTGTTGGGATCCGATGGATTATGAGATTATGTTCTGATTGTTATGAGTTATATATTTGATTATCCTTTTATATTATGTTCCTTATTGATTCATGCATGTTCTTCGTTGCTATTTATTGCTTCGGCCGAGTAGTAGATTGTAACTCCAAGAAGGAGCGTTATGCATGATTGTGGTTTCATGCCCCTCGATGTCTAGCTTGAGTGACAGAAACATGAGACTAGGGGATGTGCTTGTTGCTACCAAGGAGGAAAAAAACGGTGATTGCGACCACGGTTGCAAGGATTGTTTACCTTACGCATAGTTCCTTAATGTAGTTGTCCGTTTCTTTGAGTTTACACTTTGGGTGGGGCTCGCAACTTAATACGAGAGAGATGTTCTGGAGAGATATCTCAAGGTGGATGATTATTAAGTAGATGCTGATGAATAAACGGTCTACTTGTCTTGGCGTACTGCCCATTACTATTGAACCTCTAACTATCAAGTAGCATAATTAGCATTGCGGTGCGATCGTAGTTCTGTCAATTGCCCAACTATGATTTGCTTACCCTAGCATAGTTGTTAATCATCTTTTGGGAGAGAAACATCACTAGTGAACATCATGTGACTCCGGTCCATATCACCATCATTGTTTACACCTCCATCAATTACCGCTTTCATTTACTTTTCCGTTGCAATCACTATTACTTTCCCGCTTGTGTTTTGATCCTTTGCAAACTACAAGGCCAGAGAGATTGACAACCTCTCTATACTTGTTGGGAGCAAAGTTATTTGTTGTGTGTGCAGGTACACGTCTTCTGCTAGCGCCAGGGTGGAAGACACCTACTTGTTGAGCCTAGGAGTCCTCCTGGTTCGATAATCCTTATAGTCCCCGTGTAAGGGAAGTCTGCTGTTGGCTACATCTCCACCTTCCACTTGGGGTAACCAACGAGGGGAGAGAAGTATATCCATTAACTCATCATCACCAATCCTTCTTTTTCTTCTATCTGGATTTATTTTGACCTTGGCCGGGACAGCAGCAACCTCGGCCTTGCTTGATGTGTCGACCTTCCACTTTTTCTTCTGCCCTGTGTTACCCCCCAAGTGGGTGGCATCACCACCTCGTCCTTTCCCACTACGGAGATGGTCTTGTTCTTTGTTGTTTGCATACCGATTGGTGACCTCGATGGCGCGACTGACGGACAGGTCCCCACTCGGCCAAATTTCAGTATGATCTCCCTATACCGAGTGCCTTCCTTGAAGGTGTACATGGCCTAATGCTCGATCACGTTCTCCACGGTGTTGTGCAGCGTGGTCCAACGCTGGATGTACCCACGAAGAGTCTCATTGCTCTTCTGGACACAATGATGTAACTCTGTCAAGCCGCCCAAGCGCTTGTAAGTGCCCTCGAATGTTTTGATGAACACATGGGCCAGGTCGCCCCAGCTGTGAATGCTATTGGAGGGCATGTGATTGAGCCATGCCCTTTCCGAACCCTCCAACATGAGGGCTAAATGCTTCATTGCAATGAAGTCATCGCCGCCACCTATCTGGACGACAACTCGGTAATCTTCGAGCCAAGTTTCCGGATTGGACTCACCATTGAATTTGTTGATTCACGTGGCCAACTGGTAGTTGGAGTGGATTTCTGCTTCACGAATGTGTCTGCGGAAACACTCGAGACTGGAGACACCCTAGCCCACCCATGATCGGTCAACCACTTTGTGCATGATAATGGACCTTGCATTGAACTGTGGAGCGTGATAACCATCGTCACCATAACCCCTATGCAGATTGGGGGTCGGCCTGCGGTCGTGAGGTTGATGTCCGAGTGAACCACACCTGAGAGGAGGTTTCCTGCTACGAACCCAATCGCCATGCCTTCGATCCCCGTACAGGCCTCTCGGAAGAGGAGGCAATCTCCAGTGTATTCCAGGTGCGTGATGGCTGTGAGCCGAATACACCGTGTCCGCCCGGATGGACTTGCCATGGATGCGATACAGTGATTAAGACACCACAGAGTTCTCTTGCACGGCAGTCTTCAACAGATTGTGGATCTGTCGAATGCCTTCCCTAGTTTTGGAATCACGCAACTAAATAGAATCAGTGATCCGAGTGGTTGCAGCCACGTTTTGTAAAGGTGTTCGCATCACCCCGATGTTGCGTAGGCGGTCATTTGGAAACAACTGTTAGTGGTTGCGACTAGAAGTGGGCTAATCCCTTGCGGCTTTGGCATCTAGTGAGCGTTGAAGCCACTCGTATCGCTCGCGTTCAGCCAGAGTGGCTTGGCGCCTGTTCTCCACGGCCATCTATTTCCGGGCTGTTCCCGGTGATGGGGTTATGCAGAGCCTGCTCATTCCTCCGCCTCAATCCCTCCCATTGCCGCTCATTGAGAGGCCATGGAACATTATGGCCGGAGACGGCAAGGCAACTATCGCCTCCGTCATGTCCATGGGAATATCCCGCGGAAAAACTAGGGGCTCCTCCCCTGGTCGTGTTGGCCATCAGGATCTCCGCAACGTCCCCATTGATCTCATAGTTAGACTCGTTGAACAAGTCGTCGCCTGATGAAGGGAAATGGTTGATAGTGGGCTCGTCTGAGTCCAACATGGCCACGTGCGCTGAGTTGGCTTGAAGAGCCATTGCATGCTTGATCCAATGCTACACCCTTGAGCGCCCGGAGCGCTTGCGATGAACCACAGCAGGACGTGGGTCTACCGAGTGATACAACACCAACGGCTGCCCAATCAGGACCCTGTGCACCATCGCGCTGAAGCGCGAAGCACCTCGACCAGGTAGAGCATCGGTGTCCAACGGCGTGTCCTATAGCGACGCTGAGTCGTTGGCGGTTGTGGGGACCCCGACTTGCAAGTCAAGATCGCGGGATGATCGTGCTTAGTGATCCCAGATATCAATGCTCACCGCACACACATATACTAAAATAATAAGAGTCTTACATCCGAGTACTGAATTATTACATCACATGACCGAATCGTCCTAGTTCACAAGGTTGGGCCTAAGGCCAAATCATACTGATAAAACTAATAACAGAGAACATAGGGGCTAAGCGGGTACCCATGCCATCAAGCCTACACCGACAGGCATTCTGACTCGGAAGCGTCCTAGTTCGCAGGGGCGTCTCCAAAGACGTACTCATCTCCAAACTCCGATCCCTCCATGTCTGGTCAGTAACATAACCAGTGGCAAGCCAATGAGTACTTTGAATGTACTCGCAAACAACCCACGACATGAACAATGAAAGTGAAGGATAACAATAACGTGCATATTTGGTGTAATTCATCATGGTGGAATGATCATGAATATGCATCAAGTTAAAGAATTACTTTTGAAGGATAGGTTACAGATATCAATATATCGGTCGAGGGCTGAACCATCCGGGTTCACCCTATATGCCAGGTCACCAAACTTGGTCATGTCGTTGTTTCCATAATAACTCACTTTTAACACCACTCTCACACACTTGGTTTATGCGGAAATAACTGGACCTAGTTTAAGCAGCACCACCCAACTGTCCTTGACTATGGACCCAGCTATTCAAATAGTTTTACACTCTGCAGAAGTAGTAAGCTGGACCCACGAGATCCGGGAAACTTCCGTGTCATCCACAACTCACGGTATATAACATACCCGAGGTAAGTACCCAATCAATGCCTTTCCCCTGATGATACTAGACAAAGAGGTCCACTCGATTGGTACCCAACCCACATGATGTACGTCTTACGAGCACCGACTCTGGACAGTATCAGCCATGCCGGGACCAACGATGTGCCTGGAACACATAAAAATGGCATAGTCGTCCTACCTGGCACGACCCCATCACGAGAATGACCACACATCACTCCCGCCACTTGTAATGTGGCTCTTTGCTAGCACCGCCTAGAGTAATTAACATAGCCCCGTCCCATAAGGGGTAACGTGGTCGTACTGGTAAGGTTGGGACGGTCGACATATCATAAATATAATCCCATTTCCGAAACCATACTTACTCAAAAAACCTGGTGCACCACTTCACCAAAAGTGTCCACCTAACTCATCATCACCCTCGGGCATTAGTGGCACTCGACGGGGTTTTCATAAATCGTTGTTTTATACCAACAACATGCTCATGCTATTTACTCTAGCATTACTTGTCATCATGATACTAGCATGATCCTCAAAGGATAGGATCAAGCTCAATGCATGTGCTCCGGAGGAGCCATCGGTAACATCACATCGAATGATTTACCGGCACTTATGATCATATGCAACGGAAATACTTGCCATCTTGCCATGCAATATAACATATGCTCAGTCATGGTCAAAGGGCTGCTTGCCTTGGTCTGCTAGGTATCCGGGGTCTTCGAGGTCTTCCGCTCTGATTCCCTCGTCACACGGATTTTCTATCGTCGTAAAAGAATAAATAAGAAATAGCTCACTCAAAAACAGATCACAAAGTTATTTTAAAATTGTTCTATATTACTAATAAATCTAAGTTGTTATTTTGAAAAATATTTGCCTCTGCTTCTAATGAAGGAACATTTTTGAAATTAGCCAAACAGAAGCAAAACTATTCCAATTTAGTCATTTTTATTATTGTAAAACAGAATAGTTGTTGAAAAATTCATGCATTGGTCTCATTAAATACTACACATTTTTAGAAGAATAACAGTGGAAAAAAATATATTTTTACACTGGCTAAATATTTTTATAAAAATCTTAGAAATCAGATTTTTAAAATAAAAGAAAATGGGCTAAGTCCCCTAGCCTGGCTCGGCTTGGAACTGGGCCGGCCCAATGCCAGTCGACAGCGTGCCCACTCGCGCGCGCCTTCAGGTTTGAACCTGACGTGCGGGGCCGTGTGGTCAGCGGCTGCGGGCAGTGCGGGTGAGGAGGTTGGGCCACCGACAGCTGGGGCACATCTGTCGGGGTCACCTCCTACCTCTGGCCAAAGAGGAGGAGGAGCACGCCGGTGAGGCTGCCGATGTTCTCAAGACCTAACAAGGACAGGAATGTGTTCGGCATGATGCCGCCTACCTGCTGGTGGTCGGAACAGGGACAAAGAGGCAGGGGTTCGCCGGCGACGAGAAGGCCGCGACGGATGAGTTTCGGGAGGTGGTCGGGGAGGTAGCTAGGGGTACAGAAATTCTCGGGCGAGTTGGGGGAAAATTTCCTGGGATTGAGGGGATCAGTTGGTGGATCGGAGAACGCAGGAGTCGTCGTGTAGTCGGAGATCGACCGGAGCTCCGAGGCGGAGGGGCCTCGGTCATCGCGAGCACCGGGGCTCTGCTGGCTTGCTGGGGTGGCTAGGGAGGTGCTAGTGGTCGTGGTGAAGCTATTTGAGGGGTGCAGGAGCGAGGGGGAGGGCTATAAATAGGCCCGCGACAGTGAGCCGATTCGGGAGCGCCGGTGACTCACCGTAGCACGCACGCGGGTGCAGGGAGGAGCTGGGGTCGAAACCACGGTCTCAGGACGTGGTTTTGGACCACCAGAACCATCTGCAACAGAGGGAGAGAGAGGAGATTCGAGCATCCGTGGCCGCGCAACCTTGGCCGGTTCTGGTCCGCGCGGGCACGCGTCGCACGAGCTCTAGAGCGGGAGAGGAGGGGCCCTAAGGGTTGCTCTACGCAGAGGGGTTTTCAGGGAAGAGGTTGGACACCTCGGGGGAGGCTGGAACTGGCCGAGAGCGTCGCCCCCACCTTGGTGGCTTCCTGTAGCGCGCCCAGAGCGCAGTTTTGGCATGCCACGGCATGCTGGTGCGCTCTGAGGCACATTGGACGTGTCTAGCATGTCCTGGCACTGGCTGGGAGTGTGGCTAGCCGTTTGGGTCTCGTGGGAGCTTCGGTTGGTCAAGGGAGACAAGAAATGCTGGTGTTGTCAGCTTTGAACTGAAGCTTAAATTGGGGTTTTTGGCATTTCCACTTTGAACCAGAGAGGGGCTAGTTGACTGCGGTTAGGCATAGATACTTGCCACCTAATCTATGAGTTTGGAGCAAAGGGGTTGGGTTTAGCTGTGGCTAAGAGGGATTTTTCCCCTGTCAAAAGGTGCTCGGCAGTGGTTTGAGGGGCTTGCACCCCCACCATTGGTGCTGCAACTAAACATGTTTGGGTTTGGTGCTAAAACATGGGGTTTCACCAAGTTTGAGCTCCATTGGACAAGTTTAGCTTTGTAAACTTGAAAACACCATTATTTGACCAGATATGTCCCTTCCAAAGAGAATGTGGGTAAATTTAGTCCTACAAATCCCATTTTTGGTGTGGAGCCCTCATTTGAGGTGTTAGGCACTCCTGTAAAGTTTCAGCATCATAGGACAAACTTTGCTATGTAGAGTTGCTCTAACTCCAATGTGGACAGAAGGGGTTTTAGGGTTATTTGGGGTCCTTAATCACCTTCGATCAAGGTGATTCTTTATGTGGACACCAAATATGTCTTAGGGATACCATTGGAAATTTCTAGCATTTTATTGAGAATATTTCCTTTGGAAATATTTCAAAAGGTCAAAACAAACAGAAATGGTTTTTAGGCTTTTACTCAAATAATTATAATAAAAATAGGGGTTTAAAATCCTTTGTGTGGAAAATATATGTCCTTCTCATCATCTCCAAATTTAATCATAATTTTCTAAGGCAGAAAAGTATTTTTCCATGTAGGAATATCAATTCTAGCCTCAGAAATGGACATGTAAATAAATTAGGAAAACAATTCTAAAATAATTATTTTTGGGGTTTTGGGTGATAAAAATGAATTAAAATCAGATCACCAACTTTGGGTAGAAGCAATTCCTGCCATCAAGGCAAGTAGTGCAACTCAAAGTAGGGTTTTTAACTTAACCAGAAATAAGAATATGGTTTTTGGAAACAACTCAATGTTGAAAATGGGGTTTTTATCATCACATGATCAATCACAAAAGCATACAATGACAATCATGGCACTCACATCATTAGTTTGAAAAAGTTTTAACAAGCTCAGATATTTGCATTACAAAGATAGTGGTAGTAAAAACATGGTGTGACACACCTATCCCCCTTACAAGAATCTCGTCCCCGAGATTCCTAAGCTAGGTGCTAAAAAGGTCCGGAAACTTAGATCGGAAATAGCCAAGTGCGCTATATTTCACTAGACGTGCAACCTGATAACCCACAAGTGTAGGGAATCATTTGTAGCCTTTTTTGATAAGTAAAAGTGTCGAACCCAACGAGGAGCTAATGGTAGAACAAATATTCCCTCAAGTTCTATCGACCACCGATACAACTCTAGTCACTCTTAACATTTGCTTTAACTAAAACAAGAATAAAACTAGAAGTACTTTGCAAGAAAATAAAGAGAAAGTAAATAAAAATTTCGGGCTGTTTATAAAGCTTTTTGTGTAACGCAAGAAAAAGATTGTCCATGGGCAATTGAATATAACATGACAAATACTTATCATGTGCAATATGAGAGAGGCATACGCTAACACACTTTTCGTAATTGGATCATATGCACTTATGATTGGACCTCTAGAAACCATCCGCAGCCTCTTGAAATCATTAAGGTAAACCCACCCATAGCATTAAACATCAAGTCCTCATTACTCCCACATGCGCACAACTCCCTTACTCGAGTGTAAGTTTGTGTCACTCTCGCCACCCACTATAAGCAAATCATGAACATAATGCAAACCCTCCAGTGTGTATCATTCTTGTGTGCGCATCACGGAAGGCACCTTAGGACAGCATCATATCAACACACAACTCATATCAACAACATCATATCACAATTAACCCTTGGGACAAAACGGATCTACTCAAACAACATAGGATAGCCACTTATAATTGGGAAATAGTATGTACTATTGAGGACCATGTTCATGTAGAGAGTTACAGCGGGAAAAGAGGTGTTACACCTGCATAGAGGGGGAGAGTTGGCGATGACAGCGGCAAGATTGTTAATGTAGATCGCCATCATGCTCCTTGCCCCGACGACACTCCAGCGCCACCGGGAGAGAGGGGGAGAGAGCCCCCTCCTTCTTCTTATTCCTTGGCCTAACCCTAGATGGGAGGAGAGTTCCCCCTGTGGTCCATGGCCTCCATGGTGGCAGAGGGGCAGGAGCCCCTCCGAGAATGGATCTCCCTCTGTGTTCTGTTCTGTTTCGCGTCCTTGCTTTTTGGCCCTTCACCTTTTCTTCAATACCCGGAGATTCGTAACTCCGATTGGGATGAAATTTTGAAGGGGTTTTTATCCATAAATTAGTTTTCTTTTGCCCGAAGAAGAGCCCGAACAGACTTACGAGGTGGCCACTATGCACCACCCCGCGCCAGGGGGTATGGGTCGCACACTAGTACCTAGTGGAGTACGTGGGCGTCCGTTTGTGTTGATTTCACCTCCCAAAAATCACATATATTCCAAAATATTTCTCCGTAATTTTTATCGTGTTTTGACTTTGTTTGATATGGATATTGTGCGAAACAAAAAACATGCAACAAACAGGAATTGGCACTTGGAATTGGATCAATATGTTAGTCCAATAAATCATATAAAATGTTGCCAAACATATGTTAAAGTTGTAAATATTGGAATGGAACAATCAAAAATTACAAATATGACACAGACGTATCACAGCACCACGGTGGGCGCCAAATGTCATGGGAATGAACCTGACAATAGTACCAGGGGTACAAACGGAGGGTGGAGCCTAGCTACAGCGCAGTGATCACACTCGGATGTACGATTTCGGGCCCAACTCGAGAGTGGTAAATACCCTATGTCTCGAGCCCGGGGGCTAGTGTTTGATTGCGGGGGTGTGAGTATACAGAATGGCCAACCCTTATCGAGGAGCTCGGGTGCAGCTTATATAGAGTGCACCATGACCGGTCGAGCGCCATTACAAGGGTGAGTTAAAGCGAATAACTATGGAAGTTACTTCTAACAACAACTCTAACTCCGGTGTTAATCGTAACACCAGCCTTCACTGTACTTTATGTGGTAATTTAAGTCTCATATCGTTGCAGTCTCTTCCTCATTTGTGCCTTGCTTTAGTTCGAGTCTTGGAGCATGTCCTACTAACCGAAGATGGACCGAGTGATCCTGTGTTTCCGAGTGAGAATCTGTTCAAACAAGTGAGATCGATACTGCACCGATAGCTCTAAGGACATTGATGACTATGTGGGGCCCTAGGTGCACCCTAGAATCTAGGTCCATGGCCCTACCCCTAATGGACAACCCCATCACCCGCCATAGCTCAGCATCTAGCTATGGCGGGTACGTTTTGTTACTCGCCACTACTAGTTCTCAAACGTAGTTGTGACGGGCGATACACCATGCTCGCCACTGATTTGTGATCACCTATAAGCCCTTTCCCACTAGTGACATATGCACACACAACTTTTATCTGAATCATAGTTGATGGATCAGCCATCACATGTAGTTCATATCATTGGAGCCAATTTTATTATCATATTCTTTGTGATTTATGCATCGCACACAATTTGGTCGAATGATCTCTGATAGATGTGCCGTCTTAGGAACTTCCTGAGTAGTGCACCATCACCATCATTGTAGCACTCATCCAAATTGGCAACACGTTGTAATCGTGCATCACATTTGGCAACTACTATAAGACATATTACCAATCATCAATTTTCTTTCTGTGTTCTTCAATGGTTTCTTCTTGCGATCTAATTGCTATGTGTGAGCAGTTTGGTCATGTCATGGGTTGATGCAAAACCCTACAACCTTATGCATTTTTGGAGGGGTTGATGGAAGTATTATGATGTCTTATATGTGTGAAATAAATTTTCTTTGTAGTATTCTCTTGCCTCGCTCGCAATATTTGTCCGGGATCAGACACATCTAGCCATAGAGAGGCTAAGGGCAGGGAGACTGTAAACCACAATCCTGAACAACATCCACATTGAGGTTTAGTACAATGGCGTTCCTATATCTCTATATATAAAATAGGTGTAGTCATTAAACACTCAATGTTTTTATCTAATTCGATCTTAATTATCGAGGCAATCCGACACGATGAATTGTGCCTTTCTTTGGACAATTGACTTCTAGAGCACAAACGAATATTCCCCACTTTGATATGTTGAAAGCATATCTTGATGCTCGCTTCTAGAGCACAAAACAATATCATGATAACCCTGCTTGCAAATATATGACTTTATGAATAAGACATCATACCCACATCTATTTTTATTTATCACTCTTCGACTATGCAATTGATTTCGATCGGGTCTAAAAACTTGGAATATAATACTTTGGCAGTTCAGTCCAAGTTGTTGCAAGGCTTGCTAACGCATGTTGCGAGCTTTCAAGAACGGGCGGAGGTTTCTCTTGGAAAGATCTCGCTCGTGTCGGCTATGTTGCCTTCTGCTATGAGTCGCATCCTCATGGTATTTGGGGTGCTAGTTCCACACAAGACAAAGGGATGAAACTCATCAGTTGTTTCTCCCCTCGTATTGAGGTCAGTTCTTCATCATTGTATACCTTGCCCCGTATGTTGACTTCTGTTGAGGGTGGTGCCATCGTCGTGGTTGTCGACTATGTGCTGCACATTATGACTATGCTTCAACAACTATGTGAGAGACCCGCTTTGCCTTTTTGTTTGGAGGATATGGACCTCGACTCGCCGGCGACCTTGTGTGAGGGACAAGATTCTCCTATGTCATGTCAGCAATTGGAGGCGCATGAGTCCATTGTGTTAGTTGTACCTACAGATGATGATGTTTAGGCGGTCAATATGTTGGTGCCTAATCCTTCGGGACTAGCCACCCGCGTGCCTTTGTGGACCGTGGAGGTACCAACATTGTCGTCACCAACTCGCACATGGACATAGGGCAGGTGGTGTCTATGCTTGACAAGGTCGATGAGATTATTTTCCAAAATGAGCTTCACAGCTTGCTAGCGCGTTTCGTGAATGCTAGCCTTAAATCCGGAAAGGCGATTGTCGAGGAGGCTCTTAGGAGGATAACAAAGAAGAGTGGTGTCACGGAAAAGGCATCCACAACTGCTTGGTGACTCTGTTGATTCTAGTGGTGCATGTGTGAAGGAGGCTCTTAGGAGGATAACAAAGAAGAGTGGTGTCACAGGAAAGGCGTCCACAACTGCTTGGTGACTCTATTGATTCTGGTGGTGCATGTGGTCTTTAGCGAGATACTCTCGTTGTGGGTTATCTACAAAAGTAAACAAAAGGAAAAAAATAAGCACTAGGGGGTTATTGGTCATTGCGTGTTGGGCTTGATTGTCACTGTGATCGTACACTTGTGGGGTTGCATGCTTTGTAAGTAGTCCACATGCGATGAGTTTCATCGATTTCGACCAGTTTTAAATTAATTAATTGCGCAATTCTTTTGTACATAATTAATCGATCATGATTTTTTTGCCTCCATTTCGTAAAAAGCCAAGATCAATTCATGGATTGAAAGTAATTTGTAATCTTATTGTGTTTTCTTGGGCAAGCATATGCTAAGGAGGGTTGTTCATTTTTTTACTTTGTTTTGTACATGACCATATATAATTGAAAATTACCATATAACTATTGTACTATGGTGTGTTGATTCAAAACCCAATGTTTTATTACTAATTTTGTATCGTAGTTATCGGTAGATTTTTCTACAAACTAGTTCAAGGCTTGAAGCATTGCATGGTTTGAGTAGATGTAAAACTTATACCAATGTAAGATCATGTACAACCGTACTTGGCAAATCCGGCCCCTCAAATCCCCGCGGACGCGCCCACTCATCGTTCACTCCTCAAATCGCGTCGTCCACATCCATGTATCTCATATCAATCCCTATATCCATACTAAACCATGCAACGTCGATAAAAATACATACATCACGAAATGGACATATAAATAGACATACAAATGCACAATCCACTCACCAAAACATCATCAACCGGACCTTTAAAACGTCATCAAATTTACATCATTCACACAAACAACGGACAAGTCCCAACTACATCTAAAAGCTTGAAATTAAAGCGGAGAAGGCGGATCTTCACCACTTCCTTGCCGACCCTTACCCCTTCCAGCCAATAGTGCAACTATAGGAGTTGGCGGCCGGTGAAGGATCATCCGAATTTTAGGACGAGCCACAGTGGTCGGCACCTCATTGGGGGAGGAGTTGGAGAGGATCATGATCCCTTTGATCCGTCGGACGGCCCTGTCCTACTCCCACTTGGGCTTCTCCAGCCAAGCCGCTGCATCCACCTCTTCTAGCTCGAACTGCTCAATGGCAAGACGGAACACATTGGCGTCCTTCCGGTGGAGCCGCCAAGCGTGTATCTCCATCATTATAAGTGACCGACGGTAGACCCAAGCGATGAGCCGCCCATCCTCGTCCAGTTCCGCCAAAAAACCCATGACAGCGGCGCACAAATATATCTATAGTGTCCCTCTCCCTAGCCCACTGCCTCTTGCACAAGGGACAAGCCGAGTGCGGCTCCGATCCCGGCGTGCGCGTATGGGCGGGCACAAGAACCCACCGCTGCCCACGTGGGGCAGTAGTAGCGAGCACAGCCACATGACGACATTCGGACATGTGGATTGGACTGCCCTCGTGGAGCTGCGCGTTAGCCGGGAGGGCCAACGCCAGCGTTCGTCCTGCACCTGTGGGGGAGAGGCGAGATGGGGGATCCTTAAATGGCCCATGTGTCCACCTTGGACCTCTCGAGGGCAATTCGGAGGGCTAGCTTCTTGTCGACATCCAGGTTGGAGTCGGAGCGGCTCTGAGAACTCGACATGGTCGCCGGAGTCGATGGACTGGATCAGAACCAGAGAAATCATAGAAGAAGGAAAAGAAGAGAAGAAGCGGGAGCGGAGTGAATTGAGTTAGGGTTTCTAGATTGGTTTGATATGTGGGGAGCCATACAACCCGGACGTTAGAGCTCGATTTGAGGTTTGGTATGTGGGGTGCCGGACAGCCTAGACATTTGAGGTTGGTTTGAGACGTTGGGATGAGTCGGATTTTTTTGAGTAAAATACATCATAAGTCCTAAAACTATTATAGGTGTGTCACTTTAGTCCTATAACTTTGAAACTGCATTTTTTGGTCCTAAAAGTATTGGAATTGTGTCAGTTTAGTCGTATAACTTCAAAACCGCAGTTTTGGGTCCTAACACTATTGGAGGTGTGTCAGTTTAGTCCTATTACTTCGAAACCACCAATGTGACACTTGGGGATGCTTAGATTGTTGCCATGTTGACTAGCTCTAAGACAAAGGTGTCAACACAACGACGATGTCGCGGCAGAGAGAGAGAGTGAGTGGGATGTCGTCTCCATCCAGATTGAGTCGAGATCATTCCACCAGCAATGTCGATGGAGAGGGATGTCCTCCTCCATTCCGGCAGGCTCGGGGTCTACCCGACGATCGCACCAAACCTTTCAGTGAGGCTACCCTCTAGCTTATGGCCATACTGGTTGTGGGCCTGCAGGTTGCAGCACATAGTGTCACATGAAAGCGTATGAACCAATTTTTAAGGAATTAAACACATATAAAAGGCTGATTTATAAAAATGCACCATCAATGTTGGTCATGGAAGCTTAGGACCTAAGAGAAACAAACTTACATAGTTTTAGGAGTCAAAACTACACTTTTAAAGTTATATGACTACACTAACACACCTTCAATAATTTTAGGATCCAGAAGTGCAGTTTTAAAGTAGTAGGACTAACTGACACATCTTCGATAATTTCAGAACAAAAACTGCCGTTTCAAAGATATAAGACTAAACAGACACACTACTGATAGTTTTAGGACTTGTGATGCATTTTATTCTCTTTTTTAACAAACAATGACCCGATCAGTCGCATGAAACATTTAAGGTGGGTTTGGACGCCGGGTTATAGATGCTCTAAGTCTTTTTTTTTTTGAGGGACTCTAAGTCTTCTTTTGGTAGACTGAGAGCAGGACAAAATAAAAGTTAAACAATGTTGCAGAGCTTATTTCTGGATGGATACAGGGCAACCAGCTGAAACAGTAATCCCTGAACCGATGGAATATATGGTATAGGGCACGCATGATGGGTGCATGCGAACAGACTGGCACTCGATCGATCGCAGAATAATATGGGTGGTGCATGCAAACTGCAGTGCATGGCACGGCCGGCCGGGCCGACCGGGATCTGCGTGTCTCGCGTGGAGGGGGCTCTCGTGTCCACCTGAGTGCGGTCGATCATGAGACTGTCGTCACGTTGTTCTCCATCCATCTTCTGATCCAACGAACGATACGTTGGGTTTCCCTTTTTGTTGTACGTGCCAAAGGAAAAGATCAATGGTCCTCCTTTCATCTCCCTGTAGTAAACAGGATCGTGACGCTTTATTTCAAGCGCATGTTACGACACAGAAGTGATAGCAAACCAATTTATGATTGAATGGTTAGAGGGACGGTAATATCTTCAGCCTATAAGGGTCCAAGTCCTCGTAATTGCATTATTTCTGAATTTATTTTTGGATTTCCGACAATTTGCTTTTATTGGAAGGAGACGTTTCCGTCGATGTCGGCTCAGTCTTTCGTAGATGTTCGTAGAGATAGGTTGTACGTGTGTGTTCATAGAGATGAATGTATACGCTTGTATATAAACACTTGCGTTTGTACTATGTTCATAAAAAGTGAGATACTATGCATTGACGTGGCCAAGTCATATTGTGAGTCCCATCCGATACACATGCGAATACGCACGGACATCGCACGCTTGTTGTTAGTCTTTTTTCATAGTAATACGTATTTTTTTATAGAATAAGATTAAGTTATAAGGCATGTAGACATCGACCTTTACAAAACTGAAAAAATAAAATAATTCCATTCAAAATACCATTGTATGTCTCTCTCCTTCGACACCGTCACTAGTGGGGACGGGGCCTTTAGCCCCGGCCCGTAAGGGGCTTTAGTCCTGGTTCACCAACTATTAACTTATTTTCTATTTTCAATTAAAAACTATGTTTATTAAAATTCTTTTTGCATATTTGAGAATTTGACAAAACTATGATAATGAAAAGTGTTTGAAATTGAATAAATAATGCAATACTATTTTCTATTTTCAAAAGTAATTATTTTGACTATCCAAACTATTAACTTATTTTTTTTAGGTAGTTGACCCTGAAATTGAAAAACACTACAAATGAACTCTGAAAATGTTGAAATTTGGCATGCTATCATCATTTCACCCACATAGCACGTGTTAAAAAGTTGAAAGGGCTACGACAAAAACTGGATGCACTTCGTGTACAAAACGGACAATCTCTCTCGAAGTATGAGCGTTTCGAACGAGAACTCATCTCTTACAAAGGGATTTCATTTTTTTGAACTTATTTGAACTCCATACTTTTTGTGTGCTCAAAATGCACCATTCAAAGGCACATCACAAAATTTCAACAATTTCTGACTTCATTTGGTATTCTTCGTGCATTAACTTTTTTTTTTTGAGGTAGTTGACCCTGAAATTGAAAAGCACTACAAATGAACTCTGAAAATGTTGAAATTTGGCATGCTATCATCATTTCACCCACGTAGCATGTGTTAAAAAGTTGAGAGGGCTACGGCAAAAACTGGATGCACTTCGTGTGCAAAACGGACAATCTCTCTCGAAGTATCAGCGTTTCGAACGAGAACTCATCTCTTACAAAGGGATTTCATTTTTTTGAACTTATTTGAACTCCATACTTTTTGTGTGTTCAAAATGCACCATTCAAAGGCACATCACAAAATTTCAACAATTTCTGACTTCATTTGGTATTCTTCGTGCATTAACTTATTTTTTTTTTTTGAGGTAGTTGACCCTGAAATTGAAAAGCACTACAAATGAACTCTGAAAATGTTGAAATTTGGCATGCTATCATCATTTCACCCACGTAGCATGTGTTAAAAAGTGGAGAGGGCTACGACAAAAACTGGATGCACTTCGTGTACAAAATGGACAATCTCTCTCGAAGTATGAGCGTTTCGAACGAGAACTCATCTCTTACAAAGGGATTTCATTTTTTGAACTTATTTGAACTCCATACATTTTGTGTGTTCAAAATGCACCATTCAAAGGCACATAACAAAATTTCAACAATTTCTGACTTCATTTGGTATTCTTCGTGCATTAACTTATTTTTTTTGAGGTAGTTGACCCTGAAATTGAAAGCACTACAAATGAACTCTGAAAATGTTGAAATTTGGCATGCTATCATCATTTCACCCACATAGCATGTGTTAAAATGTTCAGAGGGCTACGACATAAACTGGATGCACTTCGTGTACAAAACGGACAATCTCTCTCGAAGTATCAGCGTTTCGAACGAGAACTCATCTATTACAAAGGGATTTCATTTTTTTGAACTTATTTGAACTCCATACTTTTTGTGTGTTCAAAATGCACCATTCAAAGGCACATCACAAAATTTCAACAATTTCTGACTTCATTTGGTATTCTTCGTGCATTAACTTTTTTTTTGAGGTAGTTGACCCTGAAATTGAAAAGCACTACAAATGAACTCTGAAAATGTTGAAGTTTGGCATGCTATCATCATTTCACCCACGTAGCATGTGTTAAAAAGTTGAGAGGGCTACGACAAAAACTGGATGCACTTCGTGTTCAAAACGGACAATCTCTGTCGAAGTATCAGCGTTTCGAACGAGAACTCATCTATTACAAAGGGATTTCATTTTTTTTGAACTTATTTGAACTCCATACTTTTTGTGTGTTCAAAATGCAACATTCAAAGGCACATCACAAAATTTCAACAATTTCTGACTTCATTTGGTATTCTTCGTGCATTAACTTATTTTTTTTTAGGTAGTTGACCCTGAAATTGAAAAGCACTACAAATGAACTCTGAAAATGTTGAAATTTGGCATGCTATCATCATTTCACCCACGTAGCATGTGTTAAAAAGTGGAGAGGGCTACGACAAAAACTGGATGTACTTCGTGTACAAAACGGACAATCTCTCTCGAAGTATCAGCGTTTCGAACGAGAACTCATCTCTTAAAAAGGGATTTCATTTTTTTGAACTTATTTGAACTCCATACTTTTTGTGTGCTCAAAATGCACCATTCAAAGGCACATAACAAAATTTCAACAATTTCTGACTTCATTTGGTATTCTTCGTGCATTAACTTTTTTTTGAGGTAGTTGACCCTGAAATTGAAAAGCACTACAAATGAACTCTGAAAATGTTGAAATTTGGCATGCTATCATCATTTCACCCACATAGCATGTGTTAAAATGTTCAGAGGGCTACGACATAAACTGGATGCACTTCGTGTACAAAACGGACAATCTCTCTCGAAGTATCAGCGTTTCGAACGAGAACTCATATCTTACAAAGGGATTTCATTTTTTTGAACTTATTTGAACTCCATACTTTTTTTGTGTTCAAAATTCACCATTCAAAGGCACATCACAAAATTTCAAAAATTTATGACTTCATTTGGTATTCTTCATGCATTAACTTATTTTTTTTTTGAGGTAGTTGACCCTGAAATTGAAAAGCACTACAAATGAACTCTGAAAATGTCGAAATTTGGCATGCTATCATCATTTCACCCACATAGCATGTGTTAAAAAGTTGAGAGGCCTACGACAAAAACTGGATGCACTTCGTGTACGAAACGGACAATCTCTCTTGAAGTATCAGCGTTTCGAACGAGAACTCATCTCTTACAAAGGGATTTCATTTTTTTGAACTTATTTGAACTCCATACTTTTTGTGTGTTCAAAATGCACCATTCAAAGGCACATCACAAAATTTCAACAATTTCTGACTTCATTTGGTATTCTTCGTGCATTAACTTATTTTTTTTTTTGAGGTAGTTGACCCTGAAATTGAAAAGCACTACAAATGAACTCTGAAAATGTTGAAATTTGGCATGCTATCATCATTTCACCCACGTAGCATGTGTTAAAAAGTGGAGAGGGCTACGACAAAAACTGGATGCACTTCGTGTACAAAATGGACAATCTCTCTCGAAGTATGAGCGTTTCGAACGAGAACTCATCTCTTACAAAGGGATTTCATTTTTTGAACTTATTTGAACTCCATACATTTTGTGTGTTCAAAATGCACCATTCAAAGGCACATAACAAAATTTCAACAATTTCTGACTTCATTTGGTATTCTTCGTGCATTAACTTATTTTTTTTGAGGTAGTTGACCCTGAAATTGAAAAGCACTACAAATGAACTCTGAAAATGTTGAAATTTGGCATGCTATCATCATTTCACCCACATAGCATGTGTTAAAATGTTCAGAGGGCTACGACATAAACTGGATGCACTTCGTGTACAAAACGGACAATCTCTCTCGAAGTATCAGCGTTTCGAACGAGAACTCATCTATTACAAAGGGATTTCATTTTTTTGAACTTATTTGAACTCCATACTTTTTGTGTGTTCAAAATGCACCATTCAAAGGCACATCACAAAATTTCAACAATTTCTGACTTCATTTGGTATTCTTCGTGCATTAACTTTTTTTTTGAGGTAGTTGACCCTGAAATTGAAAAGCACTACAAATGAACTCTGAAAATGTTGAAGTTTGGCATGCTATCATCATTTCACCCACGTAGCATGTGTTAAAAAGTTGAGAGGGCTACGACAAAAACTGGATGCACTTCGTGTTCAAAACGGACAATCTCTGTCGAAGTATCAGCGTTTCGAACGAGAACTCATCTATTACAAAGGGATTTCATTTTTTTTGAACTTATTTGAACTCCATACTTTTTGTGTGTTCAAAATGCAACATTCAAAGGCACATCACAAAATTTCAACAATTTCTGACTTCATTTGGTATTCTTCGTGCATTAACTTATTTTTTTTAGGTAGTTGACCCTGAAATTGAAAAGCACTACAAATGAACTCTGAAAATGTTGAAATTTGGCATGCTATCATCATTTCACCCACGTAGCATGTGTTAAAAAGTGGAGAGGGCTACGACAAAAACTGGATGTACTTCGTGTACAAAACGGACAATCTCTCTCGAAGTATCGGCGTTTCGAACGAGAACTCATCTCTTACAAAGGGATTTCATTTTTTTGAACTTATTTGAACTCCATACTTTTTGTGTGCTCAAAATGCACCATTCAAAGGCACATAACAAAATTTCAACAATTTCTGACTTCATTTGGTATTCTTCGTGCATTAACTTTTTTTTGAGGTAGTTGACCCTGAAATTGAAAAGCACTACAAATGAACTCTGAAAATGTTGAAATTTGGCATGCTATCATCATTTCACCCACATAGCATGTGTTAAAATGTTCAGAGGGCTACGACATAAACTGGATGCACTTCGTGTACAAAACGGACAATCTCTCTCGAAGTATCAGCGTTTCGAACGAGAACTCATCTCTTACAAAGGGATTTCATTTTTTTGAACTTATTTGAACTCCATACTTTTTTTGTGTTCAAAATTCACCATTCAAAGGCACATCACAAAATTTCAAAAATTTATGACTTCATTTGGTATTCTTCATGCATTAACTTATTTTTTTTTTGAGGTAGTTGACCCTGAAATTGAAAAGCACTACAAATGAACTCTGAAAATGTCGAAATTTGGCATGCTATCATCATTTCACCCACATAGCATGTGTTAAAAAGTTGAGAGGCCTACGACAAAAACTGGATGCACTTCGTGTACGAAACGGACAATCTCTCTTGAAGTATCAGCGTTTCGAACGAGAACTCATCTCTTACAAAGGGATTTCATTTTTTTTGAACTTATTTGAACTCCATACTTTTTGTGTGTTCAAAATGCACCATTCAAAGGCACATCACAAAATTTCAACAATTTATGACTTCATTTGGTATTCTTCGTGCATTTACTTTTTTTTTGAGCTAGTTGACCCTGAAATTGAAAAGCACTACAAATGAACTCATAAAATGTTGAAAGTTGGCATGCTATCATCATTTCACCCACATAGCATGTGTTAAAAAGTTGAGAGGGCTACGACAAAAACTGGATGCACTTCGTGTACAAAACGGACAACCTCTCTCGAAGTATCGGCGTTTCGAACGAGAACTCATCTCATACAAAGGGATTTTATTTTTTTGAACTTATTTGAACTCCATACTTTTTGTGTGTTCAAAATGCACCATTCAAAGGCACATCACAAAATTTCAACAATTTCATATAGGGTGGACACTAGCTCACCTATGGTATATGGTAGACATTCTTCTTCTCTCATATATGGTGGACACTAGCTCACCTGATTTTTCAACCGTCGATGATGGTCGCTACTCCTACTTCCCCTAGTGCATAACCAATATCTAGCACAAGGAGAAGAAGGAGAAACGACCCCCCACAACAACAGTCGACATTCTTCTTCTCTCATGTATGGTGGACACTCCCTCACCTGATTTTTCGACCGTCGATGATGGTCGCTACTCCTTCTTCCCCTAGTGCATAACAAATATCTAGCACAAAGAGAAGAAGTAGAAGCAACCCCCACAACAACAGTCGGCATTCTTCTTCTCTCATGTATGGTGGACACTCCCTCACCTGATTTTTCGACCGTCGATGATGGTCGCTATTCCTTCTTTCCCTAATGCATAACAAATATCTAGCACAAGGAGAAGAAGGAAAAGCGACCCCCATAACAAAAGTGGTTCCGCTGCACGCCACGTGGGACTAATGATCTTTCATTTTTAAATGACTTATTTAATCAAAAACAGATCTGTTACAAAAGGGATTTCATTTTTTGAACTTATTTGAACTGAAGACTTTTTGTATATATATGTGGTCGAAATGCATGATACCATGAAGTTAGAAAGGGCTAAACCATTCAAAAGTAGCAAATGAAGTTAGAAAGGGCTAAACCATTCAAATTTGGAAACTATAATGGCACAAACAGAAACTAGACATATATAAATTGGTCCAAGCAGTACATGATACTAGTCCAAACAGTACATAATAATCGCTATCATAGATATATATATATATTCGAGGTGACGCTGGCCATAGTTGACGATCGAATCAGAATGTCCACCTTATTCGAGGTGACGCTGGCCATAGTTGACGACTCGAATCTTGCGGTACAACTCGTATGAAATGTATGCATCTTTTGCTGCATACTCAATGTTGATACGATCAAGTGGGGCCTTCTCCCAAAGTTTGTGATGTGACTTTGGGAAATTGGTCTTCATATCACCATATTCCTCGTCGATCAAGGCAACTGCCATAAGAGCCATCGAAGTCCTGACATGTCGAAGCCTGAATACCGTTTGGAGATCAATGAGGCAACCAGTTGGTATCTCAATACCGAAGCTGTACCTCATCTTCAGCTTGTCGTTCGTTATGTCAACGGTAGCAAAAGTGATGCCGCTGCGAAGGAAGTCCATGAGTTCTGGACAATGCTTGTCACTACTGCAACATAAACAAATTAAAATGGAACCAATGTTACATACTGCTGCAATAAGGAAACATGTTTCACTACAACTAAAGAGAAAATTATCTTTAGGATTCAAATAGAACATATGCAATGGAACCTAGAGAGATCACTATAGCTATCCAATGGAACCTAGAGAGATCAGTAGCTATATGCAATTTTCATGACTATGACATATCATATTGCTATCCAATGGAACCTAGAGAGATCACTAGCTATATGCAATTTTCATAACCTTGGATCAAAGAACACCGCATAAAATTGTATCACTACAACTATGATTTCAATGGAACATATTGAACCAATCAGATTTTTCAGATTGTGAAACACTATTCCAATCAGATTGTGTTCCCTTCAACTAATCAAAATTGTTTCACTACAACTATTTGAAGCGAACCAACTATGATTCCAATGGAACATATTAAACACTAGTTGATTCTAATACGATTTTTCAGATTATGGAACACTATTCCAATCAGATTGTGTTCCCCTTCAACTAATCAAAATTGTTTCACTACAACTATTTGAAGGAACCAACTATGATTGAAACAAATAAAAATACAATGTCATTACCTTGGATCAAAGAAAGCCTCAAAACTTACCTCGCCCATTGGAAGATCAAGACATGGTGTGCGAAGCATAGTTGGATGACGGCAACACCGCGGTGATCGGCCGTGTACTCCAGATCAAGCCCCAAGAACTTCTCATGATCCATTGCGGCATCAAGCCATCGTTCCTTCAACTGTTCAAGAAAATACGGCATCTCCCTGCTCTCGTTCGTTTACACGACATCGAGCCTGGTCTTGCCATGTGCGAGCACCTCTCCAAAGCGAGTTGGCATGGTGGAAGAAGAGAAGGGAAGAAGAGAGGAGAAGAACAGAGCGAGAGCGAGAGAGAAGAAGAAACGGCGAAATGGCGACTCTGCTTCGGTTCGTGCTTTTCATCGCCCGAAACGACGCGGGATGCAAACCGTTTGGGCCTTTAGTCCCGGGTCGTGCCACCAACCGGGACTAATGAGGTATACCAACGGTTGCCACCACTACGGCAGGCCACGTGTTAGGCCTTTAGTCCCGGGTTGAGCCACCAACCGGGACCAAAGGGGGATACGAACGGTTGCCACCACCACTACCCACCGCGTAGCCCTTTTGTCCCGGTTTGGGACACGAACCGGGACTAAAGGCTCCTTATGGGCCGGGACTAAAGCCTCGAGGGAGGCATGGAGAATTGGGGTGACGTGGCCGGGCCTTTAGTCCCGGCCCACAGGCAGGCCGGGACTAAAGGGTCCCGGCCAAAGGCCCGTTTTCCACTAGTGCGTCAAAGCGATCACCAAAGGAAAGAAGCGAGATCACCTCTTCACCCGAGCTCGACACGGTTCTATCGCTGATTTGGAGATTTACGGACCTTCAAAGTAGTCCGTGGGAAGAAAAACCATTGTCATTGAAGGAATCAGACCGGGACAACATGTCCGTGGACACACCATCAAACTCCAGATCTGACACCTCTACATGACGACAACCTCGGAGGAGGAAATCCGAACAGCCATCCACCAACCACAAACCCATCACAAGATGCACCATCTTTCAGCTCTCACTTGCGTAGACAACCGTGTGCGCGTACCCCTAAATGACAAAACCTCCCTGCTCCATCATAAACTCGGAGACAACATCGCAACAACAAGGACACAACAGAAGGAGAGACACACCTGATGGATTCCCTGCCACCATCTCGCCGACACCATCCATGAATCCTCACGCCGCTGACCTGAAGGATCGACAAACACGTGATGTTATCAACTCTGAGACGCTGCCATGATGGACACCGCCAGAATGGGAGTGAAGCTGAGGCAGATTTATTCGTCCGGACGTCGCTCCCACCACCCCAACAACGCACCACAACCTACATATCCAAACCCTAACTACATACCGAAGGAACGGGGTCCCCCTTTGTTGGTGATACACCCCAAGGGTTAACCTGCCCATGGAATAACCCGCCTAGGCCATAAATTGGGCAGGAGACCCTAGACGCCAAGGCCCAAGGGGCGGCTCACTAAGAGGCAGGCTCAAAGCTCATCACATGGAGGCCGGCTTACTAAGGGAAATGTGGAAATTATCCCTTCACCCAAGTTAGTAGGAAGTAGAATAAGACACGGGTTGCAATACGACCCAAATTCTATTGTAACCTCAAGGCATGTGCCTGTATATATATAAAGAGGAGCCCGTGAGGTGGAAAGGACAACTAAGAAAGACTTGAGAGCTAGGTTAGTGATTCCGCACCCTTGTAATCGATTTGATCATCAATAAACACCAAAGTAGGATGTAGGCTTTTACCTCCATCAGAGGGGTTGGACATGGGTAAACTTGCGTCTCTTGATTTCGACTAACCCCGTTCAAGTCGCCATCTAGTTGCGATGGCCTAGCACCTAAGTCCTTTCACTAGGACATCTGTCGTGTCAAAATCACGACAGTTGGCGCCCACCGTGGGACGAGCGCATCATGGAGTTGAGTTCTTGAAGGGAGCTCTTCCAGGGATTGAGGGATATGCGATCGGAGAGATGACCAAGAGTCGACGTGGTAAGCTATACATCGATGACTGGAACTCGGGTCTCGAGGTCGGCTCAATCGAGTATGGGTATGGGTACCCTTCGGCAAGATCCACGTGTTCATCGGCAAGATCGGCGCCTTTGGACACAAGCTGGACATCTCCACTGACATCGTGGAGCCGGCTTGGCACAAGCAACCCGGTTGTGTCCAACCGACCGGAAGCGCTTCTTCGTTGTGTTTACTCAAGGGGTTGAACTTGCGGACAAATCCATCAGCAGCAGGGATACCCTCGTCAACTCTCACGACGCCGAGTCATCGACAGGCGACACCGACTCGATCTGCCTGCTTTTTGATGCCCGATTTGGGTTTTACTGAGACGCCATGCTAAGCCGCCGTCTACATGGCAGGAACCACTTCAACAAATGATTCCACCGTCACTGGAGCAGCTAATAGCGCTGGTGGGTTAGCGTCAGCTTCAAGAGCCGTCGGGGCATCCAAGATGCCGGCTCAAGCTTTGGAGGACTTGATGGTCGAGATGAAAAATCTTCTAGCATCACCGATTACATCAGAAAACCAGGAAGAGTGTAACACGGAGCTGACTAGACTTCGAGCTGAGATGACCAGGATCAAGGGGGAGATCGATGCTGAGAACTTTTGCATGTCACAGCTACATGACCACACCCATGCTGAGACTGAGCATTTAAAGGCACAAGCATGGCAGCTGGGACTCCACCAAAACGCCTCGGAAGTTGTTCATCGGAGGAGACATGAGAGCCGCCGGCCTGTTGACCTTGAGCCGGCCTTATTGCTTGATACTTCACAATGCACAACGAGGACTAGGCAACGTCAAGAGGAACAACTACATCAGCCTGCTCAACAACCTGAGACGGCTCAAACACCGCCGGCTGGGCCATCACCATGTCATTTTCACACATCGGTGGGGCACTTCTCCAACCCGGTGGATAATATGTTGGAAGTGACTCGCCACCTTGAGGTTCTTCTGATTACTGGAAACACCCCAATTGAGGTCGAAGCCAGGAATACCATTGATATGTTGAAAATAGCAGTCACCCAACAGACGCAATACTCCTACAGTCGATATCAGGTCCATTCTACACCTTACACAACGAAGAATAAGAGTCTTCATGATTCACCAGCAATGTCTAGTAGTGGTTGGAGGTAACAGTCTCAGAATTCCCCAAAACGACTTGTGGTTTCGGACGCCAAAGCAATAGTCGACGTGTCTCGAGCCTTACGAGAAGCAGAAACAACAGCAACTCTAGCGGGTCAAGTACCACCCTCTATGACCCGGCCTGACTCTTCGATGGCGGGTCTAAACAACAAGACGATTGTAGTTCCATGCTTTTCTCCAACCTTAAGGAGCGAGCATAGGCCCAAAGATTTGAAAGGCCCTCGCAAAGTTCCTAATTACACACTCGATCTCAAGTCGGTGGCGTGGATTGAAAGTTATGAGTTGGCTATGGACATGCTGGATATTAGCGATGGTGTATGCGCTAAGTACTTGACCATGATGTTTGAAGGACCAGCTTGCACGTGGTTAAAAACCCTGCCCTCCAATTCCATTAACTCTTGGTCAGAGTTGAAGGAACGCTTCATCAAGAATTTGCAAGGTACTTGTAAGAGGCAAATGTTCGTTTTCGACTTACAGCACTGTGTGAAACGTACACATGAGTCGGCTCACCACTAGACTCGTCCGGTCACGGAAATTATCCACTCATCTGACAGTATCACAGCTGCCCAAGCTATTTTGATTTTGGAGAAAAATTGCCACTTCCAACCACTTGTCGAGAAGCTTGGGCGCCTTAAGCGGAAGGTTCAGGATATGGGAGACGTCATGGATGTGCTTACCAGGTATGCTGAGTCTGATAGCACCAAAGATCCCGGCTCAGATGAGGATATATCTAGCAAAGGGAAGAAGCATGACAATGTGAAAGGTCATCAGCAACACAATTCTGGACATTAGGGAAACCATAATAACTAGGGCAATGGCGGAAGACACAAACACCTGGGCGACGAGTTAGGTTTTGTTGCTAATACAAACACTGGTTTTAAAAACTAGGGATGAAACAACAAATTTGTCAGAGTTTATAATGGTAAGTCGCGTGATTATGAAGAAAATCCACGATAAGCCGTCCACTCACTCGTGGGAAAATTGCCACTTTATGCATGCATTCCAAAATCAAATTTTCTAAAACTTTCAAGGAGGCAATAGTGGTGGCAATAGAGGTCATCCGGGCGGGTTTAGTGGTGGCTCGTGTGGGGGATTTGCAGGTCCAAGCTCTGATGAACTAGGCGGCTCAGGTGCAGGTTATTGACACTCTGGCGATAACAACAACGGTCAACTATGCCCGGACAGGGAAATCAGCAGCATGATAATCAAGCTAGATTTCAGAGTAATACCAAGCAATCGAGAAGTGGACAATATCATGTGTTCACCACCAGCACTTGCATGCGGGAGAGTAAGGTCAAAAAGAGGGTCATCAATATGGTTGAGCCGGCAACCCCCAAGTATTTAAATTGGTCAGAATAACCAATCACATGGAGCACACACGAGCATCCAACTAGGGTATCCGGGTGGTCTGGCTCTCGTGGTGGCACCTCAAGTCAGAGGTTATGTTCTCAACAAAGTTCTCATGGACGGATGGAGTAGTATCAACATCTTATATTACAACACCTTCCGACGCATGAACCTTTCTGAGGACAAGTTGCACCCATCTTCAATAGTCTTTCATGGAATTGTTCATGAAAATTCTGCATATGCAATTGGCCGAATCAAACTAGATGTTGCGTTCAGCTCGAAGTTCAATTATAGATATGAATCTCTCATGTTTGAAGCGGTCAAAATTAAGATCCCATATCATGCTCTTTTTGGACGGCATTCTAATGCTCGGTTCTTGGCTCGGCCTTTTTATAACTATCTCAAGCTTAAGATGTCGGGGGAAATGGTACTTATACAGTCGATGGGAGTCAAAAACTCGCGCAGGATTGCGAGGAAGGGGATGCAGCTTATGTGGAGTCTGCTTGTGCTGTGGAGGAATTAAATTACTACAAAGCCAATGTTGACCCGACCAACATGACCTCTCTTAATAAGACCACCACAGGAAAGCACGCTCATCGAGTTCATCCGTGAGAATCGGGACATCTTTGCATGGAAACCTTCTCACATTCCTAGTGTACCGAGGAAACCCGCCGAGCACCACCATAATGTTGATCCTAAGATGAAACATGTTCATAAATTCCTCCGTCGTTTTAATGAGGAGAGGCGGAAAGCTATTGGTGAAAAAGTAGGTCAGCTCCTAGCTGTCGAGTTCATTGTTGATGTTTTTCACTACATGGGTTGGCAAATCAGTGCTTGTTTCGAAAAAGTGCGGAACTTGGCGTATGTGTGTTGATTACACAGATATCAAAAAAGCATGCCCCAAGGATCTGTTTGCTCTTCCTTGCATTGATTAGATCATTGACTCAACTTCTGGATGTGAATGCATGTGTTTTTTGGATGCTTATTCCGGTTATCATCAGATCAAGATGGCGGCTGAGGATGAAGAGAAGACGGCTTTCATCACCCCTTCCGGCGCTTTCTGCTATGTTTCTATGTGTTTTGGACTTAAGAGTGCGAGATATACTTATCAACGTTGTTTTCAGGACTGTTTACATAGCCAAATTAGGCGCAACATTCATTCTTAGGTCAATGACATTGTGGTTAAGTACCAGAAGAAAGAGACTCCGTTGGTTGACCTCAAGGAAACATTTGATAATCTTCGTATATAGAAGATGAAGCTTAACTCAGCCAAATGCATCTTTGGAGTGCCTCGAGGGAAGTTACTGGGATTTTTGGTTTCGAAGCGTGGCAAACTCGGCCAAATGCATCTTTGGAGTGCCTCGAGGGAAGTTACTGGGATTTTTGGTTTCGAAGCGTGGCATCGAAGCCAACTCGAAGAAAATTAAGCACGCGACTTCTCTATCTAAACTAGCAAACATCAATGATGTCCAGCGAATGGAACCTTAAGCCGATTTATAGGCCGCCTTAGTGAGAAGGCGATTCATCTCTATCAGTTTCTCAAAAAGACTGATAATTTTGTCTAGACCAATGCCGCTAACGACGTGTTCGAAGCATTGAAGAAACATTTGGTTGAGCCACCCGTTTTAGCCGCTCCCATTGAAAAAGAGCCTATGCTCCTATACATTGCTGCAAATAATAAAGTGTTGAGTGTTGTAGTTATCATTGAGAGGAAGGAGGCAGGGAAAGAATATCTAGTACAAAGGCATGTCAATTATGTCAGCAAAGTTTTGACTTTGTCAAAACAATGATATCCACATTGGCAGAAGCTGATTTTTGGTCTTTTCTTGGCTAGCTGTAAACTCAAACATTATTTCCATGAACATCGAATCACAATGGTCAATTCAGCTCCTCTAGGATATATCATCCAAAATAGAGAGGAAAGAGGCCGAATAGCTAAGTGGGCGATCGAGCTTGGACCACATGAGGTGAAATATGTGCCTCGGACAGCCATTAAGTCTCAAGCTCTGGTGGATTTCGTCAATGATTGGACTGAATTACAAGTCCCCAAAGAAAAGCCAGATAACACGTACTAGACAATACACTTTGATGGTCAAGACAACTCGAAGACCCGGGGGCTGGAGTTATTTTAACTTCCCCTTGAGGTGAATTTTTTATGTCACATGGCTTATGTTTCCTTGCACTAACAATACAACTGAGTATGAAGCTCTCCTTCGTGGGCTACGTATGGGCAAAGAGATGAACCTCTTCCCGGTCAGATATTTGGGCAACTCAGATTTGGTGGCTCAACAAGTATTAGGGACTTGGGATTCCAAGGACCCTCTCAAGGCGGCTTATCGACGAGCAGTCGCAATTATTGTAGGACATTTTCAAGGTTATCAAGTTGATCACGTTCATCGCCGGCTCAATATAGCTGAAGGCGCCTTTGTTAGAGCATATATCTCCATATGTGGTTTTGGTAATTGATGACAACTCCTATGGACTAATGGTTGCTTTAAGTTATATTTATAGGACTTGTCCATAGACACTTCTTGAAGTCCATCTGTTGGGTTCAAGGAGTTTATATGATGACCAAGATGTTATTCAAGGTATTATCCAAAGAATGGTCATAGAAACACTAGGTTGATCAAGATCTCAGACAAAGAGTAAATCAAGATGATCAACACACAAAGCGTACAAGATGTACCGAGAGGGATCAAGTGATCCCATGGTATGGTAAGCATTGTCCATTACGTGTTTGTGTACTAACCCATGGTCTTTGTGAGACTCCTATGTGGGGGTTAGGTGTGCTTCCATTGGGCTTGCGTCAAAAGGAAGATCTCATACAACCCATGAAGGATGACGTCAAGTGGTGATCGCCATCAAGATTGTGGTGTGCAAGTTCAAGCGGATCAGCACGAATATATCATTGAAACTATTGTCAATGATCATGTGCTGACAAGGACAACCTCATGTGCTAATAAGGACAAGATCAAGATAAGCATTCCTGAGCACTACATGCTTGATTCTTGTGGATGTACACATGGTGGACAGGACAAGATCAAGATAAACATTCTTGAGAACTTCATGCTTCATTCTTGTGGATGTTCACATGGTGGACAAATGAAGATGAATACATAAACCAGGATTTCCACATTGTGTATGGGAGAGCTACTTGAAGACTTCATCATGTCTTGCTTTCAACTTGAGCCAATAAGGAACAACAACATCAAGCTCAAGTGAAAGGGCTAACTCAAAGGTATCAGTTCCTTTGACGTTAGTTGTGCGGAGTGATGATCAGCGAATAAAAGTATACACTCAAGTATGGATCATCAGTTTCCCTTTCATGATTCTTGAGTCTTTAGGGATCCCGCACTATTAAGAGGGGATCACAGGTTTTGCGATGAACTTGCTCAAACTACATCTCCACTATTCTGCTCAAACTACATCTCCACTGTTGTGCTGTTATCTGAAAACAGGACCAGTCCCTCGGACATCCGGCCTCCTCCGGACATCCGAGGCCCGGACATACGGCCTCCTTCGGACGTCCGAGGCCCGGACGTCCGACCAGCTTCGGAAATCCGGAACTATGCACCAGAGAAACTTGAGTTCTATAACTCGGATTTCTGGCTCCCTCCGGACATCCGAGCGCCGGATGTCCGACCAGCTTCGGAAATCCGGAGCCCTGCACCAGAAGAACATAAGCTCTATAACTCGGATTTCCGGCTTCCTCCGGACGTCCGAGGCCCGGACGTCCGTCGCCTTTCGGAAATCCGGAACCTCCCACTGGAAGAAGTTGACTCGAATAACTCGGATTTCCGGCCTTCTCCGGACGTCCGGTCGCTGTTCAATTCATAGTATTTTCAGTGATATCTACAGGCCTCGGACGACCGACGCCTGACGGACGTCCGACCCCTCGCGGACGCCCGGACTTCCGGAAACTATCGAACGTCCGGACCCCGTGTGATTTAAAGTGTCCCCAACGGCTGTTTTTCTCTCCACACTATAAATACCCCCTCCCACTTCGTGAGAGGGTTGCCCAACACAGCCTTATCCTCATAAGAACACATTTCCACCTCACACACATTTGCTCACTCCAAATCTTAGATCCCAAGAGCATTTGTGAGCCCCTTTGAGAGTTGTTCCAATCAAAAGATAGATCTTCTCCCTCTCCTTCTCTCAACCCAAGCTATTTGTGATTTGAGCAAGTTTTGAGCATTCCCCATGATCTTGTTACTCTTGGAGGTTGGAGACTCCTAGGCGGTAGGAGTTCTTTGGAGAGGAATCAATCCGTGTGATTTCCCCCGGAAAAGTTTGTGAGGGTTTGGAAGCCACCTCAAAGGCTTACCACTAGTGGTTGAGAAACGCCTTCGTGGTGTTATCTCAAAGGGAGAATAGGGTGAGCCTTCGTGGCGTTGGTGTGCCTTCGTGGTAACATCCACCTCTCTAATGGTGACTAGCTTCCCTCCAAGGAAGTGAACATCGGGATACATCTTCGTCTCAGTGACCTTGGTTATCCTTAACCCTAACTCCTTACTTGTGGTTTACTTGTGTTATTTGAGCATACATACATTGCTTATTGCTTGTGCTCATTATATTGTGTCGGCCATTTCTTGTACAAGATTAATCATTCAAGCATACCCTCTATATCCACACGTTCATACTTGCATCCCTTGATACATCGTGTTGATATAGTGTGATCTAGTATCTTGTGCTGTTCACCTACTTGTCGTGTGATATAGCTCAAGTAAGTTTGTGTAACTTACTTGTGCTTGTTAGTAACTGTATTGTGTCCATCTTGGTGGATCGTGTTGTTGATACACGTTGCAGTGCCTAGTGCATTTAGGATTTGTGCTTGACAAGTACCCTCTTAGTTTATTTCCGCATTATGTTCAAGCCAAATCTGAAGAAGTTTTTAAATATCCTATTCACCCCCCTCTAGGCGTCATCGAGGTCTTTTTCAGCCTTGTCCAAACTTGGTTCTCAGCGTAAGCCTGTGCGGCCCAATGTTTTCCTCGATGTACTTTACAATCCTTCAGTTAAATTGCCATCACAGGAGTCTATTGCTATCCTAGATCATGTGGCATAGCTAGTGGCGATTCTTCATGCAATTCTTGATTGGACCATACCGTATTTGGCATATTTGACACGAGACAAGCTCCCCGATGAGGAAATCGTTGCCTGACAAATTTTTAGACGGTGCAAGTCCATGACTATAGTCAATGGCGAGTTACACCTGGAAGCGTTAGTGACGAAGTCCATTAAATCATTAATGAAGGCCATTAAATCATTAATGAAACACACACTCGAGATTATGGTCATTATGCTGTCTCAAGTTCGCGATGGTTGCCATAAGTTTGCATGACAGGATCATGTGCCGTCTCAAGAGTTACGGATGATTCAAATAACTTGGCCATTTGCAGTTTGGGGGCTTGCTATGTTGGGACCATTCAAAATTTCATTAGATAAAAAAACACATCTTCCACTTGCGGTAGATAAATTCACCAAGTGGATTGAAGCACAACCGATCAGTAAGTGTGATGCTGAGACTGCGGTGCAATTCATGAAAAATCTAATTTATTGCTACAGTTATCCACATAGCATCATCACATATAATGGAACATACTTGTCTAAAGGACCTACAGAGGACTTATGCAAGCGGGAACATATCCGGCTTGATCTTGCATAAGTAGCATACCCGCAATCTAACGGGCAGGCAAAGCGGGCCAACCAAGATATCTTAGGTGGGATCAAACCTTGTCTCATGGTCCCCTTGGACCGAACACTGGGTTGCTGGGTTGAGGAACTTCCCTCTGTGCTTTGGAGCATACAACCTACTCCTAATTGATCCACGGGCTACACATCGTTTTTCTGGTTTATGGAACATAGGCTATTTTACCAAGTGATATCATACATGACTCCCCTAGAGTTGCATCTTATGTTGAAGCAGACAATGAACAACCTCTCCAAGAGTCCCTTGATGCATTGGACGAGGAACATGACCTTACCGCTTCACAATCATCCATATATCAACAAGACCTACATCGCTATCACAGTCGTAGAGTCCGCAACCAGACTTTCCAGGAAGGTTACTTAGTGCTCCTTTTGATTGAAGACTAAACAGACAGGCACAAACTTTCACCACCATGGGAGGGGCCTTTTGCCATCAGCTAAAACCTCTACAATGGGTCATATTATCTGATTGACATACATGAGCACAAGAAGTCACGTACCTCATAGGAGGAAACAAATAGGACTGGGAACATTGCTCATCTTTGGCCTTACTACACTTAGATCCACTAGCACCACAAAATTGTACATACCTATGTATACATCTTTGTGTTCAATATAATAAAGCCAGCTCCCTCGAAACTCGGGGTCTTTGTCGTTTCAGCTACAAAATTGCCCGAGTCTTTATTATTTGAAACACAGGTCACTTGGCGCTTCCCGACTCAATGAGTTAGCCAGTTATAATTTCCCTATTGACGCGGCTACAAGCCAAACACAACAAAAAATTATGGTTAAACATGCTTGTCTGCAAGATGCTTCTCCGAACAAGGTGATCCCGTGTACTCTTGGTAAGTCAATCCTTAGGGACTCTAAACTTATCCAGGTTAAATCATGCTTGTGTCATGTGAGAGCCGGCATACAGAAAGCGAGGAGAGTCCATGGGCTATTGAGTCGCCTTCTTTGAAACTTGGTTAAACTTTCCTAATCTCATCATGCTACTCTGACCTCGTGCACTCTAGGATAAGTCGCATCCAAACTTATCTGGTTTAAAACATTGATTGGATCATGTGAGGGCCAACTTAAAGAGAGCGTGGATAAACCAGTGGCTATCATGCTAGTTTCATTGAAGTAAGATTTGAGTCTCAAACATTGATATACATTTTCCGGCTTATAAGCCAGCTCATAAATATATTTTATTTCAATTTCTTATTGCAGGAATTTCATCTTTTCACAAAGTAATATATCGATTACCATGCTATTACAGTGTGTCACAAAGATGACCAGTCCTTCTCTTGATAAGAGTATTTTTGGGTCATTCACACACTATCAGGTTATTATATTGTGTCACAAGATGAACACGTATTTTCCTGATCAAGACATCAGAAGAATCTTTATGATTTTGGTAGATTTTCTCATACAAACAAAGGAGAGCGGCTAGTAAAACAATTCAGAAGCAATGGAAAGATATATTGATAAATATCATTGCATATGCAAAAGTTAAAGTTTTTTGTGTATGATGGCACGACAGGTGGGTCAAATTTACTTCCCCCTATTACTGGCTCATCACAGGAGCCACAAAAAATATCAAGTTTTTACATCAACAATACTTGAAATTATTCCAGGTCGGCGGTGTGGGTAGCAACTACCTAAGCTAGTATCTCTAGTTGTTCTTCGCCAACCGCCTGAGGATCTGCACAAGCCAGCCCGTCTTCATCATTTTTTTGTCCTTGTCCAACCACTCCAACGAGCGCAGAGATTGAAAAGTTGAAGAGCTAGAAGTAATAACTAATGAGTCAACATCAGGTTCAAAGGGATGCTTACCACGAGGAGGAATAATTTCAAAAGGCTGGTCATGCGGTGCACTTATGCGAAGATTGCCATTGAATAAGTAGGATGGTACTTCTTGATACCCAATTCGTTTGCAAGAAGAGTTGCGATAGGGTGGGTCTCCTTCAAGCACTTGGAAAATATCTTTCTTTGTAAATTGAGAGCCGTCCGCTTTCAACTCCAAAAAACTGTTGGCTGCTGCTTCAACGTCAAACTCTAGAGCATAGGCTTTGGCATGAGCAAGCGTCATGTTTTGCTCCTCTACGAGCCGCTGATCTCTTCTATTCTTCGATCCATTGAGGAACCGTTGAAATTTTTTTGAGAATGTCTTTTATGTTCAACGACGGTTCCTGCAAATCTTTGGTCGCCTTGATGGAAGAAAGAGACTGTGTGAACATCCGCTCTATGTAAGTAAAGATAGCCTTTAACTGAAAAAGCTACGTGAGGCTACCTATTCTTTACAACTCCAAATGAGCTGAAACTTTACGAGGAATTTTTATGGAATATTTGAGGAATATTGGAGCAAATAAGTACCATAGGGGGCCCACCAGGCGGTCACAACCCACCTGGGCGAGTTAGGGAGCCAGGCGCGCCCCGGTGGGTTGTGCTCACCCAGGCCCACCTCCGGTGCCCCTCTGCTGGTATATAAGTCATTTTGACCTAGAAAAAAGGAGGAGAGGACTTTTGGGACGAAGCGCCGCCGTCTCGGGGCGGAACTTGGGCAGGAGCACTTTTGCCTTCCGGTGGAGCGATTCCGCTCGGGGAACATCCCCCCCCACCCCGAAGGGGAAAATCATCGTCACCATCATCACCAACAACTCTCCTATCTTGGGGAGGGGTATCTTCATAAACATATTCAACAGCACCAACTCCTCTCAAACCCTAGTTCATCTCTTGTGTTCAATCTTTGTACCAGAACTATAGATTGGTGCTTGTGGGTGAGTAGTAGTGTTGATTACATCTTGTAGTTGATTACTATATGGTTTATTTGGTGGAAGATTATATGTTCAGATCCATTGTGCTATTTAATACCTCTTTGATCTTGAGTATGATTATCATTTGTGAGTAGTTACTTTTGTTCTTGAGGTCACGGGAGAAATCATGTTGCAAGTAATCATGTGAACTTGATATGTGTTCGATATTTTGATGATATGTATGTTGTGATTCCCTTAGTGGTGTCATGTAAATGTCGACTACATGACACTTCACCATATTTGCGCCTAAGGGAATGCATTGTGGAGTAGTTATTAGATGATGGGTTGCGAGAGTGACACAAGCTTAAATCCTAGTTTATGCGCTATTCCATAAGGGGCCGATTGGATCCAAAAGTTTAATGCTATGGTTAGAATTTATTCTTAATACTTTTTTCGTAGTTGCGGATTCTTGCGAGAGGGTTAATCATAAGTAGTAGGTTTCTTCAAGTAAGAACCACACCTAAGCACTGGTCCAGCCACATACCAAATTATCAAAGTAGCGAACACGAATTAAGCCAACATGATGAACTGCCTAGATGAAATTCCTGTGTACCCTCAAGAACACTTTGCTTATCATAAGAGACCGTTTTGGCATGTCCTTTGACTCAAAAGGATTGGGCTACCTTGCTGCACTTTTGTTACTACTTTCATTACTTGCTCGTTACAAATTATCTTGCTATCAAGCTACTCTGCTACTTACAACTTTAGCACTTGCAAACATTACCTTGCTGAAAACCACTTGTCATTTCCTTCTACTCCTCGTTGGGTTCGACACTCTTACTAATCGAAAAGGCTACAATTGACCCCATATACTTGTGCGTCATCAATGGCCAGACAAGATTGCCATATTTTCGTCCTGGAAAACAATAAACAAGAAGATAAGACAGAAAGTCAGTCTTCCCGAAAGTTAAGACACAATTCATGCATCATACCAAAGATTGTAGTAACCATATCATTGAGCTGCTTCATCAGAGTTTGCAGCTCTTGCGTGACAGGTTCAAGCCAGTTTTCCACATCCAAGGCAAGTTGCAGCAAGGCGGCTTTTTATTTATCAAAATCAGCATTGGTTTTATCAACGCGATCTATTGTGTGTTTCTTCTCAATCTCAAGTCGGGTAACTGTTTCCTCTGCAATAGTCCTCATCTTTGTTTCAGCTATAAGTCACCCTTGAAGATCGATTGCAATAGACTCAGAGTGTTGCGATGATTCCTGCAACAACATAAATATTATATGTACAAGTTTCGAGACCCCTAAAAAGAGACGACTCGACACTTGGGGGCTACGTGACTCTGAAACTTTGAATCAAACTGAGAAAAGTCCCATGCAGTTGCAAGCAATCCACAAGGCACTTGGGGGGTAATGCACCACTTTCTTTGTTCTACAATTGGAAGACCCAGCCATCTTAAAGAGAAAAGGCAGCTCTTGGCACCTACGTCATGTTAGTTTCTTTTCAAAAGGAGAAGTACTTATAAAGTACCAAGTCGTTGCATGCATGTGACCCGACACTTAGGGGCTACGGTATTCAGCTATTTAAAAAAATTACAGGGTCCACATTGAAGACGCGGCTATCTCATGTAGACAAGCCGACCCTTGGGGGTTACGATCAACAAAAAATTGCATCTTTAAGGAAGTATCGGCTCGTTATTCTCATAATGACCCGACCCTTGGTGGCTACACATGGTTCTTCACACATTTTTAAAGATCCAATTCACTACTTATCCATACTAAATTAGCACTTGAGGGCTACGAAGGTATATATAATGAGAAAGGGGTAAAATCTGTTACCTCATATTTGGTCTTCATAATGTTGACCAAATTTGCTTCAAAATCCCGGCTCATAGATAGCCGGTTCATGTATTGCTAATACAGTTCTTGGATTCCAAGGCCTTCAATTCCTGGGAGCTCTAGTTTGGCTTTTCCTTTAACTACGTATGCCGTCTCATCTTTGGACATGATCTTGGCTTAAGCAGTCGAAGAGTCGGGGGCGTGATAAGACTCGCCAACTATGACCGCTTGTGCATCATCCTTGCTAGTGGATGGAGTAATACTATCTGTAGGAGGCACATGAAATGAAGGTGCAGCAGGGATTGGAAGATTAAAGGCTAGCTTATTAGGGACATCTTGATTCTGAGCAGTTGTTTTTATGATAACTTCTTTAGCCTGGGCCATTTCCACGTCGTGAGCCGCCTCAACTTGCTCCGGTGGCTCGTCATGAGTTCTTACTTCAGTGCGATCCTCAGCTGCAAAAGAAGATTCACCTGCCTTTTTCCTAATAGAGTATTTCGCCGTGTAAATCATAGAAACAAGTTTATCAAGTTAAGGAAACTACGAGTGATGATGTGGTCAAGAAAACATGGTTTGAATAAAAGCTTACCAATGGTTAATGGTGAAATATGGAAGTTGGGTCATGGTCGAGTCGCGAGATGAAGGAGATGACTCCTGCAAATAATGTGAATTAGATGGACTAGGGGTGCTAGAGCATATTTCTCCATGCGTGGTTTTGGTAATTGATGACGATCCTTATGGACTAATGGTTCCCTTGATTTATATTCGAAGGATTTTTTCCATAGACACTTCTTGAAGTCCATCTTTTGGTTTCAAGGAGTTTATATGGCAACCAAGGTGGAATTCAAGGTTTTATCCAAATATTGGTCATAGAGAAGATAAAATACAAGGTTAATCAAGACTAAGTCAAATAGTGAACCAAGTTGATCAACACACAATGCATGCAAGATGTACTGAGAGGGATCAAGTGATCCCATGGTATGGTAAGCATTGTTCATTACGCTTTGTTTACTAACCCATTGTCTATGTGATAGTTCTATGTGGAGTTAGGTATGTTTCCATGGGGTTGCGTCAAGACAAAGGTCTCATATGACCCATGGAAGATGACTTCAAGTGGTGTTCATCATCAAGATTGCAGTGTGCAAATTCAAGTGGAACATCAAGAAGAGATCATGCTTGAAGCTTGATATCCATTGTGGTGGCAAGGGAATTGTGAAGATGGGCTAAAAAGTGGCTCACCCATAGTGGGGTATGGGGCGCATTCTACTAGTCTTCATCGAGCCCGCAATCAAGAAAGGTGGTCCATCTTGAGGAGGACAGCATCGTCATCATCTTGCTCAAGTGGACTATGCGCAAGGCAAAGGTTTTTTCCTTGATCGGTTTTCTGTTTTACCGGTCTCAGTGTGTTAGTTGGGATACTCGGTTATAGGATAGATCATCGTACTATCAGGGGGGCTCTCAAGTGAGTAGCTTGATCGTATCATTCGTTGATAGGTCAACCCATTGCATTATTGGCATCGTCATATTTCTTGGTTCTTGTTTGGCTTTTATCTATGTGAGTTCTTGATCTTATGGTCATCTTCACGACAAGCTCGAGTTCATCGAAAACGGAGTTCATGTTCATCTTCTATGATGTTTTCGTTGTTGGTGTTTTCGCCGGTTCTTCATTCATAGAGGATTCACATCTCTATATCATTCGCATTTCCATAACCAACTCTTGTTTACGTAATTGCCTTGTTGGATACCTCTTGCCGTCCTAAATCCAACAAGCTTGAGTTTGCTCAATTTGGAGCTCGTTTTCAGAAGTTATGGCCGTTTTGGTCTGACTTGTTTTGTTCATACAGTTGTATCGCTTGTCCGAGCGGTTGTACCGCTTGGTCGATACATCCGGTGCAACTACCACCCCACGGGTGATACCCTGGGGTTGCTGCTCTTAGGTTCGTACCATTGTTCGTACCGCTGCCTCCGGGCGGTTGTACCGCTTGATCTAGCCCTCCCTCGAGAGACTAGCTTCAAGCGGTTGTACCAGCGGAGTACCGCCCTACCACCGGACACGTTGCTGTTTTGGTGCGGGTTTTGAGCAGTGGTGGTGCGGTTGTTCGGTTTGTTCAATTTCTGCAGGGTACCCGTGTTTTCCAGTTATACCGGTACATGTAGAGGTTTTACCACTCCTATGTTATTCTGCATACTTTCAAGTGTTGGGTCCCTTCATACCTTCCAAATTTAGTTCCTAAATTTTTTTACTTAATAATCACCCTTGTCCAAGCGGGTTGAAGAACTCAAGTTATCAAAGGGATTTATACAATCATTGCTAACATAACATCATCTAAGGGTTCTTCATATAAGACATGGATTTCATCACTAATAGGTTCCCTAATAGTGTTTTCATGCCAATATTCACTAATCCCTTCATTAATTCCTTTACTAATCCATTCAAATTTACCACAAGTATGGACAAACAAAGCTTTTTTTGATTCTTCGGGAAGCACATTCCTCCTCATATTCATATCAAATCTGTGATAATCATTAGATTCCAACCTATCCATAACTTCTTTATTATGGAGGATAGCTTCTACGGGAGGACATTCATATTTTATTCCATAGAAGATAAAAAATTCCTTTTCTTCATACAAAATATAATCAAATTCATGAATAAGGATGGTGGCGGCAAATTCCTTAATCTCGGGATCATGCAAGCTAGGGTTTCCCAAGAATATCTTTTGAAGCATAGGATGGAGATGCACAAATTTCCTTTCCATTTCCAAAATAAGCATAGTGATAGCATCCACATAACAATTTATTTCATTAAGTATAGATATTTGAAGAGAGGAGAAGCTAGCGAATACTCAAAAGAAATTTTGATGATATTCTTTCCAATAATGTTCCCACTACCCACATGATAAATTTTAGAATATAGGGTTGTGTGAGTGTTAGTAGTAGGGACTTGGTCCATAGGAGGGTCATGAGTGGGATCAATAAATTTTAATCCCATTTCATCCAAGTGACCAGTGCTATCTTCACTAGCACTTTCAACGATAACTTTCTCAAATTCAGACATTATAGCAACTTCCAAGCAAACTAGAGAGCCAAGATGCAATCTAGTGACAAGCTAAGCAAGCAAAGATAAATATTTTTGTGTTTTTATTTTTTTTATGAGACAAACTAAATATACCAACAAATAAAAATAGGAACCAGTGATTGAAATTTTGTGTGGAGTTACTTGGTATTTGGTGATGATATTCCCCGGCAACGGCGCCGAAAATCCTTCCTGATACTTGTGATCTTTGTTGGGTTTTCCGTGAAGAGGAACGGGTTACCGCAGCACAATGTGGGTAAGTATTTCCCATAGTTATGAAAACATGGTTTATCGAACCAATAGGAATATCAACTACAACCTTCTTCGGTGGCTGCACACAAAAGAACAAACAACTCGCACCCAACATGGGTGATGTCTACGCACGCTTCTATTCTTGTAGACCATGTTGGGCCTCCAAGCGCAGAGGTTTGTAGGACAGCAACAATTTCCCTCAAGTGGATGACCTAAGGTTTATCGAACTCGGGGAAGTACAGGTTGCAAATGGCCTCTCTCAAGCAACCCTGCAATTAAGAAACAAGAAGTCTCTTGTGTCCCCAACACACCTAATACAATGGTAAATTGTATAGGTGCACTAGTTCGGCGAAGAGATGGTAAAATACGGGTGATAGGTGTGGCAAAGCAAGGTAATATAAATCTGAAATAAAAATTACAGCAAGGTGGCAAGTGACAAAAGTGAGCATAAACAATGTAACAATGGTGAGAAACAAGGCCTAGGCTTCATACTTTCACTAGTGGCAACTCCCAACAACATTAACATAGTCTAAGCACATGATATTTTCACTAAAACATACAATGGAGACGTACTCGGAGGTCATTTTTTGTGATCAAGAGAGGACGAGAATTATGTAGGGCTACAAAAGCACACCTCATAGTTCATAGTTCTCATCTATGGATTTCCCAATGTCATCGCGTCCATCCAAAGAGAGTACGACAATCACCACAACGTATCTCAAGGATAGTCAAAGACAAGCACCAAGAGACTCTCAATCATCAATCAATTCACAAAAGAGGAAATCACTCATGAAAATATTCTTCTAATCCATGTCCAATAGACCGTTGTCACCATGGCCTCGGAGATTATACTAGATAAGATCAAGTGAGTACATCAATCCAATACATAGAAGAAGGGGAAACATCATGGGATCATCCTAGATTAACATAGCCTATGATCACAATCAAGATCACATCATGGGAGAGAGAATTAACCACATAGCTACTATAAAAGACCTCAGCCCCGAGGAGGAACCACTCCCGCTTCATGGAGGGAGGAAGCAACGTCGATGGAGATGAATCCGGGGGTACTTCCCCGTCCCGACAGGGTGCCGGCACAGGAATTCTGGTCCCCCGAAACTTGTTGGTTATGGCGGCGGAGATCGGAATTGCTTCTCGAGAAAAGGGTTCCGGAATCAAGGTTTCCTCCACGAGGGTAAAAATAGGAGCCATGGTAGGGCACTAGAGGGGGTGGGCCCCACCCAGGCGGCCTCCCTGCGCGGCCAGGGGGCAGGCCGCGAGCCTGGTGACCCCCGTGTGGCCCTCCTTCGACCGTTTGGAGTTTTATGGAACACTAATTTTTTATCTATTTTTTGTGGAATTTTTTGGGCACTCTAAATATGGGTATAAACCTGCAATTCATAGACATCAGCACACAGAAACTGGCACTGGGTGCACTGATTTAGTAGGTTAGTCCAAATATGTTGAAAAGGGTATGAAAGTGCACAAAACACATAGCAATATCACCCAAAACTTTCATGGAGCAAGCAGAAATTATAGATATGTTTAGGACGTATCCACATCCCCAAGCTTAATTCCTGCTCGTCCTCGAGTATGTAAATGATAACAAGCATAATTTCTATGGTGACATGCTAACAGACATATAAGAACTTGAAAGTAAATCAAGTAAGATATGCAATTCAAGTCAAGACAATAACAAGCAAGAGTCTATATCTAGTATTGAAACTAGAAAAGTAAGAACATAAAGGTACAAGAGCTCTCGTTGTCCGTGACTCGAATGTCTCCAAATGGTGTTTGTGTGCAAGAAGTGGGAGATGGGTTTAGAGCATAAAAATAATATATAGTTCAATTGAGAACTCAATCTACTAAAACTTCACACTTGGTCTCCTTCGAAATCTTATTTTGACTCATCCCCAGACCACTAGTCAGGCACAAGTAAAAATGATCCTCTCCCTTTCGACTTTGAGCACTCATGCAATGGATGACCGCGAGCAAGATATGTTGCCACTTAGGATGGCAAGGAGAATAATGATGGGGAAGGAAGACAAAAAGGTGTGAAAGGATCACATCAAAGAGGACAATCATAGGCGAGAGAAAGCCAGATGATAGATATGATGTGTGGAGTAGGGATTGCCATGCAACAGATGCACATATGAGCTAAGGTAAGCTCTCCAATGGAACTAGTGGGGGTGCATCCCACTTGCTTGCTCATGAAGACCAAGAGCTCATTTCAGGAGGCTCGTCATTGGAATATACAAGCCAAGTTCTATAGTGTAAGGGTCCCCACATAGTTATGCATGAATGATAATCTTTATGGAGTACTAATATAACAATGGAGTATGAGTGTGGATCTTTAAAAAAGAATAGTAGTGTTGCCCCCTTCTCTTTTTTTGTGTGGCCTCTTTGGCTCTTTCTATTTATCTCTCATTTGTCCTCTTTGGGATCTTTTCATGTGTCCTCTTTTGGGATCTTTTAATTTGTCCTCTTTGGGATCTTTTCCTCACTTAAGGGCAACACTCTATATTTTACTAGAATAAAAAGAAGATATTCACACTTTGTAAGAAGTACTCAACATAGAGATAAATGAAAATTATCATGATGTATGCAAATGTATGCCTCTGCCAGTGTAGCAGGATATGCAATGATACTAGTGCGTCATGTAGCAATAACAAGGGCAAGGTCCAACTAGCATGCAACTCCTCGATTAAAAAAAAGCATGTATGACATGAAGATCAAGTCATGAGATGGTGGATGTTGCATGGCAATGTATCTTGGAAAGGCTATAAAAATGCCTTAATAGGTAGGTATGGTGGCTGTTTTGAGGAAGGCTATAATGAGGCTTATGATGACAAAGCGTATCATGTCAAGGGTTTGGATGCACCGGCGAAGTATGCACCAACTCTCAAGATGATAAAGGGCAATGCACGGTACCAAAGAGGCTAGCAAAATATGGATGGTGGAAGCGCCAACAATCGAATACTCGCATTAGTCCGAAGAACTCATGCACTTATTATCGGTAACTCTCTATCTAGTCAGGAGATTCATAAAGAGACAAGTACCCCAAGGAGGAGTGTTTGGGGGTTTGGTTATCCTTGCGCATTCTCGACCCATGATAACGTGAGGGTACTCTATATATTCCAACCCCTCCACAGGTTAGCGATCCATCTAGTAGCTAGAGTTCTCAACTAAAATTTTCGTTTTTGAGAATACACACGGATATCCCAAAATACGACACCTATCACTAATAGGCTCAAGCTCTTGACACCAATAGTCCAAACATTACTCAAATCAATACCTCAAAACTATTGCAAGTTACTACTACACTTAAATAGCAACCTCAGTTACCTACTCATGCAAGACACACAACTCAGTGCAACAAGCCAACTCTCTAAACAAGATAAGCATGATAACTCAAGATAGTTCCAAAAGCAACCTAAATAAAAGATCTTAAAAAGATAAAGCATGAAAACTAAGAGATAAATGTGATAGAAGCTATGAAAAGATAAAGAACACACCAAAAGATAAGCATGAAAACCTATGTTGTGTTCTAGGGTGGAGTGGAGCGTGTTTCTCTCCCAAACAAAGAAGGCTAGGGTCCAACTTGTGTTCTAGGGTGGAGTGGAGCGTGTTTCTCTCTCAAACAAAGAAGGATAGGGTCCAACTTGTTATGAACAGCAAGCAAAACTAAAACAAACTAAAAAGTAAAGAGCGGGACGCTCCAAGCATAGCACATAACATATGAAGTGATAAAAATATAGCATGGAGAAGGACGAACTGATGATTGTTGATGGAGAAGGGGATCCACGGGGGCACCCCCAAGCTTAGACTCTTAAGTCTCCTTTAATATTTCTAGGGGGTGCATGGTGGCATCCCCAAGCTTGAGAGCTTGACACTCCTGGATCTTCTTTCATCATCTTCCATTGCATACTTGAAAACTCCCTTCATACGAAACTCATCATAAGCTGATTAGAGTGGTTAGTACCCATAATAAAATATTTTTCTCCACTGGAAATACAGATTTTCATGAATAGGTACTATTTCGCAAGATTTCCAAAAAGTTTTGCAAAATGATGAAAACGCAAAACGTGGCAGAATCTATGAAAAACATACCAACATGTAGTAAATAATTTTTTCAGGGCACTTCTGCAACTCAAATAAAAAAACTCAGAACGTACGCAAGAAATTCAATTGTATAGAGCATAGTTTCACAAAAATTCAGATAAAAAAGATGATCTGGTAATTTTTGGTGAATTGTTCCGTCAAGCAGACAGAATCTGTTTCTTGACAGCATATCACAAGTTTTGAACTTTCTTGCAATCGGAGGCTAAAACTTGGCACAAATCTTAAAAATAAAGATACAATGATGTTTCTACAGTAGTAACACACATCATGACCACTAAAAACTGAAAGTAAAAACTCAAAGTAAATATAACAAGGGTTGTCTCCCTAGAGCTCTTTCTTTATATCCATAAAGATAGGCTTAAGATTTTAATGATGCTCTCGTAGGAATAAGAGTTGTAGAACAAAAGAGAGCATCAATAAGAAAATACCAAACACATTTAAGTATAGCATACTTCTTATGCATAGGAATATTGAAATAGAATAATTCATTGAAGCACAAAGCAATAAGCATAGGAAGGCAAAACATGTGCAGCTTCAAAACCTTCAACATAAAGAGGGGAAACTTCTTATTTTTCAGATATTTAGAACCATGTCTCCCCCTCTCATTATAAATTTCAGTGGCATCATGGATGAACTCAACAATATAACTATCACATAAGGCATTATTTCCATGATCCAAAAGCATAAAAGTATCATTATTCTTCGTATAAGCAAAATCTTTCTTATTAGGAATAGTGAGAGTAAAGCAATCATTATCATCATGGTAATCATTATATTTAGGAAGCATAGTATCATCAAAGAAAATTTTCTCCTCAAAATTTGGGGGACTAAAAATACCATGTTCATCAAATCCGTCATCCTCAAACTTAGAGCTTTCCATGTCATTAGCAATATTGATATTCAAAGAAAGCATACTAATAACATTACCACCATCATAATTGTTATGCAAATAATAAAGTTCCATAGGTTTTTTAATTTTCTCCTCAAACACTTCATGTCCTAGTTCAAGATAAAGTTTATATAGCTCTCTCATATTTTTGTTGTTTTCCATTAAGCCTAACTAGTGAAATAGAAACAAGAAACAAAAATATTTAATTGCAAGATCTAAAGATATACCTTCAAGCACTCACTTCCCCGGCAACGGCGCCAGAAATAGCTTGATGTCTACGCACACTTATATTCTTGTAGACTTTGTTGGGCCTCCAAGTGTAGAGGTTTGTAGGACAGCAGCAATTTCCCTCAAGTGGATGACCTAAGGTTTATCGAACTCAGGGAAGTAGATGTTGAAGATGGTCTCTCTCAAGCAACCCTGCAATTAAGAAACAAGAAGTCTCTTGTGTCCCCAACACACATAATACAATGTTAAATTGTATAGCCACACTAGTTCATCGAAGAGATGGTAAAATATGGGTGATAGGTGTGGCAAAGCAAGGTAATATAAATCTGTAATAAAAATTACAGCAAGGTAGCAAGTAACAAAAGTGAGCATAAACGGTGTAACAATGGTGAGAAACAAGGCCTAGGATTCATACTTTCACTAGTAGCAACTGCCAACAACATTAACATAGTCTAATCACATGATATTTCCACTAAAACATGCAAGGAGACGTACTCGGAGGTCATTCCTTTGTGATCAAGAGAGGACACGGATTATGTAGGGCTACAAAAGCACACCTCAAAGTTTGTAGTTCTCATCTATGGATTTCCCAATGTCACCGCGGCCATCCAAAGAGAGTACCACAATCACCACAACGTATCTCAAGGACAGTCAAAGACAAGCACCAAGAGACTCTCAATCTTCAATCAATGCACAAAAGAAGAAATCACTCATGAAAATATTCTTCTAATCCATGTCCAATAGACCGATGTCTCCATGGTCTCGTAGATTATACTAGATAAGATCAAGTGAGTATATCAATCCAATACTAGAATAAGGGGATCACCCTAGATTAACATAGCCTATGATCACAATCAAGATCACGTCATGGGAGAGAGAATTAACCACATAGCTACTATAGAAGACCTCAGCCCCGAGGAGGAACTACTCCCGCTTCATGGAGGGAGGAGGCAGCGTCGATGGAGATGAATCCAAGGTAACTTCCCCGTCCCACCAGGGTGCCGACACAGGAATTTTGGTCCCCCAAAACTTGTTGGCGATGGTGGCGGAGATCGGAATTGCTTCTCGAGAAAAGGGTTCCGGAATGAGGGTTTTCTCCATGAGGGTAAAAATAGGAGCCAAGGTAGGGCACCAGAGGGGGTGGGCCCCACCCAGGCGGCCTCCCTACGCGGCCAGGGGTAGGCCACGCCACCAGGGCGCCTGGGGCCTTGTGACCCCCCTCTGGCCCTCCTTCGTCCGTCTAGACTCTTGTGAAACGTTGATTATATATATATATATTGGAATTTTTCGAGCACTGTAAATATGGGTATAAACCTGCAATTCACAGACATCAGCAGACAGAAACTGGCACTGGGTGCATTGAGTTAGTAGGTTACTCCAAATATGTTGAAAAATGTATGAAAGTGTACAAAACACATAGCAATATTGTCGGGACCCCGATCCTAAGCCATAGGAATCCAGTCTGTAACACATCGCATCCCTTTGCGGTCTCACGTATGCAATTGTGTCGTTAGCATTCCAATGTCAAAGAACCCGGATCCACAAGTCTAGTCATAAACCAAAGTGGCAGTACCGCACAGGGACAGGCATACATGACCCAACAAAGTAGGTGTCGATCACCAGCGAATGTAGACGAGTCGTAGCAAGCTACAAGGACTCCATTACATCGCGTGACATTTCCCCAAAGGGGACAGACACAGCAGCTAAGAAGGACACATGCCGGTCAACCAATGTGTCCGGAGCAGTAGGAACTACCATGGCTCGTTGGATCACAAAGGGGCATTTCCGTGTAAGGAGTGCTACTAAAGTTCACAGCTAGGTAATCGAACCCCATACATATCAAGTATGACACACGTACGCATGGCATACCGCTATGTATAGATACATCGATGGCATCACAACATAACCATAAACTTACAAGCTTTATTTAAGAGGCTCGGAAGAGCCACACACATAATATTACACAGAAAGGGTCTCACGACCCATAATAGCAGTCATTCAGTTACGAGCCAGCGGAAGTGTTTAAAACTGTTTGAGTACAGACAGGTGCAACTAGAAGGCACATGGCCTGACTATACTACAGACCCAACCTAGGGCCAGATCGTAGCTGGGACACCAGCTACTCGTCGTCGTCGATGTCTATGAAGAACCCACCATTAGGGTCAGTAGCAACCTCTGCAACATTTATTAAGCAAACATGAGTACGGAGGTACTCAGCAAGACTTTAGGATAACTATCTACTCATGCAATGTATCAATAAGGTATGGTGGGGTTTCATGCGGAAAGCCAGCATTTGACTCGTGGCTAGACAACTTGCATTTTAAATAATTTTGACAACTTGATTTCTCGCACACGAGTCCACTAACACCACAACAATACACCATCATGGAACCATTCCGTCTCCATACGGAAATGCCGTCCACGACACTCACGCTTATCTTGACAATTTTATGAGTAGCCATTGAAGTTATCTATGAACAACATATGTCTCCAAGTAGTCCATATCCGCGGACGCGGCTATTCGAATAGATCATAACCTGCAGGGGTGTACTTTGTCACACACGCTCTCGCCACTTATCGCCATGTGCACGTCATGCACCTCGGCAACCTTCAAGCGGAAGCCCAGCGAGGGAGTCGGCCACGACCGTTAACCACACTAGTACCTAGTCCAGGTTTATCGCCTATCTGAGAGTAACCCGTACGGAAGTCCGGACGAGGTTTCCGCCACGGCCTCAAACGATGTGCGCAGGGTTCCCAAGCCCACCATCCGGGTGCCACTTGGTACACCGTGCCACTGCTTACCGCATCACAGCCCACCTCTCAGGTTTGCACCATGCACGGCCTCCAGCATGACTATAAACACCAGAAACTACTTGCAACTCCTGGACCGAGTACTAAGCGGTTAATAAGTCGAGAGGGTCAATTAAGTATCCCAACGTGTGGTAGTATCTAGTTTTGGATTACATACACGGAACTCAGTTCCTAAGGACGGTTCCAATGAAACAACCCGCCATGTACTCCTACACAGCCTTTCACCGGTACCTTTACCAAATCAGGTTCAACACACAACCTTTGCTTACCGAACACATTCTCACAATTCTGTTCATCTCCCAGATGACAGACCATACACAACTCTAAGCATAGCATGCATAGTAGGATAAGGCACATCATGGCTCAAGCAACTACCAGGTATGGTAGGTTGTAAGGTTCAGCTATTTACTGTGACAAGGATAGGTCATGCAAAGGAAGTGGGTTCAACTAACGTGGCAAAAGCATTTGAAGCATTTGATCCTAATGCAATAAGTAAGTGCAGGAGCAAGAACATGGGATTTTATCGGGATGATAAAAAATGGTTGCTTTCCTTGTTGCTCAGAGGAGTGACAATATCCGTCAGACGGATATTCGGCGGAATCCGGAGGAGCGGAGCCTACCGGAAGGAATGACAACAACCAATATCAATCATATGCAATCAAGATGATGCATGAGCATGGCATAATAATGCAAGATGGTAAATTATTATAGCTAACATGTATTAGGTTTGAAGTTGATTTGAATTACGTTCAAATACCACTTCAAACGAGGTATTCTCGGATACCATTTTAATTGATTCGACCTGATGCTCAGATCAACTTGATGTTAACATGCATGGGATGACATGTTAGGTTGCTGGTTTGTAATTAGAACAGTGTTTGATCATGTCATTCATAGTGAAATTTAAATATTTCCCAAATTCTATTTATAAAGTATTTATAAGAATTAACTTATTCATTAATCTACATGTTTGGGTTTTGTAACATTTTCAAACATGTTTCAAAATGACATATTCAGATTCCTTGAATTTCTCTGATACTTTTTCATATATAAATTATTTTCATTGGACTTACAGATTATTTTCTATGATTTTTAGAAGTTTTAGGCATTTTCTGGAATTATTAAAAATCCAGAAATGCATTTACTGCATCAGCCATGCGTCAGCATGACCTCAGCAGGTCAAAGGCGCTAGCCGAGGTCAAACCTGGTGGCTGGGCCCCACATGTAAGTGACTCTGGTTTACTGATTTTGTTTCAGATTTAAAACTTTACTAATTAAACGCGTGGGGCCTCATGTCAGTGCCTCATTAGGCTAGTTAGTCAGGGAGGTTAGCGCTAATGATGGCCACGTCATCCTGCCGGAGAGCTGCCGGCGAGGACCACATCCGACGACAGCATCTCGTCGGAATCGCCAAACGGCGACGGTTGGACGCGCGGAGACCACCAGGAGGTAGCTCGCGTTGGGCCGCATCCATTCCCGTGGGTTTGAGGGCGAGGGGGTCGCCGGAGACGACAGGAGCAGCGACGGAGTGGAGGCCCGTGCTCGGCAAGATGGGTTCGAGGCCAGGGATGCGAGGGGGAAGAATTGGGGGTGGCTACAGGTTCCTGGGAGCTCCCTCAGCACGCTGATGTGCTCAGCAGCAACACTCGGAGGGGCGCTAGCCACGGGGGCGCCATGGCCGGCGGCAGGAGCTCGGGCTCCATGGCGGGAGGAGGCTAGAGGAAGGGGGGCTCGACGAAAAGAGGGGGGAAAGGAAGAAGAGCTCACGGCGGATCCAGGGAGATAGGCGGCTGGCTCGAGGACGACCTGTGGCCGGCGGATCGACGTCGACTTCCGGCGGCCTTCGGTGGTCTTGGCGTGGGGAGACAGACGCGAGAGAAAGATCCGGGGGGAGGAATGAGGAGAAGAGGATTGGGACGGCTCTCCCGAGCTTATCCTAGCCACTAGGTCGGCGGGGAGGCCAGGCAGGCAGGAGGCGTGGCGCCCCTGGCCATGCGCCGTGGCGAGCTTCTCCTCTGCCTTCTCGCAGGAGAAAGAAGACGCCTGAGCCCGTGGTGGGCTGGGCCAGGCGACAGATAGAGGTATGCTCTTCTTTCTCTTATTTCTTTTCTGTTTTTTTTTATTTGCTAACTAATTGATTTGAATATTTTTTGGAATATATCCAACCCTTCCTAAAGTTTTCAACATTTTTGAAAACTTGAAGTTTTGAATTCAAATTTCAAACTTGAAACCAGTAGCTTTTTGCATTTATTTAAAATGCCAAAAGTGTTATGAACATGGTTTTCTTCATTGCTTATTTGCTTCCATGATTTATCAGAAAAGTTGAACTTTTCTTAAGGCCATTTTGGGTTCATTGATTTTAACTAGTTTGAAATTTCCTTTAATTTGAGAGGTGGCTATGGTTTGTTGAGTTTTCCTTCACCACTTACTTTGTTCTTGTTGAAAGTTGCCTAGATGCAATGCAAAGAAAACATGAGCACAAAGCTAACTTGATTAAGGTGTCAGGGATGTGACAAATATCACCCAAAACTTGCATGGAGCAAGCAGAAATTATAGATACGTTTGGGACGTATCAACAGCCCCAAGCTTAATTCCTGCTCGTCCTCGAGGTGGTAAATGTTAACAAGCATAATTTCTGTGGTGACATGCTAACACACATATAAGAACTTCAAAGTAAAGCAAGTAAGATATGCAATTCAAGTCAAGACAATAACAAGCAAGAGTCTATATCTAGTATTGAAACTAGCAAAGTAAGAACAGAAATTATAGATACGTTTGGGATGTATCAACGAGCAAGAGGGTTTTAAATCCTCTTGTCTTGTTATTTTCAAGCAAGTGAGGTGTGTAGATAATTGTAGATAGCAAGATAAAATAAAAACAAGTAAATGGCGGCAACGTAATGAAGGTTTTATCAATATATTGTGAATAGACCCGGGGGCCATAGCTTTCCCTAATAGCATCTCTCAAGAAAAATAGCATACCTTGGGTAAACAAATTACGGTTTGCCAATTGATAGAAAAGCCGATAGTTATGCGATATTGACGACAATGATCACGTGTATATAGGTATCACGTCCACAAAAAATAGGTTAACTCCTTCCTGCACCTATTACTATTACTCCACTCATCAACCGCTATCTAACATGCGTCTAGAGTATTAGCTAAAACAGGGTAATGCATGGAGAACAATGACATGATGTAGACAAAGTAAACTCGAGCAATATGAATAAACCCCATCGTTTTATCCTTAGTAGAAGCAACACAAAGATGCATCTTGTCCCCTTGTGTCACTCGGATGTAGAAATGCACTAGGTTGAACCTACCACAACGCACCTCTCTCACCGAAGAAATATCGATCTAGTTGGCCAAACTATTTCAATAGAATGGAGAGAATTATGAATCTATCATAATCATGAACATAAGAATCATATAGGTATTTAGAGGAGACTAAAATATTTATCATGAATAATATGAACATAAACCCACAATTCACCGGATCCCAACAAACACACTCCACAAAAGGAATTACATAATATGGATCAAAGGAAACATGTGATGATCATTCTATTGAAGCTGAAAGAGAGAGAGAGAGAGAGAGAGAGAAAGAGATAGATAGATAGATAGAGAGAGAAATTGCCATCTAGGTACCGACTATGGACCCGTAGTGTAGCACCCCGGCTCAGAGAGACCGGAACACCGCGTATTCCAGCAAAGAGATAAGTCTTCTGGAATACGACACTCCTTGGAATAAAAAATAAACTCTTTATTAAAAATGATATGAATACAATGGTTTAAATATCACAAAAAATTACATTGGCACGACGACACTACGCGTGATCAGGTACTTATATGCTAGCAGCAGAACTAATTGAAGCTGCAGAATAACTTCTAGCAGCGGAACAACGACAATGGTGATGGACTCCACTACATAGGAACTCTGGCTGGAACGCTTATCCTACCTCGCCAACTCGTCAAGCAATCAATCATGGCATGACCTGCAAACTGGCATGACATGCCAAGTGAGTACTTTGAATGTACTCGCAAGATCAAACCAACCAAAGCAATCAAGACAAACAATAGCATGGCATTTACAGGTTACAGATTAATGATGACCATGATACAACTAGAGCAACCTAGCATGTACATGGTGAACAAAATAATGTTAGAACAACATCAAATGAGCATGGTATGAACATGTTACTCAAGGCATGAACAAACATGATACTAGCATGCAACTGGCATGGCATGAACATGTTACACTATCATATTTATCCTTACTCTGATCGGGGTTATCTCGTAACCACCACATGTATCAAAAATATTAACCAACCTCGATATCCACGATAACACTTTGATCCTCTCATGATCACATAAACATCATACAACTTCTTTCCTCATCGAATCAGGGTTGTTTATTAAGGAGGTTATTATTATTGTCGACTCATAGTGTGACCTAGTATGAACTGGGCCAATATCCGTGGGCGAGGCTATCGATAGTTATACACTCTGCAGAGGTTAGTACACTATACCCACAGCACGCAATCCAAGGCCTCGTGCTCCCATTCGGGTGGACCAGCGGTGTTCCGACAAAACCAATCTATTGCATGACACTCTCCCAAGCACTCCGACAAACTCTCCTTTTCGCTAAGTCATGGGTGGCCCCAGATGTCACTCTGGACATCACCCGACCATCGTCGGGGCAAAACAAAAATGGTCCCAAACGGGGACAGTGGTACCATACAACAACAATGGGCACACAAGGCTTATTGTCGCCTACCTGATCAGGGTAGCGCGCGCACATACCCTTCCCTAGTTGGAGGCATCGACTGGAGGCATGAAAATAGATCACATTAAGGCCTTCCCATACAGGTAACTGTGAATGCACTGGTCAGCTCGACTCGATGGCACTATGACTCAGCCAACAGGTGTTCAGGTGGGGATGAAGGATTCACTGGGGAGAAGTGCAAGGAACTCGCAAAACGATTTGCTGGAAACCCTTCTATCTCAGAGGGGACTAAACAAGGGCAAGGGCAAAATAGTCATTTTCAAAATGCGATAGATTATCATGACTAAGATATATATCCTCCTCTCAAGTCCGAGAGTGAACTTTCTTCGATGAATGTGTCATCCAGCACTGACAACATTCCATGGAGTTGTGAACAAATTTTCTCGGTGAACACCAAATATTTTATTCCTTGCATTGGGTTTCTCAAATAGCTGCATGTCCTTCGAGTTCAAAACAGTGTTGTGAATCATAACCATTCCCTCGCAGAGTCTGACTTCTCGCAAGGATTTCTGAATCATCTTGGATGGCTCCATTGTCTTGAGTATCATATTTGTACCAAAAGGTTGGACTATCATCTATCATGACCAGTATAAAGGAGTACAGTCGTGTAAGAGGAGTGTCTCGAGACTTGATAGACGGTGGTTCTGACAGAAGAATCTTGTTTACGGCACACTCTCCTTTAATGGATTCCCCTATGTGAGGGCACATGCTTTGAGACTGTTGTTCAGTGTTCTGCTTTCTCATTATGTCGGTATATCCATGTGGATAGTAGGCTGTGTGATGCTTTAACATGGTACTTGAAGTCAATCAATTGAGCTCGTCTTTGTTCTGACATGGCAGACTTGGATATTCGATACTCACAATTCTGAGCATATACGGTTGGTCGAATGGGTTACCTTGATATGAGGTCCTTACACATGGAGTAGACCCCTCAGGTGTATATTCCTAGTGGTCGATACCGAACCTGACTCTCATGGGTATCTGTACCATGTTGGTCATGCAACAAGTACCATACATGTATTGCCGGTCTTGTTCCTTCATTATTGTTTTCCTTGTGTGCATCCTTTTGCTGAAAGAACTTGTCCACACACACACACACACAAACACACACACACACACACACACACACACACACACACACACACACACACATATATATATATATATATCTTCAATTCTTCGTGTCACCACAGGTGCCATCATATGCAGTATTTTGTCCATCATACCTTGGCCTTGTTCATGACTTGGGCCATAGGATATATGTTGGATTCATGTGTGTTTGTATGGAGCTGATTGTTGTCGTCCATCATACAAGCTGGTGACAACGGTTATCGATATCAGCTTGTCGATTGTGAGGAAACTGGCTTGGATAAGCACTGCCAACATCATTTTCTCTTGTTGTCTTTCAACAAAGCATGTCGCTCCTTGCATTAATCCCAGAAGTATATAACTGGATTTCTTCCTCTTGCATAACTGGTGGGGTTGTCGGATTCTTACCATGATTTCATCATCGTACGAGTGACTTGGATGAATTTGACAACATGCTCAGAGTGTATATGGAAGTATACGATCGCCGAGGTAGACTTGTGTTCTCACTGATTCTTGCTTCCAGGCAAACTGTTGCATATCTGATTCTTGGTATGCACTCCCATATGCGGCCATTTCACTATGTAATATCTTGCACTAGTGTCGTACTGAAGAAGTTTGGACACCTTGTGTTGGAAGCTATCCAGAATATCATGCTGAGGAAGACTAAATAGCTTGTGCTCGAAGCTTTCGTCAGACAGCTTGTTCAAGAAGATTGGGTATCGTACTTCAAAAGCTTCCCCCCTTAATGGCTTGCTCGGGAAAACTCAACACCTTATGTGTGAAGCTTTTGTGGTAGCTTACTGAAGAAGCCTGAGTGTCTTGCACGGGAATTCATCCACATATCATACTGAGGGAGACAAAATAATCTTGCACCCTAAGCTTCTCTCGTAGCTTGCTGAGGAAAACTGTAGTTCCTCATACCAGAAGCTTTTGTTTATGATATGTTGACTCAATGACATATACCATTTAATATTCCTGCAACGTGATACTTGTATGAAAAAGGTTGTTCGAGTATCCTTCTTGCTGAGTACTAGATTCATATCACGTTATGGCTTGCTTCCAGGGTATAGCATGCATCAAATCGTATTCATAGCAGAATCAAACCTTGTATATGAATCATACATTTGTCTCGAAATATAGGATTTGTTTTACACACAATTTGTCTTTTGGCTGATTTCATCATTACTGCTGTGAAAAGTTTACATCGAGGTATACTTGGTGTTGATAATGAAGCGAGAGTGGCACTTGTATTTAGACCAGGTTATTCCCAATATAATTGAGTCAGCTGAGAATTCTATAATGTTTAACTAAGCTTCCCAATATATGAACTCCTCACTATTTCTTCGGCTCCGGTGTCGGTTGGTAAGCAATTGTTTTTATAAGGTGAAATAAGTTAACACCGAGGGTCCAAAGAAATAAGCAAAAGAAGTGAATGAAACAAAAGCACACAAGGCAATCAAGATCGCATACAAGCAACATCATATTTTTACTGCTATTCACAACAATATGCATGCCTAAGCACACAAATATCACTAGAACTCCAGTTCAACTATCTAATATGCTATGGCAGTGAAAAATACGGTTGGCTGGCATTTCGCTTTTCTGATGGCAAAGATCAGTAAGGGTTACCAACGTAGCAGGTTGGATGGCATGATTCAGGATAGAAAACTATCTATCATAAACCAATGGTTGGGGTTGACAAAAAGATATCTACACGATACTAGGCATAACTCATGCGAACGGGTCTGGAACACTTGGTACCATGGCATCACTCTGCTAGGACAGAGATGATGCCAAACATCGTAAATGATGTATGACAAGTTGGAGGGTGGAGGAAGTGGATAGAAACCGATGCCACCTACACTCACCGGGTTTACCGTTAGCGATCAGATAATAAGTCTATATGCATGCTATGCGACAAACAAATGCAACAAACAAATACAACAAACCGACTAGATTCTAGACTAGAGATTCTAACGCTTGCGCGTGCTAGGGCGTCTTACAGCCAGACCTACTCTGATACCAAAATTGTAGCACCCCATCTCAGAGAGACCGGAACACCCCGAATTCCAGCACAGAGATAAGTCATCTAGAATACAACACTGCTTGACATAAAACAAATCAACTATTTATTACAAATGATACGGATACAATGGTTCTGATATCACAATGAATTACATCGGCACGGCGACGCTACGCCTGCTCACGTAGTTCTAGGCTAGCAGTAGAACAACTCGAAGCAGCAAAATAACTTCTAGCAGCAGAACAACGACGTTGGCGATAGACTCCACTCTACAGGGACTCTGGCTCAAACGCTTATCCTAGCTCGCCAACTCGTCAAGAAATAAATCATGGCATGACCTACAAACTCGCATGACACGCGAGGTGAGTACTTTGAATGGACTCGCAAGCTCACAGCAACTAAAGCAATCAAGACAAAAAATAGCAAGGCATTTACACATTACAGATTAGTGATGAGCATGATACAACTAGAGCAACCTGGCATGTACATGGTGAACAAAATAACGTTGGAACAACATCAGATGAGCATAGCATGAACATGTTACTCAAGGCATGAACAAACAAGATACTAGTATGCAACATGTTTACACTATCATATTTCTACTTACTCTGACCGGGTTTATCTCGTAACCACCACATGTATCAAAAATATTAACCAACCTTGATATCCATGATACCACTTTGATCCTCTCATGATCACATAGAGATCATACAACTTCTGTCCTCATCGAATCAAGGTTGTTTATTAAGGAGGTTATTATTACCGTTGACTCATAGGGTGACCTAGTACGAACTGGGCACATATCCGTGGGCGAGGCTATCGATAGTTATACATTCTGCGGAGGTTAGTACAATGTACCCACACCACGGAACCCAAGGCCTCGTGCTCCCATTCCGGTGGACAAACGGTGTTCCGACAAAACCAATGTATTGCATTACACTCTCCCGAGCACTCCGACAAAATCCCCTTTCGGCTAAGTCATGGGTGGACCCGGATGTCACTCTGGACGTCACCCAGCCATCGTCGTGGCAAAACAAAAAACGGTCCCAAACGGGGATAATGGTACCATACAACAACAATGGGCACACAAGGCTTATGACCGCCTACCTGATTAGGGTAGCGCGCGCACATACCCTTCCCTAGTTGAACGCATCGACGGGAGGCATGACAATAGATCGCATTAAGGCCTTCCCATACAGGCAAGTATGGTTGCACTGGTCAGCTCGATTCGATGGCACTATGACTCAGCCAACAAGTGTTCAAGTGAGGGTGAAGGAATCACCAGGGAGAAGTGTGAGGAACTCGCGGAACGATTTGCCAGAAACACTTCTCTCTCGGAGGGGAATGAACAAGGGCAAGGGCAAAATAGTCATTTTCAAAATGCGATAGATTATCATGACTAATATATATCTCCTCCTCTCAAGTCCGAGAGTGAACTTTCTTTGATGGATGTGGCATCCAGCACTGACAACATTCCATGGAGTTGTGAACAAAATTTCTCGGTGAACACCAAATCTTTTATTCCTTGCATTGGGTTGCTCAAATAGATGCATGTCCTCCGAGTTCAAAACAGTGTTGTGAATCATAACCATTCCTTCGTAGAGTCTGACTTCTCGCAATGATTCCTGAATCATCTTGGATGGCTCGACTGTCTTGAGTATCATATTTGTAGCAAAGGTTGGACTGTCATCTATCATGACCAGTATAAATGAGTATGGTCGTGTAAGAGGAGCATCTCGAGACTTGATGGATGGTGGTTCTAACAAAAGAATCTTGTTTACGGCAGGCTCTCCTTTAACAGATTCCCCTATGTGAGGGCACATGCTTCGAGACTGTTGTTCAGCATTCTGCTTTCTCATTCTGTCCGTATATCCATGTGGATAGTAGGTTGTGTGATGCTTTAACACGATACTTGAAGTCAATCTATTGAGATGGCCTTTGTTCTGACCTTGCAGGCTTGGATATTCGATACTCAGAATTCTGAGCATATACAGTTGGTTTAATGGGTTACCTTGATATGAGGTCCTTACACGTGGAGCAGACCCCTTAGGTGTATATTCCTAGTGGTCGATACCGAACCTGACTCTCATGGGTATCTGTACCATGTTGGTCATGCAACAAGTACCATACATTTATTGCTGGTCTTGCTCCTTCATTATTGTTTTCCTTGTGTGGATCCTTTTGCTGAAAGAACTTGTCCACACACACACACACACACACACACACACACACATATATATATATATATGTATGTATGTATAGGACTAACTTTCTCTACTCCTGGGTGTATGTACTCCCATTCTTAATATACTTCATATACGCATTGGTTATACCTCTTTATCATTTTCAATATACTTCAGTAAATATTCTAAGATACCTTAATATGAGTTTTGTTGAAAAAATATCAATTGCGGCGTACTTTTTATAATATACCTTTTCACGTCTAAACAAAACAGTATATACTTAAGCCTTTAAAAATATGTAAATTCACATGAAGTTTTTCATGAAACTCGCTTTAAGGTATCTAGTAATTATTAATGAAGTATATTAAAAATAATAATGAGGTACGAAAGACTCATCTATGTGGTATATGAGGAGCGGGAGTATGTACTCCCAAGACTCATATATATATTCAATTCTTCGTGTCACCACACGTGCCGTCATATGCAGTATTTTGGCCATCATACCTTGGCCTTGTTCATTACTTGGGCCATAGGATATATGCTAGATTCACGCGTGTTTGTACAGAGCTGATTTTTCTCGTCCATCATACAAGATGGTGACAAGGGTTATCGATATCACCTTATCAGGTGTGAGGAAACTGGTCTGGATAAGCACTGCCAAAATCGTTTTCTCATGTTGTCTTTCAACAAAGCATGTCGCTCCTTGCATTACTCCTAGAAGTGTATAACTGGTTTCTTCCTCTTGCATAACTGGTGGGGTTGTCGGATTCTTACCGTGATTTCATCATCGTACGAGTGACTTGCATGAATTTGACAACATGCTCATAGTGTATATGGAAGTATATGATTGTCGAGGTAGACTTGTGTTCTGACTGATTGTTGCTTCTAACCAAATTGTTGCGGATCTGATTCTTAGGATGCACTCCCATATACGGCCATTTCACTATGTAATATCTTGCACTAGTGTCGTACTGAGGAAGGTTGGACACCTTGTGTTGGAAGCTATCAAGAATATCATGCTCAGGAAGATTGGATAGCTTGTGCTCGAAGCTTTCTTCACACATCTTGTTGAAGAAGACTGGGTATCGTACTTGAGAAGCTCCCCCCTTAATGGATTGCTCGAGAAAACTCAACACCTTATGCGCGAAGCTTTTGCGGTAGCTTACTGAAGAAGCCCGAGTGTCTTGCATGGGAATTCATCCACATATCATACTGAGGGAGAGAGAGGAATCTTGAATCGTAAGCTTCTCTGGTAGCTTGCAGAGGAAAATTGGATTTCCTCATTCTAAAAACTTTTCCTTGTGATATGTTGACTCAATGACATATATAGCCTTTAATATTCTTGTCGTGGGATACTTGTATGAAAAAGGTTGTTCAAGTATCCTTCTTGTTGAGTACTGGATTCATATCACGTTCTGGCTTGCTTCCGGGGTATAGCATGCTCCAAATCGTATTTACAGCAAAATCAAACCTTGTATATGAATCATACCTTTGTCTCGAAATATACGATTTGTTTTGCACACAATTTGTCTTTCGGCTGATTTCATCATTACTGCTGTGAAAATTTTACACCGAGGTAGACTTGGCGCTGATAATCAAGCAAGAGTGTCATTTGTATTTAGACGAGGTTATTCCCAATATAATCCAATCGGCTGAGAATTCTATAATGTTTAACTAAGCTTACCAATATATGAACTCCTCACTGATTCTTCAGATCTGGTGTCGGTTGGTGAGCAATTGTTTTTATAAGGGGAAATAAGGTAACACCGAGGCCCCAAAGAAATAAGCAAAAGACGAGAATGAAACAAAAGCACGCTGGGAAATCAAGATCGCATACAATCAACATCATATTTTTACTCCTATTCACAACAATATGCATGCCTAAGCACACAAATATCGCAAGAACTCCGGTTCTACGATTTAATATGCTAAGGCGGTGAAAAATAAGGCTGGTTGGCATTTCCCTTTACTGATGGCAAAGATTAGTAAGGGTTACCAACGCGGCAAGTTGGATGGCACGATTCAGGATAGAAACATGTCTATCTTGAAACAATGGGTGGGGTTGGCAAAAAGATATCTACGCGGTACTAGGAATAACTCATGCAAATGGTCTGGAACACTTGGTACCATGGCATCACTCTACTAGGACAAATATGACGCCAAACATTGTAAATCAGGTATGCAAAGTTGGAGGGTGGAGGAAGTGGATCAAAACCGATGCCACCTACACTCACCAGGTTTACCGTTAGCGATAAGATAATAAGTCTATATGCATGTTATGCGACAAGCAAATGCAACAAACAAGTACAACAAACCGACTAGATTCTAGACTAGCGATTCTAACGCTTGCGCGGGCTAGGGCATCCTACAGCCAGACCTACTCTGATACCAGCATTGTAGCACCCCGGCTTAGAGAGACTAAAACACCCCGTATTCTAGCACAGAGATAAGTCTTCTAGAATACATCACTACTTGGCATAAAAAAAATCAACTCTTTATTACAAATGGTATGGATACAATGATTCTGATATCACAACGAATTACATCAGCATGGCGACATTAGACATGCTCGGGTAGTTCTTTGCTAGCAGCAGAACAACTTGAAGCAGCGAAATAACTTCTAGCAGCAGAACAACGACGATGGCGATAGACTCTACTCCCCAGGGACTTTGGCTGGAACGCTTATCCTAGCTCCCCAACTCGTCAAGCAATCAATCATGGCATGACCTGCAAACTCGCATGACACACGAGGTGAGTACTTTTAATGTACTCGCAAGCTAACAACAACCAAAGCAATCAAGACAAACAATAGCATGGCATTTATAGATTACATATTAATGATGATCATGATACAACTAGAGCAACCTAGCATGTACATGGTGAACAAAATAATGTTAGAACAACATCAGATGAGCATGGCATGAACATCTTACTCAAGGCATGAATAAACATGATACTAGCATGCAACATGTTTACACTGTCATATTTCTACTTACTCTGATCAGGGTTATCTTGTAACCGCCACATGTATCCAAAATATTAACCAACCTCGATATCCATGATACCACTTTGATCCTCTCATGATCACATAAAGATCATACAACTTCTTTCCTCATTGAATTAGGGTTGTTTATTAAGGAGGTTATTATTACTGTTGACTCATAGTGTGACCTCCTACGAAGTAGGCCCATATCCGCGGGCGAGACTATTGATAGTTATACACTCTGCAGAGGTTAGTACACTGTACCACACCACGGAACCCATGGCCTCGTGCTCCCATTCAAGTGGACCAATGGTGTTCCGACAAAACCAATTTATTGCATGACACTCTTCCGAGCACTCTGACAAACACCCCTTTGGGCTAAGTCATGGGTGGCTTCGGACGTCACTGTGTACATCACCCGGACATCGGTGTGGCAAAACAAAAACGGTCTGAAACAGGGACGATGGTACCATACAACAACAATAACGGGTACACAAGGCTTATGGCCGCCTACCTGATCAACGTAGAGCACGCACATACCCTTCCCTAGTTGGAGGCATCGGTGAGAGGCATCAAAATGGACCGCATTAAGGCCTTCCCATACAGGCAAGTGTGGTTGCACTGGTGAGCTCGACTCGATGGCACTATGAATAGGCCAACATGTGTTGAAGTTCAATTAATATCTGGTTAAACTTGAAAAGTAATGAGTCAAGTCATAATGCAATAACAGGATGAAATCATGATGCATATGAGCATGATATCAACATGAGCATGGATGGGATGTATAACCATTTACATGTGAAGCATTAGCATCAACAATAATAAAGCACTTAGTCTACTGGATGTAGATGAACATGGCATAGCAATGATCATGCATATTAGAGGTACTTCTCATAACTGAGGATAATCATGCATCAAGTCCTGCCTTGCCTGGGGATGAAGGATTCATCTGGGAGAAATGCGAGGAATTCGGGGAACAATTTGCCAGAAACACTTCTCTCTCGAAGGGGGCTGAACAAGGGCAAGGGCAAAATGGTCATTTTCATAGTGTGACAACATAGAGTAAATGATACCAACAAAACAGGCTCGACGAGATGAAAATGAGGACTTTGGAATCATGTGATTCGAGTTAAGGCCGCGGAAATATGGATAGCAGAAGATCATGGACTAATTTATGAAATAACTACCTACAAACCAGCAAGTGACTCATAAAACAGAAAATGGCTTTCTCAGGAATACGCCTTCTGCAAATAGAAAATGCACTTCAATCCGAAGAAGAAGCAGAATACACTTTCACAAAGGGAAAACACATTCTGGAAAAATTGCGCCTCCACTTAAAAGGGGTCGGGCCTAGCTGTTGGTGGCACATACCCCTTCGTCGTGTCTATGACATGTGGGGCCCACCCAGACTCTCTCTCCTCACCTGTATTATTCTTCTAGATCCCCACAAAGGGAGGGGGCTCGACCTCCGGCGGTTGGGGCTCCCTATCGCTCCGTGGAGCCAGCTGGCAAGCACGGCGGCTTGGCCACGCTTCACCGCGGACAAGGGTGGCCGTGGAGCTGCCTGGGACGGATCCCCGCCACATCGCCATTAGGAAGGGGCGACGACCTTCGGGGGTCGGATGGAGCGGTGCCTGCACGCCACCTCGTCGGAGTTGGAGGGAGGCGACTCACGGAGATCTAGGGGTGGCTCAAGGACATGAATAAGAAGGAGGAAGGGGCTGGAGGCGAGGTGAAACTGAGGCATGGCGGCGGTGGTCATCAGCCATAGGTGAGGAGGAGAGCTTCGGGAGCTCTCATAGAGGTGGGGAGGCTGATGAGATGCGGTGGAGCTTGGGGGAGCTATTAAAAGCGCCAGGGAGAGATCAGGGCAGCTTGGGCAACATGCCATGGAGGAGGAAACCGACAGAGGTCACGGGCGCGACTATTCCTCGTTGGGGATGGTATTAGAGAAAAAATCCGGAGGGGTTCTAGGGTCCAAAGCGAAGGCGATGACACTAAGAGCCTCCTAGACACGGCGAGGTGTTGAATGCTCGAAGAAACACACACGGGGGAGGGGTTGAACAATCAAAGAGCGGCATTGGTATGCCAGACGCGTGGTGACCGCGTGAATGCGACGGTGACATGCGCTCTGACCGGCCAAACCATGTCTGGGCGATGGGTCATTTAGCGGGGAATGCTAAGAGGCACATGAACAAGCACAAGGACAGAAGATGTGACCACAATTTGCAAGAAGACAACAGAATAACAAGGTTTTTGTTGTTTCCTGAGAAAGACTGGTCTCGGGAGAGACTCTAATCTTTGGTAGAGAGTGATCAATCACTAGGATGATCATCTATGGAAATTTTAAGCTCAAAAGGATGAAGCTAGATAACACTTGTTGTATAATATATCCCACTAGACAGAAATGCAAAATAGGAAGAGGCACTCATATGCTTTAATTAGTTGAGCTGAAATTTGGGGGAGATGAATTATTTGGGCATATGGGTGCACTCTAAAAATAGCATACTAACTAGATACAACAAAATGGTACTTCATTCACAATGCATCTCTTTGGATAGAAACTTAGAAAAATTCTACAGAAAGAGTGATGAATGAAATGATCCCAAATTTGGAGGAGATAAGAGATAAGCACTACAGGAATTAGCTTCTTTGCCGTCTGCCATCACAGATGGCAAAGAGAATATCACGGACGGCAAAGAGTATATCACAGACGGCAATGATTCCCACTGTCGGCAAAATTTCTGCGTCAGCCTACGACGGCATTGTAGCTTCTTTGTCGTCTGCCTCACCGAAGAGGACGGCAAAGAGCTTTGCCGTCCGCTTTTCATAAAAGCAGTCGGCAAATATGTCAAGACGGCAGCCGACAGGCGTTGCCTCCGTTAGGGGCTAACGGAGGTTTGCCGTCTGCCTCCCCCTCTTCTTTGTCGTCTGCCTCCCCCCTCTTCTTTGCCGTCTGCCTCCACCTCCTCCCCCCCCACTCTTTGTCGTCCGCCTCCCCTCCCTTCTTTGCCGTCTGCCTCCACCTCCTCCCCCCTCCACTCTTTGTCGTCTGCCTACCCCTCCGCCCCCCTCCTCTGTGCCCTCTTCTTTGCTGTCAGCCCCCCTTGGAAGCAGACGGGAAAGATACTATATGGCCAGCTGTTGTTGCCCAGGTTGCACAGCTGGGCGCCACGTGGCACCTTTGCCGTCGGTCAGCTGATGGCAAAGGCCTTTGCCATCTGCTCACAGACGGCAAAGAGCCCATATTGTCACAGTTTTATTTTTTTGTTTATTTCACAGCACATATACATATACATATCACATATATAGGTCACAACACATATACATATACATAGCACATATATAGGTCGCAAGACATATTCATAGCACAAAGTTTCATCCATATTCATAGCACATATATAGGTCACAACACATATACATATAGTTCCACATATACTGTTCATCCATATATACATATACATATAATTCCACATTGTTCATCAACTCAAATGAAAACTACAACTAAAGAACTTCATCAATGCCAGCTTCCATGCATGTAGTACATCCAATCTGCAAAATGGGAATAATAAAGTCAGAAAAAGAACAACAACAACATATATATGACAAATAAGCTAAATTGAAGAAGAAAGAGAAGAAGCAAGAACAGAACAAGGAGAAGAAAAACAAGAAGGAGGAGGAGGAGGAGGAGGAGGAGGAGGGAAAGGAGAAGGAGAAGGAGGAGGAGGAGAAGAAAAAAGAAGAAGAGAAGAAGAAGGAGAAGAAGGAGGAGAAGAAGGAGGAGAGAAGAATAAGGAGAAGAAGGAGGGCTCCTTGTCCTTCTTCTCCTCCTTCTCCTTCTTCTTCTCTTCTTCTCCTCCTCCTTCTCCTTCTTCTCCTTCTCCTTCTCCTTCTCCTTCTCCTTCTCTTCTTCTTCTTCTTCCTTCTTTTCATTTCTCCTCTTCTCCTCTTCTTGGAGCTAAATTAGCTAACTATGTCTTTTTGCAGCTAAATGGGCTAATTATGTCATTCTAGAGGAAAACAAGCTAAGTATATAATATTAATGAGCTAACCAAGGTTCTTGTGCCATTTTGAGCTTATTATGTCTTTTAGGAGCTTAATTAGTCATTTTATTGAGCTATCCAAGGTTCTTATGATGTTTTTACCTAACTAAGCCAATTATGTCATTTTGGATGATAATTGGCTAAGTATGTCTTTGTTGGGGAAAATAAGCTAAATTGAAGAAGAAAAGGAGAAGGAGGGAATAAGAAGGAGAATAAGGAGGGCTCCTTCTCCTCCTTCTCCTTCTTCTCTTCTTCTTCTCCTCCTCCTTCTTCTCCTTCTCTTCTCTTTCTCTTCTTCTTTTTGTTCTTCCTTTTCATTTCTCCTCTTCTCCTCTTCTTGGACGTAAATTAGCTAACTATGTCTTTTTGGAGCTAAATGGGCTAATTATGTCATTATAGAGGAAAACAAGCTAAGTATATAATATTAATGAGCTAACCAAGGTTCTTATGCCATTTTGAGCTTATAATATCTTTTTGGAGCTAAATTGGCTAATTATGTCATTGTTGGGGAAATTAAGGCAAGGAGAATATGAAAGAGGAGAAGAAAGAGGAGGAGGAGGAGAAGAAGAAGAAATAAATAAGAAGGAGGAGAAGGAGGAGGAGGAGAAGGACTAGAAGGTCCCTGGCCTTCGCCTCCTCCTCCTTCTCCTTCTTCTCTTATTCTTCTTCTTCTTTCTTTTCATTTTTCCTATTACTTCTCCTCTTCTTGGAGCTAAATTAGCTAACTATGTCTTTTTGGAGCTAAATGGGCTAATTATCCCATTTTAGAGGAAAACAATCTAAGTATATAATATCAATGAGCTAACCAAGGTTCTTATGCCATTTTGAGGTTATTATGGCATTTTGGAGCTAAATGGGCTAATAATGTCATTGTTGGGGAAATTAAGGCAAGGAGAATATGAAAGAGGAGAAGAAAGAGGAGGAGGAGGAGAAGAAGAAGAAAAAGAGAGGGAGAAGGAGGAGGAGGAGGAGGAGGAGGAGAAGGACTAGAAGGTCCTTGGCCTTCTCCTACTTCTCCTCCTTCTATTTGTTCTTCCTTTTCATTTCTCCTCTTCTCCTCTTCTTGGAGCTAAATTAGCTAACTATGTCTTATTGCAGCTAAATGGGCTAATTATGTCATTCTAGAGGAAAACAAGCTAAGTATATAATATTAATGAGCTAACCAAGGTTCTTATGCCATTTTGAGCTTATTATGTCTTTTAAGAGCTTAATTAGTCATTTTATTGAGCTAACCAAGGTTCTTATGATGTTTTTACCTAACTAAGCTAATTATGTCATTTTGGATGATAATTGGTTAAGTATGTCTTTGTTGGGGAAAATAAGCTAAATTGAAGATGAAGAGGACAAGAAGGAGGGAAGAAGAAGGAGAATAAGGAGGGCTCCTTCTCGTTCTTCTCTTCTTCTTCTCCTCCTCCTTCTTCTCCTTCACCTTCTCTTCTCTTTCTCTTCTTCTTTTTGTTCTTCCTTTTCATTTCTCCTCTTCTCCTCTTCTTGGAGCTAAATTAGCTAACTATGTCTTTTTGGAGCTAAATGGGCTAATTATGTCATTATATAGGAAAACAAGCTAAGTATATAATATTAGTGAGCTAACCAAGGTTCTTATGCCATTTTGAGCTTATAATGTCTTTTCGGAGCTAAATTGGCTAATTATGTCATTGTTGGGGAAATTAAGGCAAGGAGAATATGAAAGAGGAGAAGAAAGAGGAGGAGGTGAAGAAGAATAAGAAATAAAGAAGAAGGAGGAGAAGGAAGAGGAGGAGGAGAAGGACTAGAAGGTCCTTGGCCTTCTCCTCCTTCTCCTCCTCCTCCTCCTCCTCCTTCTCCTTCTTCTCTTCTTCTTTCTTTTCATTTTTCCTATTTCTTCTCCTATTCTCCTCTTCTTGGAGCTAAATTAGCTAACTATGTCTTTTTGGAGCTAAATGGGCTAATTATCCCATTTTAGAGGAAAACAAGCTAAGTATATAATATTAATGAGCTAACCAAGGTTCTTATGCCATTTTGAGGTTATTATGGCATTTTGGAGCTAAATGGGCTAATTATGTCATTGTTGTGGAAATTAAGGGAAGGAGAATATGAAAGAGGAGAAGAAAGAGGAGGAGGAGAAGAAAAAGAATAAATAAAGAAGAAGGATGAGAAGGAGGAGGAGGAGGAGAAGTACTTGAAGGTCCTTGGCCTTCTCCTCCTTCTCCTCCTCCTCCTCCTCCTCCTTCTTCTTCTCCTCCTCCTTCTTCTCCTTCTCTTTCTCTTCTCTTTCCCTTCTTCATTTGGTTCTTCCTTTTCATTTCTCCTGTTCTCCTCTTCCTGGAGCTAAATTAGCTAACTATGTCTTTTTGGAGCTAAATGGGCTAATTATGTCATTGTAGAGGAAAACAAGCTAAGTATATAATATTAATGAGCTAACGAAGGATCTTATGCCATTTTGAGCTTATAATGTCTTTTTGGAGCTAAATGGGCTAATTATGTCATTGTTGGGTAAATTAAGGCAACGAGCATACAAAAGAGGAGAAGAAAGAGGAGGAGGAGAAGAAGAAGAAAAAATAAAGAAGAAGCAGGAGAAGGAGGAGAAGGACTAGAAGGTCCTTGGCCTTCTTCTCCTTCTCCTCCTCCTCCTCCTCCTGCTCTTTCTCCTTCTTCTCTTCTTCTTCTTCTTTCTTTCTTTTCATTTTTCCTATTTCTTCTCCTCTTCTCCTCTTCTTGGAGCTAAATTAGCTAACTATGTCTTTTTGGAGCTAAATGGGATAATTATCCCATTTTAGAGGAAAACAAGCTAAGTATATAATATTAATGAGCTAACCAAGGTTCTTATGCCATTTTGAGGTTATTATGGCATTTTGGAGCTAAATGGGCTAATTATGTCATTGTTGGGGAAATTAAGGAAAGGAGAATATGAAAGAGGAGAAGAAAGAGGAGGAGGAGGAGAATAAGAAGAAATAAACAAGAAGGAGGAGAAGGAGGAGGAGGAGGAGAAGGACTAGAAGCTCCTTTGCCTTCTCCTCCTTCTCCTCCTCCTCCTCCTCCTCCTCCTTCTCCTTCTTCTCCTCCTTCTTCTTCTCTTTCTTCTTTATTTCTTCTCCATGTCTTCTACCACGCCAGGCGACAATTCTTTCGCACAAAGAACACGGAAGAAATAGCTCAGCTCCGCCAGTACTAGCCATCCATCGTCAGGAATAAAGCCACGTAACATCACCGACATTACCCGCTCTAGCCATATGTGCCAATCATGACTCTTGAGACCAAAGATTTTTTAATTTTTCAAGACACGCTCCCCTCTTTAGATTCTCTGCATACCCATTGGGGAACATCAATTGCATTTTGACCCACAAGATAATTTCCCTCATAGCTGGCCTTCCAAGATTCAAACAGGCCTTTGGCTTCGACCACTTCTGCTTTCCTTTGCCTTCTCGCATGTTTTGTAACGGTCTATGACATAGTTTCTCTTGATCGACTCTAGCCTTAGTATTATCCTTTGTCTTCCCATCTATGTTGAACAATGTACCAAAAATAGCCTCTCCGATATTCTTTTTTCAGTGTGCATCATGTCGATATTGTGTGGAAGAAGGAGGTCTCTGAAGTAAGGCAGATCCCAGAAGCATGGCTTGTGAGTCCAAGCGTGTTTTGAATTATACCCCTTGAATTACCCTGGACGCTCTGGATCAGGCTCGAGGGCGTTTAACTGATCCAGGATCTGTTGTCCTGTCAACGCAGGTGGTGCCAAGTTTTTGACAACTTTACCTTTGGTAAAGTTCTTCATGTCTTTTCTGAACTGATGGTCAGGATCCAGGAACTATCTATGCAAGTCAAAGCAAGAATACTTCCGAACCTCCTGCAACCAATGAAACTGAAGAGCTGCCATGCATTGGGGGCACGAGAACCTTCCATGCACTCACCATCCAGAGAATAGTGCATACGCCGGCAAGTCATGCATTGAGTACATGTACCACACATGCATTTTGAAGTTTTGTTTTCTAGCGGCATCGTATGTCTTGACCCCATTATCCCAAGCGTCTTCCAATTCATCCTTAAGCGGCTGCAGGTACACATTCATATTCTTCCCCGGATAATTGGGCCCTGGAATTATCAACGTCAGAAATATGTTCTTTCTTTGCATAATCTGTCTAGGGGGAGAGATTGAGTGGAATGACAAATACAGGCCAACAACTATATTTGGTTGCCATCATGGTAAAGGGATTAAAACTATCCGTGGCGATGCAGACTCGAGGATTCCTTGGATCTGCCGCTTTATCCTCATGCAATCCATCGAAATGTTTCTACGCTTCCCCATCCGATGTGTGTACCACCATCTTATTCCCATCCGCATCTAGTTCAGTTCTTTTGCCCAATTTGTGCCATGTCATCTGTCTGGCTATCTCTTCGACCATGAAAAGATGTTGAAGTCTTGGTATGATTGGCATATACCGAAGAACACTAACTCCGATTTTGGTGTGCCTCTTCTCACCCATACCGTTGTCTACCACAAGATACCTGCAAGACTCGCAATTGGGACAATAGTCCAAGTGTGCATACTCCTTCCTAAATAAGACACATCCTTTCTCACATGCATCTATCTTCTCATATGGCATATTAAGTACACGAAGTATTTTGTCCGACTGGTACAGGTTTGCAGGCATGACATGGCCTTTGGGTAGGAAGCGTCCAAATAGTGTCATCATCGCGTCGTAGCATTCTCTTCCCAAGTTGAACTAAGACTTCAGAGCCATTACTTGTGCAATTGCATCCAGCTGACAGAGCTCAGTGTGCTCATGGAGAGGACGTTTTGAAGACTCCAACATTTCATAAAAGGCCTTTGCAGATTCCCCCATCTCATCTTCCGAATCCCGAGCATCATCAAAGTCTTGCACCATGTCTTCGATCCCGGTACCATGCTCGTCCGTGCGACGACGGACCACCTCAGCTCTTGTGCGTTGTATAGACTCACCATGAAATGTCCACACCGTATAATTAGGCTTAAAACCCCTCCTTTGCAGGTGTTTAATCATTACAGCCTCTGTCGTCTTTTTATAGTTGTCGCATCCAGGACAGGGGCAATAGTTTCTTTCCTGGCCATTTGTGAATGCGGCTTTCACAAATTCCTTTGTTTTTACAAACCATTCTTTCGTCATCTCTTTCTGACAAGGGTGACCGGTATACATCCACGCACGATCACTCATCTTGCCTAGCTACTACAGACAGAAGAAATATATTTATATATAATTTAGCATTTATATTCATTGGTTAATCAGGTTCGCCATTTTTATTACGTCCACGCAACCTACACGCTAATAGGTAAAGATAGGTCCTAATCCCACCCGAGTATGTGTAGATTGGGTTTGTTTTCCCATGCTCTGCTCCGGATCCAACGCAAAATTTCGGCAGCACCTCCCCGCTGTTCTCCTGATACACGTCCTCGCAATAAACAGAGAGGATGTGCATCCGGAGAACAACAGGGAGGCACTGATGAAATTCCGCATCGGATCCAGAGCAGAGCATACGGGAAAACGAACCCAATCTACACATACTCGGGCTGTCCATGGATAATGTTGGACAATTCGAAAGGATGGCGGTTATAATATGCAAAGACATGCATATTTATAGATGTCGCCCTTTGGAACAGGAGACGCATACTGGTCACGTATACTGATAAATTAATTTAATTGCCTAAATCTAGAAAGTTTCATCCGGAAACCGAGCCACAGTAAATGAAGGGGCAAGGAGGAGATGAAATTTGTACTAACCCACGAATGCAGGGGCGGAGCTCGTACAACGCACGGGGAGGTCTTCGCACAGCAGACCTCACGGCGACGAGACAACTATCACATGTAAATCCACCCGATCAACACAAATATTCTAATTATGTCATTTTAGAGGAAAACAAGTTAAGAATATAATATTCATGAGCTAACCAAGGTTTTTATGCCATTTTGTAGCTAAATGGGCTAATTATCTCATTGTTGGGGAAAAAAGGTAAGGAGAATAAGATAGAGGGGAAGAAAGAGGAGGAGGAGGAGAAGAAGAAGAAATAAAGAAGAAGGAGAAGGAGGAAGAGGAGAAGAAGGAGGATAAGAAGGAGAAGGAGGAGAAGGTATTCTTCTTCTCTTCTTCTTCTCTTCTTCTTCTCTTCTTCTTCTCTTCTTCTCCTTCTTATTTTTGTCTTCTCCTCCTCCTCCTCTTCTTCTTCTTCTTCTTCTTCTTCTTCTTCTTCTCCTCCTCCTCCTCCTCCTCCTCCTCCTCCTCTTCTCCTCTTCTCCTCCTCCTCCTCTTCTTATTCTTCCTATTCTTTCTATTAAGCTAACTAACTAACTAACCTAACTAACCAAGCTAACTAAACCTATCGCTAAACCTATATAGCACTAAACAGCAAAAAAATAACAAAAACAGAATCTACCACTAAGTAACTAAAAAAGAATCTAGCTACCACTAAATACCAAACAATAAAAAATCAACTTCTTCTTCTTTTTTCTCTTCTTCTCCTTCTTATTTTTCTTATTCTCTTCATCTCTTCTTCTTCTCTTCTTCTTTACTTCTTCTCCTTCTTATTTTTTTCTTCTCTTCTTCTTCTTCTTCTTCTTCTTCTTCTTATTTTTTTCTTCTCCTCTTCTTCTTCTTATTTTTCTTCTCCTCCTCCTCCTCCTACTCCTCTTCTTATTCTCCTCTTCTCGTCCTCCTCCTCCTCCTCTTCTCGTCTTCTCCTCCTCCACCTAACTAACCAAGCTAACTAACTAACCTAACTAATTTAGCAAGCTACCACTAATTAACAAAACAAAATCTACCACTAAACTACCTACTAAATCTACCAACTAACTAAATCTACCACTAAAACTACTAACAAGAACAACTACTAAAACTACTAACAAGAAAAACTACTAAAACTACTAACAAGAACAACTACTAGAACTACTACCACTAAAACTACTAGCAAGAACAAAAATCATGCCGGTGGGGGGGGGGGGGGGTGGGGGCTCACCGGGAGGGGCGGCTGTGGCAGGGCCGAGGGTGTTGGGGTGGCGGGGCGGTGCCGGGGGCGCCAGGGGCGGTGGCGCGATGGTGGTGGGGCAGGGGCGGCGGGGGCGAGGTGGGGTCAGCAGCGCGACGGTGGTGGTGGCTCACGTAGGCGTCGGGGAGAGGTGGGGTAGCGGCGCCAGGGGGCTGTGGGACACCGGGGCGGCGAGGAGGGCGGTGGGGTGGCATCGGATGGGGCGACAGGGGCGGCGGCGCGACGGTGGTGGCGGCGGTGGACGTTGGGGAGAGGAGTGGGAGAGAGAGAGGGGCGGAGTGAGCCGTGGGTGAGAGAGAGAGGGGCGGGGTGGGGGCAAAGAGCCGTTAACGGAGTTACCTCTTTGCCGTCTGCCTCCGGACTCTTTGTCGTCCGCTACCAGACGACAAAGAAGGGACTTCAGTTTGCCCTAACGTCCCCGCGGTCAGGTGGGCCCATCTACATGTTTGCTATCTGCTGTGAGACTCTTTGCCATCTGCTAGCTGACGGCGAAGATGTGACTGATGGCAAAAACACTCTATGCCATCAGCCAGTGCTTTGTCGTCCGCTTTGTGGAAGCTGACGGCAAAGACACTCTTTGCCATCAACTAGCAGACGGCAAAGATTTGGCAGATGGCAAAAAACTGTTTTCCAGTAGTGAAGGGAGGTAGAGGGTCCTGGTAAATTTTCAACATTAATGAAGCAATATAGAATATAGTTTCTTCACAAACTAAAAATTTGACGAGAAACTAAGATTTGATGCTGGGATCACATGGATGATGGAGAAATGCTCAATTTTGTAGGAGGGCTATTATTTGAGCATATGAAGGTCGTGTCAAAATTTCAAATCATTTGGATATGCCGAGCTAGTACCTCCTTCACAAAGTTCCTTTTTGGACAGAAACTTTGGAAATTATCTGAGGAACAATTACTAGGAAAATGATGTTGCATGTTGGCATGATGCTCTAATATGCATTGGAAAGAATCCACAAAATTTTTGAGGGCAAACAAGAATATAGAAATGACACTTCCTTCAGAAAGCGCCATTTAGGGCAGAATAGGAAAAGGAATATCCTTGAATTATTTGTGAACTAGACAAGGAGGGATTTTGACATATTTGGGTAATATATGACCGAAAAAATATATCAGAATTATTTGGGAATTTTTGGAGAGACAAAAATATAGGTTGCTTCACAACCTAGAGGAAATAGGGTTATTCCTTTAATATAAAAGGGAATATTCCCACCAAAAAGAATTTGGCTTACACATAAGATGGAGATGACATGGTGTTGGGAAGGATTTGAGAATTACAGGCCACTTTGGAGACTAGAAAGAGATAACCTTCCCATGTTTCCAGACCAGAGAGCCACATAAAAGCAATTTCAAATAAAATCTTAAATAAATTCAAAAGAAAAAGAAAGGGACAAAATCAAGGGTGTCACACGTAGGTATGTGGTGAACTACTCAAACATCACCATGAGGGAAGGAAGGTTAATGAAGATGCCCTCCGTGATCGATCCCCCCACCGGCAGGTTACCAAAATGGAGCTCCAGATGGCCTCCCATCGGAAGAGAGACTTGTAGCGGCGTAAAAAGTGTTTTGGGACTCCTGTGGTGTTTTTAGGGTAGATGAGAATTTATAAGCCGAAGAACAAAGTCAGGAGGGCCATGAGGGAGGCACAAGCCATCAAGGCACGCCCCCCAGGCCGCACCCTGTTGGCTTGTGGGCCCCTCGTGAGGCCTCCACCCTTCTTCCGATGCTTGCTCGTCTTCATTTGGTCGAGAAAAATCACCAAAAAGTTTTTGGGCAATTGGACCACGTTTGGCATGGAAAACCTGCAAAATGAAAAACACGCACAAAACAACAACTAGCACTGGGCACTTGGTCAAATAGGTTAATGCTCAAAAATAATATAAAATGGTAAATAAATACCACAAAGGTATTCTAAAATGATAATATATCAACATGGAACAATAAAAAACTATAGATATGTTGGAGACGTATCAATCCTACAAGTTAACGAGCACCGGACTAGGTCAATTCTGGTAAGACCGTGTGCGGTTAAAGCTTTCTGCCTTGAAATTATGGGTGCCAACAGTGTTTGTTCTTCCTCGCTTGGCCAACCTAGAAATCCAGTTGTGGCGTTGACCGAGTTTTCCCTATAATCTGGCAAGGGATTTTGACCTTGTGGAGAAGTGTCTTTATAATAAAACCAAGTAGGAAACCAACCTTTGGGATGGCTCGCCATCTTGGATTCAGTGAAAGGGTTGTTTTTCCTCTTCTGAATTGTGATTCCACCAAGCTCAACACTTGGGTCGTTTTTCACCTCAGTTTGGTGATTAAGGTAGAAAAAATATCTTAAAAGTATTATGTCAACTAGAGGGGGTGAATAGGAGATTTTTTATAAATTCATCACTAAGGAAATTCCTTGTGTGGAAAGTCCTCAGTCACGAACTCCGTGGAGCGGAATAAGTACTCACGCAAGCGTGCAAAACAGCAAGAGCATAGTCTACACAGTGAAATGAAACATTCGGTTTTCCCAAGTAGCATGTTCAGGATATGCAGGTGAAGAACAAGTTAAGTTAAGAATTTGGGATGAGGAAATTGAGAAAGTCTTGAGTCAAATTATTCAAAGAGTAATGATCAAAGTCATCAATATACAACTAAGGAAATAAAAGGGTTGAGGAAATAGAACCAGGTACTCGATGAAGACAGTGGTTGATGACCGAGTTCCAAATGTTGTGATAGTCGTACGTCTGGTTTGGAGCGGCTTGGTATTTAAACCAAAGGACACATAGTCCCAGGACACACGGTCCTTCCCATATTCTCCTTGAGCTAAGGACACACAGTCCTTTCCCAACACTCGTGGTAAGTCTTCAAGGCAGACTTCCAAACCCACACAAACTCGGTCGCCCTGCTATCCATAATTTACTTCTGGATGCTCTAGAACGTGATGCCTAACCATCTGGAGGATGCACAATACTCAAAGGTAACAAGCATCGGTTCCACACAGGAACAATATCTTCAGTGATGCTCAATCACCTTGGGGTTTTTGGGTTTTGGTTTGGGTGTTTGGGGCTTTTCCTCACTGATGATTTTCTCTCAATGTCTTCGAGCAATGGGTTGCTCTCAAATGACAAGTGTCAGTTTCTCTTGCGGAGTAGCCAACCAACTAGTGGTTATGAGAGGCGGCTTTTTATAGCTGGGGAGCAATCCCGACATGATTTGACATAAATACCCCAATGATATGACTCCTATGTGGATAAGGTTGGGGACAGCTGGCGCGCAACGCAACAACGGGCAGAACATTTCAACTATGAAAGTCCTCATGTCACTCATATTCCTTGCAGGTAGGTAATTCACACTGGCGAAAACCTAATTCCTTAGTTAGAGCAAATTCCTCAGAGACCAGAAGATCTCCGTCTCTGTCACTCAAGAATTTGACTAAATTGTAAAAGATTTCCAAAGGCTTCACTCGAAGGATTTGTATGTGTAGGCTATGAGATGAACATCACTTGGAAAGTTTTCCTTAGTTTTACCTCAACCCCTTTAACACTACGGTGTTCCTATGACACAGAATACAGAAAATGAAACTACGAAAACGAAAGTCTTCACGCTTCAAAGTCCACACATCAATTTCTTTACGGACACACCAAATTTCTCACTTTCAAAGTCTTCGATGAAATACCAAAGTCTTCAGCCGAAGACATACATTTTTAGGGGTCTATATTCTTCGAATAACGCAAACTCCTCAGCGACTTATAGAGCTTGTGTACACACACAAACACATGAGTCTCTTAACCTATAAGTCTTCATCAATACACCAAAATCACTAACGGACACTAGATGCACTTACATATATGAATAAAGCAAGTATGTGATCCATTTGAAGATAAACCTCAAACAGTATGGCGAACTGACAAATGTTGGTCATAGAATTGGGACCAAGGTCCTAAGGCCCGAGCTTGTAAAAATGAAGCAAGTGTCTAAAGAACTTTGACCCACGCGGACGAAAACATCTAAGCAGATGATTAGCGAAAATGACTATTTTTCCTTGGGCGGGTTAACGAATGACCTCCTCCCACGCACCCTCCATGCAATTTCATCCTTAGGCGGCAGAAATCCTTGGGTTACCAGTTCATTTAAAGAAAGTATGGTTTACTTTGGATGTGACCCAGTTGACCTCTTTACTGGTCTTTGGGGCCATTATGGTTAAAACAACCCATTTAAAGCAAGAAAAGTCGGGATGAAAGATAAGCCGACAAAGGGTTCGCATGGTAAGCCGGCCTAATATATACGTAAAGATTTGAGCCGGCAATATGAGGAGCTATAAAGCTAAAATCGGCTAAAAAAGAGAGACCCAAAAGCTGTAAGGACTTAGTGAAGTTTGAAAAGTGATAAATATGTTCCCTATTAAAGTGGCTGAGAAAGTTGGTCTACGTGATGCATAAAAAAGAAGAATTATACGTTTTAAATAGCAGAACTATCGATACAAGGATTGCTAGATGAACACGGTGGTCGAATCACGCAGAATGCGCACATGAAAAAAGGTGAATCTACTATGGATCTTCAAAGATTACCACACGACTATGGTGGCTAAGTTCCACAAACCGCAAACAATTGCAATTATAATCTACTGAGCATAAGATGAACTCCGACGAACTACGAACAAAGCGGTAGTGAGCTAAAGTGATAATGGGGGACTTACAAAGATTTGCAGCAGAAGAGGGTTGTGGTCGACCACGTTCGGGAGACCTCCGCTATCAACAGAGATGAACTCCGGTGGCGGGTGTGAAGAGATGAAGTCGACTGAGAAGAAGCGGCGCTTGCGGAGTTCGAGAGAAAGTGCTACGGGCGAGAGGAAGAAGAAGAGGTGGAAGGTAAACTTGGCCGGTCTGCTTATATTAAGAATAGGACCCGAAGCGGCGTAGTAAAAAATGGAGTAATTGGTGGCAACACGGGCGCCTCGATTTTCACGAATGATAGAGATTTGAGTACTGTTGAGAAAGATTCACTATGATGAATAGATGACATCAAGGATGACTAGGATGGCGTCATGACCATGACGAATGATGAAAATTCCACGTCTTAAAAAAACACATGACCCGAACAAATGGTGACCCACACAAAATATATTCCTTAGAGGGAGATCATTAGCTCAAAAGGTGACTCGTGCTAATCTTCACCTTTGAAATTTTTACTATATTTTTCTAGGATGAAGTTTACCATTGATGAATCCAAATTAAACTAGGGGCTAATGTTGCGGATATACGCCACAGGTTAACCCGTCCAGGGAATAACCCGCATAGGCCATAACATGGGCAGGAGGCCCTAGACGCCAAGGCCCAAGGGACGGCTTACTAAGAGGCCGGCTCGAAGCCCATCACATGCAGGCCGACTCACCAAGGGAAACGTGGAGATTCTCCCTTCACCCAAGTTAGTAGGAAGTAGAATAAGACACGTGTTGCAATACGACCCGGATTTTATTGTAACCTCATGACCTCTGTATGTATATATATAAAGAGGAGCCTCTGAGGTGGAAAGGACAAGTAAGAAAGACTCGAGAGATAGGTTAGCGCTTCTGCACCCTTGTAATCGAGTTGATCACCAATAAACACCAAAGCAAGACGTATGCTTTTACCTTCATCGAAGGAGCCAAACCTGGATAAACTTACGTCTCTCGATTCCGACTATCCATTCAAGTCATCAGCTAGTTACGATGGCCTTGTACATAAGTCCTTTCACTAGGACATGTGTCGGGACAAAACCACGACACCCTGTCTCCTGCCGCCGGAGCAGCAGCTGGAGGGAGAGGGGCCAACGCCCTGGCCGTTTAAGATCTGATGGAAGAAAATCCTCTATCTAGTTGCGTGGCTCCTGGCGCAGCTAGGGTACAAAACACGCTCACTTGTTGTTAGTTGTTACGGGCCGCATGAGAACATTTTTATTCTTTTTTCTAAAACAAACCACGGGACAACATTGATAGTCTCCTTTGATCTTCGCTAGAAGGGTTAGGGGGCGGTTTGCTGCGCCATTGAATTTGTTAAGATTCTTAAAAAAATTACTCACTTTATATTTTAAAATATATGGTGTATTTTTTTAAAAAGTCAAATCTCTTTAAGATTTATTAAATTTATAAAGAAATACATCAAAATTCATAATATCAAATGGGTATTAGTAGATTCATCATGAATTGAATTTTCACATTTTTCGTTATATTGTGGATGTCGATATTTTTGGCTTTGGACTTGGTCAAAATTAAAGAAACTTCCAAAAAATTAATAACCCTTATATTTTAAAACTAACAGAGTATTTAGTTTGACCGGTGAGGGAGACGATGGAGTGTGTTTTACGTTTATTTATAATGTAGGTATTTGGTAGGTTTTTTGCGGTGTGATTTTGTGTTATCCGCTAATGAAACCACATTTATGTAGGAACTTTTTTTATCGTTTGTTGCATGTTCTTCATTCCTGTTATAGTATCACATGATGACACTTTTTTATGGGTGATACAAGTCTACAAGGGGTTGATATGATTTTATGGCGAGTTATTGCTGATTGATTTAAAAATTATTGATCCGATCAAAATCGTAAACCCAATTCAAAACTGAATACCTCAATCGAATAAAAAACCTTTAAAATTCAAATGTATAGAGAATTAAAATAATTAAATATAAGAGTTTTTTGAAAAATTATTGATCAGATCAAAATTAGATGACCAATGTCTAAATGAAAGCCTCAATTAATTATAAAAATTAGAAAATTAAAAAACATAGTGTATTGCATAAAAAATTAAATGAAAGGGTTTGAAAAATTATTGAACTGGTCAAAATTAGGTGACTAAATTCTAATTGAAAACCTAAATTAATTGTGAGGCTTCCAATCCTAAAAAGACTAGTGGTATAGTATATATACTTGTTATTTATGCGTGCACGTACATACATATGCCGAGGTCGCTGTTTGACGTGACACGGATTTGCCTTCCCACCATCGAACTGCACGTCGGTTCAAGGTCTATTCCGGTGCTTCCAGAGGGCACAGTGACTGATCGAGACATATGGGCTCGATCGGCGTATGCCATGCACGGCGAGATCTGCTTCTGCTTGCAGGATAGGAAAATATGATTTTTTTTTCTCGTTTTTAATCATAGCTGTGCCATGCACTCCTAGATTTTCTACTCGGGCAAATTCGGGTAACCAAATGATCGTTCCGTCTGAAAATACCTTTGCACTACAACATTTTAAGTGTTCCGTGTCTTCGAGCAGCAGCTCGATGCAAACTTAAGTTCCAGACTAAGATGGCCGAAATCGTAAGGCTGGTATCTCCGACTAGATGGAGTGCATTACATGGAGGCCACAAGCAGACCAGGCGCGAAACCATCTACAGCTGGGGAATGCTCAGCCAAGTCAAGTCGGTACGACTGCCGGGGCGAAATCAACTACGTAGTGGTGTGCTCCAGAGGCCATGTGCACTTGGCCGGCACCAAGACGGGGGATTCTGCAGTCCTACAGCTCGCACTCGCACGCTTGGGGAGGGGGAGGACTGTAGCACTGTCCGAGAACGAGAAGCCGGCCGGACGGACGGACTCGTGTGATCCAACAGCAAGGGGACAAGAGTACCTGATGATTACCAATCCGCGCACGCACGCACGCACGCAGCTGCACTGTTTCGCGGAATGCTACCTCTGCGGTTTGACTTCTGGCAAGCTCGCGGGGACAGAGGATTCGATCGGGAGCAAGTAGCGATGGAGACTAGCATGCCGAATTTAAAACAACCAAGGTTGAATCGACTGACAGCTTTCTTCTCCCCATTCACTGTCTCGTTTCATCTCCCTGACTCACCGTGGAGATGGATCGATCGATGGATGTGACCTGACCTTGTTTTTTCTACATATCCTCTTCCGGACGGAGGTGATAGACGTTGCTCCATGCACTCCTTCAGCTGCGCTGCTGCCCCAGCCCATCATTTATGATCATAACCTGCCCCGAAAACCATGCCATGCCCCTGCCTCTACGTGCACAAACTCCTATCGTCTCCTCTGGCGTCTCCTCGGTAAAGACTCTGCTCTCTGATCTCCCCATTGTTACCTACACACTGAAATGAACAAAGTCGAAAACGCCGTATCAAAATGTATTCCTCCCCACATTTGCATCGGATACTTTAAAAGAAAATGCATTTGCGTCGGAGGCTGCACATTGAGGGAAGACAACTATAACTGAAAATTCCTTTCTGAGCACCAGCGTAGCTGGACCTGATATCTTAACCGCTCGTACACATAGGGTTCAGGTCAAAAACCTCGTCGAAACAAGGTTTCGTCCCGCTTTATATATAAAGCAAACACCGAATCAATTACACGGCGAAAGAGTGACCACCGTCGACATTGTGCCCGCGGGAGAACCAACCATGCGGACCGCCATCCGGAGCCGCCGCTCCGACATCCACGTCCAAGCCACCACCATCCGTCCACATTATGGAACACCAACCACGGAGGGAGGAAAGAAAGAGGCCTCCTTTCATTCCTTGCCCGGGGTTAGCCATGGGATCTGGCTTGATGACCCACAGTAGGGGGCGTCCACACCTGTGTCCCCCGCCAGTCCCGATGGACTCTGACCGGGGGATACAATCCCGTGGCTACCAACGGCCGCCGCCAAACCCACTCGCACGACGCCTCAACCATGGTCACCGACACCAATCTGCCTGACAAATAGCGGAGTCCCGAGCACAACCACCGACCATCGTGCCGGCGAGGAGAGCACGAGCACCACCTGCAAGCACATCCCGGGCCGAGCCCGACCTCTCCTGAAGCACATGCTTCAATCTGCCCCGGCCCAGACATGGCCCTCCCGAGCACAAACCCTAGATCCGCACCGGCCGCCAACACCGATCTAGAAGAAGGAGTTCGCTACGGCCACCCCACGGCACCTACAACACTGCAACGGCCACGCCGCTGCATCCCTGCGAAGCGTGCCCCACCTCTATGCCCCAACTGAGATCCAATGTCCCGGCCTAGCAGAGCCCCTGGACGCTGTCACCCCTCACCCCCCCCCCCGCGCCACCTCGGCCCGCGCAGCATGCCTGCTAGGATAGCCACCGTGGCCAGGCACGCACCACCCGCCTTGCCGTCCCCGGCCCGCGCCGTGAGCAGCCGCCATCGTGCAGATCTGGCGCCGCCACAGCATCCACCGCACGCCCTGCCACCAACTGCGCCGCCCGAAGTCTGGCAGGAGCACCAGAGCCCATAGCCCCAAGCACCACCGCGCCGCGACGCCTGGCACCCGCGCCTCGCCCAGGGTGGAGAGGCCACTCCTTGCCGACCCTGACCACCATCAGAATGCTAGGGCCCCAACGTCGCTGGCTCCGGTCTGGCTTTGCCCGGTCGAGCTCAGTGGCGGCGACGAGGGAGGAAGGAGAGGGTGGGGAGGGGGTTGGGTGGTGGAGCTTGGATCCTCCCGGTCGCCGCGCGGGGGCGACCCAGGAGGGAGAGGGGGTCAATTCCTCATTCTTCGGGTCATAAACTTGTGACGCATGGTGAGCTTTGGTACTACCAATTTCAAAGGGTTGTGTTTGCAGTAATTTTTAACATGGTCTCTCTTACCTTTCTTTTTGACATAAGAGATGAGAGTACTTTATAAATATAAGTAATTGATTTGATTAAGTAGGGGTCTCGTTAATTCTTCCTTTCTTAGGGCATCTTCGAAGTTACCCATAAGAGGGGGTGGTCTCACAATCGCGAGTGAGAGCCCCATCTAGCTAGCTCCACACCCAGCGCTGCCTACCACTCCCGCTGCGGTGGCCACCTAGCCCCAGCCGCTACCTACTCCGGGTAGAGGCTCCTCCTAGCAGAATGGGTCCGCCGCGCTGTCCGCGTTCCAACGTTGATGGCAGTCCCCATGCACCCCCTCTAACGTCCGCCGGTCCGTTCTCTGCGTTGGATCCTGAGCTGCGCCGCTCGAAATCCGGGCTAGATCAGGTTTCTCCGCCAAGCGTTTACCTCCGCGGCGTAGGATCCGACTGCGTCGCATCCCCTCCGCAGATCCTTCCCTGTCCTGGTCTCCATCTAGGGCAAAAACACTCTGACACGATTCATCTAGCCGCACCGCCTGCCCTGCGCCTTAAATCCATCGTTGTCACCCCATCCCCGTGCTGATCTTGCCGTTTCGGGCATGGATGGGCATTGGACCCAGGTCAATCACCAAAAATGCCGGTGCCCAACCTCCGGACCGTCTGACCCGAGCTCACACCTCTAGGAGCTCCCTTCTGCGCCGTGGAGTCTTCAATGCAGACCCTGCTCGTCATGGCTTCTTAAGTCACTTCTGCGACTGCTCCTTCAGATGTCTTAGCAAGTGCCACCGTCATGTCGACTGTATAGATCCAATCCACTGCATCATCTGCGAGCAACCGAGACACATTGGAAAGGAGTGCCCTCAAAATCAATGCAATAGGGGCAGGGGTGGCCTGGCCAAGAATCGTGTAGGTCTGGTTCCCCCGTGGCCTCGGTCCACTCCCACCTGATCTTCCCGGTGCCCTTGGCTTTTCCGTGAAGAGGAACGGGTTATCACAACACAAAGTGGGTAAGTATTTCTCTTACTTATGAAACCAAGGTTTATCGAACCAATAGGAATATCAACCACAACCGTCTTCAGCGGCTGCACACAAAAGAACAAATAGTTTGCGCTGAACGCGGGCAAGAGGGTTGTCAATCCCCTTGGTCTTGTTATTTGCAAGCGAATGAGGTGTGTAGATAATTAAGGTAATTGTAAAATGCAAAATAAAATAAAAGCACATAAATGGCAGCAAGGTATTGGAGGTTTTAGCAATATGTTGCGAATAAACCCAGGGGCCATAGCTTTCCCTAATGGCATCTCTCATAAAAATAGCACACGGTGGGTAAACAAATTACTGTTGGGAAATTGATATAAGAGTAGATAGTTATGCGATTTTCACGGCAATGATCATGTAAATATAGTCATCACGTCCATAAACAAATAGGACGACTATTGCCTGTATCTGTTACTATTAGTTCATTTCAAGAGCGCTTCTATGCTTGCCACTCTACGTATTAAGTTTGTGACAAACGAAGTAATGCTTGGAGTAAGATGACATGATGTAGACAAAGTAAACTCTACTAATAAGAATGAACATCACCCTTTTACCCTTAGTAGCATCAACACAAAGATGTAACTTGTCCCCTTCTGTCACTAGGATATAGAAACTTTTCAGGTTGAACCTACTACAATGCACCTCTCCCACCGAAGAAATATCAATCTAGTTAGCCAAACTATTTCAATAAATCAGAGAGAATTATGAAGCTGTCATAATCATGCACATAAGAATCATATTATATATCAGAGAAGACTCAAATATTTGTCATGAATAATCTGATCATAAACCCACAATTCATCGGATCCCAACAAACGCACCATACAAAAGAGTTACATCATATGGATCAAAGTGAAGATGCAATTATCATTGTATTTAAGATCAAAGAGAGAGGTATAGCCATCTAGGTACTACTATGGACCCATAGGTCTATGGTGAGCTACATGAGGGCAGCAAGGTTGATGAAGAAGCCTTCCGTAACCGACCCCTCCTCCGGCAGAGTGCTAGAACGGAGCTCTAGATGGACTCCCATCATAACAGAGACTTGCGAAGGCATAAAAAGTATTTCGGGACCTCCTCTGAAGGTTTCAGGTTAAATACAAATTTATAGGCCGCAGAACGGGGAGGGGAGAGCCACGAGGCGACCACAAGCCATCAGGCTGCCCCCTAGGATGACCCTGATGGCATGTTGGGCCTCGTGTGCCCTCCAGTCTTCTTCAGATGCTCCACGGTGTTGTTTTGATCTAGACAAATCCACAAAAAGTTTGAGGTGAATTGGGCTTTGTTTGGTACTAGAACCTGCAAAGTGGAAAAACATGCAGAAAACAACAATTGGCACTGGGCACTGGGTCAATAGGTTAGTTCTAAAAAGTAATAGAAATTGGTAGGTAAGTGCCTACAAACTGTTCTAAAATGATAACATAATAGCATGGCACAATCAAAAATTATAGATATGCTGGAGATGTATTAAGCATCCCCAAGCTTAATTCCTGCCTGTCCTCGAGTAGGTAAATGATAAACAGAGAATTTTTGATGTGACATGTTATCCATGATGAATTCTTATGCATGTATGCTCATTGAGAAACGATGAATTAACAAATATTAAACCAACAATATTCATAAGTATAAGGAGCAAAACAATTATTTTTCAAGGTGTACGATCCTCAAAGATTGTTTCAACCCTTTCCATCTTTATTATATTAGCAAGGCATGGCTCCATCTTCACCACATAACTAAAAATGTCAAGAACCACGTTACCCAAGTGAGGCAATTGGATCGTACCTTTTCAATATGCATCAACTTTTTATTCTTCACGCCATACATGAGCATGAACCGTTAGACATAGAATATAGGTGGAATAGAGTAAGGTTGTAGCTTTCAAAGGGGTTGAATGGTGGAGAAGATAGTCTCGTATCAACTAGGTGGACGAACGGGTTATGGAGATACCAATTGATAGATATTGATACAAGGAGTAGGGATTGCCATGCAAATGATGCACTAGAGCTATAAGTGTATGGAAGCTCCACTGAAGCTAGGTGGCGTGCGCATCCAACTTGATTGCTCATGAAGACCTCGAGCATTTGAGGAAGCCCGTTATTAGAATATACAAGCGAAGTTTACAATTTTTTTGTCTCCCACTAGCATACGAATGATATAACATGAGACTCTCTACATGACGAACATGGTGCCACTTTGATGCACAAGTGTGGTAAAGGGTAGTAGCAAAGTTCCTTCTCTCTTTTTATCTCATCATTTTTTATGGTGGGATCATTTGGCCCCACCATCTTTATTTCCTCCCTGGGACAATGCTCTAATAATGATGATCATCACACTTTTATTTACTTACAACTCATGGATAACTCAATATGATGAATGAAGCAACATGACTCCAATATGAATGCCTCTACCAGTGTACCAGTATGTGCAATGATCTAGCGTGACATGTATTCAGCATATGATATTTAGTGACTTTGCCACAAATGCTATTATGAATGGTGGATTTTCCATAAATACTTTGTCACCTCTACATGATCACGCAAAGCAATATGATGATGAACGAACTAGTCATGTGAAATGACGATGGAATTTGCATGACAATATATCTCAGAATGGCTATGGAAATGCCATAATAGGTACGTATGGTGGCTTTTTTGAGGAGGCTATAATAAGGCTTATGTGCAACACATCGTATCATGTCACGGGGTTTGCATGCACCGGCGAAAGTTGCACTAGTCCTTGAGGTGAGAATGGGCTATGTGTGGTACTGGAGAGGCTAGAAAATATGAGGAGGTGAAATTGTGTATGTCCATGGTGTCACATTAGTCACAAAGAACTCATATACTTATTACAAAGTTTGATTAGTCTTATCACATATCAAAGTTCTACTTGTATGCCCCAAGGGAGAGGGTTGGTAGGAATTAACCATCACAAGACTCTCACTCGAAACAACACTAGGCTTTCAACAAGGAATAGGAATGCTCCCACATCATCACCATGCCCTTTTACTTTTTCAGATGTTCAAGAAGTTTTAACATCTCTTAATATGAACAACTATGTGAATTAATGATTACACACTCACACCTTTTCATATCACCACATCAATATAATTAATCACAATTTCTCTATATGTGCTACATGATGGTTTTAATTATTACTTACTGAAGACTGATACGTCTCCAGCGTATCTATAATTTTTGATTGTTCCATGCTATTATATCATCTCTTTTGGATTTTTTGTATGCATCAATATGTTGTTTTATGTTATATTTGGGACTAACCTATTAATCTAGAACCTAGTGCCAGTTTCTATTTTTTCATGTTTTTGAATATTGCAGATAAGGAATATTAAAAGGATTCCAAACGGAACAAAATCTCCGAAAAGATTTTTCTTGGATCAGAAGGCATGCATCAGACTTGGAGTAGGGGGGAGACACTTGCCGGTAGGCCACAAGCCTGCAGGGTGCGCCATGGGGGTGGTTGCGCCCCCTGGCTTGTGCCCCCCCTGCACGTCTCCTAACCCTAATTCTTGGACTATAAATTCCCAAATATTCCCGTCCTGCCAAAAAGAGCCACGAAAACACTTTTATGCCGCCGGGAGTGTGGGGACCCCGACTTACGAGTTGAGATCGCCGAATGAACGTGCTCAGTGATCCCAGAGATCAATGCTCACCGAAGACACAAGAACTGAGTAACAAGAGTCTTACATCCATTCGTACCGTTTGATACAATAAATGACCTTATCGGTCAAGTCTTACACATATAGGGCCTTGAGGGCCAACACAACAAACTTGACCAATAGTGGAAATATTGGTCGAAAGCGTGAACCCATGCGATCAGCCTTAACCTACAGGCATTCTGGATGGGAAGCGTCCTAGCTCGCAACAACGTCGCCGTGTTACTTTTCACCATATCCTGATCTTTCCTACCTGGTCAATAAAATAACCAGTGGAAAGCCAGTTAGTACTTTGAATGTACTTGCAAAGAGCCCATGATCTGGATAATGCAGTTGGTAAGCTAGCAAGTGATATGCAATATTGGTGGATAGCAGCTTAATTGTAAATAAACATGATCGTAGATGGATGTGCAACATAAGCTAGATGGTATTTAGAAGAACATGTTACATATATCAACATATCTGTTATGGGCTGAACACTCCGGTTTCACCCGATATGCCAAGTCACCAAACCTGGTCATATCAACTATTTCTCAGATAACACCATTAAACACACACACACACACACACACACACACACTTGGTGTATGCGGAAACGACTGGATGTAGTTTAAGAAGCACCACCCAACTGTCCTTGACCGTGGACACGGCTATATGAATAGTTTTACACACTCCAGATGTAGTACGCTGGACCCACGGGATCCGGGAAACTTCCGTGTCATCCACGACTCGCGGTATATAATATACCTGAGGTAAGTACCCGATCAATGCCTTTCCCCTAAGAATACTAGGCAAAGAGGTCCACTCGATTGGTACCCAGCCCACATGATGTACGTCTTACGAGCACCGACTCTGGATCGTATCGTCCATGCGGGGACGAACGGTGTGCCTAGAACACGTAAAAATGACATAATCGCCCTACCTGGCACGACCCCATCACGAGAGTGACCACACATCACTCCCGCCACTAGTAATGTGGCTCTTTGCTAGCATAGACTAGAGTAATCAACAGAGCCCCATCCCATAAAGGGGTAACATGGTCGTACATGTAAGGTTGGGACAGTCGACATATCATAAATCTAATCCCATTTCCGAAACCATACACACACGAAATACCCGGTGCACCACTTCACCGAAAGTGGCCACCTAACTCATCATCACCCTCGGGCATTGGTGGCACCCGACGGGGTTTTCAAAAACCTTTGATTATACCATCATCCTGCTCATGCTTCTACTATGCTTAGATCTACTTGTCAACATGATATTAGCGTGACCCTCATAGGTGGTAGGATCAAGCTCAACATGCAAGTGCTCCGGAGGAGCCATCGGTAACATCACTTCAATGATTTACCGACACTTATGATCACATGCAACGAAAATATTTTCTACACTAGAATGCAATATAACATATGCTCATACATGGTCAAAGGGCCGCTTGCCCTTGCTCATATAGGTCCTCGGGGTCCTCGAGGTCTTCCGGTCCAACACCGAGTACTCCGTCTACTCGTCACTATTGTCGAAAACAACCACGGTAAGCCACACAGCAAGCAGAAACAAAGTGTTATAGAAATGGAAGTTATATTTTTCTTGGACCTATGTGGTCATAAGAAAAATACCTGAAGCTTGCTATAGGAGATTTGGATCATCAGGGAATTTTTGAATGGATGAAAGGAGGAATAGGGGATCCTTTATGAAGCCCACAAAAAATATCATGATAAAAATTAGCGGAGGCACTCATTTAACAGAGCACAATTTTAGAAACATCTAGGAAGTTGTTTCACTGGATTTGGAGTTGAAATGATTATACTAGGAATTTTCTAATATGGAATAAATAGAAAAATGGAGCTATTTATTTATTGCAACAGAAATATGTCATACAAAAATGTTGACCAAGGCTTCAAAAATAGGGAGTGATATTAGAAGACTCTCGAATCTGGAATCACTCCATTTGGAGTTGATTCGAACCCTATAGGATTTTTGAAAGGGGGGCTAGAAGCACTCAAATATGTATTAAATATAAATATAGTATAAAAGTGGTTTGGAAAAATGTGCAAAGCACACCTCTAGATAGAGCTTAATTTGTGGGACCTGCAGAAGTTTGAATCAACCAAATTGGAGTTAGAATGATTTTAATATAGATTTTTGAAGTTACTAATAAAAGAAAAAGCGGAGGAGGGATTCCAGGGGCTATATCACACTCATGGCGCTGGGATGGGAAGCGGGCCGGCCTAGCAGGTCGCATGTGCTAGCAGGGGCCACGCCGACGGCGTACAAAGCATTTTACGCCTCCAGCATGGAGAGGCGCAGCCTGCCTCGGGCGCCTCCACTTATGGAGCGGGCCTGACCCCCTTGGGTCGCTGACGCGGGGGACCCGGCCGTCAGGCCGTCCCCTAGCTCTCCCCCGAATCAGGGACTGGCAGGGAGGCTGGCCAAGAACGACCCGACGCTTGTCCCGGCAGCACAAGCCATCTCCGGCGAAGTCCCTCCTACCCAAGAGCCCGGTAGGGCGTGCCCTTCCTCCCTGGGTGGATCCGGAGGTTCGGGGAGGCCCAGGTGGGGCGCAGGGTCGGGAACGGCAGAGAGCTCTGGTGGTGATGGGGGCGCGATGCTGCAGCCACCGGAGGGAGCAAAGCGGGGGTGGGGCGAGTCCCAGAGGTGGCTAGGAGGGGCCACAGAGTGCCATGAGGGAGGGAGAGCTCGGCTATGCCTGAATTGGAGCGAGGACCGAGGGGAGGGCTTCGGCCCTGGGGACGAATAGAGGGCACGAGAGGGAGAGTGTCAAGGTCTGGGAGGTACCAGGGAGAAAGGGGAAGAAGATGCTGGGCAACAGAGACTTGGGGGAAGAGATATGCGAGGGGAACCAAAGCGGAGGGCCACCTTGGGCGCTTCCTGGCATCGGGGAGGTGCATGGACTGGTCAAGGGGGGGGGGGGTCCCATGGTGTGCTGAGACAAGCTTAGACAAGTCCATTCGGCTAGAAACGGCCTCGAGGACACAAACAAGGTGCAGAGCACCATTTCTGTCCTGGGCAACCCCTTGGCGAGGCCAAGGTTTCAAGCATGCAAGGCATGCGTGCCACGAAGCACCGGTGGAGTTTGAACCCAAGAGGACCAGTTTAGACTAGGGTTTGACTGTTGTTAAGTTTGCAACAACAAACTTAGAGTTAAGGAAAGTGGGTCTCAAATGGAAGTCTTGGGGAAACATTATGTCTGGTAGTGTTATTTATGCAAGGACTGCAAACTCCCAAGTTTGAGATCAAGTAGAGGAGGGTAGCTAGTACTTGCTGTACAAAGCTACTTTTAAGCCAGAAATCAACTTGCAGATGTGCTGCTCATTTTCCCCACTTGAGCATGCCATATCTTGGTTTGAAATGATGCCTAGGGGTGCTAGGGACCCTCTGGAAAGAGGAGGGGGCTTTGGCTTAAGCAGAAGTGGGGCAAGAGGGGTAAAAATGGTGATTCCAAGGGTAAAATGAGAAGCAGTTACATGAAGCCTCTCTCCAATAATTGACCAGGGGTCATGCAAATGCTACTGGAGGTAAAATGTAACTATATGAAGCTGTGGTAGAAAGTTGAGCTCAAGGGTAAAAGTGGAAGGGGCCAAAGAAGCCACTTCAGTGCGTGCACACAAGGTGTTTGATGAGTGTGAGAGAAACCAGATGAACTTCAATGGATATGAAACTTAACAGGATCAATTAATAGATGCAAATAAGCTTGGACACCAAATTTGGGATTTGGTGGAGCGGGTTTCCAATGTTGACTTGGAAAATCCATGAAATGGGCAGAAATGGCTTTTTGCTTACAAAACTATGACAATCAATTCCCACAAATCCAATATTTAGTGTGGGGGCATTATTTGAGCATTAAGGCATGCCAAAAAAGGTTGGGGTCAATTAGAGAAACTTTATAATGTAAAGTTTCCCAAAGTCAGAAATGAACAAAGAGGGTCTTGAGGGGCTTGGGACAAGTTCTTCTCTTATCCTTGATGCACCACTTGGTGTGGATGCATTATTGGAGTATAAGAACATGTCCACCAAATTTGAGCACAGTTGGAGACACTTGACAATGTAGAGTTGCTCAAATTTGGATCTGGACAGATAGGGTTTTTGAATAATTAGGGGAATCAAATAACTTTGGATTGAGATGAAACTTGTCAATATCATCACATATATCATATGTGACATTCTAGAATTTTACAGGAATTTATTGAGAATATTTCTTATAGAAATATTCCAAAAGCTTGAAATAGGCAGGAAGGGTTTTGAAGAGGTTTGCCCAATATTTTGAACATGACCATGTGTTGAAACTCATATATATGGAATATATATGTCCACTTGGTTTCCCTAAATTTTCTCAAATATTTTTAAAGCACTAAAAATTAACTTTCCTTCATAAGAGACCATTTCTATCCTCACGAGAAGGCATTTAAATAAAATAGTAAAATAACTTTTAAAATAATAATATTGCGGTTTTGGGAAGTCATTTTGACAATGGGTTTTAAATAAAAAAATTGGTGCAAAATAAATTCCCTAATTTGAGGACTTGTAGTACTAATCCCATCTCACGGGTTTTGGAAGCTTAATTCAAAGAAATGCCTTTTTGGTGAAAATAATATTTGGTAAAAATAGGTTTTGGTCTTAAACACATGTCATGATCATCAAGCAGGATTTTTGGGCTAAGGAGGTGAGTCTGGAGAGTAAGAGAATTTATTGAGAATCCAACACAGGCATACAAGCAAGCAAGGAAACAACATTCACTCCAAGCATCACACGCATTCACAATAATTTTAATTGGTCCTAATTTTTGAAAGAAGTAAATTAGTCTGGAAAGCAAAACACAGGGTGTTACAGGGAGCCTCTGTTCTCGAGAGATCTAATCTGGGAACCTTTTTCGGCAATCTGTTGGAGAGGGAGTTGATCACGGAGGGCATCTACATCAACTACATTGTCCCTTCGATGATGTGTGAGTAGTTCAACATAGACCTATGGGTCCATAGCTAATAGCTAGATGGCTTCTTCTCTCTCTTTGATCTTCAATACCATGTTCTTCTTGATCTTCATGGAGATATATCTGATGTAATACTCTTTTGCGGTGCAGTTGTCGAGATCCGATGAAATGTGAGTTTACGTTCAAATTATCTATGAATATTATTTGAGTCTCTTCTGAATTCTTATATTCATAATCGTTGCCTTATATATCTTCATAATTAATTGCTTTTCTATCAATTGCTCGACAGTAAGTTTTTCACCCACTATATTATTTTCCTTTATGATAGAAGCCTCTAGTGAAACCTATGGCCCCCGGGTCTATTTTCCATATTATATTTTCAGATCTGTAAAACAAAAATACCAAAAATATATTCCTGAAATTTATTTACTTTTGTTTCCGCAATATTTTATATCTATCTCTATCAGATCTCATCCTTGCAAATAACTCTGAAGGGATCGACAACCCCTTTGTAGCGTAGGGTGCAAGTGTTTGATTATTTGTGTAGGTACTACTATTGGAGCCTTGCTTGTTCCTCCTACTAGATTGATACCTTGGTTCTCAACAAATTGAGGGAAATACTTATCTACTTTGTTGCATCACCCTTTCCTCTTCAAGGTAAAACCAGCGCAAGCTCAAGAGGTAGCAAGAAGGATTTCTGGCACCGTTGCCAGGGAGGATACATAGCAAGATCACGCTTACCAAGTACCCATCACAAACTCATCTCTTGCATTTACTTTATTTTCCATGTGCCTCTTGTTTTCCTCCCCCCACTTCTAAAAAGATCTTTAGAACATACCAAAAATATTTTCCCTTTTTATTCGCCCTCCTCCGTTCGTCTTTTTCATTTGCTTGTTTCCATGGCTCAACCCCAAAGTTTTGATCTGCATATTGAGAAGTTAGAAGATACTGAAAATAATCCTAAGGGGTTTATGTCAGTTCAATTTTACCACAATAGTTTCTTTATGAACGAGCTTAAAGTACACAAAATTATTCTTGATTTCATGAATAAAGAGCTTGATTATATGGCCAAGGAATTTTATGGTTTGAAATCTTAGTTCGCTCACCTCGAAAATTAATTAGGCCAGATTTCTGACAAACAAGACACTTTAGTTAATAAACTGCTCGTGAAGCCAAAATCTTTAAGTATTGATGAAAATCTAAAGGTGATTGGTGTGACACTTATTGAATCTTTGTTTTCTGGCATAATTCTTGAAAAGGATAGGACTGGAGATGAGTCAACTTTAGCTAAAAGGCGTCCCAATGATTCGGAATTCATAGATCTTTAGTGATAAGATTGATAAAAGTGGGATGGGAGAGGTCAAAACTTAAAATAGCAATGAGCCCACTCTCTCAGATTTGAAGGATTTTAATTATGATAGTTGCTCTTTAATTGATTGTGTTTCCTTGTTGCAATCCATGTTAAATTCTCCGCATGCTTCTGGTCAAAATAAAGCTTTAGTACTAAACATATTGTGGATGCCATTACGAAATCTTTTGAAGAGAAACTTGAGTTGGAGGTCTCTATACCTAGAAAACTTTATGATGAGTGGGAACCCACTATTAAGATTAAAATCAAAGATTATGAGTGCCATGCTTTGTGTGATTTGGGTGCTAGCGTTGCCACAATTCCAAAATCTTTTTGTGATGTGTTAGGATTTCCTGAATTTGATGATGTTGGGGAACGTCGCATGGGAAACAAAAAAAAGATCTACGCACACGAAGACCTATCATGGTGATCATTATATACGAGAGGGAGGTTGGATCCACCTACCCTTGTAGATCTCTAAGTGGAAACTTTAATAAACACGGTTGATGTAGTGGTACGTCTTCACAATCCGTCCCACGAACCGCCCCACGAACCGACTCAAGATCCGTCCCACGATCCGTCCCGATCAAGTGCCGAACGGACGGCACCTCCGCGTTCCGCAAACGTATAGCTTGATGACGATCTCCGCCTTCTTGATCCAGAAAGAGAGGGAGGAGACATAGATGAGATCTCCAGCACGGCGGCGTGGTGGTTGTGTTGGTGGAGCTATTCCAGCACGGCTTCGCCTAAGCACCGCTGAAACTAGAGGAGAAAGATATCTAGAGAGAGAGGACAGCACGTGGCTGTTTTCTGTTGTCTAAAAACCCTCAAAACCTTAGTATATATAGGAGGAGAGGAGGGAGAGGGCTGCGCCCTAGGGCAGCCTTCTCTTCCCTTGCGCAAGGGAGAGGAGGAGGAGTCCTACTCCAAACCTATTTGGAGTAGGATTCCTCCTTCCCACTTGGAAACTCTTTCCACCTTGTTTTTTTCCTTATCAAACCTTATGGGCCTTAGTGGGAACTTATTCCAGCCCACTAGGGGCTGGTTTATCTCTTCCCACAACCCATGAGGCTCCTTGGGGAGTGACATCCCTCCCGATGGTCCACGACACCCCTCCCGGCAATCCCGGTACACTACCGATGAGCCCGAAACTTTTCCGGTGACCAAAACAGGACTTCCTATATATCAATCTTCGTTTCCGAACCATTCCGGAAACCCTCGTGACGTCCGGGATCTCATCCAAGACTCCGAACAACCATCGGTCACCAACACATATAACTCAACTATACCGAAACATCACCGAACCTTAAGTGTGTAGACCCTGCGGGTTCGAGAACTATCCACACAAGACCTGAGACACTCTCCAGTCAATACCAACAGCGGGAACTGGATGTCCATATTGTCTCCTACATATTCTATGAAGATCTCTATCGGTTGAACCTCTATGTTGAGGATTCATATAATCATGTATACTATTCCCTTTGTCCTCCGGTATGTTACTTGCCCGAGATTGGATCGTCGCTATCTCCATACCTAGTTCAATCTCGTTACCGGCAAGTCTCTTTACTCGTTCCATAATACAAGATCACGTAAATAACTCCTTAGTCACATTGCTTGCAAGGCTTGTTGTGATTTTGTATCATCGAGTGGGCCCCCGAGATACCTCTCCGTCACACGGAGTGACAAATCCCTGTCTTGATCCATGTCAACCTAACAGACACCTTCGGAGATACCTGTAGAGCACCTTTATAGTCACCCAGTTACGTTGCAATGTTTGATACACACAAGGTATTCCTCCGGTGTCTGGGAGTTGCATGATCTCATGGTCATAGGAACAGATACATTGACATGCAGAAATCAATGGCAATAAACTGACACGATCATATGCTACGTTTATAGTTTGGGTCTTGTCCATTGATACGTCCATTTTGCATCATGCTTTTTCGTTCATATTTATCGCTTTTTGGGCTGTTATTACACATTATAGTACAATACTTATGCCTTTTCTCTCTTATTTTATAAGGTTTACATGCAGAGGGAGAATGCCGGCAGTTGGAATTCTGGTATGAAAAAGGAGCAAGTTTGAGATACCTATTCTGCGCAACTCCAAAAGCCGTGAAAATCAACGAGGACCCACTAGTTTAATGCTATGGTTAGACTTAGTCGTAATTCTTCTTTCGTAGTTGCGGATTCATGCGAGAGGCGTTAATCATAAGTGGGATGTTTGTCCAAGTAAGGAAAGAACCCAAGCACCGGTCCACTCACATATCAAAATATCAAAGTAGTGAACGTGAATCATATGAACATGATGAAAACTAGCTTGACAGAAATTCCCATGTGTCCTTGGGAGCGCTTTACCTCATGTAAGAGTTTCTCCAGGCTTGTCTCTTTCTACAAAAGGGATTGGGCCATCTTGCTGCACCTTTGTTACTATTGTAACTTGCTACTCGCTATGAATTATCTAATCACACAACTATCTGTTACCGATAATTTCAGTGCCTGCACAGAATACCTTGCTGAAAACCACTTGTCAGTTCCTACTGCTCCTCGTTGGGTTCGACACTCTTACTTATCGAAAGGACTACGATAGATCCCCTACACTTGTGGGTCATCAAGACTCTTTTCTGGTGCCGTTGCCGGGGAGTGAAGCGCCTTTGGTAAGGAAACATTTATATAGTGTGCTGAAATTTATTGTCACTTGTCACTATGGAAACTAATCCTTTGAGGAGTTTGTTTGGGGTATCTTCACCTAGAATGGAAGCACAAGGAGTTGCTCCTCAACCCACTGCACCTACTGAAAATATTTGTTATGAAATTCCTTCGGGTATGCTAGAGAAACTGTTGGCTAATCCTTTTACACGAGATGGAACATCACATCCCGACTCACATCTAATCTATGTAGATGAAGTTTGTGGTTTATTTAAGCTTGCAGGTTTGCCCGAGGATGAGGTCAAGAAGAAGGTCTTTCCCTTATCTTTGAGGGATAAAACATTGACATGGTATAGGCTTGGTGATTATATTGGATCATGGAACTACAACCGATTGAAATTAGAATTTCATTAAAATTTTTATCCTATGCATTTGGTACATATTGATCGGAATTATATCTATAATTTTTGGCCTCGTGATAGAGAAAGTATCTCTCAAGCTTGGGGGAGGCTTAAATCAATGTTATATTCATGCCCCATCCATGAGCTCTCGAGAGAAATTATTATTCAGAACTTCTATGCTCGACTTTCTCATGATAATCGCAGCATGCTTGACACTTCTTGTACCGGTTCTTTTATGAAGAGAGATATTGACTTCAAATGGAATTTATTGGAAAGAATTAAATGCAACTCTGAAGATTGGGAGTTTGATGAAGGTAAGGAGTCAGGTATGAATCTTAAGTTCGATTGCGTTAAATCCTTCGTTGAAACAAATACCTTTTGTGATTTTAGCGCTAAACATGGACTTGATTCTGAGATAGTAGCTTCATTATGTGAATCATTTGCTGCTCATATTAATCTCCCTAAAGATAAGTGGTTTAAATATAATCCTCCCATAGAAGTCAATGTAGTTAAACCCAATCCAGTTGAAGAGAAAGTCATATGCTTATAATGATCCTATTACTCCTAGGGCTTACATTGAGAAAGCACCCTTCCCTGTTAGAATAAAGGATCGTGCTAAAGCTCCAACTGTGATACGTAAGGGCTACATTAGAACACCTACATCCCAAAGCAAATTAGAGTTGAACCTAGAATTGCTATTATCAAAGATCTCCTGTCCAGGAATGTTGGTGGGCATGTTATTCACTTCTGTAAAGATGCTGCTAGAATTGCTAAACCTCATGCTAGAGACAAACATAGGCCTCTTGTTGGCATGCTTGTTGTTTGTGTTAAGATAGGAGATCATTTTTATCATGGTTTATGTGACGTGGGTGCTAGTGTTAGGGCAATACCTCAATCTTTATATGAGGAAATTAAAGACGAGATTGCACCTGTCGAGATGGAATCTATTGATGTTACTATTCAGCTTGCCAATGGAGATACTATCTGCCCTTTGGGAATTGTTAGAGATGTTGAAGTCTTGTGTGGAAAACTAAGTATCCTGCTGATTTTCTTGTTCTTGCTACCACACAAGATAGCTTTTGTCCCATCATATTTGCCAGACCTTTCCTCAATACTGTCAATGCTCATATTGACTGTGAGAAGCAAACTGTCACTGTTGGCTTTGAAGGTGTGTCACATGAATTCAATTTCTCCATGTTTGGTAGACAACCTCATGAAAAAGAATTGTTTAGTAAGGATTAAATTATTGCCCTAGCTTCTATTACTGTGCCTCCTACTGATCCTTTAGAGCAATACTTGCTTGAGCATGAAAATGATATGCATATGGATGAAATGAATGTCTTTGAACAACATCCTATCCTTAAGAATAATTTGCCTGTTGAACTACTTGGAGATCCACCCCTACCAAAGGGTGATCCTGTGTTTAGATTAAACAGTTACCTAATACTCTTAAGTATGCTTATCTTGATGAAAAGAGATATATCCTGTTATTATTAGTGCTAGCCTTTCAGAGCATGAAGAAAAGAAATTATTGAAAACTCTCGGGAAGCACTGTGCTGCTATTGGATATACTCTATGATCTTAAGGGCATTAGTCCCACTCTATGCCAACATAAAATTAAAACCGATCATGATTCCAAAACAGTTGCCGATCATCAATGGAGATTAAATCCTAATATGAAAGAGGTAGTAAGAAAAGAAATACTAAAGCTCCTGGAAGTAGGTATTATCTATCCCGTTGCTCATAGTGATTGGGTAAGTCTGGTGCATTGCGTCCCTAAGAAGGGAGGTATTACCGTTGTCCCTAATGATAAAGATGAATTGATCCCACAGAGAATTATTACTAGCTATAGGATGGTAATTGATTTTAGGAAATTGAATAAAGCCACTAGGAAAGATCATTACCCTTTGCCTTTTATTGACCAAATGCTAGAAAGATTGTCTAATCACACACACTTCTGCTTTCTAGATGGCTATTCTTGTTTCTCCCAAATACCTGTTGCACAATCTGATTAGGAGAAAACCACTTTTACCTGCCCTTTCGGTACCTTTGCTTACAGACGTATGCCTTTTGTCTTATGTAATGCACCTGGTAACTTTCAAAGATGTATGATGGCTATATTCTCTGACTTTTGTGAAAATATTGTTGAGGTTTCCATGGATGACTTCTCCGTTTACGGGTCTTCTTTTGATGATTGCCTCAGCAACCTTGATCGAGTTTTGCAGAGATGTAAAGATACCAACCTTGTCTTGAATTGGGAGAAGTGCCACTTTATGGTTAATGAAGGCATCGTCTTAGGACATAAAATTTCTAAAAGAGGTATTGAAGTCGATAAGGCTAAAGTTTATGCGATCGAGAAAATGCCATGCTCTACATACATCAAAGGTATAAGAAGTTTCCTTGGTCATGCTGGTTTCTATAGAAGGTTCATTAAAGACTTCTCTAAGATTTCTAGGCCTCTTACCAATCTCTTGCAAAAGGATATTCCATTTGTTTTTGATGATGATTGTGAACAAGCATTTGAAATACTTAAGAAGGCCTTGATAACTGCACCTATTGTTCAACCACCTGATTGGAACCTACCTTTTGAAATTATGTGTGATGCTACTGATTATGCTATTGGTGCTGTTCTAGGACAAAGAGTTGATAAGAAATTGAATGTTATTCAATATGCTAGTAAAACTTTAGACAGTTCCCAAAGAAACTATGCTACTACTCAGAAGGAATTTTTAGCAGTCGTGTTTGAATGTGAAAAGTTCAGATCTTACATTGTTGATTCCAAATTTACTATTCACACTGATCATGCTGCTGTTAAGTATCTCATGGAAAAGAAAGATGCTAAACCTAGACTTATCAGATGGGTTCTCTTGCTACAAGAATTTTATTGGCATGTTGTTGATAGCAAGGGTGCTGAGAACCCCATAGCAGATAACTTGTCTAGGTTGGAGAATGTTCTTGATGACCCACAACCTATTGATGATAGCTTTCCAAATGAACAACTGAATGTCATCAATGCTTCACAAAGTACACCTTTGTATGCTGATTATGCAAATTATATTGTTGCCAAATATAAACCACCTAATTTCACATACCAACAAAAGAAGAAAATCTTCTTTGATTTGAGACATTACTTTTGGGACGATCCTCACCTTTATAATGAAGGTGTAGATGATGTTATTAGACGTTGTGTACCTGAGCATGAACAGGGACAGATCCTACAAAAGTGTCACTCCGAGGCTTACGGAGGAAACCATGCGAGAGATAGAACTACGCACAAGGTATTGCAATCCGGTTTCTATTGGCCTACTCTCTTCAAGGATGCCCATAAGTTTGTCTTGTCTTGTGATGAATGTCGAAGAATAGGTAATATCAGTAAACGTCAGGAAATGCCTATGAATTATTCACTTGTTATTGAACCATTTGATGTTTGGGGTTTTGATTATATGGGACCTTTTCCAAAGTCCAACGGGTATACTCATATCCTAGTTGGTGTTGATTACGTTACTAAGTGGGTAGAAGCTATCCCAACTAGTAGTGTTGATCATAACACCTCTATTAGGATGCTTAAAGAAGTTATTTTCCCTAGATTTGGAGTCCCTAGATATTTAATGACTCTTGGTGGTTCACATTTTATTCATGATGCTTTCCGTAAAACGCTTGCTAAGTATGACGTCAACCATAGAATTGCATCTCCCTATCATCCTCAGTCCACTGGTCAAGTAGAGCTAAGTAATAGATAAATTAAACTAATTCTGCAAAAGACTGTTAATAGGTCTAGAAAGAATTGGTCTAAGAAGCTTGATGATGCACTGTGGGCTTATAGAACTGCTTATAAGAATCCCATGGGCATGTCTCCGTACAAAATGGTTTACGGTAAAGCATGCCATTTACCTCTTGAGCTAGAGCATAAGGCTTATTGGGCAATCAAAGAGCTCAACTTTGATTTCAAACTTGCTGGTGAGAAGAGGTTATTTGATATTAGGTCACCTGATGAATGGAGAACTCAGACATATGAAAATTCCAAGTTGTTTAAATAAAAAGTTAAGAGGTGGCATGATAAAAGGGTACAAATACGTGAGTTCAATGTAGGTGATTATGTCTTGCTATACAATTCTCGTTTAACATTTTTTGCAGACAAGCTTCTCTCTAAATGGGAAGGTCCTTACATTGTTGAGGAAGTATGTCGTTCCAGTGCCATAAAGATCAACAACACAGAAGGTAATTTTCCGAGAGTTGTAAATGGGCAAAGAATCAAGCATTATATCTCAGGTACTCCCATAAATGTTGAAAGCAATATTATTAATACCATAACTCCGGAGGAGTACATAAGGGATATTTATCAGCCTGTTTCAGACTCCAAAAACGAAGAGGTATGTGATTCGGTAATTAAACCGACTACAAAACTTTTCCAGTAGCAATTTTTCTCCGTTTTGGATTTTTTTAGAAAATAGAAAAATTTAAAGTAGTCCGGAAAGCGCACGAGGAGGCGACAAGCCTGCCAGGCGCAACCTACCCCCCCGGCCGCGCCTGGGTGGCTTGTGGGCACCTCGTGTGTCTCCCGGACTCCGTTTTCTGGTGGAATACTCCTTTTGGTCGGGAAAAATTCATTATATATTCTCCCGAAAGGTCTGACCCTCGTATCACGCAAATATCTTGTGTTTTCGTTTCGATCCTGTTTCTGCCATAGATTTAGGGCAAGGATGTCGTCTCAGGAATCTGTCGGGGAGTACGATTTCCCTCAAGTCTATGAAGAAGTAAATGCTGATCTCAAAAGAATGGAGGTCATGGAGGCCAAGGAAGGGCTGCTGGAAGAAACCAAGGGCAAAATAAGGACGATAATCCAGCGTCGGACGAAGGGCAATCTGTGCTCAACAAGAAAGAAGCTGAGGAAGAGGATATTCTTCAACCCTACCTCCACCTTTTACCTCCATCCTTGATCGAACTCTTGAGGTTATGTGAAATAAGTCGTGTTCGTAATACTTATCTCACCCGTGAAGTTGTTTTGCTGGAGAAACGTATCACAGAGCTCCAAAGTATAAATCTAAGATTGATGGCCCTCTTGGAATCAAAAGACAGGACAACTCCACCACCAGCACCTTCGTAGGAAGACAATTAAGCACGGGTATGGGCACTCCTGTTGGCTTGTGCCAAGCTTGGGGGAGTTGCCCCGGTATCGTATCACCATCACATCTTTTGCCTTTACCTTTTTCTTAGTTCGATCCTTTTTGGTTTTATCTTTCTCTAGTATAATAAAGTTCTTAGTGATCTAGGCTTGAGTTTTGCTTTGTGTCACCCCCAATGTATTCGAGTTCGTGAGTCATATAATAAAGAGTGTTTTAGTTAAGGGCCTTGCCTCACGCCATGATCTAAAGAAAAGAATAATAAAAGAACAAAAGCGTGAAAGATCATGTAATGATCTTATGGGACGTGATGGCTTCACATATAAAAAGAATGTTGATTGAAACTTGTTGTGGGTGGACAAACGTAGACCTTGGTCATTGTTGCAATTAATAGGAAGTAATAAAGAAGGAGAGGTTCACATATAAATATATCATCTTGGTTACCATCTATGATTGTGAACACTCATTAAATTATTACATGCTTAGAAGTAGATGTTGGACAAGGAAGAAAACATAATGAATTATGTTTGCTTGGTTCCGAACAATATTATATGACTAGATATCCCTTAGCATATGACGATTGCTTCCACCTCATATCAGCCAAAACTTCCGCACTAGGTAGAGATACTACTTGTGCATCCATAAACCTTCAACCCAGTTTTGCCATGACACTCCACCATACCTACCTATGGATTGAATAAGATCCCTCAAGTAAGTTGTCATCGGTGCAAGCAATAAAAATTGCTTCCTAAATATGTATGATCTATTAGTGTGTGGAAAATAAGCTTTGTACGAACCTGTGATAAGGAAGACATAAAAGCGACAGACTGCATAATAAAGTTCTTTACCACAGGAGGCAATATAAAGTGACGTTCCTTCACACTAAGAGGTCACACATCCAAACCTCAAAAGCACATGAAAACCTCTGCTTCCCTCTGCGGAGGGCCTATCTTGTACCTTTACTTTTTATCCTTAAAAGAGTCGTGGTGATCAACACCAATTCCTTATTTCGCCGTTATCTTGGCTAACGTCATGTGCTAGGTAAAGATCTATATTCGTATGTCAACTTGGAAGTAAGTATTCATGAATTATTATTGTTGACATTACCCTTGAGGTAAGTAATTGGGAGGCGAAACTATAAGCCCCTATCTTTCTGTGTGTCCAACTGAAACTTTGATCTCATGAGTACCACGTGAGTTTTAGCAATTGTAGAACACGAAAGGATGATTGAGTATGTGGATTTTCTTTACATGCTCTTATTTGACTCATTCCGATGTTATGATAAATTGCAATTGCTTCAATGACTAAATACTATTGGTTGTTAATTCTCAATAAGGTTCTTGATCCATACTTTACTTTGTGAAGGAATTATCACTTTAGCATAAGAGATTATATGATGATATTGCTGTTCTAAATATGATCATGATGCATGCATGTCCGTATTTTGTTTTATCGATGATGTCTACTACGCAACCTTCTCCTTGTAGACGTTGTTGGGACTCTAAGTGCAGAGGGTTGTAGGACAGTAGAAATTTTCCCTCAAGTGGGTGACCTAAGGTTTATCAATCCGCGGGAGGTGTAGGATGAAGATGATCTCTCACAAGCAACCCTGCAACCAAATAACAAAGAGTCTCTTGTGTCCCCAACACACCTAATACAATGGTAAGTTGTATAGGTGCACTAGTTCGGCGAAGAGATGGTGATACAAGTGCAATATGGATGGTAGATATAGGTTTTTGTAATCTGAAATTACAAAAACAGCAAGGTAACTAGTAACAAAAGTGAGCACGAACGGTATTGCAATGCATGGAAACAAGGCCTAGGGTTCATACTTTCACTAGTGAAGTTCTCTCAACAATGATAACATAATTGGATCATATAACTAGCCCTCAACATGCAACAAAGAGTCACTCCAAAGTCACTAATAGCGAAGAACAAACGAAGAGATTATTGCCGGGTACGAAACCACCACAAAGTTATTCTTTCTGATCGATCTATTCTAGAGACCGTAGTAAAATAACACGAAGCTATTCTTTACGTTCGATCCATCATAGAGTTCATACTAGAATAACACCTTAATATACATATCAACCAAGACCCTAATGTCACCTAGATACTCCATTGTCACCTCAAGTATCCGTGGGCATGATTATACGATATGCATCACACAATCTCATAATCATCTATTCAACCAACACATAGAACTTCAAAGAGTGCCCCGAAGTTTCTAGCAGAGAGTCAAAACGTGTGCCAACCCCTGTGCATAGGTTCCCAATGTCACGAACCCGCAAGTTGATCCCCAAAACATACATCAAGTACTCACATGAATCCACGTGTGCCAACCCATATGCATAGGTTCCCAATTGTCACAAACCCGCAAGTTGATCACAGCAGATAGACACGTGCAATACATACATCAAGTGTTCTCAAAGACTCAATCCGAAAAGATAACTCCAAAGGGGAAACGAAATTCATTACAAGAAGGAGAGGGGGAAGAACATCATAAGATCCAACTATAGTAGCAAAGCCCATGGTACATCGAGATCAAGACATCTCATGAACACGAGAGAGAGAGAGAGATCAAACACATAGCTACTGGTACATACCCTCAGCCCCGAGGGAGAACTACTCCCTCCTCGTTATGGAGATCGTCGGGATGATGAAGATGGCCACCGGAGATGGATTCCCCCTGCGGCAGGGTGCCGGAACGGGCTCCAGATTGGTTTTTGGTGGCTACAGAGGCTTGCGGCGGCGGAACTCCCGTTCTAGGTTTCTTTCTGAAGGTTTCTGAATTTATAGGAATTTATGGCTGTGGAATTACGTCGGTTGGGCCCACGAGGAGGTCACAAGCCTTCCCTACGCCACCTAGGGGGGTGGTGGCGGCGTCAAGGCTTGTGACTCCCTCGTGGATCTTCTGGCCTTCTTCCAAAGCTTCGGGGGTCTCTTTTGGTCCAAAAAAATCATCGTAAAGTTTCATTCCATTTGGACTCCGTATGAAAATGGGCCAAAAAGACGGAAAAAATAGAAATTGGCACTTGGCTCTGAGTTAATAGGTTAGTCCCAAAATGATATAAAATAGCATATTCATGCATAGAAAACATCCAAAGTTGACAAGATAATAGCATGGAACCATCAAAAATTATAGATACGTTGGAGACGTATCAATCGACACCTCTATGTGTAAACTTGTGGGCATATTTGTTGATCTCGGCTTCCGCTTGAGGACAAGCGAGGTCTAAGCTTGGGGGAGTTGATACGTCCATTTTGCATCATGCGTTTTTGTTGATTTTTATCGCTTTTTGGGATGTTATTACACATTACGGTACAATACTTATGCCTTTTCTCTCTTATTTTATAAGGTTTACATGAAGAGGGAGAATGCCGGCAGCTGGAATTCTGGTCTGAAAAAGGAGCAAGTTTGAGATACCTATTCTGCGCAACTCTAAAAGCCGTGAAAATCAACGAGGAATTATTTTGGATTTTATAAAAAACACTGGGCGGAAGAAGTACCGGAGGGGAGCCACCACGAGGCCACAAGCCTGCCAGGCGCGGCTTACCCCCTGGCCGCGCCTGGGTGGCTTGTGGGCCCCCCGTTTCCCCTCCAGCTCCCATCTTCTGCTGTAAGGAGGGTTTCGTCCCTGAAAAAAGCACGAGGAGGCTTTCGGGAAGAGACGCTGCCGCCACAAGGCGGAACTTGAGCAGAACCAATATAGAGCTCAGGCAGGGTCGTCCTGCCGGGGAAACTTCCCTCCCGAAGGGGGAAATCGTCGCCATCATCATCACCAACACTCCTCTCATCGGAGGGTACTCATCTCCATCAACATCTTCATCAGCACCATCTCATCTCCAAACCCTAGTTCATCTCTTGTAGCCAATCTCCGTCTCGCGACTCCGATTGGTACTTGTAAGGTTGCTAGTAGTGTTAATTACTCTTTGTAGTTGATGCTAGTTGGACTACTCGATGGAAGATCATATGTCCAAATCCTTAATGCTATTCAATACCTCTCTGGTCATGAACATAATTATTCTTCGTGAGTAGTCACTTTTGTTCCTGAGGACTTGGGATAAGTCTTGCTATAAGTAGTCATGTGAAATTGGTATTCGTTCGATCTTTTGATGCGATGTATGTTGTCTTTCCTCTAGTGGTGTTATGTGAACGTCGACTACATGAAACGTCACCATTATTTGGGCCTAGAGGAAGGCATTGGGAAGTAATAAGTAGATGATGGGTTGCTAGAGTGACAAAAGCTTAAACCCTAGTTTATGCGTTGCTTCGTAAGGGGCTGATTTGGACCCACCAGTTTAATGCTATGGTTAGACTTAGTCTTAATTCTTCTTTCATAGTTGCGGATGCTTGCGAGAGGGGTTAATCATAAGTGGGATGTTTGTCAAAGTAAGGACAACAGCCAAGCACCGGTCCACCCACATATCAAAATATCAAAGTAGTGAACACTAGTCATATGAACATGATGAAAACTAGCTTGACAGAAATTCCCATGTGTCATCGATAGCGCTTTACCTCATATAAGAGTTTGTCCAGGCTTGTCCCTTGCTACAAAAGGGATTGGTCCATCTTTCTGCACCTTTGTTAGTGTTGTTGCTTGCTACTCGCTACAAATTATCTTATCACACAACTATCTGTTACCGATAATTTCAGTGCCTGCAGAGAATACCTTGCTGAAAACCACTTGTAAGTTTCTTGTGCTCCTCGTTGGGTTCGACACTCTTACTTATCGAAAGGACTACGATAGATCCCCTACATTTGTGGGTCATCATCCATCACATCATTCTCCCAATGATGTGATCTCGTTATCAAGTGACAACACTTGCCTATGGTTAGGAAACCTTAACCATCTTTGATCAACGAGCTAGTCAACTAGAGGCTTCCCAGGGACAGTGTTTTGTCTATGTATCCACACATGTATTTGTGTTTCCAATCAATACAATTATAGCATGGATAATAAACGATTATCATGAACAAAGAAATATAATAATAACTAATTTATTATTGCCTCTATGGCATATTTCCAACAGTCTCTCACTTGCACTAGAGTCAATAATCTAGTTCATATCACTATTTGATTTTAATGAATCCAACACCCATACACTTCTGGGGTTTGATCACGTCTGGCTTTTGAGAGAGGTTTTAGTCAACGAGTCTGAACCTTTCAAATCTATGTGTGCTTTGTAAATCTCTATGTTATCCTTTAGATGCTGCTACTACGTGCCATTTGGAACTATTCCAAATAACTCCTCCACTATACGAATCCGCTTTACTCCTTAAAGTTATTCAGATTAGTGTCAAAGCTTGTATCGACGTAACCCTTTACGACGAACTCTTTAATCACCTCCATAATCGAGAAAAATTCCTTAGTCCATTAGTTACTAAGGATAACTTTGATCGCTGTTCAGTGATTCGATCCTAGATCATTCTTTGTACCCCTTTACAGACTTATGGCAAGGCACACATCAGGTGCAGTACACAACATGGCATACTTTAGAGCCTACGGCTAAGGCATAGGGGACGACTTTTGTCCTTTCTCTTTCTTCTGCCGTGGTCGGGCTTTGAGTCTTACTCAAATTCACACCTTACAACACAGCCAAGAACTCCTTCTTTGCTAATCTATTTTGAACTCCTTCAAAAACTTGTCTAGGCATGCATTTCATTGAAAGTTCTATTTAGCGTTTTGATCTATCTCTATTGATCTTGATGCTCAATGTTCAAGTAGCTCTATCCAGGTTTTCCTTTGAAAAACTCCTTTCAAACAACCCTTTATGCTTTGTAGAAATTCTACATTACTTTCGATCAACAATATGTCAACCACATATACTTATCATAAATTCTATAGGGCTCCCACTCACTTCTTTGGAAATACAAGTTTCTCATAAACCTTGTATAAACCCAAAAGATTTGATCATCTCATCAAAGCGTATATTCCAACTCCGAGATGCTTGCACCAGTCCATAGAAGGCTCGCTGGAGCTTGCATACTTGTTAGCATCCTTAGGATCGACTAAACCTTCTGGTTGTATCACATACAACCTTTCCTCAAGGAAACCGTCGAGGAAACAATGTTTTGACATCCTATGTGAAATATTTCATAAATAATGCAACAACTGCTAACATAATTCCAACAGACTTTTAGCATTGCTACGAGTGAGAAAGTCTCATCATACTCAACTCTTTGAACTTGTCGGAAACATCTTTGCGATAAGTCGAGCTTTTCTTAATGGTGACTTTTCACCATCATTGTCTGTCTTCCTTTTAAAGATCATATGTACTTAATAGTCTTACGAGCATCAAGTAGTTCTTCCAAAGTCTATACTTTATTTTTATACACGAATCCTCTCTCGGATTTCATGGCCTCCAGCAATTTGCCGGAATTCAGGCCCACCATCGCTTCTCCATAGCTCGTAGGTTCATTGTTGTTCAACAACATGACCTCCAAGGTAGGGTTACCGTACTACTCTGTAGTAGTACGCGACCTTTTCGACCTACGAGGTTTGTACAAACTTGATCCGAAGCTTAATGATCACTATCATCAGTTTCCACTTCAATTGGCATAGGCGCCGCAGGAACAACTTCCCCCGCCCTGCTACACACTGGTTGAAGTGACGGTTCAATAACCTCATCAAGTTCCACCACCCTCGCACTCAATTCTTTCGAGAGAAACCTTTCCTCGAGAAAGGACCCGACTGTTTTGGATATCCTATGAAGATGCATTTATCCGCTTTGGGTTCGAGCTTATCGGACTGAAATTTTTTCACATAAGCGTCGTAGCCCCAAACTTTCAAGAAACGACAACTTAGGTTTCTCCAAACCATAGTCATACGGTGTCATCTCAACGGAATTACATGGTGCCCTATTTAAAGTGAATGCGGTTGTTTCTAATGCCTAACCCAAAATGATAGTGGTATTTCAAAAAGAGTCATCATGGTATGCGCTATATCCAATAGGGCGCGGCTATGACGTTCAGACACACCATCACACTATGGTGTTCTCGGTGGCATGAATTGCGAAACAATTTCCACACTGTCTTAACTGTGTACCAAAACTCGCAACTCAGATATTCATCCCTATGATCATATCATAGACAGTTTATCCTCTTGTCACGACGATCTTCACTCTGAAATAGCTTTGAACTTTTCAATATTTAAAACTTGTGATTCATCAAGTAAATACTCCTGTATCTACTCAAATCGTCAGCGAAGCAAGAACATAACAATGTCCACTACGTGCCTCAACACTCATTGGACTGCACACATAAAAAATGTATTACTTCCAACAAGTTACTTTCTTGTTCCATCTCACTAGAAAACGAGGCCTTCAATCATCTTGCCCATGTGGTATGATTTGCATGTCTCAAGTGATTCAAAATCAAGTGAGTCCAAACGATCCATCTGCAAGGAGTTTCTTCATGCGTTTATACCAATACGTATGGTTTGCATGTCTCAAACGTTTCAAAAATGAGTGAGTACAAAGATCCATTAGCATGGAGCTTCTTCATGCATTTTATACCAACATGACTCAAGTGGCAGTGCCACAAATAAGTGGAACTATTATTACTACTTTGTATTTTTGGAATCAATATTATGAACATGTGTATCACTACGACCGAGATTCAATAAACCATTGAAGGTAATTATTCAAGCAAATAGAATAACCAATATTCTCTTTAAATGAATAATCATATTGCAATAAACACGATCCAATCATGTTCATGCTCAACGCAAACACCAAATAACAATTATTTAGGTTTAACACTAATCCCGATGGTAGAGGGAGCGTGCGATGTTTGATCACATCAACCTTAGAATTACTTCCAACACACATCGTCACCTCACACTTGCTAGTATCCTTTTAATCCGTAGCTATAACTTCGAGTTACTAACACTTAACAACAGAACCGGTATATAATACCCTGGTGCTACTAGGAATACTAGTAATGTACACATCAATATCAGGTATATCCAATATACTTTTGTAGACTTTGCCAGCCTTCTCATCTAAGAAGTATCTTGGGTAGTTCCACCTCAGTCATCGTTTCCCTCATAACAGAAGCACTTAGTCTCGGGTTTGGTTCAACCCTGGGTTTCTTCACTAGAGCAGCAACTGTTTTTCCGTTTCATAAAGTATCCCTTCTTACCCTTTCCCTTTCTTGAAACTAGTGGTTTTACTAACCATCAACAATTGATGCTCCTACTTGATTTCTACTTTCGCAGTGTCAAACATTGCGAATAGCTCAAGGATAATCATATGTATCCTTGATATGTTATAATTCATCATGAAGCTCTAGTAGCTTGGTGGAAGTGACTTTGGAGAACCATCACTATCTCATCTGGAAGATCAACTCCCACTCGATTCAAGCGATTGTAGCACTCAGACAATCTGAGCACATGCTCAACGATTGAGATTTTCTCCCTTACTTTGTAGAAAAATAATCTTGTCGGAGGTCTCATACCTCTTAACAAGGGCACGAGCATGAAATCCCAATTTCATCTCTTGGAACATCTCATATGTTCCGTGACGTTTCAAAACGTCTTCCGCGCCCCAATTCTAAGTCGTTAAGCGTTACGCAATGAACTATCACGTATTCATCAAAAACATTTCTGTCAGATGTTTGCAACATCCACAAACGACGCTTGAGGTTCAGCACACTGAGTGGTGCATTAAGGACATAAGCCTTCTGTGCGGGAATGAGGACAATCCTCAGTTTACGGACTCGGTCCGCAAAATTGCTACTATCATCTTTCAACTAAATTTTCTCTAAGAACATATAAAAACAGTAGAGCTACAACGCAAGCTACAACATAATTTGCAAAGACCTCTTTGACTATGTTCATGATAATTGAGTTTAGCTAATCATATTACAAATAACTCCCACTCAAAATAGACATCCCTCTAGTCATTTGAGTGGCGCATGATCCAAATCCACCAACTCAAGACCAATCATCACGTGAGTTGAGTATAGTTTCAGGGGTGAACATCTGCATGTTGATCATATCAACTATATGATTCATGCTCGACCTTTTGGTGTCTTGTGTTCCGAGGCCATGTCTGTACATGCTAGGCTTGTGAAGTTTAACCCGAGTGTTCTGCGTGTGCCACTGTTTTGCACCCGTTTTATGTAAATGTTGAGTCTATCACACCCGATCATCACGTGGTGTCTCAAAATGACGAACTGTCGCAACGGCGCACAGTCGAGGATAACACAATTTTATCTTGAAATTTTAGTGAGGGGTCACGTTATAACGCTACCATCGTTCTAAGAAAAATAAGGTGAATAAAAAGGATTAACATCACATGCAATTCATAAGTGACATGATATGGCCATGATGTTGTGCTTCTCGATCTCCATCACCAAAGCACCGACATGATATTCATCGTCACCAGCGCCACACCATGATCTCCATCATCGTGCCGCCATCGAGGTTGTCGTGTTATCTATGCTATTACTACTAAAGCTACAACCTAGCAATATAGTAAACGCATCTGCAAGCACACACGTTAGTTTAAAGAAAACCCTATGGCTCCTGCCGGTTGCCGTAGCATTAACGTGCAAGTCAATATTTAACTATTACAACATGATCATCTCATACATCCAATATATCACATCATGTCTTCGGCCATATCACATCACATGCATACCCTGCAAAAACAAGTTAGACGTCCTCTAATTTGTTGTTGCATGTTTTACCTGGCTGCTATGGGTATCTAGTATGATCGCATCTTACTTACGCAAAGCCACAACGGTGATATGAAAATTGCTATTTAACCTTTCTCCAAGGACCGCCTCAGTCAAATCCGATTCACCTAAAGTTGAAGAAACAGAGATCCGCCAGTCATCTTTATGCAACAAGTTGCACGTTAGTCGATGAAACCGGTCTCTCGTAAGCGTACGAGTAAGGTTGGTCCAAACCACTTCAATCCAACAATACCGCCGAATCGAGAAAAGACTAAGGAGGGTAGAAAATCGAACATCAACACCCACAAAAACTTTTGTGTTATACTCGAGATTTCATCTACTCGTGAACCAAGCTCATGATGCCATTCTTGGGGAATGCCGCATGGGAAACAAAATATTTCCTACGCACACAAAGACCTATCATGGTGATGATCATCTAGGAGAGTGAGATCGGATCCACATACCCTTGTAGATCGCTAGGCGGAAGCACTAATAAACGCTGTTGATGTAGTGGTACGTCTTCACGATCTGTCCCACGAACCGTCCCACGATCCGTCCCACGATCCGTCTCAAGATTCGTCCCGATCAAGTGCCGAATGTACGTCACCTCCACGTTCCGCACAAGTACAGCTTGATGACGATATCCGCCTTCTTGATCCAGCAAGAGGGGGCGGAGAGGTAGATGAATTCTCCAGCACGGCGGCTTGGTGGTGTTGTTGGTGGAGCTATTCCAGTAGGGCTTCGCCTAAGCACCGCTGAAACTGTAGGAGAAACAGATCTAGAGAGAGAGGGCAGCACGTGGCTGTTTTCTGGTGTCTAAAACCTCTGAAAACCCTTAGTATATATAGGAGGAGAGGAGGGAGAGGGCTGCACCCTAGGTCAGCCTTCTCTTCCCTTGCGCAAGGGAGGGGAGGAGGAGTCCTACTCCAATCCTATTTGGAGTAGGATTCCTCCTTCCCACTTGGAAACTCTTTCCACCTTGTTTTTTCCTTCTCAAACCTTATGGGCCTTAGTGGGAACTTATTACAGCCCACTAGGGGCTGGTTTATCTCTTCCCTCAGCCCATGAGCCCCCTTTCGGCGTGACACCCCTTCCGATGGTCCCCGGCACCCCTCCCGGCACTCCCGGTACACTACCGATGAGCCCGAATCTTTTCCGATGACCAAAATAGGTATTCCTATATATCAATCTTCATTTCCGGACCATTCCGAAAACCCCCGTGACATCCGAGATCTCATCCGGGACTCCGAACAACCTTCGGTGACCAACACATATAACTCAACTATATCGAAACGTCACCGAATCTTAAGTGTGCAGACCCTGCGGGTTCGAGAACTATGCAGACATGACCTGAGACACTCTCCGGTCAATAACCAACAACGGGACCTAGATGTCCATATTGGCTCCTACATATTCTACGAAGATCTCTATCGGTTGAACCTCTATGTCAAGGATTCATATAATCCCGTATACTATTCCCTTTGTCCTTCAGTATGTTACTTGCCCGAGATACGATCGTCGGTATCTCCATACCTAGTTCAATCTCGTTACCGGCAAGTCTATTTACTCATTCCATAATACAAGATCCCGTAACTAACTCCTTAGTCACATTGCTTGCAAGGCTTGTTGTGATGTTGTATTACTGAGTGGGCCCCCGAGATACCTCTCCGTCACACGGAGTGAAAAATCCCAATCTTGATCCATGGCAACCAACAGACACCTTCGGAGATACGTGTAGAGAACCTTTATAGTCACCCAGTTATGTTGCGACGTTTGATACACACAAGGTATTCTTCCGGTGTCCGGGAGTTGCATGATCTCATGGTCATAGGAATAGATACATTGACATGCAGAAAACAGTAGCAATAAACCGACATGATCATATGCTATGTTTATAGTTTGGGTCTTGTCCATCACATGATTCTCTCAATGATGTGATCCCGTTATGAAGTGACAACACTTGCCTATGGCTAGGAAACCTTAACCATATTTGATCAACGAGCTAGTCAATGCTATCCCACAGACAACAGCGCCAGAAATTGACACATTGACAGAGGCTGGGCAAGCGTTGGTTTTTCCCTTCAAGAGGAAAGGGTGATGCAGCACGGGAGGAGCAAGTATTTCCCTTAGTTCGAGAACCAAGGTATTGATCCAGAAGGAGGGTCTCGTCAAGTCCAGAGTACCTGCGCAAACACAAACAAGCTTGCACCCAACGCTTCAAAGGGGTTGTCAATCCCTTCAAGATTGTTTGCAAAGTGAGATCTGAAGGCAGAAAGTGCAACGAAGTAAAAAGTGTAAGGCTGAAATATGGTGTGGAGTAGACCCTGGGGGCCACAGTGTTCACTAGAGGCTTCTCTCAAAATAGCAAGTATCACGGTGGGTGAAAAAATTACTGTCGAGCAATTGATGGAACAACGCAAAGTCATGACGATATCTAAGGCAATGCTCATACATATAGGCATCACGTCCGAGACAAGTAGACCGATACTTTCTGCATCTACTACTATTACTCCACACATCGACCGCTATCCAGCATGCATCTAGTGTATTGAGTTCATGACGAACAGAATAACGCTTTAAGCAAGATGACATGATGTAGAGGGACAATCTCAAACCAATGATGAAAACCCCATCTTTTTACCCTTGATGGAAACAACATGATGCGTGCCTCGCTACCCCTTCTGTCACTGGGTGAGGTCACCGCACAGTATGAACCCAAAACCAAGCACTTCTCCCATTGCAAGAATCATAGATCTAGTTGGCCAGACAAAACCCACAACTCGAAGAGAATTACAAGGATATGAAATCATGCATAAGAGAGATCAGAACAAACTCAAATAAGATTCATAGATAATCTAATCATAAATCCACAATTCATCGGATCTCGACAAACACACCGCAAAAGAAGATTACGTCGGATAGATATCCATGAAGATCATGGAGAAATTTGTATTGAAGATCCAAGAGAGAGAAGAAGCCATCTAGTTACTAGCTATGGACCCGTAGGTCTATGGTGAACTACTCACGCATCATCGGAGAGGTCAGGGTGTTGATGAAGAAGCCCTCCATGTCCGAATCCCCCCTCCGGCTGGGCACCAAAGCGTGCCCCAGATGGGATCTTGCAGATACAAAAGCTTGCGGCGGCAGAAGAGTACTTTCGATGATCTCCTGATTTTTTTGGGATTTTTAGGGAATATATAGGCGCAACCCCTATGTCAGGGGACGCTCAGGGGGCCCACAAGCCTGGATGGCGCGGCCTCCCCCTGGCCGCGGGGTGGGGGATTGTGGGGGCCCCTGGGGCTCCCCTGCCTTGGCTCCCAAGCTCCCCGATCTTCTTTCGTTCCAGAAAAAATCTTTTCTGGGATTTTCTTCTGTTTGGACTCCGTTTCAAAATCTCCTCTGAAAGGGGTCAAAAACATGGAAAAAACAGGACCTGGCACTTGGCAGTGAGTTAATAAGTTAGTCCCAATAAATAAATAAAAGGCATGCAAAACATCCAAAGTTTGACAAGATAATAGCATGAAACAATAAAAAATTATAGATACGTTGGAGACGTATCAAGCATACCCAAGCTTAACTCCTGCTCGTCCTCGAGTAGGGAAGTGATAAAGAATGAATTTTTGATGTGGAATGCTACCTAGCATAGTTGTCCTTTGCAACTTCTTTCACGTGGCATGAATGTTCAGATCCGTACGATTCAAAGAAATAGTTTGCTATTGACATGAAAACAATAATACTTCAAGCAAACTAGCAAAGTAATCATGAACTTTCAAAATAACAAGGCTAAAGAAAGTTATCCCTACAAAATCATATAGTCTGGCTATGCTCCATCATCCTCACACAACTAATGTAAATCATGCACAACCCCGGAATTGGCCAAGTAATTGTTTTCACACTCTTACTTTCTCAAACTTTTTATAACTATCACGCGATACATGAGCGCGAGCCATAGATATAACACTATAGGTGGAATAGAGTGTGGTGGTGGTTGTGAGACAAAAAAGGAGGAGATGGTCACACTGACTCGGCGTATCAATAGGCTATAGAGATGCCCATTAATAGATATCAATGTGAATGAGTAGGTATTGCCATACAAGAGATGCACTAGAGCTATAAGTATGTGAAAGCTCAAAAGGAAAACTAGTGGGTGTGCATCCAACTTGCTTGCTCACGAAGACCTAGGGCAATCTTGAGGAAGCCCATCATTGGAATATACAAGCCAAGTTATATAATGAAGATTCCCACTAGCATATGGTAGTGACAAAGCAAGAAGCTCTCAATCATGAAGAACATGGTGCTAACATGAAGCACAAGTGTGAAAAAAGATAGTAGCATTGTCCCTTCTCTCTTTTTCTCTTTTTTTCATTTGGGCTCTTAGGCCTTTTTTTTCTTTTCTCTTTTCTCTTTTTTTTTGTTTTTGGGCTCTTTGGCCTCTTTTTTTTATTTCCTCATATGGGACAATGCTCTAATAATGATGATCATCACACTTTTATTTACTCATAGCTCAAAGATCACAATGATGATGACTCCATAGGAAATGCCTCCGGCAATGTACCGGGATGTGCAAAGATCTAGCATGGCGTATGGCGTTGAAACATCTCGCTAGCTATCTTACGATCAATCAATGGAAATATGAGAGTGACAACACAAGTCATGAGACGGAACGGTGGTAGTTGCATGGCAATATATCTCGGAATGGCTATAAAAATGCCATAGTAGGTAGATATGGTGGCTGTTTTGAGGAAGGAATTTGGTGGGTTTGTGCACCGGCGAGAATTGCGCGACACTAGAGAGGCTAGCAATGGTGGAAGGTGAAAGTGCATCTATACCATGCACTCAACATTAGTCATAAAGAGCTCACATACTTGTTGCAAAAGTTTTTATTAGTAATCGAAACAAAGTGCTAAACGCATACTCCGAGGGGAAGGGTTGGTAGGTGTTAACCATCACGCGGTCCCGATCTCAACACAAAGGATGAAAATCAATAGATCAATTATGCTCCAACTTCCTAACATGGCGGTTCACCATACGTGCATGCTACGGGAATCACTAACTCCAACACAAGTATTTCTAGATTCAACACACCCTACTAACATAACTCTTAATATTACCGAATCCATGTCTCAAAACTAATTGAGAGGAATCGAAACTTCTCTTTCTACTCAATGCACATGAAATGGAGGTTTTTGCATCCTCTTTGGGTACCTAGCACATTTGGGACTACTTTCATAGCATAAGACAGCTACCAAATCACGCACCGCCGTGCTCTAAAAGATATAAGTGAAGCACAAGAGCAAAAGTATCTAGCTCAAAAGATATAAGTGAAGCACTAGAGCAAAAGTATCTAGCTCAAAAGATATAAGTGAAGCACTATGAGCATTCTAGAAAAATCACGATGAGTGCATGTCTCTCTCTCTCAAAAAGGTGTGCAACAAGGATGATTGTGACACAACAAAAAGAAAATACTCCTATGATAAAAGACGCTCCAAGCAAATCACATATCATATGGTGAATAAAAATATAGCTCCAAGTAATGTTACCGATGGATTGAAGACGAAAGTGGGGATGCCTTCCCGGGGCATCCCCAAGCTTAGGCTTTTTGGTGTACTTGAATTTGGCTTGGGATGCCTTGGGCATCCCGAAGCTAGAGATCTTTCCACTCCTTATCTCTTTGTCTATGAGAACATCACCCAAAACTTGAAAACTTCACAACACAAAACATAAACAGAAACTTGTGATAACATTACTACAAGAAAAGAAACTACCACTTCTTTTGCTACTATAGCAAACTTGAATTCCATCTATATTGATGGTGGGCTACTGTATTCTCACTTTTCCATGTCTAGTACCCCCCGATACTAACCATAGTTTCATCAAAACAAGAAACCAACTCAACAAAAACAGAATCTGTGAGAAACAAACCAGTCTGTACTAATCTGTATACTTCGTATACTTATGTTACCTCAAAATATCTGAATCATTACGACGGCCTGGGAAAAAAGCATATCAATCAGCAGCAAAAAGACTCAACTCAAAATCTCTTTCTGAATAAAAAAGAAAAATCATCTCGTGAATGAAAATTTTCTATCGTTTTCCAGCAGGATCAAACAACCATTACCAAGACTAGTCATAAAGGCTTTGCTTGGCTCAAACACAGAAAGAAATACAAAAAACACAATGACAACAGAATTATGAAAGTGTGGATGCAACAAAACAAGAAGAAAAAAGATATATTCATTGGGTTGCCTCCCAACAAGCGCTATTGTTTAACGCCCTTAGCTAAGCATAAAAGCGATAGAATCACGTATCGTCGTCTTTGGTGCTCAAACCATAAGTGGCCCTCATCATGGACTCATAAGGCAATCTTATTTTCTTTCTAGGAAAGTGTTCCATGGCCTTCCTTGATATCGATGATAGCACCGATAGTCCTTAGGAAAGGTCTACCAAGAATAATGGGGCATGTAGGATTGCAATCAATGTCAAGAGCAATGAAATCCAAGGGTACATAGTTCCTATTTGCAATAATAAGAACATCATTGATCCTTCCCATTGGTTTCTTGACAGTAGAATTAGCAAGACGCAAATTACGAGAACACTCTTCAATCTCATAAAAACCCAGAACATCACATAAAGACTTTCGAATTGCAGAAACACTAGCACCCAAATCACACAAAGTATTGCACTCATAGTTTTTGATTTTGATTTTGATGGTAGGTTCCCACTCATCATGAAGCTTTCTAGGGATAGAGACTTCCAATTCAAGTTTCTCCTCAAGAGATTTTATCATAGCTTCGACAATATGATCGGTAAAGGCTTTGTTTTGGCTATAAGCGTGTGGAGAGTTCAACATGGATTGCATCAAAGAAATGCATTCAATCAAGGAGCAACTATCATAATTAAATTCCTTGAAATCCACGATAGTAATTTCATTACTACTCAAAGTTTTAATGTCTTCTACTCCACTTTTAATGCTTTTAGCATCAAGATAGATGGACTCCGAATCATTCGGGCACTTTTCAACCAAAGTGGATTCATATCCACTGACATAATCATTAGGTTTGACACAACAAAACAAAGATTCAATGGGAGTCACACCAAGCACTTTAAGATCTTCGTGATTCTCATCACGAGTTTCGGGGTTAGCAGCCATTTTATTGACTAAAGTAGCTTGCTTATCAGAAATCTGGCCCACTAGCTTTTCAAGACGAGCAAACTGAGAATTCAGCATAAGGAATTCTTTGGCCATATCATCAACTTCTCTACTCATAAAAACCAGAAAATAATTTTGCTCCTTCAGCTCTCTACGGAAGTAACTATTATATTCAAACTGTGTAGACATGAAGCCTTTAACACTAGTTTCAATCTCTTCTAACTTCGCAAAGTGAGTATCAAAATCTCTTAGTGGGGTGATACGTCTCAAACATATCTATAATTTTTGATGGTTTCATGCTGTTATCTTGTCAACTTTGGATGTTTTATATACCTTTTATATCTTTTTGGGGACTAACTTATTAATTCAGTGCCAAGTGCCAGTTCCTGTTTTTTCTGTGTTTTTGACTCTTTTCAGATCTGATTTTGGAACGGAGTCCAAACGGAATAAAATCCCCGAAATAATTTTTTCCAGAACAGAAGAAGATCGGGAGGCTTGAGGGCCAACGCAGGGGCCCATAGGGAGCCCACAAGCCCTGTATTCGCGGCCAGGGGGGCCTGCGACAACCAGGCTTGTGGCCTCCCTAGCGCTCCCCTACCCTAGCTCTTTGGCCTATGAATTCCCTAAAATCGCAGAAAAAATCAGGGCATCCACGAAAACACTTTTCCGGCGCCGCAAGCTTCCGTTTCCGTGAGATCTCATCTGGAGACCCTTCCCGGTGCCCTGCTGGAGGGGACTTTGGAGTTGGAGGGCTTCTACATGAACATCATCGCCTCTCCAATGACTCGTGAGTAGTCCACTTCAGACCTACGAGTCCGTAGTTAGTAGCTAGATGGCTTCTTCTCTCTCTTGGATCTTCAATACAAAGTTCTCCATGATCTTCATGGAGATCTATCCGATGTAATCCTCTTTGGCGGTGTGTTTGTCAAGATCCGATGAATTGTGGATTTGTGATCAGATTATCTATGAATTATATTTGAGTCTTTGCTGATTTCTTATATGCATGATTTGATATCCTTGTCAGTCTCTCCGAGTCTTGGGTTTTGTTTGGCCAACTAGATCTATGATTCTTACAATGGGAGAAGTGCTTGGTTTTGGGTTCATACCGTGTGGTGACCTTTCCCAGTGACAGAAGGGGCAGCAAGGCATGCATCATGTTGTTGCCATCAAGGGTAACAAGATGGGCTTTTATCGTAGATATGAGATTGTCCATGTACATCATGTCATCTTGATTAAGGCGTTACTCTGTTCTTTTGGACTTAATGACTAGATGCATGCTGGATAGTGGTCGATGTGTGGAGTAATAGTAGTAGATGCAGAAAGTATCGGTCTACTTGTTTTGGACGTGATGCCTAGAGATATAATCATTGCCTTAGATAACGTCACGACTTTGCGCGGTTCTATCAATTGCTCGACAGTAATTCGTTCACCCACCGTCTACTTGCTTTCATGAGAGAAGCCACTAGTGAACACTACGGCTCCCGGGTCTATTCACAACTATCGTCTCCACTTTCACTTTTACTTTGCTTTGTTTACTTTGTTGCTTTCAGTTCTCACTTTGCAAACAATCTATAAGGGATTGACAACCCCTTCATAGTGTTGGGTGCATGCTCTTTGTGTTTGTGGAGGTACTTGTGACTTGAACGCTCCTGCTACTGGATTGATACCTTGGTTCTCAAGCTGAGGGAAATACTTACTGCCACTGTGCTACATCACCCTTTCCTCTTCAAGGGAACACCAACGCAAGGCTCCAAGGTCGCGGGGATATCCTTAGCATATTTGCCAAGGAAGTCCCTATAGGCGTAGCCGTAGCAGCAGGATTCCTGGCGTCGTTGCCAGGGAAGGTCTGTTTTCACAGTAGCATGGGGCCATTCGGGATTTAGTAGGCAAGCAAGCACACAAGAAAACAAAGAGCAGGCGAGAAAAAGGGCGAACGAAAAGGCGAACGAAAAAGGCAAATTGGTGAAGTGGGGGAGAGGAAAACGAGAGGCAACTGGCAAACAAAGGAAATGCAAGAAATGAGTTTGCGAGACCTACTTTGATGAGTTCTTGACTTGATCTTCCTCCCCGACAACGGCGCTAGAAATTCTTCTGCTATCCCACGGACAACAGCGCCAAAAATTGACACGTTGACAGATGTTGGGCTTGCGTTGGTTTTTCCCTTGAAGAGGAAAGGGTGATGCAGCACAGGAGCAGTAAGTATTTCCCTCAGTTTGAGAACCAAGGTATCGATCCAGAAGGAGGGTCTCGTCAAGTCCAAAGTACCTGCGCAAACACAAACAAGCTTGCACCCAACGCTTCAAAGGGGTTGTCAATCCCTTCAATATTGTTTGCAAAGTGAGATCTGAAGGCGGAAAGTGCAACAAAGTAAAAAGTGTAAGGCTGAAAATATGGTGTGGAGTAGACCCTGGGGGCCATAGTATTCACTACAGGCTTCTCTCAAAATAGCAAGTATCACGATGGGTGAACAAATTACCGTCGAGCAATTGATAGAACTGCGCAAAGTCATGACGATATCTAAGGCAATGGTCATACATATAGGCATCACGTCCGAGACAAGTAGACCGATACTTTCTGCTTCTACTACTATTACTCCACACATCGACCGCTATCCAGCATGCATCTAGTGTATTGAGTTCATGACGAACAGAGTAACGCTTTAAGGAAGATGACATGATGTAGAGGGATAATCTCAAACCAATGATGAAAACCCCATCTTTTTACCCTTGATGGCAACAACATGATGCGTGCCTCACTACCCCTTCTGTCACTTGGTGAGGTCACCGCACTGTATGAACCCAAAACCAAGCACTTCTCCCATTGCAAGAATAATAGATCTAGTTGGCCAGAGAAAACCCACAACTCGAAAAGAATAACAAGGATATGAAATCATGCATAAGAGAGATCAGAAGAAACTCAAATAAGATTCATAGATAATTTGATCATAAATCCACAATTCATCCGATCTCAACAAACACACCGCAAAAGAAGATTACATCAGATAGATCTACATGAAGATTATGGAGAACTTTGTATTGAAGATCCAAGAGAGAGAAGAAGCCATCTAGTTACTAGCTATGGACCCGTAGGTCTATGGTGAACTACTCACGCATCATCGGAGAGGTCATGGTGTTGATGAAGAAGCCCTCCATGTGTGTATCCCCCCTCGGGCAGGGCACCAGCACGTGACCCAGATGGGATCTTGCGGAGACAGAAGCTTGCGGCGGCGGAAAAGTACTTTTGATGATCTCCTGATTTGTTTTGGGATTTTTAGGGAATATATAGGCGGAACCCCTAGGTCAGGGGACGCTCAGGGGACCCACAAGCTTGGATGGCGCGACCTTCCCCCTGGCCACGGGGTGGGGGCTTGTGGGACCCCTGGGGTTCCGCTGCCTTGGCTCCCAATCTCCCCCATCTTCTTCCGGTCCAGAAAAAAATCTTTTCGGGGATTTTCTTCCGTTTGGACTCCGTTTCAAAATATCCTCTGAAAGGGGTCAAAAACATGGAAAAAACTGGAACTGGCACTTGGCACTGAGTTAATAAGTTAGTCCCAAAAAATAAATAATAGGCATGCAAAACATCCAAAGTTTGACAAGATAATAGCATGAAACCATCAAAAATTATAGATACGTTGGAGACGTATCAGTGAACTAGAGGCTTACTAGGGACAGTGTATTGTCTATGTATCCACACATGTATTTGTGTTTCCAATCAATACAATTATGGCATGGATAATAAACGATTATCATGAACAAAGAAATATAATAATAACTAATTTATTATTGCCTCTAGGGCATATTTCTAACAGATGATTGTTCTCTAAATTTGCCTCTAGCAGATTCTACTATTAAGAAACCTGCGGGAAGGATTAATGATGTCTTTATTGTTGCTAATAGGAATTATATGCCCATATATTTCATTGGCCTTGATATAGAATGCAATTCTACATGTCCTATTATTCTTGGTAGACCCTTCCTTAGAACGATTGGTGCAATTATTGACATGAAAGAAGGTAATATTAGATTCCAATTTCCATTAAGGAAAGGCATGGATCACTTTCCTAGAAAGAAAATAAGATTACCTTATGCATCTATTATGATACCTACCTATGGATAGCATACCAAAGATGATAATACTTAGATCTATTGCATTATTCCTAGCTAGGGGCGTTAAACAATTGCGCTTGTTGGGAGGCAACCCAATTTTATTTGTTTTGATTTTTTTCTATTTTTGAGTGCTCCACATATTATTACCTCTGTAAGAGTTGTGTTTTCTTTTTTTAATTAGTGGTTGAGCCAAGTAAGACCTTTGGGATGGTCTATGGTGTTTGCAAGTTGATTTTGCTGGAAAACAGAAACTTTCGCTCTCAGTCCATGAATTTTATAAATTCATTGGAATGTGCTTTTGATCTAAATTTTGGACACGAGATTGGTATAAAATTTTCCAGATTGTCCTAATTTTCAGAATTTTTTGGGTTACAGAAGTATTCGAAGTAAACAGATTGCTATAGACTGTTGTGTTTTTGACATATTCTGTTTTCTTTTTTTGTTTGCTTATTTTGATGAATCTATGGTTTGTATCGGGGGATATGAACCATGGAGAATTTAGAATACAGTAAATATTACATCAATATAAATAAATAATGACTTCACAACAGTACCTAAGTGGTTATTTATTTTTCTTATACTAACGGATCTCATGAGTTTTGTGTGGTGAAGTTTTCAAGTTTTGGGTAAAGATTTGATGGACTATGGAATAAGGAGTGGCAAGAGCCTAAGTTTGGGGATGCCCAAGGCACCCCAAGTCATATTCAAGGATACCAAAAATCCTAAGCTTGGGGATGCCCCGGAAGGCATCCCCTCTTTCATCTTCAATCCATCGGTAAATTTACTTGAGGCTATATTTTTGTTCACCACATGATATGTGTTTTGCTTGGAGCGTCTTGTATGATATGAGTATTTAATTTTTAGTTTGCCACAATCATCCTTTCTGTACACATCTTTTGAGAGAGAGAGAGAGAGAGAGAGGCATTTATATCTTTTGAGCTAGGCAATGTTGCTCTAGTACTTCAGTTATATCTTTTAGAGCACGGCGGCGTTGTGAAATTATTAAAACTCTCATACTTCACTTATATTATTTTGAGAGTTCTTTACACAACATGGTAATTGGTTTAGTTTATGAATTTAGTCCTAATATAATAGGCATCCAAGAGGGATATAATAAAAACTTTCATATTAAGTGCATTGAATATGATGAGAAGTTTGATTCCTTGCATATAGTTTTGAGATGTGAAGATGGTAATATGAGAGTCATGCTAGTAAGTAATTGTGAATTAGAAAAAATACTTGTGTTAAAGGTTGTGATTCCTGCAGCATGATGTATGGTAAACCGTTATGTGATGAAGTCGGAGCATGATTTGTTTAATGATTCTCAACCTTTGTGTGGAGGTCGGGATCGCGCGATGGTTAACTCCTACCAACCCTTCCCCTAGGAGCATGCTTCTAATACTTTGCTTCGATAATTAATAGGCTTTTGCAATAAGTATGTGAGGTCTTTATGACTAATGTTGACTTTATGGATTATACGCACTCTGACGCTTCCACCTTTGCTAGCCTCTCTAGTACAGCGCAACTTTCGCCGGTACATTAAACCCGCCTTCCTCAAAACAGTCGCCATATATTTTCCTCAAAACAGCCACCATACCTACCTATTATGGCATTTTCATAGCCATTTTGAGATATATTGCCATGCAACACCACCATCCCATTTTTATGACACACACCATCACTTCGATATTGCTTGTAGAATCATACTTTGTTCTAGATATCGAGTTGTAATCATTTGAGTTGTAAGTAAATAAAATTGTGATTTGCATTATTAGAGCATTGTCCTGTGTGAGAAAAAGAATGATGGAATCTATGATTCCCTCACAAGTTGGGATGAGATTTCGGACTTTACAAAAAAATAAAAGAGGCCATCGAAGCCCACGTAAAAAATAGAAGAGGCCAAAGAAGCCCACCAAAAAAATAGAAAAAAAGAATAAAAAATAAAAATAAAACAATGAGAGAAAGAGAGAAGGGACAATTCTACTATATTTTTCCACACTTGTGCTTCAAAGTAGCACCATGTTCTTCATAGAGAGTCTCCTATTTTGTCACTTTCATATAACTAGCGGAATTACATCTTTTCCACAACCACTTAGTTTTCTTTTTGAGCTTTCATTCACTTATAGCTCTAGTGCATTTGTTCCATGGCAATCCCTACTCACTCACATTAATATCTATTGATGGGAATATCCATAGCCCATTGATATGCCTAGTTGATGTGAGACTATCTTCCCCCTTTTTCCTTCGCAACCGTCACCACACTCTATTCCACCTATAGTGCTATATGCATGGCTCACGCTCATGTATTGTGGGAGAGTTGAAAAGGTTTGAGAACATAAAAAGTGTGAAACAATTGATTGATTTTCATCGGGGTTGTGCATGATTTAGATACTTTGTGTGGTGAAGATGGAGCTTGAAGTATTATTGTTTTTATGTCAATATACACTTTTGTTTTGAGTCTTATGGATCTGAATATTCATGCCACATTCAAGAATATTACATGGATAAATATGTTAGGTAGCATTCCACATCAAAAATTCGGTTTTTATCATTTTCCTACTCAAGGACGAGCAGGAATTAAGCTTGGGGATGCTGATACGTATCCAACATATCTATAATTTTTGATTGTTTCTTGCTATTATATTATCTTTTTTGGATGTTTTATATGCATTAATATGTTGTTTTATATTATTTTTGGGACTAACCTAGTTCCAGTATATGTTTTTCCATGTTCTTGGACATTGTAGATAAAGAATATTAAACGGAGTCCAAACGTAACAAAATCTCCGTCAAGATTTTTCTTGGACCAGAAGACACGCATCGGACTTGTAATAGGGGGCAAGGCACTTGCCGGGTGGCCACAACCTGCAGGGAACGCCCTAGGGGGGTGGCCGCGCCCCTGGGTTGTGGTCCTCCCTGCAGGTGTCCTAACCCTAATTCTTGGCCTATAAATTCCCAATTATTCTCGTTTCCCGAAAAAGAGCCACGAATATACTTTTACGCCGCACGGAGCCTTTGTTCCCAAGAGATCCAATCTGGGAGCCTTTTCCGGTAATCTGTCGGAGAGGGAATTGATTACGGAGGGCATCTACATCAACTCCATTGCCCCTCCGATGATCTGTGAGTAGTTTACCATAGACCTACGGGTCCATAGTTAGTAGCTAGATGGCTTATTCTCTCTCTCTCTGATCTTCAATACCATGTTCTTCATGATCTTCATGGATATCTATCCGATGTAATACTCTTTTGCGGTATGTTTGTTGAGATCCGATGAATTATGAGTTTATGTTCGGATTATCTATGAATATTATTTGAGTTTGTTCTGAATTCTTATATGCATAATCATTGCCTTAGATATCTTGATAATTATTTGGTTTTCTATCAATTGCTCGACAATAATTTGTTCACCCACCACATTATTTTCCTTTATGAGAGAAGCCTCTAGTGAAGCCTATGGCCCCCGGGTCTATTTTCCATATTATATTTTCAGATCTATAAACCAAAAATATATTGTTGCAATTTATTTACTTTTGTTTCCTCAATATTTTATATCTATCTCTATCATATCTTATCCTTGCAAATAACTCTCAAGGGACTGACAAGCCCTTTATAGCGTTGGGTGAAAGTGTTTGATTATTTGTGTAGGTACTACTATTGGAGCCTAGCTTGTTCCTCCTAGTGGATTGATACCTTGGTTCTCAACAAACTGAGGGAAATACTTATCTGTTTCGCCGCATCACCCTTTCCTCTTCAAGGGAAAAGCAATGCAAGCTCAAGAGGTAGCAAAGACTCATTATTTCTTATCTATTCTTGTGGCCCATGCAAATTACTATCACTACTTACTAGCTCTGAAACAAATATAAGTGATGAGAGGATATTATTTCCATAAAATCTACACTCCACCATGCTCAAAAAAATATAATTGATGTACTAGAGCAACTCCTAGGCTCAAAATATATAAGTGAAGCACATAGAGTATTCTAACAAATCATGATAATGATGTCGCGCTGTCAAATAGGTGTGTCCAACAAACAATAATTGCGGCAAGTTGAATGTAAAAGTAAACAAAAGCAAACGATGCTCCAAGAAGAACTCATATCATGTGATGAATAAAAATGTAGCTCCAAGTAACATACTGATGTATTGAGACTCCCCAAGCTTAGACGCTTGAGTCTTCCTAGAATATTACCTTGGGCTGCCTTGGGAATCCCTAAGCTTCGGCTCTTGCTACTTCTCATTCCTTTGTCCATCGAGATAATAACCAAAACTTGAAAACTTCAATCACACAAAAATCAACAAAGTTTCGTGAGATCCGTTAGTATAGGCAACATAATAAAAAAAATTACGTACTGTTATTAATTTATTCTTATTTTATTTTGGCATGAGGTACTCTATTCTAACTTCTCCATGGTTATACCTCCCGTTATAATCCATAGCATAATCAAAACAAGCAAACAATGCATGCAAAAACCAAATCTATTTAAAATAGAACAGTCTCTAGTAATATATTTAATTGCCATACTTATGTAACTCCAATCATTCTAAAAAAATAGGACAGTCCGTGGAATTTGAATGTCAGTAGTGTGTCAATTCTGCACTCAGCGTCAAAGTTTGTGTTTTTGCACCGTATCAATTCTACGCATCATGCAAATCATCCCAAAGACATTACTTAGCACAAACACTAATTGAAACATAAAAACACAATTTATACAGAGGAAGTAATCATATTATCACACACTAACAGAAAGTAAAGGAAAATTTTAAAGATAAATATTGGGTTGCCTCCCAACAAGCGCTATTGTTTTACGCCCCTAGATAGGCATATTGCATAGTTTCGAGTGGTTTCATCCTTGACAATTAATTCATAAGTGGGCCTCATGATAGATTCATAAGGTGTTTTTTTCTCTTTCTCGGGAAGTGTTCCACCCCTTTCTTTATTGGGAATTGGAACCTTATGTTGCCCTCTTTCATATCAATGATCACACCTATAGTTCGTAGGAAATGTCTCCCAAGTATAATATGCCAAGTAGGATTGCAACCAATATCGAGCACAATAAAATCTACACACACATAATTTTTATTTGCAATGATAAGAGCATCATTAATTCTACCTAAGGGTTTCTTAATCGTAGAATCCGCATTATGCAAGTTAAGGGAACATTCTTCAATATTGGTGAGACCAAGCACATCACACAAAGCTTTAGGTATAGTTGAGACACTAGCACAAAGGTCACACAAGGAATTGCATTCATATTTATTTATCTTAATTTTAATAGTAGGGTCCCAATCATCTTGCAACTTTCTAGGCATAGAAACTTCAAGCTCAAGTTTCTCATCATAAGCTTTTACCATAGCTTCTACTATATGTTGAGTAAAAGCTTTATTTTGTTCATAAGCATTGGGTGAGCTAATAATGGATTGCAGCAAGGAAATGCATTCTATTAAAGAGAAATTATCATAAGTCCTTGCAATAAAAGATAGTGGGCACATCACTAGTTAAAGTTTTGGCCTCTCCAAACCAACTTGTTTCAATTTTATCAGTGGGATCTTCACCCTCCAATTAAACGAGACGCTCCTTAATTAAAGTTGACTCATTTCTTGTCCCTTTATCATTAGTATTCAGAGAAGTAAATAGAGATTCAATAGGATAAGTACCAATCATTTTAAGGTCTTCATCATGATTACTAATAGGGAAAGACAATTTAGCAACCATCCTATTTACTAGAGTGGTTTCCTTATCAGAAATCTTTCCTAGAAATTCTTCTGCTTTAGCAAATTGTGTTGGAAGATTAGACACATTGACCTCAGCAAATCTAGCACTGATAGCATCAAGCAAAGTTGAATATTCTTTAATCTTCGAAGCAAAAAAATAATTGTTCTCACATTGTGAAGTCATGACAGCTTTCATGGAGCCTTCTACTTCCAACAGTCTATGGTAGTAAGATATGTTATTGAATCTCTCTTGCGACATGGTGACAAAGCAAGGAAAGATAGATATTTTTGATTTTTTTATAGGATACAAACTAATTATACAATAAAATAAAAATAGGAACAAGTGAATGAATTTTTGTGTGGAGTTACATGATAGTTGGTGATGATATTCCCCGGCAACGGTGCTAGAAATCCTTCCCAATACTCATGATCTTCGTTGGTTTCCCATGAATAGGAATGGGTTATCACATTGTAAAGTGGGTAACTATTTCCGTTAGTTATGAAACTAGGGTTTATCAAAACAATAGGAATATCAACCACAACCGTGTTTACGGGCTGTACACAAAAGAACAATCAGCTTGCACCCAACGCGGACAAGAGGGTTGTCAATCCTGTTGGTCTCGTTATTTGCAAGTGAAAGAGGTGTGTAGATAATTCTAAAATGCAAAATAAAATAAAAGTAAATAAATGGCGGCAATCTATTGGAGGTTTTACCAATATGTTGTGAATAGACCCAGGGGCCGTAGCTTTCCCTAATGGCATCTCGCATAAAAATTGCACACGGTGGGTAAACAAATCATTGTTGGGTAATTGATGGAATAGCGAATAGTTATGCGATTTTCACAACAATGATCATGTAAATATAGGCATCACGTCCAAAAGTAAATTGGCCGACTCCTAACTGCACCTATTACTATTACTTCAGTTCAAGAGCGCTCCTATGTTTGCCTCTCTACGTACTAAGTTTATGACAAATGACGTAATGCTTGGAGTAAGATGACATGATGTAGACAAAGTAAACTCAACCAATATAAATAAACCCCATCGTTTTACCCTTAGTATTAGCAACACAAATACACAACATGTCCCCTTCTGTCACTGGGATATAGAAACTCACCAGGTTGAACCTACTACACCACACGTCTCTCACATAAGAAATATCAATCTAGTTGACCAAACTATTTCAATAGATCAGAGATAGTTGCGAAACTATCATAATCATGCTCATAAGAATCATATTATATACAAGAGGAGATTCAAATATTTATCATGAATAATCGGAACTTAAACCCACAATTCACTGTATCCCAACAAACGCACAATACAAAAGAGCTACATCATATGGATCAAAGAGAAGATGTGATAATCATTATATTGACGATCAAAGAGAGAGATATAGCCATCTAGGTACTGCTATGGGCCCGTAGGTCTATGGTGAACTACTCACACATCATCATGAGGGAAGTAAGGTTGATGAAGAAGCCCTCTGTCATCGACCCCCTCCGACAGAGTGTCGGATAAGAGCTCTAGATGACCTCCCGTTGGAACAACGACTTGCAGCAGTGTAGAAAGTATTTCGGACCTCCTTTGAAGGTTTTACAGAAAATAGGAATTTCTAGGCCTAAGAACAGGGTCGGGAGATCCATGAGGCAGCCACAAGCCATCAGGCCACCCCCAGCCCGCGCCCTCATGGCTTATGGGGGCCTCGTGTGCCCTTGATGTTTGTTGTGTATCCCTTGCAACGTCGCGAGAAATAGTTGTGTCGACGGCACCAGGAATCCTTCAGCTACGGCTACGCCTTAAGGGACTTCCTAGGCAAGTATGAAAATGATTTCCCCCGTGGCCTTGGAGCCTTGCGTTGGTGTTCCCTCGAAGCGGAAAGGGTGATGTAGCACATCGACGGTAAGTATTTCCCTCGGTTTGAGAACCAAGGTATCAATCCGGCGGAAGAGTATCTCAAGATCCTGCACAAACACAAAAGCTTGCACCCAACACTATGAAGGGGTTGTCAATTCCTTATAGATTGTTTGCCAAGTGAGAACTGAAAGCAACAAAGTAACAAAGCAAAGTAAAAGCGGAGGTGTAAACGATGGATGTGAATAGACCCGGGGGCCGTAGTGTTTACTAGTGGCTTCTCTCATGAAAGCAAGTAGACGGTTGGTGAACAAATTACTGTCGAGCAATTGATAGAACCGCACAAAGTCGTGACGATATCTATGCAATGATTATTTCTATAGGCATCACGTCTGAAACAAGTAGACCGATACTTTCTGCAGCTACTACTATTACTCCACACGTAGACCGCTATCCAACATGCATCTTGTGTATTAAGTCCATAAGAACAGAGTAATGCCTTAAGCAAGATGACATGATGTAGAGGGATAATCTAAAACCAATGATAAAAACCCCATCTTTTACCCTTGATGGCAACTACTTGATGTGTGCCTTGCTGCCCCTACTTTCATGGGAAAGGTCACCACATGGTAGAACCCAATACCAAGCACTTATCCCATTGCAAGAATCATAGATCTAGTTGGCCAAACAAAACCCAAGACTAGGAGAGACTTACAAGGATATCAAATCATGCATATAAGAAATCAGCAAAGACTCAAATATATCTCATAGATACTCTGATCACAAATCCACAATTCATCGGATCTCAACAAACACACCGCCAAAGAAGATTACATCGGATAGATCTCCATGAAGATCACGGAGAACTTTATATTGAAGATCCAAGAGAGAGAAGAAGCCATCTAGCTACTAACTACGGACCCGTAGGTCTGAAGTGAACTACTCACGAGTCATTGGAGGGGCGATGATGATGATGAAGAAGCCCTCCAACTCCAAAGTCCCCTCCGGCAGGGCGCCGGGAAGGGTCTCCAGATGAGATCTCACGGAAACGGAAGCTTGCGGCGGCGGAAAAGTATTTTCGAGGCTCCCCTGATTTTTTGCAGAATATTTGGGAATTTATAGGCCAAAGATCTAGGCCAGGGAGGCCACAAGCCTGCCCACCACCGCCTCCCCCTGGTGGCGGATTGGGGGCTTGTGGGCTCCCAGGAGCCCACCTGGCTTGGCCCAAAAGCCCCCTGGTCTTCTTCCATTCGGGAAAACTCATTTTGGTGTTTTTCTTCCGTTTGGCCTCCGTTCCAATATCAGATCTGAAAAGAGTCAAAAACACGGAAAAAACAGGAACTGGCACTTGGCACTGAATTAATAAGTTAGTCCCAAAAAGATATAAAAGGTACATAAAACAACCAAAGAAGACAAGATAACAGCGTGAAACCATAAAAAATTATAGATACGTTTGAGACGTATCAGCCCTCTGGCCTTCTTCTAATGCTCCACGGTCTTGTTTTGGTCCAGAAAAAATTCACAAAAAGTTTCAAGTCAACCGGGCTTCATTTGGTACTAGAACCTGAAAAGTAAAAAACATGCAGAAGACAAAAACTCACACTGGGCAGTGGGTCAATAGATTATTGTTCAAAAATAATATAAACCGCTAGATAAGTGCCTAAAAAGTGTTCTCAAATGATAACATAAGAGCATGGAACAATCTAAAATTATAGATACGCTGGAACTTATCACCATGCTGTCCTCCTCCTCCGCATCCCTGCTCCACCACGTCGACTCGAGCGGCTGGGAGGCTGAAGTAGGTACGCATCGACCGCTTCGACAGAAAAATGGTAGAGAGCGACCACACCAAAAATTTTGCATGTAGGGTCTGGACTGACGACATTGCCCACATCCCCACCAAGCACAAGCTCGAGGTATTGCCCCGTGGCGTCGGGATAGTCGAGGACATGCAAGGCTTCTCGCCGTCGGACCAATGCATTCCACCCTGCCAGGTACCACAGACTACAACATGCCCATTCATGTGGACCACGTCGAGGACTGTACACCGCTCTCCATACGCTCTTCGCACTCTAGGTAGAGCGGCCTCCCATCTTCCAACTCTGATCAAGACGATCGGCCCTTCCCCTAGTGCACTCCTGAACATGGACGATGGAGGCCGAGGATGGCCAATGCGACGAATGCCTCATGTATCGGGTGCCAGTAGTAAACACCGGCTGTCGCGACCTGCCTAGAGGTGGGCTTCAATAGGTCCAGGATGGAGAGGGCGGAGCTGTCGTCCATAACCGCCACTCATGACAAGACACCCTGCTGGGCCTAAGTCGTGGAGCCCAACCGCTGGTGTTGGGTGCCTAAGCTCCCGCCTCTGGTCCACCCAGACACAGTCGTTTGCCTCCGGCCACGTGCCGCTCCAAGGCACCTATGGACCGCTACTATGGTGTTGCATGGACTGCGGCATCTGCCCATGAGATGCCTTCTTGCCGTAGTCATTCCCTAAGTCCTCGCAGGTTCGTTGGTTTCCCTCCAAGCTTAAAGGGTGATGTAGCATATCGACGACACGTATTTCCCTCAGTTAAGAAACCAAGGTATCAATCTAGTAGGAAGATCCACAAGACTATGTAAGCAACACCTGCACACAAATATCAAATCCTCGCAACCCAAAACGTAGAGGGGTTGTCAATCCCTCGTGGGTAAAGTAAGGATAGATTGATAGATACAAATAAGAGTGTTAGCAAATAGAATGGAACAAGGTATTTTTGGGTTTTTTGATAATATAGACCTGAAAACAAAAGAGAAAATAAAGTAGAAAGGAAAATAGCAAAGTAGAGATTGCAAATAGATGATGTGAAGTAGACCCTGGGGCCGTAGGGTTCACTAGTGGCTTCTCTCGAGAAAATAACAAGCGATGGGTAGAAAAATTACTATTGGGCAATTGATAGAAAAGCCAATAATTATGACGATATTGAAGACAATGATCATGTATATAGGCATCACGTCCAAGACAAGTAGACCGACTTCTGCGTGCATCTACTTCTATTACTCCACACAATGACCGCTATCCAACATGCATCTAGTGTGTTGAGTACATGGAGAAATAGGGTAATTCCTTAAGAATGATGACATGATGTAGTCAAGATCAATTCATGTAGGAATAGACCCTTTTATCCTTGATAGCAATGATACATGCGTGTCATGTGTCTTTCTCTCACTAAAATTGAGCACCGCACAATCGAACCAATCACAAAACACATCTTCCCATTGCAAGAAAAATATCAAGGTGGCCAAACAAAAACAAAATATCAGAGAAGAAATACGAGGCTATAATAGTAAAGCATGAATATGTTTTCATAGATCTGATCATAAACTCACAATTCATCGGATCCCAACAAACACACCGCAAAAGAAAGAGCTACATCATATGGATCTCGAAGAGACCATTGTATTGAGAAACAAAACGAGAGACAAAACCATATAGCTACCGCATACAGACCCATAGATCTGATATAAACTACTCACACATCATCGGAGGAGAACCAATGAGGATGGTGAACCCCTCTGTGATCGTGTTCCTCTCCGGAATAGGCTCTAGATTGGATTTCGTGGCTCTGGAACTTGCGGTAGCTGAAACAATTTTTAGTCAACTCACTTAGGGTTTTCTGAATATTGGGGTATTTATAGAGCTCGCATGTGGTGGGGATGCTTCCCGAGGGCCCCACTAGACACCAAGCCCCACCAGGGGCCTCTAGCACGCCCTGATGCCTAGTGGCCCCCCTGGGCCTTGTGTGGTGCTCATTCTTTGTTCCCAAGTTTCCTTCTCGTCCAAATAAAGTCTGTGTAAAGTTTTGCGGCAATAGAACCTCATATGATATGGATTTTCTGTGAAGGAAAAAAACAAGAAAAACAACAACTGGCACTAGGCACTATGTCAATAGGATAGTCCCAAAAAATGATATAAAATTGCTATAAAATGATTATGAAACATCCAAGAATGATAATATAACAACATTTAACAATGAAAAGTTATAGATACATTGGTGACACGTTATTCCCCTTCCCCGGCCCCGCCCCTCTGGTCATCACGGCTCCAGAGGGAGAGGGGACTATGATCACCCCCAGGTTTATGACCCCGTCGAGGCATTCTTCCGTGCTGCAAAGCGACCATCGGTGAAGTGGACTGCGATCGACTGGATGGCGGCTGACAAACAAGCCATCGCCGACGGTGCAGTGGCCGCACCACTCGACTTCGCCAACAACATGCACAATGACGATGTCACCCGTCCACTCTAGCCGGAATAGTTCTACCCCACTCTCTTTGGCCCGCGGACCAGCCCCGACCACTTCAACCGTAATACACCCCTGTCGGTAGACACCCTGGAGGTCCAGCTGGGTGTGGTCAGTAAAAGGGTGTGCCACTTAGATATCATCAACAAAACCAAAGCCCCCACGCCTCACCGTCTGTTTCGGAGCAACCCTGGACTGGTCATCGCCAATGCGTCGGTGCGCCGCTCCTCAGCCCCACCAAAATCCCGTTTGCCCGCAACCGTGACTCGCGAGAGCACTTGCCAAGTTGCAATCCCATCAAAGATCTCAGTGGCCCACCGAGCATCCCTTCGCATAGTCAAGGAAATGGGACTCCTAGGTCCAGATGAGAAGATGATGACAGAGTCTGCAGAGGCACTAATTTTTGGCCTCGAAGAGCCCCTGAGCAACAATGATATCAACGTGATTGCCAAGCTCACTCGCCTGGATGCCGATGCGCTCCGCGTCTTGGTGGGACTTGCGGGTTCTGATGTAGCTACCGAGGAGGCAATAGTATGATTATGTTAGGTCTTAAAATATGTAATTTCCGATGGCGAACGATTTCTTTCCGATTCCAGAAAGGTTTAGTTTCTTTAGTCTATTGCATGAGGTTAGCTCAACACCAGCGAGTCTTGGGGCCTATTGGTGGACGCCGACGTTCCCGTGCTAGTTTGGCTATGTACTATTCGGGCGAGAGGCGTGATACGTCCATTTTGCATCATGTTTTGCTACTGTTAATTATATTGTTTTATGCATTGTACCACTGTATGGAGTAATTCTAATGACCATCCTATCATAATATGCAAGGTTCACACCAAGAGGGAGAATGCAGGCAGATGGAATTCTGGAACTAAAAAAGCTACGCCAGAGATACCTATTCTGCAAATCTCTAAATGGGTTGAAACTTCACGGAGAAGTTTTATGGAATTATTAAAAAAATAATGGAAGAAAGAAGTACTAGAGGGGGGCTGCCAGGTGGCCCCTAGGCACCAGGGCACGCTAGGGGAGTAGTGGGCCACCCAACCCACTTCTTGCGAGCATATTCTCGTTGATATTCACGTTTGACCTTAAAAATAAGGATAGGAATTTCGGGATGGAGCGCCGCCGTCTCGAAGCGGAACTTGGGCAGGAGCATTTTTGCCCTCTGATGGAGTGATTTCATCGGGGCAACTTTCCAACCGGAGGGGGAAATCAAGGCCATCATCGTGAGGAATAACCCTCTCATCTTGGGGAGGCCAATATTCATCAACATCTTCAACAACACCATATCCTCTCAAAATCCTATTTCATCTCTTGTGCTTAATCTTGTACCGGAACCTCAAATTGGTACCTCGGGGTGAGTAGTAGTGTTGATTACATCTTGTAGTTGATTCTTTGTGGTTTATTTGGTGGAAGAACATATGTAGCGACCCGACTCAAGACGAGTCAAGCCTCTGGTGTTTCCGTACCATCCCAAGATCATGCCGGTACACACTCAGTACATTAATGTATATATTCAAGAGTTCAATCACACAGCTTTATTAATCGAAATCTCATGAAGAGTACTTTATTACAATAAAGGATTACAATAAAGTGGCCAAGCCATCTCATGAGATATCTAACGAAGACTAGCAGAAGCATCAGGTAGATGAGTCCATCCGACTCCAGGGCATGTCGCTGAGCGTAGATCGTAGCCTCACTCCTGGTTAGAAAAGTACTCTGCAACATGATACGCTGCAGCCCTGTAGGTCAGCATATGGAATATGCCGGCAAGTCATCAAAGAGAGGGGTAAAAATAATAATCAACTATCTCTACATGCATATTTGGCAGGTGGAGCTATAAGTTTTGCATAAAGCCAATTTTATCCTACAACAAGAGGGGCTGGAAGCAAAATATTACTACATTGTTTGTTGTTAACGAGATGGTTCCGCCAACCAATTCTCGTACCCGAATAGTTGTTAACACCCACATCATTATTAAGTTCTGTCGAGAGTTCAGGGGAATTTCAATGCCTTCGGCTCAAGTCGTCCATGAACGTGGACACGGCTAATCGATTAGGTTGGGCACTCTGCAGAGTTTTGCACACGTTCCCCACAAGATTTGATCGCCTCCGTGTTTGTCCTCGCACTTCAGGGTGTTTGAAGACCGGATGATCAAAACATGGTCTTTCAACGGGTCCCTCTGAATCCCTGTCGGTGCCCATCCATTCCTACCGTTCTTCTACATCTGCTAGCACCGCCTGTCCAGAGTCGCCGCTTTGTCCAACCAAGCCAGAGCCCATAATGACTTGTGGCTGTGCAGGTAAGCCTTGGGTCTTGAAGTCTCCGTCCGTCCCTTCGAGCCTGGGTGAAGCTTTCCGCAGGATGTCATGGCCTCTCCAGCATTCCGGGTCATCCACTGGGTTCTCCAGGGAGCCGATCACCCATCCTTCACCCAGAGTTGCATTGCGTCCGAGATCTTGAAAATCTTGTCTTAACCGGTCTTGATTATTTAATCAACCTCGCATCACTCGTGTTATGCACTCAACCGAAAACTCGTCTACTCAAGCATATCAATAAGAAATTTGTCGTCCCGGGGCCAAGTATCGGGGTTGTTGTGTGCCTACCACATGATACTACAGACTATACTAAAATTTCCAAGTACCTAGGCAGCATGCAATTGGGCAAAGAAAGGTGGAACTACCATGCATCGAAAACATGGGAAATAGAATGATCAAAATGACTTGCTTTGATGATAGTTGTCTTGATCGAGCGCTTCTAAGTAACAAGCTTCGCACTCCGGGTGATCTACCGATACAAAAAAAACACACACCATAAGCACTACAATCAAGCAACAAGTAAAATAACATCACAAGTAAAAGTTTGCTATGGCCTAAGTGAAAGAATTCAATACACGTCAGTAAGGCAGAAACTTGTTTCTGTTAAAAACCCAAGTAAAAATTTTAAAACAAATTTGAAACTTCTACCACAGTAAGATATAATCACTAGGAAGCAGTAGCAAAAAGAATCAACTCAAAATCATTTTTTAAACTCCTGGAATAGGCAAAACAAGGTTCAAACTAAATCTGATCTAATTTATATTTGAAAATTTCAAACATAGACAAATTATATGTTTTTAAAAACTACACAACAATTGGGATCTACTGGAACAAGAATCAACATCATTGTACTTCGGGATCAAAAGTTATGGTCAAAACAAAACTGAAACTTTGCTGTTTTTGGAACTAAACAGAAAAAGAAAAACAATTGCTAACGGACAGGGGGTATATGTGGCGCTCTGTGAATGGCTGCGGGGGTGTGTGTTGCTGGTGTTAGGAGCAAACAACCGAAGCCTAACAAGAACCCTCTTCGGCTAATAGTTAAGTAAATAAAACCCGAGCGGTTTTCTTAGCTAAACCGAACAGGTAAGTACTTCTAATCTAGCACGTTCGTGTAGGATCCAACGGTGCTGGAGGGATGGGGGTGCTCACCGTGGAGATGAACTCCGGCAGGAGCTTTGACGACGGCGGCGGCTCGGGCGCGGGTGTGGACGGCGCTGTAGGGGGTCTCCGGCGGCGGCGAGAGCTCGAGAGGGTGCGGGCGAGGGCGGCGAGCGAGATGGTGGCGTCGGGGTGGTCGGAGGCGGTGCCGTGAGCGGCCGAAGGCGGCCGGCTCGGGTGCTCCGGCGAAGCTTCGGCAGGGCGGCTTGGGGCGGCGGAACGGCGAGGACGAAGTGGGGAACGGGGTGCGGGCGGCCGGGGCGGTATTTATAGGCGGGGTGGGGTGCTCGGGAGAGAAGGGGCAGGGAGATCCCGGGTGGGGATCGGCGTGGCAGCAAGCTCGGCCATGAAAGGAAGGAGCTGCGGCTCGGGGGAGGAAGGAGACCGATTCGGGAGAGGAGATCGGGCGTTGGGCCCAGCGCCAGAGAGAGGGGGCTGGGGCGCTCGGGGTCGGCCAGCCGATCCGTAAGGGATCGGGATCCCGGCCTCTGGGGGATTCGGCCCACTGCTATTAAGCGCCGGCTGCGGTTTCCTTTGAAAAAAAATCTTTCCTAATGCTAGTCTTTTTCCGAAATAGAAAATAAAAGGGAAATAAAAAGGAAACAAAGAAAATATTTAATATGGGGTATTATATACCAAAAAAATCAGAAAAATATCCTCTACTTGAATAACATTTTTCCAAAGCAAAAATAAAAACTTAAAAAAATGTTTTTTTTCAGAAATTCCCTAAATGCTTTATTTTTTTTTGCAAATAATCTCACGATAAAACTTTGGATTCCTTGGCTCGAAATGCCCCGCACTTTGGAGGGTCATTTTCCTCCGCTCTCTCTCTTGCGTGCAAGAGAGTATTTTCCCGGCATTTCTCGTGTGAGGAATGAATGGTAATGCAAAATCAAAAGTCGAAAGAATTCAAATGCCAACTTTATTTCAATCAATATGCATAGATGCTTAGCTACAATGTAAATCATTCCCAATTAGGAAAATTGGGATGTTACAAACCTACCCACCTTAAGATGAGTCTCGCCCTCGAGATTCGGGTTGGCTAGAAAAATAGGTGCGGGTGGTCTCGACGAAGATCCTCTTCTCGTTCCGAGGTGGCTTCTTCCTCGGTGTGATGGCTCCACAACACCTTGCAGAACTTGATGATCTTGCTGCGGGTAACTCTGTTGGCAGTCTCGAGAATCCTGACGGGTTTCTCCTCATACGTCAGATCACTGTCAAGCTGTATGGCCTCTAGGGGCACTATATCTCTCAACGGAACATCGACCATCTCAGCGTGGCATTTCTTCAACTGGGAAACATGGAAGACATCATGAACTCCGGACAATCCTTCCGGCTGTTCCAGTTTATATGCAACTTCGCCTCTACGCTCAAGAATTTTGTAGGGGCCAATGAAACGGGGTGCTAACTTTCCTTTCACACCAAATCTCTTGATTCCTCGGAGTGGAGACACCTGAAGATATGCTCGGTCTCCCACTTCATATGTCACTTCCTTGCATTTGCTGTCAGCATAACTTTTCTGCCTGGACTGAGCTATCTTGAGTCAGTCACGAATAAGCTTGACCTTCTCTTCAGAATCTCGGATAAGGTCGGGACCAAAAATTTGTCGGTCTCCAACTCCATCCCACATCAACGGTGTTCTGCACCTCCTTCCGTATAGGGCTTCGAAAGGGGCCATCTTCAGACTGGTCTGGTAGCTGTTTTTGTATGAGAACTCGGCATAAGGTAAATTGTCATCCCAACTAGACCCATAGTCTAGTGCGCAAGCTCTCAACATGTCCTCCAGAATCTGATTGACTCTCTCGGTCTGTCAATCTGTCTGTGGGTGAAAAGCTGTACTGAACTCCAATCTCGTTCCCAAGGTTTCATGCAGTTTGTGCCAAAATTTTGATGTGAACTGAGTCCCTCTATCTGACACAATGCTCTTCGGTACTCCGTGCAGACATACGATCCTGGTCATATATATCTTGGCCAGCTTGGCACTCGTGTAAGTAGTCTTCACCGGAATGAAGTGAGCTACCTTGGTCAAACGATCGACCACAACCCAAATAGAATCATAGCCAGAATGGGTCCTGGGTAATCCTGTGATGAAGTCCATACCAAGCTTTTCCCATTTCCACTCGGGTATCGGAAGAGGTTGGAGCAAACCTGCTGGCTTCTGATGCTCGGCTTTTAGTCGCTGACAAACATCGCATATTGCTACGAACTCGGCAATGTCTTTCTTCATTCCTGTCCACCAGAAACTTTCTTTCAGATCCAGATACATCTTTGTGTTGCCGGGGTGTATCGAGTACGGGGAATCATGGGCCTCCTAAAGTATCAACTTCCTGAGTTCGGGATCATTAGGCACATAGATGCGATCCTCAAACCATAAAGTTCCGTGTTCATCCTCACGAAAACCTTTAGCCTTCCCATCTGCCATTTTCTGCTTTATCTCAGCTATCTCCGTGTCTGATTTCTGTGCCTCGCGGATCTGTCCTGTCAAAGTGGAATGAATTTCCAGTGTGGCAACAAATCCTCTTGGAATTATTTCCAATTTGAGCTCTCGAAGGTCATCGGCTAACTCCTGGGGTAATCCTCCTGCTATGAGTGTGTTCACATAACTCTTGCGGCTCAACGCATCGTCTACAACATTTGCCTTGCCTGGGTTATAATGCAATCTCATGTCATAGTCCTTGATCAACTCTAGCCATCGTCTCTGTCTGAGGTTCAACTCCTTCTACGTGAAGATATATTTCAGGCTCTTGTGATCAGTGTAAACATCACAACTATTTCCGATCAGGAAATGTCTCCAGGTCTTGAGAGCGTGCACTACGGCTGCTAGTTCCAAGTCATGTGTGGCGTAATTCAACTCGTGGGGTCTGAGCTGTCTGGATGCATAGGCTACAACTTTACCTTCTTGCATGAGCACTCCTCCGAGTCCTTGACGAGAAGCGTCACAGTAAACCTGGAAATCCTTCCGAATGTTCGGCAATATCAGCACTAGGGCTGTAACCAGACGTTTCTTCAACTCTTGAAAACTGATTTCACATTCCTCAGTCCAAACATACTTGGTTTCCTTCTTCAACAACTCCGTCATGGGCTTGGCGATCTTTGAGAAATTCTCAATGAACCTCCGGTAATATCCGGCAAGTCCGAGGAAACTGCGGATCTCCTTGACTGAAGTGGGTGCTACCCATTCGGTGACTGCTGCGACCTTGGCAGGGTCCACTGCTATTCCTTCTCCTGAGATGATGTGTCCGAGGAATCCGACTTCCTTCAACCAAAACTCACATTTGCTAAACTTTGCATATAGCTTATGCTCTCGAAGCTTCTCCAGAACTAGACGCAGATGTTCCTTGTGTTCCTCTTCGTTCTTGGAGAATATCAGTATGTCATCAATGAACACCACGACAAACTTGTCCAAGTATTTCATAAATACCTTGTTCATCAGATTCATAAAATATGCCGGAGCATTAGTCAGTCCAAATGACATGACCGTGTACTCATACAAGCCGTACCGAGTGGTGAAGGCTGTCTTGGGTATATCCTGTTCACGAATCTTCAACTGATGATACCCGGATCGAAGATCGATCTTGGAGAATATTCGGGCTCCAACTAACTGATCAAACAGATCATTGATCATCGGCAAGGGATACTTGTTCTTGATGGTCACCTCGTTCAATGCACGATAATCGACAACCATACTCAAGGACTTATCCTTCTTTTCAACCAAGAGCACTGGGGCTCCCCAAGGTGAAGAACTTGGGCGAATATACCCTTTGTCCAACAACTCCTTAATTTTCTTCTTGATTTCTACCAAGTCATTTGCGGGCATCCGATAGGGTCTCTTGGATATCGGGGCTGTTCCGGGTAATAGCTCAATCAGGAACTCAATCTCTCTATCTGGTGGCATGCCCGGCAATTCCTCCGGAAATACATCTGGGTACTCCTGTACAATTGGTACTTCCTCCTGGACTACTCCCGTGAGAGAGTTTACTCGCTTACTCCATGTCGGGCGCTGTGACACGTACTTAATCCGCTTCTGCTCGGGGGTGGTGAGCAAAATAGACTTAAGGGCACAATCAATATTCCCTTCATACTTGGCCAACCAATCCATGCCTAGGATTACATCCAATCCCTGGGACTCTAATACGATGAGGTCGGTGGGGAAATTATGGTTCCCGATGTTGAGACTCAAGGCATGGCATCCTATCCCGGCTGTCATCATGCCTCCTGGGGAACTGACCTTAATAGGCTGGCTAAGGGTTCTAGTTGGCAAACTATACTTTTCCACAACTACCCTTGATATGAATGAATGCGTTGCACCAGAATAAAAAAGTACCAATACTGGACGTGAATTTAGAAAAAACTTACCAACCACAGTATCGGGGTGATCATAGACCTCTTCAACATCAATGTGATTCACCTGAGCTCGAGGAAAAGGATTGGGCTTCTTTGCTGCGGAGTTGCCGTTGCCGTTTCCATTTCCTTGCTTGTTCTGGGGACATTCAGTGGCATAGTGTCCCGTCTTCTGACACTTGAAGCAGGTGATGTGATTCATATCCTTCTGAGCTGGAGTTGAATGCTGCTGAGTGCCAGTACCGCCATTCTTGAAGTTGCTGTTGTTGCGGTGGTTCCCATTTCCTCCATGGTTGTGGCCTCCATGGTTGTGCACTGGGTGGTTATGCTGGACGTGTCCTCCAAACTTACCGGATACAGTCCCGGTATTCCCTGAATAGGGGGTGTAGCGAGGCTTCTGCTGACTGCCGGAGTTGAACTTTCCAATCCCATACTTCCGCTTGCGGTTCTCCATCTGCTGGTGTTTCCCCTCCAACACGAGGGCCTTATCCACCAGCTCCTGGTAGTTGTTGAAGGTGGCTACAGTCAGCTGAATGCTCAGCTCATCATTGAGTCCTTCCAAGAACTTTTCCTGCTTGGCCGCATCATCGGCCACATCTCCAGGTGCATAACGGGCGAGCATGCTGAATTCATCGACGTACTGAGCTACAGAGCGATTCCCCTGGCGTAAGTCGCGAAACTCACGCTTCTTCAGACTCATTGCACCAGCTGAGACATGTGCGGTACGGAAGGCTTGCTTGAACTGCTCCCAAGTGACTCCAGCAATGGTGTATGTGGTGGTCTAGTTCTCCCAACATGCAGCTGCCGGGCCTTCAAGTTGATGCGCGGCAAAGCGCACCTTCTCAGCTTCAGTACAACTAGCAGTGATAAGTTCCCGCTCCATCTTGCGGAGCCAATCATCTACCACAATGGTCTCAATGCTGCTGGAGAAAGTTGGAGGGTTCAACCTCAGGAAACGGGTGAGATTGTCGGCCTGGGGTGGATGACGGTTGTTGTTATTGTTCTGGTTCTGGATGATCAGCTGCATCAGGGTGTTCTGTTGCTGAATAAACTGGGTGAGTTCCGGCGGAAAGTTGGAGGTAGGGGCACGTCTCAGAGGCATCTGATGTTTGTAGAGGGGTGAGATTAGCATAGAACAATGGTCTAAGAGTAATTACACTACCCATATGAAATGCAACAAACAAGTATCACACCACACATTTTATTCAATACCATCACAAAGGTTCACACGGGGATACAAAATTCGATAATCCTAAACATCGGCCTAAAACGTTTAACTATAAAATTAATTTGGTGGTCTAGTCTAAGTGTCCTCCTCAGAAAAGCATGGTGGTGGGTCCTTCGGTGGAGCTTTCTTCATAGTCCTCGTCATTGCTGATCAAGGGGGCTACTTCACCTTCGGGATGAAGGTTCTCGCCCATGTCCAGTTCCTCCTCCAGGTATGCAACTCGAGTCTTCAGCTTCTCGATCCTCTCCAGAAAGTCCTTCAGTTCCAGTTCATGCTCATAGTGGGCTTCCCGGGCTGCTTCTTCGAGTTCGAGTTCGCGGAGCGACAGTTGCTTGACCTTCCTGGCGTCCTTGATCACACGATGCTCCAGAGTCCCGCTGTGCTTCTCCAAGGTCTGGGCGTAAGACAGGAGAGCGTCCTTGGTCTTGCTTGAGATGATTTCTCCGTCTTCGTTTCTCCGGGATACCGTGAATAGGTCTGGTGAAATAGGGCAGCCTTTGTACTCTTCCTTGATACGTCCGAGTGCACAATGGACCGCCATGTCCCTTCCGAGAATCCAGTTGGGTGCGATGAACTTGAAATCCACTGGCTCAGTGCGCGGCTCGAATGTCCTTCCGGGAACGTGCACCTCGACCCTGTAGCGTGAATCCTCCGGGTAAGACGATGTCGACTTCTCTGTGATAGTCGGCAGAACAATCCTCAAGTCCTTGGTGATCTGCACCAGCTCGTTTCCAAAAGGCATAGTGGCGTCGGGCTGGCAAAACTCCGTGAACTTAACAGGGATGAAGGTGGCCATCTAAAACATTGGAAAATCGGAGAGAAGTCAGAAATGATCAGAAGAGAAAAATAGAGGATTTATAGACATAAGATAATAGTTTTCTTCCTAAGGCTTTTCCATTCCTACAGGTTACGTCCTATGGTCAGTGTGTGCTCTGAATACCATTTCTGTAGCGACCCGACTCAAGACAAGTCAAGCCTCTGGTGTTTCCGTACCATCCCAAGATCATGCCGGTACACACTCAGTACATTAATGTATATATTCAAGAGTTCAATCACACAGCTTTATTAATCGAAATCTCATAAAGAGTACTTTATTACAATAAAGGATTACAATAAAGTGGCTGAAGGCCATCTCATGAGATATCTAACGAAGACTAGCGGAGGCATCAGGTAGACGAGTCCATCCGACTCCAGGGCATGTCGCTGAGCATAGATCGTAGCCTCACTCCTGGTCGGAAAAGTACTCTGCAACATGATACGTTGCAGCCGTGTAGGTCAGCATATGGAATATGCCGACAAGTCATCAAAGAGAGGGGTAAAAATAATAATGAACTATCTCTACATGCATATTTGGCAGGTGGAGCTATAAGTTTTGCATAAAGCCAATTTTATCCTACAACAAGAGGGGCTGGAAGCAAAATATTACTACATTGTTTGTTGTTAACGAGATGGTTCCGCCAACCAATTCTCGTACCCGAATAGTTGTTAACACCCACATCATTATTAAGTTCTGTCGAGAGTTCAGGGGAATTTCAATGCCTTCGGCTCAAGTCGTCCATGACCGTGGACACGGCTAATCGATTAGGTTGGGCACTCTGCAGAGTTTTGCACACGTTCCCCACAAGATTTGATCGCCTCCGTGTTTGTCCTCGCACTTCAGGGTGTTTGAAGACCGGATGATCAAAACATGGTCTTTCAACGGGTCCCTCTGAATCCCTGTCGGTGCCCATCCATTCCTACCGTTCTTCTACATCTGCTAGCACCGCCTGTCCAGAGTCGCCGCTTTGTCCAACCAAGCCAGAGCCCATAATGACTTGTGGCTGTGCAGGTAAGCCTTGGGTCTTGAAGTCTCCGTCCGTCCCTTCGAGCCTGGGTGAAGCTTTCCGCAGGATGTCATGGCCTCTCCAACATTCCGGGTCATCCACTGGGTTCTCCAGGGAGCCGATCAACCGTCCTTCACCTAGAGTTGCATTGCGTCCGAGGTCTTGAAAATCTTGTCTTAACCGGTCTTGATTATTTAATCAACCTCGCATCACTCGTGTTATGCACTCAACCGAAAACCCGTCTACTCAAGCATAGCAATAAGAAATTTGTCGTCCCGGGGCCAAGTATCGGGGTTTTTTTGTGCCTACCACATGATACTACAGCCTATACTAAAATTTCCAAGTACCTAGGCAGCATGCAATTGCGCAAAGAAAGGTGGAACTACCATGCATCGAAAACATGGGAAATAGAATGATCAAAATGACTTGCCTTGATGATAGTTGTCTTGATCGAGCGCTTCTAAGTAACAAGCTTCGCACTCCGGGTGATCTACCGATTGAAACAAAATACACACCATAAGCACTACAATCAAGCAACAAGTAAAATAACATCACAAGTAAAAGTTTGCTATGGCCTAAGTGAAAGAATTCAATACACGTCACTAAGGCAGAAACTTGTTTCTGTTAAAAACCCAAGTAAAAGTATTAAAACAAATTTTAAAGTTCTACCACAGTAATATATAATCACTAGGAAGCAGTAGCAAAAAGAATCAGCTCAAAATCATTTTTTAAACTCCTGGAATAGGCAAAACAAGGTTCAAACTAAATCTGATCTAATTTATATTTGAAAATTTCAAACATAGACAAATTATATGTTTTTAAAAACTACAGAACAATTGGGATCTACTGGAACAAGAATCAACATCATTGTACTTCGGGATCAAAAGTTATGGTCAAAACAAAACTGAAACTTTGCTGTTTTTGGAACTAAACAGAAAAAGGAAAACAATTGCTAACGGACAGGGGGGGGGTATACGTGGCGCTCTGTGAATGGTTGGTGTTAGGAGCAAACGGCCGAAGCCTAACAAGAAGCCGCTTCGACTAATAGTTAAGTAAATAAAACCCGAGCGGTTTTCTTAGCTAAACCGAACAGGTAACTACTTCTAATCTAGCACGTTCGTGTAGGATCCAACGGTGCTGGAGGGATGGGGGTGCTCACCGTGGAGATGAACTCCGGCAGGAGCTTGACAGTGGCGGCGTCTCGGGCGCGGGCGGGGATGGCGCTGCAGGGGGTCTCCGGCGGCGGCGAGAGCTTCAAAGGGTGCGGGCGAGGGCGGCGAGCGAGATGGTGGCGTCGGGGTGGTTTCGGGGTGGTCGGAGGCGGTGCCGTGAGCGGCCCAAGGCGGCCGGCTCGGGTGCTCCGGCGAAGCTTCGGCAGGGCGGCTTGGGGCGGCGGAACGACGGGGGCGAAGTGGGGAACGGGGTGCGGGCGGCCGGGGCGGTATTTATAGGCGGGGTAGGGTGCTCGGGAGGGAAGGGGCAGGGAGATCCCGGGTGGGGATCGGCGTGGCAGCAAGCTCGTCCATGAAAGAAGGAGCTGCGGCTCGGGGGAGGAAGGAGACCGATTCGGGAGAGGAGATCGGGCGGTGGGGCCCAGCGCCACAGAGAGGGGGCTGGGGCGCTCGGGGTCGGCCAGCCGATCCGTAAGGGATCGGGATCCCGGCCTCTGGGGATTCGGCCCACTACTATTAAGCGCCGGCTGCGGTTTCCTTTGAAAAAAATCTTTCCTAATTCTAGTCTTTTTCCGAAACAGAAAATAAAAGGGAAATAAAAAGGAAACAAATAAAATATTTAATATGGGGTATTGTATACCAAAAAAATCAGAAAAATATCCTCTACTCGAATAACATTTTTCCAAAGCAAAAATAAAAACTTAAAAAAAATGTTTTTTTTCAGAAATTCCCTAAATGCTTTATTTCTTTTTGCAAATAATCTCATGATAAAACTTTGGATTCCTTGGCTCCAAATATTTCAGAAATGCCCCGCACTTTGGAGGGTCATTTTTCTCCGCTCTCTCTCTTGCGTGCAAGAGAGTATTTTCCCGGCATTTCTCGTGTGAGGAAAAAATGGTAATGCATAATCAAAAGTCGAAAGAATTCAAATGCCAACTTTATTTCAATCAATATGCATAGATGCTTAGCTACAATGTAAAACATTCCCAATTAGGAAAATTGGGATGTTACATCATATGTTCAGATCTAATATGCTACTTAATACTCCCTCCGTCCCAAAATAAGTGTCTTAAACTTAGTACAACTTTGTACCAGCTCTAGTACAAAGTTGAGACAGTTATGTTGGGACAGAGGGAGTACCTCTCTGATCATGAGCATGTTTATGACCTGTGAGTAGTTACTTTTGTTCTCGAGGCCACGAGAGAAGTTGTGTTGCAAGCAGTCATGTGAAGTTGATATTCGTTCGATATTTTGATGATATGAATGTTGTGATTCCCTTAATGGTGTTATGTGAATGTCAACTACATAGCACTTCACCATATTTGGGCCTAATGGAATGCATTGTGGAGTAGTTGTTAGATGATTGATTGCGAGAGTGAGAAAGCCTTAAACCCCAGTTTATGCGCTATTCCGTAAGTGGCTGATTTGCATCCTTATGTTTAATGCTATGGTTAGAATTTATTCATAATACTTTTCTCGTAGTTGCCTTGCGGGAGGATTAATCATAAGTGGGAGGCTTGTTCAAGTAAGAACAACACCCAAGCACTGGTCCACCCACATATCAAATTATCAAAGTACTGAACACGAATTAACCCGACATGACGAAAGTGACTAGATGAAATTCCCGTGTGCCCTCAAGAATACTTTGCTTATTATAAGAAACCGTTCTGGCCTATCCTTTGCCACAAAAGAATTGGGCTACCTTGCTACACTTATTCTTACTATTGCTACTCGTTACTTGTTACAATTATCTTGCTATCAAACAACTTTTTACCGCTATTTTAGTACATGCATGCAGAAATTACCTTACTGAAAACTGCTTGTCATTTCCTTCTGCTCCTCATTGGGTTCGACACTCTTACTTATCAAAAGGAGTGCGATTGTTCCCCTATACTTGTGGCTCATCAAGATAATTTAGTGATTTTAGTCATCGGAGTACCTCTATGTTTCCCCCTTGAATGACACCATATGTACGATTAGGTGCGGGATTGTACGCTACTTAAACAATCAAGCAAAACGAGTTGCAATCTACGAATTAGCTACTACACATAAGGTGGTCATCCTCTGTCTGCAAGAGACTAAAATCGACGCTTGTTCTCCATACTTAGTTCGTGAAATACGAGGTTTATCACTGATGGACAGCATTGTCCTCCCGACAATAGGCTCAATCGGAGGCGTTGCAATTCTCTAGAATAGAGACCTTTCCTCGACTCCCATGCGGCTGGGATCTTTGTGATCACTGCCAAAGTGACCCTGCTGCACTCCTCGTCTACATTCTAGCTCTCCATGGTTTACTGCCTAGCGGATGAAGCCAAAAAAAATATGTTCATCAATGAGCTAGCTAGATTGGCACCACGACGATTTGAACCGTGGCTGATCAATGGAGACTTCAACCACATATACGAAGCTAGAGACAAAAAACCTCGACATCAATAGTAGGTTGATGGGTAGATTTAGGATTGCCGTTGATGAAGCCAAATGTAAAAGAGATCAAGTGCAAAAGCCAACGATTTACTTGGAGCAATGAGAGGGAAGACCCCACACTTGCTAGTATCGACAAGTTCTTCTGCAACTAGGCCTAAGAATATTTATTCCCCTCCTTCACCCTCATGGCTGCTTCCACCGCGTACTCCGGCCACTGCCCCCTTCTTCTAGTTGATGCATCAGTCGTCAACTCGCAGCGAAAAAATAGGAGATAAGTTTTCATCCTGTTTTACAAGACAACACTGCCATGACTTCCAGTTCTTCCTCGGGAGCGCTGATCTAGAGTCTGTTTGGAGCTCCGGAGAGGAGGGATTCACCGTTGTCGTCATCGCCAACCCTTCTCCATCAACAATGTCATGATGCTCACCATCGAAGTGAGTAATTTCTTTGTAGGCTTGCTGGACGGTGATGGGATTGGATGAGATTTTTCATGGAATCAACTTATTTTGATAGCTCTTGATCCCTACTATCCATTATGTTCTGATGTTCATGTTGCTATGACTTTGCTATGCTTAATGTTTATCACTAGGGCCCGATTTCCATGATTTTAGATCTGAACGTATTATGTTTCATAAATTTGATAGTATTCTGGATCCTATCTTGCAAGTTGTATGCACCTATTACGTGTAATGATCCGCATACCCCAAGGTGACAATAATTGGGATTTTTTGGTGATTACCATAGTTTGAGGAGTTCATGTATTCACCATGTGTTAATGCTTTTTCAAGTTCTCTATTAAAAGGAGTCCTGAATATCCCTTAGATTTCCTTATGTACCTCGCTGCCACGGGAGGGCAGGACAAAACATGTTATGCAAGTTCTTACTATAAGCTCGTATGACTATATACAAAATACATGCCTACATTACATTGATGAATTGGAGCTAGTTCTGTGTCGCTCTAGTGTGTAAGTGTTACATGATGAATGTTATCCAATATACTTATCCATCACCGATCCAATGGCTACGCTTTAATCATATTGATCTTTGCCAAGTTACTTTCGTTGCTGATGTTGCTCTTACAATCACAACAAACTGCTATTTCTTACTATTTCTACTACTATTTTGCTGTGCTACTAAAACTTTGCTGCCAAAAGAGATTCCAGGTATGGTTGAATTGAAAACTCAACTGATTCCATTTATGACCTTCCGGGAAGACGATTGGCACACGTGCCTTGTTTGCGGATGGTCCACAATCAACATGTAGTTTTTTCCCCGCTACTTGCGGAATATCATTGGCTGTGTTCTCCCTGTTGCTATCAATGTTGAAAAGGGGATCAAGGTTCGTGAAGGCGGGATGCCGTTCATTAACTGAGAATCTATGTGCATTAGTCTCCTCTATATCACTATGTGGCCACTTGAGCAGGTACCCCATGCCACTTGTCCTAACATAGTGATGCCTTCATCACGGGGGTGAGGCAACTAATAGTTTTCAAAGCTCGGCATTACGTATTGCACTAGGACCCTCCTCATGTCCAGTGGCAGGATGACCTCGTGCATCATTCTAGTACCATTAATAAATGACATTATTTGCCCCATGGCAACCTTTGTTGGCACACCGTTTACTCTGGCTAGCAGCCAGCATGAAACATCGAGCAATGCTCGTTGCTGTTGGGTGCTACTATACAGATGATGCTCATGGCTAGACGAGTATATTTGAACTAACTTTCTTTCAATTGTTTCAGCTACTTTGGCACGTACTTAGGCGTCTATCTTGTCTTCAACCCTATTTTTCCTTAACTCTTTGGTATGGGCATAGGCCAGGTCCCACATCATCTTACCCACACCCAACACACGCCCAGTCTTGGGCTTCGTGTCAACCCCAAATCCCTCATTCACAGCCTGTGTAAGACGGTCTTCATACCTATAGCCGTACAAGGATTCATCAGGACCAGGTCCAAATTCCTGCTTCATTTTTCTCTACAAAAAATTACATTAGTTGTGGTGAATGATTAGTATGATAATAATTGTAGTAGGTACTAAATTATTAGTCTTAAGTGACATTGCCAAGCTCTCCTCCATCGAGCAAAGTTGCGGCGTCGGGAGGACGAACTCCTTGATCTCTAGGTCTCAAACTGCACGGGCCGTGAGGAAATGGAAGTCACACGGACGATCTCGATGTTCCAAGAATGGGGGTGGTTTACCCATGGCTTCAAAGTCAGCGTCCTCCTTCTCCCACTTTGGTATTGCAGCTGTGTAACCACCAAGGCCCAGGTGGTGTTTACGTGGCAGATTTTTCCGTAAATTACGGAAATGGTACCATCCTTGCTTGACTCACAAAACATCAGGCATTCTTTGTGATCCATAGTTGGATTGAGCGGCTTAACGGTCTCGAAGTCCTTACCCACGAGATTGCAACGGGCGGTGCTCTTTCAGTCCCTAAGCATTTTTGGCCATTTCGATAAGGCATACTCTTCGATATTTTTAGAGCCAGATGGAAACTTATAACTCTGGTGTAACTCTTCGAGTAGTTTATTCTTATGTGTGTTGATATCCTTGCAACTAATCATGACATTTGCTCTCAAGATGCAACCTAGCATTTTACTATATGTCTTTGCCACGTCAATTGGGGCGACGGACTCTACGATTGGTATTACTCTATTATTATAATGATACCTTACGCGTGCTCTTGTTGCTGGCGGTGGTGCTAGCTGATGTCCCATCGATGTGGCTCATTTCTCCTTGGTGGGTAGGCGACTCTTCATTATAGTCGTCGCTCGTATTGACGTCGGGGGCACCCATCTGAACGTCAGGGTTGTTGTTGTTGAGTTTGTCTTGAGATGATGTTCTCGTGTGGGGATCCATTCTCTAACTGGAAAATTCACAAAGAGTTAGAAATTTTGGCATGATCTTTGCTAAAATTAGGGTATATTGAATGCCAGAAATTTCACGAAACAAAAATTAATCAATGTTTCATGAGAACATTGGCACTTATATTAATTCCTGTAAATAAACTAGGGTGGTCATTTCATGGAACACCTTGCGTTGCTCAAATAATGTTGTTACATGCTACTTCAAGCAGATGGGACCAACCGTAATATCTATGTACCTCTACGAGAGACGGCTTGGCAGTGGCGGTGGTGTTAATTGCAGTGGGCACGCGGGTAGAGGTGTTGGAGGAGATCTAGGGGCCATGCTCCTTGCCTCGGTGGCACTCCAACGCAACCGGGAGAGAGGGATAGAGAGCCCCTCTCCTTCTTCTTCTTCCTTGGCCTCCCCCCTAGATGACAGGAGAGTTACCCCTCTGGTCCATGGCCTCCATGACGGAGGAGGGGCACGAGCCCCTCCAAGATTGCATCTCCCTCTGTGTTCTCTTCTATTTCACGTTCCTATTTTCTAGACCTTCTCCATTTCTTAAATTCCCGATGATCCGTAACACCGATTATGTTGAAATTTTGAGGGGATTTTTATACGTAAATTATCATTTTTTCTCCTGAAGAAGAGACCCAACCGACTTAAGGGGTGCCTACTACACACGACCCTCCGCTAGGGGAGGCAAGCGTGCTTTGGTGTCTACTGGAGGTCGTGGGCCTCTGTTTATGTTGATTACACCTCCCAAAAATCACATAAATTCAAAAATAATTTGCCGTTAATTTTTATCGCATTTGGACTTTGTTTGATATAGATACTCTGCAAAATAGAAAACATGCAACAAATAGTAACTGACACTAGGCACGGGATCAATTTCTTAGTCCAATAAATCATATAAAATGTTGCAAAAAATATGTGAAAGTTGTATAATATTGGCAGGGAACAATAGAAAGTTATACATACGACGGAGACGTATCAAGCGCCGGGCGCACCTTCCTATCCGGAAGTAGGAGGCACCTGCAACGCGCACGGGACTTGCAACCCTGGCCTCAGTCACCAGAACCTTCGCCCTGGCTAAGCTAGAGACGGGCACAGTCTAATTCTTCCTCGGGGTTGCGACCTCGCGAGGCATATCGTCCCTGACATCGTTGGGGCGCTTCGCTGTGGCAGCCTTGTAGGCACGCTCGAGGGAGCAGACCGCGTCCATTTCATCGCAGGTGACGGTGATGATGTGGGTGCAACCCGACATCCTGAGGACGACATAGCTGTGGTTGGTCGCTGCCATGAACTTGGCCAGCATTGGGTAGCCCAGGATGGCATTGTACGGGAGTCCAATGTGCACCACGTCAAAGTCAATGAGCTCTGTATGATAGTTGTCGTGCCTGCCGAAGGTGACCGGAATGCGGACCTGCCCTAGTGGAGTAGTGGAGCCATTGGTCACCGTGGAGAACGGCCTGGTCGGATCAGCAGCTCGTAACGCACCTGGAGCATGTCAAAGGTCTTGAACGAGAGCATGTTGAGGCCCATGCTTCCATTGATGATTGTCTTGGTGACCACGACATTGATTTCGGTGGGAGTACAGATCATGGGGAGCATACCCACGGCCGTCGCGGACTTGAGGTTGTCCCTGGTGTCAAAGGTGATGGCATACTGGGACCTCTTGAGGGGCTTTGCAGCCCCCATCCCAGGAGGGCGGCATTCACCTCATGAGAGAGCTGTTTGAAACGGCAGTTTGACTAGGGGGCATGAGCTCCACCGAGAATGCAAGCCACCTCATGAGGCTCTTGAGAGGCTCCAGCCTCCTTGTCGCGTTGGTTGTCATCGTTCCTCCTCGACGACAGCGGCAATAGTGGATGGGGCGCTGCATTGTCCCAAGGGCGCACCCCACGAGGCTTATTGTGTCAGCCGTTCTAGCTAGCCTGGGTACGAGCCCCATAGAGGATTGCCGTTGCAGCTGTCCCACCTGTCGCCGCCACGACCGCCATCGTGACCAGCACCCCGGTCATTGTGCTCCGGACGCTCGCCAACCCGCTCGTCTTGGAGGACCTTCATCTCTTGGTAGTCTTTGGTGTTGTGGGTGTATACGTCGTGGTAGATGCAGAATGGGCGGCAGTCCTTTTCGGGCAAGCCCCGCTCACGGCCGCGATTCTCCTCATGCTCAGCTGCAAGCATGGCTGGTCCTTTGCGCTTGACCTCTTTGTCCTTGGTCTATCGTGGGCGAACAGGCGGGCCTCCTCGGCCTTGGTGCATTTGTCGCCGAGGCTGAATAACTCGATGGCCATGCTCAGGTTGTCGTTGGCGGTGAGATTTTTACACATCCTAAGATCTTCGATGCCATTGGTGAACGCCATGATGACTACCTGGTCTATGACACAAGAGATCTTGTTGCACACCTAGCTAAACCACTAGATGTACTTGTGAAGGGTCTATCGAGGTCACTGCTTCATAAGGCACAAGTCATTGATGGAGTGGGGACGGCCGTGCGGGCGCTTGAAGTTGGCGACAAACAGCTCGCAGAGGTCGCCCCACGAAGAGGCTGAGTTCTCGGAAAGGTTTAGGAGCTAGGACCGTTCGCCGTCCTTGAAGGCCATCGGAAGCCAGTTTGTCATGATATTTTCATTGCCGCCCACCGCTTCGACGCTCAGGGCGTAGAGTTGGAGGAAATTTGCGGGGTCGAGGGATGCATCGTAGTGCAGGGGCAGCTCGGGCTTGAACTTGGCCGGCCAAACCACCTTGCATAGCTCGCGAGTAAAGGCCCGACAACCCACGATGCTTGAGGGGCTGCCATGCGCGAGTACGGCCCAGTTCTGGCGCCCGGCTGCCGCGACATCCTGGATGACCCGGTTCACGCACTGGTGCTGCTGCTCGAGGACCACGCGCGTGTCGCGAGGAGCCTCACGGCGGACGATCTGAGAATTATCTCCATCTTCTTGGGCATGTGGGGGTGATTAGTGAGGTGGGCTGCCCGGGCGCACGTCCTGTCGGGGCTCGGCCTAGTCGCTGTGCGCGGGAGGAGGTGGCGGTGCTCCCTGAGCCACCTTTCCATCGCGGGATGAAGGGGGCGAAGTGAACGGTAGGGCGCCTGGGCCTCTCCGGCGGCGGTAACAAGCTTGGTGATGCGGCCTAGCAATGCGTCATAGCCGACATCTGCTGGGTGGTAGCGAAGAAGCTCGTGTTCCATGAGCAACGTCGCTTGCATATTCACTCGTTCGAGACAGGCGTGGGAGGAGGAGGCCAGTGAAGTGCGGCCCTCCCGTTGCATGGAGGGGTGCATGTTGGAACCCTGGTGCTCGTGGGCAGCGGGGTGAGTGGCCGCGGCCTCGGCCTTGGCAAAGTGAAGACGGGCACCAGGGCCTGTAGGCATGGTCACAATGACCCGCAATGTTGTTGGCCTAGTGCGCACATGATGAGCGTCGACCATGGGGTCAGTAAAGCTAGAGCAAAACTGGAGCTGAAGAACGGTTGCACACCCCTACCCGGCGTGCCAAATGTCGGAATAGGGGCTTCGTACACCCAGAAAGGTTCAAACACTAGGGTTCACTCGCTCTCCTACCCTATTCTGCCTCTCAACCTCACAACAACTCTCCGGTGATCAAGCTAAGGAAGAAGCACAAGAACACTCACGACGTTTACCTAGGTTCAAGCCACCTTGCGTTGTAAAACCCTACTCCTGCTTGTGTGGATTGCTTTAGTTGGAAGATGAGTACAAAGGGGTGTTCTTACCCTAGTTGAGGTGGTGGATCCCCTTGCTACGGAGGCCAAGCCATCCATTTATACAAGTATTTGTCCTCTTTCGCCAAAAAATACACACTTGACGGGAAGGGTTGCCACAACAACCACTTTGAAAGGGGACAGGACTACAGCCTGCCCTGACAAAGGTGGTCTTCGCCTATTAAGGATCCTCGCCATGACGCGCTGGTGGGCTCGGGGGTGACCTCCGTCCTGTCGAGCCCCCAACCTTGGACTTCTTGCACCAAGTAGGAAACCTTTGGGGGTTGCTATGGGAACCCACGACATGGCTCTGCTCCCTTAACAACAAAGGGAAAAACTTCTCTGTTCGTGCCCACTGGCATGGAACCTGGCGCCGTCCTGCATGGCTCATGTCACCCATGTGAGGATGCAGGATCACGCGACCCTGCATGTCTGCCCTTATTAAGTACGACCTGACGAGGGCGGCATCACGAGGTGGCTTCTCGACGCGGCTCTTAGGGGGAATGGCCTCGAGGGGAACTCCACCAATTCCTGGCAACCTTCGATGATCTGTATCTCGCGAGGAGGGGACCTTGCGAGGGTCGGATTCTCGGGCATCGACGGAAATCACTCCCAGGCCCACGACGTGCGTCGTGCCTTAGGCCACATGCACGCAGGCCTCGCTACCACCAGTCCCAAGACCTCGACAATGCTGGAAATGTTTTAGGATTCAACAGAGATCATTGTGGTTCTTGACATCAGAAAGGCTTTAGGATTGACAAGAGAACTCTATGGTTCTCAATGTTGCCTCGCCCGCGGAGAACCCAGAAGTTCTTGGCGTCGGAACAGGTTTAGATTCAGAAGAGAACTCTATAGTTCTTGATGCTGGCTCGCCGGTAGAAAACCTAGAAGTTCACAATGCCTTCAAGGCTTTCAGATTCAATAGAGGACTATGGGGTTCTCGATGTTGGCTCGCCGACGGAGAACCCGGTTGTTATCCATGATGGAAAAGCTTTAAGATTGAATAGACAACTGTCGGGTTTCGATGTTGGCGTGCTGGCAAAGAACCCGGAATTTCTCGATGCCAGAAAGGCTTTAGAATTCAGCAGATAACTCTGTCGTTCTCGATGCTCGCTCACCACCGGAAAGCCCAGAAGTTCTCAACCTTGGAATGGCTTTAGGTTTCAGGAGAGAACTTTGTGGTTCTCGATGTTAGCTCAGCGGTTGGGAACCTGGAACTTCTCGATGCTTGAAAGGCTTTAGGATTTAGCAAAGAACAACGTGGTTCATTATGCTGGCCTGACGGCAGAGAACCCAGAAGTTCTCGTCGCAGGAAAGGATTTAGGATTCAACATAAAACTCTATGGTTCTCGATGCTGGCTCGCCGGTAGAGAACCTGGAAGTTCTCAACACCGGACAGGCTTTAGGATTCAACATAGATCTGTTTGGTTCTCTATGTTGGCTCACCGGCAGAGAACCTAAAAGTTCTCGATACCAGCAAGGCTTTCGGATTCAGCAGAGAACAGTGGGATTCTAGATGCTGGCTCGCCGGCAGAGAACCTAAAATTCTTGATGCCAGAAAGGCTTTAGGAATCAGTAAAGAACTTTGGGATTCTCGATGTTGGCTCCTCAGTGGAGAACGCAGAAGTTCTTGATGTCGGAAAGTATTTAGGATTGAGTAGAGAACTATGTGGATCCTGATGCTGGCATCCCCCATGGTCTTGGTCATGGAGCAGGGCATGGCGTGGGTGACGCTCTTACGACACACGATGTCAGGAGGATCGCTTCCCTGCCCCGTTGCACATTGTGCATTCTCATCAGGGGGTTGCTGATGGGCGTGGCCCTGCACCTCTTGGGAATGTCACGCAGATGTCTTGTCCACACGTCATCCAGGGTCGCCTCCCTGGGGATGCTGATTTTGGTGTCTTAGGAAGCACGCAACGGAGGGTCGTTGTGTGTGTCGTGCCGTTTGCCGTCGTCTCCACTTCAGTGTCGCCATTGGACCTCAACAGTGCGTCCTGGGATGCAACGTCGGTTGGGTCAAGGTCATGGCTCGTGGATCTCCACGTGGTGTTGTGGTTGCGCTCTCTTGTGCATTGTGCATGATGTTCGTCCCCACCTCATCGCCCGTACCAGACAATGTGGGCAGCTTGGACGAAGACGGGACGACTTCTGATGTTCCCTTGGCCTTCTTGGCCTCCTTGGAAGTTAATGAAGATGTTAAACAAAAAATACAATGATTCTTCCTTCGATTTGATTACATCTTTGACATGTTTCACTTGAAAAAGCTCGATTTTACGTTTGTCCGCCTTTTTGCCTTGCACATGAACCACATAATCAGAATAGAACAAATACCTTATATCTGTGTCGCTCACCCGCACTTCATGCAGGAGGGCTTCTTGGCAGTCTTCCCAAAGCATCGTGAATACGCGAGTAACTACATCGCCGATTTCATGGTCGCGAATAAGTACAAGGAGACGATTCTCGTGCCTTATCAATCCATGGAAGTCATCCATAGATATCTTTCCTTCGATTTCAATCATTAATTTGCACACGTGTAGGCTAATTTGAGGTGTACTTATTTTGTGCAGCGACGGTCGCGCCATCCGCATCGTCCTTTACCCCCGATTCTCCCACGCTCTTTACTTGGACTCGTCGAAGAACATGAAGAAAAAGGATTACACCCACATCAACTCTGTTCTTGACAATGCTATGTTTTTCTACGGCCTACGGGGTGGAGAGATCATGACCAGGAAGACAAGGAACCGTGCGTCCGCCTTCGGTCATAAGACTGACTTCTACTGCATCCAACAACCAAGTGGTACTCCTAATGATGGATTCTATATCCGCCACCACATGCTAGAGTAGAGACGGGATCAACAGAACCTTCGCATGTCACCTACATCCGATGATGCCCATATTCTGCAATGGGAAAGAATGTAGGAGATATCCCGGATCACCGACTTCGAGCTGAGTTCTATCACATGCAGCATGAATTTGCCCAAATCATCATGAAGGAGGTCGTCGAAAAAACAAGGATGTTCTATGAAGAAGGGTAAATGTCGTGGGAAGACGTCCGAACATGCGTATCGGCTCAACGTCTCGACCTGAAGCATTTCACTATGCTCGGGGACTATCTCTCTGACTTGGATGGATGGCACGACATGTTGGAGTGATTGACGATATATGACAAAGTGTCCGTTTAGTCCATACTTTCTCTATGATGAAACTTTGAGTTATGCATGACGGAACTTTATTTGTGATGTAAGTAAACCGTCCTCCTCAACTAGCGAATATCACTTTAGTTAGGGCATTTTGGGTACTATGAACTTTGTTATTTTATGCTTATGAGATGTTACTTCTATTTTTGTCAATTGTTTCTCTTTCTGTTGCTCAACTATACATGTTGCATATTATCGATTCATCTGATGATGCAGGTACATAGATCATCGATGGCGAAGAAGTGCTACGCGAGGAGTATACGACGACTGATCGGAGTTTCAGGCCCAGATGTACCGGTTTCCGAGTGACAGCCAGGGATAGTTAGATAGCATAGCCGAAGCAGAAAGTAGTCAGTTTAGGTTCACGCTAGTGCGAGAGAGGGATACGAACCGATGCCTCATGAAATACTACATTATGTATGATGAGACATGCCATGTAACTTGAATAGCTATATCATGATTATGATTTGATGACATGATTTGTGTTGGATGGTATGATGAGACTATTATGTGTATGATAATCATATCATAAACTGGCAATATGCTCATCATGGAATAGTGTATAAAATATGTACAAAAAGATCGCAAATACGTAGGAAAAAAAGTTATATGAAAATATAGTAGTAGCGCTCTTTAGCGCCGAAAAGGAAAACACTACTGCTAAGCCACTTAGCAGTAGTGCTGGTGTGGACAGTGCTACTGCTAAGTAGCTATAGCAGTAGCGTGGGCCAAAGCGCGCTATTGATAGACGTTAGTTGTAGCACCGTATCAGTAGGGCGGTACCCCGCTCTACTGATAGCCCTAAAAATTGCGCTACTACTAGGCTTTTACCTAGTAGTGCTTGACTAGTTCTTCGGCTAGTGCCTTTACGGCTTGCTTGAACACCCACCTACTTGGATTAGAATGAACGGGTGGCTTATAGAGAGTGTTGTGGATTCGGCAGGGCTTGTCCAGTATCTTGTTTAGATCGTTTGTGATCATGACAGGTGTGCTCATGGGTCTACTATATTGCGCATTGGTTTGTCATTCCCGTCACAGACTATTCAGGTGAGGGGGTCACTTCTGTCAAAACTTAGGGATAGCTAGCTATTCTCGCCCTTGCAAATGCGGGTCATTAGTGAGGTGAGGTCTGCCATGGTCCTCGGCTTGTTTTGCCTGAGCTGTCGAGCTAGCTATTCATCCCGAATGATGTCCTTAAAAGATGCAATTGCCTCGGTGTATGGACAGTCAATGATCTGGTTCTTTTTAGTCAGCAATCGATTCGAGAACTTCCGAGTTGACTTGTCCTCTTTTTTGATGATGTGGGTGAGGTCATCCGCATGTGCCCTAGAAGTTTGCCCTCAAGGCCTCCTCAAGTTCCTACCAACTTCCAATAGAGTTTCTAGGGAGGTTGTACACCCAATGCCTTGCCATTCCTTTAAGTTTGAGTGTCATGTACTTTATGGCATGGAGGTCATCACCTCGGGCCATGTCTATGTGGAGAAGAGAATTTTCTATACAAATGGAAGGATCTGCTGTTCCGTCATACTGAACTATGTTTATGGGTTTAAACATCTCAAGATATTGAAGTTTCATGACTTCATTTGTCAAACAGACTGGATGTGTCGGGGCTCAGTGTGAGGTATATCCTCATGCGTGTAGGAGATCGCTCATGCTCGTTATTATTCCAGGGCTTGCCCTTATGTAGCCAACCAGGCGTCATACCCTTCCATTCTAGCGGGCACATGCTCTCGTGCTCCGTAGATGGATCATCGAGGGCCTCTATCTGCATGTAACTTAGGGCGCGGGTCAAAGGGCTCTAGGTAGTCGATTGGGCTCTTGTCATGTGGACGGTTTCTTTTAGAGGGCTCCTTATATGCCCATGTTCGCTGATCTCGCCCTCTAGTGGTACAGTTGATATTGGCTCCATGGCCATACCTGAGTGGCTCGTTATCTACCACCTCGTTGTTAACGACGGGAACCTACTTCAAACATGGGTATGGGTTGGCTGCCGTACACCAGGCTTCGAGCTCTTCTTCGGTCGTGACGACATGTGTCCATTTGTCATTCACTACATTTTCATGATGTTACAGGTCCTGCTGTTTCTTCTTCCTGCTTTGCACTATCGCGATTAGCCGATGTTGGAAACGTGTTTGTTTGGTCGGGTCTTTGGAAACGTCAAAGTCGTGGGGTCAAAAGTTGTCCTCATCCTCGAAAGGGGAGGGGTAGGAATCGTCTCACCCGTGACCGAATGCTCCCTTGCCCCTGTGATCACGGCGGGTGTGCTCAAGGGTCTATTTTGTTTAGCTGGCTTGGCTTCATCATTGTTATCAGGGCGACACCACCATCAGCGACGCCCGTGGTGTTATTTTTATTTCCGCTATTGCCCTTTGTCTTCCTATTGGGATGACACATTTCGATCTTCCCTTGTGTTTCTCCTCGGGGTCTTCATTGGGTGTGTCGACCATGTAGACATCATAGGTAGACGTTGTGGCTCAATCCCATGTATGAGGTGCGGTAACAAGTGCATATCCTTCTATGAAGCTGTGGTCTTCATTCATCGGGTCCAAAGTCAAACATGTCCGTTAAATACCTGGCCATAGTGACTAAGTGGGTGGTGGACGGGATGAAAATTTCCCAATCATTGGCCTTACATCCAATCTAATCATACATCGTAGACCATATTACCAAATTCTGGATTCGATCTAGAATTTTGTTTAGTTGTGGGAGCTCTTTGGCATGAAGTGCATGTGGATAGGTTGGAATAATTTGAAAGATTCTTTTTTATTCTGCTTGACGCGTACCCGTTGTCTTGACCATCCTGGGTTGATTTTAGATTGGCTGCAGGAGTGGTTTCCTTAAAGGCCACGGGCTCGTCCGAAGACAAGGTCACCTCTAAGCCATCTATCAAATATGTTTTGGCCAGACTGACCGTAGAGGCCACCTAATCTAGCTCTAGGATTGGCTTCATCACGAGGTCGAATTCGGGGATCAGATCGGAAACTAGATATGGAGTTGTTGCTCCCGAGGGATCCTCAAATCGATCTTCGACCTGTTTCGATAGAACTAGGTCAGCCCAAGCATCTCTGACATACTCTAGGCTTCCGAACATGATGACATGATCCGAGGCGAAGGCCTCGACGTGACCGAGATGGCTTCTCGAGTCGGCGTGTAGTACTACACTGCGGAAGGTGAAGAGTTGGTTAGGGATGAAGATGGCCCTGCATCCGATGCTCCTATCGAACTACAGGTGAACCATCAATCCTTGGCTATCCAACAACTAGCTCTCAACGAAATCACTAATGTCGGTCTTAAAACCGACATACCTCGGGTAGGGGGGCACGAGGTGTTTAGTCGGATCGATGGGTAACAAGAGACAAGGAACACATCATGTTTTACCCAGGTTCAGGTCCTCTCTATGGAGGTAAAAACTTACGTCATTCTCTTTTTGAATTATTGGTGTTGCAAAATACAGAGTTGATCTACCTCGAGATCGGATGCGGTGGTCTAAACCTAGGGATGATGATGAATGTGTCTATGTATCCTCTACCGGCAAAATCCTCTAGCTTATATCGCCATCAAGGGTACCTATGGTTATGTAAATGTCGGTTAGCATATAGAGATTACATGCCGAATGAGTCATCCCTCCTTTGAGCACACGCTAGGTCTTCGGTAGAGTCTGATGTGTTCACACCCAGACCTGGGGGCCTCCAGAGTCCTTCCTCCTTGACGGGACTCCAGTCGGACCCATGGACTAGACTAGCTCGGTTGGGACCCCATAGTCCAGGATACCATCACCACCTAGCGGCCAATCCTCTAGACTAGGGCACTTCTGCTCCGTGGAGAGTCTGATTGCTCGGTGTACACGCCCAACTGTCGTTGTGCGTGCATGATGTCTACTACGCAACTTTATTCTTGTAGACGTTGTTGGGCCTCCAAGTGCAGAGTTCTCTAGGAGAAAAACAAATTCCCCTCAAGTGGTTGACCTACGGGTTATCAATTCGTGGGAGATGTAGGATAAATATGGTCTCTCTCTCAAATAACCCTTTAATCAAATACAAGAAATATCTTGTCTCCCCAACTCACCCAATACAATGGTAAATTGTATATGTGCGCTAGTTTGGCAAAGAGATAGTGATACAAGTGCAATTTGAATGGTAAAAATAGGTTTTTGTAATCTAAAAATATAAGAACAACAAGGTAGCAAGTGGAAAAGATGAGCACAAACGGTATTGCAATTCATAGAAACATGGCCTATGTTTTATACTTTCACTAGTGCAATCACACAACGGTGCTAACATAATTGAATCATATAACCATCCTTCAACGTGCGACGAAGAATCATTCCAAGTTCTTATCTCTCATAGAACATAAAATGAAATTGTTGTAGGTAGCAAAACCACCTCCAAGTTATCCTTTCTGGTCAATCTGTTGACTCGTCCCTATAAGTATCACAAATAGCCCTAGAGTTCATATTAGAATAACACCTCTGATACACATCAGTAAACTCTAATGTCACCGACATACTCTAATGTTACCACAACTATCAGTGAGTTTCTTGTTCGACATGCATCAAACAATTTTAGATACATCATATTCAATCCGACAGAAAGAACTTCAAAGTGTACCCCAACGTTTCTATCGGAGAAAGTAGGATGAAAACATGCATCAACCTATGTGCATAGACTACCCCAATGTTACCACATGAATCTGCAAGTTGATTACAAAAACATATATCAAGTCACTCAATAGAATACCCCATTGTCACCATGAGTATCCACATGGAAGACATATATTAAGTGTTATCAAATCCAAAGTATTCAATCCAACATAATAACACCTCAAAGGGAAAGACTAAAATCATCACAAGATAGAGAGAGAAGAACACCATATGATCCAACTACATTAACAAAGCTCGTGGTCCATCAAGATTTTGCCACATCAAGAACGAGAGAGAGAGAGAGGGAGAGAAAGATAGATAGATAAATAGATAGATAGATAGAGAGAGAGAGAGACAGTGAGAGAGAGATGAAACACGTAGCTACTGTTACATACCCTCAACCTCGAGGATGAACTACTCCCTCCTCATCAAAGAGACCATGAGATGATGTAGATGGCCTCTGGTAATGATTTCCCCATCCCGCACTAGAAAAGGGCTGTGGGTGAGACCGCTTTGGAATGGAGGCTTGTGGAGGCGGCGCAGAAGTTCTCTAATAAGTTGTGGAGTTCCCAGGATTTATAGGAATTTTTGGCGTTCGTTTCACGTGAAAGGAAGCCCGAAGAGCCCACTATTGGAAATATGCCCTAGAAGCAATAATAAATTAGTTATTATTATATTTCTTTGTTCGTGATAATCGTTTATTATCCATGCGATAATTGTATTGATTGGAAACACAAATACATGTGTGGATACATAGACAAAACACTTTCCCTAGTAAGCCTCTAGTTGACTAGCTCGTTGATCAAGGATGGTCAAGGTTTGCTGACCATAGACAAGTGTTGTCACTTGATAATGGGATCACATCATTGGGAGAATGATGTGATGGACAAGACCCAAACTATAAACGTAGTATATCATCATGTGAGTTTATTGCTACTATTGTCTGCATGTCAATGTATCTCTTTCTATGACCATGAGATCATGAAACTCTCGGACACCGGAGGAATACCTTGTGTGTATCAAACGTTGCAACGTAACTGGGTGATTGTAATGGTGCTCTATAGGTATCTCCAAAGGTGTCTGTTGGGTTGGCATGGATCAAGACTGGGATTTGTCACTCCGTGTGACAGAGATGTATCTCGGGGCCCACTCGGTAATACAACATCACAACAAGCCTTGCAAGCAATGTGACTAAGGAGTTAGTCACAGGATCTTGTATTACGGAATGAGTAAAGAGACTTGCCGGTAAAGAGATTGAACTAGGTATGGAGATACCGACAATCGAATCTCGGGCAAGTAACATACCGAAGGACAAAGGGAATAGTGTAAGGGATTATATGAATCCTTGGCATAGATGTTCAACTGATAGAGATCTTCGTAGAATATGTAGGAGCCAATATGGACATCCAGGTCTCGCTACTGGTTATTGACCGAAGAGTGTCTCGGGTCATGTCTACATAGTTCTCAAACCCGTAGGGTCTGCACACTTAAGGTTAGGTGATGTTTCGGTAGAGTTGAGTTATACGTGTTGGTGACCGAAGATTTGTCCGGAGTCCCGGATGAAATCCTGGACGTCACGAGGAGTTCCGGAATGGTCCTGAAATGAAGATTGATATATAGGAAATTTATATTTGGATTCCGGAAGTTTTTGGGCATTGGCGACAGTGTACCGGGAGGGACGAATGGGTTCCGGGGGGCCACTGGGTGAGCCCACCACGCCCCAAGGGTTCAACGTGGGTTTATTGGATGTGCAATAAGTCATAATGGGCTTACAACGTCATCCAAGAAAAGCCCATGAGGAAAAAGTGGAAAATCAAAAAGAGGTGGGAAATTAAGGAAGGAGTCCTAATCCAAGTGGCATTTGAGGAGGACTCCTCCCACCTCCACTTTGGCCGACCAAAGAGAGACTCCCTTGGTGCGCCAAGGGTGCCTCCTCCCTCCTCCTATATATACTAGAGGTTTAGGGATTTCGAGACATAACTTTGCAACGTGCTGCCCTCTCCTCTAGTTCGTAGTTCTTCCTCTAGATCGGTTTTCGGCGGAGCTCAGGCGGAGCCCTGCAGGAATAGATCATCACCATCACCGGCACGTCGTCACACTGCCAGAGAACTCATCTACTTCCCCGCCCCTTTTGCTGGATCAAGAAGGCGGAGATCATCATCGACTTGTACGTGTGTGGAACGCGGGGGTGCCGTGTTTTTGGCACTTGATCGGGATAGATTGTGGTACGGTTCATGGGACGGATCGTGAAGACATACCACTACATCAACCGCGTTTATCAACACTTCCGCTTAGCGATCTACAAGGGTATGTGGATCCGATTTCCCTCTCGTAGATGATCATCACCATGATAGGTCTCCGTGTGCGTAGGAATTTTTTTGTTTCCCATGCAACGTTCCCCAACAGTGGCATCATGAGCTAGGTTCATGCGTAGATGTAATCTCTAGTAGAACACAAAATTTTTTGTGGGCATTGATATTCGATTTTCTGCCCACCTTAATCTTTTCTTGATTCGGCGGTATTGTTGGATTGAAGCGGCCCGGACCAACCTTACTCGTAAGCTCATGAGAGACCGGTTTCATTGACTAACATGTAACGTGTTGCATAAAGATGATTGCGGGGTGTCTGTTTCTTCAACTTTAATTGAATTGGATTTGACCGAGGCGGTCCTTGGAGAGAGATTAAATGGCAATTTGCACGTCACCGTTGTGGTTTCGCGTAAGTAAGATGCGATCATACTAGATACCCATAGCAGCCACGTAAGACATGCAACAACAAATTAGAGGACGTCTAACTTTTTTTTGCAGGGTATGCATGTGATATGATATGGCCAAATACATGATGTGATATATTGCATGAATGAGATGATGATGTTGTAATAGTTAAATATCGACTTTCACGTCGATGCTACGGCAACCGGCAGGAGCCATAGGGTTGTCTTTAAACTAACGTTTGTGCTTGCAGATGCGTTTACTATGTTGCTAGTTAGTAGGTTTAGTAGTAATAGCATATATAGCACGACAACCTCGATGGCGGCACAATGTGGAGATCATGATGATGGAGATCATGGTGTGGCGCTACTGACGATGAAGATCATGTCGGTGCTTTGGTGATGGAGATCAAGAAGCACCACATCATGGGCATATCATGTCACTTATGAATTGCATGTGATGTTAATCCTTTTTTTGCACCTTATTTTGCTTAGAACGACGGTAGCATTATAAGGTGACCCCTCACTAAAATTTCAAGATAAAATTGTGTTCTCCCCGACTGTGCACCATTGCGACAGTTTGTTGTTTCGAGACACCACGTGATGATCGGGTGTGATAGACTCAACATTCACATACAACGGGTGCAAAACAGTTGCACACGCGGAACACTCGGGTTAAACTTGACGAGCCTAGCATGTACAGACATGGCCTCAGAACACAAGAAACCGAAAGGTCTAACATGAATCATATAGTTGATATGATCAACATAGAGATGTTCACCACTGAAACTATACTCAACTCATGATTTGGATCATGCGCCACTCGAATAACTAGACGGGTGTCTATTTGAGTGGGAGTTCTTAAGTAATATGATTAGTTGAACTAATTATCATGAACATAGTCGAAAGGTCTTTGTGAATTATGTTGTAGCTTATGTTGTAGCTCTACTGTTTTTTATATGTTCCTAGAGAAAATTTAGTTGAAAGATGATAGTAGCAATTTTGCGGACTGAGTCCATAAACTGAGGATTGTACTCATTGCTGCGTAGAAGGGTTATGTCCTTAATGCACCACTCGGTTTGCTGCACCTCGAGCGTCGTCTGTGGATGTTTCAAACATGTGACATACACGTTTTTTATGACTATGAGATAGTTCTGTGCATAATGCTTAACGACTTAGAATTGGGGCGCCGAAGACGTTTTCGAACGTCATCGAACATATGAGATGTTCTAAGAGATGAAATTGGGATTTCATGCTCGTGCCCTTGTTGAAAGGTATGAGACCTCCGACAAGATTCTTTGTCTACAAAGTAAAGGAGAAAAGCTCAATCGTTGAGCATGTGCTCAGATTGTCTGAGTGCAACAGTCGCTTGAATCAAGTGGGAGTTAATCTTCCACATGAGATAGTGATCGTTCTCCAAAGTCACTGCCACCAAGCTACTAGAGCTTCGTGAACTATACCATATCAAGGATAGATATGATGATCCTTGAGCGATTAGCAATGTTTGACACTGCGAAAGTCGAAATCAAGAAGGAGCATCAATTGTTGATGGTTAGTAAAACCACTAGTTTCAAGAAGGGCAAGGGCTAGAAGTGATACTTCATGAAACGGCAAACCAGTTGCTGATCTAATGAAGAAACCCAAGGTTGAACCCAAACCCGAGACAAAGTGCTTCTGTTATGAGGGGAACAGTCACTGAGGCGGAACTACCCTAGATACTTGGTAGATGAGAAGGTTGGCAAAGTCGACTAAAGTATATTGGATATACCTGATATTGATGTGTACCTTACTAGTATTCCTAGTAGCACCAGGGTATTAGATACCGGTTCAGTTGCTAAGTGTTAGTAACTCGAAGTTATAGCTACGGATTAAAAGGATACTAGCAAGGGTGAGGTGACGATGTGTGTTGGAAGTAATTCTAAGGTTGATGTGATCAAACATCGCACGTTCCCTCTACCATCGGGATTGGTGTTAAACCTAAATAATTGTTATTTGGTGTTTGCGTTGAGCATTAACATGATTGGATCGTGTTTATTGCAATACGATTATATATTTAAAGAGAATAATGGTTATTCCATTTGCTTGAATAATTACCTTCAATGGTTTATTGAATCTCGATCGTAGTGTTACACATGTTCATAATATTAATGCCGAAAGATACAAAGTAGTAATGATAGTACCACTTACCTGTGGCACTGCTGCTTGAGTCATGTCAGTATATAATGCATGAAGAAGCTCCATGCTGATGGATCTTTGTACTCACTCATTTTTGAAACGTTTGAAACATGCAAACAATACCTATTCATATAAACGCATAAAGAAACTCCATGCAGATGGGTCGTCTGGACTCACTTGATTTCGAATCACTTGAGACATGCAAATCATACCACATGGGCAAGATGACTGAAGGCCTCGTTTTCCAGTGAGATGGGACAAGAAAGTAACTTGTTGGAAGTAATACATTTTTGATGTGTGCAGTCCAATGAGTGCTGATGCATGCAGTGGACATTGTTATGTTATTACTTCACTGACAATTTGAGTAGATACAGGAGTATTTACTTGATGAATCACATGTCTGAAATGTTAAAAGGTTCAAAGCTATTTCAAAGTGAAAATCATCGTGACAAGAGGATAAACTGTCTACGATATGATCATAGAGATGAATATTTGAGTTGCGAGTTTTGGTACACAGTTAAGACAATGTGGAAATTTTTTCACAATTCATGCCACCTAGAACACCATAGTGTTATGGTGTGTTCGAACATCATAACCGCACCCTATTTGATATGGTGCATACTATGATGTCACTTATCAAATTACGACTAGCGTTTATGGGTTATGCATTAGAGACAACCACATTCACTTTAAATAGGGCACCACGTAATTCCGTTGAGATGAAACCATATGAACTATGGTTTGGAGAAACCTAAGCTATCGTTTCTTAAAAGTTTTGGGTTGCGATGCTTATGTGGATAAGTTTCAGCAAAATAAGCTCGAACCCAAAGCGGATAAATGCATCTTCTAGGACACCCAAATCAGTTGGGTATACCTCCTATCTCAGATCCGGAAGCAAAGTATTTGTTTCTAGAAACGGGTCCTTTCTCAAGGAAAAGTTTCTCTTGACAGAATTGAGTGGGAGGGTGGTGGAACTTGATGAGGTTATTGAACCGTCACTTCAACCAGTGTGTAGCATGGCGTAGGAAGTTGTTCCTGTGGCGCCTACGCCAATTGAAGTGGAAACTAATGATAGTGATCATTAAGATTCGGATCAAGCTACTACAAACCTTGTAGGTCGACAAGGTCACGTACTGCTACAGAGTGGTACGGTAACCCTGCCTTGGAGGTCATGTTGTTGAACAACAATGAACCTACGAGCTATGGAGAAGCGATAGTGGGCCCGAATTCTGAGAAATGGCTGGAGGCCATGAAATACGAGAGAGGATCCATGTATAAAAACAAATTGTAGACTTTGGAAGAAGTACTTGATGGTCGTAAGATCATTAATTACAAATGGATATTTTAGAGGGAGACATACGATGATGGTGAAAGTCACCATTAAGAAAAGGTCGACTTATCGCAAAGATGTTTCCGACAAGTTCAAAGAGTTGATTATGATGATACTTTCTCACTCGTAGCGATGCTAACAGTCTGTTGGAATTATGTTAGCAGTTGCTGCATTATTTATGAAATATTGCACATAGGATATCAAAACATTGTTTCCTCAACGGTTTCCTTGAGGAAAGGTTGTATGTGATACAACGAGAAGGTCTTGTCGATCCTAAGGATGCTAACAAGTATGCAAGCTCCAGCGATCCTTCTATGGACTGGTGCAAGCATCTCGGAGTTGGAATATACGCTTTGATGAGATGATCAAAGCTTTTGGGTTTATACAAGGTTTATGAGAAACTTGTATTTCCAAAGAAGTGAGTGGGAGTACAATAGAATTTATGATAAGTATATGTGGTTGACATATTGTTGATTGGAAGTAATGTAGAATTTCTGGAAAGCATAAAGGGTTGTTTGAAAGGAGTTTTTGAAGGAAAACCTGGATAGAGCTACTTGAACATTGAGCATCAAGATCTATAGAGATAGATCAAAACGCTTAATAGAACTTTCAATGAAATGCATGCCCTCACAAGTTTTTGAAAGAGTTCACAATAGATCAGCAAAGAAGGAGTTCCTCGCTGTGTTGTAAGGTGTGAATTTGAGTAAGACTCAAAGCCCGACCACGACCGAAGAAAGAGAAAGGACGAAGGTCGTCCCCTATGCCTTAGCCGTAGGCTCTAAAGTATGCCAAGATGTGTACTGCACCTAATGTGTGCCTTGCCAAGAGTCTGTCAAGGGGTACAAAAAGTGATCCAGGATTGAATTACTAAACAGTGGTCAAAGTTATCCTTAGTAACTAGAGGATTAAGGAATTTTTCTCGATTATGGAGGTGATTAAAGAGTTCGTCGTAAAGTGTTACGTCGAAACAAGCTTTGACACTAATCCGAATAACTCTAAGGAGTAAAGCAGATTTGTATAGTGGAGCAGTCATTTGGAATAGTTCCAAATGGCACGTAATTGTAGCATCTACATGATAACTTAGACATTTGTAAAGCACACACAGATCTAAAAGGTTCGGACTCGTTAACTAAAACCTCTCTCACAAGCAAGATGTGATCAAACCCCAGAACTGTATGGGTGTTGGATTCGTTAAAGTCACATAGTGATGTGAACTAGATTATTGACTCTAGTGCAAGTGGGAGACTATTGGAAATATGCCCTAGAAGCAATAATAAATTTGTTATTATTATATTTCTTTGTTCATGATAATCGTTTATTATCCATGCTATAATTGTATTGATTGGAAACACAAATACATGTGTGGATACATAGACAAAACACTGTCCCTAGTAAGCCTCTAGTGAACTAGATCATTGATCAAAGATGGTCAAGGTTTCCTGACCATAGACAAGTGTTGTCACTTGATAACGGGATTAGATCATTGGGATAATGATGTGATGGACATGACCCAAACTATAAACGTAGTATATGATCGTGTTAGTTTATTGCTACTATTTTCTGCATGTCAATGTATCTGTTTCTATGACCATGAGATCATGCAACTACCTGACACCAGAGGAATACCTTGTGTGTATCAAACGTCGCAACGTAACTGGGTGACTATAAAGGTGCTCTATTGGTATCTCCAAAGGTGTCTGTTGGGTTGGCATCGATCAAGACAGGGATTTGTTACTCTGTGTGACGGAGATGTATCTCGGGGCCCACTTGGTAATACAATACCACAACAAACCCTGCAAGAAATTGAGTTAGTAGTTAGTTACGGGATCTTGTATTACGGAACGAGTAAAGAGACTTGCCGGCAACGAGATTGAACTAGGTATGGAGATACTGACGATCGAATCTCGGGCAAGTAACATACCGAAGGACAAAGGGAATATTATACGGGATTATATGAATCCTTGGCATAGAGGTTCAATCGATAGAGATCTTAGTAGAATATGTAGGAGCCAATATGGACATCCAGGTCCCGTTGTTGGTTATTCACCGGAGAGTGTCTCGGGTCATGTCTGCATAGTTCTCGAACCCGCAGGGTCTGCACACTTAAGGTTAGGTGACATTTCAGTATAGTTGAGTTATATGTATTGGTGACCGAAGTTTTTTTTAGAGTGCCGGATGAGATCCCGGATGTCATGATGAGTACTGGAATGGTTCGGAAATGAAGATTGATATATAGGAAGTTGGTATTTGGATTCCGGAAGGTTTTCGGGCGTTACTAGTAGTGTACCGGGAATGACGAATGGGTTTCGGGGGCCCACTGGGTGGGCCCACAACGCCCCAAGGGGTCAACGTGGGTTTATTGGATGTGCAATAAGGCATAATGGGCTGACAAAGTCATCCAAGGAAAGCGCATGAGGGAAAGGTGGAAAATCCAAAAGAGGTGGGAAATTAAGTAAGGAGTCCTAATCCAAGTGGGATTGGAGGAGGACTCCTCCCTCCTCCACTTCGGCCGACCCAAGGGAGACTCCCCTGGCGCGCCAAGGTTGCCTCCTCCCTCCTCCTATATATACTAGAGGTTTAGGGCTTTTGAGACACAACTTTTCCACGTGCTTCCCTCTCCTCTAGTTCGTAGTTCTTCCTCTAGATCGGTTTTGTGCTGAGCTCGGACAGATCCCTGCAGGAATAGATCATCACCATCACCGGCGTGCCGTCATGCTGCCGGAGAACTCATCTACTTCCCCGCCCCTCTTGCTTGATCAAGAAGGTGGAGATCGTCATCGAGTTGTACGTGTGCGGAATGCGGAGGTGTCGTCCGTTCGACACTTGATCGGAACGAATCGTGGGACGGATCGTGAGATGGTTCGTGGGATGTATCATGGGACGTTTCATGGGACGGATCGTGAAGACGTACCACTACATCAACCCGTTTATCAACGCTTCCGCTTAGCGATCTACAAGGGTATGTGGATTGATACGTCTCGGTCGTGTCTACTTTTCCAAACTCTTTTGCCCTTGTTTGGGACTCTAATTTGCATGATTTGAATGGAACTAACCCGGACTAACGCTGTTTTTAGCAGAATTGCCATGGTGTTGTTTTTGCGCAGAAATAAAACTTCTCGAAATGACCTGGAAATTTACGAGGATTTTTTGTGGAATATATAAAAAATACTGGCGCAAGAATCAACCGGAGGGGGTGGAGCGAGGAGCCCACAAGCCCACCAGGCGCGGGCCCCCTGGCCGCGCCTAGCAGGCTTGAGGGGGCCTCAAAGCTCCACCGCCTCCAACTCAAGCTCTATTTAGTCCCTTTCTTTCGGAAAAAAAATCAAGGAGAAGAGTTCATCGCGTTTTATGATACGGAGGCACCGCCACCTCCTGTTCTTTCTCTCGAGGGAAGATCTAGAGTCCGTTCTCGGCTCTGGAGAGGGGAGATCGTCGCCATCGTCATCACCAACCTTCCTTCATCGCCAATTCCATGATGCTCTTCACCGTTCATGAGTAATCTCGTTGTAGGCTTGCTGGACAGTGATGGGCTGGATAAGATCTATCATGTAATCGAGTTAGTTTTGCTGGGGATTGATCCCTAGCATCGACTATATTCTGAGATTGATGTTGCTACTACTTTGCCATGCTTAATGCTTGTCACTAGGGCCCGAGTGCCATGATTTCAGATCTGAACCTATTATGTTCTCGTCAATATATGTGTGTTCTTGATCCTATCTTGCAAGTTGTAGTCACCTACTATGTGTTATGACCCGGCAACCCCGGAGTGACAATAGCCGGAACGACTCCTGGAGATGACCATAGTATGAGGAGTTCATGTATTCACTAAGTGCTAATGCTTTGTTCGGTTCTCTATTAAAAGGAGAACCTTAATATCCCTTGTTTGCATTAGGACCCCGCTGCCACGGGAGGGATGGACAATAGATGTCATGCAGGTTCTTTTCCCTTAGTACGTATGACTACATACGGAATGCATGCCTACATTACATTGACGAACTGGAGCTAGTTACATATCTTCCCATGTTATAACTGTTGCATGAGGAATGTCATCCGACATAATTATCCATCACCGATCAAATGCCTATGAGCTTTTCCTACTGGTCCTTGCTATGTTACTTTGTCGCTACTTCTGTCACTGCTGCTACTGTAACTCTGCCGCTACTAATGTCACTGCTGCTACTATTACCGTTGCTACTGTTGCAGCACACTACTTTGCTACTGATACTTTGCTGCAGATACTAAGTATTTCAGGTGTGGTTGAATGGACAACTCAACTTATAATACTTGAGAATATTCTTTGGCTTCCCCTTGTGTCGAATCAACAAATTTGGGTTGAATACTCTACCCTCGAAAACTGTTGCGATCCCCTATACTTGTGGGTTATCAAGACTATTTTCTTGCGTCGTTGCCGGGGAGGCATAGCTCTATTCTTTGAGTCACTTGGGATTTACGTCTGCTGATCACTATGAGGAATCCAAGAGATCCAAAAAATAAAGTCTTGCCCTCAACTACGAGGACATGTAAGGAACTGCCATCTAGCTTTGCACTTGATTCACCTTCAGTTATGAGTAAGTTTGCGACACCACCTACTGCTAGAAATTTTGATTTGTCGCCTGTGCTTGATGATGCTACTTATGCTGTCCATGATGCTTGTGATGATGCTTTGCTTGATACTGCTTTTCCACTAGGTGCATTCCTAGATGCACAAATTGCTAGAGTTGCTGCTAGATGTGATGATACTTCTGAAACTGCTGAGATTATTAAAGTAGAACCTGCTATTTCACCTGTTAGAACTAGCTCTCCTAGATATGAATTGCCTGATATGCCTGAGGGTTATGTTATGGAGGGAGAGATAGCTGAGGAATTTCTTGCTTGTAAGGATAGCTATGATGTTGAGAATTTACTGCGCAAGTGGAAAGAAAAATCTTTGAACGCTATGATGAAATATGACCCGAAGTTTGCTACTTCGCCTATCTTTGTGACCGATAAGGATTATGATTTCTCTGTCGACACTGAGTTAATCACTCTGGTCGAATCTGATCCCTTTCACGGTTATGAGTCTGAAACGGTTGTAGCACATCTTACCAAAATGCACGATATAGCCACCCTATTCACGAGTGAGGAAAAGATCCACCACTACTATATCCTTAAGTTGTTTCCTTTCTCTCTACAAGATGATGCTAAGACTTGGTTCACTCCTATTGCTCCTGGTTGTGTGCGTAGTCCTCAGGATATGATCTACTACTTCTCTGAAAAATATTACCCTGCCCATAAGAAGCAAGCTTCCTTGCAGGAAATATACAACTTTGCGCAAGTTGAAGAAGAGAGTCTCCCACAAGCTTGGGGGAGGCTCGTCCAGCTACTGAATGCTTTGCCTCATCGCCCTCTTGAGAAGAATGACATACTTGATATCTTCTATAATGGACTAACCGATGCTTCTAAGGACCACCTAGATAGTTGTGCTGGTTGTGTTTTTAGGGAACGAATCATAGAACAAGATGAGATCCTATTGAATAATATCTTGTGCAATGAGAATGCTTGGACTATTCCCGAACCACCTCCGAAGCCAACTCCCTAGAAAAGAGGTATTCTATTCCTCAGTCCTAAAGATATGCAAGAAGATAAGAAATCTATGAAAGAGAAAGGCATTAAATCTGAAGATGTCAAAAATTTACCACCTATCAAAGAAATCCATGGTCTTGATAACCCGATACAGGTAGTAGAGGTAAATTCTCTCCGTAGATTCAATGAGCGTGATATTCCTTTTGACAAACCTGCTAGCTTATGCTTAGATGAATTTGATAACTTTGTGGACAAACAACAAAGTTTCAATGATTATGTTAGCACACAATTGGAACAGAATGCTCGTATGCTTATTCATTTAAGTGCTTGTGTGGACAGAAACGTCAATGATCTTAAGCTCTTGAGTAAACATGCATCTATGGTTACTACTCAGGTAGAACAAGTACTTAAGGCTCAAAATGACTTGCACAATGAGTTGAATGACAATTTTGTCAGAGTCGTCACTAGAGGCGGTAGAATGACCCAGGAACCTTTGTATTCTGAGAGTCATCCTAAGAGAATTGAACAAGATTCTCAAGGAGTTAGCACTAATGCACCTAGTCATACTAGGAAGAAGAAGAAAGATAATAGGAACTTGCATGCTAGCAACCCTGTTGCTGTTACACATGAGAGTCCAAACGATGTCTCTGTTTTTTTATGCTGAAACGCAATCTAGTGATGAACATGAGCCTAATGATAATATCGATAGTAATGTTCAGGTTGATGCTCAATCTAGCAATGATAAGGATGTGGAGATTCAACCTTTTGATCTTGATAACCCACAACCTAAGAATCAGAGATACGATAAGAAAGAATTTGCTGCTAGGAAGCATGGTAAAGAAAGGGAACCATGGGTTCAGAATTCCATGCCCTTTCCTCCCAAAACATCCAAGAAAAAGGATGATGAGGATTTTGTGCGATTTGTTGAAATGATTAGACCTGTCTTTCTGCAAATGCGTTTGACAGATATGCTCAAAATGTCTCTGTATGCTAAGTACATGAAAGATATTGTGACTAATAAGAGGAGGATACCTGAGGTTGAGATTTCCACCATGGTCGCTAATTATACTTTCAAGGGTGGAACTCCTAAGAAACTAGGTGATCCCGGAGTGCCCACTATACCTTGCTCCATTCAAGGCAAAAACGGTAGAACTGCTTTATGCGACCTTGGAGCCGGTGTTAGTGTTATGCCTCTCTCTCTTTATCGTAGACTTGAAGTGGATAAGTTGACACCCACTTAAATCTCCTTGCAAATGGCCGACAAATCAACTGCTTTCCCTATCGGCATTTGCGAGGATGTGCCTGTTGTGGTTGCTAACATTACTATCTTAACAGACTTTGTTATTCTGGATATTCCCGAGGATGATTCCATGGCGGTCATCCTTGGAAGACCCTTTTTAAACACTGCAGGGGCTGTTATCGGTTGCAACAAAGGCAATATCACTTTCCATGTCAATGGTAATGAGCATACGGTGCACTTTCCGAAGAAACAATATAGAGTACATTGCATCAATGCTATTGAAAAAACTTCATCGATTCTTATTGGGAGCTTTGAATGCCCTATACCTACTGTTAAGATGAAGTATGATTTTCTTGTTGGGGATATGCACATCCCCATTGAGGTAACCTAGTGACAATTCGAAAATTCTCCGTTCTTTTTTCATGCGATTCGAAAAAGTTTGTCAAGGAGACTCGATCAACCTCATTGACGGATTTCTTTCGATGACCATGGGATGGATGAATCGAGGAGTCACAACCCTCTATTCCAAGCTTTCACCTTTGGTTGCTTAGAAGAAAAATGATAGATTTAGCTTTAGTTTTTCCTGCTTTCTGCTTTTTGCGTCCTGTAGAAAAGTGTCCCGAAAATAAAAGTTCTCCGAATGACGTGAAAATCAATTATGATTTTTTCTGGAATTTTTGAAAAATTGTGAGATGAAGAGCTAGTCAGGGGGATGCACCAGTGGGCCACAAGCCCTGGAGGTGCGGACACCCCCCTGGCCGCGCCTACCAGGCTTGTGGGGCCCACGTGTCCCCCCTCCACTTATTCCAGCTCCCATCTCCTTCTCCTACCTCCAGAAAAAATCATTTCCCAGCTCAAACCCGTGTTCTTGCTCTTCTTGCTGCGATTTTCGATCTCCTTGTGCAAAGCCCCATTCACCAAACTGCTTGGGGAAATTATTCCTTGGTATGTGAATCCTCCATTGGTCCAATTAGTTTTTGCTCTAGTGCCTTATTCGTTGCGTATTTTTGCTCCCTTGGTGACCCTGTTCTTGAGTTTTGGATGCTAATTTTAGCTGGTCCCAAGTAGTTTTGATGCATCATATGGCCTCTAGGCACTTGAAGGAGTAGTCGCTACGAGTTTCGTTGGGCCTTGTTCACTTTTCCTTAGAGTCACTAAAATTTCAGAAATTTTCAGAGAAAGAAAAAGGAAAAGATGAGGAGGTTCCTAAGAGGCTCTTCAAGCCGTGACCCAAGGATGATGAAAATGAGAAGAAGAAACGCAAGTATCCGGTCCCCCGAGTTGCAGAAGTTCGAGCGTGTGAGTGGCCAAGCGATGTGTTCATACGGGCCACCAGACTTTATGAGGAATTTTACTACTTGGTGGAGAACGCAGGCCTTACCGCCTTCGTTGAAGATAAGTGTCCGCAATACCTCCTCCTCACTAATATTTTCGTGCAAAGCTTTAATTTCTATCCAAGGAAGAACCCTCCTATGGTTGAGTTCAAGTTATATGATATCCCCGAGCGCATGTCACTTCAGGATTTTTGCAATGTTTGCTAATTACCTTATGTTGGGGATATTCATGAACCTCGTCCACGGGACTTGGAGGCTTTCATTGATACTATTGCTGTAGGAGAGGAGAGAGGAGTGTCTTGTGCTAGAGCTGCTAGCATACATTTTCCCGTGCTTCGGTACTTCTTATTATTCGTGGGAAAATGTTTGATTGGCTGTGCGAAAGCTGGGGCCCTTAGCTCCCCAGATCTTGCGGTTTTGCATGAAGCCCTTTATAATGATAAAACTTATAGCTTGGGTGCTATAGTGGCTCAATGGTTGAACATGAACCGTTCTAAAGGCGTTGTTTATGGAGGTATCTATGCTACCCATTTTCTTAGAAATTTTGAGATACCCATTAGACTGCACGAGGAAGAAGAGATTCTTCTTCCTGAGAGATATCTAGATTATGGTAGCATGGTTCGCCATGACTTTCTTGATAAAGATATAAATAAGAGGATGATTTACAACTTGGTATTTAGTCAGGGTACTTGTGAGACTATTACTTTGCCCGCTCCTTCTTTGTTCAATCTTCATCTAGGCAGGTACATTATTATGCCCTCGGACATCTACGCATAATGGGGCATAGCACCACCACAGGCGCCCGTGCCCGAGCTGCCAGTCGAGTACCAGATGCCAGTTTATCAGTGGGAGCGAGAGGAGCTCACATAGCAGTGGCACCCTCAGTACACTCCAGAGTACCCCGGAGCTGGTTATTTCCCTCCTTGGAAGTAGACCAACTTAGGCCAAAAACCTAAGCTTGGGGAGTACGTGTTTCTCACCGACTTTATATTCATGCTCACACTTTCAATTTGTTAGTCGGTGTTCACACTTTGCCACTCTAGCATGCATGCTAGTTTATTTCTTTTTCTCGCTTTCTTCTCGTGTGTTTCTCTAGTTTGAGAAAATACAAAAATATTTCTCGTTCTTCTTTTTCTTGTCGGGAGCTTTCCCGTGTAAATAGTTTTCTTTTTCTTTGGGTCAAGGTAGAAGATCATGGTTACAATGTTTAGTGTCTCTTGCATGCATATCTGTTTATCTGTCAAAGAGCCATATTACTTTCTCTTATCCTTTGTGTTTGCTTGCAGATTCCAGCTTAGTCCAATGCACGAGCACTCTTATTATTGTTCACATCATTCGGTCGTGCAAGTGAAAGGCAATAATGACGATATATGATGAAGGAATTTTGAGATGATTATGATGTAGTTTGATAGGATGGTATCCTCCTTTGAATGATTCGAGTGGCTTGACTTGGCGCATGTTTACGCATGTAGTTGAAACAAATCAACATAGCCTCTATAATATTCATGACCATGGTGATTTATGTCCTACTCATGCTTGCACTCAATGTTGGTTAATCTGAATGCATCTTGATGACTGTTGTCGCTCTCTAGTTGGTCAGTTCCCAGTCTTTTGCTATCCTTCACTTGTACTAAGAAGGAATATTGCTTGTGCATCCACTTCCATAAACCCAAAGTTGTTCCATATGAGTCCACTATACCTACCTATATGCGGTATCTACCTGCCGTCCCAAGTAAATTTGCATGTGCCACTCTCTAAACCTTCAAGAAATAATCTGTTTTGCATGCCCGAACTGCTCATGTGGTGACAAGGGGCGATCAGTATCTTCCATGCTAGGTGTGTTATCCTCGATATATGTTTATTCACTATCACTCACGAGAAAGGGGTAGGTAATTGAATGCCCAGTTCCATGCTCAAATCGAAAAGATAATTACAAACAAAACTCCCCCTGTATTGTTGTTGGTATGGACGGCACCCGAGTATTCGGCTAGTCGTGGAGTGTGATTGATCGGTGATGGGGGAGTCAAAACTTTACTTTTCTGTTTGGGAACCGCATATAGTATGTGTAGCATGGAAGATGGTGAAAACTCTTGGTCACTGGGTTGACAATGAAAGCATGCCACCCCAAATTATTTATCTCAGTTTTAAAAGCTTGAGCTCTGGCACCTCTGCAAATCAATGCTTCCCTCTGCGAAGGGCCTGTCTATTTATGTTTTCGTTGAGTCATCCTCTTCTTAAAAAAGCACCAATTAGAGAGCACCTCTGTCATTTCTATACTTTACTTTTAATTGTTATTGAGTATGACTCTGATTGGATCTTCTTTGCCATGAATTACAATGTTCATTCAGCCCTTGGTCTTTGAAGGTGCTCTGCATTTATGTTTTGCGGTCTCAGAAAGAGCTAGCGAGATACCATCTGTTCATATTGCTTCATGATTGTTTTGATTGATGTGTTGATATTTGAAACACATTATTATTGCCCGCTAGTTGATTATGCCATTGATATGAGTTTGCCATGAGACCTAAATGTCATTGCTTATGTGGTTAGCTTGTGATCTTGCTAAAAATCTGAATATGAGTTAGACATAATTGCAACAACAAGATCAAATAGAGTTCATAAAAGTTTTTCTTTTGTCTCTTTCAGTTTGTAAACTGAATTGCTGGAGGACAACCAAGGCTTTAAGCTTGGGGGAGTTGATACGTCTCCGACGTATATAATTTTCCAAAATCTTTTGCCATTGTTTTGGACTCTAATTTGCATGATATGAATGGAACTAACCTGGACTAATGCTACTTTCAGCAGAATTGCCATGGTGTTGTTTTTGCGCAGAAATAAAAGTTCTCGGAATGACCTGGAAATTTACGAGGATTTTTTGTGGAATATATAAAAAATACTGGCGCAAGAATCAACCGGAGGGGTGGAGCGAGTAGCCCACAAGCCCACCAGCCCCCCTCCCCCCGGCCACGCCTAGCAGGCTTGTGGCACCCTCAGAGCTCCCCCGCCTCCATCTCCAGCTCTATTTAGTCCCTTTCGTCTAGAAAAAAAATCAAGGAGAAGAGTTAATCGCGTTTTACGATACGAAGGCGCTGCCATCTCTTGTTCTTCCTCTAGAGGGCAGATCAGGAGTCCGATCTGGGCTCCGGAGAGGGGAGATCGTCGCCATCGTCATCACCAACCTTCCTTCATCGCCAATTCCATGATGCTCTTCACCGTTCGTGAGTAATCTCATCATAGTCTTGCTGGACGGTGATGGTTTGGATGAGATCTATCATGTAATCGAGTTAGTTTTGATGGGGATTGATCCCTAGTATCCACGCTTCATGCTTGTCAGTAGGGCCCGAGTGCCATGATTTCAGATCTGAACCTATTATGTTCTTGTCAATATATGTGTGTTCTTGATCCTATCTTGCAAGTTGTAGTCACCTACTATGTGTTATGACCCGGCAACCCCGGAGTGACAATAGCCGGAACCACTCCCGGAGATGACCATAGTATGAGGAGTTCATGTATTCACTAAGTGCTAATGCTTTGTTCCAGTTCTCTATTAAAAGGAGAACCTTAATATCACTTAGTTTCCATTAGGACCGCGCTTCCACGGGAGGGATGGACAATAGATGTCATGCAAGTTCTTTTCCCTAAGCACGTATGACTACATATGGAATGCATGCCTACATTACATTGACGAACTGGAGCTAGTTACATATCTTCCCATGTTATAACTGTTGCATGATGAATGTCATCCGGCATAATTATCCATCACCGATCCAATGCCTACGAGCTTTTCCTACTCGTCCTTCCTACGTTACTTTGCCGCTAAAGCAGTCACTGTTGCTACGGTTCCTCTGCCGCTACTGCTGTCACTGCTGCTACTATTACCGTTGCTACTCTTGCTATCACACTACTTTGCTACTGATACTTTGCTGTAGATACTAAGTCTTTCAGGTGTGGTTGAATGGACAACTCAACTTCTAATACTTGAGAATATTCTTTGGCTTCCCCTTGTGTCGAATCAACAAATTTGGGTTGAATACTCTACCCTAGAAAAGTGTTGCGATCCCCTATACTTGTGGGTTATCATGGATCCAATCTCCCTCTCGTAGATGATCATCACCATGATAGGTCTTCTCGTGCGTAGGAAATTTTTTGTTTCCCATGCAAAGTTACCCAACACCCACAAGCTCGGAGGGCTCGCCCTAGGGGGCGTCCACTTTGCTTGTGGCCTCCTCAACTAACCCCTCGCACATCTCCGATGCTCCGTGGGCCTCTTTTGATCCATAAACATCACTAAAAAGTTTCGCTCAATTCCGAGAACTTATATTTTTCGCAAAAAAACATGGTAATTTTGCTGAAAACAACGTGAGTGAAAGTTCCTTATATCGACTAGAGGGGGTGAATAGGCGATTTTCAGGAATTCATCACTCAGGAATTTCTCGTTGAGGAAATTCCTAAGCGATGAAACAATAGGAGCAGAATAAGTACTGAACAGCTTGTGAAGTACAGTAGCATCATATTCATCATGATAAAATGAAACATACATATAGCACATGTAGCGTGTAACCAAGATAAGTAGGTGAAGAACAAGCTGACTGAAGAATTTGACATGAGGGCATTAAGAAAGTCTTCAGTCAAAGTATTCAAATAGTAACGATCAATTTCATCGACAAGTACTTGAGGAAATATATGAGTTGAGGAAATAGAACCACGAGCTCAATGTAGACATTGATTCGATGACCTAGTTCCAACTTTGTGACAGTTGACGTATGATTTGGAGCAGCTTGGTATTTAAACCAAAGGACACACAGTTCCAGGACACACAGTCCTTACCATATTCTCCTTGAGCTAAGGTCACACAGACCTCACCCAATACTCGTGGTATGTCTTCAGGGCAGACATCTAAACCCTCACAAACTCGGTCACTTTGGGTTTTGGGTTTGGTTTGGGTGTTTGGGTTTTTCCTCACACATGATTTTCTTTCAAAGTCCTCACACGATGGGATGCTCTCAAATGACAAGTGTCAAGTTATCTCTCAGAGCAGCCAACCAACTAGTGATTGTAGGGCGGCTATTTATAGCCTCGGAGCAATCCCAACATGATATCACATAAATTCCCCCTATGACATGACCTTTATGTGGATAAGGTTTTGGGAAAGCTCGCTATCACACCCTGTTTTCACTTTGTTTCAACGGTAGTCTTTTAAAAATTTGAGTTTATTAAAACTTTTTAAGCAAAAACTATGAGTGCCATGATTTTCATTGTTCGTGTTGGGATCTAAAAACAATATTTTTATAACATGATATTTCCAAAAAGATCCTTTCTCTCATTTTGATTAATTCAAAACCTTGCTTTGGTTTTGCACTACAAGTCCCTGATTCCAAGGGAGTGCCATCACCCAAAGATTGTATACTGATTTTAGCATTATTATAACTCTCCAAAATCATAAATTTTTCATTTTATAAAATATTTTTCTATTTTATTTGCATGTCCCTTTTTAGGCCAGAAATGATATTTCTCAAATGCAAAATTATTTTTCTGCCTTGGAAAAATCTGAGAAAATATGGAGATACTCAAAGGACATATATTTTCCATACATCACATTTTCAGCCCCTATGTATGTTCAAAATATTGAGCAAAACCTTAAAACCTATTTTGTCTGTTTTGACCTTTTGAGATATTTCCAAAGGAAGTATTCTCAATAAATTCCCAGAAAATTGTAGCATGCCTCCCAAGCTATATTTGGTGATCATACCAAGTTTCACCTCATTCCAAGGTGGGTTGGTTCACCAAATAATCCTAAAACCTTTCGTGTTCAGAAGCAAATTGTAGCAACTCTACATAGCAAAGTCTGTCTAAATGACCTGAAACTTTGCAGGAGTGCTCAATACCCCAAATGAGGATTCCCTCCCAAGAATTGGATTTGTGGGGATTAATTTACCCACATTCTCCTTTAATAAGACATAATTGTCCATTTGGGAGTGTTTTCAAGTTTACACTGTCAAACTTGTCCAATGGAGCTCAAATTTGGCAGAGCATCCTACTTTTGCATAAAACCCAATCCTGTTAATTTTCAGCATCAGTGGTGAAGGTTAACTACCGCAAACACATGTCAAACATCTTCAGCGAGAATGGTCAAACAACACATAACACCCTCTACACCCACTCCCTTCTCATTAAAATCTTAGCACACGCTGCCAGCATAACTCCTCAACTACAAACGTGTGGCCCCTCTTTGGTTCCAAGCAGGTAAGCCAAAATCACCAATTTAGTGTGTGGTTTAAAACTGACAGCATCTCCCAAAGCACTTCCCATAGACCAGCAATTAGTCTCTTGGCTCAAACCAGTCGAGGGGCATCTAAGCCAACCCCCGGACATGCCAGACAGGGCCAAAGCACACCAGAGCGCGACAACATGCCGTGGCACGCCAAATCTGCGCTCTGGGCATGCTACAGGGCGCACCCGACGCAAAGGAGGCCAGCCCGGCCGGTTCTCACCTCCCCTCGGTGTCCCTGCGCGTCTCCGAAAAACTACCTTACTCAGGGCAGCCTCAGGGCCCCTTCTCCACCTCTTCATTGACCCAGGCGACGCGTGCCCGCGCATGCCAGATTCAGCCAGAAGTGCGCGGCCCCGCAGCACGCGCACACTGAGCCACCTCTCCCTCTCGTTGAGACTTCGGAGTCTCAAACCACGTCCACAAAACCGTGGTATCGACCCCGACCTCTGTCTCCCTCTCCTACAGCCACGGTGAAACCACCGACGCTCCCCCGCTCAGTGCACCATTGCTGGCCTATAAATGGGCCCTCCCCCTCCATTCCAGCACCTCACCCCACTCCTCCAGACCCTCAATCTAGCCCCTAGACACTCCACTCGAGCAGGAAAAGCTCCGGTGCTCGAGATCGACCGAGGCCCCGCCGCTTCGGAGCTCCGTCCATCTTAGGATACATGCCAACTCTCGCGCTCCTCTCACCTTCTGTGTGACCATAGTGAGCTCAAGAATCCTCTCCACCTCTTCCCCAAGCTATTCCCTGCCCGTAGCACCCACCTCCACCACCACCCGAATCATCTCCTCCACGGCCACGTCGTCGCCGGTGACCCAGGACCTCCCAGTCGTTCATTCGACCACCAGCAGGTAGGAGATGATGCCACGATGCCATTCCTGACACCTCCTGGCCACGAGAGCGTCGGAACCGCCACCGGCGTGCCTCCCCTCCCCTCTGTTCCGAGGAGGAAGATGACCCCGATAGGCAAGGCCCACCTGTCGACGACCATCCTCTCCCCCTCTCTCTTCTCTCTGACGTTGAGTGCAGGGGCCCGCACGTCAGGTTCAAACCTGATGGAGCGCGCGCACCTCGACCAGCTGGCTGGCTAACTCGACGGCTGGCCTGATGGGCCGGCCCAGCCACTAGCCGAGCGAGGCCAGGGTTTGAGCCCATTTCTTTTTTCCTTTTAAATCTGTTTTTAAATCATTTTTGTAAGATAAAATATTTAATCGAATTTAAATATTTTTCCACCACAATTCTTCTGAAAATATGTATAATTTATTGGTGTTGTTGTACTAATTTTTGTAAAACTTTTATACATAGCTTTCATTAAAATGCCTAGTTTAGGTATTTTAGCTCCTATTAAATAGATTTTAAAAATATCCTTTTACATCAAAACCATAGATAGACATTCGTAAAACTAAAGTTAAGATTTTTTAGAATAGGTTAACATTTTTAAAGTGAGTTTGTGCTCTGTTTTTGAGTGTGCTTTTATTAGTATTATATTTATTACGATGATAGATCACTCGTTTGATGAAGGAGTTGGACCCGAAGACCCCGGATACCTAGGTGATCAAGGCAAGCAGCCCTTTGACCATGTGTGAGAAAATGTGTTTTGCATGACATGTAGATTATTTATTCCGATGCATATAGTTAAGGTTAATCGGTGCACCCCGAGCATGGTGTTCCCGATAGCTCTTGTGGAGCACTTGCATTGAGCCTGACCCTACCATCTATGAGGGTCCCGCTGATAAAATGTTGCCAAGTAGACAGTAGTGCTACGCATAGGATGAAAATATGCATGATGATGGTAACACAGAGTTGATATCAAAGGTTTTATGAAAACCCCGTCGGGTGTCACTAATGTCCGAGGGTGATGGTGTTGAGCTGGATGACCACTTGAGAAATAAGTGGTGTACTGGAAATGTTTTCTGTGAGTTGTTTCGGAAATGAGATTAGATTTATGATGTGTCGATCATCCTAACCTTACATGTGCGACCACGGTACCCCTTTATGGGACGAGGCTTTGTTGATTACTTTGGTCGGTGCTACCAAAGAGCCCGCATTACTAGTGGCGGGAGTGATATGTGGTTATCTCGTGACAGGGTCATACCAGGTAGGTTGACTATGTTATTTTTACGTGTTCCGGGCACACCGTTGGTCCCCGCATGGATGATACGGTCTAGAGTTGGTGCTCGTAAGAGGTACTTCATGTGGGCTGGGCACCAATCGAGTGGACTCTTTGTCTAGTGTCTTCAGGGGAAAGGCATTCATCGGGTACTTACCTCGGGTATGTTATATACCGCGAGTCGTGGATGACACGGAAGTTTCTCGGATCTCGTGGGTATAGCGTCCAACCTCTGCATAGTGTGAAACTATTCTAATAGACGTGTCCGTGGTCAAGGACAGTTGGGTAATCCTGCTTAAACTACATCCAGTCGTTTCCGCATAAACCAAGTGTGTGTGTTTAAAAGTGTTATCCGAAAGAGGTGATAAGGTCAAGTTCGGTGACTTGGCGTATAGGGTGAACCCGGAGTGTTCAACCCTCAGCAGATATGCTGATATCTGTAACCTATTTTTACGATTACCATCTAGCTTATGATGCATATCCATACAAGTAATTGCCCATGCATATTCTTAAGCAAAAAAACTTCCTTTCAACAAAGGCTGCATGTTATTTATAGTCGTACCAAGTGCATTGTCCACATCATGGGTTGTTTGCTAGTACATTCAAAGTACTCACTAGCTTTCCACTGGTTATGTTATTGACCAGACATGGAGGAACCAAAGTTCAGAGAAGAATTCGTCATCCAGGACGGACACGCGAACTAGTGTCACATCCCTGGAACCCTAATCAAGTATATCATTGTGCTCATATCTTCTTTGCATTGCATCCAAGAAAATTGCAACAATATCAAAGCAAGTGGTGAAGCAAAACTCAAAAAAAAAACCCTAGCCACTTCTCAAATTCTAAGAAATTCTAAACTTGTTCAAATCAATGAACCCAAAATGGCCTCAAGAAAAGTTCAATTTTTTTGATAATTCATGAAAGCAAATAAGCAGTGAAGAAAACTATTTTCATAGCACCTTTGGCTTTCTATTTAAATGCAAAAACTACTGGATTCAAGTTTAAATTTTGAATGCAAAAACTTTAAGTTTTCAAAAATGTTGAAAACTTAAGGAATGGTTGGATATATTCCCAAAATGACCTCAAGAAAACTTCAGGAATAGCAAATCAAAATAGTTAGCAAAACAGAAATAAACACAAAAAAAATGAGGAAAGACTTACCTGTCGCTCGCCTCAGCCTAGGCCCAGCTTCCCTGTCGTCTTCCTCCTCGCTAGTAGGAGCATGAGGTGGCTGCCGCGCGCCTCCACGCAGCTCCCTACGTGCTTGGCCGCCGCTTCGCGCTGGCACGCGAGCGGATAACCCTCCCGAGACGTGCCCGAGCTCATCCTCTCCTCATTCTCCCCCTCTGCTTCGTTCCCCACTGCCGCCATTGGAGCCTGAGCAGAGCGCGAGCTCGCCGTCGTTCTAGCCTACCTCTCTCCTTACTGAGCCGCGCAATAGGTCCGCCGCAACTCCCTGAAGCTTTCTAGCCACGAGCCCGACGCTGAGACGCAGTGAAACGACGAGACGTAGTCGTTTTCTTCCTCGGGTCACCGAAGTTCGTCGCCAGCGTTCTCCCTCTCCAGGCCGTCCCTGAGCAAGCTAGCGCCACCACTACACTCCCCGAGATCTTGGGTAGCTTTTCCCCAAATTTCCCCCTTTGATCCCTTCCTCTAGCCTCGATTTCACCGAGTCCGACGAGATCCGCCGCGGGAGCTCGTCGCCGGAAGCCCTCCGGTGAACAGCTCGTCCTTCTGAAGCCACCAGCAGCTTCAGGCCGTCGCGTAGATGTCGTAGGAGCTCAGACCCGTGCGTAGCTCCCTCTGTTTCGATGACCCTGATGACGCCCAAACTTTGGCCGCCGCCAAGCTCGTCGCCGGCGTCATCTCCGGCCAGATCAGGCCCGGCTAAGTGCAAAAATGAACCCGCGGGAGACGTGTCGTTTCTTTGGTGCCCTCAGCGCAGAGTTTGGCCCCCTGTGCGCCGTTTCCGAGCCCCTCCGCCGTACTGGTGGTCACCGGAGGCTCCCTGTCGGCGAGGACGACCTTGCCGCCGGTGGATCTCAGCTGGCCTGAGCCACTGACGCGTGGGGCTAGCCTCTGGATAATTTGGATTAACAGAAATAAAGTTAATTAATCTAATAAGTCACTGACATGTGGGTCCAGTACTGTTAATTAGCTAATTAAGTTAAATCTAAACTAAAACTGATCAGAGTCATTGACCGGTGGGTCCCACTGGTCAGGTTTGACTTTCAACAGCCAGTTGGACCTGCTGATGCAGTAAAGATTTTCTGATTTAAAAGAATTCCAGAAAAATGCCAAAACTTCTAAAAATCATAGAAATTAATCTGTAACTCCAATGAAAATAATTTATATATGAAAAAGTATCAGAAAAATCCAAGGAATCTGAATATGTCATTTTCAAACATGTTTGAAAATGTTACTGGACCAAACATATAGAATAATGAACAAGTTAAATTTTATAAATACTTTGGAGATGGAATTTGAAAATCATTTGAATTCCACTTCAAATGCTATGATCAAACATTGTTCAATCAAAACCAACAACTTAACATATCATTTCCATGCATGTTAAAAACAAGTTGATCTGAGCATCAGGTCGAATCAATTAAAATGGTATTCGAGAATACCTCGTTTGAAGTGATATTTGAATCTGATTCAAATCAACTTCAAACCTAATAAATGTTAGCTATATTAGCATACCACCTTGCATCCTCATGCCATGCTCATCCATCATCTTGTTGCATATGATTGTTATTGATTGTTGTCATTTCTTTCGGTAGGCTCCGCTCCTCCGGATTCCACCGAATATCCGACTGACGGATATTGTCCCTCGTGTGAGCAACAAGGCAATCAACCATTTTGATCATCCCGATAAATCCCATGTTCTCGCTCCTGCACTTACTTATTGCATTAGGATCAAATGCTCAAATGCTTTTGCCACGTTAGTTGAACCCACTTCCTTTGCAAGACCTGTCTTTTGTCACAGTAAATAGCTGAACCTTGCAACCTAGAATACCTGGTAGATGCGTGAGCCATGATGTGCCTTATCCTGCTATGCATGCTATGCTTAGAGTTGTGTATGGTCTGTCATCTGGGAGATGAACAGAATTGTGAGAATGTGTTCAGTAAGTAAAGGTTTTGTGTTGAACCTGATTTGGTAAAGGTACCGGTGAAAGGCTATGTAGGAGTACATGGCGGGTTGTTTCATTGGAACCGTCCTTAGGACCTGAGTTCCGTGTTTGTAATCCAAGATGAGATACTACCACATGTTGGGCCATGAAATATGACCCCACTCGACTTATTAATCGCTTAATTCTCGGTCCAGGAGTTGCAAGCAGTTTCTGGTGTTTATAGTCATGCTGGAGGTCGTGCATAGAGCTGACCTGAGAGGTGGGCTGTGATGCGGTAGGCAGTGGCACGGTGTACCAAGTGGCACCCGGATGGTGGGCTTGGGAACCCTGCGCACATCGTTTGGGGCCGTGGCGGAAACCTCGGCCGGACTTCCGTGCGGGTTACCCTCAGATAGGCGATAGACCTGGACTAAGTATTAGTGTGGTTAACGGTCGTGGCCGACTCCCTCGCTGGGCTTCCGCTTAAAGGTTGCCGAGGTGCATGACGTGCACATGGTGATAAGTGGCGAGAGAGTGTGTGAAGAAGTACACCCCTACAGGGTTATCATCTATTCGAATAGCCGCGTCCGCAGATATGGACTACTTGGAGACATATGTTGTTCATAGACAACTTCAATGGCTACTCATAAAATTGTCAAGATAAGCGTGAGTGTCGTGGACGGCATTTCCGTATGGAAACTGAATGATTCCACGATGGGGTATTGTTGTGGTGTTAGTGGACTCGTGTGCGAGAAATCAAGTTGTCAAAGAGTGTTTAAAAATGGAAGTTGTCTAGCAACGAGTCAAATGCTGGCTTTCCGCATGAAGCCCCACAATTCCTTATTGATACATAGCATGAGTAGATAGTTATCCTAAAGTCTTGCTGAGTACCTCCGTACTCATGTTTGCTTAATAATTGTTGCAGAGGTTGTGAATGACCCTAATGGAGGGTTCTTCCTAGACATCGACGATGACGAGTAGCTGGTGTCCCACCTACGATCTGGCCCTAGGTAGGGTCTCTAGTATAGTGAGGCCATGTGCCTTCTAGTTTCATCTGTCTGTACTCAGACACTTTAATTACTTCCGTTAGCTTGTAACTTGAATGACTGTTAGGATGGGTCGTGAGACCCCTACTGTGTAATATTATGTGTGTGCCTCTTTCGAGCCTCTTAAATAAAGCTTGTATGTTTATGGTTATGTTGTGATGCCATCGATGTATCTATACATATCGGTATGCCATGCGTACGTGTGTTGTACTTGATATGTATGGGGTTCGATTACATAGCCGTAGACTTTAGTAGCATTCCTTACAGGGAAATGCCCCTTTGTGGTCCGACTAGCCATGGTAGCTCGATACTGCTCCGGACACATTGGTTGACCGGCGTGTGTCCTTCTTAGCTGTTGTGTCTGTCCTCTTTGGGGAAATGTCATGCGATGTAATGGAGTCCTTGTACCTTGCTACGACTCGTCTACATTCGCTGGTGACCGACACCTGCTTTGCTGGGTCATGTATGCCTGTCCCTCTGCGGAACAGTCGCTTTGGTTTATGACTAGTCATGTCGATCCGGGTTCTTTGTCATTGGATTGCTAGCGACACAATTGCATACGCGAGTCAAGAGGCGGAAACGGTCCCGGCTAAGGTAAGGCTGCAACCGTGGGGTTAACCGTGCGTGAGACCGCAAAGAGATGCGATGTGTTACAGGCTGGATTCCTATGGCTTAGGATTGGGGTCCCGACAACTAGGACGCTTTCTAGTCAGAATGCGTGTTGGTTAAGGCTGATGGCATGGGTTCCCGTTTACTACCAAGTATTCCTCTAGTAGTTGTGCGGAATTCCGAAACTATGAAATTCCTCAGATCTATGATGTTTCTCACTTGTAAGCAATTCGCAATGGCGAAATCCTAACTCCTCCGTCAGAACCATTTCCTCAGATCTGTTTCTAAAGAAATGACTGAACTACAAGAGATTTCCAAATGCTTCACTCGAAGGATTGGTTATGTGTAGGCTTTGAGATAAACATCACTTCAAAAAATTTCCTTATTACTACCTCAACCCCCTTTAATAGGACAATGTTCCTCTGGCAGAAAAGAAGGAACTGAAACGACGAAAACAAAATTCTTCATGCTTCAAAGTCCTTGCATCAATATCTTCAACGAGACATCAATTTCCTCACTTTCAAAATCTTCAGGAAAGTATCAAAGTCTTGAGTTGAAGACATTCATTTTTAGGGGTCAACTTTCTTCGATTATGTCAAACTCCTCTATGACTTATAGAGCCTGTGTACACTCACAACCATATTAGTCCAGTAACCTATAAGTCTCCAATACACCAAACTCACTAAGGGGCACTAGATGCACTTATAATCTTCTGGGAAGTATCAAAGTCTTGAGTAGAAGACATTCATTTTTAGGGGTCAACTTTCTTCGATTACGTCAAACTCCTCTACGACTTATAGAGCCTGTGTACACTCACAACCATATTAGTCCCTTAACCTATATGTCTCCAATACACCAAACTCACTAAGGGGCACTAGATGCACTTATTATCTCCCCCTCTTTGGAGATTGATGACAAATAGGTTAAGTTTTCAACGGGGAAAATATATGAAGTGTAAGTACTAAGTTTGTGATTGATGACAAATAGGTTAAGTTTTCAACCGGGAAAAATATATAAAGTGTAAGTACTGAGTTTGAGAAATTTGATAGCAAGACATAGAGAAACTCCCCATGAAGATGTGCATGTCTGAGGAATTTGCTTTGGATTGCAAATGCACAATCTAGGTTAATATCATGGAGATCTCCCCCGATATCTTCTAATTCATACAAACCTTTGACGTATAACATGAGGAAATTGAAATGCATGACGGTTAGTGGTGTTTGACGAAATTTAGCATCCGTGCATTAAACAACATGAGGAATAAGTATGCGAGGAAAAGCAGTTCAAAACTGTCAGACCACCACCGGACTTGAGTTTAGAACTCATTTAATATAACACTTCAGGAGAACGAGAGTCGCAACTTAGCAAAAACATATCCCATATAGGTAGACCTCCTTGAAGACTAATTCAAATTTCTACCCCTTTGTCATGAAGTGACGAAAAGGGATGAAGTTGAGGACTAAAGCCCCTGAAGAATTTCAACTAGTTGGTGGTGGAGGAGCACCATCATTGTCGGGTTGTTTGTCGATGAAGGGCCGGCAACAATGTCATCATGACCCCAGCTTTATTCATTGAGCGCGACGAAGAAAATGAGCTTGTCACTAGTAGAGGAACTTGAACTTCTTGAATTTCTTCTTGGGCGGAAACAAACAGTCAAAGTCATGCTGAAACTCCATCTCTTTAAGTTCTCCACGAGTCTCGAGGTGAGGCAGAATGGCACATGTGTTAACGAAGATTTCATGAAGATAATAGTGATTCTTCCTCATAGAATTATGCGTGATAGACATGTCATGAAGAATTGCACCAAACTAACATCTCACCCACTTGTGATTGCGATCGACCTTCTGATGAAGACTTAGAAGAAGTTCACGATTAGTCATCACTCATGGGGCAGATTCTCGAGGAACTTGAACTGAGGCATTTTCAGCAAAATCTTATGATGCCGTGTCATCATTTGTGGAATATGATGCAGCTTGACGAAATTGTCCATCAAGGGGACGAGATCCTTCATCAATGATAGTTTTGCCCTTACCTTCTATTGGGGTGAATGTTTTCTTGAGGACTTCGAGTGGGGGAAGGAAACTGAAGTGCTTTTGAAAATCCACTTTATAAGGGATTGAGGATCCGGCCGTGATGGATTTTATGATCATGGTGCACAAGGCTTCAATTCAAATGATGACCGAGTAATGTTGTCCAAAGTACTCATGAAGAAATCATGATGATTTATGGGAATCCCATGAATGATGTTGAACAACAAATCTTCATGATTCCCACCACATCTTCTTCTTTAGAAGTATGCCCATTGATAGGACTCGCGGTTTTGGTCAGAACACGGTAGAACATTCTAGGCACATGGAGAAAGTCCTTCACGAGGAATGTGGTTCTGGGAGGTTTGCATGGTGCCCATGGTTTCATCAACACTTGCATCATATGATTTGGCAGTTTAGGTTCATCATATATGCATCTGGCTCCTTCTGAGGGAATACCAACTGGGACCACACGAAGCAATTCCGTTGCAGGATCAGTATAATGTGTGTCTTCCCTCATCCAGGCAAGTACCCATGTGTTGATATCCTGTGCTTCACGAGAGAAGTGCAAGGTTGCATAGAATTGAAGAATCACTTCTTCATTCCAGTCATAGATATCCATGCAGAACAGCAAGAGGGCGGCACCGTGAAGAACACTTACCACTGGTGGGAAGCGTGGTATGAAATCCATGTATGCATGAGTAATTTGATGATGCTTGAACAATGTTTTATTCTCAAAGAGCACATCACCGTAAACTTTTACTTGAGTGGAAGTCTAGAACCTCTTGCGACTTATCTTCAAAGTGTCATAGGGATCTGCACCCGTGAAGAAATGATGTTCATCATAATATTCTCCTTGAGGAATTTGGGTCTCTTTGTACCTTTACATGGCTGAAGTGCCTTGGGTTTAAGTTTGGTTTATATCTCCCGATAAGTCCTCTTGGCACATTTTATGTTTGAGGAACTTGTGCCAGAACAACCGCTCACTCAGGATTTTGAATTAGGGGCTCATTAGTAGTGTCCTCAATGGTGATGATGTCGACCACTGTTTCCTCATCACGAGGAACAATTTCTTTAGCAACTCATTCTTCAGTCAGAGGAATATGCGGTGTCGATTCATCATCTACATTCTTGCTTGGAGTGGACTGAGGAATAGGTGCATCAATATCTTCAATCATGGTTTTTGTTGGTTAGCAGTTTGGTCAATAGAATCTTCAGCTGATGCATATGGTATTTCTCCCAGAATTGATGATCGGAGTAAGACGTTCGCCAAAACCTGTATGAATTTCTTAAGTGACAACATGGGACTAAGGACTCTGACGAGGTGGAGTGGCTAGTGCCGAATTTGGGTGAACTGTGTCCCGATATTCATCACCGATCGCCGGAGTGGTGCAGCCAATGTCCACGTCTTCTTCAATTTCTTCAACACCCACCTCTTTAGCAGATACCTAAGGCGGGGGTGATTATTCTTGAGGGGTTGAAGTGTTTTGATTCACTTCAATTTTTCCATCAATCGACAAGGTGGAAGCATGAGATCGATTTTATTCATCTAGTTCAGGAATGGCATATTCTTCACCAAACGGTGCCATTTCGTAAGAAGGTATCGAAGTGTTGGGAGTCACATCAATTGGTTCACTTGAGGAACTTGGCGAAGTCCTCAAGAATTTGACTTTAGAGGATTTTGTGCTTGTTGATGCTTTCCACTTCCTAGTGGCTTCCTTTTTAGTAGCTTTATTCTTCTTCGCTTCTCATGTAGAAGGAAGTGTTAATTTCTTCACACTTGAAGATTTTGTCGTTGGAGACAAGGGTGAAAGGGATGCACATTCTTCACCCAGAAATGATGCATTCGTCCTGAGAGGATCAATTTCTTCAGGCGCAATAATTTCTTCACCTGGCTTGGCAGGTTCTTTAGGTGCAACAATGGAGGTTGTCTTGACAGTTTCTTCATGTGCCGCCATTTCTTCAGCATACCTTACAACTTCTTGAGCAGCTAGAATTTCTTCAGTTGGCTGAGCAATTTCTTCAATTTGTGTGAAGGAGCTAGCGTGAGCTGCAACCCTTGTATTGTGTTCTATGATGGCCTTGGTTGCAAGGTTGACGAACCTATCCTTGGCATCTTTCGAGTCCGAATGGTAATGAGTGTATCCATCACTAAGATTTTTTATCTTACTCTATGCAGTGATTAGTTGTTCAGGAGACAAGGCGAGAAGGTTCTTCTTCATAAATCATTCCTTCTGATTCTGCTCCTTTCTGGCCCTCTTGGCTTTTTCAACTTTCCATTTTTCTTCGAGCATGAATGCCATCAATACATGGCTTTGTCCAGGTGGAAGTTGCAAATCGTCAATTGGCGTTTGAGGATTTTGATACCAGACATCAATGAAGTCTAGCACAACTCTGGGGTCCAGCATCACATGAATGTTGGTGCCTTTGACCTGAGGAACTCTTTCTTGTTTGCTTATGATGATTTCTGCAACTTCGTCATCATCAGCTTCATCATCCTTAGATTCCGAGGGAACATTGAAGACCACCTTGTGACGACTTTGTCTTTTACCTCGCCCATGAGTGATATTTTTTCATTGTTGCACTTGAATAGGTGAGTGGGGAGTCATACGCAGATCTTCCTTAGGGAATTGTGGTTCCCACTATGCGCTGACATGTTTGAGGGCTTTTCTATGAGAAATTTGAACTTGAAGAATTTGTCTTCACATCATATTTCTTCACCACAGCTCGCTTTGGAGATGTTGTAGTAGCACGTGCTTAAGTAGTGGATGACGTGGCAGCAGCAGCAGTTGCAAGGTTGAAGTTCCTCACTACCTCTGCTGCAACCTTCTTCATCTTTTCTTGACATTTTGCCCATTCTTTGGGAAATTCTTCACCACTCATCATGCTAGTGGGATAAGCAACTTGGTCTTCTTCCAGTGGTGGTCTTGGACATGGAGGATTTACAGTGAATTTCTTAATGTACTTAGGAGTAACATATTGGTACTCCTTCCATTCCTTCATCCATCTCCTCTGTATCGTTTGAATGCACGTTTTGCACTTCTGCTTGGTCTATTTTCCATCCACTTCCTCATCGAGAGTGAAGTACTCATCATTGATATCCTCGGGGATATCAAATGCGGTGTTGGTCTTAGCCTTATTTCCTCCTTTTGGAGGTATTTTCCCTTCAGCCATTGTATTCAACTTAGGAATTTGTTCTTTTGATGATTCTATAAAAGTGTGCAAATTTTCTTCAAGGAACGCTGCAAATGAGTTAAGTTTATGAGAACCTAGAGATTCATCCGCATACATTTTGTACATGTGAACAGTGTATAAGTGAGAAAATTGTAAGATGCAATATGTGTTCTTAGAATTTTTTCAAGAGAATACCAAGTTGAGGTATTTGACGATGGGATTTCTTGAGGAACTTCTCTAAGTGTTTTTTGTAGGTTGCAGAGTTGTGTAGATTCAAAAATTTATACAATTGAGGAATGTTTGAATAAATATATGGCTTAGTGAAATAGTGCAAGGAAATGAAGTTGATTCAGGAGTTTTCTAGATGATTCAGAAGTGATAAACACTTTTTGAAGAAATAGTGAAGTTACAAAGCTCTAATAGGGGCAGTAAAAAGTAGCTCTTATTTACCCTGGCCAAAGAACAAAGTGAACACGGAGTGAGAAAGGAGAACATCGTAGGTTCAGATCTACGACACCCTAACTCGACCGTAGAAATCAGCTATGACGAGGCATAGTGAAGATTTCCACGGCCGGTGTAAGTACGACGAGGAGGAGGTTGAGGCAACCAAGCTCGTCCTCTTCGACGGTGTTGAAGAACAATGGCGGCGCTGAAGTATGTGTTTGAGTGGGAGTGGAGGCGGAGTAACTGAGGTAGAGGAGGGGTTAAGGGGGTATTTATACCTGAACTGAAAACTTCCGGTCCGAAGATTTTGGACTAGATTGCCCGTGACCTTTCCTCTATAAATGTCATGTGTCACCCACATACACAGAGGTAGAGATCGCGGGGGGTCATGGGTTATCTAGTCATGGGAAGTGGGAGCAGTTTGAGTGGCAATGGCCAAATTTTTTATTGAATATTTTATGTTTCTGTTCACAATTTCCTAAGTTGGCAAGGACCTAGTAAGGACTTTGAATGGGTTTCAATTTAGAATGCATATGTGGAATTTGTGAATAGAGTGGGTTGAGCTGAGCATATAGGGGGAAAGGGTCCGATCACATTCACTTAGAAGAAAAACAATTTCAAGAATTAGCTATAAGTTAATTTTATTAAGAACTTGAAAACTAATATATATATATATATATATATATATATATATATATATATATATATATATATATATATATATATATATATATATATATATATAGTCGATGTAGAACATGTGTTGAAAAAGTTTGAAGAATTTGAACATGTTGAGGAATTTGCAAAGTTGAAGAATTTGCAAAATCCTCAACTTTTAAGAATTTCAACTTTGGTTGGGGGCGTGACCCACCATACAAGAATGATGATTTCAGACACCACGTACAATTATTGTAGGGTTCTTAGAATCAAATTGTTCATTAGTTTCTTCGCACTTAGAGTGTTAGTCTTCATTTGTTGCAGAAAAATGTTACTTCATGTTTTGCACATCTAAGTCATCAGTTTTGCATAAGTGTTAGGATGTGGGTCCTTTCACACAATGTTTTAACATTCTAAGATATTTATCTCACACCGCAACTTGCAAAATATCTTTTCATCCAAGGGCTTAGTGAAGATATCAGCCTGTTGTTCTTTTGTCTTCACGTAGTTGATGAAGATGTCAACCTTGAGTACATGATCACGAAGATAATGATGTCCAATCTGAATGTGCTTGGTCTTTGAGTGTTGAACTCGGTTGTGATCAACCTTAATTGCACTCTCATTGTCGGAGTAGAGTGGCCTATTGTTTACTTTGATGTCATAGTCCTTATGGGTTTGCTTCATCCAGTAGTTGAGCACATCACGAACCAGTAGAAAAAGTGTACTATATCGACTAGATGGGGGTGAAGAGGTGATTTTTATGAATTCATCACTCAGCAATTTCCCTGTGAGAAAATTTATAAGTAAGGAACTACTTGTAGTGGAATAAGTACTCACACTTAAGCGTAACATGGCAAAAGCATGGTCATCATGATGGAATGACACAACCATTTGCGTGAGTAGCGTGGCCAGGATAAGCAGGTGAAGAACAAGTGGGGTGAAGAATTTGATATGAGGAAATTCAGATAGTTTTCAGTCAAATTCTTCAAACAGTAACGATCAATTAAATCAACACATAAATGAGGAAATAGAAGGGTTGAGGAAATAGACCGAGGTACTCGGTGAAGACAGTTATTTGATGACCAAGTTCCAACTGTTGTGGCAGTCGTACGTCTGGTTTGGAGCGGCTTGGTATTTAAACCGAAGGGTATACAGTCCTAGAGCACACGGTCCTTACAGTATTCTCCTTGAGATAAGGACAGAGTCCTCGCCAAACACTCATCATAAGTCTTCAGGGTAAACTTCCAAACCCTCACAAACTCAGTCACTAGACAATCCACAATTTACTGCCGAATGCTCTATACCATTGACACCTAACCGTTTGAAAGATGCATTGTCTTCAAAGGTAACAAGCGTAGGTTCCTGATGACCCACAAGTATAGGGGATCTATCGTAGTCCTTTCGATAAGTAAGAGTGTCGAACCCAACGAGGAGCAGAAGGATCTGACAAGTGGTTTTCAGCAAGGTATTCTCTGCAAGCACTGAAATTATCGTTAACAGATAGTTGTGTGGTAAGATGATTTGTAGCAAGTAGCAAGTAACAAAAGTAACAATGGTGCAGAAAAGTGGCCCAATCCCTTTTGTAGCAAGGGACAAGCCTGGACAAACTCTTATAGGAGGTAAAGCGCTCCCGAGGACACATGGGAATTTCTGTCAAGCTAGGTTTCATCATGTTCATATGATTCACGTTCGCTACTTTGATAGTTTGATATGTAGGTGGACCGGCGCTTGGGTACTGCCCTTACTTGGACAACCATCCCACTTATGATTAACCCCTCTCGCAAGGATCCTCAACTACGAAAGAAGAATTAAGACAAAGTCTCACCATAGCATTAAACTAGTGGATCCAAATCAGCCCCTTACGAAGCAACGCATAAACTAGGGTTTAAGCTTCTGTCACTCTAGCAACACATCATCTACTTACTACTTCCCAATGCCTTCCTCTAGGCCCAAATAATGGTGAAGTGTTATGTAGTCGACGTTCCCATAACACCACTAGGGGAAAAACAACATAGAACACATCAAAATATCGAACGAATACCAAATTCACATGACTACTTATAGAAAGACTTATCCCATGTCCTCAGGAACAAAAGTAACTACTCACAAAGCATAATAATATTCATGACCATAGAGGTATTGAATAGCATCAAGGGTCTGAACATATAATCTTCCACCAAGTAATCCAACTAGCATCAACTACAAGGAGTAATTAACACTACTAGCAACCTTACAAGTACCAATCGGAGTCGCGAGACGGAGATTGCTTACAAGAGATGAACTAGGGTTTGGAGATGAGATGGTGCTGATGAAGACGTTGAAGGTGACGAGTCCCCTCCGATGAGAGGAGTGTTGGTGATGACGATGGCAACGATTTCCCCCTCCGAGAGGGAAGTTTCCCCGGCAGGACGACCTGCCGGAGCTCTAGATTGGTTCTGCTCAAGTTCCGCCTCGTGGCGGCGGCGATTCCTCCAGAAAGCCGCCCCTTGATTTTTTCTGGAACGAAACCCTCCTTATAGCAAAAGAGGGGGCAGAGGGCCAACAGGGAGCCCACAAGCCCCCTAGGCGCAGCCAGCGGGGTAGGCCGCACCTAGAAGGCTTGTGGCCTCCTGCTGGCTCCCCGCTGGTACTTCTTCGGCCCAGTATTTTTTCTAAATTCCAAAATAAATCCTCGTTGATTTTCACGGCTTTTGGAGTTGCGCATAATAGGTATCTCAAACTTGCTCCTTTTTCAGGACAGAATTCCAGCTGCCGACATTCTCCCTCTTCATGTAAACCATGCAAAATAAGAGAGATAAGGCATAAGTATTGTACCGTGAAGTTTAATAACAACCCATAAAGCGATAAATATCAACATAAAAGCATGATGCAAAATGGACGTATCAACTCTGCCAAGCTTAGACCTCGCTTGTCCTCAAGCGAAAGCCGAGATCAATAAATATGCCCACATGTTTAGAGAGAGAGGTGTCGACAAAACAAGATACGGACATGCATACATCATGATCATAGTTAGAACAAAAATAACATCATATAATCTCTCATGCTAAAGTGACAATTCTTTCACAGATTAAATTGTGGATCAAGAACCTTATTGAGAATTAACAACCAATAGCCTTTAGTCATTGAAGCAATTGCAATTTATCATAACATCGGAAAGAGACAAATAAGAGCTTGTAAAGCAAATCCAAATACTCAATCGTCCTTTTGTCTTCTACAATTGCTACAACTCACGTGGTACTTGTGAGATCAAAGTTTCAATCAGACACAGAGAAAGATAGGGGCTTATAGTTTCGCCTCCGAACCATTTACCTCAAGGGTAATTTCAACAATAATAATTCATGAATACTTACATCCAAGTTGACATATGAATATAGATCTTTCCCTAGCATATGACGTTAGCCAAGAAAAAGGTGAAATAAGGAATTGGTGTAGATCACCATGACTCTTTCAAGGGCAAAAATTAAAGGTACAAGATAGGCCCTTCGCAGAGGGAAGCAGAGGTTGTCATGCACTTTTGATGTTTGGATGTGCGGCCTCTTAGTCTGAAGGAACGTCACTTTATATTGCCTCCTCTGATAAAGAACTTTATTATGCTGTCTGTCGCTTTTATGTCTTCCTCATCACAGGTTCGTACAAAGCTTATTTTCCACACACTAATAGATCATACATAATTAGGGATCAATTTTTATTGCTTGCACCGATGACAACTTACTTGAGGGATCTTATTCAATCCATAGGTAGGTATGGTGGACTCTCAATGCAAAACTGGGTTGAAGGTTTATGGATGCACAAGTAGTATCTCTACTTAGTGCGGAAGTTTTGGCTAATATGAGGTGGAAGCAAGCATCACATGCCAATGGATCTCTTGTTATATAATCATTGTTCGGAACCAAGCAAACATAATTCATTACGTTGTCTTCCTTGTCCAACATCTACTTCTAAGCATGCAATAGTTTAGCGAGTGTTTACAATCATAGATGGTGTCAAAGATGATATATTTATATGTGAACCTCTCCTTCTTTATCACTTCCTATTAATTGCAACAATGACCAAGGTCTACGTTTGTCCACCCTCAACAAGTTTCAATCAACATTCTTTTTATATGTGAATCCATCACTTCCCATAAGATCATTACATGATCTTTCATGCTTTTGTTCTTTTATCATTCTCTTGACCATGGCATGAGGCAAGGCCCATAACTAAAACTCTCTTTATTATATGACTCACGAACTCGAGTACATCAGGGGTGACAAAAAGCAAAACTCAAGCCTAAAACACTAAGAACTTTAATCTACTAGAGAAAGATAAAACCAAAAAGGAACGAACTAAGAAAAGGAAAGGGCAAAAGATGTGATGGTGATACGATACCGGGGCAATACCCCCAAGCTTGGCATAAGCCAAGGGGATTGCCCATACCCATGCTTAGTTGTCTTCCTTCGATGGTGATGGTGGTGGAGTTCTTGCAGAGTTCTTGAACTTGTTTAATTTCGATTTGAGCACAAAGTTCTGCTCCTTCAAATCGTTGATTTCCTCTTCAAGCCTCAACACCCTTTGGCATAATTCTTGCTTACTCTCCTACAAAAGACGAGAAAGGGTAAACAAAATCTTAGCCTTCTTTATTGAGTTAGGAAGGCTCGACTTCTTGAACTCCACGTGTGTGTTTCCAGATTGAGGTAGAGGAGCTTCCACTTCATCGGAACTTGTTCCTTCCTTCCCCATGGGATCATAATCTTCTTCCTCATCAGTGGTCCAACCATAATGATCCAAGTCCCCATAGATCTTGGGGTTAGCAAGGTAATCTCTCACATAGCTCTCCCCCTCTGAATCTTGAGAAGACATCTTGCCCTAAATGTGCGACATAAAACAGGCTAGAAACGAAAACAGAGGAAATTTGCGTGATACGAGGGTCAGACCTTTCGGGAGAATATATAATGATTTTTTTCCGATCAGAAGGAATACTCCGCAAGAAAACGGAGTCCGGGAGGCACACGAGCTGGTCACAAGTCCCCCAAGCGCGGCAAGGGGGTGGCCCGCGCCTGGCAGGCTTGTCGCCTCCTCGTGCGCTTTCCGGACTACTTCAAATTTTTCTATTTTTCTAAAAATTCCAAAACGGAGGAAATTTCCTACTTGAAAAGTTTTGTAGTCTGTTTACTTACCGAATCACATAGCTCTTCGTTTTCAGAGTCTAAAACAGGCTGATAAATATCCCTTATGTACTCCTCCAGAGTTATGGTATTGATAATATTGCTTTCAACATTTATGGGAGTACGTGAGATATAATGCTTGATTCCTTGCCCATTTACCACTCTCGGAAAATTACCTTCTGTGTTGGTGATCTTGATGGCACCAGAACGATATAATTCCTCAACAATGTAAGGAACTTCCCATTTAGAGAGAAGCTTGCCTGCAAAAATCTTAAACGAGAATTATATAGCAAGACATAATCACCTACATTGAACTCACGTTTCTGTATCCTTTTATCATCCCACCTCCTAACATTTTCTTTGAAAAACTTGGCATTTTCATATGCCTGAGCTCTCCATTCATCAAGCGAGCTAATATCAAATAACCTCTTCTCACCAGCAAGTTTGAAATCAAAGTTGAGCTCTTTGATTGCCCAATAAGCCTTATGCTCTAGCTCAAGAGGTAAATGACATGCTTTGCCGTAAACCATTTTGTACGGAGACATGCCCATGGGATTCTTATAGGCAGTTCTATAAGCCCACAGTGCATCATCGAGCTTCTTAGACCAATCCTTTCTAGACCTATTGACAATCTTTTGCAGAATTAGTTTAATCTCTCTATTGCTTAGCTCTACTTGACCACTCGACTGAGGGTGATAGGGAGATGCAATTCTATGATTGACATCATACTTAGCAAGTGTTTTATGAAAAGCACCATGAATGAAATGTGAACCACCATCAGTCATCAAATATCTAGGGACTCCAAATCTAGGGAAAATAACTTCTTTAAGCATCCCATAGAAGTGTTTTGATCAACACTACTAGTTGGGATAGATTCTACCCACTTAGTAACGTAATCAACAGCAACTAGGATATGATTATACCTGTTGGATTTTGGAAAAGGTCCCATATAATCAAAGCCCCAAACATCAAATGGTTCAATGACAAGTGAATAATTGATAGGCATTTCCTGATATTTACCGATATTACCAATTCTTGGACATTCGTCACAAGACAAGACAAACTTACGAGCATCCTTGAAGAGAGTGGGCCAATAGGAACCTGATTGCAATACCTTGTATGCAGTTCTATCTCCCGCATGGTGTCCTCCGTAAGCCTCGGAGTGACACTTCTGTAGGATCTATCCCTGTTCATGTTCAGGTACACAACGTCTAATAACACCATCTACTCTTTCCTTATAAATGTGAGGATCATCCCACAAGTAATGTCTCAAATCAAAGAAGAATTTCTTCTTTTGTTGGTATGTGAAACTAGGTGGTATATATTTCGCAACTATATAATTTGCATAATCAGCATACCACGGTGCACTACGTGAAGTACTAATGACATTCAATTGCTCATCAGGAAAACTATCGTCAATAGGTTGTGGGTCATCAAGAACATTCTCCAACCTAGACAAGTTATCTGCTACGGGGTTCTCAGCACCCTTCCTGTCGACAACATGCAAATCAAATTCTTGTAGAAAGAAAACCCATCTGATAAGTATAGGTTTAGCGTCTTTCTTTTCCATGAGGTACTTAATAGCAGCGCAATCAGTGTGAATAGTGACTTTGGAATCAACTATGTAAGATCTGAACTTTTCACATGCAAACATGACTGCTAAAAATTCCTTTTCCGTAGTAGCGTAGTTTCTCTGGGCACTGTCTAGAGTTTTACTAGCATAGTGAATAACATTCAACTTCTTATCAACTCTTTGTCCTAGAACAGCGCCAACAACATAATCACTACCATCACACATGATTTCAAAAGGTAAGTTCCAATCAGGTGGTTGAACAATAGGCGCAGTTATCAGGGCCCTCTTAAGTATTTCGAAGGCTTCCTCACAATCATCGTCAAAAAAAAAAGGAATATCCTTTTGCAAGAGATTGGTAAGAGGCCTAGAAATCTTAGAGAAGTCTTTAATGAACCTTCTATAGAAACCAGCATGACCAAGGAAACTTCTTATACCTTTGATATCTGTGGGGCATGGCATTTTCTCGATTACATCAACCTTAGCCTTATCGACTTCAATACCTTTTTCAGAAATTTTATGTCCTAAGACGATGCCTTCATTAACCATAAAGTGGCACTTCTCCCAATTCAAGACAAGATTAGTATCTTTACATCTCTGCAAGACTCGATCAAGGTCGCTGAGGCAATCATCAAAGAAGACCCGTAAACAGAGAAGTCATCCATGAAAATCTCAACAATCTTGTCACAAAAGTAAGAGAATATAGCCATCATACATCTTTGAAAGGTGGCAGGTGCATTACATAAGCCAAAAGGCATACGTCTATAAGCAAAGGTACTGAAAGGCAGGTGAAAGTGGTTTTCTCCAGATCAGATTGTGCAACAGGTATTTGGGAGAAACCAGAATAACCATCTAGAAAGCAGAAGTGTTTGTGTTTAGAGACAGTCTTTCTAGCATTTGGTCGATAAAGGGCAAAGGGTAATGATCTTTCCTAGTGGCTTTATTCAATTTCCTAAAATCAATCACCATCCTATAGCCAGTAATAATCCTCTGTGGGATCAATTCATCCTTATCATTAGGGACAACGGTAATACCTCCCTTCTTAGGGAAGCAATGCACCGGACCTACCCAATAACTATGAGCAACGGGATAGATAATACCTGCTTCCAGGAGATTTAGTATTTCTTTTCTTACTACCTCTTTCATCTTAGGATTTAATCTCCTTTGATGAAAAGCAACTGGTTTGGAATCAGGATCTATTTTAATCTTGTGCTGGCATAGAGTGGGACTAATGCCCTTAAGATCATCAAGAGTATATCCAATAGCAGCATTGTGCTTCCTCAGAGTTTTTAGTAAATTCTTTTCTTCATGCTCTGAGAGGCTAACACTAATAATAACAGGATATATCTCTTTTTCATCAAGATAAGCATACTTAAGAGTATCAGGAAACTGTTTAAGCTCGAGTACAGGATCACCCTTTGATGGGGGTGGTTCTCCAAGCAGTTCAACATGCAAATTATTCTTAAGGATAGGATATTGTTCAAAGATAACTCTATCTATCTCATTCCTTTCATGCATATGCATATCGTTTTCATGCTCAAGCAAGTATTGCTCTAAGGGATCAGTAGGAGGCACAGCAATAGAAGCTAGGGCAATAGTTTCATCCTTACTAGATAACTTTTTTTCATGAGGTTGTCTACCAAACTTGGATGAATTGAACTCATGTGACACACCTTCAAAGCCAACAGTGACAGATTTCTTCTCACAGTCAATATGAGCATTGACAGTATTGAGAAAGGTGTGCCAAATATGATGGGACAAAAGCTATCTTGTGTGGTAGCAAGAACGAGGAAATCAGTAGGATACTTTGTTTTAACACACAAGACTTCAACATCTCTAATAATTCCCAAAGGGCAGATAGTATCTCTATTAGCAAGCTGAATAGTGACATCAATAGGTTCCATCTGAACAGGTGCAATCTCGTCTTTAATTTCATCATATAAGGATTGAGGTATTGCACTAACACTAGCACCCACGTCACATAAACCATGATAACAATGATCTCCTATCTTAACAGAAACAACAGGCATGCCAACAACATGCCTATGTTTGTCTCTAGCATGTGGTTATAGCAATTCTAGCAACATCTTCACAGAAGTGAATATCATGGCCATCAACATTGTCGTACAGGAGATCTTTGATAATAGCAATGCTAGGTTGAACTCTAATTTGCTCAGGGGGTGTAGGTGTTATAATGTAGCCCCTACGTATCACAGTTGAAACTTTAGAATGATCCTTTATCCTAACAGGGAAAGGTGGTTTCTCAATGTAAGCACTAGAAACAATAGGATCATTATAAGCGATGACTTTCTCTTCAACGGGATTGGGTTTAACTATATTGACTTCTAAGGGACGATGATATTTAAACCACTTATGTTTAGGGAGATCAATATGTGAAGCAAATCATTCACACAATGAAGCTACTATCTCCGAGTCAAGTCCATATTTAGCGCTAAAATCACAAAAAGTATTTGTTTCGACAAAGGATTTAACGCAATCAAACTTGAAATTCATACCTGAATCCTTACCTTCATCAAACTCCCAATCTTCAGAGCTGCGTTTAATTCTTTCCAATAAATTCCATCTGAAGTCAATATCTCTCTTCATAAAAGAACCGGTACAAGGAGTGTGAAGCATGGTGCGATCATCGTGAGAAAGCCGAGCATAGAAGTTTTGAATGATAATTTCTCTCTAGAGCTCATGGTTGGGGCATGAATATAACATTGATTTAAGCCTCCCCCAAGCTTGAGCGATGCTTTCTCCATCACGAGGCCAAAAATTATAAATATAATTCCGATCACGATGTACTAGATGCATAGGATAAAACTTTTGATGAAATTCCAATTTGAACCGATTGTAGTCCCATGATCCAGTATCATCACATAGCCTATACCATGTCAACGCCTTATCCTTCAAACATAAAGTAAAGACCTTCTTCTTGATTTTCACGGCTTTTGGAGTTGCGCAGAATAGGCATCTCAAACTTGCTCCTTTTTCAGGCCAGAATTCCAGCTGTCGGCATTCTCCCTCTTCATGTAAACCTTGCAAAATAAGAGACAAAGGCATAAGTATTGTACCGTGAAGTGTAATAACAGCCCATAAAGCAATAAATATGAACATAAACGCATGATGCAAAATGGACGTATCTGTTCCACACAGGAACAATTTCTTCAGAGATGCTCAATCACTTTGGGTTTTTGTGTTTTGGTTGGGTGTTTGGGTTTTTCCTCACTTATGATTTTCTCCCAAAGTCCTTAGACGATGGGATGCTCTCAAATGACAAGTGTCAAGTTCCCTCTCACAGCAGCCAACCACCTAGTGGTTATCGGGGCTCCTATTTATAGTCGGGGAGCAATCCTGACATGATTTGACATAAATGCCCGACTGATATGACCGTTATGCGGATCAGGTTTGGGGATAGCTAGCGCACGGCGCAACAACGACCGAAACTTTCAAGCTGTGAAAGTTCTCATGTCTCTCATGTTCCCCACTTATTGGCAATTTGCACTAGCGTAATCCTAACTTCTCAGTTAGAGCAACTTTCTCAAACACCAGAAGATCTTCGTCTCTATCACTCAAGAAATTGACTAAACTGTAAAAGATTTCCAAAGGCATCACTCGAAGGATTGGGTATTTGTAGGCGTTTAGATAAGAATCACTTGGAAACTTTTCCTTAGTATTACCTCGACCCCCTTTAATAGTATGGTGTTCCTATGAGTCCAAATAAAGGAAATAAAACTACACAAACAAAATTCTTCACTCTTCAATGTCATCGCTTCAATATCTTGAAGGACACACCAATTTCCTCACTTTCCAAATTTTCATGAAAGTATCAAAGTCTTGAGTTGAGGACATTCATTTTTAGGGGTCAATTTTCTTCGAATAACTCACACTCCTCAGTGACTTATAGAGGCTCTGTACAGTCATTAAATTATTAGTCTCTTAACCTATAAGTCTTCAATACATCAAAATCACTAACATGCACTAGATGAAATTACAATCGCCTCCCCCCTTTTGCTGATTGATGACAAATTGAATAAGTTTTCAATGGGGATAAATATTTGAAGTGTAAGTACAGAGTTTGTGGAGTTTGATTGCAAGATATAGAGAAACTCCCCCTGAAGATGTGCATATTTCAAGAAGTTGCTTTGGACTACAAATGGACATTGTACGTTTATACCATGGAGATCTCCCCCTATATCTTGTAATTCATACACTCGTTTAAGATATATCATGGGAAATTGAAATGCATGATGACAAGTGGTATATGACAAAATTCATCATGGTTGTATTAATCAACGTGAGGGATGATCATGCGAAGAAAGTGGTTCAAAAGTGTCAGACCACAACCGGACGTAAGTTTACAATTCATATAGCAAAACACTTCACAAGAACGAGAGTCGCAACTTCACAGAAATATAGCCCCAATAGATAGACCCGTTTGAAGAGTAACACAAATTTCTCCGCCTTTGTCATAAAGTGACAAAAGGGACAAAATTGAGGACTAACAGTCATGAAAAAATTCATCTTGTTGGTGGTGGAGGAGCGTCAACATTGTTGGGGTTGTTTGTCATTGAATGGCCGACAACAGTGTCATTAAGACCCTCAGATTCATCCGTCGATCGCGATGAAGAAAATGAACTACTCACCAACAAAGAAACATGAACCTTCTTGAATTTCTTCTTGGGTGGGAACGAACAATTGAAGTCCTGCTGAAATTCCATGTCCTTAAGTTCTTCAGGATTATTGAGGTGAGACAGAATATCCCATGTGCGATTGAAGATTTCTTGAAGATAATAGTGGTTCTTGCACACAACATTCTATGTCACAAGCACGTCATGCACAATTGCACCAAATTGATGCTTCATCCACTTGCAATGGCGATCGACCTTCGGATGAAGACTTAGTAGAAGTTCACGGTCAGTCATCACACGTGGGGCAGTTTCACGAGGAATTTGAGATGAGGCTTTTGCATCAAAGTCTTGTAATGTAGTGTCATCACTGGTGGAGTTGGATGCTGCTTTACAAATTGTCCATCAAGAGGACGAGATCCTTCATCAATGAGTGTTTTGCCCTTACGTTCAATTTGCTCGAAGGTTTTCTTAATGATTTCATGTGGGGGCATATAACTGAACTGATTCTGGAAATCAGCTTTGTCAAGAATTGAGGATCTGGCCCTAATGAATTTCACGATCCACGACGCGTAAGGCATACGTTCAACAGGTGACATAGCAATATCGGCCAAAGTCCTCATGAACAACTCTTGAAAATTTATGGAAATCCCATGAATGATGTTGAACAACAAATTATTCATGATTCCCATGTGACACCCTAGATTTTGGCCCTTTATTTTTCTTTTGGATTTCTTTAAGATTTTATTTGAATTTTTTTTTCGGTGGCTCTGTGGTTTGGAAACATGGGAAGATCATCTCTTCCTAGTTTCCAACGTGGCTTGTCAAGACCGTGTCATTTTCCATCTTAGCCCTTAGCAAAATTCTTGTTGGTGGGAATTTTCCTTTTTCTATTAAAGGAATAACTCTTTTTGCTCTAGGTTTTGAAGAAACCTATATTTCTGTCTCTCCCAAAATTCCTGAATAATTCTCATAAATTGTTTGGGTCATATCTTCCTCAAATATGTCAAAATATTTCCTTGTCTCGTTCAAAAATAATTCAAGAATATTCCATTTCCTATTCTGCCGTGAATGGCAATTTGTGGAGGAAGTGTCCCTTCTATCTTCTTGATTGCCCTCAAAAAATTGGTGGACTCTTTCCTATCCATATTAGGGCATCATGCCAAAGTGCAACATTATTTGCCCTATATACCTGAGCTAATTTGCAAAGTTTCTGTCTAGAAAGGAACTTTGTGATGGAGGTACTAGCTAGGCATATCCAAATGATTTGAAATTTGGACATAACCATCATCTACTAAAAAAAGCTCTCCTACAAATTGGAGCATATTCCCTTCATCCATGTGACCCGAGAATCAAATATTAATTCCTGGTCAAATTTTCAGTTTGTGAAGCAACTATATTTTATATTGCTTCATAATTGCTGAAAAGTTACCAGGACCTTCTCCTTCCCATAAGAACCATCTCGGCAAAATTTGAGATAATTTTATTGAGCCAATCTTTCGATAAAAATTTGCTTAGTTTTTGTCAAGAGGGATGCATTGTGAAGGAAGTGCCATTTTTTGTATCTAGTTGGCATGAATTTTTTGCATTGTGTTCATATGCACAAATCATTTATCTCCCCCAATTAATCCATACGCCCAAATAATTCATCTCCTCTAATCGTTGCCTTCGCCCTGGACCATGCCCACCCAGATTCTTCCTTTAGGCATTGTCCCCGTCGAGGAACAACGCATGCCAATGACCTGTGTCGTCCTCCCCTCCATGGCCTGTTGCCCATGTTGTCCCGAGCCCTCCCCTTGCATGTTTAGAGTGCGCCAAGCTCCCCCACAGCCCTCCGCTTCTCCCCAAGCTCTTTGCCGCTCCAATTGGCATCAATGGCCGAGATGCCACCGCCGATCACTTCGGCACTTTTCCTCCTTGCGGCCCTCCCTCTCCCTCCATTCGGCTCACGAAGACCTCCCAAAGATTGTAGAGCCGTCGATGCCGCCCTCTCCTGTTGAGGAGCCCTACCGGCGCTGTCCTCCCTTTATCGAGTTCAGCCGATGCGACCTCCGTGTGGCGCCCATGCTACATTCCTCCTCGAACAGCCCCGAGGCCACCCTTGAGTGCGGTGTAACCTCGTGGATCCCTTGAGCGTGGATAAGTGGAGGCGCCCTTCTAGGAAGCCACCTCTCTGCGCTGAAAGCATATTTTATAAAATGCGCTTCCGCGCTCTGCCCAACGCCGAAACTCTTAAGTTGCGGATATTCACTAGTTAAGAGCAGATTTATTTCTTTTTGTGCATGCCATCTTGCTCTAGGTGTATCATGTTCATTATTCAACTTTAACATGTAAATGCCGTGCTGTTGTTTGTATTGATTGGTTTGGTTGCTCTGAGCTTGTGAGAACATTCAAAGTACTCACCTGGCGTGTCTTGCCAGTTTGCAGGTCATGTCATGATTGATTGCATGATGAATTGGCAAGCTAGGATAAGTGTTCCAGCCAGAGTCCCTACAGAGTGGAGTCCACCGCTATCGTCGTTGTTCCACTTCAAGAAGTTACTCCGCTGGTTTGATGTATTTTGATGCTAGCATAGAGAAAACCCGAGTAGGCATAGTGTCGCTGTGCCAATGTAATTCGTTGTGATATCGGAACCATTCTATCCATATAATTTGTAATAAAGATCTGATTTGTTCTTTGCCAAGCAGTTTCATCTTCCATAATACTTATCTCGTGGCTGGAAGGGAGTACGGTATGGTCTCTTTGAGCCGGGGTGCGATAATGTTGGTATCAGAGTAGGTGTGGCTATAGAATGCCTTAGCCCGCGCGAATGTTAGAAAACCGTAGTATATAGTCTAGTCGGTTTGCTGCACTTGATTGCTACATTTCATTGCTTCATAGCATGCATATTTTTTTTATCTTATTGCTAACGGTTGACCTTGTGACTGAAGGTGAAATTTGATCCGCTACCTCCACCCTCCATCTTTGCATACCTACTTTTCTGTGTTTGTCGTCATCTCTGTCCAAGTGCTGCCAAGGTACCTAATGACACAGAATCCATTTGCAGGATTGAAGCTCAAGTATCTCATAGATATATTTTCATCACCCACACTTATCGTTTCGGTGATATACATGTTTCTATCCAAAATCGTGCCACCCAACCTCTTGTGTTGGCAACCCTTACTAATCTTTGCTATAAAAAATTGGCAATGGCAACCAGTCTTATTTTTCGCCGCAATCCTACCCTGCCACCCATTATGTGCATGTGTACAGTTCCCTTCCGTCCGCTTGATGATGATGTGGTTGTGACATTCGTGTCTCGCTACATGATCACCAAGTTCGTCCTCGTCCCTGATCCAATCTATATGCAACCGGTATTAAGCCATCGCTAGGTGTAGCTTTGCTTTCATCAACTTATTCCACGCATAGATTAACTCTTGTGCACACCATCACAACATATTAGATCGTGGTACCAAAGTTTCCACGAGATTTGTGTGCTTAAGCATGCATAGTTGTGAATAGCAATAAAATGTGATGTTCCTTGAATATGATATTATTTGTATTCCTTATGTGCTTTTGTTTCATTCATTTATTTTGCTTAATTTTCTTGGGCCCTCGGTGTTACCTTATTTCCCTTATAAAATTTTCTAAACAAACATCACCAGACCCGAAGAATTAGTGAGGAGTTCAAGTAGTTGGAAGCTGAGTTAAACATTATGGAATTCTCAGCCGACTGCATTATATTGAGAATACCTGGTCTTAATACTAATGATACTATTGCTTGACTAGCAACACCAAGTCTACCTCAGTGTACAATTTTCACAACAGTAATGATGAAATCAGCCGGAAGACAAATTGTGTGCAAGACAAATCGTATATTTTGAGTCAAAGGTATGATTCATATACAAGGTTTGATTCTAGTGTGAGTACAATTTGGAACATGCTATAAATCGAAAGAAAACCGAAATTTGATATGAATCTAGTTCTCATCAAGAAGAGTAGTCAAAAAAAATTCATACAAGTAACCGGCATATCACAAAGCATATATATGGTGTTGAGTCAACATATCACAAAGAGAAGTGTTTTGTATGAGGAACTCCAGTTTACCTATGCAAGCTACTAGAAGCATCCGATGCAAGATTCATCCGCCTCCCTGAGTATTATATGTGGATGACTTCCCATGCGAGCTAACGAGGTTTCTCCAATAAGCTACCGCAAAAGCTTCAAGCATAAGGTACCGAGTCTTCCCCACCAAGTCTTTAAGGGGGAAGCTTCTAAAGTACGATACCCATTCTTCCTCAACAAGCTGCCACGATGAAAGCTTCGAGCACAAGCTATTCATTCGTCCTCAACACAATACTCTCGATGGCTTCCAACACAAGTTGTCCGACCTTCCTTAGTACAACACTCGTGCAAGATATTACACAGTGATATGGAAGCATATAGCAGTGCATCCCAAGAATCAGATCCACTGCAGTTTGGTTAGAAGCAAGAATCAGTGAGAGTGCAGGTCTACCTCAGGAACCAGATACTTCCATATACACTATGAGCATGCTTCCAAATTCATGCAAGTCACTCGTACGATGAGAAACTCATGATAAGAATTTGACAACCCCACCAGTTATGCAAGAGGAAGAAATCCATTTATACACCTGTGTGAGTGATGCAAGGACAAACGAGCTTTGTTCAAAGACAACATGAAATCGATTTTGGCAGTGCTTATCCAGGCTAGCTTCCGCACACCCGACAAGGAGATATCATTAACCCTTATCACTAGCTTGTATGATGGACGACAACAATGAGCTCCGTACAAGCACACACGAAACTAACACATATCCTATGGCCCAAGTCTTGAACAAGGCCAAGGTATGATGGCCAAAATATTGCATATGACATCACCTCTAGTCATATGAAGAATCGAATACATATATATATAGGCAAGTGCTTTCAGCAAAGGATCTAGACAAAGAAAACAATAATGAAGGAGCAAAACCGGCACTACAGATATGGTACTTGTTGCATGAACAACATGGTACAGATACCCAAGACAGTCTGATACGGTATCGATTCCCATGAATATACACCTAAAGTGGGTCTACTCTGTTTTGGTAAGGACCTCTTATCAAGGCAACCCGCTCAACAAATTGTTATGCTCAGAATTGACAGTATCGACTAATCAAGTATGTCACGTCACATCAAAGGCCAGCTCAATGGATTGACTTCAGCAACCATGTTAAAGCATCACAGATCCTACTATCCACATGGATATACCGACATAATGAGTTATCTGAATGTTGAACAACAACCTCGAAGCATGTTCTTTCGCATACGGAACTCAGTTAAAGGATAGCTTGCCGAGAACAAGATTCTTGTGTCAGAACCAACGTTCGTCAAGACTCGAGATGCTCCGGGTATAAGGCCGTAGTCCTTTATACTGGTCACAATACACGACAACCAACCTTGGGTATGGACCTGATTCTCAAGACAGTGGAGCCATCAAAGATGATTAATAAATCCGTGCAAGAAGTCACACTCCGCGAGGAGAATGGTTATGATTCACATCACTGTTTTGGGCTCGCAGGATATGCATCTTTTTGAGCGACCCAAGGAAAGGAATAAAAGGTTTCGTGTCCATCGAGATTTTTTTCACAACTCCATGAAATATTGTTAGTGTCGAGTGCCACATCTATTGAAAAATCACTCTTAGACTTGTCAGAAGGAGATATATCTCAGTCACGATAATCTATCACGCTGAGCTAAGCCAACATATATCAAAATATTTGGAGATAGTGTGAGAAGGAGCATGTGAGGTAAAACCAGTCAGAATGGGGATACTGTGAAATAAACCACCCCAGAGCGAGTAAGTCAAGTCACCTGAAGAACACTATGGGAACATCATATAAGGGAAATGATACGTGAGTTGGAAACGGTTTCCTTAAGTCAGGATATTCATACTTGTTCCCATAGCAACCAAATCTTGAGGACGAGATTTCTATAATGGGGGAAGGTTTTGTTGGGGAACGTAGCATCGGAAACATGATTTTCCTACGCACACGCAATACCTATCCATGGTGATGATCATCTACGAGAGGGGTGAGTGAATCTACATACACTTGTTGATCTATAAGCGGAAGCGTATATAACGCGGTTGATGTAGTGGAACATCTTTGCGATCCAAATCGCAGCCCGTCCCGCGATCTCATCACGATCCGTCCTGCGATCTCATCACGATCTATCCCGATCTAGTGTCGAACGGACGACACCTCCGCGTTCAGGACACGTAGAACTCGATGACGATCCCCGCCTTCTTGATCCAGCAAGAGGGGTGGAGAGGTAGCTGATTTCTCCATCACGGCGGCATGGTGGTGGTGGTGGACATATTCCAGCAGGGCTTCTCCTAAGCATCGCTGAAACTAGACTTGAGGAGAAACGGATCTAGAGAGAGGGCAGCACGTGGCTGTTTTTCTTTGTCTCAAAAGCCCGCAATACCTCTAGTATATATATGAGGGAGGGAGGGGAGGAGGCAGCCTCAGACCCTCAAGGTTTCGCCAAAATTAGAGGTGGAGGAGTCCTACTCCAATCCTACTAGGAGTAGGATTCGTCCTTTCCACTTGGAAACCCTTTCCACCTTTTCCACCTTTGGGTTTTTTGCCTCACAATGCTCATGGGCGTTAGTAGGAGCCTATGTCAGACCACTAGGGGCTGTTTTGTATCCTCCCACAGCCCATAAGGCCCCTCGGGGCGTGACACCCCTCCCGATGGTCCCAGGTATCCTCCCGGCACTCCAGGTACACTACCGATGAGCCCGAAACTTTCCCGGAGACCAAAACAGGACTTCCTATATATCAGTATTTACCTCCGGACCATTTCGGAGCTCCTCGTGACCTCCGAATGTCATTCGGTACTCTAAAAAACTTTTGGTTACCAACAACTATAACTCAATTATACCGAAACGTCACCGAACCTTAAGTGTGCACACCCTGCGTGTTCGAGAACTATGCAGACATGACCTGAGACACTCCCTAGTCAATAACAAATAGTGGGACCTCGATGTCCATATTGGCTCGTACATATTCTACAAAGATCTCTATCGGTTGAACCTCTATGTCAAGGATTCAGTAAATCACGTATGATGTTCCCTTCATCCTTCGGTATGTTACTTGCCCGAGATTTGATTGTCGGTATGTCTATACCTAGTTCAATCTCGTTACCGGCAAGTCTCTTTACTCGTTCCGTAATACAAGATCCCGTGACTAACTCCTTAATCACATTGCTTGCAAGGCTTATTGTCATGTTGTATTACCGAGTGGGCCCCGAGATACCTCTCCATCACGTGAAAAATCCCAGTCTTTATCCATGCCAACCCAACACACACCTTTCAAGATACTTGTAGAGAACCTTTATAGTCAACCAGTTACGATACGACGTTTGATAACACACAAGGTATTCCTCCGGTGTGCGGGAGTTGCATGATCTCATGGTCATAGGAACAGATACATTGACATGTAGTAAATAGTAGCAATAGACTGGCATGATCATATGCTACGTTCATAGTTTGGGTCTTGTCAATCACCTCATTCTCTTAATGATGTGATCCCGTCATCAAGTGACAACACTTGTCTATGGCCAGGAAACCTTGACTATCTTTGATCAACGAGCTAGTCAACTAGAGGCTCACTAGGGCTAGTGTGTTGTCTATGTATCCACACATATATTTGATTTTCCAATCAATACAATTCTAGCATGGATAATAAACGATTATCATGAACAAGGAAATATAATAATAGCCAATTTATTATTGCCTCTAGGGCATATTTCCAACAACTTTGTGACACCCTGGATTTTGGCCCTTTCTTTTTCTTTTCAGTTTCTTGAAGATTTTATTTGAAATTGTTTTTCCGTGGCTCTGTCGTGTGGAAACCTAGGAAGATTATCTCTTCCTAGTTTGCAATGTAGCTTGTCATGCTCAAATCCGTCCCAAGACCCTATCATTTTCCATCTTCAATACAGGGAGCAGATACTTTGTCGTCTGCCATGGCAGACGACAAAGGGGGACACCCCGGACGGCAAAGGCCTTTGTCGTCCGTCAGCAGACGGCAAACTAGACGACAAACAAAAATCCGGTGAAGGGCCTCTTTGCCGTTTGTATTGGGAGAGCTGACGGCAAAGGATCTGTGCTGTGAGGGGGCAGGCGACAAAGAATATGGGACGACACATCTGCGGGCACCTCCGTCAAGTGCTAAAAGTAGCTTGCTGGGCCCACAGAGAGTTTGCCGCGTGCCATGGACCCCTTTGCCGTCTGCCATTCTGGTGGGCTGACGACAAAGGTGCCACAAAAGCCCCTCTCGTTTACCCCTTTGTCTTCTTCCCTTTGCCCCTTTGCCGTTTGCCCTTTGCCCCTTTGTCATCGGCCCACCAGCATGGCACATGGCAAATGGGGGCACCCACTTTGATTCGAAAGGACAGTTTGGGCCCTTTGCCGTTTGTTGTAGATCCTTTGCCGTCGGTGGGCACAGAGCAAAGGCTCCAAACTGCCAGTGTTTATTTTATTTTTAATAATATCCATAATCCATAATACATAATATATTTCACAGAAACTGCCCCATACTCATAACCATATTAAAATAAGTTTCATCCATAATACATACATATTATCCAAGTTTAATCCGTACCAAACCGTATATTACACTAGTTTCATCCATACATTCAAAGTTTCATATCCATTTACTACAATAGTTTCACTCCAAGCTTCCGTGAAGCCATTTTATAAGAAACCATATTGAAGCACTCCATCAATATAATCCAAGTTTCCATGAAGTGAATGTAATCTTCAAAATGGGAAATAAGTAAGTTAGAAGAAGAACACTAGATGAAGAGGAGAAGAAATAAGTAAGTTTTGTATCCATTTAGCTCCAAAAAGACATACTTAGCTACTTTAGCTCCAAGAAGAGGATAAGAGGAAAAATGAAAAGAAGTAAGAACAAGAATAAAAAAAGAAGAAGACAAGAAGAAGAAGAAGAAGAAGAAGGAGAAGAAGAAGGAGAAGGAGGAGCTTCTATTCTTCTTCATATTCTACCTTCTTTTTATTTCTCCGATTCTCCTCTTCTTAGAGCTAAATTAGCTAATTATGTCTTTTTGGAGCTAAATGGGCTAATTATGTCATTTTAGAGGAAACCAAGCTAAGTATATAATATTCATGAGCTAACCAAGGTTCTTATGCCATTTTGAGCTTATTATGTCATTTTGGAGCTAAATTAGTCATTCTAATGAGCTCACCAAGGTTCTTATGATGTATTTACATAACTAAGCTAATTATGTCATTTTGGAGGATAATTAGCGAAGTATGTCTTTGTTGGGGAAAATAAGCTATGTAGAAGAAGAAATAGAAGAAGCAAGAATAGAAGAAGAAGGAGAAGAAAAAGAAGAAGAAGGAGGAGGAGAAGGAGGAGGAGGAGAAGGAGAAGGAGGAGGAGAAGAAGAAGAAAATAAGAAGAGAAGAAGAAGGAGGAGAAGGAGAAGAAGGAGGAGAGAAGAAGAAGGAGGGCTCCTTCTCCTTCTTCTCCTCCTTCTCCTTCTCCTTCTTCTCTTCTAGTTCTTCTTCCTTCTTTTTATTTTCCTCTTTCTTCTCCTCTTGTCCTCTTATTCGAGCTAAATTACCTAATTATACCTTTTTGGAGCTAATTATGTCATTTTGGAGGATAATTAGCTAAGTATTGGTCATTTTTTATTAAATAGACCATTTTGGAGCTAAGTAAGCTAATTATGTCATTTTGGAGGATATTTAGCTAAGTATGTCTTTGTTGGGGAAAATAAGCTACGTAGAACAAGAAAGAGAAGAAGAAGAAGAGAAGAAGAAGGACAAGGAAAAGAAGAAGGAGGAGGAGGAGGAGAAGGAGGAGGAGAAGGAGAAGGAGAAGGAGAAGGAGGAGGAGAAGAAGAAGAAAAGAAGAAGAGAAGAAGAAGGAGAAGAAGGAGGAGAGAAGAAGAAGGAGAAGAAGAAGAAGGAGGAGAAGGAGGGCTCCTTCTCCTCCTTCTCCTTCTCCTTCTTCTTCCCTTCTTCTTCTCTTCTTCTTCTTCTTCCTTCTTTTCATTTTCCTCTTTCTTCTCCTCTTGTCCTCTAAATTAGCTAAGTATGCCTTTTTGGAGCTATTTATGTCATTTTCGACGATAATTAGCTAAGTATAGGTCATTTTTTATTAAATAGACCATTTTGGCCCTAACTAAGCTAATTATGTCATTTAGTTGGAAGCCTAGCTAACTATAGGTCATTTCAGTGCTAACTTGGGTAAAATAGGTCATTTCGGAGTTAACTATGCCTATTAAGCCATTTTCGAGCTAGCTAAGCTAATTATAGGCCATTTAATAGCTAAGTTAGGGGGAATAGGTCATCTTGGAGCTACGTAATCCTTATTATGTCATTTAGGAGGGAACTTAGCTAAGTATAGGCCATTTTTTATTAAATAGGTCATTTGGAGCTAAATAAGCAAATTATGTCATTTAGGTGGAAGCCAAGCTAACTATATGTTGTTTTGGAGCTAACTTGGGTTAAATATGTCATTTTCGAGCTAACTATGCTTATTAAGCCATATTGGACCATTAAGCAGTTGTTAAGCAAAACACTAGAAATAACATACCATTATCGTCATCATGGCGGTGAAGCACGGTGGCTCTGGCTTGTTTCATGTGGAGAAGGCTACCCTGGAGAAGGCTCCATTGTAGAAGGGTCGTGCGATGCGTTTCGGGAGATAGTCTGCACCAAACATCGTTTGCAATGTGTCGGTAGCATGATAACACTCTTGAGATCACTGCATTGAAATGGAACTCACTGTCCACGCCATGTTAATGACTGGCATCGCCGGAGGGACGTGGCCGGTCTTCTCCCACATAGACTGTACATTTGGTTTCGACAAGTCAAACTTTTTAGTTATTAATGAATCGGACATTAAAATGCAAGATTTGAAATAATATGAAGAAGAAACTTACCACGAAGAGCTCGTACATGGCCCTATTAGACGCATCATTCCGTGCCCTCTCCGCCTTCACTAATGCAGCCCTGCTCTCCTCCATCTCTTTCATCTCCTTATCCTTCTCCGCCAAAAGCGCCTGCATTGCCTCTCTCTCTTTCAGAATAGCAGCCTGCAACACGAATCATTGTTAGCATTGCAATCATATTGGTTCCGACGAACAACATAATGCGGAAAGATAGTTGAGACCATTAAACTATCCTCGATGGCGAGCTCGACTGGCCGTGGACGAGGTGTTATCTCAGGATAGGAGCTCGTTTGGTGTGCCTTTATATGTCGGGAGTGCTAGGACAACGTATAAGGCCGTCTCCAATGGTGATCGAGCCATGGGGCCTCCCGTTGCCAGCTATCATCACCAACTTTGGATCAATAGTCCCCTCGCTCGGGTTAAAGTCCCCCGTTTCCCCGCCTTCCCGTGATCTCTGTACTTCATGAGCTTGTGGTGGGAGGATATGTTGAAGTTTTATGGATGCTCGAGGTCAGACTCAGAGAATGCCTTGAACATCTCGTACGAGGCAGTATGGGCCATCACATACTTGTCGTACATTTGTGGCACCTCCGTCTTATTGTGACGCCCCTAAAAGAGAGAGAGAGGAAAAATGTATTAGTAAAGGGCTCAAGATAGCATTAAGAAAGAATTGAATGAGGCATGAAGCAAACCACATACCAAGTTCTTGCCAAATCGGATTAAGTTGACGCTCCCTTGATGGTGTGGCACACCAACCATTTTGCCACGCCTGTCCTTGCCATTGTTGTGGCACCACTGATCCACCATCCCAATAATCCATCTTATCCACACACCATCTTGGGGGCACCTAAGTTAATAAAGAGAAATTGAGCGCAAAGTGTAAGAATAAAATCAAGGAAACTAACTACAATGACTTAACATTATGTAATTACCTTCATGTAATGCTCCTTCTCCATCTTAGAATCGTGGCACTTCGCCTTGTCCTTCCTAATACGCCGCGAGGCATAATAGTCTTGAACAGCCTGCACCCGAGCCTCGTGCCGAAAGTTTTGAAGTAGGCGGCGACATTCGGTTTCAATAACGTTTGTCGCATCCTCCTCATATCCCTTCTCACACCTGTAGTAGGTCTGCAAACGAGACAAACCCAATTAGTACAATAACTAGCTATGGTTGATTTATAATTGTGTAAAGGAGAAATTACCCAGAACTGTCGGATCACCATGTCGGCCCTCGTGTGGCACAAAAAACTAAAGTACACGGAGGATTTTCGCTGACTGGTACATGTTTGCAGACAGTACATGGCCTTTGGGTAGAAAGCATCCAAATATCTACATTATCGCGTCGTAGCATTCTCTGCCTAGGTTGAGTTGAGCCTTCAGAGCCATTACTTGAGCGTTGGCATCCAGCTGAAAAAGCTCATGCTGCTCGTGGAGAGGACGTTTTGAAGACTCCAACATTTCATAGAAGGCCTTTGCAGATTCCTCCATCTCATCATCCGAATCCTGAGCATCATCAAAGTCTTGCACCATGTCTTCGATCCCAGTACCATGCTCGTCGGTGCGACGGCGAATCACCTCAGTACTGGCATGTTGGTCGGACTAACCATGAAAGGTCCACACCATATAATTAGGCGTGAAACCCCACTTTTGCAGGTGTTTACCCATTTCAAACTCTGTCTGCTTTTTCCACTTGTCGCAGTTGGGACATGGGCACCATGTTTTCTGTTGGCCATTTGCAAATACGGCTCTCACAAACTCCCTGGTTTTTGTTAACCATTCATGGGTCATGTCTTTCTGACTAGGGTGACCAGTGTACATCCAAGCACGATCACTCATCTTGCCAAGCTACCTATGGGCACACAAGAATTAAATATATAATTCATCATCTATATTCATCCGCTAATCAAGTTTGCAGTTTTATTACGTCCATGCAACCTACATGCTAATAGGTAAAGATAGGTCCTAATCCCACCCTAGTATGTGTAGATTGGGTTTGTTTTCCCATGCTCTGCTCTAGATCCGACGCAGAATTTTGGCAGCACCTCCGAGGTTCGAGGGTCAGTGGCATCGCGGGTCGGGGGTCGAGGGTCGGTCGCGTCGGGAGTCGAGGGTCAGTGACATCGGACGTCGGGGGTCGATGGTCCGTGGCGTCGGGAGTCGAGGGTCAGTGGCGTCGGGCGTCGTGGGTCGGGGGTTAGTGGAGTCGGGGGTCGCGGGTCGCGGGTCAGTGGTATCCGGTGTCGGGGGTCGGGAGTTGGGTGTCAGTGGCGTCGGGGGTCGGGGGTGAGTGGTGTCGGGCGTCGGGTGTCGGGAGTCGGGTGTGAGTGGCGTCGGGTGTCTTCTTCTTCTTCTTCTTCTTCTTCTTGATCATCTTATTATTATTATTATTATTATTATTCTTATTTCTCCTCCTCCTCCTCCTCCTCTTCTTCTTCTTTCTTTTCTCTTTCTCCTCCTCTCCTCTTTCTTCTTCTTCTTCTTCTTCTTCTTCTTCTTCTTTTTTCTTCTAGTTTATTCTTCACTTATTTTATTCTAAGTTTTTTCTTTTCTATCTATTTTTGTTTTCTTTTCAATCTACTTTTTCTACCTAATAAACTAACTATCTAATTTAACATAAAAAAAGAAAAAACTAACTATCCAATTTAATCGAAAAAACAGAAAAATAAACTAACTATCTAAATTAACTATCTAATTTAAGAAACAGGAAATAAAGCAAAAAAGGAAAAAAAACTCACCTGAAGGGGCAGTGGGTGCCGGGGCGGTTGGGGCTTGGCCAGTGTGGCGCCGGGGCCGGCAGGGGCGTCGGGCGGGTGCGGGGCGTCGACTATGGCAGCGGTGGGGCCAGGGCACCGACAAGGGCGTCGGGCGGGGGCAGGGCGTTGGCTGCGGCAGGGGCGGGACAGGGCACCGGCTACGGCAGGGAAGCCGAGTGCAAGGGCGCGGGTGGAGGGAGGACGGCGAGGGCTGAGGGAGGACGGCGAGGAGGGTGAGGGCAAGGGCGCGGGCGTAGGGGGGACGGCGAGGGAGGCGGCGCTCGCGGAGAGAGGGGCGAGAGAGACAAGGAGAGATCTGTTGGAGAGAGGGGGACTTGGGTGGGGTAGATGTTGGGGAACGTCGCATGGGAAACAAAAAATTTCCTACGCGCATGAAGACCTATCATGGTGATGTCCATCTACGAGAGGGGATTTCCGATCTATGTACCCTTGTAGATCGCACAGCAGAAGCGTTTAAGAAATGCGGTTGATGTAGTGGAACGTCCTCACGTCCCTCGATCCGCCCCACGAACCGTCCCACGAACCGTCCTACGATCCGTCCCACGATCCGCTGCGATCTAGTACCGAACGGACGGCACCTCCGTGTTCAGCACACGTACAACTCGACGATGATCTCGGCCTTTTTGATCCAGCAAGAGAGACGGAGAGGTAGATGAGTTTTCCGGTAGCGTGATGGCGCTCCGGAGGTTGGTGGTGATCTAATCTCAGCAGGGCTCCGCCCGAGCTCCGCAGAAACGCGATCTAGAGGTAAAACCGTGGAGGTATGTGGTCGGGCTGCCGTGGCAAAAGTTGTCTCAAATCAGCCCTAAAACCCCACTATATATACGAGGGAGGGAGGGGAGGAGGCAGCCTCAAAACCTAAAAGTTTGGCCGAAATTGGAGGTGGAGGAGTCCTACTCCAATCCTACTTGGAGTAGGATTCCACCTTCCCACTTGGAAACTCTTTCCACCTTGTGTTTTTTCCTTCTCAAACCTTATGGGCTTTAGTGGGAGCTTATTCCTGCCCACTAGGGGCTGGTTTATCTCTTCCCATAGCCCATGAGGCCCCTTGGGGCGTGACACCCCTCCTGATGGTCCCCGGCACCCCTCCCGGCACTCCCAGTACACTACCGATCAGCCCGAAACTTTTAAGGTAATGCACGAAAACCTTCCGGTAACCAAATGAGGTCATCCTATATATCAATCTTCATTTCCGGACTATTCCGGAAACCCTCGTGACGTCCGTGATCTCATCCGGGACTCCGAACAACATTCGGTAACCAACCATATAACTCAAATACGCATAAAACAACGTCGAACCTTAAGTGTGCAGACCTTGCGGGTTCGAGAACTATGTAGACATGACCCGAGAGACTCCTCGGTCAATATCCAATAGCGGGACCTGGATGCCCATATTGGATCCTACATATTCTACGAAGATCTTATCGTTTGAACCTCAGTGCCAAGGATTCATATAATCCCGTATGTCATTCCCTTTGTCCTTCGGTATGTCACTTGCCTGAGATTCGATTGTCAGTACCGCATACCTATTTCAATCTCGTTTACCGGCAAGTCTCTTTACTCGTTCCATAATACAAGATCGCGCAACTTACACTAAGTCACATTGCTTGCAAGGCTTGTGTGTGATGTTGTATTACCGAGTGGGCCCCGAGATACCTCTCCGTCATACGGAGTGACAAATCCCAGTCTTGATCCATACTAACTCAACGAACACCTTCGGAGATACTTGTAGAGCATCTTTATAGTCACCCAGTTATGTTGCGACGTTTGATACACACAAAGCATTCCTCCGGTGTCAGTGAGTTGTATGATCTCATGGTCATAGGAACAAATACTTGACACGCAGAAAACAGTAGCAACAAAATGACACGATCAACATGCTACGTCTATTAGTTTGGGTCTACTCCATCACATGATTCTCCTAATGATGTGATCCCGTTATCAAGTAACAACACTTGCCTATGGCCAGGAAACCTTGACCATCTTTGATCAACGAGCTAGTCAACTAGAGGCTTACTAGGGACAGTGTTTTGTCTATGTATCCACACAAGTATTGTGTTTCCAATCAATAACATTATAGCATGGATAATAAACAATTATCGTGAACAAAGAAATATAATAATAACTAATTATTATTGCCTCTAGGGCATATTTCCAACAGTAGACGGCCGTTAGGGGAGCCCTCTCTTTGCCGTCCACCCCCCGACGACAAAGAGGTGTAAGGCAGACGACAAAGAGAGCAACCGTTATGGGGAGAGAGGGCGTGCGTCGTGGGCCGCCCTATGCTCTTTGTCGTGTGCCGGCCTGCTCTTTGCCGTGTGCTGGCGCACGACAAAGACCAGACTGATTGCAAAGAGTATCTTTGCCATCCGTTTTTTAGTGAGTGACGGCAAATAGGGTCTTTACCATCAGCTAGCAGACGGCAAAGAAGAGGTTGACGACAAATTCTCTCATTCCAGTAGTGCTTAGCCCTTTGCCAAATTCTTTTTGGTGGGTATATTCCTTTTTATATTAAGGGAATAACTCTTTTTGCTCTAGGTTGTGAAGCAACCTATATTTCTATATCTCCCAAAATTCCCAAATAATTCACATAAATTGTTTGGGTCATATCTTCCTCAGATATGCGAAAATATATCCTTGTCTAGTTCAAAAATAATTCAAGAATATTCATTTTCGTATTCTGCTCTTCAAAGTGCGTTATATCGACTAAAGGGGGGTGAATAGGCGTTACAAATTCATCAATGAGGAAATTCCTAGTGAGGAAAGTCCTTAGTGTTGGACTAAGTGCAGCAGAATAAGTACTCAAACATATGTGCAAAACAGCTATGGCTTAATGGTCAGAGTAATGAAACGTTCAGGTTGGAGAGGTAGCATGATCAAGATAAGCAGGTGACAAATAACTTAAGTGAAGAATTTGAGGTGAGGAATTTGATAAAGTCTTCAGTCAAATTCTTCCAACAGTAAGGATCAAAGTCGTCAACATACAATTGAGAAATGAAAGGATTAAGGAATTAGAACCCATTGCTCGATGAAGAAAATGATTTGATGACCAAGTTCCAACTGCTTTGATAGTCAAAAGTCTAGTTTGGAGCAACTTGGTATTTAAACCGTGTTCTCCTTGAGCTAAGGTTTCAAGGCAGACTTACAAACCCTCACAAACTTGGTCACCCGACAATCCACAATTCACTTATGGATGCTTTAGACCATGACGCCTAATCGTGTGGAGGATTCATAGTCCTCAAAGGTAACAAGCGTCGGTTCCACACAAGAACAATCTCTTCAGTGATACTCAATCACTTTGGGTTTTGGGTTTTGGTTTGGGTGTTTGGGGTTTTTCCTCACTGATGATTTTCTCTCAAAGTCTTCGAGGATTGGCTTGCTCGCAAATGACAAGTGTCAATTTCTCTCATGGAGGAGCCAACCAAGTAGTGGTTATGGGGTGGCTACTTATAGCCGGGGAGCAATCCCGACATGAATTGACAATAATGCCCCAATGATACGACCGTTAGGTGGATAAAGTTGGGGAGAACTGGTGCGCAATAGAGCAATGGTCAGAACATTTCAACTGTGAGTCGCACTGGCGAAGATCTAACTCCTCATCTAGAGAAAATTCCTCACAAACCAGAAGATCTTTGTCTCTGTCACTGAAGAATTTGACTAAGCTGTTGAAGATTTCCTAAGTTGTCGGGGGGATAACCCCGGGGTAGGCTCATCAAGCGGGCTCCTTCATTTCCGGCCCAATGGACATGAAGATAGGGAGATTCCCAAGGCCCAAGTCTTCTGACCGGCTGGGCATCGCCAGCCAGCTGGAAGACGAGGCGGCCACCATTCTGGCCGGCCAGGCATCCCCCGCCGGCTAGAGCGCAGGCGGCCTCCCATTCAGAGCTGGCTTGGTCCCGCCAGCCGGACTAGGGAGGAGGCGGCCACCCGCGAGCCGGCTAACCAAGCAGGCTAGCTAGCCGAGGATCACCAGTCACATCAGATCGTAGGTCAGGAAAGGACCTCACAATTAAAGGTAGCTACGCGTCAGCAAAGGTACTGGATTGGGGCGCCCGACAGGTACGAGCGTTGGCGGCCACGCCGCTGACCTACCCCGGCTCTGATCCATCACCTAGCCTGATGTCGGACCGTCACACTCCCACTCCATTACTGCACTCGGTGTGGGGAACAGTGGAGGCGGTCGTACTGCCTGCCATGAAGAATCTCGCGGGGCGACGCTTGATGTACATCGCGTGCTCAGCGTCAACCTTACGCGGGAGCCCCATTGGCCAGCCGGCGGGTCCCACAGGTAAACGAGACCATGCAGCCGGCGGGCCTCTCATCGACAAGACAAGACCCTTGTGGGCCCCTGGCCAATCGGCGAAGCAGCCAGCCGGGTCCCACGCTTGTACCCTTTATCCATATTGTAGGCCGACGGGTTCGTCTATAAACCCCCCCGGGCGCCCCCCATGCAGAGGGACCGATCTTTGCCAGTCATTCAACACTACACACTCACCAACCAACAGAGAGCGAGGTAGAGACGAGTCGGCTGCTCCCCTCTTCCTCCTCCCAATACAGCTCCAGGAGCAACATTGTACTATGTTCCCATACATCAAACACACAAGCAGAATTAGGGGTGTTATCTCTACGGAGAGCCCTGAACCTGGGTACATCGTGCGTCCCATGCGTGTACCAACCTCGTTCCCAGCGCCCACCCTTGTGCCTTCGGTTCTCACCGACTTTAGGCTACCTATGGCATATGTTGTGAGTATTCACCGACATTTGGCGCCCACTGTGGGGCCGATCGCGGCATCGACTGGCTTCACGCGCTCGGCGGGGCCTTGCACCTACACCACCAGATGCATCGCGTCCGGATCAGTCTGCATGCTTGTGGAGCTCGCTTTCGACGAGGCGACGACCATGATGATCGACGTCCCCGTCCGCCATGCGGATTCAGACGAAGATTCTGATGACGAGGCGCTTCCTAGCGTCGTCGTCGCAGCTATCGCGAACCTGAGCGTTCTCTTCTGCGACCTTCGCCGCAACGACGGCCCACGCTACTTCGGCGAGGACTACGACGTTGAGGCGCTCTGCGCCAGCTTCAACAGGCTCTCTATCGCTGAGACGCCTCCCCATGACATTTACCCCAGTAACGTCCTCATCTTCGAGGGCCCTCCGCCGTCGGTGGGGTTCTTCACCCCATACAATGTCGCGGCCATCTCCAACGCCGTGGAGGTGATGGTTATCGGCACCGGCACCAGCACGACTCCTGGCAAGGCCTCCGCAGGCGCTGGCGAGCCCGCTGCGGCCGCCGCCGACACTCTTCGCGATGCCATCGCAGGCCGGAAGACACCAGTCGCCGCTTCCGCCGACCCTGCAGACGCTCGGGCCTCGCTGGAGGAGGGTCGCAAGCGTATCTTGGAGGAGGGCATCGCCGTGAGTATAACTCCGCATACGGTCTTACACCTATTTCCGAGGCCCCCAGCCGGTTTGGATCGGTCCGCAGCCGCGGACGGTTCGTTGCCGAGGTCCTAGGCGGGAACCTGCCCACCTACGAGACTCCTGCGGCCAACATGCGGGCGGTGCAGCGGCCATGGAGGAGATGGCCAGCCTGGAAGGCGAGGAGCACGTTTTCCACGAGAAGCGCGTCAAGGATCTCCTTGACGCCGCTAACCAGCAGCACGCTCGGTTTGACCCCGGCCAGGCTCATTCAGAGTCCCTCGGGCCGAACTCGCGGGCTCGCCGCGACCCTAGTGGCCATCACCACGCCGAGGGATCTTCCTCGCATCGCCCTTCCGGCTAGAGGGGAGAGGGAAGCCATGGCCGGCGCTCGCAGCACCAGAGCGAGCACACTTCAGGCCTACATCATGGAGGCGACGAGGGCGACTCGGAGTACGGGGATCTTCCCCCACGAAGAACTCACACATCCGGTTCCCGAGGAGCCTCCCCTCTCACCACCAGGGCAGGCGCCCCCGCCTCCGAGGACGAGCGGGACGCCCGCTGGCGTATCATCGCCCTGGCCCATTCGGCCCTCCTAGAGGAAGACGGACCCGTCGGTCCGGCTTGCTTCGGCCCCCGGATTCGAGGGGAGCCGTTCCCCGAGGCTTCACCTTGCCTCGGGATACGCCGAAATATAATGGCACGGCCAAGCCAGAAGACTGGCTGATGGACTACACCACGGCCCTAGGCATCGCCAGGGGCAACAAGCGTGTAGCGGTTCGCTACGTGCCACTCATGCTGGCCGGCTCGGCCCGGACGTGGCTTAACAGCCTCCCGGCCGGCAGCGTCAACTCCTGGGTGTACTTCGAGGAGGCATTCGTCCGCAACTTCACCGGCACTTACAAGTGCCCTGGTCGGCCTCGCGTGCTGGCCATGTGTGTCCAGAAGGACGACGAACCCCTCCGCGACTACGTCACCCGGTGGACTGAGCTCCGCAACTCCTGTGAGGGGGTGCATGAGGTACAAGCCATACAGTACATCATCGACGGATGCTGAGACGACACTCTCCTCAAGCACAAGCTCATGTGCGCCGAGCCCACCTCCTTGGTGGTGCTCCTGGCCAAGGCGGACAAGTATGCCACGGCCGACTCCGCGATGCGCATCAAGATGACCGCCTCGGACAAGGTTGTGCCCGCGCTGGCTACTCCCAAGCCAGCTGGGGACAACCGAGGCGACCAGAACAACTACAAGCGCAAGGCGGGTCAGATGGCCAACAACAAGCTAGTGGCCAATGTGGAGGGCGAGGCGTCGGCTGCCCAAGCCGGCCCTCCATGAAAGCGTCGCAATCAGGGCAACCCCAACTGGCTGCCCAAGTAGACTCTCGAGCAGCTGCTCGGCGCCCCCTGCAAGATACCCTTCAATAGTGCAGCATCGCTTGACGGTTGTCGCAAGGGGAGGGAATGCCGGCTCCCCCGGGTGCGCAGGCGGCGCCCCGTGCACCGGCTACCCACCACGCTCCGCTTCCGCCGCCGCCGCCTCGCGACGACGGCCCACACCCAGACGACTACCCGCATCAACACGGAGCGTTCGTCGTCTTCACCAGTGAAGGCGACGACAAGCACAGCCTGCGCCAATAGCGGCGCGAGGTAAACGCCACTCTCCCCCCGGTTCCCCAGTACATGCATTGGTCCGACAAACGAATTACATGGAGCCGGGTGGACCACCCTGCGGTGATGCCCAACCCAGGGTAATACGCACTCGTCCTCGACCCCACCTTCACCTCCAAGAGGCTCACATGCCGATTCTCCGAGGTGCTGGTCGATGGCGGCAGCAACATCAACATCCTCTACCTCGACACTCTTCGCAAGCTCGGGCTCAAGGAGACGGATGTCCTGCCAACCAGCACTATCTTCCACGGCATCGTGCCTAGGAAGTCGTGCTCGCCCATCGGAAAGATCCAGCTGGACCTCCTCTTCTGCGACAAGGCCCACTTCCGCCGTGAGTCCATATGGTTCGAGGTGGTGGACCTAAGTAGCCCGTATCACGCGCTGCTAGGGAGACCGGCTCTGGCCAAGTTCATGGCTATTCCGCATTACGCCTACCTGAAGATGAAAATGTTGGGTCCCAAGGGCATCATCACTGTTGTTGGCGACTACAAGAAGTCGCTCGAGTGCACCCAAGATAGCAACCGCCTCGCTGACGCCTTGGTGATTGCCGAGGAGAAGCGGCAGATCGACCAGCTCGTGGCCCAGGCTACCGAGCAGCCGGTGATTCCTTCTCCTCCGTCCCAATTGGCCGGCAAGGGCTCTTTCAAGCCGGCTAAAGAGACCAAGCAGGTCCCACTCGATCCTGCCAACCCGAAGTTGTGCATCACCGTCGGGGCTGGCCTCAGCCCCAAATAGGAAGGCGAGCTCGTCGACTTCCTCCGTGAGAATCGGGACATCTTTGCATGGTCCCCCAAGGACATGCCGGGTGTCCCGAGGAGGTAGGCCGATTACAAACTTCACGTGTGACCAGATGCAAAGCCGGTGAAACAACCTTTGTGCCGCTTCGCCGAGGGGAAGCGGCACACAATCGGAGAAGAGATCACCCGACTCCTTGCAGCCGGCTTCATCATGGAGGTTTTCCACCCGGACTGGCAGGCGAACCCAGTCCTGGTGCTGAAGAAGAACAACACATGGCGAATGTGCATCAACTACACTAGCCTGAATAAGCCCTGTCCGAAAGACCCCTTCGCATTGCCTAGGATAGATCAAGTGATCGACTCCAGTGCAGGCTACGAACTGATGTCATTTCTGGATGCTTATTCAGGCTACATCAAATCAAGCTAGGTCCAGCTGACCGCCTGAAGACCTCCTTCATCACGCCCTTCGGGGCCTACTGCTATACTACCATGACATTCGGTCTAAAGGACGCCCGTGCGACATTCCAACGCTGCATGCAGCAGTGCCTACTGCCACAAATTGGCAGAAACATCCTTGTCTATGTGGACGACATCGTCGTCAAGACGAAGCAGCACTTCAGCCTCCTCGACGACCTGCAAGAGACATTCGCCAATCTGTGCGAATACATGATCCGGCTCAATCCGGAGAAGTGTGTCTTCGGGGTCCCAGGCGGCAAGCTCTTGGGGTTCTTCGTATCCGCCCGCGGCATCGAAGCGAACCCTGAGAAGATCAGCACCATCGAGCGGATGGTGCGGCCGGCTCGGATCCTCGATGTCCAGAAGTTCGCCGGCTGCTTGGCGTCCCTCAGCCGGTTCGTCAGCCGGCTTGGCGAGAAGGCTCTTCCACTCTACCAGCTCATGAAGAAGACAACGAAGTTCGAGTGGAACGACCAGGCGGACGAAGCCTTCCGCGACCTCAAGCGGGTAATCTCGAGCCTGCCAATCTTAGAAGCACCATCTGAAAGGGAACTCATACTCATATACATCACGGCGACCACTCGAGTGGTCAGCGTAGTGTTGGTAGTTCAGCGCAAAGATGAGGGCAAGGCCCTGCCAGTGCAGCGCCCTGTGTACTACCTTAGTGAGGTCTTGTCCACCTCTAAGCAGAACTACCCTCATTATCAGAAAATCTGTTATGGTGTTTACCTTGCTGGTAAGAAATTAAAACAATTCTTCCAAGAGCATGCCATCACTGTGGTGAGCACTGCTCCGCTATCAGAGATCGTGGGAAACCATGATGCCACGGGCAGAATTGCCAAGTGGTCCATCGCCATGGCGGACCACGACATTCGGTACGAGCCTCCCACCGCCATCAAATCACAGGTGGTGGCCGACTTCTTAGTCGACTGGGTCGAGACCCAGTTCGAGCCACCGCCTCCAGACTCCACGCATTGGCGGATGCACTTTGACGGCTCGAAGATGCGGACAGGGCTAGGAGCCGACATCATCTTGACGTCCCCGAAAGGGGACCAACTCAAGTACACTCTCTAGATCCATTTCGCCGCCTCCAACAACGTCGCCGAGTACGAAGCACTGGCTCACGGCCTCCGGCTCGCCAAGGAGATTGGCATTCGGCGGCTCATATGCTTCGGCGATTCGGACTCGGTGGTGCAGCAGGTCTCTGGCGAATGGGATGCTAGGGACGCCAACATGGCAAGCTACCGCTTCCTCATCCAACAACTCAGCGTCCCCTTCGAGGGTTTTGAGTTCCACCATGTTCCCAGGGCGGAAAATGAGGCGGCAGATATGCTGGCAAAGATCGGCTCCACAAGGCAGGCCATCCCAGCCGGCGTCTCCCTCGAGCAACTCCACAAGCCGTCTATCAAGCCGTCTCCGGAGTCGGCATCAATCTTCGTACCGGCCGACTCCACAACACAAGCGCCGCCGGCTCCGGCAGTTATGCCGGCTGCGGACCCCACGCCAGCTACACTAATGACACCGGCTCCAAATACGACACCGAGTGAGTCTGCGGTGCAAGCGCCGTCGGCTCCACCAACTACGACGGCTTCAGATCCTAATCCAGCTCCATTGGTCCACTCGACTCTAGCAATAGCAACCCCGGCTCTGCCCGGGCTTGAACCCTCCCAGTGGGTGGACGTCATGGAGATAGACAATGAGCCGGCTGCAGCAATAGCACCGGAGACACCATCAGGCTCGGGGGCTGCAGAAGCCCCCAACAGTCAAGACAAAACGGAGGCGAACCTTGTGTCGGCTCCATCATGGGCTCAGGCTATTCTGGCCTTCCTTCTTCGCGGCGAACTTCCAAAGAACGAGGCGGAGGCGAGACAGACCCAGCGCAGTTCTGCCGCCTACGCCATCATCAATCGCGAGCTGGTGTGACGCAGCATGACCGGCGTGTTCCAACGCTGCGTCGAATCAGAAAAAGGGCAAGAGATCCTCAGAGACATCCACCAGGGGGAGTGCGGCCATCATGCCGCCTCCAGAACCCTGGTGGCCAAAGCATTCCGCAATGGATTCTACTGGCCCACGACGCTCTAGGAGGCTGTGGATCTAGTGGACAAATGTGAAGGCTGCCAACGCTTGAGTGCACAAAGCCATATGCCGCCTTCAGCGTTGAAAACCATTCCCTTGTCATGGACATTCGCCGTCTGGCGACTGGACATGGTTGGACCCTTCAAGACGGCTCGTGGAGGAATGACGCATCTTTTGGTAGCCGTCGACAAGTTCACCAAGTGGATCGAAGCCAGGCCTATCAAAAAGCTTGACGGCCCCACGGCTGTCACGTTTATCACAAACATCAATGTCCGATATGGTGTTCCCCATAGCATCATCACCGACAACGGCACCAACTTCGCCAAGGGCGCCTGGCGCTCTACTGTTCCAAGGTAGGCATCCGGCTCGACCTGGCCTCAGTGGCACACCCCCAGTGAAACGGCCAAGCGGAGAGGGCCAACGGCCTGATCCTAGCCGGCATCAAGCCAAGGCTGGTGGCACCACTGGTCAGGTCAGCCGGCTACTGGATCGAAGAACTGCCGGCTGTACTATGGGGCCTCCGCACCACGCCCAACCGGTCGACCGGCTTCACTCCATTCTTTATGGTATACGGGTCTAAGGCCAACATTCCCACGGATGTCGGATTCGACCCGCCTCGGGTCACCCTATACACAGAAACGGAGGCGAAGGAGGCCAGAGAAGACGGTGTGGATCTCCTCGCGGAAGCAAGGGACTTGGCTTTGAGCCGGACGGCCATCTACCAACAAAAGCTGAGATACAACCACAGCAAAAGGATCAAGCCCCTCTCTTTCAGGGAGGGAGACTTGGTCCTCAGAAGAATCCAGCGCACTGCCGGCCAGCACAAGCTATCACCCCCCTGGGAGGGACCCTTCATCGTTAGTAGGGCGTTACACAACAACGCTTACTACCTAATTGACGCCCAGAAGCCAAGGAAGCGCGAGAGAGACGACTCCGGCCAGGAAACGGAGCGCCCATGGAACGCAGCGTTGCTTCGCCCGTTCTATTGCTAAAAGGCGGAAGACAAGCGAAGGGAAGAACATACACATGTATCTTCCTCCCACTTCGGGAAACAAAGAAGGCAATAAAAAGGACCTGCCCCATGTTTCTTTCTATCAAGAGTTCTCACTCATGTGTATGGGCTACACAGCGTACCACCTCTTGCCGGCTTGCTTAAGCTCGGAGGCTACGTAGCGCAGCCCCTTGCTAGCTTTAAACAAGCTCGGGGGCTCGCCAGCCGCTCGGACGGTCAAATCCTTGTAGTCGGGCACATAGTGTACCGGCTGAATCCTGGTCCATCGCTTGAACCTGCGGGCAGGCTCCGGTCGGTTGGTTCGTGGTGTGACGTCGGGTCAGGTCGAATACATGCACAGTCCGGCTATACTTGGGACGACCGGCTCGGGCCGACTCGATCGTATATACGATCCCATTCAAGACTCAAGACGGCCTCTGACTGCCGGGAACAACTAAATGGTGAAAAAAGCAGGCTCCATGCTTTCTCTTGCTAAAAGAGTTTTCACTCAGTGTACGGGCTACACCGTGTACCACCTCTTGCTGGCTTGCTTAAGCTCGGAGGCTACGCAGAAAACAGCAGGCTCCATGCTTTCTCTTGCTAAAAGAGTTTTCACTCCGTGTACGGGCTACACCGTGTACCACCTCTTGTTGGCTTGCTTAAGCCCAGAGGCTATGCCCCGCGGCCCCTTGCTAGCTTCAAACAAGCTCGGGGGCTCGCCAGCCGCTCGGACGGTCAATCCTTGTAGTCTGGCACATAGTGTACCGGCTGAATCCCGGTCCATCGCTTGAACCTGCGGGTAGGCTCCGCTCGCTGGTTCGCGGTGTGACGCCGGGTCAGGTCGAATACATGCACAGTCCGGCTATACTAGTGACGACCGGCTCGAGTTGGTTCATTCTAGCCGGCCTCTGATTGGCTTATGTCTTGTTCTTTACATCTTGATTGCTTCGGATAAGAGAAGTCAACCAGGAATCAAAAGACAGGGTCATAAGACAACACGCTTGGTGACGAATATAATGCTGAATATATACTTTCATAACAAGCATTGGCCCACGGCCCACGTTCGTTACATCCCTCCGGGGGTAGAACGAAAAACACAAAGGGATGCCAGTTACGAGACATCGGCCTGAGGGGTCATCTCGGTTGCCGCTCCTGATGTGGTAGCATCGCCGCCTCCGGCTCCTCCCGAGGTAGATGCGCCGTCTCCCCTGTTGCGGCCCCCGGCTCCGCTGATCCCAGAGTCAGCATACGCCCCACTGATGGAGGCGGCAGCAGATTCCGCAGCCCAGGCCGCCTCCTCGGCGATGCCATCGACGTCGTAGGGCTGAAGGTCGTGCAGATCCTCAGCGATCACGCCGCCGTTCTCGCCCCGCTCCAAGACGAAGTCATCCCAACCGGCGTACTCGGCGACGGCGCTGGCTCTCACCCGGAGCTCCTCCTCCATGCCTTGCAGCTCCGCCTCTGAGCCGTCGCGCTGGGCAGCCAGCTTGCCCAAGTTCAGGTTGCGATACCATGACTTGGCCAAGCGCAGGGCCATATAAGCCCCAGACCACGCACCGGAGGCTCGCCAGGCGTGGAGGCGCTCTCCACCCGCTGCGAGCCAGCGGGGAAGCCGGCTGATGGTCGTCGGCTCCATGCCCTCCGGCCACAGGGCCGCCACCATCGAGAAACCTACAACCTGGAGCTGAGTCACAGACTCGCTCAGGACGTGCAGGCGGGCCCGAAGGCCCACGCCGATCTCCTCGACGCTCCAGCCGGAGGTAGTATCTACCTCCTGCCCGGCCGCGCAGCGCTCCTCGCGGCACACCTCAACGGCGGTGTCGGGTGCGACCTGGGTCTTGGATAAGAGATCTGGGGTAAAGATAGTCGGGACGTAAGAACACAGCAAGAGGAGGAGACGGCCAAAAAACCAAACGCAAAACAAGGAAACGAAACCTACGCTGGAAGGCACCGTCGGTCTCATGAAAGACCTCGAGGACCTCGCGCTCCCGCACCTCACTCGCATGAGTGTGGCGGGTGACCTCCTCCTGGAGGGTCGCGGCGGACTCCAGCGCCTTACCCAGCTGCGCTTGCTTCTGGCTAAGGGCGTCATCCTTCGCCCTCAAGTCGGCGTCCTTAAGGTTCGCCTCCTCAAGATGGAACGACGCGAGGCGGTCCATGTCAGCAGAGTAGGAGGCCTCCTGCTCCTGCAGCATGGCCTGCAGCCGCTCCAGCTCGACCCGACTGGCCACCTCGAGCTCCTTCTTCTCCGCCTGAAGAAGGTCCAGCTGCTCTTGGAGCCGGTAGCCGGCTTCGCGAAGCGCATCACGCTCCACGGCAGCCTCGCCCAGCCGGACTTCAAGCTCGGCGATCCGGCCATCAGCCCCCAGGTGCTCCTCCCGAAGCTCGTTGTACGCGTGTACCTGAGCATCGTATAGCGCCCGCCAAAGGGGAGAGAAAGGGAACATGATTAAGATTCGACCTGATTAAAAGCATAACCAGCGCGATTCTCGGGGGCTGCACCCAATGGGTGCGCTTGCGCGCCCCACTGAAGAAAAATATGCAGAAGAAAAAGGCCTCCAAGAGATCCGGACCGGTTGGCAACCAACCCGCCCGATTCTCGGGGGCTACACCCAGTGGGTGCGCTGTCGCGCCCCCACTGACGTCAAGAGAAGAGAAAAAAAAGAGCGCAAAGAAAAACAGGCAAGGCCTACCTGGGTGCGGGCTTCCAGGCGCTCCATGTCGCCGCGTACCATGCGGGCCGCCTGCTCCACCTTCGTCCGGCCGCTGTCAAACAGCGTCACCAGCTCCGGCACGCCGGAAAGAACGGTGCCGGCGGGCATTTTCAGGCGGGCCGCATTCGCCGCCCGCCATGACTTCATGGGCCGGCTCCCAGTCCGCCCCCTGCCCTTGGCGCAATAGGGCCCCGCTGGGGGACGACGATGGCGCCGGCTCCTGGTGCCGGCTCGCCGGACGGCTCGGGCGCCGTCCTAGCCGGCGCTACTTCCTCCGCAGGAGGCGGATGAGCCGCATCCGGCGCATCCATGGTCGCCCCTGGAGCATTAGGGGCCGCGTCCGGTGTGGTCAGATCCAGCACCGGCGCGCCAGGAGCCGCCTCGGCCCTGGGAGAAACCGGGATCATCTCCAGGACCACCTGCTCCGGGGCTGCCGGTTCAGACGGCTGGGCCCCTACCGTCCTTGGGACCGGCCTGGTGGCGGCATCGCTAGCTGGCTCCTCTACACGGGTGTGTGCGGAGGGAACCTGTCTAGCCTTTGCACGCTTCTCTGTCGGCCTCTCGACCCAGCTGGGGCAAGGCTGATCCACGGCGGCCTGCCCCGCAGCCGTGACCCACCGCCGCTTGGACTCTGCCTCCAGCTCCCTATCGGCAGCATCGGCCGCTGCCCAGCCGACCCGCTCGGCCGCGCAGGCGGTGTCTTCATCCACATCCTCTGCCTCCCTGACAAGCCAAGCTTCTGAGGAACAAAGTTCATCTCAAAATACGGAAGAGAGAAAAAGAGGAAACCATACCCGACAACTACCGGGACCTGCTTCCGGGCACCGCCACGGCGCGGTCTGCCCACTGCCTGGCTGGAGGACCCGGCGCCGGTCGCTTAGAGGCCAGCCGGGATGCTGTGGCACCCTTGCCCTTCCTCCCAGCTGCCTCGTCAGCAGCAGTCGCTCCGCCGCTTTGACGCCGGCCGTGCAACGGTAGTGGGCCAGTGACCTCCTCCACCTCGTCGGAGTCTCCTTCGAAGGCTGCATCAGAGCAGAATGAGGCTTCCTCATCGTCGTCCGTACAGTCTGCTAGGGCGTGCCGCGGGTACTCACTAGACGGATCGGTCCCTTCTGACTCCAGGGGATCTCCCGTGCCGGCGGAGGAGTCCGTGCGGGGCTCCATCACATCCTCATCCTCCATCTCGGAGGCGCCAGACGCCTCCATGTCGGGAGCAGGCTGAGGAAGGGACCCCTGCAGGGTCTGGAACATCTACAAAAAAGGAATTCTACCTGGCGCAGCAAACGCCACCGGCTTCAAAACAAAACGACAGAAAAGAATGGAGAAAGACTACCATGGGAGGCGGATGAGCCCGGTTGAACGGGGCCATCCCCCACGTCCATTCCCCACCCTCATCCGTACGGGCGGTGGAGATCAGGTTCACCCTCCGCGCCACAGAGCCCAACGTGAGCCTCTTGATGGACAGCCGACACGGATCAAGCCGGCCGCTCATATGGCAGACCAGATGCGGCCGCCTCTGCAGAGGCAGAATCCAGCGGACCACGATGGCGGCGAGAAGGTCGCGGCCGAGGAGGCCGCTCTCCCTCAAGATATCGAGGTGGGCGCGAACGAGCGCCACCTCAAGATGCGGCTTGGGTGTCTTCGCGTCCCAGTTCTGCCGCGTCGGAGGGGCGATGGCGAACGGGGGCATGTTGAGGGCGTCCTGGGCCGGGTCGGTGCTCTTCACATAGAAGAACCCCTTCTGCCAATGCTTGATGGAGTCTTGCAAAGGCATCTGGGGGAGCCGGACTTCGGGCGGTGATGCACCAACGCGGCCCCGCAAGGCGTCATGGGGCGCGGCCCCTTGAGCTTCTCCACCTCGGATTTCTCCATGGCGATGGATTGCTTCCTGAAGAGGAACAAGCTGCGCCACAGATCGGCGTGAGGCTCGATCCCCACGAAGCCGTCGCATAGGACCACGAAGGCGGCCAGCTGCAGTATGGCGTTCGGCGCCAGATGATGCGGCTGCAGGCCGAAGAACTAGAGTCACTCGGCGAAGAAAGAGCTAACCGGGAGCCCGAAACCCCGATAGAAATGCTCGGTGAAGACCACCACCTCTCCCGCGACACGTGCGGGAAAGGCCTCGGAGCCAGGGAGGCGTACAGACACTTGGGAGGCCGGGGGCAGTAGCCGATGATGACGGACCGCGTCAATGAGCCCCGCGTCAACATCGCTGCCAGCCAGGCCCCCTGCAAGGACGCCTGCTGTTGCGATGACCTCTTCGAAGAATATCCCCGAGCAATGGCTACAGGTGGCGAGAGCTCGAAGCGGGCGGAGGAGGTCTCGACAGCAAAGAAGAAGGAGACGAAGGGCGCAAGGAGGAAGAAGGCACGGAGCGGGGCGAGAAGAGGGGGCGAATGGCCTCCTCGAAACCCTCGCGTCCCGTTTAAACCCCACGAAGCGAAGTGGGGAGGGGATCCGGTGCGTGCCGGGCCCCATTAATTCCGCGTATTACGGGCGGTAACGCTCCCCTAAGCCCAACCGTCATGGAGTAAATCCGCAAAAGATCTTCCACGCATAGGCCGAGGGCGCGTCATGGCGGGACCCAGGGCCCAGGCCTAGTCCCGTCAAGCAGTAATCGCCATCATTATGCCAGGCGGGGCCTGGCACGTGGTGCTCCCCGGGTCAGTTACGACTGGACCGAAGCGTCGCTTCGAAGCTGCCCCGCTCCGAAGTCGGCGTCCTTCACCGCAAACAGCAACCAAAATATCATGACAAGACAACAAGCCGGTGAGGCCGCTCGCCCACAGGCGGTAGACCTCGCCAGCTTCGGGGACTAGTGTCGGGGGGATAACCCCGGGGTAGGCTCATCAAGCCTACTTCTTCATTTCCGGCCCAATGGACATGAAGATAGGGAGATTCCTAAGGCCCAAGTCTTCTAACCGGCTGGGCATCGCTGGCCGGCTGGAAGACGAGGCGGCCACCTTTCTGGCCGGCCAAGCATCCCCCGCCGGCTAGAGCGTAGGCGGCCTCCCCTTCAGAGCCGGCCTGGTCCTGCCAGCCGGACTAGGGAGGAGGCGGCCACCCACGAGCTGGCTAACCAAGTAGGCTAGCCGGCCGAGGATCACCAGTCGCATCAGATCGTAGGTCAGGAAAGGACCTCACGATTAAAGGTAGCTACGCATCAGCAAAGGTACTGGATCGGGGCGCCCGGCAGGTACGAGCGTCGGCGGCCACGCCGTTGACCTACCCCGGCTTTGATCCATCACCAAGCCTGATGCCGGACCGTCACACTCCCACTCCATTATTGCACTCGGCGTGGGGAACAGTGGAGTCGGTCGTACTGCCTGCCCATGAAGAATCTCGCGGGGCGACGCTTGACGTACAGCACGTGCTCAGCGTCAACCTTACGCGGGAGCCCCATTGGCCAGCCGGCGGGTCCCACAGGTAAACGAGACCACGCAGCCGGCGGCCCCTCATTGACAAGACAAGACCCTTGTGGGCCGTTGGCCAGCCGGCGAAGCAGCCAGCTGGGTCCCACGCTTGTACCCTTTATCCATATTGTAGGCCCGTGGGTTCGTCTATAAACCCCCCGGCTGCCCCATGCAGAGGGACCGATCACTTTCCAGTCATTCAACACTACACACTCACCAACCAACAGAGAGTGAGGTAGAGACGAGCCGGCTGCTCCCCTCTTCCTCCTCCCAACACAGCTCCAGGAGCAACATTGTACTCTGTTCCTATACATCAAACACACAAGCAGGATTAGGGGTGTTATCTCTACGGAGAGCCCTGAACCTGGGTACATCGTGCGTCCCATGCATGTACCATCTCGTTCCCAGCGCCCACCTTTGTCCCTTCGGTTCTCACCGACTTTAGCCTACCTATGGCATATGTTGTCAGTATTCACCGACAAAAGTCTTCATTCGAAGGGTTTGTATGTGTAGGCTTTGATATAAGCATCACCTGGAAATTTTTCCATTGTTTTACCTCGTCCCCCTTTAACAACTCAGTGGTCCTATCACACAGAATACAAAAAATGAAACTATGAAAACAAAAATCTTCACGCTTCGAAGTCGTCACATCGATTTCTTCACGGGCACACCAATTTCCTCACTTTCAAAGTTTTCATAGAAAATACCAAAGTCTTCAGCCAAAGACATACATTTTGAGGGGTTGATATTCTTAGAATAAGTCAAACTCCTCGGCGACTTATAGAGCATTTGTACACTCACAAACATATCTGTATCTTAATCTATAAGTCTCTAATACACCAAAATCACTAAGGGGCACTAGATGCACTTACAATATCCACCTTTATGGTGATTGATGACAAATAGGTTAAGTTTTCAACGTGGATAATAATACGAAGTGTAAGTACAAAGTTTGAGAAATTTGAATGCAAGATATAAAGAGACTCCCCCTAAAGATGCGCATATTTAAGGACTTTGCTTTGGCTGCAAATGCACATTGAGGAATTATACCAAGGAGATATCCGCCTATATCTTGTAATCAATGCATGCATTTGACATATAACTTGAGGATATTAAAATGCATGATGAAAAGTGGAGTCTGACGAATTGTAACATGCATGCATTAATCAACATGAGGAATAAGCATGAAGGAAAACAGTTCAAAAGTGTTAGGCCACCACCGGGCATAAGTATACAACTCATACAACGAAACACTTTAGAAGAACGAGACTTGTAACTTAAATAAAATATACTTTAAAAAGCCCATAAAATAATAAGGTAGAACCGCTTGACTAACTCATATTTCTCCCCCTTTGTCATCAAGTGACGAAAAGGGACTAAAGTGAGGACTAACACCCTTGAAAAATATCACTTCGTTCGTGGAGAATGAGCGTTGGGGTCGTTCGTCATAGCAGTGTCGTCAAGGACTTCAGCATCGTCTATTGTACATGTTGAGGAAAATGAGCTCGCGACGAGTTGAGGAACTGGAATCTTCTTGAACTTCTTCTTTGATAGCCAGGACTAGTCGAAGTCTTGTTGGAACTCCATTTGAGTGAGTTCGTGAGAACTTTTGAGATGAGACAGAATGTCCCATGCGCGGTCAAAGATGTCATGAAGATAATAGTGATATTTCTTCACTCCATTTTGAGTTGCATTGTGGTCTTTCACAATGGCACCAAACTGATGCTTGACCCATCTATGGTTGCGATCAACCTTCTGATTAATACTTAGCAAGAGCTCACACCAGTGATCACACGCGACATAGTTGGATTAGTGGCTTCTTGTGAAGCAGTGTCGTCATTGGTGAAGTATGATGAAGCTTTGCGAAATTGGCCATCAAGGGGCCGAGTTCCTTCACCGATCACAAATTTTCCTTTGCCTTCAGTCATGTCGAAAGAACTCATGACGACTTCAAGTTGAGGCAAGTAAGCGAGGTGATTTACAATATGTCACTTGTAAGGAATTCCACATCTTTTCCTCATGAATCTCATGATCCATGGCGCATAAGGCTTTCGATCAAAAGATGATAGAGCAGTGTGGGACAGAGTCCTCATGAAGAAATCATGAATATTAATTGGAATTCCTTGGATGTTATTGAAGATAAAATTCTTCATGATGCCCGCTATTTCTTCATCATTTGAGTCATGACCCTTGATTGGACATAAAGTTTTGGCCAAAATGAAGTACACTGTCCTCGGCAAATAGATCAATTCCATTGCGAGGAATTTGGTTCTTGGCGGCATGCCAGGAGTCAAAAGCTTCATGACCACTTGCATCATGTGATTTGGCACTTCAGGTTCATCATAGACGCATCTAGCTCCTTCTGAGGGAAGTGGATCTGGAAGGAACCGAAGAAATTCCGTTGTTGGGGCTTTTAAGTGAGTATATTGAGTCATCTAGTCTGGAAATCAAGTGGTGACATATGAGACATCTCCTGAGATGTGCAGTATAGCATAGAATTGATGAATGATTTCTTCATTTGAGTCATAGATGTCAGGGAAGAATTGCAACAGCCCAGCTTCTTAAAGAACTTGAAGAACTAGTTGGCAGCAAGGAATTTCCTCCATATCTACATGAGGAATTTGCCTGTGAGGAAAAACCTTGTCCTTGTTGAAGAGTACTGCGCCATAGTAGGTCATCTGACTGAGGGTCCAGAATTTGCTTCATGTGATGTGTGGAGAGTTAAAGGGATTGGCGCCTGTGAAATAGTCGTGTTCATCAAAAAATTGGGGCCTGTCAAACTTTTGCCTTTTTGTTCCTTTGAAGGGGTGAAAACTCTTCGGTTGAAGATTTAGCTTAAAGTGGCCCACAAGTCTTCAAAGATTTTCAGTTTGAGGAATTTCAGCCATGACAACTGCCCAATGAGGATTGTCAACATGAGGTTTAGAGGTAGTGTCTTGAGTGTGAGGAACATGTTCTTCAGCTGCACTCTTCTCAGTTTGAGGTATATGCTCAGCAGATTCATCAATTTATGGTGCAACAGTTTCCTCAGTTGTAGTTTGATGGGTAGTGTCTTCAGCTGATGCAGCTGATTCAGTTTCCGAGGTAGACTTCACCGGAGTTCTTTTTTCTTCAGACCCTGTCTGAATTTCAGTTGTTGTAGGGGACATAGGCACTTGAGGAATTGGAGTGGCCAATGGTGATTTGGGATGAGTCTTTTACGAGAAATCATCATGTATCACCGGATTTGTGCTGCCAATGTCCACATCTTCATCCTTTTCTTCATCATCCATACCAGTGTTCTCTTGAAGCGGAGGATTTGAGGCATGAGGAATTGACGGTTTGGATCAGCTTCAATCTCCTCATCAATTGGTGTGGAAGCAGCAGAGCGAGTGTCTTTCATTTCTCAATCCCATTCTTGTATGACGTTCTCTGCACCAAATGGCACCATTACATAGGCAGGTGCAACGTTGATAGGGGTGGCATCAATTAGAGCAGTTGAGGAAGTTTTCAAAGTCCTCAAGCATATTGCTTCTAAGGGCTCCAGGCTCACTGAGTCCTCTCTCTTCTTAGCTGCATCCTTTTCAGCACACTTAGTTTTCTTCACTTTTGTTGCACAAGGAAGCTTCACTTTCTTCACTTGTGAAGATTTTGGAGCTAGTGGGGCACTTTCTTCAGGCATGACTGATTCAGTCATCCTGGTTGGAACAGTATCTTCAGGCGCATCCATTTCTCCAGCTGCCTTGGCAGGTTCGTCAGTTGGAGGAAGTTCATCACCAGAGTCGCCACACAACTCAAATGTGTATTTTTCCAGAGGAGTTTTGGCTGCGTCTTGTGATAACCCACAAGTATAGAGGATCGCAACAGTTTTCAAGGGTAGAGTATTCAACCCAAATTTATTGATTCGACTCAAGGAGAAGCCAAAGAATATTATCAAGTATTAGCAGTTCAGTTGTCAATTCAACCACACCTGAAAAATTTAGTATCTGAAGCAAGGTATCAGTGGCAAAGTAGGGTGATAGAAGTAGTAGCAATAGTAACCAGTAGCAGCAAAGTGACAGCGGTAGCAGCAATGTAACAACAATAGCAACAGAGTAACACTAGCAGCGGTGACAGCAGTAGCAGCAAAGTAAGGTAGCAAGGACTAGTAGTAAAAGACTCGTAGGCATTGGATCAGTGATGGATGGTTATGCCGGATGCTATTCATCATGCAACAGTTATAACACGGAGATATAAGTTACTAGCTCCAGTTCGTCAATCTAATGTAGGCATGTATTCAGTATGTAGTCATACGTGCTTAGGGAAAAGAACTTGCATGACATCTATTGTCCATCCCTCCCGTGGCAGCGGGGTCCTAATGGAAACTACGGGATATTAAGGTTCTCCTTTTAATAAAGAACCGGACCAATGCATTAACACTTGGTGAATACATGAACTCCTCATACTATGGTCATCCCCGGGAGTGGTTCCGGCTATTGTCACTCCGGGGTTGTCGGGTCATAACACATAGTAGGTGACTACAACTTGTAAGATAGGGTAAAGAACACACATATATTGGCGACAACATAATAGGTTCAGATCTGAAATCATGGCACTCGGGCCCTAGTGACAAGAATTAAGCATGGCAAAGTAGTAGCAACATCAATCTCAGAACATAGTGGATACTAGGGATCAATCCCCGTCAAAACTAACTCGATTATATGATAGATCTCATCCAACCCATCACCGTCCAGCAAGCCTACGATGAGATTACTCAAGAACGGTGAAGAGCATCATGGAATTGGGGATGAAGGAAGGTTGATGATGATGATGGCAACGATCTCCCCTCTCCAGAGCCCAAAACGGACTCCAGATCTGCCCTCCAAAGGAAGAACAGGAGGTTGCGGCGCCTCCGTATCGTAAAACGCGATGAACTCTTCTCCTTGATTTTTTTCAGGCGAGACGGACTAAATAGAGCTGAGATTGTAGGCGGTGGAGCGTTGTGGGCCCCACAAGCCTGCCAGGCGCGGCCAGGGGGCTTGTGGGCTCACAGCTACACTTCCTCCGTTGATTCTTGCGCTAGTATTTTTATATATTCCACAAAAATTCTCCGTAAATTTTCAGGTCATTCCGAGAACTTTTATTTCTGTGCAAAAACAACACCATGGTCATTCTGCTGAAAACAGCGTTAGTCCGGGTTAGTTCCATTCAAATCATGCAAATTAGAGTCCAAAACAAGGGCAAAAGAGTTCGGAAAAGTAGATACGACGGAGACGTATCGTCTTGTCAGCAACCTTCTTGTTGTGTTGAGTGAATACTTTGTTGGCAACATTGATGAATCTGAATTTTGCACCCTTCTAGTCAGCATTGAAGCGACTGTATTCATCACTCAGGGTTTTTATCTCAGTTTGAGTGTGGTGGAGTTGATCAGGGATCATGGTCACAATGTTGTTCTTCAAAAAGTTCTCTTTTTGAGTTTGAGTATTTCGGGCTTGCTTGGCCTTCTGCACCTTCCACTTTTCTTCATTGATGAAGGTTATCTACATGTGGCTTGGACCAGGTGGAAGCTTCAAGTCATCTGTGGGTGTTTGAGAATTTTCATAGCAAAGGTCAATGAAGTCTAGTATCACGTTGGGATCCATCATGAGGGGAATGCTGGTTCCTTTGGCGTGTGCGACGCTTTCATGTTTGCTTCTGATGATTGCTTCAAGTGTTTCATCGTCGGCTTCATCTTCATACTCTAATGCAGTGGGAACATTCACGACTTTGCCAGGAGTGGGACTTTTTCCTCGCCTAGCAATCACTTTCTTCTTCACATTAGCACTGAAAGAAGTATGTGTAGAGCCTAAAGCATATGTCCCTGAGGGATTCTGAGTGGTCGTTAGCTTTCGAAGTGGTAAAGATTGTGTGGCTGTGGTTGAGGACTTTAATAGCACCTTAGAAGTTGTCACATGATTTTGCTGTGAAGTTTGAGCAGTTGAGGACTTTGGCTTGACAGCAGACTTCTTCAGAATGGTTCGCTTTGGAGCAATCTCCATCCCAGAAGCCTCAACAACATAGGAGGAGGTAGCGGCAGCAGAATCCTCATTGAATCTCTTCACGGCCAATTATGCAACTTTCTGCAGTTTGGCCTTGTGCTTGGCATATTCTTCAGGAAAGTGTTGAATGGTTGCAACACTTGTAGAATCAGCAACCTGTTGAGTGCTTAGAGGAGCCCTTTTGCACGTCCTCTTCAGGGCGAATTTCTTCATGTATTTGGGAGTCACATACATGTTCTCCCTCCATTCTTTGGCCCATCTCATCTCAATTTTCTGCAAGCGCGTTTTGCGCTTTTCTTTTGTCTCTTCCCATAAATTTCTTCATTGGGTATGCAGTATCCACCATAGATGTCATCAGGAATTTCAAATACACTGTTGAGTTCTGCCTTCTTCCCACCCTTTTGTTTCTTCTCATCAGTCATTTTCTTCACTTGAGGATTAATATGAAGTTTTGAGGACTCTCATGAGGTATGCAAATTTTCTTCAAGAAACGCTACAAATGAATTAAGTTGATGAGAACCTAGAGATTCGTCAGCAAACATTTGTACTTGGGAACAAAGTATAGGTGCGAAGAATTTGAAGAGGTCATATGCGTTCTCAAAAGATTTTCAAAAGTGACTGAAGTTGAGCAAATTTGACCAATACTGTTTTTGAGCAATTTTGCTGAGTGTCCTTGACTTGGGTTCTAGAGTAGTGCAAATTGAAAATTTTCACAATTGAGGAATCTCTTTATGAATTGAGTGACTTAGAGGAATTTTTCGAGTGTTCTAAGGCATGGAAGTGTTCATCTGACGAATTTGCTGAGGAATAACACTTTTCAAAGCTTTAATGGAAAGATAAGGATCAATAGGGGCAGTAAAACTAGATTTTAATTACCCTGGATGAAGAACACGACGAATTGTTGATGGTGAAAAGAGAAGCCCGTCGGTTAAGATGTTTAGCGCCCTAACTCGGTGGCTGAAGACAACTACGACGACGGCGGATGAAGAAGATCTACGGTCGACATGAGTACGCCGTCAGTGAGGTCGAGGTAGTGAAGCTTTTCCTCACCGGCGGCGATGATTTCCAGCGGCGGAGGTAGATGTAGCTTTGAGCGGTAAGAAGTGGGAACGAGAGGAAGGAATGACCTTGGGGTAAGAGTGGGGTATTTATAGCCCACGTGAGAAATGGTCCGATCCAAAGTTTTGGACCAGAATGCCCATGGCCTTTCCCTTCCGCTCGATAGGTGGTAGACACGTATTAAGTGATGGAGTTAGTGGAGATCGTGCTTATCCAAACATGGGTAGTTGGTGCGGTTTGAGTGATAATGGTTGGAAATTTTTTGAATTAAATTTGTGAGGACTTTATTCGCAAATTCTTCAGCTGACAATGACTCAGTGAAGACTTTGAACGACTTTCAAACACAACGCAGATGAAGACTTTGAGAACAGACTGGGTTGAGCTTAGAATAGAGGGAGATTGCGTCCGATCACATTCACTTAGAAGAAAAGCTCCGCATGAAGACTCAGCAATAAGTGAGTGTCGTTGAGGACATTGAAAACTCATAACATAGTATATAATCAATGAAGAACATATTTAAAAAGTTTGAAGAATTTGAACTTTTGAGGAATTTTCTATCTTGAGGATGTTGAAAATCTGAAGGCTTTGAAGATTTGAAGAATTTGCAAGAATCTCAACTATGAAGAATTTCAACTTGAAGTTTCAAATTGGGTTGGCGGCGTGACCCACCGTACAAGAATGATGATTTGAGGCACCGCATACAATTGGCATAGGGTCCTGAGAATCAAATTCTTCATTAATTTCTTCAAACTTAGAGTGTCATTCTTCATTGATTAAAGAAATATGTTACTTCATGGGTTGCACATCGAAGTCGTTAATTTTGCATAAGTGTTAGGATGTTTGTCCTTTTAATAGAACATTCGAAGATTCAAAGATATTTAGGTCACACACCGCAACTTGCAAAATATCTTTTCATCCAAGGGCTTAGTGAAGATATCCCCGAGCTGGCCTCCAGTGTTCACGTGACCGATGATGATAAAACCCTTGAGTACATGATCATGAAGAAAATGATGATGAATCTGGATGTGCTAGGTCTTCGAGTGTTGTACTGGGTTGTATGCAATCTTGATTGCACTCTCATTGCCACAGTAGAGTGGCATATTCTTCGTGTTGATGTCATAGTCCTCGAGGGTTTGCTTCATCCACAACAGTTAAGGACGCCAAGAACCAACCGCAATGTACTCAACATGAGCAGTGGAAAGTGATATGGAGTTCTGCTCCTTTCAGGACCAACACACTAAGGATCGTCCCAGGAAATGGAAGGTGCGTGATGTTGACTTGCGATCCACACGGTCACCAGCATAACAAGAATCAGAATATCCAATGAGGTGAAGATTTGAGCCCTTGGGGTACCATAATCCAAGTCTTGGTGTGTGAGATAGATACTGAAGATTATGTTTCACATCCTTATGGTTTGATTCCTTCGGTTTTGCTTGGAAACGGGCACACATGCAAACACTAAGCACAATGTCTGGCCAAGATGCACATAGGTGCAATAGAGAGCGAATCATAGAGCGATATACTTGCTGATCAAAATGTTTACCATTTTCGTGAGTGAAGAGGTGGCCGTTGGTAGGCATGGGAATTTTGAAGCCTTTGCATTCATTCATGCCGAATTTCTTCGGGACATCCTTGCGGTATTTCTGTTGATAAATGAAGATGTCGTTGTGTTGTTGACGAATTTGAAGCCCTAGGCAGAATTTCAGCACCCACATCATGGACATTTGATATTATTCACCCATCATGTAGGTGAATTAGTCAATGTAAAATTTTTCTCTACAACCAAAGATGATATCGTCCACATATATCTGGCGTACAAATAGTTCATTATCATAAGATTTTGTGAAAAGAGTAGGATAGACTGTACCACGTTTAAAGCCTTTCTTCACTAGGAATTCCTTCAATGTATCATACCACGCGCGAGGGGCTTGCATGAGGCCATAGAGTGCTTTGTTGAGTCTGAAGACTTTGTTAAGATGCTTCGTGTCTTCAAAACCTGGGGGTGAGCCACATATACTTCTTCCTCAACCTTACCACTCAGGAATGCACTTTCGAATCCATTTGATACATTGTAATATTGTGATGATTAGCATAAGGAAGCACTATACGAATACCTTCAAGTCTAGCAACTGGTGCAAAAGTTTCGTCAAAGTCAATTCCTTCAACTTGTGTGTAGCCTTGGGCTACAAGTCGTGCCTTGTTCCTCACTACTTGACCATCCTCATCTTGCTTGTTTTGGTAGCTCCATTTGGTGCCGATGACATTGTGCTTGCGAGGATCAGACCATTTGACGAGTTCCCACACGTTGTTAAGCTTGAATTGATGAATTTCACCTTGCATAGCTTGAATCCTCTCAGGTTCAATGAAGGCTTCATCAACTTTTGAGGGTTCAATCACAGACACAAAGGAAGAATGCCCACAAAAGATAATCAAAAGTGAGGGGATCTAGCACATTGATCTCATCGAGAATTTTGTCGATTTCCACTTCATATGCAATCCTCGGATGTGTGGGTTGAAGACTTTGGTTGGGTTGAGGAACTTGATCTGGAGCAATTTCCTCAAGTGCACCAGTTTGAATTTTGTCATTGTTTGGGATGACTTGTTCAAGAGGTGGTTGTTCCTTAATAGGAATGATATCTTCAGTAGCCTTGAGCATAATAGCTCCCTCAAGAGTCAATTTATCTCGCATAGGAGGCAGGTGCTCTCTTTGTGAGAAATTACTTTCATCCAACCGCACATATACAGTTTCATCGAACCGCACATATACAATTTCAACAACTTGGTTGTGGTAGTTGTTGAAGACTTTGTAGGTGTGCGAGTCCTTTCCATAACCTAGCATAAAACCCTCATGTGCTTTCGGAGCAAATTTTGAAATGTGGTGAGGATCTCTTATATAGCATCTTGCACCAAAGACTTTGAAATAACAGACATTGGGTTTCTTGTCAGTGAGGGGTTTGGATGAAGTCTTGTTGAGGAATCTGATATTCTTCAAGCATAGTCCACGCCATCTCAACGAGAGTCGAGTTCTTGAGCTCAACAAATAGGCCCTTGAGGAAAATCGTTTCAAGACTTCTTGCACTTCAGTTTTGTAAAGAATGATATGCACCCAAGTATAAAAAGAATAGTCGTCAACGATGGCAAAGCCATAGAGATGCTCCATTGTTTAGAGTAGCATAATGATTAGGTCCAAAGAGATCCATGTGAAGAAATTCAAATGGGCGAGTAGTAATTATGACAGTCTTCGAGGGGTGCTTGGATTTGGTCATCTTTCCAGACTCACAAGGCCCGCAGAGATGATCCTTGAGGAATTTAACGCTTTCGATGCCAATAACATGCTTCTTCTTCGCTAGCGTGTGCAAATTCCTCATGCCCGCATAACCAAGTCGTCGATGCCATAGCCATCCCACGTGGCTGGCTAAGGACTTGTAGAGAAATCAACATTGTACAAGTATCATCTCCTAAAGCCTTCAAAGACTTTGGATTTGTCAGATTCCAAGATGATTACATATTGATATTTGCCAATGATGGCAATCATATCAAGATCACAAGGCATTGAGACTAACATGAGGTTAAACCCAAGGGATTCTGAAAGTGCGTTATATCGACTAGAGGGGGGGTGAATAAGATATTTTTAGAATTTCATCCCTGAGGAAATTCCTTGTGAGGGAAGTCCCCAATGATGAAGTAAGTGCAGTGCAAATAGCACACGATCATGAGTGCAAAAACAACTACAGCAGAATACACGATGAAGTTTACGAGATTCGGTTTGCACAGTTCACAAGTACAGAGTACGCAGGTGAAGATTAACTCAAGTGAAGAATTTGAGGTTGAGGTAATTCAGAGAAAGTCTTCAGACAAATTCTTCACACAACACAGATGAAAGTCTTCAACATACAATTTGAGGAGGTGAAAGATTTGAAGACACATAACTCGTAACTTGATGAAGACGGTTGTTGATGACCGAGTTCCAACTTCTGTGACAGTTGTACGTCTGGTTCGGAGCGACTTGGTATTGAAATCAAAAGGACACACAGTCTCGGAACACGCAGTCCCTACTGTATTCTCCTTGAGCTAAGGACACACAGTCCTCGCCCAACACTCGTGGTAAGTCTTCAGGGCATACTTCCAAACCCTCACAAACTCGGTCACCCGGCGATACATAATTGGCTGCTGGATGCTCTAGATCATGACGCCTAACCATCTAGAGGATGCACAGTCCTCAAAGGTAACAAGCTTCAGTTCCACAGAGGAACAATTTCTTCAGTGATGATCAATCATTTGGTTTTCGTTTGGGGTTTGGTGTTTGGGGTATTTCCTCACTTGATGATTTTCACTAGAGTACTCTGAGGAATTTGGGTTGCTCTAAATGACAAGTGTCAGTTTCTCTTGGAGCAGCCAACCAGCTAGTGGTTGTGGGGAGGGCTATTTATAGCATGGGAGCATCCTGACACGATTTGACATAAATGCCCTTAAATAATGTGACCGTTGGGTGGATAAGATCATTGAGGTAGCGTGTGGCGCGGCAATGGTCGGAACTTTCAACTTTGAAAGTCCTCATGTCTCTCATATTCCTCACTGTGAGGCTTTGATAGATTTAGGCTTGGGTTTAGCCTCATGGGGAAAGTCATTCTGTAGTTTTACCTCGACCCCGTCTAACAGTATAGTGTTCCTGTGACTCAAGTGTAAATAAAATGAAACATAAAGAGTAAATCTTCACGCTCCAAAGTCTTCCGAGTTTTTTCTTCAGGACACACCGAATATCTCATCTTCAATATCTTCATGAGGAATATAAATTTCTTCGCGATCAAAGTCTTGAAGGAAGGACCAAAGTCTTCACCCGAAGACATACATTTTTAGGGGTCGATATTCATCGTATAACTCAAACTTCTCAACGACTTATAGAACATGTGTACACTCACAAACATATTAATCTCTTAACCTATAAGTCTTCAAACCACCAAAATCACTAAGGGGCGCTAGATGCACTTACAATCTCCCTCTTTTTGGTGGTTGATGACAATTAGGTTAAGTTTTCAACAGGGATAATAATATGGAATGTAAGTACTGAGTTTGAGTAATTTGAAATCAAGATACAGAGAAACTCCCCCTAAAGATGTGCATATTTCGAGGAATTTTCTTTGAGCAGGAGATGCACATTGATGATTTATATCATGCAGATCTCCCATGTATCTTACAATTGATGGATGCATTTGACATATAGTATGAGGAATTAGATATGCATAAGTTACAACTCATTACATCAAAAACTTCAGAAGAGACAAGAGTGTGTAACTTAATAAAGTTTTATACACCCATAAAGTATCCCGCTTGAAGACTAACTCTGGGATTTCTCCCCCCTTTGTCATCAAGTGACGAAAAGGGATAAAACTGAGGACTAACGCCCTTTAAGAAATTCACTTCTTTGACGATGTAGAGGCGTGAGCATCCATGGACACAGGATTCTTTCTTGGATCAGTTGCAGTGTCTTCTAGTTCTTCATCTGATTGAATAGTGCAAAATGAAGAAAATGAACTGTCCTCCATGTCGGGAACTTGAATTGGCTTGAATTTCTTCTTTGGAGGCCACGATCAGTCAAAGTCTTGAGTAAATTCCAATTCCTCAAGTTCCGTTGGAGTCTTCAGATGAGCCAAGGTGGTCCAAGTGCCATCAAATACCTCATGAAGATAATAGTGATTTTCTTCACTACATTTTGAGTCTCATTGAGGGTTTTTACAATGGCACCAAACTGGCATTTCACCCACTTCTGATTGTGATCGACTTTTTGGTGAAGACTGAGAAGAAGCTCTCTGTTAGTCATCACCCTCGGAGCAGTTGGGCTTGGAGGGTATTGAGTAGCAGTGTCTTCATATGAGGAATATGAATCAGCCTTGCGAAATTGGCCATCTAGGTGCCGACTGCCTTCATCGATCACAGATTTTCCTTTGCCTTCAACAGGTTCAAAAGATGACTTGATGACTTTGCGGCCGAAGATATCCGAGTTGATTCTGAAAGTCAGCTTGATAGTTGATGCCTGATCTGTTCCTGATGAATCTCATGATCCAAGGTGCATAAATCTTCAACTCATATGGTGACAAAGCATTGTTAGCCAAAGTCCTCAAGGAGAAATCATGAAGATCCATAGGGATACCATGAATGACGTTGAACATGGTATTCTTCATGATGCCTACGATGTCTTATTCATTGTCATGCCCTTTGATAGGTGCAATGGCATAGGACAAGATCTTGTACACAGTTATAGACTCATACTTCAAATCTTGCACTAGAAATCGAGTCCTTGGAGGTTGGCCCTTGGCCAAAGGATTCATGAGGACTTCCATGAGCTTGTTCGGCAGTTGTCGTTCTTCATACATTTTGATTGCATCCTCTAAGGGAATTGATATTGGGAGAGCTCGAAGTAATTCAGTAGTTGGAGCTTTGTAATGCCTATGCTGAGTCATCCAGTCCAATACCCATGTGGTGACGTATTTTGGGTCGCCTGAGATATGTAGTGTGGCATAAAATTGAAGAATTATGCTCGTGTTCCAATCACTGATATCTTTGCAGAAAGGCAATAACCCATCTTCATGAAGAACATTGAGGAAGGGGACGAATCAAGGTATTTCTTCCATATCACAGTGAGGAATGTGAGTGTGAAGAAATATCTTCTTTCTTCCACAAAGCACACAGGCATAGTAGTTGAGCTGATTCCTTGTCTAGAACTTCCTGTGTATGATGCGAAGCTTGTCATATGGATTATATCTCGTTAAGTAATGAAGTTCATCAAAGAAAGCTTCCTTGTGAAACTTTGGCCTGTTGGACAAGGGTTGATTTGGCTTCGGCTGAAGATTGTGCTACTGTGCATCTTGAGGAGTTGTGGCTACTACAATGGAAGTTTTAGGATTCACCACAACAAGCGTAGTTTCAACATTTGGGGTAGAAGCATTTTCATCAGCTTGAGCATTTTCCTCAGCATGAGGAATTTGCTGACTTGAGGAAGTAGTTGCATTTTTTGATGCTGCATTTTCTTCAGGTCATGCAGCTGATTCTTGTGCTAATTCCACATGAATGCTCTTTTCATCAGAGCCTGTGAAAATCTCAGTGGCAGCTGGAGTTGGAGGAATTTCAGCTGTCCTTGGTGAGTTTGGATGAGTCTCTTCCTAGAACTCATCATGGATCAGAGGAGTGTTGCATCCAATTTCTTCATCACCCTCCTTTTCTTCAGTAGTCCTTGGAGGTGTAATGATTTGAGGAATGTCATCAATTTGCATTTCCTCATCCATCCGCGTGGATGCACGCGAGCGAGTGTCTTCCATTTCATCATCTTCTTCGGAAATGACATAGTCCTCACCGAAGGGAACAATCATGTACGATGGTGCTACATTGAGAGGAGTAGCATCCACTAGGGGTGATGAAGATTCTGAAGGCATGATCTTCATATGCTTGGCTTTTGAGGATTCTGAAGCCATTGAAGCTTTTCTCTTTTTAGCTTCTTTTTCAGCCGCTTTGGTTTTCCTCACGTGTGATGCAAACGGAGTCACTTTTTTCACCTTTGAGGATTTTGGTTAAGGAGCAATTTCATCAGGCACTAGTTCATCAGTGTTAGGCCTGGCAGTTTCTTCACCTAGAATATTCTAAGGAGTTTCTTCTGCAGCTGGTTCTTCATCTTCATCTTCCTCAGCCAGCTGAACGGTATAGCTTGGCTGAGGATTTGTGTGCAGCTTTGGAGCGGCAGCTCTGCTATTGTATTCATCAACTGCAACAGTTGCAGCTTTGATAAATTTCACTTTGACCCCTTGACGATCAGCATGAAGACTTGTATACTTGTCCGTGGGGGTTTTGAGTTCAGCCTGAGTTGAAACCAGTACTTCAGGCGACAAGTTGAGGAGATACTGCTTCAGGAATTTCTCCTTTTTGACTTTAGCAGCCCTCGCTTGCTTGGCTTGCTGCTCTTTCCATTTAGCTTCATTGATGAAAGTAGCAACCATATGGCTTACACTAGGGGGAAGCTTCAAATCATCAATCGGTGTGTTTGGATCTTCATACGAGAGGTCAATGAAGTCTAGTAATACCTTTGGGTCCATTGCAAGAGGAATGGAACTGCCAGAGGCTTGTGCAACACGTCCGTCTTTATTTCAGACAATGGCTTGGAGTGTTTCTTCATCAAATTCTTCACTTCCTTCTGATGTAGAAGGAATGTTCATGATTTTGCTAGGACTGGGTCTGGTGCCTCTACCAGCAGTCATCTTAGTCTTCAAATGACTTGATGAAGATTATGAGGCGGAGCCAGCAGCAGATGGCACACAGGAACTAGTTTGTTCAGACTGAATCTTAGTGAGCTGCTTTTGCGGAGGAGGTACAGACTGTTTAGCAGTTCAGGATTTTGCACTCATTGCAACTTTCTGAGGCAATTGCTCTTTTGACATAACGGTTAAAGCTTCTGGTTTCTTCAGCACAGTCGTCTTGTGAGGAATTGCAGTAGTAGAGGCCTCAGCAGCTGAAGAAGTGGCAACAGTGGGTGCAGCACCAGAATCCTCATTGAATTTCTTCACAACAACTTTTGCCTTTTTTGTAACTTAGACAAGTATTTGTCTTTCTCATCAGGATAATCCTCAATAGTGGCTACACTTGAGGCATGAGCTCCTTGTTGATCTCCCTGTGGCGGCCTTTTGCACGGAGGTTTGAGGGTAAACTTCTTTACATATTTTGGAGTCACATATTTGTACTCCTTCCACTCTTTTTCCCACCCGCGCTCAATCTTTTGAAGCCTAATCTTGCGCTACGACATGGTCTCTTTACCATGTATTTCTTCATCAGGTCTAAAGTAGTCAGCATATATTTCTTGAGATATCTCAAAAGCAGTATTCTGCTCCAGTTTCTTGCCACCTTTCTGTTTCCGGTCTTCTTCTATTTTCTTCAGCCGAGGTTTTTGATGAGGAATTTGAATTCTTGACGATTCTGAAGACACAGGTAAGGTTTCTTAGAGAAATACTGCAAATGAGTTAAGTTGATGAGAACCTAGAGATTCATGAGCTGGCATTTTGTACGTGTGAATAGAGTATAGGTGCGAAGAATTTGGAGAGGTCATATGCATTCTCAGATTTGAGGAAATTTAAATTTTTTAAAGGTTGAGGAATTTGACCAGTGAGTTGAGGAATTTGACCAGTGAGTTGAGGAATTTGACTAAGCATTCTGATCTTGGGTTCCAGAGTTGTGCAGATTCGAAAAATTACACAACTGAGGAATCTCGTGAACAATTTTACTAACTTAGTGAAATTCATCAATTGTTCTAGGCATGAGTGTGCACAGCTGAGGAAATTTCTGAGGAAAACCTGATTTCATGAATCGAGTGTGAAATAAAAGATCTACATGGGTAGTAAAATAATATTTCATTTACCCTGTGTGAATAACACGGTGAACTAAGGGAGTTAAAAGAAGAAGTTCTTCGGTTCAGATCTTCAGTGCCCCAACTTGGCGACTGAAAACAACTACGGCGGCGGTGGAGGAGGTTATTCCGCTGTCGGCGTGAGTCCGGTGTCGGCGAAGTCAAGGCAATGAAGCTCTTCCTTAGCGGCGGCGAAGATGTTAGCGGGAGCGCTAGGGTTCGAGCTCGATCAGAGAAGACGAGAGGGAAAGAAGAGTTTTGACTGAGGGGGTTATGGGGTATTTATAGCTCAGGTGAAAAACTATTCGGGCCGAAACTTTCGGACTGAACTACCCTTGCCCCTTCATCTCTGCTTGACACGTGGTGCCCACAATTGAAGTGGTGGAGATCGTGGTTATTCGAACGTGAGTAGTGGGTGCGGTTACTGTTGCAACGGTAAAAAATTGAATTTTGAGGATTTCGTTTCAAAGTCGTCAACTGACAAGGATTCAGTGAACAAGTGTCAAATAGCACGCATATGAAGAATTGAGAATAGACTGGTTTGACCTTAGCATAGAGGGGAGTCGGGTCCGATCACAATCACTTAGATGAAATATCAAATTCAAAACTTGGCTATAAGTGAATGTTGTTGAGGACATTGAAAACTCATGATATATATATATACTCAAATTAAAATCATCAAAAATGTTGAAGAATTTGAAGATTTTTGAAGATTGAAAGTTTCAGGATTTTGTGACAAAATCTCAGATTGAAGAATTTCAACTTTTAAAAAAAACAGCTTGATGAATTTCAAAGTTGGGTGCTGGCATGCCCCACCGTATAAGAATGATGATTTCAGGCGCCACGTACAATTGTTGTAGGGCCCTGAGAACCAAATTATTCATTGATTTCTTCACACTTAGAGTGATTTTCTTCATTGGTTGAGGAAAATCGTTAGTTTGTTTGTTGCATATCTAAGTCATCAACTTTGCGTAAGTGTTAGGATGTGTGCAAGTTTACAAGACATTCAAAGATTCTAGGATATTTAGCTCACACCGCAACTTGCAAAACCTTCTCTCATCCAAGGGCTTTGTGAAAATATCTGCTAGTTGATCATCAGTCTTCACATGGTCAATGAGGATGTTGTCCTTGAGGTCATGATCCCGAAGAAAATCATGATGAATCTGGATGTGCTTGGTCTTCGAGTGTTGTACTGGGTTGTAGGCGATCTTGATTGCACTCTCATTGTCGTAGTGGAGGGGCACATTCTTCATGTTGATGTTCTAGTCTGTGAGGGTTTGCTTCATCCATAGCAGTTGAGCACAGCAAGATCGAGCAGCAATGTACTCAGCTTCAGCAGTGGAGAGTGATACACAATTCTTATTCTTTGAGGACCAGCAAATTAATGATCTTCCGAGGAAATGACATGTG